>NC_136071.1:1190612194-1191812194 GCF_964261635.1 Lissotriton helveticus | reverse complement strand
ACTTGTTATCAAACTGAAAGTAGCTGTGTTGTAAGCAAAACAATAAAAGTTCAAGCAAGAATATTTTGTTGGCTCCAATGTCCTCTAATTGCAGTAATGCCCACTCTGTCGCTTCGATTCCTTCCTTCAGTGGTATTGACGTATAGAGTGAGTTCACATCTATCGTGCAGAATGTCCATTGGTCATTTTCTTTCAATTTTACTGTTTCCAGTAAATTTAAGAATTCAGTGGTGTCTTTAATGTTTGTTTTCCAGTTGGTTACAAATTTTTGCAAGAATGTATCTATGTACTTTCCTAATGGTTCAAATATTGATCCCACTCCCGACACAATGGGTCTGAATGGTGGATTTTTCAAGTTCTTGTGCACCTTGGGGAGCATATAAATATGGGGTCTTTTTAATTCAGTATCTACCAGGAATTGTAGTGTTTTCGTTGTGATCCATCCCATACTTAAAGCATTTTGCAAAATGATATCCAGTGCTTTCCGTATATCGTTGGTAGGGTCTCTTTCCAAGGGTAAATAGGTGGTCTCATCCATTAGGTGTTCCTCAATTTTTCTTTGATAAAATGCTGCATCCATAATTATTAGAGCTCCACCTTTGTCAGCTCTTTGGAACTCTAATGTTTTCAATCCTGCTAATTCTTGTAGTATCCTTCTTTCATTTTTGGAAAAATTCGTTCTTTTGCTGGCTTGAAAATTGAGTTTTGCTATGTCTTGGAGCACCAATTTTTCGAACATGTCAATAGTCTTATGAGAGGTTGGTGCTGTAAATGTACTCTTCGGCTTAAATTCTAAGTATTCCTTCGTGGCTGTTTGTGTTGGTTCAGGGACTACATTATTGAAAAAATGGCGTAATCGAATGGTTCTCATGAATTTATAGAACGCTATTTCAGTTTCTGTTAGGTTCGAATTATACGTTGGTACGAATGATGTTCCTTTGTTTAACACGTCTATTTGTTTCCTGCTTAATTCGATTGAAGAAATGTTGATGACTATGTCTTTCCGCTCCTCAAAAATGGTTTTTTTGTCGCTATTTCTTTTTGCTTTTCCTCTTCTGATCTTGGTAGGTTTGTGCTGGTTTTGTCTGGCGGTTGAGTTGTCTCCTGTACCTGAGCCAAAAAAGAAGGATCCACTGTTGTACTCTTTTGCGCTATTGCGGTTGTTCCTGTTGACGTTGTTGGTATGTTTCTTTGAATTGGTGCTCTTGTGGCTGCTATATCGCTATCTGAAACCACGCTTTCATTAGATGATGTGTGTTGTTGTTTCTGTGGTCTCCTCTGTGCGTACATTTCAGCCCAGGTGTAAACTTCGTTTAAACGATAATCTATTGTGTCCCTTTTGCATACAGTATATAATACCTAGAAACTTGTCACTCTGGGAAGAAGTGGTCTGAGAAGTGGTGACTCGCTCCTCTCTGACGAGCCGAGTGGTCGCTCCCAGTGCCTCTGCTGAGACCTGGTATCGTAGCGCTGCATTGCCTCACAAGCTGCTTTTCACCTGTCTGCCTGTGCCTAGCTAGCGCTAAATATCTTTGTCGCTGTATTTTATTTAACTGTGCTGTGTTTTACGTGATCTGCGCATCAGCCTTCAGCGCTCCGCTCATTGCCTGCAAAGTTGCTTTTTGTCTTGCCTGCTTGTGCCCAGTTGCTATTGGACTCATTGGCGCTGTGTTGTGATAGTTTCTGCTGTTTTATCGTGGTTTGCGCGTTGTGCTCCGCTCTGTTCCCCCCCTCCGCCTCCATTTTGTTTATTTGTTGTGGTCGTCGTCCTCGTGTGCCCGCCCCACCTCCCAGCTGAGACGCCCTCGCCCCTCCCCCATCCATATATGACAATAGTTCCCGCGCGCAGCGTTTACGCGCAGCGTTCGCGCCCCAGTCACGCCGAAGGTGCGCCAAAGGTAAGCCCGTCTACGCCCGTCCGCGCCTGGACCGCGCCCAGCGCCAGACCCCCTGTCCCCCGTCCCTCCCAGCCCCCCCGCATTACCTACGATGCCGCCACCCTCCTAGCCCTTAACCCCGGTCGCGCTCCCAACTGCGTCCGAGCCACCCCTGGCCAAACCCATGGACCTTTCTCCTGCTACTCCTGCAAATTCATCGGCACCGACAACATCTCCGCCACGACCACACCACAGATTCCTGACCCCAACCACCTACAATGCATCCTTCTCAACACCCGATCAGTCCACAGGCACGCCATTGACCTATGGAATCTACTAGACACCATCTCTCCAGACGTCGCCTTCCTAACAGAAACATGGATGAACACTTCCTCCGCCCCAGACATCACCATTGCCATCCCGGAAGACTATAAGATCACTCGCAAGGACCGTACCGGCCACACAGGAGGAGGAATCGCTATCGTCCATAAGAACTCCATCCGAATCTCTACCAGCTCTGACGCCAACCTCGCCAACTCCGAACACCTTCACTTCCAGATCCACATCGACCCCAAGACCACACTCAGAGGCACCCTCCTCTACAGACCACCAGGACCCCGCGCAAAATTCAGTGAAGACATCACGGACTTCATCACTCCTCATGCGCTCCCCTCCAAAGACTACATCCTTCTGGGAGACCTCAACTTTCACCTCGAAAAGATCAACGACCACAACACCGCCACCCTCGTGGACAACCTCGCCAACCTCGGACTTAAACAACTAGTCACTTCCCCCACCCACATCGCAGGTCACACACTCGACCCCATCTTCACATCCAGCAACCATGTCTCCTTCAGCCACACCACGGACCTCCTCTGGACTGACCACAGCTGCGTTCACTTCACCTACAACAAGCCGAAACCCATCAACCACCCCCAACCTACCCTGCAAAGAAACTGGAACAAAATCACCACGGACCAAATCTCCGCATCACTCCATCGAAACTCCCCAGCCCTCTCTTCTAACGCCAACGAAGCCGCCACCAACCTCACCCTATGGTTATCCAACACCGCCGACACCTTAGCACCACTGAAAAAACGTCAAAGAAAACCTGGCAGCAAGAAAGCCTCATGGTTCAACGATGATCTCAAGAAGTCCAAGAAACTCTGCCGCTCCCTAGAAAAGGCCTGGAAAAAAGACCCAACCACCAGCACCAAGGACGCCTTCAAAAGCGCCATCCGCACTCACCACCAACTGATCCGAAAAGCCAAGAAAACAGCATTCAAGGATCGACTTGACAATAACGCCCACAACAGCAAGGAACTTTTCAACATCGTCAAGGAATTCTCCAATCCCTCGGCCAACTCCAACGACATCACCCCCTCCCAAACCCTCTGTGACTCCCTAGCCTCTTTTTTCCACAACAAGATTGCAGACATCCACAACAGCTTTGACAACCTTCCCGGAAACCAACCCACCCTACCATCTGCTGACCATCTTCCCCCCGTGAACACCCTTCACGCCTGGAATCCAATTTCCACTGAGGACACCATCCGCCTGATGAACTCCATCCACTCAGGATCCCCCACAGACCCATGCCCTCACCACATCTTCAACAAAGCAGACTCCGTCATAGCACCGCACCTCCGAGACGTCATCAACTGCTCCTTCAACTCCGCTACCTTCCCAGAAATCTGGAAACACGCTGAACTCACCGCCCTTCTGAAAAAACCAACAGCGGACCCCACCGAACTCAAAAATTACCGCCCCATCTCGCTTCTTCCATTCCCGGCCAAAGTCATCGAGAAAGCCGTCAACAACCAGCTCGCCGCTTTCCTCGAAGCCAACAAATCCCTCGACCCCTCACAATCGGGATTCAGAGCAAAACACAGCACTGAGACCGCCCTCATCGCAGCAACTGACGACATTCGAACTCTACTGGACAATGGAGACACAGTCGCCCTCATCCTCCTCGACCTATCTGCTGCATTCGATACAGTCTGCCACAGCACCCTTCTTCAGCGCCTCAGAAACATCGGAATACAAGGAAAAGCACTTGATTGGATCACCTCCTTCCTCTCCGGAAGAACACAAAGAGTCCGCCTCCCACCATTCAAGTCCGAGGCCACTGAAGTCATCTGTGGCGTACCACAGGGATCCTCACTCAGTCCCACCCTCTTCAACGTATACATGAGCCCCCTCGCGGCCATCGCACGCCAATACAACCTCAACATCATCTCCTATGCTGATGACACCCAACTGATCCTATCACTCACCAAAGACCCCAACACCGCCAAAACTAACCTACACGAAGGAATGAAAGAAGTTGCCGAATGGATGAAACAAAGCCGTCTGAAACTGAACTCAGACAAAACAGAAGTCCTCATCTTAGGTACATCCCCCTCTGCTTGGGACGACTCCTGGTGGCCGGAAGCCCTCGGAAAAGCACCCATCCCGACAGACCACGCACGGAACCTAGGCGTTATCCTGGATTCTTCACTCTCAATGAACAGACAAGTCAACGCCGTTTCCTCTTCCTGCTTCAACATTCTCCGCATGCTCAGAAAAATATTTCGCTGGATCCCCTCCGAAACAAGGAAAACAGTCACCCACGCTCTGGTCACGAGCCGACTGGACTACGGAAACACCCTCTACGCAGGTACCACCGCCAAACTCCAGAAGAAACTCCAACGAATCCAGAACGCCTCAGCCAGGATCATACTAGACATCCCACGCAACGAACACATCTCTGGTCACCTTAAAGACCTCCACTGGCTACCCGTCAATAAGAGGATCACCTTCCGACTGCTTACCCACGCACACAAATCACTCTACGACATCGGACCAGATTGCCTCAACTCTCGACTGTCCTTCTACACCCCCCCCCGCCAACTACGTTCTTCCAGCCAAGCCCTCGCCACTGTACCTCGCATAAACAAGACCACCATGGGAGGCAGATCCTTTTCATACCTGGCTGCTAAAACATGGAACTCACTCCCCGCTTACCTTCGCCTCACCCAGAACCACCTAGCGTTCAGAAAGCAGCTTAAAACGTGGATATTTGACAAATAATCCTCCTCCCCTTCCTAGGCGCCTTGAAACCCTCTGGGTATGTAGTGCGCTATACAAATTTTTTGACTTGACTTGACTTGAGAGCCCCTAAGGTGGCAGATCTGACTTCTTCATTGCTAATTAGCAACGATGCATGCTTTTGGTACCATTTAATAAAGTTCACTTTGTTTCTGAGCAACCTGCTATGTCTGGTGAGTTTCATTCATGATATGCTCCTGGGAGGGTGCCAGTATTTCCCTATCAACAACGTCAATAGTTCTGGTGAAGACGCGACCTATTGGCTTTGCCAATGCTTGTTTATCAATAGGTGCACAGACCTGGTCTGCACCGGGGCACCCAGTGGTAATGCCCAGTAGCACAGCCGAGGCGGTGCACCCTTTGATAACACAGGCCAGGTGTGTGCCTGGACATGTTATGGGTAAGTTACAAAGATACAACGTGTAAAGAGACCGCGGACAGTGACGCAGCCTCAATGTACATAACCGGATAGGAACATAAACTTTTTTCGTAATAAAAACATTTTTGCTTTCAGTAATCCTTTGAACAGGGGTGCCCATGCTTGGCAAGAACTGGCGGGTATTAGTCACTGTGCGTCAAAGGGTTTACTCTTGTCAGTGACATCAATGCGTCACCTCTATGAACCATACACACAAACTAGTTATTTTTAAGGTGGCACACACAATCACTTTGACATCATCACATCTGGTCGAACCTCAAGATAGTCCAGCGGTGGAAGTCACATACGTGTCACCTGTGAAATACCCAGGCATCCAGAATTCATCCTCTTCGTTCTTTTGCATTACAAGTTTTTTTTAATTCCTTGTATTTATATTTTCCAAAAAATGTAAACATGAATGTACAGATAATAAACTTCTAGCTTAAGTCATAACATATAAAAGATGCGCATAGCAATATTACACCACTGAACTAGAATACTGTAAACAACAGTCCATAAAGCAATCTAAAGGTTAGAGGACACCCTATATCATATATATTTCTATATGTAGAACTATATGATCAATTGATACAGAAAAAAGAAGAGGGTAGAAGACAAATGTAGGTGAGCGCACAAGGAATGGTGAGTAGAAAAGGCAAAGAAGCATTTGTTCCCATGAGACACAGGGTCAAGACTGATTTGCATATGGCCATGTCTGAACTGGGGTGGCAAAGTGAGCAAAAGAACGATGATGGATTCAACCCGGATCTGTGACTGTGGGTGAGTGTTTGAAAAGTTTTAGCGCTCCATCCATCATCCCCTTGTGTTTGCTTTGTTCGCCCTAAATTGGCAGGGTGTGCCCAGACGTGGGTCCCTTGCTCACTTTGCCCCTGGATTCAAGATAGCCAGGTTGATGAGGGGTGTTACCCCGAAACTGGTCCCAGGTTGCTTGTTTCTGGTCCAGGGAAGACCTGGCTTGGCAGTTCGGGCTGGACTGTTCCCATGAGGCACAGGGTCAGACTGATTTGCATATAGCTGGGTCTGAACTGGGGTGGCGAAGTGAGCTAAAGAATGATGATGATTCAACCCGGATCTGTGACTGTGGGTGAGTGTCTGAAAAGTTTCAGTGCTCCAACCATCATCTCCTTGTGTTAGCTTTGTTCGCCGTAAGTTGGCAGGGTATGCCCAGACCTGAGTCCCTTGCTCACTTTGTCACCGGATTCAAGCTATCCTGGCTGATGAGGGGTGTTACCCAGAAACTGGTCCCAGGTTGCTTGTTTCCGGTTCACGGAGGACCTGGCCTGGCAGTTCGGGCTGGACTCTTCCCATGAGGCACAGGGTCAAGATTAATTTGCATATGGCCCAGTCTAAACTGGAGTGGCATGATGAGCAAAAGAATGATGGCTTTAACCCAGAACCCTTGACTGGGGGGGTGAATGTTTTGATTTGTTCTGCACTCCGTCCATTAATTGTGTGTCTTTTTATCATCTTAATCAAAGCATTGCTTCAGTCTTCTGGTATGCCTAATGACTCCTTAGGGGAGCGAGCTCCCCCTCACCCTCCCTCAGTGATAAGCAGAGGCTCCGCCTCCCTTGGCACAGTCAGGTCTGCAGGTGGCATATTGTGTCATGCAAGCAGCATGCACCGGTGCCAGACAGCGAAACGTAACAGGTAAGGACCCTCGGGCCATCCATGTTCTTTCAGAAATTATAATGAGCACCAAAATCAGAAAACATAGAGGTTCCCAGAAGAGCGGGACTCTGAGCTATTCAACCCCGCCCTGGGCGAGAGAGTGTCCTGATCAGACGCTGTCACTCAGAATGAGACACCTGCAGAGACCTGGCTGGTGTCAGCAGAGGAGTCCATGTCACTGGGACCCTGCGCTCCCGCCCTGGTCTTTCCTTTCACAGGCACTGAGGCATACAGCCTGTTGGTAACGCTCATAGCCTTTTTAAAAAAATACCTTTATTTTCTGTCTTCGAGCTGATTGCTAGCTCTGCTGTGTTTTTAACTTTAGCACTGTTACTCACCCTCTCCTGCCGTGTCGTCCCCGCTGGACTCCTCGTTCGACCGCAAGCAGTTTAGTGCTCGATTGTTGCGGAGGGAGCCCATCGGGTGAGACACTTCCTGACATCTCTGCACTTCCGGTTGGAGGAGGTGAGCGGTCTAGCGCTCCTACCTCACTCGCCTTAAAACCGGGCACAGAGGGTGACGCGCGTTGGATGCACTGAGGCATACAGCCTGTTGGTAACGCTCATAGCCTTTTTAAAAAAATACCTTTATTTTCTGTCTTCGAGCTGATTGCTAGCTCTGCTGTGTTTTTAACTTTAGCACTGTTACTCACCCTCTCCTGCCGTGTCGTCCCCGCTGGACTCCTCGTTCGACCGCGAGCAGTTTAGTGCTCAATTATTGCGGAGGGAGCCCATCGGGGGAGACACTTCCTGACATCTCTGCACTTCCGGTTGGAGGAGGTGAGCGGTCTAGCGCTCCTACCTCACTCGCCTTAAAACCGGGCACAGAGGGTGACGCGCGTTGGATGCGCTGAGGCATACAGCCTGTTGGTAACGCTCATAGCCTTTTTAAAAAAATACCTTTATTTTCTGTCTTCGAGCTGATTGCTAGCTCTGCTGTGTTTTTTAACTTTGTACATAAACAAAATTGCCCCCTTTCTCAATGAGTTAATGTTTGGAGACTACATAAACAATACCATTAAATCTAGTCCAGTATATTTATTTATACCTTTTTTTTGGAAACTATTTAAAAAGTTTTTAAATGACAAAGAAAGAATACACAATCAAAGAATTACAAAAAATTACTAAACAATTAACAAGACACACTTCAAAATTATGAAAAAGAGAAACATCAAGTGTTACATCCAACAAACAATACACATTGCAGTATCACAGTTTTGCAATATATGAAATCATTTCATGATAAAAACACATATTTTCATGAAGAGAGCCAATTCAGTTGCAAGAGCATGGAAGCATGTGGCAATTTTGTTTTGAAGCACACTAAATGTTGTAATTAGCTCTTGCTGGATTTGCCACGCGTTTCAAGTTCGGGCCAAAAATGTCCAAACTATCATCAGGGCTCTGTTATTTCTCTGTTGGGATGTAAAAAACAGCATTTTAATACAGCCTGTTTGCCTCTTCTCAAAGATAACACCGTTTGGATAAAAAGCTAGTAGTCTCTTTTTCATAATTTTTAAGTGTGTCTTGTTAATTGTTTAGTAATTTTTTGTAATTCTTTGATTGTGTATTCTTTCCTTGTCATTTAAAAAGTTTTTAAATAGTTTCCAAAAAAAAGGTATAAATAAATATACTGGACTAGATTTAATGGTATTGTTTATTTAGTCTCCAAACATTAACTCATTGAGAAAGGGGGCAATTTTGTTTATGTACAATAATTATAGGGTCCAGCCCTCCCTCAGTCCCGCCAAGGACCTATCTCCTTTCATGTGTTTTTAACTTTAGCACTGTTACTCACCCTCTCCTGCCGTGTCGTCCCCGCTGGACTCCTCGTTCCACCGCGAGCAGTTTAGTGCTCGATTGTTGTGGAGGGAGCCCATCGGGTGAAACACTTCCTGACATCTCTGCACTTCCGGTTGGAGGAGGTGAGCAGTCTAGCGCTCCTACCTCACTCGCCTTAAAACCAGATGCAGGTAACAACGCGCAGCGGGCGCGCCAAAGGCAAGCCCGTCTGCGCCAGTCTGCGCCAGTCCGGGGCTAGGGGCTACCCCCCCTGCTGGTTGTCCGTCCACCAGGGTGTACTCCCCATAGAAACTGCTTTCCTTACGTGGCCAGGACCCACTCGCCAAACATCTTTTAACCCCCTATGAATTCTCAGCCACATTGCAGCCTTTACATTCTTCCCAGGCCACTTTGACCACTATGCCTGTCGCTGATTCAGATCCTGTTGTTTCACAACAAAACGCTTCCCCTGGCCGCCCTGGCTGTGAACAGAACTGTCTTTCTTTCTGGTACTTAAACACCCGCTCACTGATGAAACACCAAGCCGAGATATTCTACCACTTAGAAACAAATAAGCCAGATATATTGTTGCTGTCCGAAACGTGGCTCACACCTGATTCTATTCCCGACATCCTGGCTGCCGTTCCTGACGGGTAATATATCCTTCAGGAAAATCGGCAGCAGGGGAAGACTGGGGGGGTCCCCACCAATAATCTCTCACACCTATAAAGTTAAATCTCTCAGCATGAACCCCATACAGTCGGTGGATTATGTAATCTTCAAATTTGAATTAGAAAGCTTTCCCCTCACTGTCGCTGTCTTTTATCGCCCCCCCAGGACAGTCGTCCGGCTTCCTGCATTCTTTTGGCGATATAGCGGCTGAACTGGCCATCAACCACGCCTGGACTCTCATCATAGGAGATTTTAACTATTGGCCCCAGACCCAACATGAAAGTGCTTCCTCTAGGGAGTTCACGGACCTGTTAACCGGTCTAAATTTTCTCCAACACGTTCACGCTGCTACCCATGTCAGGGGTCACATCCTGGACCAGTTATGGGCCTTAAATCAGGAAGTCTTAAACTTACAGATCTCCCCATGCGCATGGTCAGACCATTTTTTTTAATTCCTTCTTGGTACCTAAAGCCCCCGCCATTAAATTGTGCCCCATTAATCGCCCACTCATCCGTAATTGGGGCAAGGTAGACATCCCCTCGCTTTGTCTCTCATTGGCCACCATAACTCCCTCCCTATTGGACGAGGCAGGTTCCCGTCTGTCTGTTCATACCCAGGCTGAGAGAATTCATACTTGGATTGCAGACGCTCGAGACATCATTGCCCCTCTTAAGAAGCTTAGGACCAAGTGCCCTCATGATGCACAGCGCTGGTTTTGCAAGTCTCTGATTGACCTGAAACTGGCACTTCGACAAACTGAGCGCAAGTGGAGGGCGGATTATTGTCCGCTCAAAAAGCTTATATTCCTAGCCGCGCTGAAAGAATATAAACTGGCCATTCTTGAGGCCAAAGCCAAATACTTTTCCGAAAAAATTCTGAATTCCACCAACAAGTCCAGGGAGATATTTACCATTGTTGATGAGTTGGCTAAACCTGACCGGATTACAATGACCCCCTCCTTCTCACAGCCTCTCTGTGATTCTCTCAACAACTATTTTGTTGAGAAAATCGCCTTAATTGAGGCAATGCAGGTTTCTACACAGGCAGTACTCTTGAAAACCCTGCCTCATTTTCGAACTTCCCTCCAATCACACGGGAAATGTTTATATCTCTTCTCAGGAAGGTTCGCTCTGGCGCTCCCGCCGACTGCTACCCTGCCCACATTGCCCATGAGATCTTCCTTAGTCTTCCAGAGGTACCCCTTTCACTGCTTAACAATTCCCTCGCAGCGGGGATGGTCCCTAGCGCATTCAAATCTGCTGTCGCTCACCCATCCTTAAGAAACCTGGGGCAGACCCACTGGTTTTGAGCAATTTTCGTCCAATATCCCTGCTCCCTTTTCTGGGCAAACGTCTGGAGGCCTATGTAACTAGCTGCCTTGGCTCCTTTGTGGAAAGTTCTCAGTTTCTAGACCAACATCAGGCCGGTTTTAGACTGCAGTACTCCACAGAAGCTGTGATGGTGGCAGTTCACGACGAACTGAGAAAGGGGGCAGACAATAACATCTCCCAAGCCTTAGTGCTTGTTGATTTGTCGGCAGCGTTCGACACCGTTGATTACACCATCCTTCTTCAGCGGGTCAAGAACGCCGGCATCAGGGGTACCCCGCTGAGGTGGCTCACCTCCTTTCTACAAGATCGCAAGCAAGGTGTACGCCTTGGCCCCTTTACATCTGAAGCTAAAGACCTGACCTGTGGGGTCCCTCAGGGCTCCTCCCTTTCCCCGTTATTATTTAACCTCTACATCTCCCCTCTCATCTCCAGGCTGCGTGAGCAACCAGGGGTCGTCCTCAATTATGCGGATGACCTCCAGCTCATTTTTGATATTGATTCTTCTCCTACCTCTATTGAAAACTTCTAATCTACCATGTCTTTCATCAGCAATTGGATGAATGCAAACCAACTCAAGCTGAACCCAGGAAAGACCAAGCTTGTGCTTACTGGGCCCCCGGCCAACCCTTGGAGCTCCGGCTTCTGGCCACACTCACTGGGCAGTGCCCCCTGCCTGGTGAGCTCGGTCAAGAGCCTTGGAGTCACCATTAGTGAGGACCTGACCATGAAACCCCAAATTAAATCTGTGCTCTCGGCTTGTTTCTTCCATCTCCGCCGCATCAGGAAGATTAGCAGGTTCGTCACTCACGAGGCCCTGTGTAAAGGATACAAGATGGTTCCACAGGAGCGTCAGGAGTCCGAAGAATAGTCCACAGCCTTCCCCTGTGACCTTCCGACTCTATCGAACACTAGAGCACGAGAGGTGCGCCAGGGGAAAACAGGGAGACAAAACAAGGAAAGGTTGGGGTAAAAAATGTATGATGGTAGTCTTCAGACAGGATGTTTATCAACTTCACTTGAGTGCTTGGCAATGAGTTGGCTGTAATACAAAGAAGTAATAACATGAGTCTGAATACAACAAGATTCTACAATCACTACTACCTTGATACATATAAACCCTTCCTACCCTGGCTTGTCTTAAATATCGCGGGATGGATGTGGATGAACCTCTTATATGGAACTCTTCCGGAGCTGTAGGCAAAGATGGTAACTTCAGTAAGTACTGTGTGCCTAAATACAAGTAGTGTAATATATTGTGACTAATACACTGCTCACTCTGGTGTTTGTGTAGTGCTCGAGATACACATCCACTATTCAGATGGAATGTACCGACTCTGGTACCAAAACACTGGATAGCTGTACAAACATCTATGGAAACAAACATATATTCAAGAACTGCAGTATATTATGAACTTTAACCAAATTAAAATGCAGCGCAACCGCGCTGTTACCGTGCTTCATAGACGAGTAGAAGTAGAAGAATCCCCTCTGGTCCACGCAAGAATCAACTGCCAAATACGTGGTAATCCCGGGATAAAAGTATTCCAAAGGAGAGAATGGACAGGGAAGGGGAAGAAAAATGTGGGCCGGAGAAGGAATTGAAACACAAGGGACAAAAAACCTAACTAACTAACTAAACAGTAGCACCAAAGAAAACCCAGCCGGGCAGCGGATACAAAGACCGGCTGCCGGGTGAAGCAACTCCAGTGAGGGAAAAGGACTGTGTTAGCCCGGCCTGTCAGCGGAGCACAAACCGGGCTGAAAGGCGGAGCAATAAGGAAAAGAAACATGGAGGCTGAGCCCAACCGGATGGCGGGGAAAACAAACCCGGCCGCCGGGCGAGGCTCCACATGAAGGTAGAAGGCTCACGGAAGCTCCGTGAACAGGCAGTCCACAAGACGAGCGCTGGTAGAATGAAACGCCCGAAAACTGCTGGAAGCAACTAAGGGAGAGAGCGAGAGCCGGGGCCCGTGAAGGAACACGGGGGCCGGGGGCTCCCTCTGAGGGAAGTTTTCAGAAGGGCAAAATACCGGAAGTCAGGCAACCGGAAATCAGGACAGAAACAGACCCAACGGAGCTAGACGCAAGAACGTGAAGCGTCGCTCCATGGGTCGGGGAGTCTTAAATAGCAAACAATTAAAGGGACAGTGTAGTAGGAGAATGCGTGAGGCATGACACCCTGGTTCAGACTATGCTTGGGCTGGTTGTTTCCCGTATTGATTATGGGAATGAGCTGTATGGGGGTATTCCCCTCTATCAGTCCCACCAGCTCCAGCTTATCCAGAACCAAGCAGCCAGGCTGGTCTTCCGGCAGCCTAGGGCAAGCTCGGCAAAACCCCTCCTGAAGAACTTGCACTGGCTCCCTGTGATCCAGCGCTGCCTCTTTAAGGTGGGTTGCCTGATTCATCAAGCCCTCGCCCACCATGGCCCGGCTTTTATTTCCTCTCGTCTTCATCGATATGTCCCTTCCCGAGCCCTCCGCTCCTTGAGTTCCAATCTGCTGTTACCATGCCCTTTTAAACGGAAAAGATTGGGGGGACTTAGATTTGCTTCCCAAGCTCCTCTCTTCTGGAACTCCCTGCCATCTGGCCTCCGTCTTATTCATTACTATCACTCCTTTAGGAAGGCGTTAAAGACTTGGTTATTCTCTCAAGCCTTCGATTAGTCATCAAATGACTAAGGTTATCATCCGGCAGTTCCCTCCTCTGTTTGTCCAAAGCGCCAAGAAGCCGCTGGTGAACGTGCGCTATATAAATTCTTTTATCATATCATCATATCACAGGCACCGGTAACTGGGAAGTGCTACCCAGAGCCAGGACTGAGTGTTGATGTAGAGCTTGGTGGACAGGGCACTCCATCGCAAGTGAGGCACAGTATCCTGTCAGCCACACACTTGGTCCTCTCGCGTTATTTAGAGATGGATGGACCGTAAGCTTTCCATCGACTGAACCTCCATTGACTCCATAGACGCAAAGCTTCCTCCAACAGCCCAACAGAGCAGAGGCCATGGAGGAAGAGCATTATATCTATTAAGAGTGGACAGTGGGATGTACTTATTTTCTGTCTGTCACTGCCAGGGCAAATTTGGCTGTGACGGACAGAAACAAATATTGCCTACTCCTTGAGTATGGAGGTCAAATTAACTTCCACGTTGGGAGTTTGTTTTTGGAAAACAAAAAAGCTAAACGTTTGAAGGATTTTTCGTACCTTGAAGGGAACCGCTGTGACAAACAGAGATGACCCCGGGGCTGTGGGCTGTAGGCCAGCATCCTCTGGCACACTGATGAGTACTGTCCGCCAAAGTCTAAATCAGGTCCAATGAATTCATCGCTACCCTAAGTCTTAAACAGGTGGGTAAAACCGAGCAGGCTAGTCTAAGGAAAGAGTACTGCAGCTGAACCCACCTCTGTCATAGCCTCCTTCACTATCTTCTTGTCCCCTCCCCCCATCTCCCAGACAAAAGGAAGACCAGTGGAAGGACCTCTATCGATAGACCTTCGCCTTATCCTCTCCCAGCACCCTGCTCGCATCACTTTTCAGTTGCATGTAGCATGTGAACCAAACAAAAACCTCAGAAATGCCAAAGTAAATCAAAATGATGAAAATGTAAGAGAGTCTTCTCAAAGGGAAAAACGGTGCCCAGAGCTACGGGCGAAATGTCGCTGGACCGCGATGCCGACTTGGGCTCGAAAGTCGAAACTCATCAACCTAGGCACCCCAACTTCTCCTGTCATGATTAGTAATGTCATCAAAGCCCAAGTGTACTCCGGAGAAGTCACCGACAAATTCAAGCCCTCTCTGGTCATACCTGTTTGCTGACCCAGGTGGGCCTGTCTTGTATCATGAAGGGTCTGGAAACTGTGGGAACCAACCCACCCTCCTGGGTGAGGAGACTCACAATCTTCTCATTGATAAGTAATCAGGCTTCCGCCCATGCCGGAAGAACACACACCGCTTAAGACGAGAGAGAAGCTACCTACTGTTGTACATAGCACTCTATGGTTAAGGACTTCCTATGTTGGCACATCTCTATGGTCTGGTTGGCTGTGATGGGGGTTCTGGAATGCTGGCAGTCCTGCCTGGGGGGCACTGTTGGACATGACTTGGCTGTTACTCATCAAATAAACACCTGTTGTATTAAAATACACCTGCGCTGAGACTTCAAAACCTACCACTCATTACCAGCCCCTCACATCATCTCATGGGTCTGGCCTCAGCCGTATGTGGTACCATTGGCCACAAGGTTGTCTTCAATCACTTAGGGCCATATGTATGAAGCAAATTTGCATTCGCAAAGGCCTAAATTCGCAGAATTTCGGCCTTTGCGAATGCGAATTAGCAAAATGATATGTATGAAGTAAAATCTGGTGCAAAATAAGGAATTGCAATTCCATTTAAGGAATCGCAAATTTTGCGATTCCTTAAATGCAATGTATGAAGCCAAAAAAATTAGCAAAATTCCCTTAAGGAATCGCAAATTACCACCAACTTCTAGTTGGTGGTAAGTTGCGATTTCTTTGAAAAATGCTCATTTGAGCATTTTTCAAAGTGCGATGTGACGCACATACATGCTCTTAGGGCATGGACATGTGCCATATGTGCACCCATGCATATTTCAGGGGTGCAACAGGGTGTCCTTTGGACACCCCTGCACCCTTGAAATTATTCTCAATTTGCGATTTTCAAATTGCGAATCGCAAAATTGAGAATACCTTCCCATTCATTCCTATGGACCTCCTGGCCCATAGAAATGAATGGGAAAGTATTCCTTAATTGTGATTCACAATTTGCTAATCGCAATTAAGGAATAATAAGAATTCGCTAAAAAAAAAGCGAATTTGTACATACATACCAATTTGCGATTCTGAAATAGCGATTTCTTAAAAATCGCTATTTCAGAATCGCAAATCGGTACCTTCATACATATGGCCCCAAGCTTCTTGTGCCAGAATCAAGTGAAGGACCTTATCCTTAATGACTTCTTTCATGATCAGCTACACCGAGCAAGTCTGTAAAACATCACCCCACTCACTGAACTCCATGGGATCGGCCCCTTCTAGTTCAGCATCTACAGGTTCCCTCGTCATGATGGTGGAGGCCCCACCAGACTGGTCACCACGGGCCGTATCATGACAGGGTGCGCTAGCTCAGCATAACATGCGCATTTGCAAAGCGCACATTCACCCAGAAAGGCATCTTGGGGCAGAAAAGCAAATGTTTATTGTTACCTAACTCAATGGTGCTCATTTGATCGATCTCAGAAGGATGAAAGGCTGAGTGGACCTCATGGGGTTTGAACCTGTGGCCATGAGGTCAAACACAGGCCCTTACAATGGACGCATCAGTCCACTGAGCCACCAGACCCTAGAGCTGAGCCACTGTTTTATGTGCCCGCAGGGTGTAAAGTGAATTTATTTAACCCGATACATCTCATAGTTAGAGCACTATTTCAAAGAGCACAGCTCGGAAACAGAAAGAGGCAAACCCGGCTCAATGTTCCCGAGCTGCGCTGTCTGAAAACCAACCCGTAACTCAGAGAAATATTGGGTTGAATGTATCCACTTTATGCTCCAAAATGGCATAAAACAGGCCCTCAGTCTGGGATGAGCCAGTACAGCCCATCACGATACAGCCCCTGGTGCAGGGCACAAGTCCTTAACCGCATGCGCGCTAGCGGTTTTCTCGCTGCGCGCTGCGATTTTAAAAAAACCACGTTACGTGACAAGGTCAGCTTGTCATACGCGTAGCGCAGGTAACGCCCATGACGAGCTGACCTTGTCATGAGTGTCGAAGGGGTTAAAAGAAGTGGGGGGACTGACAATATGCAAATGACCTCATGACGTCACATACAGAACGTGTCCTGGTGTCTGAAAATTACACCGGGACACTTTCAGCATATTTCTGTGAGGCCCAACTTCTTGGCAGGGGGGGACGATGTCCACAGTGTGAAAAGAGTGGGGGGACGCCGTGTACCTGCCTGTACCCCCGACTCGAGCCCTGCCCGGGTGCATGTTGAGGGATGCTTACATCTACATGAAATTAGAAGATGGATGAGGGCGACCACCCGGCACTGGGTGAAAATACATGATCTCTCCAATGACACCGAGAAGCCAAAGTACTACCCCTTGGGCCAACAGGTGTTTCCCTCTTGCTGCTATTTTGTCCGAGGGTCTATGCCCGAAAGCCGCTTCAGAAGGCACACTCTGGGAGGACAGCCTCACAGTGAATTCAAACAACGTTCTATCACCCCAAGTTTTGGGAAATAGTTTGGATGTTATTATTGTAATACGCACGCCTGAATCAACCTACAGATGTAAAGTCTTTCCACCCACATCAATATCGACATAAGGATCTACACTTTCACTTGGGTCCCCACTGGCAATATTGTCTTCAGAGACTACTACAATCATGCTTTTGCAATGTGTTGATCCATAGCTTTAATCACCATCATCCACAACACTACTGATCTTCAGTAGGGGTGGGCGGAATTTGCGTAATCGCGTTACGCAAATCTCCGCTGCTGCTAGTGGGGCTTAGGAGGGACCGCCATGGGGGCTGTCTCCTTGCTGGAGCACCCTGTGTGCTGGCCCCTGGGCCCTACATTGCCCTCCCTGATGCCCTAGGACTATTTTTGCTCTGTTTTTGTCCTTTGGGGCTGGGTGTCAGTCCCTTTAGAGCCCGGGGCGCTGTATCGCCATTTTGCCCGCTTATTTAATTGTGCCCGGTGCGCAGGTGCTCACCCTGCGTCTTCGAATTATTTTATAAATTTATACGGGTGCCCACCCCGTTTATAGGTACCTTAGCGGGTGCCCACCCCGCTTCTTCTTTTATTTTATTCACCGAGGGAGCCTACCCCTCGTTTTGGCCCCTGAGCAGTCACCGCCTTATCCGGGCCGAAGAAAGGAAGTCAGGTGGCTGGGCGCCTGGAACGGGACTTCACTTGCTTCCAGGTAGTCCCGCCCACCGCCGTGCCATGATTGTCTGCCCTCTGCCGAGACAGAAAGAGAAGCTGGCCGAGTCATGGCCTCCGGTGGCCCGGGGCTCCCGTGAATTAGGGAGAGCCCCAGGGCCACCAGCAGAGTGCAGCACCAGTGTTGCGGGGCTCCCATGCGGTGGAGGGAGCCCCGGCTGAG
This sequence comes from Lissotriton helveticus, assembly GCF_964261635.1. NCBI lineage: Eukaryota > Metazoa > Chordata > Amphibia > Caudata > Salamandridae > Lissotriton > Lissotriton helveticus. The sequence goes on along the minus strand of NC_136071.1, from coordinate 1,191,794,199 downwards.
GAGTCAGCCCGGAGCCGCGAGGGCTCCGCCTCCCAAAGTCCCGGTCCCGAGAAGGGGGACCGGGTGAAGCGTGGTGCATACCCCCGCCGCCCCCGGAGAAGCAGCCGGTGAGTAGAGCTGCCTGGGAGGAGGACGGGGGAGGAGAGAGCACCAAATTGAGGCCCCACGCACTGGAGTCCCTGTGTTTTTAAGCATCCCAGCTTGATAGTGGGGCTGCTCAACGATGGAGCATTTATTTATTTAAGGAGCCAGAGTGCTCCAACGCCCCCGTGTTTCTTCTAGAGCCTAGAGGGCTCCAAAGTGCGCAGTTATTACAGAGCCAGATGGCTCCAACGGGGGCTACATTGCTTTCAACTGACCCAGAGGGGCCCATGTTCTTCCCCGCATTTTTGCCCCCTGTGCTCCCAGAGCCTAGAAGGCTCCAACGAGAGGCATGTTAATTTTCAGAGCCTAGAGGGCTCCAATGTGCGCAGCAATTGTTCCAGAGCCTAGAGGGCTCCAACGTTTTGGCGCTAATTGTCCCAGAGGGCTAGTGAAAGCCCCAGTCGCAGTTTTGAGTTCACAACTGCCCAGCAAGTAGTGGGCAGCTGCACCGTTTAGGTTCTTCTTTCTAGGGACTTGTTCTTTGGACTCAGGAGTGAGTCGCACTCCTTCGCCCCTACTTGGCCTTCCCTAGCTGCGCAGCACTTAGTGCCAGCTGCAGCGTTTAGGCCGTTTTCTTGTCCCTAAGCTGCCCAGCAAGGAGTGGGCAGCTGCTACGTTTAGGTTTTGGCGCAGTGGCGCAACCTGGACCCTAATGTGATTTATGTGCTGTTATGATTCATGTGCTATTGCTTTTTGGGTGTTAGGAAATGTATTGTGTGTAGTATGTTTGGCGCACCCTGTGTTCTGATACCTCTAGACATATGTTTATGCTTAGGAGGTTGTTTTATTTAGTAGGGGTTATGCTAGTGTGTTCATGGTTCCCTGCGTGATATATGCCTACGGTGGTTAGGATTGCGTAGGAGGTACTTACCTGTTAGCAGTGGTTACTGGTTGTGTGCTACATTTGCTATTTTATGCTACAATTGTTCTATGTTCTAAGTGCTACTTCTACCAAGTGCTTATTCCTGACAGTGGTCCATGTGGCCCTGTCTTATGTACATAATCCCCTGTAAATTCCGCCTGTGCCAGTGGCACAGTGTAAATTGTCTGTTTATTATCTAATGTGTTGGGTATAATACAAAGGCTATTTTTATATATAACCTTGTGTGGAGTTCCTTTTGTGGGGGGCCTGGGATGTTGTTGCTGAGGGTGCGTGCGGAAATACTTAACCTACATTGCCTCCGGGATCAGCCTTACTGCTCGTGTCATGTTACCTAGAGGGTGAGCAGGGGTTATCTTTGGCGTGTAACTCCCTTGCCCTGACTAGAGTGGTGTTTTCTGCCTGACTTTGGCGCAAGCCTTAGCCAACTGGAAATCCCATTTCTAACAACCTTCATGTGCATTGTTAACTAACAAGGACGAATGATATCTAGGGCACACGTTTATCGCATCTAATTACCACCCCATCTACAATAGAGATATCTTTTGCGACTTTGCAGAAAGGTTGAATTTCTTAAATGTTCCTTTTTTTGGCTAATCATTCTCAACTCTTTGACCTTTTTCAATACCGCATCATCCTCACCAGTTTTTTTCCAATCAATTTCAGTACAAACTTCACTCTCACCACCATCCACTAGTGCTATGAAGCAATCTTCCATATAATCTTCAGGATCTACAGCATCCTGATCACTGACAGGTAACCAAGACCAATAATCTGCTCTGGCATTTTCCTTACCTGGAATGTACTTCACTTTGGAATCATATTGTTGTGAGCCAAGCTATGCGAGGGGTGGTGTACTAGACCTTGTCACCAGTCAAAATGTACACAAAAGGCTTGTGACAAGTCTGCATTACATATTTTCTGTCCCAAACATAACTCCTGAATTTCTCACTCGCCCAGTAGCTTCCCAGCAATCAATCAATCAATCAATCAATCAGTGACACTTATAAAGCGCGCTACATACCCGTAGGGTCTCAAGGCGCTGGGGGGGGGGGGTGCCGCTACTGCTCGAACAGCCAGGTCTTCAGCTTCTTCCTGAAGGAGAGGTGGTCTTGGGTCAGGCGCAGGTCGGTCGGGAGGGAGTTCCAGGTCTTGGTGGCCAGGTAGGAGAAGGACCTTCCTCCTGTAGTCGCTCTTCGGATGCGGGGGACGGCGGCGAGGGCGTGGTTGGCTGATCGGAGGTGGCGTTTGGGAGCGTAGAAGTTGACTCGGCTGTTGAGGTAGCTCGGGCCTTGGTCGTGTAGGGCTTTGTGTGCGTGGGTGAGGAGGCGGAAGGTGATTCTTTTGTTGACGGGGAGCCAGTGAAGGTCTCTCAGATGTCCGGAGATGTGGCGGGTTCGTGGGATGTCGAGGATGATTCTGGCTGAGGCGTTCTGGATCCGCTGGAGTCTCTTCTGGAGCTTGGCGGTGGTACCGGCGTATAGGGCGTTGCCGTAGTCCAGACGGCTGGTGACGAGGGCCTGGGTGACGGTCTTCCTGGTCTCGGTGGGGATCCACCAGAAGATCTTCCGTAGCATGCGTAGGATGTTGAAGCACGCCGAGGAGACGTTGTTTACTTGCCTGGTCATGGAGAGGGAGGAGTCCAGGATGAAGCCCAGGTTGCGTGCATGGTCTGTCGGTTTGGGTGCGGTGCCCAGGGCGGGGGGCCACCAGGAGTCGTCCCAGGCGGAGGGTGAGGAGCCCAGGATGAGGACCTCCGTCTTGTCCGAGTTCAGTTTCAGGCGGCTGATCGTCATCCACTCGGCTACCTCTTTCATCCCTTCGTGCAGGTTGGCTCTGGCGGCGGCGGGGTCGTTGGTCAGGGAGAGGATCAGCTGGGTGTCGTCGGCGTAGGAGATTATGCTGAGGTTGTGTTTGCGTACGATGGCCGCGAGGGGGCTCATGTAGACGTTGAAGAGGGTGGGGCTCAGAGATGATCCTTGGGGGACGCCGCAGATGACTTTGGAGGCCTCTGACTTGTACGGTGGTAGGCGGACTCTCTGTGTTCTTCCGTCGAGGAAGGAGATGATCCATTCCAGTGCCTTCTCCTGAATTCCGACGTCGCTGAGGCGCTGCACTAGGGTGCGGTGGCAGACAGTGTCGAATGCCGCGGAGAGGTCTAGGAGGATGAGGGCCGCTGTTTCTCCATTGTCCATCAGCAACTCTTTTTCAATTACAGGTTAGGACATTTTACCACTGCTTTAACTAACCGAGACTGAGGTGAAATGCCTTTACTGGAGATACTATGTCACAGAAATTCAATGTCTCTTTTCCAAAATTCTAACTTTTCTATCTTTACTACCACCCCATTCTTTTCAAATATGTGGAATATAGCTCTATGAATCGTGTCATGATCTTCCAAGTGCTTAGCAAAAATCAGGACGTCATCCAAATGCTAGGACTCCTTTAACTTTATCCTAAAGTTGGTACATTATGCACTGAAAGACCAAGGCAGCAGATGCCAGGCCAAACGGCATTCTACAGGACTGGAAAGTGCATAATAGTGAGTTGAATGCTGTATAGTGCTGGGACGTATCCTCCCACACAACTTGATGATACATGGAGGCCAATTTTATTTTCAAGAACCACTCAGCACCTCTAAGTTCCTCAATAGGATCACTAATCTTGGGTAGGAGATGAGAGTCTATCCAGATCTCTTTATTGAGGCTCCACAAATTAATGCACAAACACGTCACCATTACATTTGCGGGCAACTACTAGAGGGGAGTGCCATAGGCTAGATTAATTCGGCTCAATTACACCTTTGGTTTGAAGCTCAACCAGTTCACTTTAGATACTCCCTAAGACTAAATGGAACAGACCCAATCTTGTGTTTGATGGGAATAGCCCCTTGTTTGTGTTTAAAATCCACAATCTTCCCCAGGCCTGTAGAGAAGACATTTGGAAATTCATCCTCAAAGGAAAAGATGACGGTAAATCCTTGATAACTAAGACCTGATTACTAATACCCAGCTTGAGTACCATACCAAAAAGGCCTTGGTGGAACCATTCTAATATATTCAAACCTCTCAAAGCAACATAGATTTTTCCTTGGATCTTGAGCATCTTAAACTCTAAAACATCCTCGATAAAACCTTCTTAATAAATGTTTCTACCTTCATATGAGACAGGGGCTCTGTCTGGAGGAAACAAAATTCTATCACCCCAAGTTTTGGCAATTAGTTTGGATGTTATTATTGTAATACGCACTCCTGAATCAACCTACAGATGTAAAGTCTTGCCACCCACATCAAAATCGACATAAGGATCCACACATTCACTTGGGTCCTCACTGGCAATATTGTCTTCAGAGACTACTACAATCATGCTTTTGCAATGTGATGAGCCATAGCTTTCATCACCATCATCCACAACACTACTGATCTTCAGCACCCTATTCTGTAGGCCTTGGCAAACTTAAGCAAAATGTCCACTCTTACCACACTTGCATGACACATCCTTGGTGGAACAACCTCTGCCCTCTCCACTGTGTGGAGCATTACCACACCTAAAACAAATGTTTGTGCATTTAAAAAATCTTTTCTCCGTGATTTTCATATCTTTGCAAGTCATCTGATCAGAAGAAACAACATTAACATTCTCTTTTACAGATGATGTTGCACTGAGATCCCTAAGAGATATATGTGATAGCTCTATACTTTTTGCCACTTTTATGACATATTCCAATGACGGATTGCCCATAGTCAAGAGTTTTCGTTGAATTTGCTTGTTTGACCAGCGACCAGTGAACTGATCTCTTATAAGTTGGCCATGGAACTCTCTAAATTCAAACTGAGAACATGAGTTTCCTTAGTGCACTGATATAAGCATCATCATCTTCATTCTGCATCTGAGAACAATTAAAAATGTATGACGCAGAACAATCAAACTGGGCTGGACATCAAATCTGGCAACCAATTTTTTTTACCAGCTCTTGATGGTCACCAACTCTTCTCCCTCAGCCAGCACAAAATCTGGTAGTTGTTTAAAAACTTCCCTACCTTCAAAGCCCAACGAATGCAGCAGGAGGACTTTTTTTCTTTCTGGTCTATATTGCGATGCCCCAATTGCACGGAGATACATTATAAAATCATCAAGCCATTGTTTTCATGGAATACTAGGAGTACCGGGGGACTTTAAAAATGGTGGTGGTGGATTCACAAACTGCATGACAGGAATGACAATGAGCAAATCAACCCAAAAAATTCTTATAGGGATAGGATATGTGCATGTCACTATTTAAATTCAGCACGCTGACCCAAAATGCCCAAAACTGTTGTGCGTGTCACTGCGTAACTTTGGATACACGCCAATGACAACTCAGTTTTTTTAAATTGCTATGCATGTCACAGAGGAATTTTGGATGCATGCCACTGGCAGCTGTGTAAGAATAAACTGGTGTGCGTGTCACCACATAATTTTGGATGCGCGCCATTGACAGCTGTGTAAGAAAGATTACACAATGATATACCTAGACTTGTTCATGACCGGTTATTCACTGGTCCCAACAGAATAACAAAATTAGGTGAAAGGTGTGTGCATCACCGTTTGGGTATGCACCAACATTTTAGAAAAAGCTGTTTGTATCACTGCTTTCTTATCCACAATATTGTATCCAAATGTTCACATTGTGTGCAAATCATTGTTTTCTAACACACTAATATATATAATGTTGCAGTGTTGTTGCGCCTTATTCGCACAATATGGTGACTCAATGTGTCACACAGTCCGCACGTTCCAGCTTGGGATGAGAATACTTAAAATGGCGGCATAAGTGTACTGCTGCTCCGTACTTTCGTCTTACTATCCCAAAATGGCGGCTCAATGTAGTTAAAGGCGTTTCATAATGGGCTTGTTACAGCTTTGGTCGCACAATCATGAAATGGCGGCCAGCCATATGCAGATGCCTGCCATAGGACACCGATGCAGTCAAGCAATGCGCTTGGCCTGTTCGGTGGCTTCTCGTTGTCGCCAAAAAACAATGATGTTGCGTACGAAGGAATCTGACAAGATGATGTTGAACTTAAAGTGAGTTTATTTAATGTGTTCATTAAGCTGACAAGAAGCCACCACTGTACCCTCTGCTGGACGCGCTCCAATGGCCAATACTGGAATGCTACAAAGCGTACACAGTGGTGGAACCCTCTTAACAACATTGTAATTGCTCCTACTTATAAAGGAACATAGCACTGTGGTTTCTGGGAGCTTCAAACTTAGAGGGAAGGGGGTTTTCAAGGTGGTGAAGGACAGGCTTGTTTATCCCCACAGTGCAGGTCAACATGACCAGTGATTCCAGAGGGTGGGAAAGGTTTCCCTGGTGGCTGCTCCAAGGCGGCCTCAGTGGCCAGACACCATTCCCTACAATAAGCACCTTCACTTACATCCCCTAACAACATTCCGAAGCCCCTTTGCCCATGTGTCATACCAACAGATTATTCCAAACATCCTTCCCAACGTGCCCCTCCCCTCAAACATTCTCCCATGCTTTGGGGGAGATGCTCATCCCCTCAACCATTCTCCCATGCCTTGGGTGAGATGTCCATCCCCTCAACCATTCTCCCATGCCTTTGGGTGAGATGTCTATCCCCTCAAACATTCTCCCATGCCTTTTGGAGAGATGCCCATCCCCTCAATCCTTCTCCTAAGTCTTTGGGTGAGATGCCCATCCCCTCAACCACTCCCCTATGCCTTTGGGTGAAATGCCAATCCCATCAACCATTCTCCCATGCCTTGGGTGAGATGTCCATCCCCTCAACCATTCTCCCATGCCTTGGGTGAGATGTCCATCCCCTCAACCATTCTCCCATGCTTTTGGGTGAGATGGTCATCCCCTCAACCATTGTCCTATGCCTTTGGGTGAGATGCCCATCCCCTCAAATATTCTCCCATGCCTTCGGGAGAGATGCCCATCCCCTCAACCATTCTCCCATGCATTTGTGAGAGATGCTCATCCCCCAACCATTCTCCCATGCCTTCGGGAGAGATGCCCATCCCCTCAACCATTCTCCCATGCATTTGTGAGAGATGCCCATCCCCCAACCATTCTCTCATGCCTTTGGGTGAGATGCCCATCCCCTAAACCATTTTCCCATGCCTTGGGGGAGATTCCCATCCCCTCAACCATTCTCCCATGCCTTAGTGTTAGATGCCAGTCCCCTCAACCAATCTCCCATGCCTTTGGGTGAGATGCCCATCCCCTCAACCATTTTCCCATGCCTTGGGGGAGATTCCCATCCCCTCAACCACTCTCCCATGCCTTTGGGTGAGATGCCCATCCCCTCAACCATTCTCCCATGCCTCTTGGTGAGATGTCTATCCCCTCAACCATTCTCCCATGCCTTTGGGTGAGATGCCCATCCCCTCAACCATTCGCCCATGCCTTGGGGGAGAGGCCCATCCCCTCAACCATTCTCCCATGCCTTTGGGTGAGATGTCTATCCCCTCAAACATTCTCCCATGCCTTGGGGGAGATGCTCATCCACTCAACCATTCTCCCATGCCTTTGGGTGAGATGCCCATCACCTCAACCATTCTACCATGCCTTTGGGTGAGATGCCCATCCCCTCAACCATTCTCCCATGCCTTGGGGGAGATTCCCATCCCCTCAACCATTCTCCCATGCATTAGTGTTAGATTCCAGTCCCCTCAACCACTCTCCCATGCCTTTGGGTGAGATGCCCATTCCCTCAACCATTCTCCCATGCCTTGGGGGAGATTCCCATCCCCTCAACCATTCTCCCATGCCTTAGTGTTAGATTCCAGTCCCCTCAACCACTCTCCCATGCCTTTGGGTGAGATGCTCATCCCCGCAACCATTCCCCTATGCCTTTGAGTGAGATGCTTATCCCATCAACCATTCTCCCATGCTTTTGGGTGAGATGGTCATATCCTCAACCATTGTCCTATGCCTTTGGGTGAGATGCCCATCCCCTCAAATATTCTCCCATGCCTTTGGGAGCGATGCCCATCCCCTCAACCATTCTCCCATGTCTTTGGGTGAGATGCCCATCCCCTCAACCATTCTCCCATGCCTTGGGGGAGATTCCCATCCCCTCAACCATTCTCCCATTCCTTAGTGCGAGATGCCAGTCCCCTCAACCACTCTCCCATGCCTTTGGGTGAGATGCCCATCCCCTCAACCATTCTCCCATGCCTTTGGGCGAGATGTCTATCCCCTCAACCATTCTCCCATGCCTTTGGGTGAGATGCCCATCCCTCAACCATTCTCCCATGCCTTGGGGGAGAGGCCCATCCCCTCAACCATTCTCCCATGCCTTTGGGTGAGATGTCTATCCCCTCAAACATTCTCCCATGCCTTTGGGAGAGATGCCCATACCCTCAACACTTCTCAAAAGTCTTTGGGTGAGATGCCCATCCCCTCAACCATTCTCCCATGCCTTGGGGGAGACTCCCATCCCCTCAACCCTTCTCCCATGCCTTAGTGTTAGATGCCAGTTCCCTCAACCACTCTCCCATGCCTTTGGGTGAGATGCCCATTCCCTCAACCATTCTCCCATGCCTTTGGGTGAGATGCTCATCCCCTCAACCATTCCCCTATGCCTTTGAGTGAGATGCCTATCCCATCAACCATTCTCCCATGCTTTTGGGTGAGATGGTCATATCCTCAACCATTGTCCTATGCTTTTGGGTGAGATGCCCATCCCCTCAAATATTCTCCCATGGCTTTGGGAGAGATGCCCATCCCCTCAAACATTCTCCCATGCCTTTGGGTGAGATGCCCATCCCCTCAACCATTCTCCCATGCCTTGGGGGAGATTCCCATCCCCTCAACCATTCTCCCATGCCTTAGTGTGAGATGCCAGTCCCCCCAACCACTCTCCAATGCCTTTGGGTGAGAAGCCCATCCCCTCAACCATTCTCCCATGACTTTGGGTGAGATGTCTATCCCCTCAACCATTCTCCCATGCCTTTGGGTGAGATGCCCATCCCCTCAACCATTCTCCCATGCCTTGGGGGAGAGGCCCATCCCCTCAACCATTCTCCCATGCCTTTAGGTGAGAGTCCCATCCCCTCACCATTCTCCCATGCCTTTGGGTGAGATGTCTATCCCCTCAAACATTCTCCCATGCCTTGGGGGAGATGCTCATCCCCTCAACCATTCTCCCATGCCTTTGGGTGAGATGTCTATCCCCTCAAACATTCTCCCATGCCTTTGGGTGAGATACTCATCCCCTCAACCATTCTCCCATGCCTTTGAGTGAGATGTTCATCCCCCAACCATTCCCCCATGCCTTTGGGTGAGATGTCATACCCTCAACCATTCCCCCATGCCTTTGAGTGAGATGCCCACCCCATTAACCATTCTCCCGTGCCTTTGGGTGAGATGCCCATCCCCTCAACCATTCTCCCATGCCTTTGGGTGAGATGCCCATCCCCTCAACTATTCTCCCATGCCTTTGGGGAGATTCCCATCCCCTCAACCATTATCCCATGCCTTAGTGTGAGATGCCAGTCCCCTCAACCACTCTCCCATGCCTTTGGGTGAGATGCCCATCCCCTCAACCATTCTCCCATGCCTTTGGGTGAGATGCCCATCCCCTCAACCATTCTCCCAAGCCTTTGGGTGAGAGGCCCATCCCCTCAACAATTCTCCCATGCCTTTGGGTGAGATGTCTATCCCCTCAAACATTCTCCTATGCCTTTGGGAGAGATGCCTGTCCCCTCAACCCTTCTCCTAAGTCTTTGGGCGAGATGCCCATCCCCTCAACCCTTCTCCTAAGTCTTTGGGCGAGATGCCCATCCCCTCAACCATTCTCCCATGCCTTTGGGTGAGATGTCTATCCCCTCAAACATTCTCCCATGCCTTTGGGGAGATTCCCATCCCCTCAACCATTCTCCCATGCCTTAGTGTGAGATGCCAGTCCCCTCAACCACTCTCCCATGCCTTTGGGTGAGATGCCCATCCCCTCAACCATTCTCCCATGCCTTTGGGTGAGATGCCCATCCCCTCAACCATTCTCCCAAGCCTTTGGGTGAGAGGCCCATCCCCTCAACAATTCTCCCATGCCTTTGGGTGAGATGTCTATCCCCTCAAACATTCTCCCATGCCTTTGGGAGAGATGCCCATCCCCTCAACCCTTGTCCTAAGTCTTTGGGCGAGATGCCCATCCCCTCAACCATTCTCCCATGCCTTTGGGTGAGATGTCTATCCCCTCAAACATTCTCCCATGCCTTGGGGGAGATGCTCATCCCCTCAACCATTCTCCCATGCCTTTGGGTGAGATGCCCATCCCCTCAACAACCATTCTCCCATGCCTTTGGGTGAGATGTCTATCCCCTCAACCATTCCCCTATGCCTTTGGGTGAGATGTCAATCCCATCAACCATTCTCCCATGCCTTGGGGGAGATTCCCATCCCCTCAACCATTCTCCCATGCCTTTGGGTGAGATGTCTATCCCCTCAACCATTCCCCTATGCCTTTGGGTGAGATGTCAATCCCATCAACCATTCTCCCATGCCTTGGGGGAGATTCCCATCCCCTCAACCATTCTCCCATGCCTTTGGGTGAGATGTCTATCCCCTCAAACATTCTCCCATGCCTTTGGGTGAGATGCCCATCCCCTCAAATATTCTCCCATGCCTTTGGGAGAGATACCCATCCCCTCAAACATTCTCCCATGCATTTGTGAGAGATGCTCATCCCCCAACCATTCTCCCATGCCTTTGGGTGAGATGCCCATCCCCTCAACGATTCCCCCATGCTTTTGGGTGAGATGCCCATCCCCCAACCATTCTCCCATGCCTTTGGGAGAGGTGCTCATCCCCCAACCATTCTTCAATGCCTTTGGGTGAGATGCCATCCAATCAACTATTCTCCCATGCCTTTGGGTGAAATTCTTATCCCCTCAACTATTCTCCCATGCCTTTGAGTGAGATACTCATGCCCCCAACCGTTCTCCCATGCCTTTGGGTGAGATTCCCATCCCCTCAACCATTCTCCCATGCCTTTGGGTGAGATGTCTATCCCCTCAAACATTCCCCCATGCCTTTGGGTGAGTGGCACATCCCCTAACCATTCTTCCATGCCTTTGGGTGAGATGCCCATCCCCTCAATCATTCCCCCATGCATTTGGGTGAGATGCCCATCCCCCAACCCTTCTTCCATGCCTTTGGGTGAGTTGCCCATCCCCTCAATCATTCCCCCATGCATTTGGGTGAGATGCCCATCCCCCAACCATTCTTCCATGCCTTTGGGTGAGATGCCCATCCCCTCAACCATTCCCCCATGCATTTGGGTGAGATGGCCATCCCCCAACCTTTCTTCCATGCCTTTGGGTGAGATGCCCATCCCCTCAACCATTCTTCCATGCCTTTGGGTGAGATGTCATCCCATCAACTATTCTCCCATGCATTTGGGTGAAATTATTACCCCCTCAACCATTCTCCCATGCCTTTGAGTGAGATGCCATCCCCTCTACCCTTCTCCTAAGTCTTTGGGTGAGATGTCAGTGGAGCTACAGATGTGCTTTTGTGTGAAATATTGTGGATGCAGAACAGAACACATCCACCCCCTACCTTTGCTCTAATACCACATCCTCTGCCCCCCTTCTCCAGCCTCCTGCTCCCTCTCCTGCACACCAGGTACTTTACCTTCTAGTGACCTACCGGCCTTGCCCTCACTTGGGCCTGCTAGCTCTCTGCTAGGCCAGCCTGCTCACTGCCCCACCATTCCCCGCTGATCTCCCTGCCTTGCCCAACCTGGACCTACCGGTCATCTGGCGATCCTGGCAGCTCATCGGCCGGGGCCGCCTACTGATCTATGGCTTTTAACCCCCATCTGGTCCTTCCTTTCTTTCTGGAAGTGATCTAGAACCAGAAAATACATACTATCTTAAAGAAAGCACTACCTCACAGACCCCTATAGAAGGGGGGTGGGCGCACAGTGCCTCACACTCCAGCACTCAGTTTGCCCCGATGCATCATAATAAATGCAGTGCATGATAACACTTTCTTCGGTGTCAGGCTTTAGTTTTTCACCCATGTGGGTGCAGCCAGTGCTGTGTATCTCTAGACACATGTTTCAGGATAATTGTCCTTCTTCATTAGAGAGCAACACTTTTTTGGGGTGCTGGAGATGCTGCCCAAAGTCTTCTCAGGTCTCAGTACCACTCTCTGGGCGCAGGTGCATCAACCAGCGCTTGTTAGCTCAGACACTTATGGTTCCCTGCCATATCCCGCCCCAACAGACCCCTCTACCCTCAGCCAAAAAGGAGGGGGTGAACACGAGGAGGAAAGAATGGCTTTCCACCAGGCTTGCGCCAACGTGACGTCTTCCACCAGCCAATCCGATGGTGTCCTGTTGGTCACATGGCCTGCTGGTCCTCCTGCTGGTCCATCAGTGGTCACGGGTGGGAGGGTCGTTGCCTTCTGTCCCCCCTCACACATTCCTTACTCCATGTTCTACATGTGGCACAGGCCCGCCCAGGTGCACCTGTCAATGCCTGGAGAGGAAGTATCGAAAGCTGAGTTACAGCCCGGGGGTGAAGATAAGAATATGCAAATCAGGTTCCAAGGAGAGGTCTGTGGTTCTCACCGGAAGTCGGAGAAAGTGCTGGATTCCTGAGGGGTGACTGTAACTGAAGGCCCTCTGTATGACCTGCTGTACTCCAGTTCTTGTGCAGCACCTTTCACCACATGGAACACACTTGTAGCCACCGCATAGCACTGCACACTCATTATACCTTACATTTCAGTAGCCAGCCTCCTGCCGTTTCCATTTTCACCATTCTGCAATCTGCACCCGTGAATCCACCCTCCTGCTCCTGGTGACTCAGAAGCTTAGCTGACTGACTTCCCTGGAACGGCCCTTCGAGGCGCTATCAGTGCCTGGAGGCACCAGTTGATTAATATGCAGATTGGCTTCCCAGGAAGAGCTTGCGGGTTGTACGGGCTGTCAGCTGCAGGGCACCACCCGCTGGCACTCTGGCACGGTGCAGAGCGCCCTCTATCCACCTTGTCACGTGCTTCGACCAAACAACCGTGTGCTTTCACAGCTCCTCTGCTCTCTGGGCCTATCTGTCTGTCTGTCTGTCTGATCTCTGTCTCCCGTGGGTGCACAGTCACTCCTTTCGGAGGTCTCTGTGCAGGCCTCCTTTGAGACCAGTGTGTAGGGGCGTCTCTAGGCTCATGGTGGCCCTGGGCAGGGAGCGTAGGTAAGGGGCCCCAGTAGAGGGGGTCTGGGCCGGGCGGAGCCGCCCCCCCCCCCCCCAGCTCTGGAAGGTGGAATAGAGCCGGAGGCCGCCAAATTCCTGCCAGGGGCCGCCGTAACTATGTATCCATCCTCAGAAGATTATTATATTAAGGATGTATATTGGTATCCCCTGGGGTTTGGCGGCCCTGTGCAGGTGCACAGCTTGCACATACCTAAGGCTGCCCGTGCAGTGTGGCCCTTGCACGTGCACTTGGACACGTGTTCTGATTGTGCAAGGTGTTTTATTGGTTAGTTATTGTCTATGTAGACTCTGTGAGACTAGTGCCACTCTTCCGCCATTAGAGGAACTGCAGCTCAGTTTGTTAAATTAAAAGTCGGATGTGCAAAACAGCGGTCGCAAAATACTAGTCACAAATTGCCACCTGTCATTGGCGACCAGTGTGGAATTTTGCAAATCTACCTTTGAACTATTAGGTCAAAGTTAAAGATTGCAGATTCATATAGAGCAGCTTATCACCTGTGAGGGTATCCTGAGGCGCAACTAGAGCCACATTTCGGGGAGGGGGGTGTGGGGGAGGGTTACTCTCCCAGCAATAGGCAGAGTGGAGCTGCAGGGGCTCTAAGAGGGGGTGAAAACACAACAAAGCCTTGTTTGCAAGTAAATGGTCTTTTAAAGACCTGTGAAGTACTCAGGTGCAACTGTGTGTGTGCCCGGGAAGCTGCCTCAAATTTTTGTGTTTTTGTGATAGGATTTCAGTCGCACATGAATCCATCTCGGGAAGAATTGTTATTTGGAAAGGACGCCTACAAAACACCCTTCCTAACATACATTCTTTATGGAGTCACACACAAACCCACTTTATGAGTAAGTAATAATTTACCAACTCCTATGATGGAGTTTGAACATGTTTTAATAAGTTTTTACTGTTGCTAACAGTCCGAAGTGCTGTTTGCGACAGTAAAATCGTTTTGCACATCTGTCTGTTAGTGAGTAATTCAGGGCTGGCTCCTCCCCTAGGGCGGAGGAGCGTCGCCCCACTGCTTTCTCACAGTGCCAGAAAGCCAAAACATAAAATGGTAATAACTTTTACTTATTACCATTTTATGTTTGCTTTGCTCATTGTGGGCGGGTGGGTGGTCGGGGCTGCTCTACTGTTTGAGCAGGGCAGAGGAGGAGTGGTGTGCCCACTCCTGAGTGCGCAAAGACTGTTTGGTCGGCATTCTCGGGCCGCCTAAACAGGTCATGGGCACTCTGCCCTTCTCCATACAGGCCTGCATGGAGAAGGGCATCGTAGGGCATAGTGCCAATATCGGCCCAACCCCGGACCGCTCTTCCCCCAACTTTCCAAATAAAAGACACCACACTATGATATGTTGGAGAAAGTTGTTGCAGCTTTATTAGCATATACATTATGCCAACATGTTGGGTTATCTTACGGGCGATCCAAGAGCAGGCAGCCCCTCGCGACCCGCCCACCCGATGAGCCATAACCCCCCGTGGTGTTAACCGCGGGGGCGTTGTCAGTTAGGGGGGAAGGTCTAACCCCTCCCCCGGCGGACCTATAGTCCGGCCCTCACTCACGCCCCTCCCCCTCCGGGGGGCGGAGCGTTGCAGGCAACCGCCGGTTGCTCAGGTACACAACCGCCAGAAGGACTAACGGGGCACCGTCACTCCTCCAGGATCCCAACGTGGATCTCCCTGGGGATAATTTGCTCTCGCACCCTTTCGGTGCTCATGTAGAGGGTACCCTTCTGTACCTTCCTGCATAGGATCGCCCTGTAACTCCGCCATGGCTATGGGTGTGGCAGCCGCCGCCCCAGAGCCCCCCCACATACTATTCCTCCTTTAGCTACAACCCGCTGCTCCCATTGCTTCCGTTAAATCAAGCAGAAAAATAGCCATCCCTACTTCAGATAAATGAACACCGTCTTCATCAAAGCAACCTGGGCATTTCGTATGTAGCAGACCGTGTCTTATGAAATCAAACCCCTTTGCTCGGCGAATTTGCGCATGTCGCTGTTCACCCGCCCGCGGGAAGTCTCCATTTCCACCCCTGATCTAGCGCCTTTCCAATGAAGTCTTGGTGTGATTTCGGACCACCATAATTCACAAGTCCCCAGAAGGTTGCTCAATTCGCACAAAGTGTTCCTCATCATCCGCAACAGGCCCCTGCGGCCCAAATGTACCAACTGCTCGCCACCTAAATGTATTATTAATAAGCCGGGTGGTGATTCACCCCCGTCCAGTATCTGCCGAATTTTGTGCTTCAGGCTACTCCAATGCATGTCGGGCGACACCATCCACCTTATCTTGGTCGCTGTGAAACCATGTTTCCACTTTCCGCTATCCGCCCACCGGGCTACCCTTTGAATTCTCAAATGTCCTGTCACCCAGACCGATTTACCTAGTAAATAAAAGATGCAGATGTTTTACACCTTGTTTATTAACAACACACAAAGATATACACACTGCAAACCAATAACACTGACTGTAGTCACACACAAAGTCCAATATGTTATGAAACAGGTGCTTAATAGCCTCCTATGAGCGTATGCATCGTTTGTAGCAACTCGACTCCCAGTGCCCCACATGTTTTATAGTTTATACTGGCAGGCCTGCCTGGAACGCTGTGGTCGCAGCCCCTATCCTAAAAGAATGACTACAAAATCTTTTGCCCTGTACTTTGTTACCAGATAAGTCTAGACAGGTGTCCATAACACGCTGCACTTGGTACTTGGTCAAAGGTGTTTCGTCCGCATGAACCAGCAGATAACCTCCAGCAGGAGGGCGCAGGGAAAGGTATCTCTCAACCAGACATACCGGGCAGTACCTGGCAACCTCTAACTTGTTCAGCACTATTACTTTGCCAGCCCCTCCTTGATCCATTTTAGATTGTCTCAACCTTAGTGATAAGCAATCCCCAGACAACAGAGTATCCTGGATACACAAGGCTAGGCCTGATCTATCATTCTTTGATTTCGCCACTATCTCCACTATCCTGAAGGCACCAAAGAAGGCCAGCGCGAATGTTGCGGAAAAGAGAACTGCCTCAAACCCAGACCTCGTGGCCCTTTCTATGCTATCCAGCATCCCCTTTAATGTAGCAAAGTCAATCGCTGCCCTGTTATCTGAAGCACGAGGCTCGCTTCTGGACCAGCCCTTCAGCGCTGACCTGATTAAAAATGACTTTGTTGGGTCTAGCTTCCCCCTCAATCGAGCGTGATGGCTGATGGCTGACAGGTGCCCAGCAACCCAAGATTGTGACTTGCCCTCATCTTTCGCCCACAGAATGAAGTCCTGCGTCCGGGATTCCAGCGTAGGCCTCTCCTGTTCCCAATCCCCGGTGACAGCGCAGAACTTCTCCACGCCCGCTCGGTATCGTTTGATCGTCCGCGGGGCCAAAGCCAGCTCCCCTAGCCCTCTCAATTGCCTCTCAGATTCAGAATGAACCATAGGTGCTCGGGGAAACGGGTCATCTCTTCCTTTGCTCTCGGCCATGCCTCGCGAAACCTGTGCCACTGGAAGCGAAAAAGAGCATCAGCCGCTATGTTCTGGACCCCTTGAATATGCCGCGCTCTACACTCCACATTGCTCACAAGGCAAACCCTCATCAACTCCCTGAGTAGACATAGAACTAGCGGGCAGGAAGCTGACTGAGAATTAATGGCCTGCACCACCGCTAAATTGTCCGACCACATCAGGACCCTCCGTGCAGCTAGCTTCTCTGGCCAAAGGTGAAAGGCTACCACAATGGGAAACAGTTCTAGCACAGTAATGTTGGATGTAACCTTCTTTTTCCACCACACATTCGGCCATGCTTGCGCGCACCACTCCGTGTCCAAAATGAAACCAAAACCTTCTCTTCCAGATGCATCAGTGAACATAAAAAGTTCAGGGGACCCCGCCCAAGGGACCCTCCAAACCACAGAGCCGTTGAAGTGTAGTTCCAGTTTGTAGACAGCAGAGTCAGCCAACGAGCGATCACGGTAGGATAGAAGCATAGTCATCCAATGAGTGGAAGTGTGAAAGTCCTAAATGACCAATAGCAGACAGCAGAGCCAGCCAATGAGAGAAGTGGCAGGATAGAACCATAGTCATCCAATGAGTGGAAGTGATATCGGCCTAACTGACCAACAGCAAACAGCAGAGCCAGCCAATGAGAGAAGTGGTAGTGTCCTGGATGGGGTAGAACAATAGCATATAACAGAGTCATCTGTGGGTGCGAAGAATCCATAATTTTATACACCCTAAAAAAGAAACTTCATCAACACGACCATGGTTGAATGAATTGTCCATAAGTCAATGTGGCCCAGGAGAAGGCACAGCACAGCATATCACACATGCATTCATTTAACTGAGGGCAGCCTCCATAGAGGACTTCTAGGGCAGAATTAGAACATGTATAAATATATATATTTTACAAACTCCAAAAGGTGCAAGCCAGGATTTGTAAAGTGCAGAACCATACAGTAATTGTCATGTAGGCTCTCAGTAGCACGACAATACAGAAGAATGGGCGAAGCCAAACATATTCTAAGTGCCAACGAGCAGCAGAATCAGTAAGAAATCAACAGCATCCCAGGGTTCTGGCTCAAACCCACATGTGAGGGTTATACTGGAAATCTTCTCGTAACTCAGAAATAAAAACCGCAGATTCATCATAGTGTGAGCAAATGAATACAATGTCGACAAATCAGAGCAAGGCACATTAAAGCATCATATTACCTTACCACCTAAGTGCTATCCCAGGACATGAATATTGAGAGATGTCAGAACAAACTAGTCATCAGTGAGTTACTCTGAGAGGGTTTACTGATAGAAAATCGTTTACTTAAATATTGATGTTAAAATATTCAATATTAAATATTTCAAATATTAATATTAATTTTAACAAAATAAATGTACCAAAATATAACAAATAAACTTAAATAAAAATATAAACACACAAACATAATAAGTTATACACATATATATGTACTTTGAAATAATTAATAAACTATTAGCTTTAATTTATTTTAAAAGTTTACAATTATATAAAAATGATATATATATATATTAATAATTTAAAATAAAAAAACATTCTATAATAATTTAAAACATTAAACTATTAAAAAATATTTAAACATATATTTCCCAATACACTCAATGCAACAGTAGGGAAGGGGTTGGATATCAGAGCAATTACATTTAGTATTCAAATCCCAGTGAGTGCAGCAGAAGGGAAAGTGTTGGATAGCGGAGGGGTAAAAATTACTATTCCCACTGCAGTGAGTACAACAGTATTGAATGTGTTGGATAGCGTAGGGGTAAAAATTGCTATTCCCACTCCAGTGAGTGCAACAGTAGAGAAAGTGTTCGATAGCAAAGGGACAAAAATTACTATTCACACTCAAACAGTTAAAACAAAAATATAAATCATTACAAATTATTAAAAAAATTATAAAAATAAATAAACAATATTTAGAAATAAAAAATGGAATATATTAAATTTATTAAAAAAAACATATCATACAAATAATTACCTATAAAAAGTACAAATAATAAATATTATAAAATAATGAAAACATTTATTTAATTTTTTTATTTTAAACTAGAAAATATTTACGAACAGGTAAATTAATTAATACATAAATGTATATAGAGTATTTCCTACCCTATAACACCACACCAATAACAAAACACTCCAACATTTTTTTTAATCCATAGTTTTCATAATCAATAATCAAAAAAAAATATTAGTAATAAAAACAATTAATAAACCTTCATTGTCTACACACACTTTAACAATGATATTCACAACACACACCAAAATTGAATTCTAAAATAATAAAACACAAATAAAACGTATTTTTGTAATTAAAAACGAATAATATTAACATCTAAAAATATATTAATTAAAATGTGTTTAATACCCACCCTTTACCCCTTTAAAAGTAAAAACAACAGCAGCAAAATAAACTACCTAAAATGAATATCAAATATTTGATGTTAATTACCAACTATATATTAATTATTTAAATACAAATTACTTCCCGCCCTTTACTCCCATAAACACCAAATCACACACCTAAAATTAATTACACAATTACCATAATTAATTACCAATTAATGAATAAAAATTCCCATCCAATTATTAATTAATCAATTACAAGAATTACTTCCCACCCTTAACACCTATAAACACCACAGCACACACCTAAAATTAATAACACAATTACCGTAATTAATTAGCAATGAATTAATTAAAATTAATTAACAACCAATTAATAATTCATAAATTCAAAATAAATTACTTCCCACACTTTACACCTATAAACACCACAACACACAGCTAAAAGTAAATACAGAATTACCTTAATTATTACCAATTATTTAATTAAATTAACCAACAACCAATTAATAATTAATTAATAATAAATTGCTTGACACATTTAACACTATAACATCTCAATTAAACAAATATTAATAAATAAAAAAAGAATCAATACATGTTGTATATTTAAATTACTTTCCACCCTATTCCCCTGTAAACCCACAACCTGCTACGGAAGTAAAAACGTAAAATTCAAATAATAAAATAATTAATAACCACTAAAAATATAACACATACATTAAAAATACAAACAATTCTTATACAAAAGAAATACATTACATACATATAAAATATACACTAAAATACATAACATCAATAAACAAACAATATTTTTAATAACTATATTTTTGCAAACGATATTAAACACTTGGTCACTCGCCCAGGGAGCCTGGGCAGCCAACTTCTGTGCCTTCCTGTGGCACTAAGGCGGCCGCCCTGTTGGAGGGGCCCCTACGGGGCCCCCGGGGCAGTCTTGTCATTCCCATCATGGCAAGGGAGTTATTCCTGAACAGCAAATTGTTCACCTTTTGCAGGATGGAAAAGTGTTGGAGAGTGAAGAACCACAATCATGTAACTACAAACTTGTAAGTTTGTGGCTTTACACAAACTTTCAGAACAATCCCGCCATGGAACGCCCGCCCCTTCCCAATCAATAGATTTTGGGAGTAGATTTACTCACACAAACATCTTTGCGAGTAGTTATTTCGACAAGTGTAAAATCTCCTTTTGTCAAATACAAATGGGAGTTTACACTTGGAGAAAATGCTATTTTTGTGTGTAAAAATAAAGATAAATGCATAAGTAGCTTTATGAATCGGACCCAACGTGTATACTTCCTGCGAATGACAAGTTTTCACAAAATATCTCCACGTGAAGCGCTTCGTGGCTTGACGCGAGAACACCATGGGGACACTCAAGGCGCTATAGTGATAGCCTTTTGTGTCTTTATTATTCGGTTGGTGTGACCCAGCTCTTTGGTCTGAGTCTGTGGAGATCCTTCCTTTCCGAGTAGATTCTCACTCATATTGGACAGCGAATCCACTCTGGAAAGGGTGGGATTGAGGGAGGAAAGAGTCAAGAGGGCAGAAGGAAGAAGTGGGGAAGGCGCTTTATATACTTGGAGAAGCCAGGGCTTTAAATGGGCCGGTACTGTCCGGTACTGAGTAACTACACTTTTTTATTTTGAGAGCGAGAGTACCAGCACTTCTCAAGAGAAATGTACGGGCATATCAGCAACAGCCGGCGATAATTATCACTAAGCGTGCTTAGTGCGAGGATAATTATCGCCGGCTATCGCTGGATTTTATCGCAGAGGTAGTGCGCTATCAGCAACGCTTATCTCCAATGCGATAAAAAATCCAGAGATAGCTGCAAAATGTGCGATTATCGCTGGAAATCGAGCGATAATCGCACAGCGATAGGCGAATCCTTGTAGATAGGGCAGAGTGGTCTCATCCTTATAATCCACCACCCATAGGCTATAATGGTTTAGTCAGTTTAAAAGCAGGCGTAATGAAACCTGAGATAAGCGCGGTTAGCGCTACTTTTATCGTCGCTATGCATGCAGCTTGATAATTGGAGAAATGTCTGTTAGCGACATTTCTCACGTTATTTTAGTCAGTTACGCCCACTTTGAAAGTCATTAACGTTGCAAAGCTGGGCGTTGAGGGAACGGGCGCAGAGGCATTGGAACACGCGCTAGCGTGTCATTTCTGATAGTGCGATAAAATTATCGCCGCTTTTCGCCCGAAAGCGGACGCTAAAGTGGCGATAATTTTATCGCGGGCCTTGATAATATGCCCCGTAATACTTTTAATTGGGGAGTACTGGCACTTCTCCGAAACAGGCAGCTACTCTGACACAGAGTGCCTGCACTTCTATGGTTCCATTTCAAGCACTGTGGATTTAGTGTGGAACTGACCGCCCTGTTTACTTAAAGTGCTTGATGTTTTTTTTTTTACCTAATTCTTTTAGGAAATTGCGCCATAAAAGATGTGAATTGACTTAAGTTTGCGACAGATGTTCTCAGGAGGTCCCAGACGGCGCTGGGCTCGCTTAGACACTGGACAGGTAGATTTTATGACAGCCCCTTTCAGAAGTGCATGTAAACCCTGTGTCCTTTTCGATCATTTCTGTGGCGAATGATGCTGTGAAGTGAGTGACGCCTGCTCTTATTTCAAACAAACCCTCTCTGGGAGAAGCTGTCCCGGCATGCCTGGCCCGGGGCTCGGCTGCTTTTCTTTAATAGTGTGGGGCGTCGATTAAGACATTGTTAAGGTCGGAATGCGGCGCAACCGGTCCCTGCACCGGTCACAGGCGCATCCTGGGCGGGGGCAGGACGCAATGAAGCTCACTTCTGCCCCCCCCTGACCTTTGCACCGCCCCCTCTTTCCGCCATTGATAAAAGAGAGGGCGCTGATTGACGTCACCAGACAGGTGAGAGTCTCAGACTGCCGCCGCCTTCAACCCCCCCTCACCCCCCTCACCTCAAGGCATGTTATTATTTATTCCGTTCCCCGGGCGACGAACCCACGGGCGTGGGCGTTTGTGAAAGGAGGGCGAGGAAAGGAGCAGGGTCAGAGAGGAATTATAGAACCGGAAGTGTGGGGAAGAAGTGTGAGGGCAGTGGAGACCCCAGTGTGCATGCCAATAAAGTCCAGGTGCTGAGGATCACAAGTCACGGGTCGCAGTCGCCCGGGGGCCAGTGCTTAATTTGTAAAAAAAAAAAAAAGTAAGTGCCAGGGCACTTCTTGGAAGGCCTCTGCAGCGTGCCCCTACCCCTGCCAGCGCTACCAATGACTGAACCAGTACAAGTGTGGCAATTCAAACTGTCAGGCCACCCAAAGCTTGAATAATGGAGTGTGTGCAGGCATCATTCATTTTATTGTATATTGACTTATTAAACACTGTTATTCCTATCTCAGATTTTGACCACCATGTGGTGGATTGTCACTAGAGCCGGTGCTGCCACTTAACTGCCATTGTCGTAGCACCGGAAACCACCGGCTCAAATTAAGCACTGCTCTCAGCTCCCCTTCTGCACACTGTGTGATCTTGGAAAACAGAAGCAGCTCGTTTCAAGGTGTTCTGTTGTATTCATAACAGTATTTACAACGTTAATCAGCCCTTCCTATTAGCCAGATCAGACCCAGAAGTGAGAAGATCTTACTGCATGCAGGGACAGCAAGCTGTTCCTTGTCAGACGTGATCTGAGGCCTTCCCACCTCAGGCAGGAGTAGCTCACTCAGGACAGAGACCTCCAGCTGTCTCGTGTTCAGTGTAAGTGTGTGACTCAGCTGAGTGATCTCCTGCATTCCTTTCTCAGTACTGAGTACTTCACCCTGTCTTGAGATGTCACTGACCCCATGTCAGGGGGTAGTGACCCATCCATTACACAGATCTCAACCTACCCCCGTGTCAGGTATGAGTACCTCACCCAGGACTGAGATGTTGGGTGTCCTGTGTCAGGTATGAGTACCTCACCCAGGACTGAGATGTTGGGTGTCCTGTGTCAGGTATGAGTACCTCACCCAGGACAGAGATGTTGGGTGTCCTGTGTCAGGTATGAGTACCTCACCCAGGACTGAGATGTTGGGCTGTCCCCTGTCAGGTATGAGTACCTCACCCAGGACTGAGATGTTGGGTGTCCCCTGTCAGGTATGAGTACCTCACCCAGGACTGAGATGTTGGGTGTCCTGTGTCAGGTATGAGTTCCTCACCCAGGACTGAGATGTTGGGTGTCCTGTGTCAGGCATGAGTACCTCACCCAGGACTGAGATGTTGGGCTGTACTGTGTCAGGTATGAGTTCCTCACCCAGGACTGAGATGTTGGGTGTCCCCTGTCAGGTATGAGTACCTCACTCAGGACTGACATGTTGGGTGTCCTGTGTCAGGTATGAGTACCTCACCCAGGACTGAGATGTTGGGTTTCCTGTGTCAGGTATGAGTACCTCACCCTGGACTGAGATGTTGGGCTGTCCCCTGTCAGGTATGAGTACCTCACTCAGGACTGAGATGTTGGGTGTCCTGTGTCAGGTATGAGTACCTCACTCAGGGCTGAGATGTTGGGTGTCCTGTGTCAGGTATGAGTACCTCACCCAGGACTGAGATGTTGGGTGTCCTGTGTCAGGTATGAGTACCTCACCCAGGACTGAGATGTTGGGTGTCCCCTGTCAGGTATGAGTACCTCACTCAGGGCTGAGATGTTGGGTGTCCTGTGTCAGGTATGAGTACCTCACCCAGGACTGAGATGTTGGGCTGTCCCCTGTCAGGTATGAGTACCTCACCCAGGACTGAGATGTTGGGTGTCCCCTGTCAGGTATGAGTACCTCACTCAGGGCTGAGATGTTGGGTGTCCTGTGTCAGGTATGAGTACCTCACCCAGGACTGAGATGTTGGGTGTCCTGTGTCAGGTATGAGTACCTCACCCAGGACTGAGATGTTGGGTGTCCCCTGTCAGGTATGAGTACCTCACCCAGGACTGAGATGTTGGGTGTCCCCTGTCAGGTATGAGTACCTCACCCAGGACTGAGATGTTGGGTGTCCTGTGTCAGGTATGAGTACCTCACTCAGGGCTGAGATGTTTATTTATTTTATTTATTTATTTATTTATTTTTTCCATTTGTAAGGCGCACAGCTACCCAGAAAGGGTTTCCCGGCGCCGATGACAGATCAGACAAAGCATGAGAAAATTGATGAATGAAAGGATTTTTATTTGTGGAAGAGCCAGGTCTTTAGGTTCTTTCTAAATCTGGCATAGTTATCTTCCTTGCGGATGTGAGGCGGGAGCTTGTTCCAGAGCGTGGGCCCGAGTACCGAGAAAGATCTCCCTCCCATTCTCGCTAGTCTGAATCTCGGGGTTGCAAAAAGTGCCGAGGTCTGGGAGCGCAGTTCTCTAGCTGGAAGGTAGGGGGTTGCAAGGGATAGAAGGTACTTTGGTGCGGTGCCAGATTTAATCTTGAACATGTAGCTCAGGGCTTTGAACCTAATGCGGTTTTCCACCCTGAGCCAATGCAGATCGATTAGGTGTTTCGACACACTAGATCTTTTAGGGATGTTGCAAAGCAGTCTTGCGGCCGCATTTTGGGCAAGTTGCAGTCGTTTGGTGACGGCTTGGTTGGAGCCCAGGTAGAGGATGTTGCCGTAGTCAAGCCGGGATGTTATCAGTGCATTGACTACGGTCTTCTGGGTGGCAGGGGGCAGCATCCATAGGATCTTTCTCAGCCATTTCATGATAGTGAAACAGAGGCCGACCACTTTGTTTGCTTGTTGTTTCATTGAGAGGGTGTTATCAATGATAACACCAAGATTTCTCACGTGAGTGGCCGGAGTGGGAATGGAGCCGAGTTCAGAAGGCCAGTGTGAGGGATTCCACAGGTCTTTATTTTTCCCCAGAAGAAGGACCTCAGTCTTGTCTCCATTTAGCTTCAGCTGGTTTGCTGACATCCAGCTGAAGATATTTTGAAGACCTTGTTTGAGACAAGATGGGGCCAGTGGGCTTGACTCTGATAAGGAGAAGATGATTTGAGAATCATCGGCGTAAGTCATCAGAGTTAGCCCTAATTTGTCAGCTAGGTCGGCCAGGGGTCTGAGGTATAAATTAAAGAATAGAGGGCTCAGAATAGAGCCCTGTGGTACTCCGTGAGGGGCATTCACTGACTCTGAGCAAGCTATAGGGGATGTAATTTGGAAAGTTCTGTGGGACAAGAAAGACTCAATCCATCTTAGTGCCTCACCACGTATACCGATTCTCTCTAGGGTGGCCAGAAGTATGGAATGGGAGATGGTATCGAAGGCCGCACTCAAATCTAACAAAATGAGTGCGACTGTCTGGCCGTGATCTAGGAGTTTTCTGATGTTTTCGGTAACTCCCAGTAAGGCTGTTTCCGTAGAGAAACCAGCTCTGAAACCGGACTGTGATGGGTGAAGGAGAGAGTTCTCTTCAGCGAAGAGTGTAAGGGTGGTATGAACATGACGTTCCAGTAGTTTTGAAAAAATTGGGAGAAGGGAGATGGGCCGGTAATTTGTTAGAAGTTCAGGGTTGGCTGTCGGTTTTTTTAGGAGTGGGCTGACCATGGCGTGTTTCCAGAGTGAGGGAACTGTGGAAAGCCGAAGTGAGGAGTTTAAGGTGTCAGCAATGATGGTTAGGGAAGGAGTATCCAGTTGCTTAAGAACAGCGGCAGGTATTGGATCACGGGGGGAGCCAGATTTAACGGTTCTAAGAATGGAATTGAGTGATTCCAGAGTGATGTCAGGCCAGTGTTCAAGACTGTTAGTAATACTCAAATTGGGGGGGGTATCCTCTTCAGGAATGTGAGTAGGGAGGTTGCTTTTTATAACTAAGATGATAGTTTCAACTTTCTCACAGAAGAAGGAGGCGAGGTCTTGGCATTGTTTTTTATCCAGCGGCTGGGCTGATGCAGTTGTTTTTTCACCTGCTAGGTCTTTAACTGTATTAAAAAGCGTTTTCGCCTTATTATGTGCTGAGTTTATGGTATTTGCCACAAAAGATGCACGGGCTCTTGTGCAGGCTGAGTGATATTCGTTCCTGGCTTTATGGTATGTTACTTTGTTTACGAGGGCGTAGTCTTTCCGCCACCTTCTTTCAAGAGCTTTGCATTTGGACTTTTGCATTTTAAGAGGCTCAGTAAACCAGGGGGCTGGGGGACGGTGAGTGTTATTTTTAACTCTAGAAAGTGGGAGACAGCTATCGACGGCACTTTCCAGCCATGAGTGTGTAGCTAGAGCAATGCTTTCAATGTCAGAGGATGGGGCTGGAGAATTCTTGGCAAGAGTTCTGTTAAGGTGACCAATATCAAGCTGTTTCCAGTTTCTGAAAGCAGAGACAGGCCAGGCGTTTTTCGATTTGGATGTGGGTAGTTTAAGGCTAAAATAGATAAGATGGTGGTCTGACCAGCAAATTGGAGAAGTGTTTGTCCACTTCAGTTCAGGAATGTTTGAAAAAATGGGATCTAGCAGATGCCCTGCCTTATGAGTGGGACCAGAGTTCAGTAGAGATAAGTTTAGCGCTGTTAGGTCGTCCAATAAGTTAGTACAGGCCAAATTTGTGGGGTCATCAAAGTGCATATTTAGGTCTCCCAGGAGAGTGAAGTTCTTTGAGGCGAGAAAAAAAGGTGTAATGAAGTTAGCCAGGTTTGCGGCCCATGTGCTGGCGTTCCCCGGAGGTCTATATATCAGGATGCCAGAGGCTGTAAAGTTATGATTAAGGGTTATTTTGAAAAAAACAGCTTCACAGTCAGGAATAAGGGCGGGTTCAAGTGTGCAGGTAAATTTCCTGTTGAAAATAATAGCAATCCCTCCGCCGGTTTGACCAACACGGTCTTTCCTGACTATGGCATAATCGGAGGGCAGAGCAGTTGATATATCAGGGCCAGAGCTGTCATGCAGCCATGTTTCAGTTAAAAAGAGGGCGCTGGGTTTGTGGTCGAGTAGAAAGTTAAATATATCTAATTTATGCTGTGGCAAAGATCTGCAGTTTACGCTGCAAAAAGAAAATTCTTGGTTATCAGACTGTACGTATTTTTTACATTTCGAGTTACTGAGTTGGAGATCAGGATGGGGCTGAAAATTGGTGAGAGAAAAATTGCAATTACCGCATGGGGGGCATCCGGTAAGCGTGGGCAGTAGTACAGCGCAATCTTTGTGGAATTTGGGGCGTAAGGACTTAAGGTGCTCTGCAGTCATACCTCTATAATGTGGATTAGATATAGCAAAAGGTCGTGGCCCGTGTCCCGTACTGTCACGGACGGGCACAGACGGGCAGGTCTTTGGCGGGTCTTCGGCGCGGTTTCGGCGCGGCCGTTGCGCGTCATCGCTGCGCGTCTTAGGTGGCATCAGGTTTAAGTAGAGGACGGACTCTTCCTCAGCTCCGCCTCTACCCACTCGGCCAATGGGTGCCTGCCTCGGCTGGGAAGCCGGAAGAAGGTGCCTCCCTGCGCCCTCCACTCAAACAAGCCTAGCGCTTGCGGTGGAACGGGGCTGCAGGAGCGAGAACGTCACAGAGGTCAGAGGGTTTTCATAACATCATAAAAACAATTTACACGGTGCTAATTTTTAAAATCAATCGGCGCAGTGTTTGTAAAAAGGTCGCGCTTCCTAAACTTTAACTCGTTTAGCATGCGCTGCTCTCAGTAAAAGTATTCCCCATTAGCAGTAAGCAGTGCAAATCTTGTCTCATTCGCACAACGCACATAAACAAATGTCACAGTTGCATTTACCAATATCCTTTGCTCGTGTGAGCATCATCAGGGAGAGTGCATAAATCTATGGGTTTAAGTAGAGGACGGACTCTTCCTCAGCTCCGCCTCTACCCACTCGGCCAATGGGTGCCTGCCTCGGCTGGGAAGCCGGAAGAAGGTGCCTCCCTGCGCCCTCCACTCAAACAAGCCTAGCGCTTGCGGTGGAACGGGGCTGCAGGAGCGAGAACGTCACAGAGGTCAGAGGGTTTTCATGTTGTGAAAATGAAAGATGTTGGGTGTCCTGTGTCAGGTATGAGTACCTCAGCCAGGACTGAGATGTTGGGTGTTCTGTGTCAGGTATGAGTACCTCACCCAGGACTGAGATGTTGGGCTGTCCCCTGTCAGGTATGAGTACCTCACCCAGGACTGAGATGTTGAGCTGTCCCCTGTCAGGTATGAGTACCTCACCCAGGACTGAGATGTTGGGTGTCCTGTGTCAGGTATGAGTACCTCACCCAGGACTGAGATGTTGGGTGTCCTCTGTCAGGTATGAGTACCTCACCCATGACTGAGATGTTGGGCTGTCCCCTGTCAGGTATGAGTACCTCAGCCAGGACTGAGATGTTGGGCTGTCCCCTGTCAGGTATGAGTACGTCACCCAGGACTGAGATGTTGGGCTGTCCCCTGTCAGGTATGAGTACCTCACCCAGGACTGAGATGTTGGGTGTCCTGTGTCAGGTATGAGTACCTCACCCAGGACTGAGATGTTGGGTGTCCTGTGTCAGGTATGAGTACCTCACCCATGACTGAGATGTTGGGCTGTCCCCTGTCAGGTATGAGTACCTCACCCAGGACTGAGATGTTGGGTGTCCTGTGTCAGGTATGAGTACCTCACCCAGGACTGAGATGTTGGGCTGTCCCCTGTCAGGTATGAGTACCTCACCCAGGACTGAGATGTTGGGTGTCCTGTGTGGTAAATAAATAATTAATTACCGGTTCTATTTTTCAGAATAATCAATAAACAGGTAGCTCAATAAATAAGAGTCAAGATTCGAGGTAGCTGGAGTTTACAGGCTTTAATAGGCATAAAGGACAGGAACAGGACAGCCTGTACGGGAATAGGATGGCAGCTGCCGGGGGCAGGATCTGGGAATAATGCGCTCACTTTCAGTAACAGTGCACAATATATATAGTTAAACAAAATACATTACATTCAATACAGTAGGCGTAGCAGTAGGCGTGGTTTGTAACAGTCGTGAAAGATAAGGGTAAAATGATGTAACAAGAAGGCGTGTACAGGGCGTATACATAGACATGTGATGTAAACGTAACAGAAGTGTCATAAACGGGGCGGAAACATGGAGGGGGCTACCTGAGAAGCTGGGACCTCTAACCTAGTGGTGCGCGCAAATGGGCAATGACGTGTTACCAGGGAGAACTGGGGGCTATGACTTCTGCGCTAGAAGAGGAGACTAAAGTCTGGAGTGTCAGAGCGACATGTACCCAGGCATATCTAGTATCTGGTGTTTAGAGTACATGTTGATAGAATCCAAAAGTTATCAGGGCAAAGGCTAATAGACACTAAGACTGGTGCGTGCATAATTCTATATGTATTGTGTGTGCGAGGAATATTCTATGAATATTAATACAGTATTTCTCTTGCATGGAGACGTAAAGGCTAGACTATGACGGAAACTATTGATGCGATTCAGTAGCTTAGGAATGCAGAGAAGGAGGGCTGAACTGATAACTAGAAACATAACATATTCTTGGCAGACTGGGAGGCAGAGCCAGGCCGGGCCAGGCACCGCGTGGCAAGAAGTAAGCTAAGGGTCAGGGATACAGGTGGGGGCTGTATCGCTCCTCGGAGAGGGTTTCAGGAAACAGGAGCTGAATCTGAGTCCGGGCCCTTTTGAGGCCTAGAAACGGGGATGATTCAATGAATTAACGTGTACACTGTAAAATGTGGCAACGTAGATTTACATAGGCCTAATATTCGTTGTTTTCACGAGGACTGGAAACTGGCATACTAGAGATGGACACAACTATAATTGCGTCTTTAATCGATCAGGAAAGGAATACATGCATATCGATCATACACATATAACATAACATGGGGAACACGTAGGCACATATAACATGGCAAAATTTACTTTTCCACATTCCCTCCTTGTGCCCTACGTTTCCATCAGGAAACATCTATATTCATGATACCATCTATCATTTCATATAGCATCATTTGCTCGTCTCGAATTGTCTTGGAACGGGATTTAGGACTAGGAATACAAGAGGTAGCACAAATGCCGCAAATCGCAGGGCCACATTGTATACAGAGGCAACAACTGAATATGATCATTACTGCAATACCTAGGAATGACAATACTTTCCATCCCCAGGCAGATATAATACTCCAGAGCCAACCGGACCATGTCCAGGTGCCTGGATTCTGGTGTAACTGATGGGCAATTTTATGAAGTCTGGTTATAGCTGAATAAACAGACGGTGCGTTATTAGGAATGAAAATGCAGCAACTAGATCCGATGACTCTACATGCTCCTCCTCTATCGGCCAGTATAACGTCAAGAACGAGACGATTTTGGAGCACGACAAATCTCATAGCAGATTGCTCTTCGGTTAAGTTACCTAAAGCAGAAGTAGTCTCATTCACTACTGCTTCAAGGGTTCTGGTTAGTCTACGTATTAACTTACTATTCTGGACAGGTCCTATAAAGAAGAAGAAACCTTTATTAAAGTCCTGATACTGTTCTAGAGTAGTTTCAGTTTGATCAACAATTGGGGACTCGATCTCCCTCCTATGTCTGACGTGTACTAGATGTGTGTTTCTGTGATAATCAGATGGGGCTAGAAAAACTGGTGGCAGTAGGAAGGCAATGTAACATGTTCCATCCCAATCGAGGGGCAGACGAACATATGCGGTCTGACCACAAACAAAATAAGAATGACGTGAGGCTTTGAAAATAGATTTCCCACTGCCAATATACTCGACAATAGTAGTACAATCACTATGTCCTACATGTGCGGATCCATTCTTTCTGACACATAATTCGCCTTTGACTGGTAGTACTGAAATAGCAGGTAAATCTGGAGTAGTATCAGACTGAACATTCAGGACCATAAAATTCGAAGAATAATTACCTAAATCATATACTTCATTTTCTAGATCTAACCCTGTTCTGTGGGAGAGACCTTGCTTGTCTGGAAAACATGTTCTATTCAGAAGGGACATATCATTGGAGGATGACGTTAACGTGGACCATGCTCCACACGAACCATTATGTGAAAACGGATAAGGAAAGAGTGGCAGAACTCCCTTCGGTGTCTGGAAAGGGGGGAGTCGACCACACACCCAACAATTAGTGGCATTGCTGGTCTGGTGTGAATAGTGTAACATTCTAATGAATGTATTATTTCGCATAGCAAGACGATAGGATAGCTCGTGAGGAGGCAGATCACTAAATGTGTGCTCTACTGTAACATTAGCAAACTTGTTTGCATGTGAACTTGGAAAACATAAATGTAATGCATAACTTATGCAGGTAACCATTAAACTTAGAAACAATAAGAAACTTAGAAAAACGATACATCTTATAGAGTTTTGACTAACTCTCTCACTATGGGGGTCTATCTCATAAATGTCAGGGACCTGTCTAACCGTTTCACCCGAGAGGGACTTAGACAATTAAACTGGCTGACTTAATTTACTAGACCGAAGTTTTAATTTATACTCCTGTTGCGGAGTTTCCTCTAACAGGGGAGGCTTGAGTTCAGAGTCTGTTTTTAGGCAGTCTTTAGAAATGGAACAGTCCTTTGAAAAAGATTTTTCACGAAGTCCATGGAATTTTTTGACGTGGGACAGGTGGACCCATCCTTTCCTGCCCTCCAACTTCACTGCTGTCCTTGTAGTTAATAAGACCATCCGAGGCTCCTTCCAGCGGGGCTCCAGCGGACTTGAACGATCAAAATTCCGCACCAACACGAGGTTGCCTGGAATGACTTCATGCGGTTTCACCTCGGTGTTGTCTGGAAATGCGGCGGCAACCTGTGAACGACAAGAGTGTAGGGCAGACATCAAGGAAGCTAGGTAATCTGTCAGCATATTACTGGAAACATCTGTAATACTGCGGGGTCTAGGTGTACCCCACATGTTTGGGGGGCGGCCGAATACGACCTCGTACGGGGACAGACCTGATCTGGAATGGGCAACCATCCGCATATAAAATAGGGCAACTGGCAAGGCAACTAGCCAGTCTACACCTTTCTCTTTACATATCTTGGCAATACGGATTTTCAGGGTCTGATTATGTCTCTCTACGAGACCGGCTGCTTCAGGATGGCGCACACAATGGAACTTCCACTGGTACCCTAACAGAAGGGAAACTTGTTTCATAAGTTCAGATGAGAATGGCTGGCCGTTATCAGAATACACGACCCTAGGGAGTCCATAGCGGGGAAAGAATTCACGAACCAACTGCCTGGCAGTGGTCGCGGCTGTGTAATCTGGAACTGGATATGCTTCTGTCCACCTGGACAAAGCGCATACAACTACGAGGACATACTTGAAACCTCGACATCGCTCCATCTGAATATAATCCATCTGGAGGACTTCAAAAGGGTGGTCAGGAGGTTGGAATCCACCTTGTTCCACCGGGACACTTTTACCTGGATTGAACTGACAACATATCATACAGGTACGGACTTTCTGCTTGGCTGCAGCTCGTAAATGTTTGTTGAACCAAAGGTTCTGAATACTGTCTAACATAGCTTTCTCTCCTAGATGTGCTGGACTATGTGCGGTATTAATAATGACTTGAACCATAGAGTCGGGGAGAAACCATGTGGCTTTTCCCTTCGTCAACCATCCCTGATCTGTCTGGACCCCTCCTTGTTCGGACCATTTCTTGATTTCTTCAGGAGTAGCATGTAACTGTATGTCTATGACATCTTGTGTAGGGTCCTTAACTGTCATACATGTAGTCGGATCTGGAGTGAGTGTCTGCGTCGGAATGTCTGGGGTCTGAGCTGTAAGCTTGGCTGTTCGATCTGCTAGATCGTTACCTTGGGAAATGATATCAGTAACCTTCGCATGTGCTTTGCACTTCATGATAGCGATAGCTGTCGGTAAATGTATTGCATCTAATAGAGCTTGAATGAGGAGACCATGCTGAATCTTGGTTCCATGAGAAGTCATGAAACCTCTCTCCTGCCAGAGTACTCCGAAGTCGTGTACAACTCCGAATGCGGAACGTGAATCTGTGTATATGTTTACTTTCAGATTCTTGGCACGTATGCAGGCTTGGGTCAGAGCAACTAGCTCTGCTGCTTGAGCAGACAGGGTGTCAATACGATGTGTTTCTATAACTTCAGTTTCAGTAGTCACTGCATACGCGGCTACTAGTTCTCCTGTACTTGTTCTCATACATGAACCATCCACATAAAGTGTCAGGTCGGGATTAGGTAATGCAATGTCTGTCAGGTCTTGTCTTGGCTTAGTCATAGTGTTAACAACTTCCACACAGTCATGTGTGGCAGGATTTGACGTAACTGACGGTAACAGTGTAGCAGGATTTAGAATGTTGCAGCGTCTGATTTCTATGTGTGGCTGGAACAGTGTCAGTTCATAACCTGTTAAACGTGCAATTGTCAAGTGCTGAGTCTGTGTTCGGTTTAAAAGAACTTCCACGGAATGTGGAACTTGTACTGTCAGGGAGTGTCCTAATACTATGGAATCACTTTGTCTGATTGCTAGAGCTGTGGCTGCAACTGACTTGAGGCACGCAGGCAGAGCCTGGGCTACAGGATCTAATGTGCTTGAAAAATAAGCACAGGGCTTGTACTCAATCAATCAATCAATCAATCAGGTCATTTGTAGAGCGCACTACTCACCCGTAGGGTCTCAAGGCGCTGGGAGGGGGGGGGGTGCCGCTACTGCTCGAACAGCCAGGTCTTGAGCTTCCTCCTGAAGGAGAGGTGGTCTTGGGTCAGGCGCAGATTGGTCGGAAGTGAGTTCCAGGTCTTGGCGGCCAGGTAGGAAAAGGATCTTCCTCCTGTCGTCGCTCTTCGGATGCGGGGGACGGCGGCGAGGGCGTGGTTGGTTGATCTGAGGAGGCGCTTGGGAGTGTAGAAGTTGATCCGGTTGTTGAGGTAGCTCGGGCCTTGGTCGTGTAGGGCTTTGTGCGCGTGGGTGAGGAGCCGGAAGGTGATTCTCTTGTTGACCGGGAGCCAGTGCAGATCTCTCAGGTGTCCGGAGATGTGGCTGCGTCGGGGGATGTCGAGGATGAGTCTCGCCGAGGCGTTCTGGATCCGCTGGAGTCTCTTCTGGAGTTTGGCCGTGGTTCCGGCGTAGAGGGCGTTGCCGTAGTCCAGTCGGCTGGTGACGAGGGCTTGGGTGACCGTCTTCCGCTTGATCTTGTGTGAGAACAGATAATGCAGTACCATCACGTTCTGTGACAAAAAGTGTAAAAGGCTTACTGTAGTTCGGTGTAGCTAGAACGGGTGCTTGACATAAGGCTTTCTTTAATTCATTGAAAACAAGTGTATGTTCCTGGGTCCAAGGGAGGACAGTCGATACGGCTGCCTCCTGTGTCGTTAACTGTATCAGTGGCTTGGCTAGATATGCGTACTGAGGAATCCATTGTCTGCAATAAGAAGTGAGGCCAATAAAAGCTCGTACCTCCTTCTGTGTCTTGGGCTGTGGAAGACTCGCTATTAACTGGATACGGTCTGGTGTCAACTGCCTACCCCACTTGGACAGTAAGTGGCCTAAGTAGATCACTTGCTGGACACAGAATTGTAATTTGGAAGGGGACACCTTGTGCCCCTGCTCGGCCAGGAAATACAGAACGGTAAGTGATGCACGCTCGCAGTCACGTTCAGAACGGGCTGTGATCAGTAGATCATCGACATACTGGAGCAGGGCAGTGTCAGTTGGCATGTGAATATTGTCTAGTTGTCTCTTAAGTGCTTGACTGTAAATACTAGGACTTTCTGTGAAACCTTGAGGAGCTCGTGTGAATTTATAGCTCCTTCCATTTAAACAAAAACCAAAAAGGTACTGGCTGTCTGGATAAATGGGGACACTGAAAAATGCATTCTTGAGGTCGATAACAGTGAAAAATGTAGCTTCAGAATCAATAGCTGTTAGTAGGGATGAAATATCTGGGACTACTGGATACTGGGGTATGATACATTTATTAAGCTCTCGAAGGTCAATCACTAATCGATATACTGGAGGTGCATTTGGATCAGTACGTTTCATGACTGGAATGATAGGAGAATTACATACATTGGAGTCAGTTTCTACAACCACTCCTTGAACAATGAGCTCGTCAATAATTTTGGATAAGGCTGCTACAGCCTCAGGTGGCAATCTGTACTGTCTGATTCGTGGCAAAACTATACCTTGTTTGAGAGTCACACGATGGGGTGTGATGTGCATACATCCTACATCAGTTGGACCTTGCGCCCATAAATGCTGTGGAACATTCAGTAATCTTGGATCAAAATCATGTAATACATAGTGACCTTTAAAGTCACGCAAAAACAATCGGACTCCTTCTGGGGAGCAGCAAATAACTGCACCTAATTCTTTTAACGTTTTAATACCTAACAAATTTTCTGGACATGACTTCGTAAGTAACAAATCAGTAGTTCGGGACAATGGACCAACTTCTAGGGAAACTGGTTTTGAAATTTCATTAACAATAGGCTTTCCTGAAAATCCAAGGGAAACATTTTTAGAGCCTGAGAGCGGAGCCCCTGGAACCTCGTCATGACTGATAGTAGTCCTACTTGCCCCTGTATCAATCAAAAACTTTCTGTCTTTCCCTAATACTTGACTGTGTACATAGGGACCCTCTTGATCTACAGGTATCTCGATGAGAGGCAAGCCTACCTCCCTCTCTAGGCTGTTTCATGAATACTGTTGATACTCTGGATACTCTGACTGGGCATACTGGTACATTTGCTGTGTAACATGCTGTGTTGCAGCGATAGGCTGCGGTGCTGGAACTGTCTGTTGTGCATTCTGTGGTGACTGAGAAGTCTGTGAAACTTGTTCTTGTCTAGGCGGACGTGGTCTTTCTTTAGTCTTACCAGTAGCTATGTTGTGTTTCAGAACTGCACACTCGTTTATAAAATGACCTGGCTGTTTACAGTAATTGCATGTCCCTTTAACGGGAGCTGCAGGATGACTGGCTTGATTCGGACCCCTCTTCTGACTGTCTTGTGGAACAGATTGTGCAACTAATACTTTCATTTTAGTGTCTTTCATACGTCTCCTTTCGTGTTCTTGCTCTTCCCTGATTCTATTCTGGTGATACTGGAGCATCTGGAGCATTTGTGACGGAGTATTAGCTTGCCAACTACTTTCGACTTTCAAAACTCGATTTTTAACTTGTGCACTTGAATTCTCGACTAGTTTGGTAACAAAAAGATGAGGGTACGACTCGCTACTCGTCTTCAGACCACTGTTAATAATAAAACATTTTTTAAACCTAGAATAAAAATCACTAGTGTCTTCATCCTGTTTCTGTTTACATGCTGAGATTGCATCCCAATCTTCCTTTTTCGTGGCTAGTAACCTTGGCAAAACCTGTATCAATAACTCGGGCAATTCTTTAACCTTAGCCCCTAGACCGGTACCTGGTACTCGTGAAGTATCTTCAGCTTCTAGAGCTGTCCAATCTATCTTTTTCTCTCCCACCTCCCATTCTTTTTCCTTGAGTTTTTCATATACCCCTGCGGGCAACAGGACCTTTAACATTTTAATGATATCTGGATACGTGTATTCTCCCATACGGAGCATGTCTTTTAATTCTCGATGGAACCCTGCTGGATCTTTGTCGTGACAGGGAATTAACTTTTTCATCTCTAAGAGTTCCATCTTTGTAATGGGGGTGTAAACAAATACTCGTTGCATTTCACCACCCTCTGTCCTAACTGGGTGTACTTCTCGTAACGGATGCTGTCTATCTATGTAAAATGGTTTACTTTCTGGAGGTGAGACGTGAGCAAAATGCGGATTCAAAAACGTTCTATATTTGTGGCGCTGTTCTAGAATGACACTAATTAAATCGGTACCAAGACCTCTCCATCTATACTGGAGTAACTCGTTCAGAACATCATGTAACGGACCTGGATCCGAATGCTGTCCCTCATACAGTGTAATGAGGTGCTGGATCATATACATACCCACCAGTCGCTGCTCGGCTGGGGGCAATTTCAGAAACATTTGTGCCACTATTTCGTCTGGAAAAGTGGTAGAATCAGTAGTCCATCGGACTGCTGACCGGGCTAATTCTTGTTCATACATGGTACTAAGTTCACTATAACCGATTCGTGATTTCAGAATGTGATCGGTGGCTTGAAATACTTGCTCAAGAGAACCTTGTTCTGGTGCTGGAGGAGGAAAAACTTTCTTGTGTTCTAGGCGTGAATGTTGGTCGGGAAGTCTAGTTCTACCTACATACGCTATTCTAGTGGGATTCTCGTCGTCTACCTCTTCGGTAGAAGAGTTGTCTTCTTTCTCACTTACTTGTGCTGTTTTTCGTTTCTCGTGTAACTTTATTATTTCTTTACGAATTTTCCTATACATACTGTCTATACAGTTCTGTGTCTTGTGTCTTCCCTCGGCTATATGATCACTCCACCTGGTCAGGACTTTCATTTCTTCCGGATCTTTATCCGGATAATCTTGTTCTCTTATCAAACAATTAATTAGAAACTTTAAAAGCATGAGCTGGATCTCGGCTTTCCTTTGAGACATGGCCTCGCCAATACTTTCTGGATCTACTCCTGTACGGATGAAACGATATATTCTGTCTAAATATTCTTTCATATTCGGTAGGGTGTCCAAATATTCGGTCACCCGTCTTACACGCAATGAATACAGGACCATACCATCATCGCCTGGGACTGGATCATAACGGCATTCTGTAAGAGCTCGTTTGATATCGGCAACTGACTGATTTTTGGGTGAACGCTGTAACGCTCGGGCATGTAGCTCGAGTAATGTCACACGTCTGTGTTGGGGCGGGGTTCCAGGAGGACTTCCCCCCGTGGCCCCTGGACTAGAATCGTCGGTGGGTACTGTACGTGCTGGGAGAGTGACTGATGTAGCGGGTACCTGTACTGTGGGCTGGACCGGGGGTACCGTAACAGGTGCTTTAACGGGTGCCCCGG
Organism: Lissotriton helveticus; assembly: GCF_964261635.1. NCBI lineage: Eukaryota > Metazoa > Chordata > Amphibia > Caudata > Salamandridae > Lissotriton > Lissotriton helveticus. The sequence goes on along the minus strand of NC_136071.1, from coordinate 1,191,756,191 downwards.
TGGCTGGAGGAACCGGAATTACATTATTTACAGGAGCTGGCGGAACAGGATTGGCATATTCTGGGACTGTGTCGTCCAAATAGGACGAGAGAAAAATATCAGCTGCGGTCGGTTTGTGACGCAGCTTAATCGGAACTAATGGCGGCGGAAAGTTACATGGTGCTTCCGGGGATGCTTTTGGCAAGCCCTCGGCAAGAAGAGGATACATACCCTTAATAAGGGCATTTCTCTGTCTGTCTGACTGTTCGGCTTTAACTCGTTCACCTATTTCGATTAATTCCCTTTCTTGGGCTCTTTCTAAGGATTCCCTACTTAATTCTGTCTTTCTGATTTCTTTTTCTGTTCTTCTATGAGATTCTTTGCGCCATAACTCGATGGCATCTTTCTGGGACTGTCTGGATTTCTTTTTCCATAATGCTTCTTCTACTCGCATGATACACTCGGCATCCCATGTACCTGACACGGGCCATCTATATTTCTCTTCTAATTCCTTGGTGTACTCCACCCATAAATCTAGATATAATATGGCACTTAAGCCATGCTTATGATACATAAAATGACCTGGACTGTCCCTAGGCGGGACAGGAACTGCTTCCTCTAGCAGACCTTTTCTGGTTTTTAACTGACGTAATTTCGAGAACAAAGGCATAATTTAGGCTGGAGTCTGGACACAATACAATACACGATAAACACAATAATAACTGAAAAAACGAATCACTCATACCACAACATTGAAAACACATGGAATAACATTCATAATAACAGTTCGGACAGAATACATGAATTTTCTCGAGAAACAGAACTTACTGGAACAGAAACTTACTAGAATGACTAGATGCACTGCTAAAACAGTACGAAACTTACCGGTCCCATGAAGAGACACGTCAGGACCCGCATCCACCTAGGTGAACACTTCGTGTTGGATCTGTGTACCCAAACCCACGGACCAGAGACAAATTACTTTGACCCTGTCTAGATACTACCCCAGCAACGGTACTCACCGGGCAGCAAGAACGGAAGGCCTCGGACTGGACTAGACTGCTACGACGACGGACGGACGAACTTCGGACTTCAGTTACAGGTGGGCCTCCGGATACCTCGGACCTTGGACTCTCGGCTTGGGCTCTGGTCGGGACTCGCCGCGTTCCTCCACCGCCTCGTCTGGATGCTGGACCGCAACCTCCGTCTCCTCCGTGGGCCTGAGGGATACTTGAAGCAGAAATATCTGCACGTGCACGGTATGGTTCCGTCACGGCTGCAGAGGATCAGGGGGCCTGCGTGGCTTCTCCGGCGCGTGGGGAAAGGGCATGTCCCTATTCGGGCGCCATTATGTGGTAAATAAATAATTAATTACCGGTTCTATTTTTCAGAATAATCAATAAACAGGTAGCTCAATAAATAAGAGTCAAGATTCGAGGTAGCTGGAGTTTACAGGCTTTAATAGGCATAAAGGACAGGAACAGGACAGCCTGTACGGGAATAGGATGGCAGCTGCCGGGGGCAGGATCTGGGAATAATGCGCTCACTTTCAGTAACAGTGCACAATATATATAGTTAAACAAAATACATTACATTCAATACAGTAGGCGTAGCAGTAGGCGTGGTTCGTAACAGTCGTGAAAGATAAGGGTAAAATGATGTAACAAGAAGGCGTGTACAGGGCGTATACATAGACATGTGATGTAAACGTAACAGAAGTGTCATAAACGGGGCGGAAACATGGAGGGGGCTACCTGAGCAGCTGGGACCTCTAACCTAGTGGTGCGCGCAAATGGGCAATGACGTGTTACCAGGGAGAACTGGGGGCTATGACTTCTGCGCTAGAAGAGGAGACTAAAGTCTGGAGTGTCAGAGCGACATGTACCCAGGCATATCTAGTATCTGGTGTTTAGAGTACATGTTGATAGAATCCAAAAGTTATCAGGGCAAAGGCTAATAGACACTAAGACTGGTGCGTGCATAATTCTATATGTATTGTGTGTGCGAGGAATATTCTATGAATATTAATACAGTATTTCTCTTGCATGGAGACGTAAAGGCTAGACTATGACGGAAACTATTGATGCGATTCAGTAGCTTAGGAATGCAGAGAAGGAGGGCTGAACTGATAACTAGAAACATAACATATTCTTGGCAGACTGGGAGGCAGAGCCAGGCCGGGCCGGGCACTGCGTGGCAAGAAGTAAGCTAAGGGTCAGGGATACAGGTGGGGGCTGTATCGCTCCTCGGAGAGGGTTTCAGGAAACAGGAGCTGAATCTGAGTCCGGGCCCTTTTGAGGCCTAGAAACGGGGATGATTCAATGAATTAACGTGTACACTGTAAAATGTGGCAACGTAGATTTACATAGGCCTAATATTCGTTGTTTTCACGAGGACTGGAAACTGGCATAATAGAGATGGACACAACTATAATTGCGTCTTTAATCGATCAGGAAAGGAATACATGCATATCGATCATACACATATAACATAACATGGGGAACACGTAGGCACATATAACATGGCAAAATTTACTTTTCCACACCTGTGTCAGGTATGAGTACCTCACCCAGGACTGAGATGTTGGGTGTCCTCTGTCAGGTATGAGTACCTCACCCATGACTGAGATGTTGGGCTGTCCCCTGTCAGGTATGAGTATCTCACCCAGGACTGAGATGTTGGGTGTCCTCTGTCAGGTATGAGTACCTCACTCAGGGCTGAGATGTTGGGTGTCCTGTGTCAGGTATGAGTACCTCACCCAGGACTGAGATGTTGGGCTGTCCCCTGTCAGGTATGAGTACCTCACCCAGGACTGAGATGTTGAGCTGTCCCCTGTCAGGTATGAGTACCTCACCCAGGACTGAGATGTTGGGTGTCCTGTGTCAGGTATGAGTACCTCACCCAGGACTGAGATGTTGGGCTGTCCCCTGTCAGGTATGAGTACCTCACCCAGGACTGAGATGTTGGGTGTCCTGTGTCAGGTATGAGTACCTCACCCAGGACTGAGATGTTGGGTGTCCCCTGTCAGGTATGAGTACCTCACCCAGGACTGAGATGTTGGGTGTCCTGTGTCAGGTATGAATACCTCACCCAGGACTGAGATGTTGGGTGTCCTGTGTCAGGTATGAGTACCTCACCCAGGACTGAGATGTTGGGTGTCCTGTGTCAGGTATGAGTACCTCACCCAGGACTGAGATGTTGGGTGTCCTCTGTCAGGTATGAGTACCTCACCCATGACTGAGATGTTGGGCTGTCCCCTGTCAGGTATGAGTACCTCACCCAGGACTGAGATGTTGGGTGTCCTGTGTCAGGTATGAGTACCTCACTCAGGGCTGAGATGTTGGGTGTCCTGTGTCAGGTATGAGTACCCCACCCAGGACTGAGATGTTGGGTGTCCTGTGTCAGGTATGAGTACCTCACCCAGGACTGAGATGTTGGGTGTCCTGTGTCAGGTATGAGTACCTCACCCATGACTGAGATGTTGGGTGTCCTGTGTCAGGTATGAGTACCCCACCCAGGACTGAGATGTTGGGTGTCCTGTGTCAGGTATGAGTACCTCACCCAGGACTGAGATGTTGGGTGTCCTGTGTCAGGTATGAGTACCTCACCCAGGACTGAGATGTTGGGCTGTCCTGTGTCAGGTATGAGTACCTCACCCATGACTGAGATGTTGGGCTGTCCCCTGTCAGGTATGAGTACCTCACCCAGGACTGAGATGTTGGGTGTCCTGTGTCAGGTATGAGTACCTCACCCAGGACTGAGATGTTGGGTGTCCTGTGTCAGGTATGAGTACCTCACCCAGGACTGAGATGTTGGGTGTCCTGTGTCAGGTATGAGTACCTCACCCAGGACTGAGATGTTGGGTGTCCTGTGTCAGGTATGAGTACCTCACTCAGGACTGAGATGTTGGGTGTCCTGTGTCAGGTATGAGTACCTCACCCAGGACTGAGATGTTGGGTGTCCTCTGTCAGGTATGAGTACCTCACCCATGACTGAGATGTTGGGCTGTCTCCTGTCAGGTATGAGTACCTCACCCAGGACTGAGATGTTGGGTGTCCTGTGTCAAGTGTGAGTACCTCACTCAGGGCTGAGATGTTGGGTGTCCTGTGTCAGGTATGAGTACCTCACCCAGGACTGAGATGTTGGGCTGTCCCCTGTCAGGTATGAGTACCTCACCCAGGACTGAGATGTTGGGTGTCCTGTGTCAGGTATGAGTACCTCACCCAGGACTGAGATGTTGGGCTGTCCCCTGTCAGGTATGAGTACCTCACCCAGGACTGAGATGTTGGGCTGCCCTGTGTCAGGTATGAGTACCTCACCCAGGACTGAGATGTTGGGCTGTCCCGTGTCAGGTATGAGTACCTCACCCAGGACTGAGATGTTGGGCTGTCCCCTGTCAGGTATGAGTACCTCACCCAGGACTGAGATGTTGGGCTGTCCCCTGTCAGGTATGAGTACCTCACCCAGGACTGAGATGTTGGGCTGTCCCCTGTCAGGTATGAGTACCTCACCCATGACTGAGATGTTGGGCTGTCCCCTGTCAGGTATGAGTACCTCACCCAGGACTGAGATGTTGGACTGTCCCCTGTCAGGTATGAGTACCTCACTCAGGACTGAGATGTTGGGCTGTCCCCTGTCAGGTATGAGTACCTCACCCAGGACTGAGATGTTGGGTGTCCTGTGTCAGGTATGAGTACCTCACCCAGGACTGAGATGTTGGGTGTCCCCTGTCAGGTATGAGTACCTCACTCAAGACTGAGATGTTGGGCTGTCCCCTGTCAGGTATGAGTTCCTCACCCAGGACTGAGATGTTGGGCTTTCCCCTGTCAGGTATGAGTACCTCACCCAGGACTGAGATGTTGGGTGTCCTGTGTCAGGTATGAGTACCTCACTCAAGACTGAGATGTTGGGCTGTCCCCTGTCAGGTATGAGTACCTCACCCAGGACTGAGATGTTGGGTGTCCTGTGTCAGGTATGAGTACCTCACTCAGGGCTGAGATGTTGGGTGTCCCCTGTCAGGTATGAGTACCTCACCCAGGACTGAGATGTTGGGCTGTCCCCTGTCAGGTATGAGTACCTCACCCAGGACTGAGATGTTGAGCTGTCCCCTGTCAGGTATGAGTACCTCACCCAGGACTGAGATGTTGGGTGTCCTGTGTCAGGTATGAGTACCTCACCCAGGACTGAGATGTTGGGTGTCCTCTGTCAGGTATGAGTACCTCACCCATGACTGAGATGTTGGGCTGTCCCCTGTCAGGTATGAGTACCTCAGCCAGGACTGAGATGTTGGGCTGTCCCCTGTCAGGTATGAGTACGTCACCCAGGACTGAGATGTTGGGCTGTCCCCTGTCAGGTATGAGTACCTCACCCAGGACTGAGATGTTGGGTGTCCTGTGTCAGGTATGAGTACCTCACCCAGGACTGAGATGTTGGGTGTCCTGTGTCAGGTATGAGTACCTCACCCATGACTGAGATGTTGGGCTGTCCCCTGTCAGGTATGAGTACCTCACCCAGGACTGAGATGTTGGGTGTCCTGTGTCAGGTATGAGTACCTCACCCAGGACTGAGATGTTGGGCTGTCCCCTGTCAGGTATGAGTACCTCACCCAGGACTGAGATGTTGGGTGTCCTGTGTGGTAAATAAATAATTAATTACCGGTTCTATTTTTCAGAATAATCAATAAACAGGTAGCTCAATAAATAAGAGTCAAGATTCGAGGTAGCTGGAGTTTACAGGCTTTAATAGGCATAAAGGACAGGAACAGGACAGCCTGTACGGGAATAGGATGGCAGCTGCCGGGGGCAGGATCTGGGAATAATGCGCTCACTTTCAGTAACAGTGCACAATATATATAGTTAAACAAAATACATTACATTCAATACAGTAGGCGTAGCAGTAGGCGTGGTTTGTAACAGTCGTGAAAGATAAGGGTAAAATGATGTAACAAGAAGGCGTGTACAGGGCGTATACATAGACATGTGATGTAAACGTAACAGAAGTGTCATAAACGGGGCGGAAACATGGAGGGGGCTACCTGAGAAGCTGGGACCTCTAACCTAGTGGTGCGCGCAAATGGGCAATGACGTGTTACCAGGGAGAACTGGGGGCTATGACTTCTGCGCTAGAAGAGGAGACTAAAGTCTGGAGTGTCAGAGCGACATGTACCCAGGCATATCTAGTATCTGGTGTTTAGAGTACATGTTGATAGAATCCAAAAGTTATCAGGGCAAAGGCTAATAGACACTAAGACTGGTGCGTGCATAATTCTATATGTATTGTGTGTGCGAGGAATATTCTATGAATATTAATACAGTATTTCTCTTGCATGGAGACGTAAAGGCTAGACTATGACGGAAACTATTGATGCGATTCAGTAGCTTAGGAATGCAGAGAAGGAGGGCTGAACTGATAACTAGAAACATAACATATTCTTGGCAGACTGGGAGGCAGAGCCAGGCCGGGCCAGGCACCGCGTGGCAAGAAGTAAGCTAAGGGTCAGGGATACAGGTGGGGGCTGTATCGCTCCTCGGAGAGGGTTTCAGGAAACAGGAGCTGAATCTGAGTCCGGGCCCTTTTGAGGCCTAGAAACGGGGATGATTCAATGAATTAACGTGTACACTGTAAAATGTGGCAACGTAGATTTACATAGGCCTAATATTCGTTGTTTTCACGAGGACTGGAAACTGGCATACTAGAGATGGACACAACTATAATTGCGTCTTTAATCGATCAGGAAAGGAATACATGCATATCGATCATACACATATAACATAACATGGGGAACACGTAGGCACATATAACATGGCAAAATTTACTTTTCCACATTCCCTCCTTGTGCCCTACGTTTCCATCAGGAAACATCTATATTCATGATACCATCTATCATTTCATATAGCATCATTTGCTCGTCTCGAATTGTCTTGGAACGGGATTTAGGACTAGGAATACAAGAGGTAGCACAAATGCCGCAAATCGCAGGGCCACATTGTATACAGAGGCAACAACTGAATATGATCATTACTGCAATACCTAGGAATGACAATACTTTCCATCCCCAGGCAGATATAATACTCCAGAGCCAACCGGACCATGTCCAGGTGCCTGGATTCTGGTGTAACTGATGGGCAATTTTATGAAGTCTGGTTATAGCTGAATAAACAGACGGTGCGTTATTAGGAATGAAAATGCAGCAACTAGATCCGATGACTCTACATGCTCCTCCTCTATCGGCCAGTATAACGTCAAGAACGAGACGATTTTGGAGCACGACAAATCTCATAGCAGATTGCTCTTCGGTTAAGTTACCTAAAGCAGAAGTAGTCTCATTCACTACTGCTTCAAGGGTTCTGGTTAGTCTACGTATTAACTTACTATTCTGGACAGGTCCTATAAAGAAGAAGAAACCTTTATTAAAGTCCTGATACTGTTCTAGAGTAGTTTCAGTTTGATCAACAATTGGGGACTCGATCTCCCTCCTATGTCTGACGTGTACTAGATGTGTGTTTCTGTGATAATCAGATGGGGCTAGAAAAACTGGTGGCAGTAGGAAGGCAATGTAACATGTTCCATCCCAATCGAGGGGCAGACGAACATATGCGGTCTGACCACAAACAAAATAAGAATGACGTGAGGCTTTGAAAATAGATTTCCCACTGCCAATATACTCGACAATAGTAGTACAATCACTATGTCCTACATGTGCGGATCCATTCTTTCTGACACATAATTCGCCTTTGACTGGTAGTACTGAAATAGCAGGTAAATCTGGAGTAGTATCAGACTGAACATTCAGGACCATAAAATTCGAAGAATAATTACCTAAATCATATACTTCATTTTCTAGATCTAACCCTGTTCTGTGGGAGAGACCTTGCTTGTCTGGAAAACATGTTCTATTCAGAAGGGACATATCATTGGAGGATGACGTTAACGTGGACCATGCTCCACACGAACCATTATGTGAAAACGGATAAGGAAAGAGTGGCAGAACTCCCTTCGGTGTCTGGAAAGGGGGGAGTCGACCACACACCCAACAATTAGTGGCATTGCTGGTCTGGTGTGAATAGTGTAACATTCTAATGAATGTATTATTTCGCATAGCAAGACGATAGGATAGCTCGTGAGGAGGCAGATCACTAAATGTGTGCTCTACTGTAACATTAGCAAACTTGTTTGCATGTGAACTTGGAAAACATAAATGTAATGCATAACTTATGCAGGTAACCATTAAACTTAGAAACAATAAGAAACTTAGAAAAACGATACATCTTATAGAGTTTTGACTAACTCTCTCACTATGGGGGTCTATCTCATAAATGTCAGGGACCTGTCTAACCGTTTCACCCGAGAGGGACTTAGACAATTAAACTGGCTGACTTAATTTACTAGACCGAAGTTTTAATTTATACTCCTGTTGCGGAGTTTCCTCTAACAGGGGAGGCTTGAGTTCAGAGTCTGTTTTTAGGCAGTCTTTAGAAATGGAACAGTCCTTTGAAAAAGATTTTTCACGAAGTCCATGGAATTTTTTGACGTGGGACAGGTGGACCCATCCTTTCCTGCCCTCCAACTTCACTGCTGTCCTTGTAGTTAATAAGACCATCCGAGGCTCCTTCCAGCGGGGCTCCAGCGGACTTGAACGATCAAAATTCCGCACCAACACGAGGTTGCCTGGAATGACTTCATGCGGTTTCACCTCGGTGTTGTCTGGAAATGCGGCGGCAACCTGTGAACGACAAGAGTGTAGGGCAGACATCAAGGAAGCTAGGTAATCTGTCAGCATATTACTGGAAACATCTGTAATACTGCGGGGTCTAGGTGTACCCCACATGTTTGGGGGGCGGCCGAATACGACCTCGTACGGGGACAGACCTGATCTGGAATGGGCAACCATCCGCATATAAAATAGGGCAACTGGCAAGGCAACTAGCCAGTCTACACCTTTCTCTTTACATATCTTGGCAATACGGATTTTCAGGGTCTGATTATGTCTCTCTACGAGACCGGCTGCTTCAGGATGGCGCACACAATGGAACTTCCACTGGTACCCTAACAGAAGGGAAACTTGTTTCATAAGTTCAGATGAGAATGGCTGGCCGTTATCAGAATACACGACCCTAGGGAGTCCATAGCGGGGAAAGAATTCACGAACCAACTGCCTGGCAGTGGTCGCGGCTGTGTAATCTGGAACTGGATATGCTTCTGTCCACCTGGACAAAGCGCATACAACTACGAGGACATACTTGAAACCTCGACATCGCTCCATCTGAATATAATCCATCTGGAGGACTTCAAAAGGGTGGTCAGGAGGTTGGAATCCACCTTGTTCCACCGGGACACTTTTACCTGGATTGAACTGACAACATATCATACAGGTACGGACTTTCTGCTTGGCTGCAGCTCGTAAATGTTTGTTGAACCAAAGGTTCTGAATACTGTCTAACATAGCTTTCTCTCCTAGATGTGCTGGACTATGTGCGGTATTAATAATGACTTGAACCATAGAGTCGGGGAGAAACCATGTGGCTTTTCCCTTCGTCAACCATCCCTGATCTGTCTGGACCCCTCCTTGTTCGGACCATTTCTTGATTTCTTCAGGAGTAGCATGTAACTGTATGTCTATGACATCTTGTGTAGGGTCCTTAACTGTCATACATGTAGTCGGATCTGGAGTGAGTGTCTGCGTCGGAATGTCTGGGGTCTGAGCTGTAAGCTTGGCTGTTCGATCTGCTAGATCGTTACCTTGGGAAATGATATCAGTAACCTTCGCATGTGCTTTGCACTTCATGATAGCGATAGCTGTCGGTAAATGTATTGCATCTAATAGAGCTTGAATGAGGAGACCATGCTGAATCTTGGTTCCATGAGAAGTCATGAAACCTCTCTCCTGCCAGAGTACTCCGAAGTCGTGTACAACTCCGAATGCGGAACGTGAATCTGTGTATATGTTTACTTTCAGATTCTTGGCACGTATGCAGGCTTGGGTCAGAGCAACTAGCTCTGCTGCTTGAGCAGACAGGGTGTCAATACGATGTGTTTCTATAACTTCAGTTTCAGTAGTCACTGCATACGCGGCTACTAGTTCTCCTGTACTTGTTCTCATACATGAACCATCCACATAAAGTGTCAGGTCGGGATTAGGTAATGCAATGTCTGTCAGGTCTTGTCTTGGCTTAGTCATAGTGTTAACAACTTCCACACAGTCATGTGTGGCAGGATTTGACGTAACTGACGGTAACAGTGTAGCAGGATTTAGAATGTTGCAGCGTCTGATTTCTATGTGTGGCTGGAACAGTGTCAGTTCATAACCTGTTAAACGTGCAATTGTCAAGTGCTGAGTCTGTGTTCGGTTTAAAAGAACTTCCACGGAATGTGGAACTTGTACTGTCAGGGAGTGTCCTAATACTATGGAATCACTTTGTCTGATTGCTAGAGCTGTGGCTGCAACTGACTTGAGGCACGCAGGCAGAGCCTGGGCTACAGGATCTAATGTGCTTGAAAAATAAGCACAGGGCTTGTACTGTCCGGCTTGATCTTGTGTGAGAACAGATAATGCAGTACCATCACGTTCTGTGACAAAAAGTGTAAAAGGCTTACTGTAGTTCGGTGTAGCTAGAACGGGTGCTTGACATAAGGCTTTCTTTAATTCATTGAAAACAAGTGTATGTTCCTGGGTCCAAGGGAGGACAGTCGATACGGCTGCCTCCTGTGTCGTTAACTGTATCAGTGGCTTGGCTAGATATGCGTACTGAGGAATCCATTGTCTGCAATAAGAAGTGAGGCCAATAAAAGCTCGTACCTCCTTCTGTGTCTTGGGCTGTGGAAGACTCGCTATTAACTGGATACGGTCTGGTGTCAACTGCCTACCCCACTTGGACAGTAAGTGGCCTAAGTAGATCACTTGCTGGACACAGAATTGTAATTTGGAAGGGGACACCTTGTGCCCCTGCTCGGCCAGGAAATACAGAACGGTAAGTGATGCACGCTCGCAGTCACGTTCAGAACGGGCTGTGATCAGTAGATCATCGACATACTGGAGCAGGGCAGTGTCAGTTGGCATGTGAATATTGTCTAGTTGTCTCTTAAGTGCTTGACTGTAAATACTAGGACTTTCTGTGAAACCTTGAGGAGCTCGTGTGAATTTATAGCTCCTTCCATTTAAACAAAAACCAAAAAGGTACTGGCTGTCTGGATAAATGGGGACACTGAAAAATGCATTCTTGAGGTCGATAACAGTGAAAAATGTAGCTTCAGAATCAATAGCTGTTAGTAGGGATGAAATATCTGGGACTACTGGATACTGGGGTATGATACATTTATTAAGCTCTCGAAGGTCAATCACTAATCGATATACTGGAGGTGCATTTGGATCAGTACGTTTCATGACTGGAATGATAGGAGAATTACATACATTGGAGTCAGTTTCTACAACCACTCCTTGAACAATGAGCTCGTCAATAATTTTGGATAAGGCTGCTACAGCCTCAGGTGGCAATCTGTACTGTCTGATTCGTGGCAAAACTATACCTTGTTTGAGAGTCACACGATGGGGTGTGATGTGCATACATCCTACATCAGTTGGACCTTGCGCCCATAAATGCTGTGGAACATTCAGTAATCTTGGATCAAAATCATGTAATACATAGTGACCTTTAAAGTCACGCAAAAACAATCGGACTCCTTCTGGGGAGCAGCAAATAACTGCACCTAATTCTTTTAACGTTTTAATACCTAACAAATTTTCTGGACATGACTTCGTAAGTAACAAATCAGTAGTTCGGGACAATGGACCAACTTCTAGGGAAACTGGTTTTGAAATTTCATTAACAATAGGCTTTCCTGAAAATCCAAGGGAAACATTTTTAGAGCCTGAGAGCGGAGCCCCTGGAACCTCGTCATGACTGATAGTAGTCCTACTTGCCCCTGTATCAATCAAAAACTTTCTGTCTTTCCCTAATACTTGACTGTGTACATAGGGACCCTCTTGATCTACAGGTATCTCGATGAGAGGCAAGCCTACCTCCCTCTCTAGGCTGTTTCATGAATACTGTTGATACTCTGGATACTCTGACTGGGCATACTGGTACATTTGCTGTGTAACATGCTGTGTTGCAGCGATAGGCTGCGGTGCTGGAACTGTCTGTTGTGCATTCTGTGGTGACTGAGAAGTCTGTGAAACTTGTTCTTGTCTAGGCGGACGTGGTCTTTCTTTAGTCTTACCAGTAGCTATGTTGTGTTTCAGAACTGCACACTCGTTTATAAAATGACCTGGCTGTTTACAGTAATTGCATGTCCCTTTAACGGGAGCTGCAGGATGACTGGCTTGATTCGGACCCCTCTTCTGACTGTCTTGTGGAACAGATTGTGCAACTAATACTTTCATTTTAGTGTCTTTCATACGTCTCCTTTCGTGTTCTTGCTCTTCCCTGATTCTATTCTGGTGATACTGGAGCATCTGGAGCATTTGTGACGGAGTATTAGCTTGCCAACTACTTTCGACTTTCAAAACTCGATTTTTAACTTGTGCACTTGAATTCTCGACTAGTTTGGTAACAAAAAGATGAGGGTACGACTCGCTACTCGTCTTCAGACCACTGTTAATAATAAAACATTTTTTAAACCTAGAATAAAAATCACTAGTGTCTTCATCCTGTTTCTGTTTACATGCTGAGATTGCATCCCAATCTTCCTTTTTCGTGGCTAGTAACCTTGGCAAAACCTGTATCAATAACTCGGGCAATTCTTTAACCTTAGCCCCTAGACCGGTACCTGGTACTCGTGAAGTATCTTCAGCTTCTAGAGCTGTCCAATCTATCTTTTTCTCTCCCACCTCCCATTCTTTTTCCTTGAGTTTTTCATATACCCCTGCGGGCAACAGGACCTTTAACATTTTAATGATATCTGGATACGTGTATTCTCCCATACGGAGCATGTCTTTTAATTCTCGATGGAACCCTGCTGGATCTTTGTCGTGACAGGGAATTAACTTTTTCATCTCTAAGAGTTCCATCTTTGTAATGGGGGTGTAAACAAATACTCGTTGCATTTCACCACCCTCTGTCCTAACTGGGTGTACTTCTCGTAACGGATGCTGTCTATCTATGTAAAATGGTTTACTTTCTGGAGGTGAGACGTGAGCAAAATGCGGATTCAAAAACGTTCTATATTTGTGGCGCTGTTCTAGAATGACACTAATTAAATCGGTACCAAGACCTCTCCATCTATACTGGAGTAACTCGTTCAGAACATCATGTAACGGACCTGGATCCGAATGCTGTCCCTCATACAGTGTAATGAGGTGCTGGATCATATACATACCCACCAGTCGCTGCTCGGCTGGGGGCAATTTCAGAAACATTTGTGCCACTATTTCGTCTGGAAAAGTGGTAGAATCAGTAGTCCATCGGACTGCTGACCGGGCTAATTCTTGTTCATACATGGTACTAAGTTCACTATAACCGATTCGTGATTTCAGAATGTGATCGGTGGCTTGAAATACTTGCTCAAGAGAACCTTGTTCTGGTGCTGGAGGAGGAAAAACTTTCTTGTGTTCTAGGCGTGAATGTTGGTCGGGAAGTCTAGTTCTACCTACATACGCTATTCTAGTGGGATTCTCGTCGTCTACCTCTTCGGTAGAAGAGTTGTCTTCTTTCTCACTTACTTGTGCTGTTTTTCGTTTCTCGTGTAACTTTATTATTTCTTTACGAATTTTCCTATACATACTGTCTATACAGTTCTGTGTCTTGTGTCTTCCCTCGGCTATATGATCACTCCACCTGGTCAGGACTTTCATTTCTTCCGGATCTTTATCCGGATAATCTTGTTCTCTTATCAAACAATTAATTAGAAACTTTAAAAGCATGAGCTGGATCTCGGCTTTCCTTTGAGACATGGCCTCGCCAATACTTTCTGGATCTACTCCTGTACGGATGAAACGATATATTCTGTCTAAATATTCTTTCATATTCGGTAGGGTGTCCAAATATTCGGTCACCCGTCTTACACGCAATGAATACAGGACCATACCATCATCGCCTGGGACTGGATCATAACGGCATTCTGTAAGAGCTCGTTTGATATCGGCAACTGACTGATTTTTGGGTGAACGCTGTAACGCTCGGGCATGTAGCTCGAGTAATGTCACACGTCTGTGTTGGGGCGGGGTTCCAGGAGGACTTCCCCCCGTGGCCCCTGGACTAGAATCGTCGGTGGGTACTGTACGTGCTGGGAGAGTGACTGATGTAGCGGGTACCTGTACTGTGGGCTGGACCGGGGGTACCGTAACAGGTGCTTTAACGGGTGCCCCGGTGGCTGGAGGAACCGGAATTACATTATTTACAGGAGCTGGCGGAACAGGATTGGCATATTCTGGGACTGTGTCGTCCAAATAGGACGAGAGAAAAATATCAGCTGCGGTCGGTTTGTGACGCAGCTTAATCGGAACTAATGGCGGCGGAAAGTTACATGGTGCTTCCGGGGATGCTTTTGGCAAGCCCTCGGCAAGAAGAGGATACATACCCTTAATAAGGGCATTTCTCTGTCTGTCTGACTGTTCGGCTTTAACTCGTTCACCTATTTCGATTAATTCCCTTTCTTGGGCTCTTTCTAAGGATTCCCTACTTAATTCTGTCTTTCTGATTTCTTTTTCTGTTCTTCTATGAGATTCTTTGCGCCATAACTCGATGGCATCTTTCTGGGACTGTCTGGATTTCTTTTTCCATAATGCTTCTTCTACTCGCATGATACACTCGGCATCCCATGTACCTGACACGGGCCATCTATATTTCTCTTCTAATTCCTTGGTGTACTCCACCCATAAATCTAGATATAATATGGCACTTAAGCCATGCTTATGATACATAAAATGACCTGGACTGTCCCTAGGCGGGACAGGAACTGCTTCCTCTAGCAGACCTTTTCTGGTTTTTAACTGACGTAATTTCGAGAACAAAGGCATAATTTAGGCTGGAGTCTGGACACAATACAATACACGATAAACACAATAATAACTGAAAAAACGAATCACTCATACCACAACATTGAAAACACATGGAATAACATTCATAATAACAGTTCGGACAGAATACATGAATTTTCTCGAGAAACAGAACTTACTGGAACAGAAACTTACTAGAATGACTAGATGCACTGCTAAAACAGTACGAAACTTACCGGTCCCATGAAGAGACACGTCAGGACCCGCATCCACCTAGGTGAACACTTCGTGTTGGATCTGTGTACCCAAACCCACGGACCAGAGACAAATTACTTTGACCCTGTCTAGATACTACCCCAGCAACGGTACTCACCGGGCAGCAAGAACGGAAGGCCTCGGACTGGACTAGACTGCTACGACGACGGACGGACGAACTTCGGACTTCAGTTACAGGTGGGCCTCCGGATACCTCGGACCTTGGACTCTCGGCTTGGGCTCTGGTCGGGACTCGCCGCGTTCCTCCACCGCCTCGTCTGGATGCTGGACCGCAACCTCCGTCTCCTCCGTGGGCCTGAGGGATACTTGAAGCAGAAATATCTGCACGTGCACGGTATGGTTCCGTCACGGCTGCAGAGGATCAGGGGGCCTGCGTGGCTTCTCCGGCGCGTGGGGAAAGGGCATGTCCCTATTCGGGCGCCATTATGTGGTAAATAAATAATTAATTACCGGTTCTATTTTTCAGAATAATCAATAAACAGGTAGCTCAATAAATAAGAGTCAAGATTCGAGGTAGCTGGAGTTTACAGGCTTTAATAGGCATAAAGGACAGGAACAGGACAGCCTGTACGGGAATAGGATGGCAGCTGCCGGGGGCAGGATCTGGGAATAATGCGCTCACTTTCAGTAACAGTGCACAATATATATAGTTAAACAAAATACATTACATTCAATACAGTAGGCGTAGCAGTAGGCGTGGTTCGTAACAGTCGTGAAAGATAAGGGTAAAATGATGTAACAAGAAGGCGTGTACAGGGCGTATACATAGACATGTGATGTAAACGTAACAGAAGTGTCATAAACGGGGCGGAAACATGGAGGGGGCTACCTGAGCAGCTGGGACCTCTAACCTAGTGGTGCGCGCAAATGGGCAATGACGTGTTACCAGGGAGAACTGGGGGCTATGACTTCTGCGCTAGAAGAGGAGACTAAAGTCTGGAGTGTCAGAGCGACATGTACCCAGGCATATCTAGTATCTGGTGTTTAGAGTACATGTTGATAGAATCCAAAAGTTATCAGGGCAAAGGCTAATAGACACTAAGACTGGTGCGTGCATAATTCTATATGTATTGTGTGTGCGAGGAATATTCTATGAATATTAATACAGTATTTCTCTTGCATGGAGACGTAAAGGCTAGACTATGACGGAAACTATTGATGCGATTCAGTAGCTTAGGAATGCAGAGAAGGAGGGCTGAACTGATAACTAGAAACATAACATATTCTTGGCAGACTGGGAGGCAGAGCCAGGCCGGGCCGGGCACTGCGTGGCAAGAAGTAAGCTAAGGGTCAGGGATACAGGTGGGGGCTGTATCGCTCCTCGGAGAGGGTTTCAGGAAACAGGAGCTGAATCTGAGTCCGGGCCCTTTTGAGGCCTAGAAACGGGGATGATTCAATGAATTAACGTGTACACTGTAAAATGTGGCAACGTAGATTTACATAGGCCTAATATTCGTTGTTTTCACGAGGACTGGAAACTGGCATAATAGAGATGGACACAACTATAATTGCGTCTTTAATCGATCAGGAAAGGAATACATGCATATCGATCATACACATATAACATAACATGGGGAACACGTAGGCACATATAACATGGCAAAATTTACTTTTCCACACCTGTGTCAGGTATGAGTACCTCACCCAGGACTGAGATGTTGGGTGTCCTCTGTCAGGTATGAGTACCTCACCCATGACTGAGATGTTGGGCTGTCCCCTGTCAGGTATGAGTATCTCACCCAGGACTGAGATGTTGGGTGTCCTCTGTCAGGTATGAGTACCTCACTCAGGGCTGAGATGTTGGGTGTCCTGTGTCAGGTATGAGTACCTCACCCAGGACTGAGATGTTGGGCTGTCCCCTGTCAGGTATGAGTACCTCACCCAGGACTGAGATGTTGAGCTGTCCCCTGTCAGGTATGAGTACCTCACCCAGGACTGAGATGTTGGGTGTCCTGTGTCAGGTATGAGTACCTCACCCAGGACTGAGATGTTGGGCTGTCCCCTGTCAGGTATGAGTACCTCACCCAGGACTGAGATGTTGGGTGTCCTGTGTCAGGTATGAGTACCTCACCCAGGACTGAGATGTTGGGTGTCCCCTGTCAGGTATGAGTACCTCACCCAGGACTGAGATGTTGGGTGTCCTGTGTCAGGTATGAATACCTCACCCAGGACTGAGATGTTGGGTGTCCTGTGTCAGGTATGAGTACCTCACCCAGGACTGAGATGTTGGGTGTCCTGTGTCAGGTATGAGTACCTCACCCAGGACTGAGATGTTGGGTGTCCTCTGTCAGGTATGAGTACCTCACCCATGACTGAGATGTTGGGCTGTCCCCTGTCAGGTATGAGTACCTCACCCAGGACTGAGATGTTGGGTGTCCTGTGTCAGGTATGAGTACCTCACTCAGGGCTGAGATGTTGGGTGTCCTGTGTCAGGTATGAGTACCCCACCCAGGACTGAGATGTTGGGTGTCCTGTGTCAGGTATGAGTACCTCACCCAGGACTGAGATGTTGGGTGTCCTGTGTCAGGTATGAGTACCTCACCCATGACTGAGATGTTGGGTGTCCTGTGTCAGGTATGAGTACCCCACCCAGGACTGAGATGTTGGGTGTCCTGTGTCAGGTATGAGTACCTCACCCAGGACTGAGATGTTGGGTGTCCTGTGTCAGGTATGAGTACCTCACCCAGGACTGAGATGTTGGGCTGTCCTGTGTCAGGTATGAGTACCTCACCCATGACTGAGATGTTGGGCTGTCCCCTGTCAGGTATGAGTACCTCACCCAGGACTGAGATGTTGGGTGTCCTGTGTCAGGTATGAGTACCTCACCCAGGACTGAGATGTTGGGTGTCCTGTGTCAGGTATGAGTACCTCACCCAGGACTGAGATGTTGGGTGTCCTGTGTCAGGTATGAGTACCTCACCCAGGACTGAGATGTTGGGTGTCCTGTGTCAGGTATGAGTACCTCACTCAGGACTGAGATGTTGGGTGTCCTGTGTCAGGTATGAGTACCTCACCCAGGACTGAGATGTTGGGTGTCCTCTGTCAGGTATGAGTACCTCACCCATGACTGAGATGTTGGGCTGTCTCCTGTCAGGTATGAGTACCTCACCCAGGACTGAGATGTTGGGTGTCCTGTGTCAAGTGTGAGTACCTCACTCAGGGCTGAGATGTTGGGTGTCCTGTGTCAGGTATGAGTACCTCACCCAGGACTGAGATGTTGGGCTGTCCCCTGTCAGGTATGAGTACCTCACCCAGGACTGAGATGTTGGGTGTCCTGTGTCAGGTATGAGTACCTCACCCAGGACTGAGATGTTGGGCTGTCCCCTGTCAGGTATGAGTACCTCACCCAGGACTGAGATGTTGGGCTGCCCTGTGTCAGGTATGAGTACCTCACCCAGGACTGAGATGTTGGGCTGTCCCGTGTCAGGTATGAGTACCTCACCCAGGACTGAGATGTTGGGCTGTCCCCTGTCAGGTATGAGTACCTCACCCAGGACTGAGATGTTGGGCTGTCCCCTGTCAGGTATGAGTACCTCACCCAGGACTGAGATGTTGGGCTGTCCCCTGTCAGGTATGAGTACCTCACCCATGACTGAGATGTTGGGCTGTCCCCTGTCAGGTATGAGTACCTCACCCAGGACTGAGATGTTGGACTGTCCCCTGTCAGGTATGAGTACCTCACTCAGGACTGAGATGTTGGGCTGTCCCCTGTCAGGTATGAGTACCTCACCCAGGACTGAGATGTTGGGCTGTCCCCTGTCAGGTATGAGTACCTCACCCAGGACTGAGATGTTGGGTGTCCTGTGTCAGGTATGAGTACCTCACTCAGGGCTGAGATGTTGGGTGTCCCCTGTCAGGTATGAGTACCTCACCCAGGACTGAGATGTTGGGCTGTCCCCTGTCAGGTATGAGTACCTCACCCAGGACTGAGATGTTGGGTGTCCTGTGTCAGGTATGAGTACCTCACTCAGGGCTGAGATGTTGGGTGTCCCCTGTCAGGTATGAGTACCTCACCCAGGACTGAGATGTTGGGTGTCCTGTGTCAGGTATGAGTACCTCACCCAGGACTGAGATGTTGGGTGTCCTGTGTCAGGTATGAGTACCTCACCCATGACTGAGATGTTGGGTGTCCTGTGTCAGGTATGAGTACCCCACCCAGGACTGAGATGTTGGGTGTCCTGTGTCAGGTATGAGTACCTCACCCAGGACTGAGATGTTGGGTGTCCTGTGTCAGGTATGAGTACCTCACCCAGGACTGAGATGTTGGGCTGTCCTGTGTCAGGTATGAGTACCTCACCCATGACTGAGATGTTGGGCTGTCCCCTGTCAGGTATGAGTACCTCACCCAGGACTGAGATGTTGGGTGTCCTGTGTCAGGTATGAGTACCTCACCCAGGACTGAGATGTTGGGTGTCCTGTGTCAGGTATGAGTACCTCACCCAGGACTGAGATGTTGGGTGTCCTGTGTCAGGTATGAGTACCTCACCCAGGACTGAGATGTTGGGTGTCCTGTGTCAGGTATGAGTACCTCACTCAGGACTGAGATGTTGGGTGTCCTGTGTCAGGTATGAGTACCTCACCCAGGACTGAGATGTTGGGTGTCCTCTGTCAGGTATGAGTACCTCACCCATGACTGAGATGTTGGGCTGTCTCCTGTCAGGTATGAGTACCTCACCCAGGACTGAGATGTTGGGTGTCCTGTGTCAAGTGTGAGTACCTCACTCAGGGCTGAGATGTTGGGTGTCCTGTGTCAGGTATGAGTACCTCACCCAGGACTGAGATGTTGGGCTGTCCCCTGTCAGGTATGAGTACCTCACCCAGGACTGAGATGTTGGGTGTCCTGTGTCAGGTATGAGTACCTCACCCAGGACTGAGATGTTGGGCTGTCCCCTGTCAGGTATGAGTACCTCACCCAGGACTGAGATGTTGGGCTGCCCTGTGTCAGGTATGAGTACCTCACCCAGGACTGAGATGTTGGGCTGTCCCGTGTCAGGTATGAGTACCTCACCCAGGACTGAGATGTTGGGCTGTCCCCTGTCAGGTATGAGTACCTCACCCAGGACTGAGATGTTGGGCTGTCCCCTGTCAGGTATGAGTACCTCACCCAGGACTGAGATGTTGGGCTGTCCCCTGTCAGGTATGAGTACCTCACCCATGACTGAGATGTTGGGCTGTCCCCTGTCAGGTATGAGTACCTCACCCAGGACTGAGATGTTGGACTGTCCCCTGTCAGGTATGAGTACCTCACTCAGGACTGAGATGTTGGGCTGTCCCCTGTCAGGTATGAGTACCTCACCCAGGACTGAGATGTTGGGCTGTCCCCTGTCAGGTATGAGTACCTCACCCAGGACTGAGATGTTGGGTGTCCTGTGTCAGGTATGAGTACCTCACTCAGGGCTGAGATGTTGGGTGTCCCCTGTCAGGTATGAGTACCTCACCCAGGACTGAGATGTTGGGCTGTCCCCTGTCAGGTATGAGTACCTCACCCAGGACTGAGATGTTGGGTGTCCCCTGTCAGGTATGAGTACCTCACCCTGGACTGAGATGTTGGGCTGTCCCCTGTCAGGTATGAGTTCCTCACCCAGGACTGAGATGTTGGGCTGTCCCCTGTCAGGTATGAGTACCTCACCCAGGACTGAGATGTTGGGTGTCCCCTGTCAGGTATGAGTACCTCACCCAGGACTGAGATGTTGGGTGTCCCCTGTCAGGTATGAGTACCTCACCCAGGACTGAGATGTTGGGCTGTCCCCTGTCAGGTATGAGTACCTCACCCAGGACTGAGATGTTGGGCTGTCCCCTGTCAGGTATGAGTACCTCACCCAGGACTGAGATGTTGGGTGTCCTGTGTCAGGTATGAGTACCTCACCCAGGACTGAGATGTTGGGCTGTCCCCTGTCAGGTATGAGTACCTCACCCAGGACTGAGATGTTGGGTGTCCCGTGTCAGGTATGAGTACCTCACCCAGGACTGAGATGTTGGGTGTCCTGTGTCAGGTATGAGTACCTCACCCAGGACTGAGATGTTGGGTGTCCCCTGTCAGGTATGAGTACCTCACCCAGGACTGAGATGTTGGGTGTCCCCTGTCAGGTATGAGTACCTCACCCAGGACTGAGATGTTGGGTGTCCCCTGTCAGGTATGAGTACCTCACCCAGGACTGAGATGTTGGGTGTCCCCTGTCAGGTATGAGTACCTCACCCAGGACTGAGATGTTGGGTGTCCTGTGTCAGGTATGAGTACCTCACCCAGGACTGAGATGTTGGGTGTCCAGTGTCAGGTATGAGTACCTCACCCAGGACTGAGATGTTGGGTGTCCAGTGTCAGGTATGAGTACCTCACTCAGGGCTGAGATGTTGGGTTTCCTGTGTCAGGTATGAGTACCTCACCCAAGACTGAGATGTTGGGTGTCCCCTGTCAGGTATGAGTACCTCACCCAGGACTGAGATGTTGGGTGTCCTGTGTCAGGTATGAGTACCTCACCCAGGACTGAGATGTTGGGTGTCCTCTGTCAGGTATGAGTACCTCACCCAGGACTGAGATGTTGGGTGTCCTGTGTCAGGTATGAGTACCTCACCCAGGACTGAGATGTTGGGCTGTCCCCTGTCAGGTATGAGTACCTCACCCAGGACTGAGATGTTGGGCTGTCCCCTGTCAGGTATGAGTACCTCACCCAGGACTGAGATGTTGGGTGTCCTGTGTCAGGTATGAGTACCTCACTCAGGGCTGAGATGTTGGGCTGTCCCCTGTCAGGTATGAGTACCTCACCCAGGACTGAGATGATGGGTGTCCTGTGTCAGGTATGAGTACCTCACCCAGGACTGAGATGTTGGGTGTCCCCTGTCAGGTATGAGTACCTCACTCAGGGCTGAGATGTTGGGTGTCCTCTGTCAGGTATGAGTACCTCACTCAGGACTGAGATGTTGGGCTGTCCCCTGTCAGGTATGAGTTCCTCACCCAGGACTGAGATGTTGGGCTGTCCCCTGTCAGGTACGAGTACCTCACCCAGGACTGAGATGTTGGGTGTCCCCTGTCAGGTATGAGTACCTCACCCAGGACTGAGATGTTGGGCTGTCCCCTGTCAGGTATGAGTACCTCACCCAGGACTGAGATGTTGGGTGTCCTGTGTCAGGTATGAGTACCTCACCCAGGACTGAGATGTTGGGTGTCCCCTGTCAGGTATGAGTACCTCACTCAAGACTGAGATGTTGGGCTGTCCCCTGTCAGGTATGAGTTCCTCACCCAGGACTGAGATGTTGGGCTGTCCCCTGTCAGGTATGAGTACCTCACCCAGGACTGAGATGTTGGGTGTCCTGTGTCAGGTATGAGTACCTCACCCAGGACTGAGATGTTGGGTGTCCCCTGTCAGGTATGAGTACCTCACTCAAGACTGAGATGTTGGGCTGTCCCCTGTCAGGTATGAGTTCCTCACCCAGGACTGAGATGTTGGGCTTTCCCCTGTCAGGTATGAGTACCTCACCCAGGACTGAGATGTTGGGTGTCCTGTGTCAGGTATGAGTACCTCACTCAAGACTGAGATGTTGGGCTGTCCCCTGTCAGGTATGAGTACCTCACCCAGGACTGAGATGTTGGGTGTCCTGTGTCAGGTATGAGTACCTCACTCAGGGCTGAGATGTTGGGTGTCCCCTGTCAGGTATGAGTACCTCACCCAGGACTGAGATGTTGGGCTGTCCCCTGTCAGGTATGAGTACCTCACCCAGGACTGAGATGTTGGGTGTCCCCTGTCAGGTATGAGTACCTCACCCTGGACTGAGATGTTGGGCTGTCCCCTGTCAGGTATGAGTTCCTCACCCAGGACTGAGATGTTGGGCTGTTCCCTGTCAGGTATGAGTACCTCACCCAGGACTGAGATGTTGGGTGTCCCCTGTCAGGTATGAGTACCTCACCCAGGACTGAGATGTTGGGTGTCCCCTGTCAGGTATGAGTACCTCACCCAGGACTGAGATGTTGGGCTGTCCCCTGTCAGGTATGAGTACCTCACCCAGGACTGAGATGTTGGGCTGTCCCCTGTCAGGTATGAGTACCTCACCCAGGACTGAGATGTTGGGTGTCCTGTGTCAGGTATGAGTACCTCACCCAGGACTGAGATGTTGGGCTGTCCCCTGTCAGGTATGAGTACCTCACCCAGGACTGAGATGTTGGGTGTCCCGTGTCAGGTATGAGTACCTCACCCAGGACTGAGATGTTGGGTGTCCTGTGTCAGGTATGAGTACCTCACCCAGGACTGAGATGTTGGGTGTCCCCTGTCAGGTATGAGTACCTCACCCAGGACTGAGATGTTGGGTGTCCCCTGTCAGGTATGAGTACCTCACCCAGGACTGAGATGTTGGGTGTCCCCTGTCAGGTATGAGTACCTCACCCAGGACTGAGATGTTGGGTGTCCCCTGTCAGGTATGAGTACCTCACCCAGGACTGAGATGTTGGGTGTCCTGTGTCAGGTATGAGTACCTCACCCAGGACTGAGATGTTGGGTGTCCAGTGTCAGGTATGAGTACCTCACCCAGGACTGAGATGTTGGGTGTCCAGTGTCAGGTATGAGTACCTCACTCAGGGCTGAGATGTTGGGTTTCCTGTGTCAGGTATGAGTACCTCACCCAAGACTGAGATGTTGGGTGTCCCCTGTCAGGTATGAGTACCTCACCCAGGACTGAGATGTTGGGTGTCCTGTGTCAGGTATGAGTACCTCACCCAGGACTGAGATGTTGGGTGTCCTCTGTCAGGTATGAGTACCTCACCCAGGACTGAGATGTTGGGTGTCCTGTGTCAGGTATGAGTACCTCACCCAGGACTGAGATGTTGGGCTGTCCCCTGTCAGGTATGAGTACCTCACCCAGGACTGAGATGTTGGGCTGTCCCCTGTCAGGTATGAGTACCTCACCCAGGACTGAGATGTTGGGTGTCCTGTGTCAGGTATGAGTACCTCACTCAGGGCTGAGATGTTGGGCTGTCCCCTGTCAGGTATGAGTACCTCACCCAGGACTGAGATGATGGGTGTCCTGTGTCAGGTATGAGTACCTCACCCAGGACTGAGATGTTGGGTGTCCCCTGTCAGGTATGAGTACCTCACTCAGGGCTGAGATGTTGGGTGTCCTCTGTCAGGTATGAGTACCTCACTCAGGACTGAGATGTTGGGCTGTCCCCTGTCAGGTATGAGTTCCTCACCCAGGACTGAGATGTTGGGCTGTCCCCTGTCAGGTACGAGTACCTCACCCAGGACTGAGATGTTGGGTGTCCCCTGTCAGGTATGAGTACCTCACCCAGGACTGAGATGTTGGGCTGTCCCCTGTCAGGTATGAGTACCTCACCCAGGACTGAGATGTTGGGTGTCCTGTGTCAGGTATGAGTACCTCACCCAGAACTGAGATGTTGGGTGTCCCCTGTCAGGTATGAGTACCTCACTCAAGACTGAGATGTTGGGCTGTCCCCTGTCAGGTATGAGTTCCTCACCCAGGACTGAGATGTTGGGCTGTCCCCTGTCAGGTATGAGTACCTCACCCAGGACTGAGATGTTGGGTGTCCTGTGTCAGGTATGAGTACCTCACTCAAGACTGAGATGTTGGGCTGTCCCCTGTCAGGTATGAGTTCCTCACCCAGGACTGAGATGTTGGGTGTCCTGTGTCAGGTATGAGTACCTCACTCAAGACTGAGATGTTGGGCTGTCCCCTGTCAGGTATGAGTTCCTCACCCAGGACTGAGATGTTGGGTGTCCCCTGTCAGGTATGAGTACCTCACCCAGGACTGAGATGTTGGGCTGTCCCCTGTCAGGTATGAGTACCTCACCCATGACTGAGATGTTGGACTGTCCCCTGTCAGGTATGAGTACCTCACCCAGGGGACTGAGATGTTGGGCTGTCTGTGTCAGGTATGAGTACCTCACTCAGGGCTGAGATGTTGGGCTGTCCTGAGTCAGGTATGAGTACCTCACCCAGGACTGAGATGTTGGGCTGTCCTGTGTCAGGTATGAGTACCTCACTCAGGGCTGAGATGTTGGGCTGTCCTGAGTCAGGTATGAGTACCTCACCCAGGACTGAGATGTTGGGCTGTCCTATGTCAGGTATGAGTACCTCACCCAGGACTGAGATGTTGGGCTGCCACGTGTCAGGTATGAGTACCTCACTCAGGGCTGAGATGTTGGGCTGTCCTATGTCAGGTATGAGTACCTCACTCAGGGCTGAGATGTTGGGTGTCCCCTGTCAGGTATGAGTACCTCACCCAGGACTGAGATGTTGGGCTGTCCCCTGTCAGGTATGAGTACCTCACCCAGGACTGAGATGTTGGGTGTCCTGTGTCAGGTATGAGTACCTCACTCAGGACTGAGATGTTGGACTGTCCCCTGTGTCAGGTATGAGTACCTCACCCAGGACTGAGATGTTGGGCTGTCCCCTGTCAGGTATGAGTACCTCACCCAGGACTGAGATGTTGGGTGTCCTGTGTCAGGTATGAGTACCTCACCCAGGACTGAGATGTTGGGTGTCCTGTGTCAGGTATGAGTACCTCACTCAGGACTGAGATGTTGGACTGTCCCCTGTGTCAGGTATGAGTACCTCACCCTGGACTGAGATGTTGGGCTGTCCCCTGTCAGGTATGAGTACCTCACTCAGGGCTGAGATGTTGGGTGTCCTGTGTCAGGTATGAGTACCTCACCCAGGACTGAGATGTTGGGTGTCCTCTGTCAGGTATGAGTACCTCACCCAGGACTGAGATGTTGGGTGTCCTGTGTCAGGTATGAGTACCCCACCCAGGACTGAGATGTTGGGTGTCCCCTGTCAGGTATGAGTACCTCACCCAGGACTGAGATGTTGGGTGTCCCCTGTCAGGTATGAGTACCTCACCCAGGACTGAGATGTTGGGTGTCCTGTGTCAGGTATGAGTACCTCACCCAGGACTGAGATGTTGGGTGTCCTGTGTCAGGTATGAGTACCTCACCCAGGACTGAGATGTTGGGCTGTTCCCTGTCAGGTATGAGTACCTCACCCAGGACTGAGATGTTGGGTGTCCCCTGTCAGGTATGAGTACCTCACCCAGGACTGAGATGTTGGGTGTCCCCTGTCAGGTATGAGTACCTCACCCAGGACTGAGATGTTGGGCTGTCCCCTGTCAGGTATGAGTACCTCACCCAGGACTGAGATGTTGGGTGTCCTGTGTCAGGTATGAGTACCTCACCCAGGACTGAGATGTTGGGCTGTCCCCTGTCAGGTATGAGTACCTCACCCAGGACTGAGATGTTGGGCTGTCCCCTGTCAGGTATGAGTACCTCACCCAGGACTGAGATGTTGGGCTGTCCCCTGTCAGGTATGAGTACCTCACCCAGGACTGAGATGTTGGGTGTCCTGTGTCAGGTATGAGTACCTCACCCAGGACTGAGATGTTGGGCTGTCCCCTGTCAGGTATGAGTACCTCACCCAGGACTGAGATGTTGGGTGTCCTGTGTCAGGTATGAGTACCTCACCCAGGACTGAGATGTTGGGCTGTCCCCTGTCAGGTATGAGTACCTCACCCAGGACTGAGATGTTGGGCTGCCCTGTGTCAGGTATGAGTACCTCACCCAGGACTGAGATGTTGGGCTGTCCCGTGTCAGGTATGAGTACCTCACCCAGGACTGAGATGTTGGGCTGTCCCCTGTCAGGTATGAGTACCTCACCCAGGACTGAGATGTTGGGCTGTCCCCTGTCAGGTATGAGTACCTCACCCAGGACTGAGATGTTGGGCTGTCCCCTGTCAGGTATGAGTACCTCACCCAGGACTGAGATGTTGGGTGTCCTGTGTCAGGTATGAGTACCTCACCCAGGACTGAGATGTTGGGCTGTCCCCTGTCAGGTATGAGTACCTCACCCAGGACTGAGATGTTGGGTGTCCTGTGTCAGGTATGAGTACCTCACCCAGGACTGAGATGTTGGGCTGTCCCCTGTCAGGTATGAGTACCTCACCCAGGACTGAGATGTTGGGCTGCCCTGTGTCAGGTATGAGTACCTCACCCAGGACTGAGATGTTGGGCTGTCCCGTGTCAGGTATGAGTACCTCACCCAGGACTGAGATGTTGGGCTGTCCCCTGTCAGGTATGAGTACCTCACCCAGGACTGAGATGTTGGGCTGTCCCCTGTCAGGTATGAGTACCTCACCCAGGACTGAGATGTTGGGCTGTCCCCTGTCAGGTATGAGTACCTCACCCATGACTGAGATGTTGGGCTGTCCCCTGTCAGGTATGAGTACCTCACCCAGGACTGAGATGTTGGACTGTCCCCTGTCAGGTATGAGTACCTCACTCAGGACTGAGATGTTGGGCTGTCCCCTGTCAGGTATGAGTACCTCACCCAGGACTGAGATGTTGGGCTGTCCCCTGTCAGGTATGAGTACCTCACCCAGGACTGAGATGTTGGGTGTCCTGTGTCAGGTATGAGTACCTCACTCAGGGCTGAGATGTTGGGTGTCCCCTGTCAGGTATGAGTACCTCACCCAGGACTGAGATGTTGGGCTGTCCCCTGTCAGGTATGAGTACCTCACCCAGGACTGAGATGTTGGGTGTCCCCTGTCAGGTATGAGTACCTCACCCTGGACTGAGATGTTGGGCTGTCCCCTGTCAGGTATGAGTTCCTCACCCAGGACTGAGATGTTGGGCTGTCCCCTGTCAGGTATGAGTACCTCACCCAGGACTGAGATGTTGGGTGTCCCCTGTCAGGTATGAGTACCTCACCCAGGACTGAGATGTTGGGTGTCCCCTGTCAGGTATGAGTACCTCACCCAGGACTGAGATGTTGGGCTGTCCCCTGTCAGGTATGAGTACCTCACCCAGGACTGAGATGTTGGGCTGTCCCCTGTCAGGTATGAGTACCTCACCCAGGACTGAGATGTTGGGTGTCCTGTGTCAGGTATGAGTACCTCACCCAGGACTGAGATGTTGGGCTGTCCCCTGTCAGGTATGAGTACCTCACCCAGGACTGAGATGTTGGGTGTCCCGTGTCAGGTATGAGTACCTCACCCAGGACTGAGATGTTGGGTGTCCTGTGTCAGGTATGAGTACCTCACCCAGGACTGAGATGTTGGGTGTCCCCTGTCAGGTATGAGTACCTCACCCAGGACTGAGATGTTGGGTGTCCCCTGTCAGGTATGAGTACCTCACCCAGGACTGAGATGTTGGGTGTCCCCTGTCAGGTATGAGTACCTCACCCAGGACTGAGATGTTGGGTGTCCCCTGTCAGGTATGAGTACCTCACCCAGGACTGAGATGTTGGGTGTCCTGTGTCAGGTATGAGTACCTCACCCAGGACTGAGATGTTGGGTGTCCAGTGTCAGGTATGAGTACCTCACCCAGGACTGAGATGTTGGGTGTCCAGTGTCAGGTATGAGTACCTCACTCAGGGCTGAGATGTTGGGTTTCCTGTGTCAGGTATGAGTACCTCACCCAAGACTGAGATGTTGGGTGTCCCCTGTCAGGTATGAGTACCTCACCCAGGACTGAGATGTTGGGTGTCCTGTGTCAGGTATGAGTACCTCACCCAGGACTGAGATGTTGGGTGTCCTCTGTCAGGTATGAGTACCTCACCCAGGACTGAGATGTTGGGTGTCCTGTGTCAGGTATGAGTACCTCACCCAGGACTGAGATGTTGGGCTGTCCCCTGTCAGGTATGAGTACCTCACCCAGGACTGAGATGTTGGGCTGTCCCCTGTCAGGTATGAGTACCTCACCCAGGACTGAGATGTTGGGTGTCCTGTGTCAGGTATGAGTACCTCACTCAGGGCTGAGATGTTGGGCTGTCCCCTGTCAGGTATGAGTACCTCACCCAGGACTGAGATGATGGGTGTCCTGTGTCAGGTATGAGTACCTCACCCAGGACTGAGATGTTGGGTGTCCCCTGTCAGGTATGAGTACCTCACTCAGGGCTGAGATGTTGGGTGTCCTCTGTTAGGTATGAGTACCTCACTCAGGACTGAGATGTTGGGCTGTCCCCTGTCAGGTATGAGTTCCTCACCCAGGACTGAGATGTTGGGCTGTCCCCTGTCAGGTACGAGTACCTCACCCAGGACTGAGATGTTGGGTGTCCCCTGTCAGGTATGAGTACCTCACCCAGGACTGAGATGTTGGGCTGTCCCCTGTCAGGTATGAGTACCTCACCCAGGACTGAGATGTTGGGTGTCCTGTGTCAGGTATGAGTACCTCACCCAGGACTGAGATGTTGGGTGTCCCCTGTCAGGTATGAGTACCTCACTCAAGACTGAGATGTTGGGCTGTCCCCTGTCAGGTATGAGTTCCTCACCCAGGACTGAGATGTTGGGCTGTCCCCTGTCAGGTATGAGTACCTCACCCAGGACTGAGATGTTGGGTGTCCTGTGTCAGGTATGAGTACCTCACCCAGGACTGAGATGTTGGGTGTCCCCTGTCAGGTATGAGTACCTCACTCAAGACTGAGATGTTGGGCTGTCCCCTGTCAGGTATGAGTTCCTCACCCAGGACTGAGATGTTGGGCTGTCCCCTGTCAGGTATGAGTACCTCACCCAGGACTGAGATGTTGGGTGTCCTGTGTCAGGTATGAGTACCTCACTCAAGACTGAGATGTTGGGCTGTCCCCTGTCAGGTATGAGTACCTCACCCAGGACTGAGATGTTGGGTGTCCTGTGTCAGGTATGAGTACCTCACTCAGGGCTGAGATGTTGGGTGTCCCCTGTCAGGTATGAGTACCTCACCCAGGACTGAGATGTTGGGCTGTCCCCTGTCAGGTATGAGTACCTCACCCAGGACTGAGATGTTGGGTGTCCCCTGTCAGGTATGAGTACCTCACCCTGGACTGAGATGTTGGGCTGTCCCCTGTCAGGTATGAGTTCCTCACCCAGGACTGAGATGTTGGGCTGTCCCCTGTCAGGTATGAGTACCTCACCCAGGACTGAGATGTTGGGTGTCCCCTGTCAGGTATGAGTACCTCACCCAGGACTGAGATGTTGGGTGTCCCCTGTCCGGTATGAGTACCTCACCCAGGACTGAGATGTTGGGCTGTCCCCTGTCAGGTATGAGTACCTCACCCAGGACTGAGATGTTGGGCTGTCCCCTGTCAGGTATGAGTACCTCACCCAGGACTGAGATGTTGGGTGTCCTGTGTCAGGTATGAGTACCTCACCCAGGACTGAGATGTTGGGCTGTCCCCTGTCAGGTATGAGTACCTCACCCAGGACTGAGATGTTGGGTGTCCCGTGTCAGGTATGAGTACCTCACCCAGGACTGAGATGTTGGGTGTCCTGTGTCAGGTATGAGTACCTCACCCAGGACTGAGATGTTGGGTGTCCCCTGTCAGGTATGAGTACCTCACCCAGGACTGAGATGTTGGGTGTCCCCTGTCAGGTATGAGTACCTCACCCAGGACTGAGATGTTGGGTGTCCCCTGTCAGGTATGAGTACCTCACCCAGGACTGAGATGTTGGGTGTCCTGTGTCAGGTATGAGTACCTCACCCAGGACTGAGATGTTGGGTGTCCAGTGTCAGGTATGAGTACCTCACCCAGGACTGAGATGTTGGGTGTCCAGTGTCAGGTATGAGTACCTCACTCAGGGCTGAGATGTTGGGTTTCCTGTGTCAGGTATGAGTACCTCACCCAAGACTGAGATGTTGGGTGTCCCCTGTCAGGTATGAGTACCTCACCCAGGACTGAGATGTTGGGTGTCCTGTGTCAGGTATGAGTACCTCACCCAGGACTGAGATGTTGGGTGTCCTCTGTCAGGTATGAGTACCTCACCCAGGACTGAGATGTTGGGTGTCCTGTGTCAGGTATGAGTACCTCACCCAGGACTGAGATGTTGGGCTGTCCCCTGTCAGGTATGAGTACCTCACCCAGGACTGAGATGTTGGGCTGTCCCCTGTCAGGTATGAGTACCTCACCCAGGACTGAGATGTTGGGTGTCCTGTGTCAGGTATGAGTACCTCACTCAGGGCTGAGATGTTGGGCTGTCCCCTGTCAGGTATGAGTACCTCACCCAGGACTGAGATGATGGGTGTCCTGTGTCAGGTATGAGTACCTCACCCAGGACTGAGATGTTGGGTGTCCCCTGTCAGGTATGAGTACCTCACTCAGGGCTGAGATGTTGGGTGTCCTCTGTCAGGTATGAGTACCTCACTCAGGACTGAGATGTTGGGCTGTCCCCTGTCAGGTATGAGTTCCTCACCCAGGACTGAGATGTTGGGCTGTCCCCTGTCAGGTACGAGTACCTCACCCAGGACTGAGATGTTGGGTGTCCCCTGTCAGGTATGAGTACCTCACCCAGGACTGAGATGTTGGGCTGTCCCCTGTCAGGTATGAGTACCTCACCCAGGACTGAGATGTTGGGTGTCCTGTGTCAGGTATGAGTACCTCACCCAGAACTGAGATGTTGGGTGTCCCCTGTCAGGTATGAGTACCTCACTCAAGACTGAGATGTTGGGCTGTCCCCTGTCAGGTATGAGTTCCTCACCCAGGACTGAGATGTTGGGCTGTCCCCTGTCAGGTATGAGTACCTCACCCAGGACTGAGATGTTGGGTGTCCTGTGTCAGGTATGAGTACCTCACTCAAGACTGAGATGTTGGGCTGTCCCCTGTCAGGTATGAGTTCCTCACCCAGGACTGAGATGTTGGGTGTCCTGTGTCAGGTATGAGTACCTCACTCAAGACTGAGATGTTGGGCTGTCCCCTGTCAGGTATGAGTTCCTCACCCAGGACTGAGATGTTGGGTGTCCCCTGTCAGGTATGAGTACCTCACCCAGGACTGAGATGTTGGGCTGTCCCCTGTCAGGTATGAGTACCTCACCCATGACTGAGATGTTGGACTGTCCCCTGTCAGGTATGAGTACCTCACCCAGGGGACTGAGATGTTGGGCTGTCCTGTGTCAGGTATGAGTACCTCACTCAGGGCTGAGATGTTGGGCTGTCCAGAGTCAGGTATGAGTACCTCACCCAGGACTGAGATGTTGGGCTGTCCTGTGTCAGGTATGAGTACCTCACTCAGGGCTGAGATGTTGGGCTGTCCTGAGTCAGGTATGAGTACCTCACCCAGGACTGAGATGTTGGGCTGTCCTATGTCAGGTATGAGTACCTCACCCAGGACTGAGATGTTGGGCTGCCACGTGTCAGGTATGAGTACCTCACTCAGGGCTGAGATGTTGGGCTGTCCTATGTCAGGTATGAGTACCTCACTCAGGGCTGAGATGTTGGGTGTCCCCTGTCAGGTATGAGTACCTCACCCAGGACTGAGATGTTGGGCTGTCCCCTGTCAGGTATGAGTACCTCACCCAGGACTGAGATGTTGGGTGTCCTGTGTCAGGTATGAGTACCTCACTCAGGACTGAGATGTTGGACTGTCCCCTGTGTCAGGTATGAGTACCTCACCCAGGACTGAGATGTTGGGCTGTCCCCTGTCAGGTATGAGTACCTCACCCAGGACTGAGATGTTGGGTGTCCTGTGTCAGGTATGAGTACCTCACCCAGGACTGAGATGTTGGGTGTCCTGTGTCAGGTATGAGTACCTCACTCAGGACTGAGATGTTGGACTGTCCCCTGTGTCAGGTATGAGTACCTCACCCTGGACTGAGATGTTGGGCTGTCCCCTGTCAGGTATGAGTACCTCACTCAGGGCTGAGATGTTGGGTGTCCTGTGTCAGGTATGAGTACCTCACCCAGGACTGAGATGTTGGGTGTCCTCTGTCAGGTATGAGTACCTCACCCAGGACTGAGATGTTGGGTGTCCTGTGTCAGGTATGAGTACCCCACCCAGGACTGAGATGTTGGGTGTCCCCTGTCAGGTATGAGTACCTCACCCAGGACTGAGATGTTGGGTGTCCCCTGTCAGGTATGAGTACCTCACCCAGGACTGAGATGTTGGGTGTCCTGTGTCAGGTATGAGTACCTCACCCAGGACTGAGATGTTGGGTGTCCTGTGTCAGGTATGAGTACCTCACCCAGGACTGAGATGTTGGGCTGTTCCCTGTCAGGTATGAGTACCTCACCCAGGACTGAGATGTTGGGTGTCCCCTGTCAGGTATGAGTACCTCACCCAGGACTGAGATGTTGGGTGTCCCCTGTCAGGTATGAGTACCTCACCCAGGACTGAGATGTTGGGCTGTCCCCTGTCAGGTATGAGTACCTCACCCAGGACTGAGATGTTGGGTGTCCTGTGTCAGGTATGAGTACCTCACCCAGGACTGAGATGTTGGGCTGTCCCCTGTCAGGTATGAGTACCTCACCCAGGACTGAGATGTTGGGCTGTCCCCTGTCAGGTATGAGTACCTCACCCAGGACTGAGATGTTGGGTGTCCTGTGTCAGGTATGAGTACCTCACCCAGGACTGAGATGTTGGGCTGTTCCCTGTCAGGTATGAGTACCTCACCCAGGACTGAGATGTTGGGTGTCCCCTGTCAGGTATGAGTACCTCACCCAGGACTGAGATGTTGGGTGTCCCCTGTCAGGTATGAGTACCTCACCCAGGACTGAGATGTTGGGCTGTCCCCTGTCAGGTATGAGTACCTCACCCAGGACTGAGATGTTGGGCTGTCCCCTGTCAGGTATGAGTACCTCACCCAGGACTGAGATGTTGGGTGTCCCCTGTCAGGTATGAGTACCTCACCCAGGACTGAGATGTTGGGCTGTCCCCTGTCAGGTATGAGTACCTCACCCAGGACTGAGATGTTGGGTGTCCTGTGTCAGGTATGAGTACCTCACCCAGGACTGAGATGTTGGGCTGTCCCCTGTCAGGTATGAGTACCTCACCCAGGACTGAGATGTTGGGCTGTCCCCTGTCAGGTATGAGTACCTCACCCAGGACTGAGATGTTGGGTGTCCTGTGTCAGGTATGAGTACCTCACCCAGGACTCAGATGTTGGGCTGTTCCCTGTCAGGTATGAGTACCTCACCCAGGACTGAGATGTTGGGTGTCCCCTGTCAGGTATGAGTACCTCACCCAGGACTGAGATGTTGGGTGTCCTGTGTCAGGTATGAGTACCTCACCCAGGACTGAGATGTTGGGTGTCCTGTGTCAGGTATGAGTACCTCACTCAGGACTGAGATGTTGGACTGTCCCCTGTGTCAGGTATGAGTACCTCACCCAGGACTGAGATGTTGGGCTGTCCCCTGTCAGGTATGAGTACCTCACCCTGGACTGAGATGTTGGGTTTCCTGTGTCAGGTATGAGTACCTCACCCAGGACTGAGATGTTGGGTGTCCTGTGTCAGGTATGAGTACCTCACCCAGGACTGAGATGTTGGGCTGTTCCCTGTCAGGTATGAGTACCTCACCCAGGACTGAGATGTTGGGTGTCCCCTGTCAGGTATGAGTACCTCACCCAGGACTGAGATGTTGGGTGTCCCCTGTCAGGTATGAGTACCTCACCCAGGACTGAGATGTTGGGCTGTCCCCTGTCAGGTATGAGTACCTCACCCAGGACTAAGATGTTGGGTGTCCTGTGTCAGGTATGAGTACCTCACCCAGGACTGAGATGTTGGGCTGTCCCCTGTCAGGTATGAGTACCTCACCCAGGACTGAGATGTTGGGCTGTCCCCTGTCAGGTATGAGTACCTCACTCAGGGCTGAGATGTTGGGTGTCCTGTGTCAGGTATGAGTACCTCACCCAGGACTGAGATGTTGGGTGTCCTCTGTCAGGTATGAGTACCTCACCCAGGACTGAGATGTTGGGTGTCCTGTGTCAGGTATGAGTACCCCACCCAGGACTGAGATGTTGGGTGTCCCCTGTCAGGTATGAGTACCTCACCCAGGACTGAGATGTTGGGTGTCCCCTGTCAGGTATGAGTACCTCACCCAGGACTGAGATGTTGGGTGTCCTGTGTCAGGTATGAGTACCTCACCCAGGACTGAGATGTTGGGTGTCCTGTGTCAGGTATGAGTACCTCACCCAGGACTGAGATGTTGGGATGTTCCCTGTCAGGTATGAGTACCTCACCCAGGACTGAGATGTTGGGTGTCCCCTGTCAGGTATGAGTACCTCACCCAGGACTGAGATGTTGGGTGTCCCCTGTCAGGTATGAGTACCTCACCCAGGACTGAGATGTTGGGCTGTCCCCTGTCAGGTATGAGTACCTCACCCAGGACTGAGATGTTGGGTGTCCTGTGTCAGGTATGAGTACCTCACCCAGGACTGAGATGTTGGGCTGTCCCCTGTCAGGTATGAGTACCTCACCCAGGACTGAGATGTTGGGCTGTCCCCTGTCAGGTATGAGTACCTCACCCAGGACTGAGATGTTGGGTGTCCTGTGTCAGGTATGAGTACCTCACCCAGGACTGGGATGTTGGGCTGTTCCCTGTCAGGTATGAGTACCTCACCCAGGACTGAGATGTTGGGTGTCCCCTGTCAGGTATGAGTACCTCACCCAGGACTGAGATGTTGGGTGTCCCCTGTCAGGTATGAGTACCTCACCCAGGACTGAGATGTTGGGCTGTCCCCTGTCAGGTATGAATACCTCACCCAGGACTGAGATGTTGGGCTGTCCCCTGTCAGGTATGAGTACCTCACCCAGGACTGAGATGTTGGGTGTCCCCTGTCAGGTATGAGTACCTCACCCAGGACTGAGATGTTGGGCTGTCCCCTGTCAGGTATGAGTACCTCACCCAGGACTGAGATGTTGGGTGTCCTGTGTCAGGTATGAGTAGCTCACCCAGGACTGAGATGTTGGGCTGTCCCCTGTCAGGTATGAGTACCTCACCCAGGACTGAGATGTTGGGCTGTCCCCTGTCAGGTATGAGTACCTCACCCAGGACTGAGATGTTGGGTGTCCTGTGTCAGGTATGAGTACCTCACCCAGGACTGAGATGTTGGGCTGTCTCCTGTCAGGTATGAGTACCTCACCCAGGACTGAGATGTTGGGTGTCCCGTGTCAGGTATGAGTACCTCACCCAGGACTGAGATGTTGGGTGTCCTGTGTCAGGTATGAGTACCTCACCCAGGACTGAGATGTTGGGTGTCCCCTGTCAGGTATGAGTACCTCACCCAGGACTGAGATGTTGGGTGTCCCCTGTCAGGTATGAGTACCTCACCCAGGACTGAGATGTTGGGTGTCCCCTGTCAGGTATGAGTACCTCACCCAGGACTGAGATGTTGGGTGTCCCCTGTCAGGTATGAGTACCTCACCCAGGACTGAGATGTTGGGTGTCCTGTGTCAGGTATGAGTACCTCACCCAGGACTGAGATGTTGGGTGTCCAGTGTCAGGTATGAGTACCTCACCCAGGACTGAGATGTTGGGTGTCAAGTGTCAGGTATGAGTACCTCACTCAGGGCTGAGATGTTGGGTTTCCTGTGTCAGGTATGAGTACCTCACCCAAGACTGAGATGTTGGGTGTCCCCTGTCAGGTATGAGTACCTCACCCAGGACTGAGATGTTGGGTGTCCTGTGTCAGGTATGAGTACCTCACCCAGGACTGAGATGTTGGGTGTCCTCTGTCAGGTATGAGTACCTCACCCAGGACTGAGATGTTGGGTGTCCTGTGTCAGGTATGAGTACCTCACCCAGGACTGAGATGTTGGGCTGTCCCCTGTCAGGTATGAGTACCTCACCCAGGAATGAGATGTTGGGCTGTCCCCTGTCAGGTATGAGTACCTCACCCAGGACTGAGATGTTGGGTGTCCTGTGTCAGGTATGAGTACCTCACTCAGGGCTGAGATGTTGGGCTGTCCCCTGTCAGGTATGAGTACCTCACCCAGGACTGAGATGTTGGGTGTCCCCTGTCAGGTATGAGTACCTCACTCAGGGCTGAGATGTTGGGTGTCCTCTGTCAGGTATGAGTACCTCACTCAGGACTGAGATGTTGGGCTGTCCCCTGTCAGGTATGAGTTCCTCACCCAGGACTGAGATGTTGGGCTGTCCCCTGTCAGGTACGAGTACCTCACCCAGGACTGAGATGTTGGGTGTCCCCTGTCAGGTATGAGTACCTCACCCAGGACTGAGATGTTGGGCTGTCCCCTGTCAGGTATGAGTACCTCACCCAGGACTGAGATGTTGGGTGTCCTGTGTCAGGTATGAGTACCTCACCCAGAACTGAGATGTTGGGTGTCCCCTGTCAGGTATGAGTACCTCACTCAAGACTGAGATGTTGGGCTGTCCCCTGTCAGGTATGAGTTCCTCACCCAGGACTGAGATGTTGGGCTGTCCCCTGTCAGGTATGAGTACCTCACCCAGGACTGAGATGTTGGGTGTCCTGTGTCAGGTATGAGTACCTCACTCAAGACTGAGATGTTGGGCTGTCCCCTGTCAGGTATGAGTTCCTCACCCAGGACTGAGATGTTGGGTGTCCTGTGTCAGGTATGAGTACCTCACTCAAGACTGAGATGTTGGGCTGTCCCCTGTCAGGTATGAGTTCCTCACCCAGGACTGAGATGTTGGGTGTCCCCTGTCAGGTATGAGTACCTCACCCAGGACTGAGATGTTGGGCTGTCCCCTGTCAGGTATGAGTACCTCACCCATGACTGAGATGTTGGACTGTCCCCTGTCAGGTATGAGTACCTCACCCAGGGGACTGAGATGTTGGGCTGTCCTGTGTCAGGTATGAGTACCTCACTCAGGGCTGAGATGTTGGGCTGTCCTGAGTCAGGTATGAGTACCTCACCCAGGACTGAGATGTTGGGCTGTCCTGTGTCAGGTATGAGTACCTCACTCAGGGCTGAGATGTTGGGCTGTCCTGAGTCAGGTATGAGTACCTCACCCAGGACTGAGATGTTGGGCTGTCCTATGTCAGGTATGAGTACCTCACCCAGGACTGAGATGTTGGGCTGCCACGTGTCAGGTATGAGTACCTCACTCAGGGCTGAGATGTTGGGCTGTCCTATGTCAGGTATGAGTACCTCACTCAGGGCTGAGATGTTGGGTGTCCCCTGTCAGGTATGAGTACCTCACCCAGGACTGAGATGTTGGGCTGTCCCCTGTCAGGTATGAGTACCTCACCCAGGACTGAGATGATGGGTGTCCTGTGTCAGGTATGAGTACCTCACCCAGGACTGAGATGTTGGGTGTCCCCTGTCAGGTATGAGTACCTCACTCAGGGCTGAGATGTTGGGTGTCCTCTGTCAGGTATGAGTACCTCACTCAGGACTGAGATGTTGGGCTGTCCCCTGTCAGGTATGAGTTCCTCACCCAGGACTGAGATGTTGGGCTGTCCCCTGTCAGGTACGAGTACCTCACCCAGGACTGAGATGTTGGGTGTCCCCTGTCAGGTATGAGTACCTCACCCAGGACTGAGATGTTGGGCTGTCCCCTGTCAGGTATGAGTACCTCACCCAGGACTGAGATGTTGGGTGTCCTGTGTCAGGTATGAGTACCTCACCCAGGACTGAGATGTTGGGTGTCCCCTGTCAGGTATGAGTACCTCACTCAAGACTGAGATGTTGGGCTGTCCCCTGTCAGGTATGAGTTCCTCACCCAGGACTGAGATGTTGGGCTGTCCCCTGTCAGGTATGAGTACCTCACCCAGGACTGAGATGTTGGGTGTCCTGTGTCAGGTATGAGTACCTCACCCAGGACTGAGATGTTGGGTGTCCCCTGTCAGGTATGAGTACCTCACTCAAGACTGAGATGTTGGGCTGTCCCCTGTCAGGTATGAGTTCCTCACCCAGGACTGAGATGTTGGGCTTTCCCCTGTCAGGTATGAGTACCTCACCCAGGACTGAGATGTTGGGTGTCCTGTGTCAGGTATGAGTACCTCACTCAAGACTGAGATGTTGGGCTGTCCCCTGTCAGGTATGAGTACCTCACCCAGGACTGAGATGTTGGGTGTCCTGTGTCAGGTATGAGTACCTCACTCAGGGCTGAGATGTTGGGTGTCCCCTGTCAGGTATGAGTACCTCACCCAGGACTGAGATGTTGGGCTGTCCCCTGTCAGGTATGAGTACCTCACCCAGGACTGAGATGTTGGGTGTCCCCTGTCAGGTATGAGTACCTCACCCTGGACTGAGATGTTGGGCTGTCCCCTGTCAGGTATGAGTTCCTCACCCAGGACTGAGATGTTGGGCTGTTCCCTGTCAGGTATGAGTACCTCACCCAGGACTGAGATGTTGGGTGTCCCCTGTCAGGTATGAGTACCTCACCCAGGACTGAGATGTTGGGTGTCCCCTGTCAGGTATGAGTACCTCACCCAGGACTGAGATGTTGGGCTGTCCCCTGTCAGGTATGAGTACCTCACCCAGGACTGAGATGTTGGGCTGTCCCCTGTCAGGTATGAGTACCTCACCCAGGACTGAGATGTTGGGTGTCCTGTGTCAGGTATGAGTACCTCACCCAGGACTGAGATGTTGGGCTGTCCCCTGTCAGGTATGAGTACCTCACCCAGGACTGAGATGTTGGGTGTCCCGTGTCAGGTATGAGTACCTCACCCAGGACTGAGATGTTGGGTGTCCTGTGTCAGGTATGAGTACCTCACCCAGGACTGAGATGTTGGGTGTCCCCTGTCAGGTATGAGTACCTCACCCAGGACTGAGATGTTGGGTGTCCCCTGTCAGGTATGAGTACCTCACCCAGGACTGAGATGTTGGGTGTCCCCTGTCAGGTATGAGTACCTCACCCAGGACTGAGATGTTGGGTGTCCCCTGTCAGGTATGAGTACCTCACCCAGGACTGAGATGTTGGGTGTCCTGTGTCAGGTATGAGTACCTCACCCAGGACTGAGATGTTGGGTGTCCAGTGTCAGGTATGAGTACCTCACCCAGGACTGAGATGTTGGGTGTCCAGTGTCAGGTATGAGTACCTCACTCAGGGCTGAGATGTTGGGTTTCCTGTGTCAGGTATGAGTACCTCACCCAAGACTGAGATGTTGGGTGTCCCCTGTCAGGTATGAGTACCTCACCCAGGACTGAGATGTTGGGTGTCCTGTGTCAGGTATGAGTACCTCACCCAGGACTGAGATGTTGGGTGTCCTCTGTCAGGTATGAGTACCTCACCCAGGACTGAGATGTTGGGTGTCCTGTGTCAGGTATGAGTACCTCACCCAGGACTGAGATGTTGGGCTGTCCCCTGTCAGGTATGAGTACCTCACCCAGGACTGAGATGTTGGGCTGTCCCCTGTCAGGTATGAGTACCTCACCCAGGACTGAGATGTTGGGTGTCCTGTGTCAGGTATGAGTACCTCACTCAGGGCTGAGATGTTGGGCTGTCCCCTGTCAGGTATGAGTACCTCACCCAGGACTGAGATGATGGGTGTCCTGTGTCAGGTATGAGTACCTCACCCAGGACTGAGATGTTGGGTGTCCCCTGTCAGGTATGAGTACCTCACTCAGGGCTGAGATGTTGGGTGTCCTCTGTCAGGTATGAGTACCTCACTCAGGACTGAGATGTTGGGCTGTCCCCTGTCAGGTATGAGTTCCTCACCCAGGACTGAGATGTTGGGCTGTCCCCTGTCAGGTACGAGTACCTCACCCAGGACTGAGATGTTGGGTGTCCCCTGTCAGGTATGAGTACCTCACCCAGGACTGAGATGTTGGGCTGTCCCCTGTCAGGTATGAGTACCTCACCCAGGACTGAGATGTTGGGTGTCCTGTGTCAGGTATGAGTACCTCACCCAGAACTGAGATGTTGGGTGTCCCCTGTCAGGTATGAGTACCTCACTCAAGACTGAGATGTTGGGCTGTCCCCTGTCAGGTATGAGTTCCTCACCCAGGACTGAGATGTTGGGCTGTCCCCTGTCAGGTATGAGTACCTCACCCAGGACTGAGATGTTGGGTGTCCTGTGTCAGGTATGAGTACCTCACTCAAGACTGAGATGTTGGGCTGTCCCCTGTCAGGTATGAGTTCCTCACCCAGGACTGAGATGTTGGGTGTCCTGTGTCAGGTATGAGTACCTCACTCAAGACTGAGATGTTGGGCTGTCCCCTGTCAGGTATGAGTTCCTCACCCAGGACTGAGATGTTGGGTGTCCCCTGTCAGGTATGAGTACCTCACCCAGGACTGAGATGTTGGGCTGTCCCCTGTCAGGTATGAGTACCTCACCCATGACTGAGATGTTGGACTGTCCCCTGTCAGGTATGAGTACCTCACCCAGGGGACTGAGATGTTGGGCTGTCTGTGTCAGGTATGAGTACCTCACTCAGGGCTGAGATGTTGGGCTGTCCTGAGTCAGGTATGAGTACCTCACCCAGGACTGAGATGTTGGGCTGTCCTGTGTCAGGTATGAGTACCTCACTCAGGGCTGAGATGTTGGGCTGTCCTGAGTCAGGTATGAGTACCTCACCCAGGACTGAGATGTTGGGCTGTCCTATGTCAGGTATGAGTACCTCACCCAGGACTGAGATGTTGGGCTGCCACGTGTCAGGTATGAGTACCTCACTCAGGGCTGAGATGTTGGGCTGTCCTATGTCAGGTATGAGTACCTCACTCAGGGCTGAGATGTTGGGTGTCCCCTGTCAGGTATGAGTACCTCACCCAGGACTGAGATGTTGGGCTGTCCCCTGTCAGGTATGAGTACCTCACCCAGGACTGAGATGTTGGGTGTCCTGTGTCAGGTATGAGTACCTCACTCAGGACTGAGATGTTGGACTGTCCCCTGTGTCAGGTATGAGTACCTCACCCAGGACTGAGATGTTGGGCTGTCCCCTGTCAGGTATGAGTACCTCACCCAGGACTGAGATGTTGGGTGTCCTGTGTCAGGTATGAGTACCTCACCCAGGACTGAGATGTTGGGTGTCCTGTGTCAGGTATGAGTACCTCACTCAGGACTGAGATGTTGGACTGTCCCCTGTGTCAGGTATGAGTACCTCACCCTGGACTGAGATGTTGGGCTGTCCCCTGTCAGGTATGAGTACCTCACTCAGGGCTGAGATGTTGGGTGTCCTGTGTCAGGTATGAGTACCTCACCCAGGACTGAGATGTTGGGTGTCCTCTGTCAGGTATGAGTACCTCACCCAGGACTGAGATGTTGGGTGTCCTGTGTCAGGTATGAGTACCCCACCCAGGACTGAGATGTTGGGTGTCCCCTGTCAGGTATGAGTACCTCACCCAGGACTGAGATGTTGGGTGTCCCCTGTCAGGTATGAGTACCTCACCCAGGACTGAGATGTTGGGTGTCCTGTGTCAGGTATGAGTACCTCACCCAGGACTGAGATGTT
This sequence comes from Lissotriton helveticus, assembly GCF_964261635.1. Taxonomy (NCBI): domain Eukaryota; kingdom Metazoa; phylum Chordata; class Amphibia; order Caudata; family Salamandridae; genus Lissotriton; species Lissotriton helveticus. Next base: position 1,191,713,942 of record NC_136071.1, on the reverse strand, counting down.
GGGTGTCCTGTGTCAGGTATGAGTACCTCACCCAGGACTGAGATGTTGGGCTGTTCCCTGTCAGGTATGAGTACCTCACCCAGGACTGAGATGTTGGGTGTCCCCTGTCAGGTATGAGTACCTCACCCAGGACTGAGATGTTGGGTGTCCCCTGTCAGGTATGAGTACCTCACCCAGGACTGAGATGTTGGGCTGTCCCCTGTCAGGTATGAGTACCTCACCCAGGACTGAGATGTTGGGTGTCCTGTGTCAGGTATGAGTACCTCACCCAGGACTGAGATGTTGGGCTGTCCCCTGTCAGGTATGAGTACCTCACCCAGGACTGAGATGTTGGGCTGTCCCCTGTCAGGTATGAGTACCTCACCCAGGACTGAGATGTTGGGCTGTCCCCTGTCAGGTATGAGTACCTCACCCAGGACTGAGATGTTGGGTGTCCTGTGTCAGGTATGAGTACCTCACCCAGGACTGAGATGTTGGGCTGTCCCCTGTCAGGTATGAGTACCTCACCCAGGACTGAGATGTTGGGTGTCCTGTGTCAGGTATGAGTACCTCACCCAGGACTGAGATGTTGGGCTGTCCCCTGTCAGGTATGAGTACCTCACCCAGGACTGAGATGTTGGGCTGCCCTGTGTCAGGTATGAGTACCTCACCCAGGACTGAGATGTTGGGCTGTCCCGTGTCAGGTATGAGTACCTCACCCAGGACTGAGATGTTGGGCTGTCCCCTGTCAGGTATGAGTACCTCACCCAGGACTGAGATGTTGGGCTGTCCCCTGTCAGGTATGAGTACCTCACCCAGGACTGAGATGTTGGGCTGTCCCCTGTCAGGTATGAGTACCTCACCCAGGACTGAGATGTTGGGTGTCCTGTGTCAGGTATGAGTACCTCACCCAGGACTGAGATGTTGGGCTGTCCCCTGTCAGGTATGAGTACCTCACCCAGGACTGAGATGTTGGGTGTCCTGTGTCAGGTATGAGTACCTCACCCAGGACTGAGATGTTGGGCTGTCCCCTGTCAGGTATGAGTACCTCACCCAGGACTGAGATGTTGGGCTGCCCTGTGTCAGGTATGAGTACCTCACCCAGGACTGAGATGTTGGGCTGTCCCGTGTCAGGTATGAGTACCTCACCCAGGACTGAGATGTTGGGCTGTCCCCTGTCAGGTATGAGTACCTCACCCAGGACTGAGATGTTGGGCTGTCCCCTGTCAGGTATGAGTACCTCACCCAGGACTGAGATGTTGGGCTGTCCCCTGTCAGGTATGAGTACCTCACCCATGACTGAGATGTTGGGCTGTCCCCTGTCAGGTATGAGTACCTCACCCAGGACTGAGATGTTGGACTGTCCCCTGTCAGGTATGAGTACCTCACTCAGGACTGAGATGTTGGGCTGTCCCCTGTCAGGTATGAGTACCTCACCCAGGACTGAGATGTTGGGCTGTCCCCTGTCAGGTATGAGTACCTCACCCAGGACTGAGATGTTGGGTGTCCTGTGTCAGGTATGAGTACCTCACTCAGGGCTGAGATGTTGGGTGTCCCCTGTCAGGTATGAGTACCTCACCCAGGACTGAGATGTTGGGCTGTCCCCTGTCAGGTATGAGTACCTCACCCAGGACTGAGATGTTGGGTGTCCCCTGTCAGGTATGAGTACCTCACCCTGGACTGAGATGTTGGGCTGTCCCCTGTCAGGTATGAGTTCCTCACCCAGGACTGAGATGTTGGGCTGTCCCCTGTCAGGTATGAGTACCTCACCCAGGACTGAGATGTTGGGTGTCCCCTGTCAGGTATGAGTACCTCACCCAGGACTGAGATGTTGGGTGTCCCCTGTCAGGTATGAGTACCTCACCCAGGACTGAGATGTTGGGCTGTCCCCTGTCAGGTATGAGTACCTCACCCAGGACTGAGATGTTGGGCTGTCCCCTGTCAGGTATGAGTACCTCACCCAGGACTGAGATGTTGGGTGTCCTGTGTCAGGTATGAGTACCTCACCCAGGACTGAGATGTTGGGCTGTCCCCTGTCAGGTATGAGTACCTCACCCAGGACTGAGATGTTGGGTGTCCCGTGTCAGGTATGAGTACCTCACCCAGGACTGAGATGTTGGGTGTCCTGTGTCAGGTATGAGTACCTCACCCAGGACTGAGATGTTGGGTGTCCCCTGTCAGGTATGAGTACCTCACCCAGGACTGAGATGTTGGGTGTCCCCTGTCAGGTATGAGTACCTCACCCAGGACTGAGATGTTGGGTGTCCCCTGTCAGGTATGAGTACCTCACCCAGGACTGAGATGTTGGGTGTCCCCTGTCAGGTATGAGTACCTCACCCAGGACTGAGATGTTGGGTGTCCTGTGTCAGGTATGAGTACCTCACCCAGGACTGAGATGTTGGGTGTCCAGTGTCAGGTATGAGTACCTCACCCAGGACTGAGATGTTGGGTGTCCAGTGTCAGGTATGAGTACCTCACTCAGGGCTGAGATGTTGGGTTTCCTGTGTCAGGTATGAGTACCTCACCCAAGACTGAGATGTTGGGTGTCCCCTGTCAGGTATGAGTACCTCACCCAGGACTGAGATGTTGGGTGTCCTGTGTCAGGTATGAGTACCTCACCCAGGACTGAGATGTTGGGTGTCCTCTGTCAGGTATGAGTACCTCACCCAGGACTGAGATGTTGGGTGTCCTGTGTCAGGTATGAGTACCTCACCCAGGACTGAGATGTTGGGCTGTCCCCTGTCAGGTATGAGTACCTCACCCAGGACTGAGATGTTGGGCTGTCCCCTGTCAGGTATGAGTACCTCACCCAGGACTGAGATGTTGGGTGTCCTGTGTCAGGTATGAGTACCTCACTCAGGGCTGAGATGTTGGGCTGTCCCCTGTCAGGTATGAGTACCTCACCCAGGACTGAGATGATGGGTGTCCTGTGTCAGGTATGAGTACCTCACCCAGGACTGAGATGTTGGGTGTCCCCTGTCAGGTATGAGTACCTCACTCAGGGCTGAGATGTTGGGTGTCCTCTGTTAGGTATGAGTACCTCACTCAGGACTGAGATGTTGGGCTGTCCCCTGTCAGGTATGAGTTCCTCACCCAGGACTGAGATGTTGGGCTGTCCCCTGTCAGGTACGAGTACCTCACCCAGGACTGAGATGTTGGGTGTCCCCTGTCAGGTATGAGTACCTCACCCAGGACTGAGATGTTGGGCTGTCCCCTGTCAGGTATGAGTACCTCACCCAGGACTGAGATGTTGGGTGTCCTGTGTCAGGTATGAGTACCTCACCCAGGACTGAGATGTTGGGTGTCCCCTGTCAGGTATGAGTACCTCACTCAAGACTGAGATGTTGGGCTGTCCCCTGTCAGGTATGAGTTCCTCACCCAGGACTGAGATGTTGGGCTGTCCCCTGTCAGGTATGAGTACCTCACCCAGGACTGAGATGTTGGGTGTCCTGTGTCAGGTATGAGTACCTCACCCAGGACTGAGATGTTGGGTGTCCCCTGTCAGGTATGAGTACCTCACTCAAGACTGAGATGTTGGGCTGTCCCCTGTCAGGTATGAGTTCCTCACCCAGGACTGAGATGTTGGGCTGTCCCCTGTCAGGTATGAGTACCTCACCCAGGACTGAGATGTTGGGTGTCCTGTGTCAGGTATGAGTACCTCACTCAAGACTGAGATGTTGGGCTGTCCCCTGTCAGGTATGAGTACCTCACCCAGGACTGAGATGTTGGGTGTCCTGTGTCAGGTATGAGTACCTCACTCAGGGCTGAGATGTTGGGTGTCCCCTGTCAGGTATGAGTACCTCACCCAGGACTGAGATGTTGGGCTGTCCCCTGTCAGGTATGAGTACCTCACCCAGGACTGAGATGTTGGGTGTCCCCTGTCAGGTATGAGTACCTCACCCTGGACTGAGATGTTGGGCTGTCCCCTGTCAGGTATGAGTTCCTCACCCAGGACTGAGATGTTGGGCTGTCCCCTGTCAGGTATGAGTACCTCACCCAGGACTGAGATGTTGGGTGTCCCCTGTCAGGTATGAGTACCTCACCCAGGACTGAGATGTTGGGTGTCCCCTGTCCGGTATGAGTACCTCACCCAGGACTGAGATGTTGGGCTGTCCCCTGTCAGGTATGAGTACCTCACCCAGGACTGAGATGTTGGGCTGTCCCCTGTCAGGTATGAGTACCTCACCCAGGACTGAGATGTTGGGTGTCCTGTGTCAGGTATGAGTACCTCACCCAGGACTGAGATGTTGGGCTGTCCCCTGTCAGGTATGAGTACCTCACCCAGGACTGAGATGTTGGGTGTCCCGTGTCAGGTATGAGTACCTCACCCAGGACTGAGATGTTGGGTGTCCTGTGTCAGGTATGAGTACCTCACCCAGGACTGAGATGTTGGGTGTCCCCTGTCAGGTATGAGTACCTCACCCAGGACTGAGATGTTGGGTGTCCCCTGTCAGGTATGAGTACCTCACCCAGGACTGAGATGTTGGGTGTCCCCTGTCAGGTATGAGTACCTCACCCAGGACTGAGATGTTGGGTGTCCTGTGTCAGGTATGAGTACCTCACCCAGGACTGAGATGTTGGGTGTCCAGTGTCAGGTATGAGTACCTCACCCAGGACTGAGATGTTGGGTGTCCAGTGTCAGGTATGAGTACCTCACTCAGGGCTGAGATGTTGGGTTTCCTGTGTCAGGTATGAGTACCTCACCCAAGACTGAGATGTTGGGTGTCCCCTGTCAGGTATGAGTACCTCACCCAGGACTGAGATGTTGGGTGTCCTGTGTCAGGTATGAGTACCTCACCCAGGACTGAGATGTTGGGTGTCCTCTGTCAGGTATGAGTACCTCACCCAGGACTGAGATGTTGGGTGTCCTGTGTCAGGTATGAGTACCTCACCCAGGACTGAGATGTTGGGCTGTCCCCTGTCAGGTATGAGTACCTCACCCAGGACTGAGATGTTGGGCTGTCCCCTGTCAGGTATGAGTACCTCACCCAGGACTGAGATGTTGGGTGTCCTGTGTCAGGTATGAGTACCTCACTCAGGGCTGAGATGTTGGGCTGTCCCCTGTCAGGTATGAGTACCTCACCCAGGACTGAGATGATGGGTGTCCTGTGTCAGGTATGAGTACCTCACCCAGGACTGAGATGTTGGGTGTCCCCTGTCAGGTATGAGTACCTCACTCAGGGCTGAGATGTTGGGTGTCCTCTGTCAGGTATGAGTACCTCACTCAGGACTGAGATGTTGGGCTGTCCCCTGTCAGGTATGAGTTCCTCACCCAGGACTGAGATGTTGGGCTGTCCCCTGTCAGGTACGAGTACCTCACCCAGGACTGAGATGTTGGGTGTCCCCTGTCAGGTATGAGTACCTCACCCAGGACTGAGATGTTGGGCTGTCCCCTGTCAGGTATGAGTACCTCACCCAGGACTGAGATGTTGGGTGTCCTGTGTCAGGTATGAGTACCTCACCCAGAACTGAGATGTTGGGTGTCCCCTGTCAGGTATGAGTACCTCACTCAAGACTGAGATGTTGGGCTGTCCCCTGTCAGGTATGAGTTCCTCACCCAGGACTGAGATGTTGGGCTGTCCCCTGTCAGGTATGAGTACCTCACCCAGGACTGAGATGTTGGGTGTCCTGTGTCAGGTATGAGTACCTCACTCAAGACTGAGATGTTGGGCTGTCCCCTGTCAGGTATGAGTTCCTCACCCAGGACTGAGATGTTGGGTGTCCTGTGTCAGGTATGAGTACCTCACTCAAGACTGAGATGTTGGGCTGTCCCCTGTCAGGTATGAGTTCCTCACCCAGGACTGAGATGTTGGGTGTCCCCTGTCAGGTATGAGTACCTCACCCAGGACTGAGATGTTGGGCTGTCCCCTGTCAGGTATGAGTACCTCACCCATGACTGAGATGTTGGACTGTCCCCTGTCAGGTATGAGTACCTCACCCAGGGGACTGAGATGTTGGGCTGTCCTGTGTCAGGTATGAGTACCTCACTCAGGGCTGAGATGTTGGGCTGTCCAGAGTCAGGTATGAGTACCTCACCCAGGACTGAGATGTTGGGCTGTCCTGTGTCAGGTATGAGTACCTCACTCAGGGCTGAGATGTTGGGCTGTCCTGAGTCAGGTATGAGTACCTCACCCAGGACTGAGATGTTGGGCTGTCCTATGTCAGGTATGAGTACCTCACCCAGGACTGAGATGTTGGGCTGCCACGTGTCAGGTATGAGTACCTCACTCAGGGCTGAGATGTTGGGCTGTCCTATGTCAGGTATGAGTACCTCACTCAGGGCTGAGATGTTGGGTGTCCCCTGTCAGGTATGAGTACCTCACCCAGGACTGAGATGTTGGGCTGTCCCCTGTCAGGTATGAGTACCTCACCCAGGACTGAGATGTTGGGTGTCCTGTGTCAGGTATGAGTACCTCACTCAGGACTGAGATGTTGGACTGTCCCCTGTGTCAGGTATGAGTACCTCACCCAGGACTGAGATGTTGGGCTGTCCCCTGTCAGGTATGAGTACCTCACCCAGGACTGAGATGTTGGGTGTCCTGTGTCAGGTATGAGTACCTCACCCAGGACTGAGATGTTGGGTGTCCTGTGTCAGGTATGAGTACCTCACTCAGGACTGAGATGTTGGACTGTCCCCTGTGTCAGGTATGAGTACCTCACCCTGGACTGAGATGTTGGGCTGTCCCCTGTCAGGTATGAGTACCTCACTCAGGGCTGAGATGTTGGGTGTCCTGTGTCAGGTATGAGTACCTCACCCAGGACTGAGATGTTGGGTGTCCTCTGTCAGGTATGAGTACCTCACCCAGGACTGAGATGTTGGGTGTCCTGTGTCAGGTATGAGTACCCCACCCAGGACTGAGATGTTGGGTGTCCCCTGTCAGGTATGAGTACCTCACCCAGGACTGAGATGTTGGGTGTCCCCTGTCAGGTATGAGTACCTCACCCAGGACTGAGATGTTGGGTGTCCTGTGTCAGGTATGAGTACCTCACCCAGGACTGAGATGTTGGGTGTCCTGTGTCAGGTATGAGTACCTCACCCAGGACTGAGATGTTGGGCTGTTCCCTGTCAGGTATGAGTACCTCACCCAGGACTGAGATGTTGGGTGTCCCCTGTCAGGTATGAGTACCTCACCCAGGACTGAGATGTTGGGTGTCCCCTGTCAGGTATGAGTACCTCACCCAGGACTGAGATGTTGGGCTGTCCCCTGTCAGGTATGAGTACCTCACCCAGGACTGAGATGTTGGGTGTCCTGTGTCAGGTATGAGTACCTCACCCAGGACTGAGATGTTGGGCTGTCCCCTGTCAGGTATGAGTACCTCACCCAGGACTGAGATGTTGGGCTGTCCCCTGTCAGGTATGAGTACCTCACCCAGGACTGAGATGTTGGGTGTCCTGTGTCAGGTATGAGTACCTCACCCAGGACTGAGATGTTGGGCTGTTCCCTGTCAGGTATGAGTACCTCACCCAGGACTGAGATGTTGGGTGTCCCCTGTCAGGTATGAGTACCTCACCCAGGACTGAGATGTTGGGTGTCCCCTGTCAGGTATGAGTACCTCACCCAGGACTGAGATGTTGGGCTGTCCCCTGTCAGGTATGAGTACCTCACCCAGGACTGAGATGTTGGGCTGTCCCCTGTCAGGTATGAGTACCTCACCCAGGACTGAGATGTTGGGTGTCCCCTGTCAGGTATGAGTACCTCACCCAGGACTGAGATGTTGGGCTGTCCCCTGTCAGGTATGAGTACCTCACCCAGGACTGAGATGTTGGGTGTCCTGTGTCAGGTATGAGTACCTCACCCAGGACTGAGATGTTGGGCTGTCCCCTGTCAGGTATGAGTACCTCACCCAGGACTGAGATGTTGGGCTGTCCCCTGTCAGGTATGAGTACCTCACCCAGGACTGAGATGTTGGGTGTCCTGTGTCAGGTATGAGTACCTCACCCAGGACTCAGATGTTGGGCTGTTCCCTGTCAGGTATGAGTACCTCACCCAGGACTGAGATGTTGGGTGTCCCCTGTCAGGTATGAGTACCTCACCCAGGACTGAGATGTTGGGTGTCCTGTGTCAGGTATGAGTACCTCACCCAGGACTGAGATGTTGGGTGTCCTGTGTCAGGTATGAGTACCTCACTCAGGACTGAGATGTTGGACTGTCCCCTGTGTCAGGTATGAGTACCTCACCCAGGACTGAGATGTTGGGCTGTCCCCTGTCAGGTATGAGTACCTCACCCTGGACTGAGATGTTGGGTTTCCTGTGTCAGGTATGAGTACCTCACCCAGGACTGAGATGTTGGGTGTCCTGTGTCAGGTATGAGTACCTCACCCAGGACTGAGATGTTGGGCTGTTCCCTGTCAGGTATGAGTACCTCACCCAGGACTGAGATGTTGGGTGTCCCCTGTCAGGTATGAGTACCTCACCCAGGACTGAGATGTTGGGTGTCCCCTGTCAGGTATGAGTACCTCACCCAGGACTGAGATGTTGGGCTGTCCCCTGTCAGGTATGAGTACCTCACCCAGGACTAAGATGTTGGGTGTCCTGTGTCAGGTATGAGTACCTCACCCAGGACTGAGATGTTGGGCTGTCCCCTGTCAGGTATGAGTACCTCACCCAGGACTGAGATGTTGGGCTGTCCCCTGTCAGGTATGAGTACCTCACTCAGGGCTGAGATGTTGGGTGTCCTGTGTCAGGTATGAGTACCTCACCCAGGACTGAGATGTTGGGTGTCCTCTGTCAGGTATGAGTACCTCACCCAGGACTGAGATGTTGGGTGTCCTGTGTCAGGTATGAGTACCCCACCCAGGACTGAGATGTTGGGTGTCCCCTGTCAGGTATGAGTACCTCACCCAGGACTGAGATGTTGGGTGTCCCCTGTCAGGTATGAGTACCTCACCCAGGACTGAGATGTTGGGTGTCCTGTGTCAGGTATGAGTACCTCACCCAGGACTGAGATGTTGGGTGTCCTGTGTCAGGTATGAGTACCTCACCCAGGACTGAGATGTTGGGATGTTCCCTGTCAGGTATGAGTACCTCACCCAGGACTGAGATGTTGGGTGTCCCCTGTCAGGTATGAGTACCTCACCCAGGACTGAGATGTTGGGTGTCCCCTGTCAGGTATGAGTACCTCACCCAGGACTGAGATGTTGGGCTGTCCCCTGTCAGGTATGAGTACCTCACCCAGGACTGAGATGTTGGGTGTCCTGTGTCAGGTATGAGTACCTCACCCAGGACTGAGATGTTGGGCTGTCCCCTGTCAGGTATGAGTACCTCACCCAGGACTGAGATGTTGGGCTGTCCCCTGTCAGGTATGAGTACCTCACCCAGGACTGAGATGTTGGGTGTCCTGTGTCAGGTATGAGTACCTCACCCAGGACTGGGATGTTGGGCTGTTCCCTGTCAGGTATGAGTACCTCACCCAGGACTGAGATGTTGGGTGTCCCCTGTCAGGTATGAGTACCTCACCCAGGACTGAGATGTTGGGTGTCCCCTGTCAGGTATGAGTACCTCACCCAGGACTGAGATGTTGGGCTGTCCCCTGTCAGGTATGAATACCTCACCCAGGACTGAGATGTTGGGCTGTCCCCTGTCAGGTATGAGTACCTCACCCAGGACTGAGATGTTGGGTGTCCCCTGTCAGGTATGAGTACCTCACCCAGGACTGAGATGTTGGGCTGTCCCCTGTCAGGTATGAGTACCTCACCCAGGACTGAGATGTTGGGTGTCCTGTGTCAGGTATGAGTAGCTCACCCAGGACTGAGATGTTGGGCTGTCCCCTGTCAGGTATGAGTACCTCACCCAGGACTGAGATGTTGGGCTGTCCCCTGTCAGGTATGAGTACCTCACCCAGGACTGAGATGTTGGGTGTCCTGTGTCAGGTATGAGTACCTCACCCAGGACTGAGATGTTGGGCTGTCTCCTGTCAGGTATGAGTACCTCACCCAGGACTGAGATGTTGGGTGTCCCGTGTCAGGTATGAGTACCTCACCCAGGACTGAGATGTTGGGTGTCCTGTGTCAGGTATGAGTACCTCACCCAGGACTGAGATGTTGGGTGTCCCCTGTCAGGTATGAGTACCTCACCCAGGACTGAGATGTTGGGTGTCCCCTGTCAGGTATGAGTACCTCACCCAGGACTGAGATGTTGGGTGTCCCCTGTCAGGTATGAGTACCTCACCCAGGACTGAGATGTTGGGTGTCCCCTGTCAGGTATGAGTACCTCACCCAGGACTGAGATGTTGGGTGTCCTGTGTCAGGTATGAGTACCTCACCCAGGACTGAGATGTTGGGTGTCCAGTGTCAGGTATGAGTACCTCACCCAGGACTGAGATGTTGGGTGTCAAGTGTCAGGTATGAGTACCTCACTCAGGGCTGAGATGTTGGGTTTCCTGTGTCAGGTATGAGTACCTCACCCAAGACTGAGATGTTGGGTGTCCCCTGTCAGGTATGAGTACCTCACCCAGGACTGAGATGTTGGGTGTCCTGTGTCAGGTATGAGTACCTCACCCAGGACTGAGATGTTGGGTGTCCTCTGTCAGGTATGAGTACCTCACCCAGGACTGAGATGTTGGGTGTCCTGTGTCAGGTATGAGTACCTCACCCAGGACTGAGATGTTGGGCTGTCCCCTGTCAGGTATGAGTACCTCACCCAGGAATGAGATGTTGGGCTGTCCCCTGTCAGGTATGAGTACCTCACCCAGGACTGAGATGTTGGGTGTCCTGTGTCAGGTATGAGTACCTCACTCAGGGCTGAGATGTTGGGCTGTCCCCTGTCAGGTATGAGTACCTCACCCAGGACTGAGATGTTGGGTGTCCCCTGTCAGGTATGAGTACCTCACTCAGGGCTGAGATGTTGGGTGTCCTCTGTCAGGTATGAGTACCTCACTCAGGACTGAGATGTTGGGCTGTCCCCTGTCAGGTATGAGTTCCTCACCCAGGACTGAGATGTTGGGCTGTCCCCTGTCAGGTACGAGTACCTCACCCAGGACTGAGATGTTGGGTGTCCCCTGTCAGGTATGAGTACCTCACCCAGGACTGAGATGTTGGGCTGTCCCCTGTCAGGTATGAGTACCTCACCCAGGACTGAGATGTTGGGTGTCCTGTGTCAGGTATGAGTACCTCACCCAGAACTGAGATGTTGGGTGTCCCCTGTCAGGTATGAGTACCTCACTCAAGACTGAGATGTTGGGCTGTCCCCTGTCAGGTATGAGTTCCTCACCCAGGACTGAGATGTTGGGCTGTCCCCTGTCAGGTATGAGTACCTCACCCAGGACTGAGATGTTGGGTGTCCTGTGTCAGGTATGAGTACCTCACTCAAGACTGAGATGTTGGGCTGTCCCCTGTCAGGTATGAGTTCCTCACCCAGGACTGAGATGTTGGGTGTCCTGTGTCAGGTATGAGTACCTCACTCAAGACTGAGATGTTGGGCTGTCCCCTGTCAGGTATGAGTTCCTCACCCAGGACTGAGATGTTGGGTGTCCCCTGTCAGGTATGAGTACCTCACCCAGGACTGAGATGTTGGGCTGTCCCCTGTCAGGTATGAGTACCTCACCCATGACTGAGATGTTGGACTGTCCCCTGTCAGGTATGAGTACCTCACCCAGGGGACTGAGATGTTGGGCTGTCCTGTGTCAGGTATGAGTACCTCACTCAGGGCTGAGATGTTGGGCTGTCCTGAGTCAGGTATGAGTACCTCACCCAGGACTGAGATGTTGGGCTGTCCTGTGTCAGGTATGAGTACCTCACTCAGGGCTGAGATGTTGGGCTGTCCTGAGTCAGGTATGAGTACCTCACCCAGGACTGAGATGTTGGGCTGTCCTATGTCAGGTATGAGTACCTCACCCAGGACTGAGATGTTGGGCTGCCACGTGTCAGGTATGAGTACCTCACTCAGGGCTGAGATGTTGGGCTGTCCTATGTCAGGTATGAGTACCTCACTCAGGGCTGAGATGTTGGGTGTCCCCTGTCAGGTATGAGTACCTCACCCAGGACTGAGATGTTGGGCTGTCCCCTGTCAGGTATGAGTACCTCACCCAGGACTGAGATGTTGGGTGTCCTGTGTCAGGTATGAGTACCTCACCCAGGACTGAGATGTTGGGTGTCCTGTGTCAGGTATGAGTACCTCACTCAGGACTGAGATGTTGGACTATCCCCTGTGTCAGGTATGAGTACCTCACCCAGGACTGAGATGTTGGGCTGTCCCCTGTCAGGTATGAGTACCTCACCCAGGACTGAGATGTTGGGTGTCCTGTGTCAGGTATGAGTACCTCACCCAGGACTGAGATGTTGGGTGTCCTGTGTCAGGTATGAGTACCTCACTCAGGACTGAGATGTTGGACTGTCCCCTGTGTCAGGTATGAGTACCTCACCCTGGACTGAGATGTTGGGCTGTCCCCTGTCAGGTATGAGTACCTCACTCAGGGCTGAGATGTTGGGTGTCCTGTGTCAGGTATGAGTACCTCACCCAGGACTGAGATGTTGGGTGTCCTCTGTCAGGTATGAGTACCTCACCCAGGACTGAGATGTTGGGTGTCCTGTGTCAGGTATGAGTACCCCACCCAGGACTGAGATGTTGGGTGTCCCCTGTCAGGTATGAGTACCTCACCCAGGACTGAGATGTTGGGTGTCCCCTGTCAGGTATGAGTACCTCACCCAGGACTGAGATGTTGGGTGTCCTGTGTCAGGTATGAGTATCTCACCCAGGACTGAGATGTTGGGTGTCCTGTGTCAGGTATGAGTACCTCACCCAGGACTGAGATGTTGGGCTGTTCCCTGTCAGGTATGAGTACCTCACCCAGGACTGAGATGTTGGGTGTCCCCTGTCAGGTATGAGTACCTCACCCAGGACTGAGATGTTGGGTGTCCCCTGTCAGGTATGAGTACCTCACCCAGGACTGAGATGTTGGGCTGTCCCCTGTCAGGTATGAGTACCTCACCCAGGACTGAGATGTTGGGTGTCCTGTGTCAGGTATGAGTACCTCACCCAGGACTGAGATGTTGGGCTGTCCCCTGTCAGGTATGAGTACCTCACCCAGGACTGAGATGTTGGGCTGTCCCCTGTCAGGTATGAGTACCTCACCCAGGACTGAGATGTTGGGTGTCCTGTGTCAGGTATGAGTATCTCACCCAGGACTGAGATGTTGGGCTGTTCCCTGTCAGGTATGAGTACCTCACCCAGGACTGAGATGTTGGGTGTCCCCTGTCAGGTATGAGTACCTCACCCAGGACTGAGATGTTGGGTGTCCCCTGTCAGGTATGAGTACCTCACCCAGGACTGAGATGTGTTGGGCTGTCCCCTGTCAGGTATGAGTACCTCACCCAGGACTGAGATGTTGGGCTGTCCCCTGTCAGGTATGAGTACCTCACCCAGGACTGAGATGTTGGGTGTCCCCTGTCAGGTATGAGTACCTCACCCAGGACTGAGATGTTGGGCTGTCCCCTGTCAGGTATGAGTACCTCACCCAGGACTGAGATGTTGGGTGTCCTGTGTCAGGTATGAGTACCTCACCCAGGACTGAGATGTTGGGCTGTCCCCTGTCAGGTATGAGTACCTCACCCAGGACTGAGATGTTGGGCTGTCCCCTGTCAGGTATGAGTACCTCACCCAGGACTGAGATGTTGGGTGTCCTGTGTCAGGTATGAGTACCTCACCCAGGACTGAGATGTTGGGCTGTTCCCTGTCAGGTATGAGTACCTCACCCAGGACTGAGATGTTGGGTGTCCCCTGTCAGGTATGAGTACCTCACCCAGGACTGAGATGTTGGGTGTCCTGTGTCAGGTATGAGTACCTCACCCAGGACTGAGATGTTGGGTGTCCTGTGTCAGGTATGAGTACCTCACTCAGGACTGAGATGTTGGACTGTCCCCTGTGTCAGGTATGAGTACCTCACCCAGGACTGAGATGTTGGGCTGTCCCCTGTCAGGTATGAGTACCTCACCCTGGACTGAGATGTTGGGTTTCCTGTGTCAGGTATGAGTACCTCACCCAGGACTGAGATGTTGGGTGTCCTGTGTCAGGTATGAGTACCTCACCCAGGACTGAGATGTTGGGCTGTTCCCTGTCAGGTATGAGTACCTCACCCAGGACTGAGATGTTGGGTGTCCCCTGTCAGGTATGAGTACCTCACCCAGGACTGAGATGTTGGGTGTCCCCTGTCAGGTATGAGTACCTCACCCAGGACTGAGATGTTGGGCTGTCCCCTGTCAGGTATGAGTACCTCACCCAGGACTAAGATGTTGGGTGTCCTGTGTCAGGTATGAGTACCTCACCCAGGACTGAGATGTTGGGCTGTCCCCTGTCAGGTATGAGTACCTCACCCAGGACTGAGATGTTGGGCTGTCCCCTGTCAGGTATGAGTACCTCACTCAGGGCTGAGATGTTGGGTGTCCTGTGTCAGGTATGAGTACCTCACCCAGGACTGAGATGTTGGGTGTCCTCTGTCAGGTATGAGTACCTCACCCAGGACTGAGATGTTGGGTGTCCTGTGTCAGGTATGAGTACCCCACCCAGGACTGAGATGTTGGGTGTCCCCTGTCAGGTATGAGTACCTCACCCAGGACTGAGATGTTGGGTGTCCCCTGTCAGGTATGAGTACCTCACCCAGGACTGAGATGTTGGGTGTCCTGTGTCAGGTATGAGTACCTCACCCAGGACTGAGATGTTGGGTGTCCTGTGTCAGGTATGAGTACCTCACCCAGGACTGAGATGTTGGGATGTTCCCTGTCAGGTATGAGTACCTCACCCAGGACTGAGATGTTGGGTGTCCCCTGTCAGGTATGAGTACCTCACCCAGGACTGAGATGTTGGGTGTCCCCTGTCAGGTATGAGTACCTCACCCAGGACTGAGATGTTGGGCTGTCCCCTGTCAGGTATGAGTACCTCACCCAGGACTGAGATGTTGGGTGTCCTGTGTCAGGTATGAGTACCTCACCCAGGACTGAGATGTTGGGCTGTCCCCTGTCAGGTATGAGTACCTCACCCAGGACTGAGATGTTGGGCTGTCCCCTGTCAGGTATGAGTACCTCACCCAGGACTGAGATGTTGGGTGTCCTGTGTCAGGTATGAGTACCTCACCCAGGACTGGGATGTTGGGCTGTTCCCTGTCAGGTATGAGTACCTCACCCAGGACTGAGATGTTGGGTGTCCCCTGTCAGGTATGAGTACCTCACCCAGGACTGAGATGTTGGGTGTCCCCTGTCAGGTATGAGTACCTCACCCAGGACTGAGATGTTGGGCTGTCCCCTGTCAGGTATGAATACCTCACCCAGGACTGAGATGTTGGGCTGTCCCCTGTCAGGTATGAGTACCTCACCCAGGACTGAGATGTTGGGTGTCCCCTGTCAGGTATGAGTACCTCACCCAGGACTGAGATGTTGGGCTGTCCCCTGTCAGGTATGAGTACCTCACCCAGGACTGAGATGTTGGGTGTCCTGTGTCAGGTATGAGTAGCTCACCCAGGACTGAGATGTTGGGCTGTCCCCTGTCAGGTATTAGTACCTCACCCAGGACTGAGATGTTGGGCTGTCCCCTGTCAGGTATGAGTACCTCACCCAGGACTGAGATGTTGGGTGTCCTGTGTCAGGTATGAGTACCTCACCCAGGACTGAGATGTTGGGCTGTTCCCTGTCAGGTATGAGTACCTCACCCAGGACTGAGATGTTGGGTGTCCCCTGTCAGGTATGAGTACCTCACCCAGGACTGAGATGTTGGGTGTCCCCTGTCAGGTATGAGTACCTCACCCAGGACTGAGATGTTGGGCTGTCCCCTGTCAGGTATGAGTACCTCACCCAGGACTGAGATGTTGGGTGTCCTGTGTCAGGTATGAGTACCTCACCCAGGACTGAGATGTTGGGCTGTCCCCTGTCAGGTATGAGTACCTCACCCAGGACTGAGATGTTGGGCTGTCCCCTGTCAGGTAAGAGTACCTCACCCAGGACTGAGATGTTGGGTGTCCTGTGTCAGGTATGAGTACCTCACCCAGGACTGAGATGTTGGGCTGTCCCCTGTCAGGTATGAGTACCTCACCCAGGACTGAGATGTTGGGTGTCCCCTGTCAGGTATGAGTACCTCACCCAGGACTGAGATGTTGGGTGTCCCCTGTCAGGTATGAGTACCTCACCCAGGACTGAGATGTTGGGCTGTCCCCTGTCAGGTATGAGTACCTCACCCAGGACTGAGATGTTGGGTGTCCCCTGTCAGGTATGAGTACCTCACCCAGGACTGAGATGTTGGGCTGTCCCCTGTCAGGTATGAGTACCTCACCCAGGACTCAGATGTTGGGTGTCCTGTGTCAGGTATGAGTACCTCACCCAGGACTGAGATGTTGGGCTGTCCCCTGTCAGGTATGAGTACCTCACTCAGGACTGAGATGTTGGGCGGTCCCCTGTCAGGTATGAGTACCTCACCCAGGACTGAGATGTTGGGTGTCCTGTGTCAGGTATGAGTACCTCACCCAGGACTGAGATGTTGGGCTGTTCCCTGTCAGGTATGAGTACCTCACCCAGGACTGAGATGTTGGGTGTCCCCTGTCAGGTATGAGTACCTCACCCAGGACTGAGATGTTGGGTGTCCTCCGTCAGGTATGAGTACCTCACTCAGGGCTGAGATGTTGGGTGTCCTGTGTCAGGTATGAGTACCTCACCCAGGACTGAGATGTTGGGCTGTCCCCTGTCAGGTATGAGTACCTCACTCAGGACTGAGATGTTGGGTGTCCTGTGTCAGGTATGAGTACCTCACCCAGGACTGAGATGTTGGGTGTCCTGTGTCAGGTATGAGTACCTCACCCAGGACTGAGATGTTGGGCTGTTCCCTGTCAGGTATGATGACCTCACCCAGGACTGAGATGTTGGGTGTCCTGTGTCAGGTATGAGTACCTCACCCAGGACTGAGATGTTGGGCTGTTCCCTGTCAGGTATGATGACCTCACCCAGGACTGAGATGTTGGGTGTCCCCTGTCAGGTATGAGTACCTCACCCAGGACTGAGATGTTGGGTGTCCTGTGTCAGATATGAGTACCTCACCCAGGACTGAGATGTTGGGCTGTCCCCTGTCAGGTATGAGTACCTCACCCTGGACTGAGATGTTGGGTTTCCTGTGTCAGGTATGAGTACCTCACCCAGGACTGAGATGTTGGGTGTCCTGTGTCAGGTATGAGTACCTCACCCAGGACTGAGATGTTGGGCTGTTCCCTGTCAGGTATGAGTACCTCACCCAGGACTGAGATGTTGGGTGTCCCCTGTCAGGTATGAGTACCTCACCCAGGACTGAGATGTTGGGTGTCCCCTGTCAGGTATGAGTACCTCACCCAGGACTGAGATGTTGGGCTGTCCCCTGTCAGGTATGAGTACCTCACCCAGGACTGAGATGTTGGGTGTCCTGTGTCAGGTATGAGTACCTCACCCAGGACTGAGATGTTGGGCTCTCCCCTGTCAGGTATGAGTACCTCACCCAGGACTGAGATGTTGGGCTGTCCCCTGTCAGGTATGAGTACCTCACCCAGGACTGAGATGTTGGGTGTCCTGTGTCAGGTATGAGTACCTCACCCAGGACTGAGATGTTGGGCTGTTCCCTGTCAGGTATGAGTACCTCACCCAGGACTGAGATGTTGGGTGTCCCCTGTCAGGTATGAGTACCTCACCCAGGACTGAGATGTTGGGTGTCCCCTGTCAGGTATGAGTACCTCACCCATGACTGAGATGTTGGGCTGTCCTGTGTCAGGTATGAGTACCTCACCCAGGACTGAGATGTTTTGCTGTCCCCTGTCAGGTATGAGTACCTCACCCAGGACTGAGATGTTGGGTGTCCCCTGTCAGGTATGAGTACCTCACCCAGGACTGAGATGTTGGGCTGTCCCCTGTCAGGTATGAGTACCTCACCCAGGACTGAGATGTTGGGTGTCCTGTGTCAGGTATGAGTACCTCACCCAGGACTGAGATGTTGGGCTGTCCCCTGTCAGGTATGAGTACCTCACCCAGGACTGAGATGTTGGGCTGTCCCCTGTCAGGTATGAGTACCTCACCCAGGACTGAGATGTTGGGTGTCCTCTGTCAGGTATGAGTACCTCACTCAGGGCTGAGATGTTGGGTGTCCTGTGTCAGGTATGAGTACCTCACCCAGGACTGAGATGTTGGGTGTCCTCTGTCAGTTATGAGTACCTCACCCAGGACTGAGATGTTGGGTGTCCTGTGTCAGGTATGAGTACCTCACTCAGGGCTGAGATGTTGGGTGTCCTGTGTCAGGTATGAGTACCTCACCCAGGACTGAGATGTTGGGTGTCCTGTGTCAGGTATGAGTACCTCACCCAGGACTGAGATGTTGGGTGTCCTCTGTCAGGTATGAGTACCTCACCCATGACTGAGATGTTGGGCTGTCCCCTGTCAGGTATGAGTTCCTCACCCAGGACTGAGATGTTGGGTGTCCTGTGTCAGGTATGAGTACCTCACCCAGGACTGAGATGTTGGGTGTCCTGTGTCAGGTATGAGTACCTCACCCAGGACTGAGATGTTGGGCTGTTCCCTGTCAGGTACGAGTACCTCACCCAGGACTGAGATGTTGGGTGTCCCCTGTCAGGTATGAGTACCTCACCCAGGACTGAGATGTTGGGCTGTCCCCTGTCAGGTATGAGTACCTCACCCAGGACTGAGATGTTGGGTGTCCTCTGTCAGGTATGAGTACCTCACCCAGGACTGAGATGTTGGGTGTCCTGTGTCAGGTATGAGTACCTCACTCAGGGCTGAGATGTTGGGTGTCCTGTGTCAGGTATGAGTACCTCACCCAGGACTGAGATGTTGGGTGTCCTGTGTCAGGTATGAGTACCTCACCCAGGACTGAGATGTTGGGTGTCCTCTGTCAGGTATGAGTACCTCACCCATGACTGAGATGTTGGGCTGTCCCCTGTCAGGTATGAGTTCCTCACCCAGGACTGAGATGTTGGGTGTCCTGTGTCAGGTATGAGTACCTCACCCAGGACTGAGATGTTGGGTGTCCTGTGTCAGGTATGAGTACCTCACCCATGACTGAGATGTTGGGCTGTCCCCTGTCAGGTATGAGTACCTCACCCAGGACTGAGATGTTGGGTGTCCTGTGTCAGGTATGAGTACCTCACCCAGGACTGAGATGTTGGGTGTCCTGTGTCAGGTATGAGTACCTCACCCAGGACTGAGATGTTGGGTGTCCCCTGTCAGGTATGAGTACCTCACCCAGGACTGAGATGTTGGGTGTCCTGTGTCAGGTATGAGTACCTCACCCAGGACTGAGATGTTGGGTGTCCTGTGTCAGGTATGAGTACCTCACCCAGGACTGAGATGTTGGGCTGTTCCCTGTCAGGTACGAGTACCTCACCCAGGACTGAGATGTTGGGTGTCCTCTGTCAGGTATGAGTACCTCACTCAGGGCTGAGATGTTGGGTGTCCTGTGTCAGGTATGAGTACCTCACCCAGGACTGAGATGTTGGGTGTCCTCTGTCAGGTATGAGTACCTCACCCAGGACTGAGATGTTGGGCTGTCCCCTGTCAGGTATGAGTACCTCACCCTGGACTGAGATGTTGGGTTTCCTGTGTCAGGTATGAGTACCTCACCCAGGACTGAGATGTTGGGTGTCCTGTGTCAGGTATGAGTACCTCACCCAGGACTGAGATGTCTGGCTGTCCCCTGTCAGGTATGAGTACCTCACCCAGGACTGAGATGTTGGGTGTCCTGTGTCAGGTATGAGTACCTCACCCAGGACTGAGATGTTGGGTGTCCTGTGTCAGGTATGAGTACCTCACCCAGGACTGAGATGTTGGGTGTCCTGTGTCAGGTATTAGTACCTCACCCAGGACTGAGATGTTGGGCTGTCCCCTGTCAGGTATGAGTACCTCACCCAGGACTGAGATGTTGGGTGTCCTGTGTCAGGTATGAGTACCTCACCCAGGACTGAGATGTTGGGCTGTTCCCTGTCAGGTATGAGTACCTCACCCAGGACTGAGATGTTGGGTGTCCCCTGTCAGGTATGAGTACCTCACCCAGGACTGAGATGTTGGGTGTCCCCTGTCAGGTATGAGTACCTCACCCATGACTGAGATGTTGGGCTGTCCTGTGTCAGGTATGAGTACCTCACCCAGGACTGAGATGTTTTGCTGTCCCCTGTCAGGTATGAGTACCTCACCCAGGACTGAGATGTTGGGTGTCCCCTGTCAGGTATGAGTACCTCACCCAGGACTGAGATGTTGGGCTGTCCCCTGTCAGGTATGAGTACCTCACCCAGGACTGAGATGTTGGGTGTCCTGTGTCAGGTATGAGTACCTCACCCAGGACTGAGATGTTGGGCTGTCCCCTGTCAGGTATGAGTACCTCACCCAGGACTGAGATGTTGGGCTGTCCCCTGTCAGGTATGAGTACCTCACCCAGGACTGAGATGTTGGGTGTCCTCTGTCAGGTATGAGTACCTCACTCAGGGCTGAGATGTTGGGTGTCCTGTGTCAGGTATGAGTACCTCACCCAGGACTGAGATGTTGGGTGTCCTCTGTCAGTTATGAGTACCTCACCCAGGACTGAGATGTTGGGTGTCCTGTGTCAGGTATGAGTACCTCACTCAGGGCTGAGATGTTGGGTGTCCTGTGTCAGGTATGAGTACCTCACCCAGGACTGAGATGTTGGGTGTCCTGTGTCAGGTATGAGTACCTCACCCAGGACTGAGATGTTGGGTGTCCTCTGTCAGGTATGAGTACCTCACCCATGACTGAGATGTTGGGCTGTCCCCTGTCAGGTATGAGTTCCTCACCCAGGACTGAGATGTTGGGTGTCCTGTGTCAGGTATGAGTACCTCACCCAGGACTGAGATGTTGGGTGTCCTGTGTCAGGTATGAGTACCTCACCCAGGACTGAGATGTTGGGCTGTTCCCTGTCAGGTACGAGTACCTCACCCAGGACTGAGATGTTGGGTGTCCCCTGTCAGGTATGAGTACCTCACCCAGGACTGAGATGTTGGGCTGTCCCCTGTCAGGTATGAGTACCTCACCCAGGACTGAGATGTTGGGTGTCCTCTGTCAGGTATGAGTACCTCACCCAGGACTGAGATGTTGGGTGTCCTGTGTCAGGTATGAGTACCTCACTCAGGGCTGAGATGTTGGGTGTCCTGTGTCAGGTATGAGTACCTCACCCAGGACTGAGATGTTGGGTGTCCTGTGTCAGGTATGAGTACCTCACCCAGGACTGAGATGTTGGGTGTCCTCTGTCAGGTATGAGTACCTCACCCATGACTGAGATGTTGGGCTGTCCCCTGTCAGGTATGAGTTCCTCACCCAGGACTGAGATGTTGGGTGTCCTGTGTCAGGTATGAGTACCTCACCCAGGACTGAGATGTTGGGTGTCCTGTGTCAGGTATGAGTACCTCACCCATGACTGAGATGTTGGGCTGTCCCCTGTCAGGTATGAGTACCTCACCCAGGACTGAGATGTTGGATGTCCTGTGTCAGGTATGAGTACCTCACCCAGGACTGAGATGTTGGGTGTCCTGTGTCAGGTATGAGTACCTCACCCAGGACTGAGATGTTGGGTGTCCCCTGTCAGGTATGAGTACCTCACCCAGGACTGAGATGTTGGGTGTCCTGTGTCAGGTATGAGTACCTCACCCAGGACTGAGATGTTGGGTGTCCTGTGTCAGGTATGAGTACCTCACCCAGGACTGAGATGTTGGGCTGTTCCCTGTCAGGTACGAGTACCTCACCCAGGACTGAGATGTTGGGTGTCCTCTGTCAGGTATGAGTACCTCACTCAGGGCTGAGATGTTGGGTGTCCTGTGTCAGGTATGAGTACCTCACCCAGGACTGAGATGTTGGGTGTCCTCTGTCAGGTATGAGTACCTCACCCAGGACTGAGATGTTGGGCTGTCCCCTGTCAGGTATGAGTACCTCACCCTGGACTGAGATGTTGGGTTTCCTGTGTCAGGTATGAGTACCTCACCCAGGACTGAGATGTTGGGTGTCCTGTGTCAGGTATGAGTACCTCACCCAGGACTGAGATGTCTGGCTGTCCCCTGTCAGGTATGAGTACCTCACCCAGGACTGAGATGTTGGGTGTCCTGTGTCAGGTATGAGTACCTCACCCAGGACTGAGATGTTGGGCTGTTCCCTGTCAGGTACGAGTACCTCACCCAGGACTGAGATGTTGGGTGTCCTCTGTCAGGTATGAGTACCTCACTCAGGGCTGAGATGTTGGGTGTCCTGTGTCAGGTATGAGTACCTCACCCAGGACTGAGATGTTGGGTGTCCTGTGTCAGGTATGAGTACCTCACTCAGGGCTGAGATGTTGGGTGTCCTGTGTCAGGTATGAGTACCTCACCCAGGACTGAGATGTTGGGTGTCCTGTGTCAGGTATGAGTACCTCACCCAGGACTGAGATGTTGGGTGTCCTCTGTCAGGTATGAGTACCTCACCCATGACTGAGATGTTGGGCTGTCCCCTGTCAGGTATGAGTTCCTCACCCAGGACTGAGATGTTGGGTGTCCTGTGTCAGGTATGAGTGCCTCACCCAGGACTGAGATGTTGGGTGTCCTGTGTCAGGTATGAGTACCTCACCCAGGACTGAGATGTTGGGCTGTTCCCTGTCAGGTACGAGTACCTCACCCAGGACTGAGATGTTGGGTGTCCCCTGTCAGGTATGAGTACCTCACCCAGGACTGAGATGTTGGGCTGTCCCCTGTCAGGTATGAGTACCTCACCCAGGACTGAGATGTTGGGTGTCCTCTGTCAGGTATGAGTACCTCACCCAGGACTGAGATGTTGGGTGTCCTGTGTCAGGTATGAGTACCTCACTCAGGGCTGAGATGTTGGGTGTCCTGTGTCAGGTATGAGTACCTCACCCAGGACTGAGATGTTGGGTGTCCTGTGTCAGGTATGAGTACCTCACCCAGGACTGAGATGTTGGGTGTCCTCTGTCAGGTATGAGTACCTCACCCATGACTGAGATGTTGGGCTGTCCCCTGTCAGGTATGAGTTCCTCACCCAGGACTGAGATGTTGGGTGTCCTGTGTCAGGTATGAGTACCTCACCCAGGACTGAGATGTTGGGTGTCCTGTGTCAGGTATGAGTACCTCACCCATGACTGAGATGTTGGGCTGTCCCCTGTCAGGTATGAGTACCTCACCCAGGACTGAGATGTTGGGTGTCCTGTGTCAGGTATGAGTACCTCACCCAGGACTGAGATGTTGGGTGTCCTGTGTCAGGTATGAGTACCTCACCCAGGACTGAGATGTTGGGTGTCCCCTGTCAGGTATGAGTACCTCACCCAGGACTGAGATGTTGGGTGTCCTGTGTCAGGTATGAGTACCTCACCCAGGACTGAGATGTTGGGTGTCCTGTGTCAGGTATTAGTACCTCACCCATGACTGAGATGTTGGGCTGTCCCCTGTCAGGTATGAGTACCTCACCCAGGACTGAGATGTTGGGTTTCCTGTGTCAGGTATGAGTACCTCACTCAGGGCTGAGATGTTGGGTGTCCCCTGTCAGGCATGAGTACCTCACCCAGGACTGAGATGTTGGGTGTCCTGTGTCAGGTATGAGTACCTCACCCAGGACTGAGATGTTGGGTGTCCTGTGTCAGGTATGAGTACCTCACCCAGGACTGAGATGTTGGGTGTCCCCTGTCAGGTATGAGTACCTCACCCAGGACTGAGATGTTGGGCTGTTCCCTGTCAGGTACGAGTACCTCACCCAGAACTGAGATGTTGGGTGTCCCCTGTCAGGTATGAGTACCTCACCCAGGACTGAGATGTTGGGCTGTCCCCTGTCAGGTATGAGTACCTCACCCAGGACTGAGATGTTGGGTGTCCTCTGTCAGGTATGAGTACCTCACCCAGGACTGAGATGTTGGGTGTCCTGTGTCAGGTATGAGTACCTCACTCAGGGCTGAGATGTTGGGTGTCCTGTGTCAGGTATGAGTACCTCACCCAGGACTGAGATGTTGGGCGTCCTGTGTCAGGTATGAGTACCTCACCCAGGACTGAGATGTTGGGTGTCCTCTGTCAGGTATGAGTACCTCACCCATGACTGAGATGTTGGGCTGTCCCCTGTCAGGTATGAGTTCCTCACCCAGGACTGAGATGTTGGGTGTCCTGTGTCAGGTATGAGTACCTCACCCAGGACTGAGATGTTGGGCTGTTCCCTGTCAGGTACGAGTACCTCACCCAGGACTGAGATGTTGGGTGTCCTCTGTCAGGTATGAGTACCTCACTCAGGGCTGAGATGTTGGGTGTCCTGTGTCAGGTATGAGTACCTCACCCAGGACTGAGATGTTGGGTGTCCTCTGTCAGGTATGAGTACCTCACCCAGGACTGAGATGTTGGGTGTCCTGTGTCAGGTATGAGTACCTCACTCAGGGCTGAGATGTTGGGTGTCCTGTGTCAGGTATGAGTACCTCACCCAGGACTGAGATGTTGGGTGTCCTGTGTCAGGTATGAGTACCTCACCCAGGACTGAGATGTTGGGTGTCCTCTGTCAGGTATGAGTACCTCACCCATGACTGAGATGTTGGGCTGTCCCCTGTCAGGTATGAGTTCCTCACCCAGGACTGAGATGTTGGGTGTCCTGTGTCAGGTATGAGTACCTCACCCAGGACTGAGATGTTGGGTGTCCTGTGTCAGGTATGAGTACCTCACCCAGGACTGAGATGTTGGGCTGTTCCCTGTCAGGTACGAGTACCTCACCCAGGACTGAGATGTTGGGTGTCCCCTGTCAGGTATGAGTACCTCACCCAGGACTGAGATGTTGGGCTGTCCCCTGTCAGGTATGAGTACCTCACCCAGGACTGAGATGTTGGGTGTCCTCTGTCAGGTATGAGTACCTCACCCAGGACTGAGATGTTGGGTGTCCTGTGTCAGGTATGAGTACCTCACTCAGGGCTGAGATGTTGGGTGTCCTGTGTCAGGTATGAGTACCTCACCCAGGACTGAGATGTTGGGTGTCCTGTGTCAGGTATGAGTACCTCACCCAGGACTGAGATGTTGGGTGTCCTCTGTCAGGTATGAGTACCTCACCCATGACTGAGATGTTGGGCTGTCCCCTGTCAGGTATGAGTTCCTCACCCAGGACTGAGATGTTGGGTGTCCTGTGTCAGGTATGAGTACCTCACCCAGGACTGAGATGTTGGGTGTCCTGTGTCAGGTATGAGTACCTCACCTATGACTGAGATGTTGGGCTGTCCCCTGTCAGGTATGAGTACCTCACCCAGGACTGAGATGTTGGGTGTCCTGTGTCAGGTATGAGTACCTCACCAGGACTGAGATGTTGGGTGTCCTGTGTCAGGTATGAGTACCTCACCCAGGACTGAGATGTTGGGTGTCCCCTGTCAGGTATGAGTACCTCACCCAGGACTGAGATGTTGGGTGTCCTGTGTCAGGTATGAGTACCTCACCCAGGACTGAGATGTTGGGTGTCCTGTGTCAGGTATTAGTACCTCACCCATGACTGAGATGTTGGGCTGTCCCCTGTCAGGTATGAGTACCTCACCCAGGACTGAGATGTTGGGTTTCCTGTGTCAGGTATGAGTACCTCACTCAGGGCTGAGATGTTGGGTGTCCCCTGTCAGGCATGAGTACCTCACCCAGGACTGAGATGTTGGGTGTCCTGTGTCAGGTATGAGTACCTCACCCAGGACTGAGATGTTGGGTGTCCTGTGTCAGGTATGAGTACCTCACCCAGGACTGAGATGTTGGGTGTCCCCTGTCAGGTATGAGTACCTCACCCAGGACTGAGATGTTGGGTTTCCTGTGTCAGGTATGAGTACCCCACTCAGTGCTGAGATGTTGGGTGTCCCCTGTCAGGTATGAGTACCTCACCCAGGACAGAGATGTTGGGTGTCCTGTGTCAGGTATGAGTACCTCACCCAGGACTGAGATGTTGGGTGTCCTGTGTCAGGTATGAGTACCTCACCCATGACTGAGATGTTGGGCTGTCCCCTGTCAGGTATGAGTACCTCACCCAGGACTGAGATGTTGGGTGTCCTGTGTCAGGTATGAGTACCTCACCCAGGACTGAGATGTTGGGTGTCCTGTGTCAGGTATGAGTACCTCACCCAGGACTGAGATGTTGGGTGTCCTGTGTCAGGTATGAGTACCTCACCCAGGACTGAGATGTTGGGTGTCCTGTGTCAGGTATTAGTACCTCACCCATGACTGAGATGTTGGGCTGTCCCCTGTCAGGTATGAGTACCTCACCCAGGACTGAGATGTTGGGTTTCCTGTGTCAGGTATGAGTACCTCACTCAGGGCTGAGATGTTGGGTGTCCCCTGTCAGGTATGAGTACCTCACCCAGGACTGAGATGTTGGGTGTCCTGTGTCAGGTATGAGTACCTCACCCAGGACTGAGATGTTGGGTGTCCTGTGTCAGGTATGAGTACCTCACCCAGGACTGAGATGTTGGGTGTCCCCTGTCAGGTATGAGTACCTCACCCAGGACTGAGATGTTGGGTTTCCTGTGTCAGGTATGAGTACCTCACTCAGTGCTGAGATGTTGGGTGTCCCCTGTCAGGTATGAGTACCTCACTCAGGGCTGAGATGTTGGGTGTCCCGTCTCAGGTATGAGAACCTCACCCAGGACTGAGATGTTGGGCTGTCCCCTGTCAGGTATGAGTACCTCACCCAGGACTGAGATGTTGGGCTGTCCCCTGTCAGGTATGAGTACCTCACCCAGGACTGAGATGTTGGGTGTCCTGTGTCAGGTATGAGTACCTCACTCAGGGCTGAGATGTTGGGTGTCCCCTGTCTGGTATGAGTATGTGGAAAAGTAAATTTTGCCATGTTCTGTGTCCCTACGCCTCATCCATCATATGTTATGTGTGCATGATCAATATGCATATGTTATTCCCCATGCCTGATTAAAGACGCAATTACAGTTGTGTCCACCTCTAGTATGTTAGTTTCCAGTCCTCGTGAATACTACGAATATCAGGCCTATGTGAGTAATGTTGCCACGTTTCTCAGTGTGCACGTTATTCAATTATAAAGTCTCCGTTTCCAAGGCCTCAAAAGGGCCCGGACCACAGATTCAGCTCCTGTCTCCTGAAAGCCTCGCTGAGGAGCGATACAGCCCCCACCTGTATCCTCGACCCTTCACTTACTTCCTGCCTTGCAGTGCCCGGTGCACCCCGGCTCTGCCTCTGAGTCTGCCAAAAGTATGTTATAGTTCCTGCTATCAGTTCAGTCCTCCTCCTCTGCATTCCTAAGCTACTGAACTGCATCAATAGTTTCCGTCATTTGTCTAGCCTTCTCGTCTCCACGTTAGAGAAATACTGTATTTAATGGTCATTTAATATTCTTCACGTACTACATGTAGAATAATGCATGGTCCAGTCTTAGAGTCAAGTTAGCTTTTCCCCTCATGACTTCTAGTTTATATCAACATGTTCCCTAAACAGTAGATACCAGATAGGGTTTAGGTACATGTCGCTCCGACCCTCCAGACTCTAGTCTCTGCTCCTAGCACAGAGTTCATAGCCCCCAGCTTCTCCTAGTAACACGTCATTGCTAGTTTTCGCGCACCATTAGGTTAGAGGTCCCGGCTCCTTAGGTAGCCCCCTCCTATGTTTCCGCCCATTCATGACATATTCTGTTACGTTTGCACCACATGTCTATGTATACTCCCAGTTACACCTCTTTTTTCTTTATCTCTCGCGACTGCTACGCGTCACGCCTTCTACTCCACCTACTGTTACGCCTACTGCAATGTAATGCTATGTGTTTGCGCTATGTATATAAGTCAATGTTTTATTATTAAATGTTAGCGCGCTCATCCCAGACCCAGCCCCGGCAGCTGCCGGGCCTTATTGTCCTATTCCTATGCAGGTTGTCCTGATCCTGTCCTTATGCTGTAATAAACCTGCAGAAACTCCTACTACCTCGAATCTTGACTCTTATTTATTGAGCTATCTGTTATGCTATAAGTCTAGTCAAAAATAGGGTATTATTTATTTATTTACCACATAATGGCGCCCGAACAGGGACTTGCCCTTTCCCCACGCGTCGGTGAAGCCACGCCGACCCCCTGACCCTCTGCAGTCGTGACGGAACCATACCGTGCACTGGCAGATATTTCTGCTCCAAGTATCCCTCAGGCCCACGGAGGAGACGGAGGAGGCGGTCCAGCATCCGAACGAGACGGTGGAGGAACGCGGCGAGTCCCGACCAGAGCCCAAGCCGAGAGTCCAAGGTCCGAGGTATCCGGAGGCCCACCCGTAACTGAAGTCCGAAGTCCGAAGTCCGTCGTAGTCCAGTCCCGTCCGAGGCCTTCCGTTCCGTGCTGCCCGGTGAGTACCATTGCTGGGGTAGTGTCTAGACAGGGTCAGTCTAAATTGACTCCTGGTCCGTGGGTTGGTGGTACCCAAGCCCACAAACGAAGTGTTCACCTAGGTGGATACGGGTCTTGATGCGTTCCTTTATGGGACCGGTATGTTCCGTACTGTTACAGCAGTGCATCCAGTAACTCTAGTCTGTTCCGTTCTCGAGAATTCTGTTCTGTTTCTGTTTTCAGTATTTTCAGGTAGTATTCTGTTCGAACTGTTATTTATAATGTTGTTTAATGTATTTTCAACGTCGTGGTATGCCTGAATTGTTTTCTCAATTGTTATTGTTTTTCGTGTATTGTATTGTGTTCCGATTCAAGTTTAGAATGCCGCTCTTTTCCAAGTTACGTCAGTTAAAAACTAGAAAGGGTCTGCTGGAAGCAGCAGTTCCTGTTCCGCCTAGGGACAGTCCAGGTCACTTTATGTATCAGAAACATGGCATAAGCGCCATATTGTATCTAGATTTATGGGTAGAGTATACCAAACAGTTAGAAGAAAAGTATAGATGGCCCGTATCGGGTACATGGGATGCCGAATGTATCATGCGAGTAGAAGAAGCATTATGGAAAAAGAAAGCCAGACAGTCACAGAAAGATGCCATCGAGTTATGGCGTAAGGAAGCGCATAGAAGAACGGAAAAGGAAGTCAGAAAGTCAGAGTTAAGTAGAGAATCCCAAGAACGAGCCCAAGAAAGAGAATTAATCGAGATAGGTGAACAAGTCAAAGCAGAACAGTCAGACAGACAGAGGCATGCCCTTATTAAGGGTATGTATCCTCTCCTTGCCGAAGGCTTGCCAAAAGCGACCCCAGAGGCATCCAGTAATTTCCCGCCACCATTAGTTCCGACCAAGCTACGTCACAAACCGACCGCAGCTGATATTTTTATTTCGTCCTATTTGGACGACACAGTTCCAGAATATGCAAATCCAGTTCGCGCTCCACCTGTCCCTGTAAATCAGGCACTTCCCGTTCCTCCAGACACCGGAGTACCTGTTACGGTACCCCCGGGTCAGCCTGCCATACAAGTTCAGCCCACGTTACAATTACCGACCCTGCAAGCACGAAGAATGTCAGTCGACGATTCTAGTATAGGGGCCGCAGGAGGAGGTCCTCCTCAAACCCCGCCGCCACACAAGCGTTTATCAGCACTCGAATTACATGCTCAAGCATCACAGCGTACTCCAAAAAGTAATAAGTCTGTTACAGAAATCAGACAAGCCCTTGCCGAATGTGTCTATGACACAGTCCCAGGCGAGTATAATATGGTTTTATATTCCTTACGTATAAGGAGGGTGACCGAGTATCTAGTCACCTTACCAAATATGAAAGAAGATCTAGACAGAATATATCGTTTCATCCGTACAGGGGATGATCCAGAAAGTATTGGCGAGATTATGTCTCAAAGGAAAGCCGAGATTCAGCTCATGATATTAAAGTTCCTGATCAATTGTCTAATAAGAGAACAAGATTACCCGTCTAAAGATCCCGCCGAAATGAGAATCCTAACAAGGTGGAGTGATAATATAGCCGAGGGTAAGCACAAGACCATTAGTGCCATGGAAAGTATGTACAAGAAAATTCGTAAAGAAATAATAAGGTTACACGAACAGCGTAAAGCAGCACAAGTAAGCGAGAAAGAAAGTATCTCTGATCCTGAAGAGGAAGACGAGAATCCCGCCAGAATAGCGTATGTAGGAAAATCCAGATTTCCAGATCGCCATTTACGTCCGGAACCTAAGTCTACTTTTCATCATCCAGCACCAGAACGAGGTTCTCTAGAACAAGTATTTCAAGCTACCGATCACATTCTGAAATCACGAGTCGGTTATAGCGAATTAAGCACCATGCACGAACAAGAACTAGCCCGATCAGCAGTCCGATGGATTACTGATTCTACCACTTTTCCAGACGAAATAGTGGCACAAATGTTTCTGAAACTGCCCCCAGCCGAGCAACGGCTGGTGGGTATGTATATGATCCAACACCTCATTACCCTGTATGAGGGTCAACATTCTGATCCAGGCCCGTTACATGATATCCTGAACGAGTTACTCCAGTACAGATGGAGAGGTCTAGGTACCGATTTAATTAGTGTCATTCTAGAACAGCGCCACAAGTATAGAACGTTCCTGAACCCGCATTTTGTTCATGTCTCACCCCCAGAAAGTAAACCATTCTACATAGACAGACAGAATCCGTTACGAGAAGTCCACCCAGTCCAAGGGGCGGGTGGCGTAATGCAACGAGTGTTTGTATACACTCCGATATCAAAGATGGAACTTCTTGAAATGAAGAAATTAATCCCCTGTCATGACAAAGATCCAGCGGGGTTCCATAGAGAATTAAAAGACATGCTCCGTATGGGAGAATACACTTACCCAGATATCATTAAAATGTTAAAGGTCCTGCTACCCGCAGGGGTGTATGAAAAGTTAAAGGAAAAAGAATGGGAGGTGGGAGAGAAAAAGATCGATTGGACAGCTCTAGAAGCTGAAGACAAGGCACGAGTACCAGGTACCGGTCTTGGAGATAAATGTAAAGAATTACCAGAATTATTGATTCAAGTTTTACCCAGATTATTGACAACTAGGAAAGAAGACTGGGATGCAATCTCAGCCTGTAAACAGAAACAAGATGAGGATATTAGTGATTTTTATTCTAGATTTGAGAAATGTTTCAGTATTAACAGTGGTCTCAAGACAAGTAGTGAGTCATACCCTCATCTTTTCGTTACCAAATTAGTCGAGAATTCAAGTCCACAAATTAAAAACCGAGTTTTGAAAGTCGAAAGCACCTGGCAAGCAAATACTCCGTCCCAGATGCTCCAGATGCTCCAGTACCACCAGAATAGAATCAGAGAAGAGCAAGAACACGAAAGAAAACGTATGAAAGACACGAAAATGAAAGTGCTAGTTGCACAATCTATTCCTCAAGACAGTCAGAAGAGAGGTCCGAATCAAGCCAGTCATCCTGCAGCTCCCGTTAAAGGGAACTGCAATTATTGTAAACAGCCAGGTCATTTTATAAACGAGTGTGCAGTTCTGAAACACAACATAGCTACTGGTAAGACTAAAGAAAGACCACGTCCGCCAAGACAAGAACAAGTTTCACAGACTCCTCAGTCACAGAATGCACCACAGACAGTTACAGTACCGCAGCCTATTGCTGCAACACAGCACGTTACATCGCAGATGTACCAGTATGCACAGTCCGAGTATCCAGAGTACCAGTCATATTCATGAAACAGCCTAGAGAGGGAGGTAGGCTTGCCTCTCATCGAGATACCTGTAGACCAAGAAGGTCCCTATGTTCATAGTCAAGTATTAGGGAAAGACAGAAAGTTTTTGATCGATACAGGGGCAAGTAGGACCACAATTAGTCACGCCGAAGTTCCAGGGGCTCCGCTCTCAGGCTCAAGAAATGTTTCCCTTGGATTTTCAGGAAAACCCATAGTTAATGAGATATCAAAGCCAGTTACTCTAGAAGTAGGTCCATTGTCCCGTACTACTGATCTGTTACTTACTAAGTCATGTCCAGAAAATCTATTAGGCATTAAGACATTGAAAGAATTAGGTGCAGTTATTTGCTGTTCCCCAGAGGGAATACGTCTGTTCCTACGTGACTTTAAGGGTCACTATGTATTACGAGATTTTGATTCAAGATTGTCTAATGTTCCGCAGCATTTATGGGCGCAAGGTCCAACTGATGTAGGTTACATGCAAATCACACCCTATCGTGTGACTCTCAAACCAGGTGTAGTGTTACCACGAATCAGGCAGTACAGATTGCCACCTGAGGCTGTAACAGCCTTATCCAAAATTATTGACGAGCTCATGGCTCAAGGAGTAGTTGTAGAAACTGACTCCAATGTGTGTAATTCTCCGATCATTCCAGTCATGAAACGTACTGATCCAAATGCACCCCCAGTATATCGATTAGTGATTGATTTACGAGAGCTTAATAAATGTATTATTCCTCAATACCCAGTTGTCCCAGACATTTCTTCCCTGTTAACAGCCATTGATTCCGAAGCCATGTTTTTCACTGTTATTGACCTCAAGAATGCATTTTTTAGTGTTCCAATTCATCCAGACAGTCAGTTTCTTTTCGGATTTTGTTTAAATGGAAGGAGCTATATGTTTACACGCGCTCCTCAAGGTTTCACAGAAAGCCCTAGTATTTACAGTCAAGCACTCAAGAGACAACTAG
The DNA here is from genome assembly GCF_964261635.1 of Lissotriton helveticus. Taxonomy (NCBI): domain Eukaryota; kingdom Metazoa; phylum Chordata; class Amphibia; order Caudata; family Salamandridae; genus Lissotriton; species Lissotriton helveticus. The sequence continues at coordinate 1,191,681,449 of NC_136071.1, read as the reverse complement.
ACAACATTCACATGCCAACTGACACTGCCCTGCTCCAGTATGTCGATGATCTACTGATCACAGCCCGTTCTGAACGTGCTTGCGAGCGAGCATCACTTACAGTTCTGTATTTTCTAGCCGAGATGGGGCACAAGGTGTCACCTTCGAAGCTTCAATTCTGTGTCCAGCAAGTGGTATACTTAGGACACTTGCTGTCCAAGAGGGGTAGGCAGTTGACACCCGACCGTATCCAGTTAATAGCGAGTCTTCCCCAGCCCAGAACCCAGAAGGAGGTACGTGCCTTTATCGGCCTTACTTCTTATTGTAGACAATGGATTCCCCAGTATGCATTCCTAGCCAAGCCACTGATACAGTTAACGACACAGGAGGCAGCCGTATCGACTGTCCTCCCTTGGACATCTGACCATACACTTAGTTTCAACGAGTTAAAGAAAGCCCTATGTCAAGCTCCAGTTCTAGCTACACCGAACTACAGTAAGCCTTTTACACTTTTCGTTACAGAACGCAAAGGTACAGCATTATCTGTTCTCACACAAGATCAAGCAGGTCAATACAAGCCCTGTGCTTATTTTTCGAGCACATTAGATCCAGTCGCCCAGGCGTTGCCTGCGTGCCTCAAGTCAGTTGCAGCCACAGCACTAGCTATCAGACAAAGTGATTCCATAGTTTTAGGACATTCCCTGACAGTACAGGTCCCACATTCAGTAGAAGTTCTTTTAAACCGAACACAAACTCAGCACTTGACAATTGCACGTTTAACAGGTTATGAATTGACACTGTTCCAGCCACACATAGAAATCAGACGCTGCAACGTCCTGAATCCTGCTACACTGTTACCATCAGTTAGTTCAAATCCAGACACACATGATTGTGTGGAAGTAGTTAACATTACGACAAAGCCAAGACAAGACCTGACAGACATTCCGTTACCAGATCCCGACCTGACACTTTATGTGGATGGTTCATGTATGAGAACTAGTACAGGAGAACTAGTCGCCGCGTATGCAGTGACTACTGACACTGAAGTCATTGAAACACACCGTATTGATACCCTGTCCGCTCAAGCAGCAGAGCTAGTCGCTCTGACACAAGCCTGTACACATGCCAAGAACCTGAAAGTTAATGTTTACACAGATTCACGTTACGCATTCGGAGTTGTACACGACTTCGGAGTGCTCTGGCAGGAGAGAGGTTTCATGACTTCTCATGGAACCAAGATTCAGCATGGTCTCCTTATTCAAGCCCTGTTAGATGCCATACATTTACCGACATCTATTGCTATCATGAAGTGCAAAGCACATACGAAAGTCACTGACATTATTTCCCAAGGTAATGATTTAGCAGACCGCACAGCCAAGCTTACAGCACAGACTCCAGACATTTCAGTTAATCAGACACATATTCCAGATCTGACTACATGCATGACAGTTAAGGACCCTACTCAAGATGTCATAGATATCCAGTCACATGCTACTCCCGATGAAATCAAGAAATGGTCTGTACAAGGAGGGGTCCAGACAGATCAAGGATGGTTAACGAAGGGTAGAGCCACATGGTTTCTCCCCGATTCTATGGTTCAAGTCATTATCAATACCGCACATAGTCCAGCACATTTAGGAGAAAAAGCTATGTTAGACAGTATCCAGAACATTTGGTTCAACAAGCATTTACGAGCTGCAGCCAAGCAGAAAGTCCGTACCTGTATGATATGTTGTCAGTTTAATCCAGGTAAAAGTGTCCCGGTGGAACAAGGTGGTTTCCAGCCCCCTGACCACCCTTTTGAGGTCCTCCAGATGGATTATATTCAAATGGAGCGATGTCGAGGTTTCAAGTATGTTCTTGTAGTTGTATGCGCTTTGTCCAGGTGGACAGAAGCATATCCAGTCCCAGATTACACAGCCGCGACCACTGCCAAGCAGTTGGTTCGTGAATTTTTCCCTAGATACGGACTCCCTAGAGTCGTATATTCTGATAACGGTCAGCCATTCTCCTCAGAGTTAATGAAACACGTTTCCCTGTTGTTAGGATACCAGTGGAAGTTCCATTGTGTACGCCATCCAGAAGCAGCTGGACTAGTCGAAAGGCATAATCAGACTCTGAAAATCCGTATAGCAAAAGTCTGTAAAGACAAGGGTGTGGATTGGTTAGTAGCTTTGCCAGTCGCTCTGTTTTACATGCGTATGGTCGCACATTCCAGATCAGGTCTGTCCCCGTATGAGGTCGTTTTCGGCCGCCCCCCTAATATGTGGGGTACTCCTAGACCCCGAAGTATTACCGATGTTTCATGTAATATGCTGACAGATTACCTAGCTTCCTTGATGTCTGCCCTCAACTCATGTCGTTCACAGGTTGCCGCCGCATTTCCAGACAATACCGAGGTGGCACCGCACGAGATCGTTCCAGGCTCCCTTGTGATGATCAGAAATTTCGACAGATCAAGTCCGCTGGAACCACGTTGGAAGGAGCCACGTCAGGTCCTCTTGACCACCCGAACTGCCGTCAAGTTGGAAGGCAGGAAGGGGTGGGTCCACCTTTCTCATGTAAAACTTTTCAAAGGATCGAAACCAGTCTTCAAAAACATTTCCAAGAACATTTCGCAGGATTCGAAGGATTGCCAGAACATTGTTTTAAAGGACTGTCCCGCACAAGACATTATTACAACCCCTCCCTTGTTAGAGAAAACTCCGCAACAGGAGTATAAGTTAAAGCTCAGGTCTAATAAGTCAGCCAGTTTGATTGTATAAGTCCTCCCCTAGGTGAAACGGTTAGACTGTTTCTGACATGTATAAAATAGACCCCCATAGTGAGAGAGTCAGTCAAAGCTCAATCAAATGTATCGTTTTTCTGAGTTTCATATTATTTCTCAGCATAATGATTTCCTGCACTAGTTACGCACTTTTCCTGTGTTTTCCAGTTCCTCATGTAAATATGTCTGCTCATGCTACAGTAGAGCACACGTTTAGTGATCTGCCTCCTCACGAATATTCATACCGCCTCGCCATGCGTAATAACACATTTATCCGTATGTTACATTATTCACACCAGACCAGCAATGCCACTAATTGTTGGGTGTGTGGTCGACTCCCCCCTTTCCAGACACCGAAGGGAGTTCTGCCACTCTTTCCTTATCCATTCTCACACAATGGTTCGTGTGGAGCATGGTCCACGTTAACGTCATCCTCAACAGATATGTCTTTTCTTAACAGTACATGTTTCCCAGACAAGCAAGGTCTCCCCCACAGAACAGGTTTAGATTTAGAAAATGAAGTATATAATTTAGGAAATTATTCGTCGAATTTCATGGTTCTGAATGTTCAGTCTGATACTACTCCAGACTCACCCGCTATTTCAGTACTACCAGTCAAAGGCGAATTATGTGTCCGTAGTTATGGTTCTGTACATATAGGTCATAGTGAATGTACTACTGTTATCCAGTATAGTGACAGTGGGAAATCTATTTTCAAAGCTTCACGTCATTCTTATTTTATTTGTGGTCAAACTGCATATGTCCGTCTGCCCCTCGATTGGGAGGGAACCTGTTACATTGCTTTCCTACTGCCACCTGTTTTTCTAGCCCCACCTGACTATCATAGGAATTCTTTCTTAGTACACACTAGACACAAGAGAAGTCTCCCGATTGTCGATTATACTGAAACCGCCGCAGAGCAATTCATTGATATAGATAAAGGTGTTTTCCCTTATTTAGGTACAGTTGTAAATAGTAAGCTCATTCGTAGGTTAACAAGAACCCTTGAAGCAGTAGTAGATGAGACTGCCTCCGCTCTAGGTAACTTAACTGAAGAGCAATCCTTTATGAGAATTGTCGTTTTACAGAATCGTCTCGTCCTTGACGTCATACTGGCCGATAGGGGCGGGGCCTGTAGAGTTCTCGGATCCAGTTGTTGTATTTTCATTCCAAATAACGCGCCGTCTGTTTATTCAGCTATAACCAGACTCCATAAAATTGCCCATCTGTTACACCAAGATCCAGGCACCTGGACATGGTCCGGTTGGTTCTGGAATATAATTTCCGCATGGGGTTGGAAAGTCCTGTCCTTTTTAGGTATTGCAGTAGCGATCATATTTAGCTGCTGCCTCTGTATACAATGTGGCCCTGCGATTTGCAGCATGTGTGCTACCTCTTGTATTCCCAGTCCCAAGCCCTGTTCTAAATCCCGTTCCAAGACAATTCGAGACGAGCAAATGGTACTGTATGAAATGATAGATGGTATCATGAAAATTGATGTTTCCTGATGGAAACGTAGTGACAAGGAGGGAATGTGGAAAAGTAAATTTTGCCATGTTCTGTGTCCCTACGCCTCATCCATCATATGTTATGTGTGCATGATCAATATGCATATGTTATTCCCCATGCCTGATTAAAGACGCAATTACAGTTGTGTCCACCTCTAGTATGTTAGTTTCCAGTCCTCGTGAATACTACGAATATCAGGCCTATGTGAGTAATGTTGCCACGTTTCTCAGTGTGCACGTTATTCAATTATAAAGTCTCCGTTTCCAAGGCCTCAAAAGGGCCCGGACCACAGATTCAGCTCCTGTCTCCTGAAAGCCTCGCTGAGGAGCGATACAGCCCCCACCTGTATCCTCGACCCTTCACTTACTTCCTGCCTTGCAGTGCCCGGTGCACCCCGGCTCTGCCTCTGAGTCTGCCAAAAGTATGTTATAGTTCCTGCTATCAGTTCAGTCCTCCTCCTCTGCATTCCTAAGCTACTGAACTGCATCAATAGTTTCCGTCATTTGTCTAGCCTTCTCGTCTCCACGTTAGAGAAATACTGTATTTAATGGTCATTTAATATTCTTCACGTACTACATGTAGAATAATGCATGGTCCAGTCTTAGAGTCAAGTTAGCTTTTCCCCTTATGACTTCTAGTTTATATCAACATGTTCCCTAAACAGTAGATACCAGATAGGGTTTAGGTACATGTCGCTCCGACCCTCCAGACTCTAGTCTCTGCTCCTAGCACAGAGTTCATAGCCCCCAGCTTCTCCTAGTAACACGTCATTGCTAGTTTTCGCGCACCATTAGGTTAGAGGTCCCGGCTCCTTAGGTAGCCCCCTCCTATGTTTCCGCCCATTCATGACATATTCTGTTACGTTTGCACCACATGTCTATGTATACTCCCAGTTACACCTCTTTTTACTGTTATCTCTCGCGACTGCTACGCGTCACGCCTTCTACTCCACCTACTGTTACGCCTACTGCAATGTAATGCTATGTGTTTGCGCTATGTATATAAGTCAATGTTTTATTATTAAATGTTAGCGCGCTCATCCCAGACCCAGCCCCGGCAGCTGCCGGGCCTTATTGTCCTATTCCTATGCAGGTTGTCCTGATCTTATTTATTGAGCTATCTGTTATGCTATAAGTCTAGTCAAAAATAGGGTATTATTTATTTATTTACCACAAGTACCTCACCCAGGACAGAGATGTTGGGTGTCCCCTGTCAGGTATGAGTACCTCACCCAGGACTGAGATGTTGGGTGTCCTGTGTCAGGTATGAGTACCTCACTCAGGACTGAGATGTTGGGCTGTCCCCTGTCAGGTATGAGTACCTCACTCAGGGCTGAGATGTTGGGTGTCCTGTGTCAGGTATGAGTACCTCACCCATGACTGAGATGTTGGGTGTCCTGTGTCAGGTATGAGTACCTCACCCAGGACTGAGATGTTGGGTGTCCCCTGTCAGGTATGAGTACCTCACTCAGGGCTGAGATGTTGGGTGTCCTGTGTCAGGTATGAGTACCCCACCCAGGACTGAGATGTTGGGCTGTCCCCTGTCAGGTATGAGTACCTCACCCAGGACTGAGATGTTGGGTGTCCCCTGTCAGGTATGAGTACCCCACCCAGGACTGAGATGTTGGGCTGTCCCCTGTCAGGTATGAGTACCTCACCCAGGACTGAGATGTTGGGTGTCCCCTGTCAGGTATGAGTACCTCACTCAGGGCTGAGATGTTGGGTGTCCTGTGTCAGGTATGAGTACCTCACTCAGGGCTGAGATGTTGGGCTGTCCCCTGTCAGGTATGAGTACCTCACCCAGGACTGAGATGATGGGTGTCCTGTGTCAGGTATGAGTACCTCACCCAGGACTGAGATGTTGGGTGTCCCCTGTCAGGTATGAGTACCTCACCCAGGACTGAGATGTTGGGTGTCCTGTGTCAGGTATGAGTACCTCACTCAGGACTGAGATGTTGGGTGTCCCCTGTCAGGTATGAGTACCTCACTCAGGGCTGAGATGTTGGGTGTCCTGTGTCAGGTATGAGTACCTCACCCATGACTGAGATGTTGGGTGTCCTGTGTCAGGTATGAGTACCTCACCCAGGACTGAGATGTTGGGTGTCCTGTGTCAGGTATGAGTACCTCACCCAGGACTGAGATGTTGGGCTGTCCCCTGTCAGGTATGAGTACCTCACCCAGGACTGAGATGTTGGGTGTCCCCTGTCAGGTATGAGTACCTCACCCAGGACTGAGATGTTGGGTGTCCTGTGTCAGGTATGAGTACCTCACCCAGGACTGAGATGTTGGGCTGTCCCCTGTCAGGTACGAGTACCTCACCCAGGACTGAGATGTTGGGCTGTCCCCTGTCAGGTATGAGTACCTCACCCAGGACTGAGATGTTGGGTGTCCCCTGTCAGGTATGAGTACCTCACTCAGGGCTGAGATGTTGGGTGTCCTGTGTCAGGTATGAGTACCTCACTCAGGGCTGAGATGTTGGGTGTCCTGTGTCAGGTATGAGTACCTCACCCAGGACTGAGATGTTGGGCTGTCCCCTGTCAGGTATGAGTACCTCACCCAGGACTGAGATGTTGGGCTGTCCCCTGTCAGGTATGAGTACCTCACCCAGGACTGAGATGTTGGGTGTCCCCTGTCAGGTATGAGTACCTCACTCAGGGCTGAGATGTTGGGTGTCCTGTGTCAGGTATGAGTACCTCACTCAGGACTGAGATGTTGGGCTGTCCCCTGTCAGGTATGAGTACCTCACCCATGACTGAGATGTTGGGCTGTCCCCTGTCAGGTATGAGTACCTCACCCTGGACTGAGATGTTGGGCGTCCTGTGTCAGATATGAGTACCTCACCCAGGACTGAGATGTTGGGTGTCCTGTGTCAGGTATGAGTACCTCACCCAGGACTGAGATGTTGGGTGTCCTCTGTCAGGTATGAGTACCTCACCCATGACTGAGATGTTGGGTGTCCCCTGTCAGGTATGAGTACGTCACCCAGGACTGAGATGTTGGGCTGTCCCCTGTCAGGTATGAGTACCTCACCCAGGACTGAGATGTTGGGTGTCCTGTGTCAGGTATGAGTACCTCACCCAGGACTGAGATGTTGGGTGTCCTGTGTCAGGTATGAGTACCTCACCCATGACTGAGATGTTGGGCTGTCCCCTGTCAGGTATGAGTACCTCACCCAGGACTGAGATGTTGGGTGTCCTGTGTCAGGTATGAGTACCTCACCCAGGACTGAGATGTTGGGCTGTCCCCTGTCAGGTATGAGTACCTCACCCAGGACTGAGATGTTGGGTGTCCTGTGTGGTAAATAAATAATTAATTACGGTTCTATTTTTCAGAATAATCAATAAACAGGTAACTCAATAAATAAGAGTCAAGATTCGAGGTAGCTGGAGTTTACAGGCTTTAATAGGCATAAAGGACAGGAACAGGACAGCCTGTACGGGAATAGGATGGCAGCTGCCGGGGCCAGGATCTGGGAATAATGCGCTCACTTTCAGTAACAGTGCACAATATATATAGTTAAACAAAATACATTACATTCAATACAGTAGGCGTAGCAGTAGGCGTGGTTCGTAACAGTCGTGAAAGATAAGGGTAAAATGATGTAACAAGAAGGCGTGTACAGGGCGTATACATAGACATGTGATGTAAACGTAACAGAAGTGTCATAAACGGGGCGGAAACATGGAGGGGGCTACCTGAGCAGCTGGGACCTCTAACCTAGTGGTGCGCGCAAATGGGCAATGACGTGTTACCAGGGAGAACTGGGGGCTATGACTTCTGCGCTAGAAGAGGAGACTAAAGTCTGGAGTGTCAGAGCGACATGTACCCAGGCATATCTAGTATCTGGTGTTTAGAGTACATGTTGATAGAATCCAAAAGTTATCAGGGCAAAGGCTAATAGACACTAAGACTGGTGCGTGCATAATTCTATATGTATTGTGTGTGCGAGGAATATTCTATGAATATTAATACAGTATTTCTCTTGCATGGAGACGTAAAGGCTAGACTATGACGGAAACTATTGATGCGATTCAGTAGCTTAGGAATGCAGAGAAGGAGGGCTGAACTGATAACTAGAAACATAACATATTCTTGGCAGACTGGGAGGCAGAGCCAGGCCGGGCCGGGCACTGCGTGGCAAGAAGTAAGCTAAGGGTCAGGGATACAGGTGGGGGCTGTATCGCTCCTCGGAGAGGGTTTCAGGAAACAGGAGCTGAATCTGAGTCCGGGCCCTTTTGAGGCCTAGAAACGGGGATGATTCAATGAATTAACGTGTACACTGTAAAATGTGGCAACGTAGATTTACATAGGCCTAATATTCGTTGTTTTCACGAGGACTGGAAACTGGCATACTAGAGATGGACACAACTATAATTGCGTCTTTAATCGATCAGGATAGGAATACATGCATATCGATCATACACATATAACATAACATGGGGAACACGTAGGCACATATAACATGGCAAAATTTACTTTTCCACATTCCCTCCTTGTGCCCTACGTTTCCATCAGGAAACATCTATATTCATGATACCATCTATCATTTCATATAGCATCATTTGCTCGTCTCGAATTGTCTTGGAACGGGATTTAGGACTAGGAATACAAGAGGTAGCACAAATGCCGCAAATCGCAGGGCCACATTGTATACAGAGGCAACAACTGAATATGATCATTACTGCAATACCTAGGAATGACAATACTTTCCATCCCCAGGCAGATATAATACTCCAGAGCCAACCGGACCATGTCCAGGTGCCTGGATTCTGGTGTAACTGATGGGCAATTTTATGAAGTCTGGTTATAGCTGAATAAACAGACGGTGCGTTATTAGGAATGAAAATGCAGCAACTAGATCCGATGACTCTACATGCTCCTCCTCTATCGGCCAGTATAACGTCAAGAACGAGACGATTTTGGAGCACGACAAATCTCATAGCAGATTGCTCTTCGGTTAAGTTACCTAAAGCAGAAGTAGTCTCATTCACTACTGCTTCAAGGGTTCTGGTTAGTCTACGTATTAACTTACTATTCTGGACAGGTCCTATAAAGAAGAAGAAACCTTTATTAAAGTCCTGATACTGTTCTAGAGTAGTTTCAGTTTGATCAACAATTGGGGACTCGATCTCCCTCCTATGTCTGACGTGTACTAGATGTGTGTTTCTGTGATAATCAGATGGGGCTAGAAAAACTGGTGGCAGTAGGAAGGCAATGTAACATGTTCCATCCCAATCGAGGGGCAGACGAACATATGCGGTCTGACCACAAACAAAATAAGAATGACGTGAGGCTTTGAAAATAGATTTCCCACTGTCAATATACTCGACAATAGTAGTACAATCACTATGTCCTACATGTGCGGATCCATTCTTTCTGACACATAATTCGCCTTTGACTGGTAGTACTGAAATAGCAGGTAAATCTGGAGTAGTATCAGACTGAACATTCAGGACCATAAAATTCGAAGAATAATTACCTAAATCATATACTTCATTTTCTAGATCTAACCCTGTTCTGTGGGAGAGACCTTGCTTGTCTGGAAAACATGTTCTATTCAGAAGGGACATATCATTGGAGGATGACGTTAACGTGGACCATGCTCCACACGAACCATTATGTGAAAACGGATAAGGAAAGAGTGGCAGAACTCCCTTCGGTGTCTGGAAAGGGGGGAGTCGACCACACACCCAACAATTAGTGGCATTGCTGGTCTGGTGTGAATAGTGTAACATTCTAATGAATGTATTATTTCGCATAGCAAGACGATAGGATAGCTCGTGAGGAGGCAGATCACTAAATGTGTGCTCTACTGTAACATTAGCAAACTTGTTTGCATGTGAACTTGGAAAACATAAATGTAATGCATAACTTATGCAGGTAACCATTAAACTTAGAAACAATAAGAAACTTAGAAAAACGATACATCTTATAGAGTTTTGACTAACTCTCTCACTATGGGGGTCTATCTCATACATGTCAGGGACCTGTCTAACCGTTTCACCCGAGAGGGACTTAGACAATTAAACTGGCTGACTTAATTTACTAGACCGAAGTTTTAATTTATACTCCTGTTGCGGAGTTTCCTCTAACAGGGGAGGCTTGAGTTCAGAGTCTGTTTTTAGGCAGTCTTTAGAAATGGAACAGTCCTTTGAAAAAGATTTTTCACGAAGTCCATGGAATTTTTTGACATGGGACAGGTGGACCCATCCTTTCCTGCCCTCCAACTTCACTGCTGTCCTTGTAGTTAATAAGACCATCCGAGGCTCCTTCCAGCGGGGCTCCAGCGGACTTGAACGATCAAAATTCCGCACCAACACGAGGTTGCCTGGAATGACTTCATGCGGTTTCACCTCGGTGTTGTCTGGAAATGCGGCGGCAACCTGTGAACGACAAGAGTGTAGGGCAGACATCAAGGAAGCTAGGTAATCTGTCAGCATATTACTGGAAACATCTGTAATACTGCGGGGTCTAGGTGTACCCCACATGTTTGGGGGGCGGCCGAATACGACCTCGTACGGGGACAGACCTGATCTGGAATGGGCAACCATCCGCATATAAAATAGGGCAACTGGCAAGGCAACTAGCCAGTCTACACCTTTCTCTTTACATATCTTGGCAATACGGATTTTCAGGGTCTGATTATGTCTCTCTACGAGACCGGCTGCTTCAGGATGGCGCACACAATGGAACTTCCACTGGTACCCTAACAGAAGGGAAACTTGTTTCATAAGTTCAGATGAGAATGGCTGGCCGTTATCAGAATACACGACCCTAGGGAGTCCATAGCGGGGAAAGAATTCACGAACCAACTGCCTGGCAGTGGTCGCGGCTGTGTAATCTGGAACTGGATATGCTTCTGTCCACCTGGACAAAGCGCATACAACTACAAGGACATACTTGAAACCTCGACATCGCTCCATCTGAATATAATCCATCTGGAGGACTTCAAAAGGGTGGTCAGGAGGTTGGAATCCACCTTGTTCCACCGGGACACTTTTACCTGGATTGAACTGACAACATATCATACAGGTACGGAGTTTCTGCTTGGCTGCAGCTCGTAAATGTTTGTTGAACCAAAGGTTCTGAATACTGTCTAACATAGCTTTCTCTCCTAGATGTGCTGGACTATGTGCGGTATTAATAATGACTTGAACCATAGAGTCGGGGAGAAACCATGTGGCTTTTCCCTTCGTCAACCATCCCTGATCTGTCTGGACCCCTCCTTGTTCGGACCATTTCTTGATTTCTTCAGGAGTAGCATGTAACTGTATGTCTATGACATCTTGTGTAGGGTCCTTAACTGTCATACATGTAGTCGGATCTGGAGTGAGTGTCTGTGTCGGAATGTCTGGGGTCTGAGCTGTAAGCTTGGCTGTTCGATCTGCTAGATCGTTACCTTGGGAAATGATATCAGTAACCTTCGCATGTGCTTTGCACTTCATGATAGCGATAGCTGTCGGTAAATGTATTGCATCTAATAGAGCTTAAATGAGGAGACCATGCTGAATCTTGGTTCCATGAGAAGTCATGAAACCTCTCTCCTGCCAGAGTACTCCGAAGTCGTGTACAACTCCGAATGCGTAACGTGAATCTGTGTATATGTTTACTTTCAGGTTCTTGGCACGTATGCAGGCTTGGGTCAGAGCAACTAGCTCTGCTGCTTGAGCAGACAGGGTGTCAATACGATGTGTTTCTATAACTTCAGTTTCAGTAGTCACTGCATACGTGGCTACTAGTTCTCCTGTACTTGTTCTCATACATGAACCATCCACATAAAGTGTCAGGTCGGGATTAGGTAATGCAATGTCTGTCAGGTCTTGTCCTGGCTTAGTCATAGTGTTAACAACTTCCACACAGTCATGTGTGGCAGGATTTGACGTAACTGACGGTAACAGTGTAGCAGGATTTAGAATGTTGCAGCGTCTGATTTCTATGTGTGGCTGGAACAGTGTCAGTTCATAACCTGTTAAACGTGCAATTGTCAAGTGCTGAGTCTGTGTTCGGTTTAAAAGAACTTCCACGGAATGTGGAACTTGTACTGTCAGGGAGTGTCCTAATACTATGGAATCACTTTGTCTGATTGCTAGAGCTGTGGCTGCAACTGACTTGAGGCACGCAGGCAGAGCCTGGGCTACAGGATCTAATGTGCTTGAAATATAAGCACAGGGCTTGTACTGTCCGGCTTGATCTTGTGTGAGAACAGATAATGCAGTACCATCACGTTCTGTGACAAAAAGTGTAAAAGGCTTACTGTAGTTCGGTGTAGCTAGAACGGGTGCTTGACATAAGGCTTTCTTTAATTCATTGAAAACAAGTGTATGTTCCTGGGTCCAAGGGAGGACAGTCGATACTGCTGCCTCCTGTGTCGTTAACTGTATCAGTGGCTTGGCTAGATATGCGTACTGAGGAATCCATTGTCTGCAATAAGAAGTGAGGCCAATAAAAGCTCGTACCTCCTTCTGTGTCTTGGGCTGTGGAAGACTCGCTATTAACTGGATACGGTCTGGTGTCAACTGCCTACCCCACTTGGACAGTAAGTGGCCTAAGTAGATCACTTGCTGGACACAGAATTGTAATTTGGAAGGGGACACCTTGTGCCCCTGCTCGGCCAGGAAATACAGAACGGTAAGTGATGCACGCTCGCAGTCACGTTCAGAACGGGCTGTGATCAGTAGATCATCGACATACTGGAGCAGGGCAGTGTCAGTTGGCATGTGAATATTGTCTAGTTGTCTCTTAAGTGCTTGACTGTAAATACTAGGACTTTCTGTGAAACCTTGAGGAGCTCGTGTGAATTTATAGCTCCTTCCATTTAAACAAAAACCAAAAAGGTACTGGCTGTCTGGATGAATGGGGACACTGAAAAATGCATTCTTGAGGTCGATAACAGTGAAAAATGTAGCTTCAGAATCAATAGCTGTTAGTAGGGATGAAATATCTGGGACTACTGGATACTGGGGTATGATACATTTATTAAGCTCTCGAAGGTCAATCACTAATCGATATACTGGAGGTGCATTTGGATCAGTACGTTTCATGACTGGAATGATAGGAGAATTACATACATTGGAGTCAGTTTCTACAACCACTCCTTGAACAATGAGCTCGTCAATAATTTTGGATAAGGCTGCTACAGCCTCAGGTGGCAATCTGTACTGTCTGATTCGTGGCAAAACTATACCTTGTTTGAGAGTCACACGATGGGGTGTGATGTGCATACATCCTACATCAGTTGGACCTTGCGCCCATAAATGCTGTGGAACATTCAGTAATCTTGGATCAAAATCACGTAATACATAGTGACCTTTAAAGTCACGCAAAAACAATCGGACTCCTTCTGGGGAGCAGCAAATAACTGCACCTAATTCTTTTAACGTTTTAATACCTAACAAATTTTCTGGACATGACTTCGTAAGTAACAAATCAGTAGTTCGGGACAATGGACCAACTTCTAGGGAAACTGGTTTTGAAATTTCATTAACAATAGGCTTTCCTGAAAATCCAAGGGAAACATTTTTAGAGCCTGAGAGCGGAGCCCCTGGAACCTCGTCATGACTGATAGTAGTCCTACTTGCCCCTGTATCAATCAAAAACTTTCTGTCTTTCCCTAATACTTGACTGTGTACATAGGGACCCTCTTGATCTACAGGTATCTCGATGAGAGGCAAGCCTACCTCCCTCTCTAGGCTGTTTCATGAATACTGTTGATACTCTGGATACTCTGACTGGGCATACTGGTACATTTGCTGTGTAACATGCTGTGTTGCAGCGATAGGCTGCGGTGCTGGAACTGTCTGTTGTGCATTCTGTGGTGACTGAGAAGTCTGTGAAACTTGTTCTTGTCTAGGCGGACGTGGTCTTTCTTTAGTCTTACCAGTAGCTATGTTGTGTTTCAGAACTGCACACTCGTTTATAAAATGACCTGGCTGTTTACAGTAATTGCATGTCCCTTTAACGGGAGCTGCAGGATGACTGGCTTGATTCGGACCCCTCTTCTGACTGTCTTGTGGAACAGATTGTGCAACTAATACTTTCATTTTAGTGCCTTTCATACGTCTCCTTTCGTGTTCTTGCTCTTCCCTGATTCTATTCTGGTGATACTGGAGCATCTGGAGCATTTGTGACGGAGTATTAGCTTGCCAACTACTTTCGACTTTCAAAACTCGATTTTTAACTTGTGCACTTGAATTCTCGACTAGTTTGGTAACAAAAAGATGAGGGTACGACTCGCTACTCGTCTTCAGACCACTGTTAATAATAAAACATTTTTTAAACCTAGAATAAAAATCACTAGTGTCTTCATCCTGTTTCTGTTTACATGCTGAGATTGCATCCCAATCTTCCTTTTTCGTGGCTAGTAACCTTGGCAAAACCTGTATCAATAACTCGGGCAATTCTTTAACCTTAGCCCCTAGACCGGTACCTGGTACTCGTGAAGTATCTTCAGCTTCTAGAGCTGTCCAATCTATCTTTTTCTCTCCCACCTCCCATTCTTTTTCCTTGAGTTTTTCATATACCCCTGCGGGCAACAGGACCTTTAACATTTTAATGATATCTGGATACGTGTATTCTCCCATACGGAGCATGTCTTTTAATTCTCGATGGAACCCTGCTGGATCTTTGTCGTGACAGGGAATTAACTTTTTCATCTCTAAGAGTTCCATCTTTGTAATGGGGGTGTAAACAAATACTCGTTGCATTTCACCACCCTCTGTCCTAACTGGGTGTACTTCTCGTAACGGATGCTGTCTATCTATGTAAAATGGTTTACTTTCTGGAGGTGAGACGTGAGCAAAATGCGGATTCAAAAACCGTTCTATATTTGTGGCGCTGTTCTAGAATGACACTAATTAAATCGGTACCAAGACCTCTCCATCTATACTGGAGTAACTCGTTCAGAACATCATGTAACGGACCTGGATCCGAATGCTGTCCCTCATACAGTGTAATGAGGTGCTGGATCATATACATACCCACCAGTCGCTGCTCGGCTGGGGGCAATTTCAGAAACATTTGTGCCACTATTTCGTCTGGAAAAGTGGTAGAATCAGTAGTCCATCGGACTGCTGACCGGGCTAATTCTTGTTCATACATGGTACTAAGTTCACTATAACCGATTCGTGATTTCAGAATGTGATCGGTGGCTTGAAATACTTGCTCAAGAGAACCTTGTTCTGGTGCTGGAGGAGGAAAAACTTTCTTGTGTTCTAGGCGTGAATGTCGGTCGGGAAGTCTAGTTCTACCTACATACGCTATTCTAGTGGGATTCTCGTCGTCTACCTCTTCGGTAGAAGAGTTGTCTTCTTTCTCACTTACTTGTGCTGTTTTTCGTTTCTTGTGTAACTTTATTATTTCTTTACGAATTTTCCTATACATACTGTCTATACAGTTCTGTGTCTTGTGTCTTCCCTCGGCTATATGATCACTCCACCTGGTCAGGACTTTCATTTCTTCCGGATCTTTATCCGGATAATCTTGTTCTCTTATCAAACAATTAATTAGAAACTTTAAAAGCATGAGCTGGATCTCGGCTTTCCTTTGAGACATGGCCTCGCCAATACTTTCTGGATCTACTCCTGTACGGATGAAACGATATATTCTGTCTAAATATTCTTTCATATTCGGTAGGGTGTCCAAATATTCGGTCACCCGTCTTACACGCAATGAATACAGGACCATACCATCATCGCCTGGGACTGGATCATAACGGCATTCTGTAAGAGCTCGTTTGATATCGGCAACTGACTGATTTTTGGGTGAACGCTGTAACGCTCGGGCATGTAGCTCGAGTAATGTCACATGTCTGTGTTGGGGCGGGGTTCCAGGAGGACTTCCCCCCGTGGCCCCTGGACTAGAATCGTCGGTGGGTACTGTACGTGCTGGGAGAGTGACTGATGTAGCGGGTACCTGTACTGTGGGCTGGACCGGGGGTACCGTAACAGGTGCTTTAACGGGTGCCCCGGTGGCTGGAGGAACCGGAATTACATTATTTACAGGAGCTGGCGGAACAGGATTGGCATATTCTGGGACTGTGTCGTCCAAATAGGACGAGAGAAAAATATCAGCTGCGGTCGGTTTGTGACGCAGCTTAATCGGAACTAATGGCGGCGGAAAGTTACATGGTGCTTCCGGGGATGCTTTTGGCAAGCCCTCGGCAAGAAGAGGATACATACCCTTAATAAGGGCATTTCTCTGTCTGTCTGACTGTTCGGCTTTAACTCGTTCACCTATTTCGATTAATTCCCTTTCTTGGGCTCTTTCTAAGGATTCCCTACTTAATTCTGTCTTTCTGATTTCTTTTTCTGTTCTTCTATGAGATTCTTTGCGCCATAACTCGATGGCATCTTTCTGGGACTGTCTGGATTTCTTTTTCCATAATGCTTCTTCTACTCGCATGATACACTCGGCATCCCATGTACCTGACACGGGCCATCTATATTTCTCTTCTAATTCCTTGGTGTACTCCACCCATAAATCTAGATATAATATGGCACTTAAGCCATGCTTATGATACATAAAATGACCTGGACTGTCCCTAGGCGGGACAGGAACTGCTTCCTCTAGCAGACCTTTTCTGGTTTTTAACTGACGTAATTTCGAGAACAAAGGCATAATTTAGGCTGGAGTCTGGACACAATACAATACACGATAAACACAATAATAACTGAAAAAACGAATCACTCATACCACGACATTGAAAACACATGGAATAACATTCATAATAACAGTTCGGACAGAATACATGAATTTTCTCGAGAAACAGAACTTACTGGAACAGAAACTTACTAGAATGACTAGATGCACTGCTAAAACAGTACGAAACTTACCGGTCCCATGAAGAGACACGTCAGGACCCGCATCCACCTAGGTGAACACTTCGTGTTGGATCTGTGTACCCAAACCCACGGACCAGAGACAAATTACTTTGACCCTGTCTAGATACTACCCCAGCAACGGTACTCACCGGGCAGCAAGAACGGAAGGCCTCGGACTGGACTAGACTGCTACGACGACGGACGGACGAACTTCGGACTTCAGTTACAGGTGGGCCTCCGGATACCTCGGACCTTGGACTCTCGGCTTGGGCTCTGGTCGGGACTCGCCGCGTTCCTCCACCGCCTCGTCTGGATGCTGGACCGCAACCTCCGTCTCCTCCGTGGGCCTGAGGGATACTTGAAGCAGAAATATCTGCACGTGCACGGTATGGTTCCGTCACGGCTGCAGAGGATCAGGGGGCCTGCGTGGCTTCTCCGGCGCGTGGGGAAAGGGCAAGTCCCTATTCGGGCGCCGTTATGTGGTAAATAAATAATTAATTACCGGTTCTATTTTTCAGAATAATCAATAAACAGGTAGCTCAATAAATAATAGTCAAGATTCGAGGTAGCTGGAGTTTACAGGCTTTAATAGGCATAAAGGACAGGAACAGGACAGCCTGTACGGGAATAGGATGGCAGCTGCCGGGGGCAGGATCTGGGAATAATGCGCTCACTTTCAGTAACAGTGCACAATATATATAGTTAAACAAAATACATTACATTCAATACAGTAGGCGTAGCAGTAGGCGTGGTTCGTAACAGTCGTGAAAGATAAGGGTAAAATGATGTAACAAGAAGGTGTGTACAGGGCGTATACATAGACATGTGATGTAAACGTAACAGAAGTGTCATAAACGGGGCGGAAACATGGAGGGGGCTACCTGAGCAGCTGGGACCTCTAACCTAGTGGTGCGCGCAAATGGGCAATGACGTGTTACCAGGGAGAACTGGGGGCTATGACTTCTGCGCTAGAAGAGGAGACTAAAGTCTGGAGTGTCAGAGCGACATGTACCCAGGCATATCTAGTATCTGGTGTTTAGAGTACATGTTGATAGAATCCAAAAGTTATCAGGGCAAAGGCTAATAGACACTAAGACTGGTGCGTGCATAATTCTATATGTATTGTGTGTGCGAGGAATATTCTATGAATATTAATACAGTATTTCTCTTGCATGGAGACGTAAAGGCTAGACTATGACGGAAACTATTGATGCGATTCAGTAGCTTAGGAATGCAGAGAAGGAGGGCTGAACTGATAACTAGAAACATAACATATTCTTGGCAGACTGGGAGGCAGAGCCAGGCCGGGCCGGGCACTGCGTGGCAAGAAGTAAGCTAAGGGTCAGGGATACAGGTGGGGGCTGTATCGCTCCTTGGAGAGGGTTTCAGGAAACAGGAGCTGAATCTGAGTCCGGGCCCTTTTGAGGCCTAGAAACGGGGATGATTCAATGAATTAACGTGTACACTGTAAAATGTGGCAACGTAGATTTACATAGGCCTAATATTCGTTGTTTTCACGAGGACTGGAAACTGGCATACTAGAGATGGACACAACTATAATTGCGTCTTTAATCGATCAGGAAAGGAATACATGCATATCGATCATACACATATAACATAACATGGGGAACACGTAGGCACATATAACATGGCAAACTTTACTTTTCCACACCTGTGTCAGGTATGAGTACCTCACCCAGGACTGAGATGTTGGGTGTCCTCTGTCAGGTATGAGTACCTCACCCATGACTGAGATGTTGGGCTGTCCCCTGTCAGGTATGAGTATCTCACCCAGGACTGAGATGTTGGGTGTCCTCTGTCAGGTATGAGTACCTCACTCAGGGCTGAGATGTTGGGTGTCCTGTGTCAGGTATGAGTACCTCACCCAGGACTGAGATGTTGGGCTGTCCCCTGTCAGGTATGAGTACCTCACCCAGGACTGAGATGTTGAGCTGTCCCCTGTCAGGTATGAGTACCTCACCCAGGACTGAGATGTTGGGTGTCCTGTGTCAGGTATGAGTACCTCACCCAGGACTGAGATGTTGGGCTGTCCCCTGTCAGGTATGAGTACCTCACCCAGGACTGAGATGTTGGGTGTCCTGTGTCAGGTATGAGTACCTCACCCAGGACTGAGATGTTGGGTGTCCCCTGTCAGGTATGAGTACCTCACCCAGGACTGAGATGTTGGGTGTCCTGTGTCAGGTATGAGTACCTCACCCAGGACTGAGATGTTGGGTGTCCTGTGTAAGGTATGAGTACCTCACCCAGGACTGAGATGTTGGGTGTCCTGTGTCAGGTATGAGTACCTCACCCAGGACTGAGATGTTGGGTGTCCTCTGTCAGGTATGAGTACCTCACCCATGACTGAGAAGTTGGGCTGTCCCCTGTCAGGTATGAGTACCTCACCCAGGACTGAGATGTTGGGTGTCCTGTGTCAGGTATGAGTACCTCACTCAGGGCTGAGATGTTGGGTGTCCTGTGTCAGGTATGAGTACCCCACCCAGGACTGAGATGTTGGGTGTCCTGTGTCAGGTATGAGTACCTCACCCAGGACTGAGATGTTGGGTGTCCTGTGTCAGGTATGAGTACCTCACCCATGACTGAGATGTTGGGTGTCCTGTGTCAGGTATGAGTACCCCACCCAGGACTGAGATGTTGGGTGTCCTGTGTCAGGTATGAGTACCTCACCCAGGACTGAGATGTTGGGTGTCCTGTGTCAGGTATGAGTACCTCACCCAGGACTGAGATGTTGGGCTGTCCTGTGTCAGGTATGAGTACCTCACCCATGACTGAGATGTTGGGCTGTCCCCTGTCAGGTATGAGTACCTCACCCAGGACTGAGATGTTGGGTGTCCTGTGTCAGGTATGAGTACCTCACCCAGGACTGAGATGTTGGGTGTCCTGTGTCAGGTATGAGTACCTCACCCAGGACTGAGATGTTGGGTGTCCTGTGTCAGGTATGAGTACCTCACCCAGGACTGAGATGTTGGGTGTCCTGTGTCAGGTATGAGTACCTCACTCAGGACTGAGATGTTGGGTGTCCTGTGTCAGGTATGAGTACCTCACCCAGGACTGAGATGTTGGGTGTCCTCTGTCAGGTATGAGTACCTCACCCATGACTGAGATGTTGGGCTGTCTCCTGTCAGGTATGAGTACCTCACCCAGGACTGAGATGTTGGGTGTCCTGTGTCAAGTGTGAGTACCTCACTCAGGGCTGAGATGTTGGGTGTCCTGTGTCAGGTATGAGTACCTCACCCAGGACTGAGATGTTGGGCTGTCCCCTGTCAGGTATGAGTACCTCACCCAGGACTGAGATGTTGGGTGTCCTGTGTCTGGTATGAGTACCTCACCCAGGACTGAGATGTTGGGCTGTCCCCTGTCAGGTATGAGTACCTCACCCAGGACTGAGATGTTGGGCTGCCCTGTGTCAGGTATGAGTACCTCACCCAGGACTGAGATGTTGGGCTGTCCCGTGTCAGGTATGAGTACCTCACCCAGGACTGAGATGTTGGGCTGTCCCCTGTCAGGTATGAGTACCTCACCCAGGACTGAGATGTTGGGCTGTCCCCTGTCAGGTATGAGTACCTCACCCAGGACTGAGATGTTGGGCTGTCCCCTGTCAGGTATGAGTACCTCACCCATGACTGAGATGTTGGGCTGTCCCCTGTCAGGTATGAGTACCTCACCCAGGACTGAGATGTTGGGCTGTCCCCTGTCAGGTATGAGTACCTCACTCAGGACTGAGATGTTGGGCTGTCCCCTGTCAGGTATGAGTACCTCACCCAGGACTGAGATGTTGGGCTGTCCCCTGTCAGGTATGAGTACCTCACCCAGGACTGAGATGTTGGGCTGCCCCATGTTAGGTATGAGTACCTCACCCAGGACTGAGATGTTGGGCTGTTCCCTGTCAGGTACGAGTACCTCACCCAGGACTGAGATGTTGGGTGTCCTCTGTCAGGTATGAGTACCTCACCCATGACTGAGATGTTGGGCTGTCCCCTGTCAGGTATGAGTACCTCACCCAGGACTGAGATGTTGGGTGTCCTGTGTCAGGTATGAGTACCCCACCCAGGACTGAGATGTTGGGTGTCCCCTGTCAGGTATGAGTACCTCACCCATGACTGAGATGTTGGGCTGTCCCCTGTCAGGTATGAGTACCTCACCCAGGACTGAGATGTTGGGTGTCCTGTGTCAGGTATGAGTACCTCACTCAGGGCTGAGATGTTGGGTGTCCCCTGTCAGGTATGAGTACCTCACCCAGGACTGAGATGTTGGGCTGTCCCCTGTCAGGTATGAGTACCTCACCCAGGACTGAGATGTTGGGTGTCCTGTGTCAGGTATGAGTACCTCACTCAGGGCTGAGATGTTGGGTGTCCTCTGTCAGGTATGAGTACCTCACGCAGGACTGAGATGTTGGGCTGTCCCCTGTCAGGTATGAGTACCTCACCCATGACTGAGATGTTGGGTGTCCTGTGTCAGGTATGAGTACCCCACCCAGGACTGAGATGTTGGGTGTCCCCTGTCAGGTATGAGTACCTAACCCAGGACTGAGATGTTGGGTGTCCTGTGTCAGGTATGAGTACCTCACCCAGGACTGAGATGTTGGGTGTCCTGTGTCAGGTATGAGTTCCTCACCCAGGACTGAGATGTTGGGCTGTCCCCTGTCAGGTATGAGTACCTCACCCAGGACTGAGATGTTGGGCTGTCCCCTGTCAGGTATGAGTACCTCACCCAGGACTGAGATGTTGGGTGTCCTCTGTCAGGTATGAGTACCTCACCCAGGACTGAGATGTTGGGCTGTCCCCTGTCAGGTATGAGTACCTCACCCAGGACTGAGATGTTGAGCTGTCCCCTGTCAGGTATGAGTACCTCACCCAGGACTGAGATGTTGGGTGTCCTGTGTCAGGTATGAGTACCTCACCCAGGACTGAGATGTTGGGTGTCCTGTGTCAGGTATGAGTACCTCACTCAGGGCTGAGATGTTGGGTGTCCCCTGTCAGGTATGAGTACCTCACCCAGGACTGAGATGTTGGGTGTCCTGTGTCAGGTATGAGTACCTCACCCAGGACTGAGATGTTGGGTGTCCTGTGTCAGGTATGAGTACCTCACCCAGGACTGAGATGTTGGGCTGTCCCCTGTCAGGTATGAGTACCTCACCCAGGACTGAGATGTTGGGTGTCCCCTGTCAGGTATGAGTACCTCACCCATGACTGAGATGTTGGGTGTCCTGTGTCAGGTATGAGTACCTCACCCAGGACTGAGATGTTGGGCTGTCCCCTGTCAGGTATGAGTACCTCACCCAGGACTGAGATGTTGGGCTGTCCCCTGTCAGGTATGAGTACCTCACCCAGGACTGAGATGTTGGGCTGTCCCCTGTCAGGTATGAGTACCTCACCCAGGACTGAGATGTTGGGCTGACCCGTGTCAGGTATGAGTACCTCACCCAGGACTGAGATGTTGGGCTGTTCCCTGTCAGGTATGAGTACCTCACCCAGGACTGAGATGTTGCCCTGTCCCGTGTCAGGTATGAGTACCTCACCCAGGACTGAGATGTTGGGCTGTCCCCTGTCAGGTATGAGTACCTCACCCTGGACTGAGATGTTGGGTGTCCCCTGTCAGGTATGAGTACCTCACTCAGGGCTGAGATGTTGGGTGTCCTGTGTCAGGTATGAGTACCTCACCCTGGACTGAGATGTTGGGTGTCCCCTGTCAGGTATTGGTACCTCACCCAGGACTGAGATGTTGGGCTGTCCCCTGTCAGGTATGAGTACCTCACCCTGGACTGAGATGTTGGCTGTCCCCTGTCAGGTATGAGTACCTCACCCAGGACTGAGATGTTGGGTGTCCCCTGTCAGGTATGAGTACCTCACTCAGGGCTGAGATGTTGGGTGTCCTGTGTCAGGTATGAGTACCTCACCCAGGACTGAGATGTTGGACTGTCCCCTGTCAGGTATGAGTACCTCACTCAGGGCTGAGATGTTGGGTGTCCCCTGTCAGGTATGAGTACCTCACCCAGGACTGAGATGTTGGGCTGTCCCCTGTCAGGTATGAGTACCTCACCCTGGACTGAGATGTTGGGTGTCCCCTGTCAGGTATGAGTACCTCACTCAGGGCTGAGATGTTGGGTGTCCTGTGTCAGGTATGAGTACCTCACCCTGGACTGAGATGTTGGGTGTCCCCTGTCAGGTATGAGTACCTCACCCAGGACTGAGATGTTGGGTGTCCTGTGTCAGGTATGAGTACCTCACCCAGGACTGAGATGTTGGGCTGTCCCCTGTCAGGTATGAGTACCTCACCCAGGACTGAGATGTTGGGTGTCCTGTGTCAGGCATGAGTACCTCACCCAGGACTGAGATGTTGGGTGTCCTGTGTCAGGTATGAGTACCTCACCCAGGACTGAGATGTTGGGCTGTCCCCTGTCAGGTATGAGTACCTCACTCAGGGCTGAGATGTTGGGTGTCCTGTGTCAGGTATGAGTACCTCACCCTGGACTGAGATGTTGGGTGTCCCCTGTCAGGTATGAGTACCTCACTCAGGACTGAGATGTTGGGCTGTCCCGTGTCAGGTATGAGTACCTCACCCAGGACTGAGATGTTGGGTGTCCCCTGTCAGGTATGAGTACCTCACCCAGGACTGATATGTTGGGTGTCCTGTGTCAGGTATGAGTACCTCACCCAGGACTGAGATGTTGGGCTGTCCCCTGTCAGGTATGAGTACCTCACCCAGGACTGAGATGTTGGGTGTCCTGTGTCAGGTATGAGTACCTCACCCAGGACTGAGATGTTGGGTGTCCTGTGTCAGGTATGAGTACCTCACCCAGGACTGAGATGTTGGGTGTCCTCTGTCAGGTATGAGTACCTCACCCAGGACTGAGATGTTGGGTGTCCTGTGTCAGGTATGAGTACCTCACTCAGGGCTGAGATGTTGGGTGTCCCCTGTCAGGTATGAGTACCTCACCCAGGACTGAGATGTTGGGGTGTCCCCTGTCAGGTATGAGTACCTCACTCAGGGCTGAGATGTTGGGTGTCCTGTGTCAGGTATGAGTACCTCACCCAGGACTGAGATGTTGGGTGTCCCCTGTCAGGTATGAGTACCTCACTCAGGACTGAGATGTTGGGCTGTCCCGTGTCAGGTATGAGTACCTCACCCAGGACTGAGATGTTGGGTGTCCTGTGTCAGGTATGAGTACCTCACCCAGGACTGAGATGTTGGGTGTCCCCTGTCAGGTATGAGTACCTCACCCAGGACTGAGATGTTGGGCTGTCCCCTGTCAGGTATGAGTACCTCACCCAGGACTGAGATGTTGGGTGTCCCCTGTCAGGTATGAGTACCTCACCCAGGACTGAGATGTTGGGTGTCCCCTGTCAGGTATGAGTACCTCACTCAGGACTGAGATGTTGGGTGTCCCCTGTCAGGTATGAGTACCTCACTCAGGGCTGAGATGTTGGGCTGACCCGTGTCAGGTATGAGTACCTCACCCAGGACTGAGATGTTGGGCTGTCCCCTGTCAGGTATGAGTACCTCACTCAGGACTGAGATGTTGGGTGTCCCCTGTCAGGTATGAGTACCTCACTCAGGACTGAGATGTTGGGTGTCCCCTGTCAGGTATGAGTACCTCACTCAGGGCTGAGATGTTGGGTGTCCCCTGTCAGGTATGAGTACCTCACTCAGGACTGAGATGTTGGGTGTCCCCTGTCAGGTATGAGTATCTCACACAGGACTGAGATGTTGGGTGTCCCCTGTCAGGTATGAGTACCTCACCCAGGACTGAGATGTTGGGCTGTTCCCTGTCAGGTATGAGTACCTCACCCAGGACTGAGATGTTGGGTTTCCTGTGTCAGGTATGAGTACCTCACTCAGGGCTGAGATGTTGGGTGTCCCCTGTCAGGCATGAGTACCTCACCCAGGACTGAGGTGTTGGGTGTCCTGTGTCAGGTATGAGTACCTCACCCAGGACTGAGATGTTGGGTGTCCTGTGTCAGGTATGAGTACCTCACCCATGACTGAGATGTTGGGTGTCCTCTGTCAGGTATGAGTACCTCACCCAGGACTGAGATGTTGGGTGTCCCCTGTCAGGTATGAGTACCTCACCCAGGACTGAGATGTTGGGTGTCCTCTGTCAGGTACGAGTACCTCACCCAGGACTGAGATGTTGGGTGTCCTCTGTCAGGTATGAGTACCTCACTCAGGGCTGAGATGTTGGGTGTCCTGTGTCAGGTATGAGTACCTCACCCAGGACTGAGATGTTGGGTGTCCTGTGTCAGGTATGAGTACCTCACCCAGGACTGAGATGTTGGGCTGTCCCCTGTCAGGTATGAGTACCTCACCCAGGACTGAGATGTTGGGTGTCCTGTGTCAGGCATGAGTACCTCACCCAGGACTGAGATGTTGGGTGTCCTGTGTCAGGTATGAGTACCTCACCCAGGACTGAGATGTTGGGCTGTCCCCTGTCAGGTATGAGTACCTCACTCAGGGCTGAGATGTTGGGTGTCCTGTGTCAGGTATGAGTACCTCACCCTGGACTGAGATGTTGGGTGTCCCCTGTCAGGTATGAGTACCTCACCCAGGACTGAGATGTTGGGTGTCCTGTGTCAGGTATGAGTACCTCACCCAGGACTGAGATGTTGGGTGTCCCCTGTCAGGTATGAGTACCTCACTCAGGACTGAGATGTTGGGCTGTCCCGTGTCAGGTATGAGTACCTCACCCAGGACTGTGTGGAAAAGTAAATTTTGCCATGTTCTGTGTCCCTACGCCTCATCCATCATATGTTATATGTGCATGACCAATATGCATATGCTATTCCCCATGTCCGATTAATGACGCAATTACAGTTGTGTCCACCTCTGATATGTCATTTTCCAGTCCTCGTGAATACTACGAATATCAGGCCTATGTAAAGTTATGTTGCCACGTTTCTCAGTGTGCACGTTATTCCATTATAAAGTCCCCGTTTCCAGGCCTCAAAAGGGCCCGGACCACAGATTTAGCTCCTGTCTCCTGAAAGCCTCGCTGAGGAGCGATACAGCCCCCACCTGTATCCTCGACCCTTCACTTACTTCCTGCCTCGCAGTGCCCGGTGCAGCTTGGCTCTGCCTCTGAGTCTGCCAAGAGTATGTTATAGTTCCAGCTATCAGTTCAGTCCTTCTCTTCTGCATTCCTAAGCTACTGAACTGCATCAATAGTTTCCGTCATTGTCTAGCCTAATCGGCTCCACGTTAGAGAAATACTGTATTTAATGGTCATTTAGTATTCTTCATCACGCACTACATGTAGAATAATGCATGGTCCAGTCTTAGAATCAAGTTAGCTTTTCCCCTCATGACTTCTAGTTTATATCAACATGTTCCCTAAACATTAGATACCAGATAGGGTTTAGGTACATGTCGCTCCGACCCTCCAGACTCTAGTCTCTGCTCCTAGCACAGAGTTCGTAGCCCCCAGCTTCTCCTAGTAACACGTCATTGCTAGTTTTCGCGCACCATTAGGTTAGAGGTCCCGGCTCCTTAGGTAGCCCCCTCCTATGTTTCCGCCCATTCATGACATATTCTGTTACGTTTGCATCACATGTCTAAGTATACTCCCAGTTACACCTCTTTTCACTGTTATCTTTCGCGACTGCTACGCGTCACGCCTTCTGCTCCACCCACTGCTACGCCTACTGCAATGTAATGCTATGTGTTCGCGCTATGTATATATGCCTGTGTTTTGTTATTGAATGTTAGCGCGCTCATCCCAGACCCGGCCCCAGCAGCTGCTGGGTCATCCTATACAGGTTGTCCTGATCCTGTCCTTATGCTGTAATAAACCTGCAGAAACTCCTACTACCTCGAATCTTGACTCTTATTTTATTGAGCTATCTGTTATGCTAAAAGTCTAGTCAAAAATAGGGTATTATTTATTTATTTACCCCATAATGGCGCCCGAATAGGGACTTGCCCTTTCCCCACGCGTCGGTGAAGCCACGCCGACCCCCTGACCCTCTTCAGTCGTGACGGAACTCTTCTGCGCAGTGGCAGATATTTCTGCTCAAGTATCCCTCAGGCCCACGGAGGAGACGGAGGAGGCGGTCCAGCATCCGAACGAGACGGTGGAGGAACGCGGCGAGTCCCGACCAGAGCCCAAGCCGAGAGTCCAAGGTCCGAGGTATCCGGAGGCCCACCTGTAACTGAAGTCCGAAGTCCGAAGTTCGTCGTCCGTCGTCCAGTCCCGTTCGAGGCCTTCCGTTCCGTGCTGCCCGGTGAGTACCATTGCTGGGGTAGTATCTAGACAGGACCAATTTAAATTGACTCCTGGTCCGTGGGTTGGTGGGGCCCAGACTCACAAACGAAGTGTTCACCTAGGTGGATACGGGTCTTGATGTGTCCCTTTATGGGACCGGTATGTTCCGTACTGTTATAGCAGTGCATCCAGTAACTCTAGTCTGTTCCGTTCTCGAGAAAATCTGTTCTATTTCTGTTCTCAGTATTCCAGGTAATATTCTGTTCGAACTGTTATTTATAATGTTCTTCATGTAATTTACTGTTGTGGTATGAGTGCGATGTGATTTCGTGTTTTTATTGTGTATTGTATTGTGTCCAGATTACAGTTCAGTCATGCCGCTCTTTTCAAGGTTACGTCAGTTAAAGACTAGAAAGGGTCTGTTAGAGGAAGCGGTTCCTGTTCCGCCTAGGGACAGTCCAGGTCACTTTATGTATCAGAAACATGGCATAAGCGCCATAATGTATCTAGATTTATGGGTAGAGTATACCAAACAGTTAGAAGAAAAGTATAGATGGCCCGTATCGGGTACATGGGATGCTGAATGTATCATGCGAGTAGAAGAAGCATTATGGAAAAAGAAAGCCAGACAGTCACAGAAAGATGCCATCGAGTTATGGCGTAAGGAAGCGCATAGAAGAACGGAAAAGGAAGTCAGAAAGTCAGAATTAAGTAGAGAATCCCAGGAACGAGCCCAAGAAAGAGAATTAATCGAGATAGGTGAACAAGTCAAAGCCGAACAGTCAGACAGACAGAGGCATGCCCTTATTAAGGGTATGTATCCTCTTCTTGCCGAAGGAGTGCCAAAAGCGACCCCAGAGGCATCCAGTAATTTCCCGCCACCATTAGTTCCGACCAAGCTACGTCACAAACCGACCGCAGCTGATATTTTTATTTCGTCCTATCTGGACGACACAGTCCCAGAATATGCAAATCCTGTTCGCGCTCCGCCAGTCCTTGCAAATCAGGCACCTCCCGCTCCTCCAGACACCGGAGTACCTGTTACGGTACCCCCGGTCCAGCCTACAGTTCCATTTCCCACTCTGCCAGGACGTAGAGCCTCAGTAGACGACTCCAGTTTAGGGGCCGCAGGAGGAGCTACTCCTCAAACCCCACCGCCACACAAGCGTTTATCAGCACTCGAATTACATGCTCAAGCATCACAGCGTACTCCTAAAAGTAATAAGTCTGTCACAGAAATCAGGCAAGCCCTTAACGAATGTGTCTATGATCCAGTTCCAGGCGAATATACTATGGTTTTATATTCCTTACGTGTAAGGAGAGTGACCGAGTATCTAGGCACCTTAACGAATATGAAAGAAGATCTAGACAGAATATATCGTTTCATCCGTACAGGGGATGATCCAGAAAGTATTGGCGAGATTATGTCTCAAAGGAAAGCCGAGATTCAGCTCATGATATTAAAGTTCCTGATCAATTGTCTAATAAGAGAACAAGATTACCCGTCTAAAGATCCCGCCGAAATGAGAATCCTGACAAGGTGGAGTGATAATATAGCCGAGGGTAAGCACAAGACCGTCAGTGCCATGGAGAGTATGTACAAGAAAATTCGTAAAGAAATAATAAGGTTACACGACCAGCGTAAAGCAGCACAAGTAAGTGAGAAAGAAAGTATCTCTGATCCTGAAGAGGAAGACGAGAATCCCGCCAGAATAGCGTATGTAGGAAAATCCAGATTTCCAGATCGCCATTTACGCCTAGAACCCAAGTCTGTTTTTCATCATCCAGCACCAGAACAAGGTTCTCTAGAACAAGTATTTCAAGCTACCGATCACATTCTGAAATCACGAGTCGGTTACAGTGAATTAAGTACTATGCATGAACAAGAACTAGCCCGATCAGCAGTCCGATGGATTACTGATTCTACCACTTTTCCAGACGAAATAGCGGCACAAATGTTTCTGAAACTGCCCCCAGCCGAGCAACGACTGGGGGGTATGTATATGATCCAGCACCTCATCACTCTGTATGAGGGTCAACACTCTGATCCAGGTCCGCTACATGATATCCTGAACGAGTTACTCCAGTATAGATGGAGAGGTCTAGGTACTGATTTAATTAGTGTCATTCTAGAACAGCGTCACAAGTATAGAACGTTTTTGAACCCGCATTTTGTTCATGTCTCACCCACAGAAAGTAAATCATTCTATATAGACCGACAGAATCCGTTACGAGAAGTCCACCCAGTCAGAGGGACGGGTGGCGAAATGCAACGAGTGTTTGTATACACTCCAATATCAAAGATGGAACTTCTTGAAATGAAGAAATTAATTCCCTGTCATGACAAAGATCCAGCAGGGTTCCATAGAGAATTAAAAGACATGCTCCGTATGGGAGAATACACTTACCCCGATATCATTAAAATGTTAAAAGTCCTGTTACCCGCAGGGGTGTATGAAAAGTTAAAGGAAAAAGAATGGGAGGTGGGAGAGAAAAAGATCGATTGGACAGCTCTAGAAGCTGAAGACAAGGCACGAGTACCAGGTACCGGTCTTGGAGATAAATGTAAAGAATTACCAGAATTATTGATTCAAGTTTTACCCAGATTATTAACAACGAGAAAAGAAGACTGGGATGCAATCTCAGCCTGTAAACAGAAACAAGATGAAGATATTAGTGATTTTTATTCTAGATTTGAAAAATGTTTTAGTATTAACAGTGGTCTCAAGACAAGTAGTGAGTCATACCCTCATCTTTTCGTTACTAAATTAGTCGAGAATTCAAGTCCACAAATTAAAAATCGAGTTTTGAAAGTCGAAAGCACCTGGCAAGCAAATACTCCGTCCCAGATGCTCCAGATGCTTCAGTACCACCAGAATAGAATCAGAGAAGAGCAAGAACACGAGAGAAAACGTATGAAAGACACGAAAATGAAAGTGCTAGTTGCACAATCTGTTCCTCAAGACAGTCAGAAGAGGGGTCCGAATCAAGTCAGTCATCCTGCAGCTCCCGTTAAAGGGAACTGCAATTATTGTAAACAGCCAGGTCATTTTATAAACGAGTGTGCAGTTCTGAAACATAACATAGCTACTGGTAAGACTAAAGAAAGACCACGTCCGCCAAGACAAGAACAAGTTTCACAGATTCCTCAGTCACAGAATGCACAACAGACAGTTTCCGCACCGCAGCC
The DNA here is from genome assembly GCF_964261635.1 of Lissotriton helveticus. NCBI lineage: Eukaryota > Metazoa > Chordata > Amphibia > Caudata > Salamandridae > Lissotriton > Lissotriton helveticus. The sequence continues at coordinate 1,191,650,968 of NC_136071.1, read as the reverse complement.
TATTGCTGCAACACAGCATGTTACGTCACAGATGTACCAGTATGCACAGTCTGAGTATCCAGAGTACCAGTCATATTCATGAAACAGCCTAGAGAGGGAGGTAGGCTTGCCTCTCATCGAGATACCTGTAGATCAAGAAGGTCCCTATGTTCACAGTCAAGTATTAGGGAAAGACAGAAAGTTTTTGATTGATACAGGGGCAAGTAGGACCACAATTAGTCATGCCGAAGTTCCAGGGGCTCCGCTCTCAGGCTCAAGAAATGTTTCCCTTGGATTTTCAGGAAAGCCAATAGTTAATGAGATATCAAAGCCAGTCACTCTAGAAGTAGGTCCATTGTCCCGTACTACTGATCTGTTACTTACTAAGTCATGTCCAGAAAACCTATTAGGCATTAAGACACTGAAAGAGTTAGGTGCAGTTATTTGTTGTTCCCCAGAGGGAATACGTCTGTTCCTACGTGACTTTAAGGGTCACTATGTATTACGAGATTTTGATTCAAGATTGTCTAATGTTCCACAGCATTTATGGGCGCAAGGTCCAACTGATGTAGGTTACATGCAAATCACACCCCATCGTGTGACTCTTAAACCAGGTGTAGTGTTACCCCGAATCAGACAGTACAGATTGCCACCTGAGGCTGTAGCAGCCTTATCCAAAATTATTGACGAGCTCATGGCTCAAGGAGTAGTTGTAGAAACTGACTCCAACGTATGTAATTCTCCGATCATTCCAGTCATGAAACGTACTGATCCGAATGCACCCCCAGTATATCGATTAGTGATTGATTTACGAGAGCTTAATAAATGTATTATTCCTCAGTACCCAGTTGTCCCAGACATCTCTTCCCTGTTAACAGCCATTGATTCCGAAGCCATGTTTTTCACTGTCATTGACCTCAAGAATGCATTTTTTAGTGTTCCAATTCATCCAGACAGCCAGTTTCTTTTCGGATTTTGTTTAAATGGAAGGAGCTATATGTTTACACGCGCTCCTCAAGGTTTCACAGAAAGTCCTAGTATTTATAGTCAAGCACTTAAGAGACAACTAGACAACATTCACATGCCAACTGACACTGCCCTGCTCCAGTATGTCGATGATCTACTGATCACAGCCCGTTCTGAATGTGACTGCGAGCGAGCATCCCTTACAGTTCTGTATTTTCTAGCCGAGATGGGGCACAAGGTGTCACCTTCGAAGCTTCAATTCTGTGTCCAGCAAGTGGTATACTTAGGACACTTGCTGTCCAAGAGGGGTAGGCAGTTGACACCAGACCGTATCCAGTTAATAGCGAGTCTTCCCCAGCCCAGAACCCAGAAGGAGGTACGTGCTTTTATCGGCCTTACTTCTTATTGTAGACAATGGATTCCCCAGTATGCATTTCTAGCCAAGCCACTGATACAGTTAACGACACAGGAGGCAGCCGTATCGACTGTCCTCCCTTGGACATCTGACCATACACTTAGTTTCAACGAGTTAAAGAAAGCCCTATGTCAAGCTCCAGTTCTAGCTACACCGAACTACAGTAAGCCTTTTACACTTTTTGTTACTGAACGCGAAGGTACAGCATTGTCTGTTCTCACACAAGATCAAGCAGGACAATACAAGCCCTGTGCTTATTTTTCGAGCACACTAGATCCAGTCGCCCAGGCGTTGCCTGCGTGCCTCAAGTCAGTTGCAGCCACAGCTCTAGCTATCAGACAAAGTGATTCTATAGTTTTAGGACATTCCCTGACAGTACAAGTCCCACATTCAGTAGAAGTTCTTTTAAACCGAACACAAACACAGCACTTGACAATTGCACGTTTAACAGGTTATGAATTGACACTGTTCCAGCCACACATAGAAATCAGACGCTGCAACGTTCTGAATCCCGCTACACTGTTACCATCAGTTAATTCAAATCCAGACCCACATGATTGTGTGGAAGTAGTTAACATTACGACAAAGCCAAGACAAGACCTGACAGACATTCCGTTACCAGATCCTGACCTGACACTTTATGTGGATGGTTCATGTATGAGAACTAGTACAGGAGAACTAGTCGCCGCGTATGCAGTGACTACTGACACTGAAGTTATTGAAACACACCGTATTGACACCCTGTCCGCTCAAGCAGCAGAGCTAGTCGCTCTGACACAAGCCTGTATACATGCCAAGAACCTGAAAGTTAATGTTTACACAGATTCACGTTACGCATTCGGAGTTGTACACGACTTCGGAGTGCTCTGGCAGGAGAGAGGTTTCATGACTTCTCATGGAACCAAGATTCAGCATGGTCTCCTTATTCAAGCCCTGTTAGATGCCATACATTTACCGACATCTATTGCTATCATGAAATGCAAAGCACATACGAAAGTTACTGACATTATTTCTCAAGGTAACGATCTAGCAGACCGCACAGCCAAGCTTACAGCACAGACTCCAGACATTCCAGTTAATCAGACACATACTCCAGATCTGATTACATGCATGACAGTTAAGGACCCTACACAAGATGTCATAGATATCCAGTTACATGCTACTCCCGATGAAATCAAGAAATGGTCTGAACAAGGAGGGGTCCAGACAGATCAAGGATGGTTAACGAAGGGTAGAGCCACATGGTTTCTCCCCGATTCTATGGTTCAAGTCATTATCAATACCGCACATAGTCCAGCACATTTAGGAGAAAAAGCTATGTTAGACAGTATCCAGAACATTTGGTTCAACAAGCATTTACGAGCTGCAGCCAAGCAGAAAGTCCGTACCTGTATGATATGTTGTCAGTTTAATCCAGGTAAAAGTGTCCCGGTGGAACAAGGTGGTTTCCAGCCCCCTGACCACCCTTTTGAGGTCCTCCAGATGGATTATATTCAGATGGAGCGATGTCGAGGTTTCAAGTATGTCCTTGTAGTTGTATGCGCTTTGTCCAGGTGGACAGAAGCATATCCAGTCCCAGATTACACAGCCGCGACCACTGCCAAGCAGTTGGTTCGTGAATTTTTCCCTAGATACGGACTCCCTAGAGTCGTATATTCTGATAACGGTCAGCCATTCTCCTCAGAGTTAATGAAGCACGTTTCCCTGTTGTTAGGGTACCAGTGGAAGTTCCATTGTGTACGCCATCCTGAAGCAGCCGGTCTCGTAGAGAGACATAATCAGACTCTGAAAATCCGCATTGCAAAAGTCTGTAAAGACAAAGGTGTGGACTGGTTAATAGCTCTGCCAGTCGCTTTGTTTTATATGCGCATGGTCGCACATTCCAGATCAGGTCTGTCCCCGTACGAGGTCGTATTCGGCCGCCCCCCTAACATGTGGGGTACTCCTAGACCCCGAAGTATTACCGATGTTTCATGTAATATGCTGACAGATTACCTAGCTTCCTTGATGTCTGCCCTCAACTCATGTCGTTCACAGGTTGCCGCCGCATTTCCAGACAATACCGAGGTGGCACCGCACGAGATCGTTCCAGGCTCCCTTGTAATGATCCGAAATTTCGACAGATCAAGTCCGCTGGAACCACGTTGGAAGGAGCCACGTCAGGTCCTCTTGACCACCCGTACTGCCGTCAAGTTGGAAGGCAGGAAGGGGTGGGTCCACCTTTCTCATGTAAAACTTTTCAATGGATTGAAATCAGTTTCCAAAAACATTTCCAAGGATTTCCAGGATTCGAAGGACTGCCAGAATATTGCTCTTAAGGACTGTCCCGCACAAGACATTATTACAACCCCTCCCTTGTTAGAGAAAACTCCGCAACAGGAGTATAAGTTAAAGCTCAGGTCTAGTAAAATAAGTCAGTCAGTTTGATTGTATAAGTCCTCCCCTAGGTGAAACGGTTAGACTGTTTCTGACATGTATAAAATAGACCCCCATAGTGAGAGAGTCAGTCGAAGTTCACTCCAATGTATCGTTTTTCTGAGTTTCATATTATTTCTCAGCATAATGATTTCCTGCACTAGTTACGCACTTTTCCTGTGTTTTCCAGTTCCTCATGTAAATATGTCTACTAATGCTACAGTAGAACACACGTTTAGTGATCTGCCTCCTCACGAATATTCTTACCGCCTCGCTATGCGTAATAACACATTTATCCGCATGTTACATTATTCACACCAGACCAGCAATGCCACTAATTGTTGGGTGTGTGGTCGACTCCCCCCTTTCCAGACACCGAAGGGAGTTCTGCCACTTTTTCCTTATCCATTCTCACACAATGGTTCGTGTGGAGCATGGTCCACGTTAACGTCATCCTCAACAGATATGTCTTTTCTTAACAGTACATGTTTTCCAGACAAGCAAGGTCTCCCCCACAGAACAGGTTTAGATCTAGAAAATGAAGTTTATAATTTAGGTAATTATTCGTCGAATTTCATGGTCCTGAATGTTCAGTCTGATACTACTCCAGACTTACCTGCTATTTCAGTACTACCTGTCAAAGGCGAATTATGTGTCCGTAGTTATGGTTCCGTACATGTAGGTCATAGTGAATGTACTACTGTTATCCAGTATAGTGACAGTGGGAAATCTATTTTCAAAGCTTCACGTCATTCTTATTTTATTTGTGGTCAAACTGCATATGTCCGTCTGCCCCTCGATTGGGAGGGAACCTGTTACATTGCTTTCCTACTGCCACCTGTTTTCCTAGCCCCATCTGATTATCACAGAAACACACATCTAGTACACATTAGACATAGAAGGGAGTCCCCAATTGTCGATTATACTGAAACTACTCTAGAACAGTATACAGATTTCAATAAAGGTTTCTTCTTCTTTGTAGGACCTGTCCAGAATAGTAAACTGATCCGTAGGTTAACAAGAACCCTTGAAGCTGTAGTTAATGAGACTGCCTCTGCTCTAGGTAACCTAACCGAAGAACAATCTGCTATGAGATTTGTTGTTTTGCAAAATCGTCTCGTCCTTGACGTCATACTGGCCGATAGGGGCGGGGCCTGTAGAGTCATCGGATCTAGTTGCTGCATTTTCATTCCAAATAACGCGCCGTCTGTTTATTCAGCTATAACCAGACTCCATAAAATTGCCCATCTGTTACATCAAGATCCAGGCACCTGGACATGGTCCGGTTGGTTCTGGAATATAATTTCCGTCTGGGGATGGAAAGTCCTGTCCTTTCTAGGTATTGCAGTAGCGATCATATTTAGCTGCTGCCTCTGTATACAATGTGGCCCTGCGATTTGCAGCATGTGTGCTACCTCTTGTATTCCTAGTCCCAAGCCCCGTTCTAAATCCCGTTCCAAGACAATTCGAGACGAGCAAATGGTACTGTATGAAATGATAGATGGTATCATGAAAATTGATGTTTCCTGATGGAAACGTAGTGACAAGGAGGGAATGTGGAAAAGTAAATTTTGCCATGTTCTGTGTCCCTACGCCTCATCCATCATATGTTATATGTGCATGACCAATATGCATATGCTATTCCCCATGTCCGATTAATGACGCAATTACAGTTGTGTCCACCTCTGATATGTCATTTTCCAGTCCTCGTGAATACTACGAATATCAGGCCTATGTAAAGTTATGTTGCCACGTTTCTCAGTGTGCACGTTATTCCATTATAAAGTCCCCGTTTCCAGGCCTCAAAAGGGCCCGGACCACAGATTTAGCTCCTGTCTCCTGAAAGCCTCGCTGAGGAGCGATACAGCCCCCACCTGTATCCTCGACCCTTCACTTACTTCCTGCCTCGCAGTGCCCGGTGCAGCTTGGCTCTGCCTCTGAGTCTGCCAAGAGTATGTTATAGTTCCAGCTATCAGTTCAGTCCTTCTCTTCTGCATTCCTAAGCTACTGAACTGCATCAATAGTTTCCGTCATTGTCTAGCCTAATCGGCTCCACGTTAGAGAAATACTGTATTTAATGGTCATTTAGTATTCTTCATCACGCACTACATGTAGAATAATGCATGGTCCAGTCTTAGAATCAAGTTAGCTTTTCCCCTCATGACTTCTAGTTTATATCAACATGTTCCCTAAACATTAGATACCAGATAGGGTTTAGGTACATGTCGCTCCGACCCTCCAGACTCTAGTCTCTGCTCCTAGCACAGAGTTCGTAGCCCCCAGCTTCTCCTAGTAACACGTCATTGCTAGTTTTCGCGCACCATTAGGTTAGAGGTCCCGGCTCCTTAGGTAGCCCCCTCCTATGTTTCCGCCCATTCATGACATATTCTGTTACGTTTGCATCACATGTCTAAGTATACTCCCAGTTACACCTCTTTTCACTGTTATCTTTCGCGACTGCTACGCGTCACGCCTTCTGCTCCACCCACTGCTACGCCTACTGCAATGTAATGCTATGTGTTCGCGCTATGTATATATGCCTGTGTTTTGTTATTGAATGTTAGCGCGCTCATCCCAGACCCGGCCCCAGCAGCTGCTGGGTCATCCTATACAGGTTGTCCTGATCCTGTCCTTATGCTGTAATAAACCTGCAGAAACTCCTACTACCTCGAATCTTGACTCTTATTTTATTGAGCTATCTGTTATGCTATAAGTCTAGTCAAAAATAGGGTATTATTTATTTATTTACCACAACTGAGATGTTGGGTGTCCTGTGTCAGGTATGAGTACCTCACCCAGGACTGAGATGTTGGGTGTCCTGTGTCAGGTATGAGTACCTCACTCAGGACTGAGATGTTGGGTGTCCTGTGTCAGGTATGAGTACCTCACCCAGGACTGAGATGTTGGGCTGTCCCCTGTCAGGTATGAGTACCTCACCCAGGACTGAGATGTTGGGTGTCCCCTGTCAGGTATGAGTACCTCACCCAGGACTGATATGTTGGGTGTCCTGTGTCAGGTATGAGTACCTCACCCAGGACTGAGATGTTGGGCTGTCCCCTGTCAGGTATGAGTACCTCACCCAGGACTGAGATGTTGGGTGTCCTGTGTCAGGTATGAGTACCTCACCCAGGACTGAGATGTTGGGTGTCCTGTGTCAGGTATGAGTACCTCACCCAGGACTGAGATGTTGGGTGTCCTCTGTCAGGTATGAGTACCTCACCCAGGACTGAGATGTTGGGTGTCCTGTGTCAGGTATGAGTACCTCACTCAGGGCTGAGATGTTGGGTGTCCCCTGTCAGGTATGAGTACCTCACCCAGGACTGAGATGTTGGGGTGTCCCCTGTCAGGTATGAGTACCTCACTCAGGGCTGAGATGTTGGGTGTCCTGTGTCAGGTATGAGTACCTCACCCAGGACTGAGATGTTGGGTGTCCCCTGTCAGGTATGAGTACCTCACTCAGGACTGAGATGTTGGGCTGTCCCGTGTCAGGTATGAGTACCTCACCCAGGACTGAGATGTTGGGTGTCCTGTGTCAGGTATGAGTACCTCACCCAGGACTGAGATGTTGGGTGTCCCCTGTCAGGTATGAGTACCTCACCCAGGACTGAGATGTTGGGCTGTCCCCTGTCAGGTATGAGTACCTCACCCAGGACTGAGATGTTGGGTGTCCCCTGTCAGGTATGAGTACCTCACCCAGGACTGAGATGTTGGGTGTCCCCTGTCAGGTATGAGTACCTCACTCAGGACTGAGATGTTGGGTGTCCCCTGTCAGGTATGAGTACCTCACTCAGGGCTGAGATGTTGGGCTGACCCGTGTCAGGTATGAGTACCTCACCCAGGACTGAGATGTTGGGCTGTCCCCTGTCAGGTATGAGTACCTCACTCAGGACTGAGATGTTGGGTGTCCCCTGTCAGGTATGAGTACCTCACTCAGGACTGAGATGTTGGGTGTCCCCTGTCAGGTATGAGTACCTCACTCAGGGCTGAGATGTTGGGTGTCCCCTGTCAGGTATGAGTACCTCACTCAGGACTGAGATGTTGGGTGTCCCCTGTCAGGTATGAGTATCTCACACAGGACTGAGATGTTGGGTGTCCCCTGTCAGGTATGAGTACCTCACCCAGGACTGAGATGTTGGGCTGTTCCCTGTCAGGTATGAGTACCTCACCCAGGACTGAGATGTTGGGTGTCCTGTGTCAGGTATGAGTACCTCACCCAGGACTGAGATGTTGGGTGTCCTGTGTCAGGTATGAGTACCTCACCCAGGACTGAGATGTTGGGCTGTCCCCTGTCAGGTATGAGTACCTCACCCAGGACTGAGATGTTGGGTTTCCTGTGTCAGGTATGAGTACCTCACTCAGGGCTGAGATGTTGGGTGTCCCCTGTCAGGCATGAGTACCTCACCCAGGACTGAGGTGTTGGGTGTCCTGTGTCAGGTATGAGTACCTCACCCAGGACTGAGATGTTGGGTGTCCTGTGTCAGGTATGAGTACCTCACCCATGACTGAGATGTTGGGTGTCCTCTGTCAGGTATGAGTACCTCACCCAGGACTGAGATGTTGGGTGTCCCCTGTCAGGTATGAGTACCTCACCCAGGACTGAGATGTTGGGTGTCCTCTGTCAGGTATGAGTACCTCACCCAGGACTGAGATGTTGGGTGTCCTGTGTCAGGTATGAGTACCTCACCCAGGACTGAGATGTTGGGTGTCCTGTGTCAGGTATGAGTACCTCACCCAGGACTGAGATGTTGGGTGTCCCCTGTCAGGTATGAGTACCTCACCCAGGACTGAGATGTTGGGTGTCCTCTGTCAGGTATGAGTACCTCACTCAGGACTGAGATGTTGGGTGTCTTGTGTCAGGTATGAGTACCTCACTCAGGGCTGAGATGTTCGCCTGAGCCGTGTCAGGTATGAGTACCTCACCCAGGACTGAGATGTTGGGCTGTCCCCTGTCAGGTATGAGTACCTCACTCAGGACTGAGATGTTGGGTGTCCCCTGTCAGGTATGAGTACCTCACTCAGGACTGAGATGTTGGGTGTCCCCTGTCAGGTATGAGTACCTCACTCAGGGCTGAGATGTTGGGTGTCCCCTGTCAGGTATGAGTACCTCACTCAGGACTGAGATGTTGGGTGTCCCCTGTCAGGTATGAGTATCTCACACAGGACTGAGATGTTGGGTGTCCCCTGTCAGGTATGAGTACCTCACCCAGGACTGAGATGTTGGGTGTCCTGTGTCAGGTATGAGTACCTCACTCAGGACTGAGATGTTGGGTGTCCCCTGTCAGGTATGAGTACCTCACCCTGGACTGAGATGTTGGGCTGTCCCGTGTCAGGTATGAGTACCTCACCCTGGACTGAGATGTTGGGTGTCCTGTGTCAGGTATGAGTACCTCACCCAGGACTGAGATGTTGGGTGTCCCCTGTCAGGTATGAGTATCTCACACAGGACTGAGATGTTGGGTGTCCCCTGTCAGGTATGAGTACCTCACCCAGGACTGAGATGTTGGGTGTCCCCTGTCAGGTATGAGTACCTCACCCAGGACTGAGATGTTGGGTGTCCTGTGTCAGGTATGAGTACCTCACCCAGGACTGAGATGTTGGGCTGTTCCCTGTCAGGTATGAGTACCTCACCCAGGACTGAGATGTTGGGCTGTCCCCTGTCAGGTATGAGTACCTCACCCAGGACTGAGATGTTGGGTGTCCTGTGTCAGGTATGAGTACCTCACCCAGGACTGAGATGTTGGGTGTCCCCTGTCAGGTATGAGTACCTCACCCAGGACTGAGATGTTGGGTGTCCTGTGTCAGGTATGAGTACCTCACCCAGGACTGAGATGTTGGGCTGTTCCCTGTCAGGTATGAGTACCTCACTCAGGACTGAGATGTTGGGCTGTCCCCTGTCAGGTATGAGTACCTCACCCAGGACTGAGATGTTGGGTGTCCCCTGTCAGGTATGAGTACCTCACTCAGGACTGAGATGTTGGGTGTCCCCTGTCAGGTATGAGTATCTCACACAGGACTGAGATGTTGGGTGTCCCCTGTCAGGTATGAGTACCTCACCCAGGACTGAGATGTTGGGTGTCCTGTGTCAGGTATGAGTACCTCACTCAGGACTGAGATGTTGGGTGTCCCCTGTCAGGTATGAGTACCTCACCCTGGACTGAGATGTTGGGTGTCCTGTGTCAGGTATGAGTACCTCACCCAGGACTGAGATGTTGGGTGTCCCCTGTCAGGTATGAGTATCTCACACAGGACTGAGATGTTGGGTGTCCCCTGTCAGGTATGAGTACCTCACCCAGGACTGAGATGTTGGGTGTCCCCTGTCAGGTATGAGTACCTCACCCAGGACTGAGATGTTGGGTGTCCTGTGTCAGGTATGAGTACCTCACCCAGGACTGAGATGTTGGGCTGTTCCCTGTCAGGTATGAGTACCTCACCCAGGACTGAGATGTTGGGCTGTCCCCTGTCAGGTATGAGTACCTCACTCAGGACTGAGATGTTGGGTGTCCCCTGTCAGGTATGAGTACCTCACTCAGGGCTGAGATGTTGGGTGTCCCCTGTCAGGTATGAGTACCTCACTCAGGACTGAGATGTTGGGTGTCCCCTGTCAGGTATGAGTATCTCACACAGGACTGAGATGTTGGGTGTCCCCTGTCAGGTATGAGTACCTCACCCAGGACTGAGATGTTGGGCTGTTCCCTGTCAGGTATGAGTACCTCACCCAGGACTGAGATGTTGGGTGTCCTGTGTCAGGTATGAGTACCTCACCCAGGACTGAGATGTTGGGTGTCCTGTGTCAGGTATGAGTACCTCACCCAGGACTGAGATGTTGGGCTGTCCCCTGTCAGGTATGAGTACCTCACCCAGGACTGAGATGTTGGGTTTCCTGTGTCAGGTATGAGTACCTCACTCAGGGCTGAGATGTTGGGTGTCCCCTGTCAGGCATGAGTACCTCACCCAGGACTGAGGTGTTGGGTGTCCTGTGTCAGGTATGAGTACCTCACCCAGGACTGAGATGTTGGGTGTCCTGTGTCAGGTATGAGTACCTCACCCATGACTGAGATGTTGGGTGTCCTCTGTCAGGTATGAGTACCTCACCCAGGACTGAGATGTTGGGTGTCCCCTGTCAGGTATGAGTACCTCACCCAGGACTGAGATGTTGGGTGTCCTCTGTCAGGTACGAGTACCTCACCCAGGACTGAGATGTTGGGTGTCCTCTGTCAGGTATGAGTACCTCACTCAGGGCTGAGATGTTGGGTGTCCTGTGTCAGGTATGAGTACCTCACCCAGGACTGAGATGTTGGGTGTCCTGTGTCAGGTATGAGTACCTCATCCAGGACTGAGATGTTGGGCTGTCCCCTGTCAGGTATGAGTACCTCACCCAGGACTGAGATGTTGGGTGTCCTGTGTCAGGCATGAGTACCTCACCCAGGACTGAGATGTTGGGTGTCCTGTGTCAGGTATGAGTACCTCACCCAGGACTGAGATGTTGGGCTGTCCCCTGTCAGGTATGAGTACCTCACTCAGGGCTGAGATGTTGGGTGTCCTGTGTCAGGTATGAGTACCTCACCCTGGACTGAGATGTTGGGTGTCCCCTGTCAGGTATGAGTACCTCACTCAGGACTGAGATGTTGGGCTGTCCCGTGTCAGGTATGAGTACCTCACCCAGGACTGAGATGTTGGGTGTCCCCTGTCAGGTATGAGTACCTCACCCAGGACTGATATGTTGGGTGTCCTGTGTCAGGTATGAGTACCTCACCCAGGACTGAGATGTTGGGCTGTCCCCTGTCAGGTATGAGTACCTCACCCAGGACTGAGATGTTGGGTGTCCTGTGTCAGGTATGAGTACCTCACCCAGGACTGAGATGTTGGGTGTCCTGTGTCAGGTATGAGTACCTCACCCAGGACTGAGATGTTGGGTGTCCTCTGTCAGGTATGAGTACCTCACCCAGGACTGAGATGTTGGGTGTCCTGTGTCAGGTATGAGTACCTCACTCAGGGCTGAGATGTTGGGTGTCCCCTGTCAGGTATGAGTACCTCACCCAGGACTGAGATGTTGGGGTGTCCCCTGTCAGGTATGAGTACCTCACTCAGGGCTGAGATGTTGGGTGTCCTGTGTCAGGTATGAGTACCTCACCCAGGACTGAGATGTTGGGTGTCCCCTGTCAGGTATGAGTACCTCACTCAGGACTGAGATGTTGGGCTGTCCCGTGTCAGGTATGAGTACCTCACCCAGGACTGAGATGTTGGGTGTCCTGTGTCAGGTATGAGTACCTCACCCAGGACTGAGATGTTGGGTGTCCCCTGTCAGGTATGAGTACCTCACCCAGGACTGAGATGTTGGGCTGTCCCCTGTCAGGTATGAGTACCTCACCCAGGACTGAGATGTTGGGTGTCCCCTGTCAGGTATGAGTACCTCACCCAGGACTGAGATGTTGGGTGTCCCCTGTCAGGTATGAGTACCTCACTCAGGACTGAGATGTTGGGTGTCCCCTGTCAGGTATGAGTACCTCACTCAGGGCTGAGATGTTGGGCTGACCCGTGTCAGGTATGAGTACCTCACCCAGGACTGAGATGTTGGGCTGTCCCCTGTCAGGTATGAGTACCTCACTCAGGACTGAGATGTTGGGTGTCCCCTGTCAGGTATGAGTACCTCACTCAGGACTGAGATGTTGGGTGTCCCCTGTCAGGTATGAGTACCTCACTCAGGGCTGAGATGTTGGGTGTCCCCTGTCAGGTATGAGTACCTCACTCAGGACTGAGATGTTGGGTGTCCCCTGTCAGGTATGAGTATCTCACACAGGACTGAGATGTTGGGTGTCCCCTGTCAGGTATGAGTACCTCACCCAGGACTGAGATGTTGGGCTGTTCCCTGTCAGGTATGAGTACCTCACCCAGGACTGAGATGTTGGGTGTCCTGTGTCAGGTATGAGTACCTCACCCAGGACTGAGATGTTGGGTGTCCTGTGTCAGGTATGAGTACCTCACCCAGGACTGAGATGTTGGGCTGTCCCCTGTCAGGTATGAGTACCTCACCCAGGACTGAGATGTTGGGTTTCCTGTGTCAGGTATGAGTACCTCACTCAGGGCTGAGATGTTGGGTGTCCCCTGTCAGGCATGAGTACCTCACCCAGGACTGAGGTGTTGGGTGTCCTGTGTCAGGTATGAGTACCTCACCCAGGACTGAGATGTTGGGTGTCCTGTGTCAGGTATGAGTACCTCACCCATGACTGAGATGTTGGGTGTCCTCTGTCAGGTATGAGTACCTCACCCAGGACTGAGATGTTGGGTGTCCCCTGTCAGGTATGAGTACCTCACCCAGGACTGAGATGTTGGGTGTCCTCTGTCAGGTATGAGTACCTCACCCAGGACTGAGATGTTGGGTGTCCTGTGTCAGGTATGAGTACCTCACCCAGGACTGAGATGTTGGGTGTCCTGTGTCAGGTATGAGTACCTCACCCAGGACTGAGATGTTGGGTGTCCCCTGTCAGGTATGAGTACCTCACCCAGGACTGAGATGTTGGGTGTCCTCTGTCAGGTATGAGTACCTCACTCAGGACTGAGATGTTGGGTGTCTTGTGTCAGGTATGAGTACCTCACTCAGGGCTGAGATGTTCGCCTGAGCCGTGTCAGGTATGAGTACCTCACCCAGGACTGAGATGTTGGGCTGTCCCCTGTCAGGTATGAGTACCTCACTCAGGACTGAGATGTTGGGTGTCCCCTGTCAGGTATGAGTACCTCACTCAGGACTGAGATGTTGGGTGTCCCCTGTCAGGTATGAGTACCTCACTCAGGGCTGAGATGTTGGGTGTCCCCTGTCAGGTATGAGTACCTCACTCAGGACTGAGATGTTGGGTGTCCCCTGTCAGGTATGAGTATCTCACACAGGACTGAGATGTTGGGTGTCCCCTGTCAGGTATGAGTACCTCACCCAGGACTGAGATGTTGGGTGTCCTGTGTCAGGTATGAGTACCTCACTCAGGACTGAGATGTTGGGTGTCCCCTGTCAGGTATGAGTACCTCACCCTGGACTGAGATGTTGGGCTGTCCCGTGTCAGGTATGAGTACCTCACCCTGGACTGAGATGTTGGGTGTCCTGTGTCAGGTATGAGTACCTCACCCAGGACTGAGATGTTGGGTGTCCCCTGTCAGGTATGAGTATCTCACACAGGACTGAGATGTTGGGTGTCCCCTGTCAGGTATGAGTACCTCACCCAGGACTGAGATGTTGGGTGTCCCCTGTCAGGTATGAGTACCTCACCCAGGACTGAGATGTTGGGTGTCCTGTGTCAGGTATGAGTACCTCACCCAGGACTGAGATGTTGGGCTGTTCCCTGTCAGGTATGAGTACCTCACCCAGGACTGAGATGTTGGGCTGTCCCCTGTCAGGTATGAGTACCTCACCCAGGACTGAGATGTTGGGTGTCCTGTGTCAGGTATGAGTACCTCACCCAGGACTGAGATGTTGGGTGTCCCCTGTCAGGTATGAGTACCTCACCCAGGACTGAGATGTTGGGTGTCCTGTGTCAGGTATGAGTACCTCACCCAGGACTGAGATGTTGGGCTGTTCCCTGTCAGGTATGAGTACCTCACCCAGGACTGAGATGTTGGGCTGTCCCCTGTCAGGTATGAGTACCTCACCCAGGACTGAGATGTTGGGTGTCCCCTGTCAGGTATGAGTACCTCACTCAGGACTGAGATGTTGGGTGTCCCCTGTCAGGTATGAGTATCTCACACAGGACTGAGATGTTGGGTGTCCCCTGTCAGGTATGAGTACCTCACCCAGGACTGAGATGTTGGGTGTCCTGTGTCAGGTATGAGTACCTCACTCAGGACTGAGATGTTGGGTGTCCCCTGTCAGGTATGAGTACCTCACCCTGGACTGAGATGTTGGGTGTCCTGTGTCAGGTATGAGTACCTCACCCAGGACTGAGATGTTGGGTGTCCCCTGTCAGGTATGAGTATCTCACACAGGACTGAGATGTTGGGTGTCCCCTGTCAGGTATGAGTACCTCACCCAGGACTGAGATGTTGGGTGTCCCCTGTCAGGTATGAGTACCTCACCCAGGACTGAGATGTTGGGTGTCCTGTGTCAGGTATGAGTACCTCACCCAGGACTGAGATGTTGGGCTGTTCCCTGTCAGGTATGAGTACCTCACCCAGGACTGAGATGTTGGGCTGTCCCCTGTCAGGTATGAGTACCTCACCCAGGACTGAGATGTTGGGTGTCCTGTGTCAGGTATGAGTACCTCACCCAGGACTGAGATGTTGGGCTGTCCCCTGTCAGGTATGAGTACCTCACCCAGGACTGAGATGTTGGGTGTCCTGTGTCAGGTATGAGTACCTCACCCAGGACTGAGATGTTGGGTGTCCCCTGTCAGGTATGAGTACCTCACCCAGGACTGAGATGTTGGGTGTCCTGTGTCAGGTATGAGTACCTCACCCAGGACTGAGATGTTGGGCTGTTCCCTGTCAGGTATGAGTACCTCACCCAGGACTGAGATGTTGGGCTGTCCCCTGTCAGGTATGAGTACCTCACCCAGGACTGAGATGTTGGGTGTCCCCTGTCAGGTATGAGTACCTCACCCAGGACTGAGATGTTGGGTGTCCTGTGTCAGGTATGAGTACCTCACCCAGGACTGAGATGTTGGGCTGTCCCCTGTCAGGTATGAGTACCTCACCCAGGACTGAGATGTTGGGTGTCCCCTGTCAGGTATGAGTACCTCACCCATGACTGAGATGTTGGGTGTCCTGTGTCAGGTATGAGTACCTCACCCAGGACTGAGATGTTGGGCTGTCCCCTGTCAGGTATGAGTACCTCACCCAGGACTGAGATGTTGGGTGTCCTGTGTCAGGTATGAGTACCTCACCCAGGACTGAGATGTTGGGTGTCCCCTATCAGGTATGAGTACCTCACCCTGGACTGAGATGTTGGGTGTCCTGTGTCAGGTATGAGTACCTCACCCAGGACTGAGATGTTGGGTGTCCTGTGTCAGGTATGAGTACCTCACCCAGGACTGAGATGTTGGGTGTCCCCTGTCAGGTATGAGTACCTCACCCTGGACTGAGATGTTGGGTGTCCTGTGTCAGGTATGAGTACCTCACTCAGGGCTGAGATGTTGGGTGTCCTGTGTCAGGTATGAGTACCTCACCCTGGACTGAGATGTTGGGTGTCCTGTGTCAGGTATGAGTACCTCACCCAGGACTGAGATGTTGGGTGTCCCCTGTCAGGTATGAGTACCTCACTCAGGACTGAGATGTTGGGCTGCCACGTGTCAGGAGAGATCCCACAATGTCACCTATCAAGCTCCAGTATCTCTTCCTCTTCAGATTTGTCTATTTTCTATATTGGTACTTTTAAGTTTGTGTGTTTTTCTTATTACATATTCAGGACTACAAGAATCTAAATGCAAATAAGCCGTGACAAAGCCCATTGTTCTCGCATATGCAAGAGCATTTGGCGTTGCCTCTCTGTATTAGCCATGTTGTAACCAACATGGCTTAAATTTAGTTGCATAAAAGAGTGGTGTGGAGTGGAGTAGTGTAAAGTGGAGTGTCAGGGAGTAAGGGGGAGTGTCATGGAGTGGCGTGCAGAGGCATTGAGTGGCGTAGAGTACAGTTGTGTAGTGTAGAGTGGAGTAGAATGTCGTAAAGCGGAATGGAGTAGAGCGGAGTGGAGTGGCATAGAGGGTATGTCGTAGAGTGCTGTAGAGTAGATTGTCGTAGAGTGGAGTGGCATAGAATGGAGTGGTGTAGTAGAGTGGAATGTCATAGAGTGGAATAAAGTGCTGTAGAGAGGAGTGGCATAGGGTTTCATAGACTGAAGTAGAGTTGTAGAGTGGCATAGAGTGGCGTAGAGTACAGTTGAGTGGTGTGGAGTGGTGTATTATCATAGAGTGGCGTGGAGGGAGTAGAGTGCTGTAGAATGGAAGGGTGTAGAGTGGAGTAGAATGTTGTAGAGTGGAATGGATAGAGCAGAATGAAGTGGCATAGAGGGTTTTGCTTAGATTGTTGTAGGGTAGAGTGGTGCAGAGTGGAGTGTCATAGCGTGTAGTAGTGTAGTAGAGTGGATTGGCATAGAGTGGAGTAGAGTTTAATGGAGTAAAGTCTTAGAGTGGAGTATCATGGAGCGTAGTGTCGTAAAATGGAGTGTTGTAGTGTGAGACTCTTCCCGCCGCTGCCTCCCTGCGGCCCCGCCCCCCTCCAGCCCATTCGCCGCCCCGCTCCTGCCACCCAGCTGCTCCTCCCTCCCGGCTCCTTCCTTATGATGACCTTAGAACGACCGCGCAGCAGACGCGCGCAGCGGGCGCGCCATTGGTGCCCCGAAGGCGCACCAAAGGCAAGCCCGTCTGCGCCCGTCAGCGCCTGGACTGCGCCCAGCGCCAGGCCCCCTGGCCCCCGATGATGCCAGCCCACACGACGGACCTACGACGCCGCCACCCTCAACGCACTCAAACCCGATCGGAACCCCGCCTGCTACCGAGCCACCCTGAAACGCACCCACGGACCCTTCACCTGCCAAGCCTGCAAGTTCACCTGCCTCCGGACCTGCACCACACCCAAAAGGCCAGGCACCAGCAACAACCACCTCAAATGCATCCTGCTCAACACCCACTCCGTCCACAGACACGCCGTTGAACTCTGGAACCTGCTCGACACAACATCACCAGACGTCGCCTTCCTCACGGAAACCTGGATGAACGCCTCCTCAGCGCCCGACATCGCCATAGCCATCCCGGACGGATACAAGATCACCCGGAGGGACCGCGTCAACCAGACCGGAGGAGGCATCGCCATCGTCCACTGGAGCACCATCGCATCACGACCAACTCCGACGACACCTTCACCGCCGCCGAGCATCTCCACTTCCATGTACACACAGACCCCAAGACCACCCTCAGAGGCACCCTCATCTACAGACCCCCGGGACCACGCACCCAATTCAGCGAAGACATCGCAGACTTCATCAGCCAGCACGCCCTCCACTCTGCTGACTACATCCTCCTAGGGGACCTCAACTTCCACCTGGAGAAAAAGAATGACACCAACACCACCACCCTGCTCGACAACCTCGCCAACCTCGGACTCAAGCAACTGGTGAACACCCCCACCCACTACGCCGGCCACACGCTGGACCCCGTCTTCTCCTCCAGCAAGCACATCTCCTTCAGCCACTCCACCGGACTCCATTGGACGGATCACAGCTGCGTCCACTTCAGTTTCAGAAGAACCACGACCCACCACCACCCGCAACACGTTCCTCGCAGGAGCTGGAGCAAGATCACCGCCGACCAGCTCACCACCTCCCTCAGCCTGAACCCTCCCGCCAGCGCAACGGACCCCAACGAAGCACCCCGCAACTTCACACAGTGGCTCACCAACTGCGCCAACGACCTCGCACCACTGAAGAACCCTCCCAGCAGACCCGGCTGCAAGAAAGCCTCCTGGTTCACCGACGAACTCAAAACATCCAAGAAAAACTGCTGCACCCTTGAAAAAGCCTGGCGCCATGACCAGACCACAGAAAACATGACTGCCCTCAAGAACGCCACCCGCAAACACCACCAGCTGATCCGCACGACCAAAAGGACAACATTTAAAGAACGACTGGACAACAACACCCACAACAGCAAGGAACTCTTCAGCATCGTCAAAGAGTTCTCCAACCCCAATGCCGGAAACAACGACATCACACCCTGGCAAGACCTCTGCGACTCACTCGCCACCTTCTTCCACCGCAAGATAGCCGACATACACAACAGCTTTGGCGCACAGACCACGCACCCAACCACCGAACCAACGCCCACCACCACCACCACCCTCTGCAACTGGACCCCGGTCAGCACCGAAAACACCACCCGCATGATGAACACCATCCACTCCTGATCACCAACCGACCCCTGCCCCCACCACGTCTTCAACAAGGCCGACTCCATCATCGCACCCCAACTCCGGGACATCATCAACATCTCCTTCAACACCGCCACCTTCCCGGAGAGCTGGAAGCATGCCGAGCTCAGCGCCCTCCTGAAAAAACCAACAGCGGACCCCACCGACCTCAAGGACTTCCGCCCCATCTCGCTCCTCCCTTTTCCTGCCAAAGTCATCGAGAAGATCGTCAACAGACAGCTCGCCGCCTTCCTCGAGACAAACGGTTCCCTTGACCCTTCGCAGTCCGGCTTCCGAGCCAACCACAGCACCGAGACTGCCCTCATCGCAGCCACCGACGAAATCATATCCCTGCTCGACAACGGGTAAACAGCGGCCCTCATCCTCCTGGACCTATCTGCGGCGTTCGACACCGTCTGCCACCGCACCCTAGTACAGCGCCTCAGCAACATCGGGATCCAAGGGAAGGCTCTGGAGTGGATCATCTCGTTCCTCGCCGGAAGAACCTAGAGAGTCCGCCTCCCCCATACAGATTCAAGGCCACCGAGGTCATCTGCGGCGTACCACATGGATCCTCACTCAGCCCCACCCTCTTATTATTATTATTATTATTAATCGGGTTTTGTAAAGCGCAAACAACCCGGAGGCCTCGTAGCGCTGTGTGTAGTCATACTAATGTAAGGGGAAGAAGTTAAATGAACAGATAAGTTTTCAGATCCTTCCGGAATTTTAGAAGGCTGGGTTCACTACGAAGGAGAGTGGGCAGAGAGTTCCATGCCTTTGCGGCATTCCAAGAGAAGGAACGCCCACCCCATCTGGAGCGTCTGATCTTATTGACAGTAGCCAGGAAAGCAGTACTAGATCGCAACGATCTGTGAGGAAGGTAGGGGTTTGCAAGGGAGCAAATCATGGTAGGGGCAGTCTTCCACATGGATTTGTGCATGATACACAAGGATTTGAACAACACTCTGGCCTTAATGGGAAGCCAGTGCAGTTTCCTCAGGGCCATTGTGCCTGATTCCCGTTTGTTGAGGCATAGTAAAAGGCGGGCTGCAGCATTTTGTGTCACCTGCAACTTCCTTATTGTGGAGGTGGGAGCCCCTAAATATAGGGAGTTCCCATAGTCCAAACGGGACAAAATAATGGCTTGCACCATTATTCTACGGGCTTCGAAGGGGAGAAGTGGTAGCACCTTTCTCAGCATACGCATGAGCCCAAAGCATGTGGCGGACAGAGTAGTAGCTTGTTGCAAAAAGCTGAGGTTAGTGTCCAGCCAGATGCCTAGACTTTTTATATGGGACTTTGGTTGGGGTGGAGGACCCATACACAGGGGCCAGTCCGACATAGGACTGGGGATGGTTGAGTTGCCTAGCATCATGAGCTCCGTTTTCTCGCCGTTTAGTTTTAAATGCGAGGTAGCCATCCACTGAGCGACCGCTACCAAACAATTACTTAGATTCGAGGGGGAAGAGTCAAGCTGGTTCATAGATACAACTAATTGTGTATCATCGGCGTAAGTAACTATGTCAAGGCCGAACGAGTGCACTATATCAGCAAGAGGCTGCATATAAATATTAAAAAGGGTAGGGCTCAGAGCAGAGCCCAGGGGCACACCTTGGTCCAGGGGCCACATTTTTGAATGGGTAGTGCCCTCAACAACCTCAAAGGAGCGGTTCTCCAAAAAAGACTGGAGCCAGTGCATGGCTTTCCCAGAAATTCCCATTTGATAGAGGCGGTGGAGGAGAATGCTGGTGTTGACAGTGTCGAAGGCGGCACTAAGGTCGAGCAGCATAATTGCTGTAGTGCCGCCTTGATCCATTTGTTTCCTAGCCAGCTCAGTTACCGCCAAAAGAGCCGCCTCAGTTCCCAATTTGGGACGGAAGCCAGCTTGGGAATCATGAAGTAGATGATGATTTTCTAAGAATTGGGTAATGGACGTGTTGATGTGTTTTTCCAAGAGTTTGCTGACCCACGGAAGGAGAGAAATAGGTCGAAAGTTGGCCATGTTCTCCGGGTCCAAGGTAGGCTTTTTCAATAGAGCCTTAACTTGGGCACATTTCCAGGCAGTGGGTACTGAGCCTATGGTAATAGAAGCATTCAGAATATTAAGAATAACAGGTTTGATGGTGTCCTCGATTTTAACTAACTGGCAGGGGGGGCAGGGTCCGTAGGAGATCCAGATTTAATTTTCAGCATTAGGGCCCCCAGTGAGTTCTCATCCAACAGTGGAAACTCATCTAATTTTGGAGTCGTGGCGTTTAGTGAAGTGGTTCCTGTATCCTGGAACAGATTGGGTGGGTTAAAAGCAGAGGCAATTTTCTGTATTTTACTGTGAAAGTATTGAGCTTGGCTATCACAGCGGGCCTGGGCTTTGCTAGGGTCAGTGGGAGTCGGAGGGGTATCAATCAGGAATTTAGCTATCCGAAAGATTTCTCTGGATGAGTTGGAGGCGGTGATAATTTTTTCCTCGAAGTATGAGGTTTTAATACGTCTAATTTCTGTTTTGTATTTTCAACGTCTACATGAGCCCCCTCGCAGCCATCGCACGCCAACACAACCTCAACATCATCTCCTACGCCAAAGACACCCAGCTGATCCTCTCCCTCACCAACGACCCCGCCACCGCCAGAGCCTGCCTTCACGTAGGGATGAAAGACGTCGCCGAGTGGATGAAGGACAGCCGCCTGAAACTGAACTCAGACAAGACAGAAGTCCTCATCCTGGGATCATCGCCCTCCGCCTGGGACGACTCCTGGTGGCCCCCTGCCCTGGGCACCACCCCCAAGCCAACGGACCACGCACGAAACCTGGGCTTCATCCTGGACTCCTCCCTCTCGATGACCAGACAAGTCTACGCCGTCTCCTCATCGTGCTTCAACACCCTGCGCATGCTCCGTAAGATCTTCCGCTGGATCCCGACCGAGACCAGGAAGACAGTCACCCAGGCACTCGTCACCAGCCGACTGGACTACGGGAACACCCTCTACGCGGGAACCACGGCCAAACTACAGAAAAGACTCCAGCGCATACAGAACGCCTCCGCACGACTCATCCTGGACATCCCTCTCCACAGCCACATCTCGACCCACCTGAAAGACCTGCACTGGCTCCATGTCAACAAGAGGATCACGTTCAGACTCCTCACCCACGCACACAAGGCTCTCCACGACATGGGCCCGAAGTGCCTTAACAGCCGCCTCACCTTCTACACCCCCACCCGCCAGCTACGATCGGCCAGCCTCGCCCTCGCCGCCGTACCACGCATTCGCAGAGCCACCGCTGGAGGAAGATCCTTCTCCTACCTGGCGGCCAAGAAATGGAACTCCCTCCCCATCCTTGTCTGCCTGACCCAAGATCACCTCTCCTTCAGGAAACAACTCAGACCTGGCTTTTCGAGCAGTAACAGACCCCCCCCCCCCAGCGCCTTGAGACCCTACTGGGTGAGTAGCGCGCTTTACAAGTTGATTGATTGATTGATTGATTGATTGATTGAGTAGAGTGGCCTAGAATGAAGTAGCGTAAAGTGCAGAGTAGATTGGCATAGATTGCAGTGGCATAGACAGCACTGGCTTTGAGTAAAGTGGTGTAGAGTGCATTGGCATCAAGTGCAGTGACGTAGAGTGGAGTACCACAGTGTAAAGTGCAGTTCGGTAGAGTGGAGTTGAGTGGCATAGAGTGGCATAGAGGGCTGTGGCGTAGAGTAGATTGTTTCAGAGTAGAGTGAAGTGGCATAGAGTTGAGTGATGAAAGGGTACAGTGGAGTGCTTCAAGGTAGAGTGCAGAGGTGTAGCGTGGCATAGAGTGGCGTAGAGTAGAGTGGCATAAAGTGCAGTGATGCAGAGTAGATTAGAGTGATGTACAGTGCCATGGTATAGAGTGGCGTAGAGGCCCGTGGTGGAGAGTAGATTGTTTCAGAGTAGAGTGAAGTGGCATAACGTGGAGTGGTGAAAGGGTAGAGTGCAAAGGTGTAGAGTCGCGTAGAGTAGAGTGGCATAAAGTGCAGAGATGCAGAGAAGATTAGAGTGATATACAGTGCCGTGGCATAGAGTGGAGTGATGCAGAGTAGAGTGGCATAGAGTGGCCTGGTGTAGAGTGCAGTAGAGTGGCGTAGAGTTGAGTGGTGCAGAGTAGAGTACAGTGGTGTAGAGTGCAGTGGTGCAGAGTAGAGTGCAGTGGAGTGGTGGAGAGTGCATTGGCGTGGAGTAGAGTGGTCCAGAGCAGACAGGTGTAGAGGGCAATGGCCGAGAGTACAGTGATGCAGAGTAGAATAAAGAGACATACAGTGCAATGGTGTGGAGTGTTGTAGCGTGCAGTGGTGTAAAGTGCAATGGCATAGAGTAGAGTGTTGTGGAGTAGAGTATTGTGGCGTAGAGTGAAGTGGTGCAGAGTAGTTGGCGCACAGTGCAGTGGCATAGAGAGCATTGTTTTTCAGTAAAGTGATGTAGAATGCATTGGTGGAGAGTGCAGTGGTTTAGAGCCGTAGTCGTCAAACTTTGTTACACGGGGGCCGCCTTGAGCAACATGTTTTGGAGCCAGGCCCCCCCTCAAACCTTTGAAGTGGTAGATTGATAAAAGGGTAAGGACGTTACCAAACACAGGTGGATTTATAGTTTGCGAAACCTTTCAAACACCAGCAAAAGGTTTTGGGGGCAAGCATCCAGGCTGGTTTAGACCCATGCCTGTGCAGACAACTCTGCCACTGGGATGTTGGTTTTCTTATGTTAGAACACTTACCCCATATGTGCGGTGAGTGTACCTTCTTGGCATCAAAGTCTGTCAGAAAACAACAATGTCAAGCAGTAACTGCAACTAGTAGTATGCCTTCAAAATGGAAATAGCACATTTTCAAAGCCTTTCTATATCTAAAACAATCTTTATTTACTGAATAAAGAAAACCTTTGGATTGCCTACACCTTGTTTTGCACAGGCTCATTCAGCGACAAGTCGTTTGAGGATTGGAGCTCACAGCTCTATTTATTTATGAAATCACAGATCAAGAAGTGGATGTGGGATAGAGGAGGTTACAGAAATTTGGTTTGGTGCAAAACGCACAGCGTCTTCAAATGACTTTTCCTTGGTAATAGGAACCAAAGAAGGGATCGAAGTGTCAGTTAACCCCATTCCCTCGGCTCGCCATGCAGCACAGTGGCGCTGTCGCCCTGCCTGCTCAATGGAACGCCCAGCACAGCGGGGGAATTATCCCCACGTGGGCATTCCGCGGACGCCATGTCGAGCTCAGCTCGTCATCAGCACAGCGCCACCGTGCTGCATCTCTCGTCATCAGCATGGAAGAGGTTAAAACTGGGCAGCAGCATTCTGGATGTGCGGCCTCACAGGAGATACAAGTAGGTCTAAATAAAAGTGACAACTGGCCCCAGGGCAGGTTACCCCTTTGCAATGAGGCTAGACATGTTTAGGTAAAAGGTGTGTCACTGCTATGAATTTTCCACCACAAGGTGTACTTTGGGAGGTAAGGAAAATGTCTGAAAGCACACTTTCTGCACACAAACCCATACTTAAGTGATACCTAATCAGTACCCATTGCACCTGCCCTAATCCTACTGAAGCAGGGCAAAGGCTGCTGGAATGCTACACAGAAACTACAGTAAAAAAACACAAAACATGGTCAGACACCGTTGAAGTAAAATTCCAGAAAGAAGTGTTCCTAAGTCTCATATGGTAAAAACTAAATTTAACACCTCAGCAACCTGTGGAGCGTGCAATAACTGGGAATCGAATCTGCGAGCAAACAAATTGTTTTATATACAATTAATAGTTTGGACAGATTTCTTTATACACAATGGTCATAATTCTGAGATTAAGATGAAATATAATTCCATCAGTTTTAATCAATCAATCAATCAAGAATTTGTAGAGCGCACTACTTACCCATGAGGGTGTCAAGGCGCTGGGGGAAAAAAAGGGTTGCGCTACTGATCAAACAGCCAGGTCTTGAGTAGCCTCCTGAAGGTAAGCAGGTCTTGGTTCTTTCGTAGGCTCAGTGGGAGGGTGTTCCAGGTCTTGGCGGCGAGGTGGGAGAAGGATTTGCCACCGGTGGTTGTTCTTCGGATGCGAGGGATGGTGGCGAGGGCGAGGTCGGCGGAGCGGAGCTGACGGTTGGGGACGTGGAAGAAAAGTATCTGTTGAGGTAGGCTGGGCCGGACTTGTGGAGTGCCTTGTGTGCATGGGATAAAGGTTTGCCCAGTTATTATTTGGTGCTTTTATAGAGTGGAATTCATGGCAGAGGCACTACCACAGGGATAAGCCTTGTGAGTGGCATAACCTCTTACGAAAACATGTAAATGACACAGAACATACACATTGACCCAATGTGGATGGCAACACAGTCATGGGGGACTGACTTAAGCTTTACACAGTGTTTAAAATAGAAATATACAAGTGCAGGTACCCTCTATCAGAGTATCTACTTGCTTTTAAGAAGTGCTGATAATCTCCAATTATAACTATTGCACCTCTACTGAAAAGTGCCGGTACTCTCCCTCTCAAAATAGAGCAGAGCAGGCACTCAGCACCGGCCCATTTAAAGCGCATAGCTGCAAAGTTTCAAAGGTCCATGTGTGATGTGGTGCTCCAGGCCAGGTTTTTTTCTTTTCAATTCTGGGACTGATAGTCCCATTTTATAATTAACTAAACAAGACTACATGTTCCATAATTCAAGGGGAAAAAACCTAGACCGGAGCAGTACATCAAGTATGGACCTAGGACACTTGGCAGGGCTGCTGACTTTACACACTTATACATGTTTCTCCTTTCACTACAACTAATACAGAAACAAAGGACATGCATGCATTGGCAGCTAGAAAAAAAAACCACCAAGCAAGTAGTACATTAAAACAAAGCTGAGTAAAAATATGTTTTATTGAACAAAAATACCAGTACTTGATGGAAAACTACAGCTACATGTCTCAATAGTAGTATATCCTGATTAACTGTAGGGGTGGCAAATATCATGATAAAATGTAAACGCAAAAATTAATCATGTTTTTGCTTACTGCAGACTGTAAATGTCTGCAGATTGCTTAAAAAGGACTGCAAAGTGCTTTCTTTCCACACTGCTCATTCTCTCTGCCATCCTCGTTTTCTTACCGAACTTCCAGGGTTTTGCAATGGGCTTTACATCGATCAGGAGCTATTGCATTAGAAGCCCAACTGCCTTTCAAAATGAGGCCACAAAATACCAAACAACAGGAATAGGCTACAAAATATTTCGGACAAAACTGCAGTGAACGTATGGGACTCTTCTATCACTGGGGGCTGGGGGGAGTGTGGAGCTGCGCCCCCCTTCTCAAGACTCCACCCCCCCAGGGGGGCACGCTGCACAGTTTGAAGACCTGGTTAGAGTAGAGTGGCGTAGAGCACAGTGGTGTAGAGTAGAATAGTGCAAAGTAAAATAGAGTGGAATAGCGTAGAGAGTAGCGGCGTAGATTGCACTGGCATGGAGTGGTACAGAGTAGAGTACAGTGGCATTGAGTGCAGTGTTGACGAGTAGAGTGGCAGAGAGCGGAGTGTCATAGAGTAGAGGGGTGTAGAGTAGAGTGGAGTGTCCTAGACTGGAGTGGTGTCGAGTGCAGTGGTGCATAGTAGAGTAGAGTGTGGTAGAGTGCATTGGTATAGAGTAGAGTGGAGTGATGCAGAGCTGAGTGGTGTAAAGTGTAGTGGTTTAGAGTGTAGTTGCGCAGAGTGCATTGGAATAGAGTGCAGTAGAGTGGTGCACAGTAGAGTGCAGTGGCACAGAGTAGAGTGGCCTAGTGTTCAGTAGCAGAGAGTGCAGTGTAGCAGAGTAGAGTGTGATGGAGTGCAGTGGTGTAGAGTAGTGCAGAGTATAATGGCATAGAGAGCTGTGGCATAGAGTACAGAGGTGCAGCGTAGAGTGGCATAGAGTACAGATGTAGGGAAGTGCCTCTTTTACATGGTTAGCCTCCACTTTTTGCCTGATGCCTGATGTGATTTCGAACTGTCAGCGCACTGGGTCCCTGCTAACCAGGTTCCCAGTGCCTGATCTCTTTCCCCAAAACTGTACCACGATTGGCACAACTTCAGTTAACCCCTATACTTCCCTAGTAAAATGTACCCGCGGTAGCTAGGGCATGGGTACTGAGGAGGGTCCTCAAGGGGTGCAGCACCCATTGTGCCATCCCAGCCCCCCCCCCACACTGAGGCTATGTACTCTGCCACTGAAGGCTGCATGTCTTGGTGCACCCCTATTTCAGGCATTCAGCCCTAAACCAGGGTGCACTATATCCTATGTGTGGTCATATCAGCATGAGCATATATGCCCCTACAGTGTCCAGTCCATTCTTTGATGTTGTAAGTGAACAGAGAAGCCATAAACATTACATGGGCTGGATACTAGTCAACACGAATTTCGCATCTTCGTGATGGCTTCACAGATTTCTAAGGTGTTTGGTACCAAACATATTGTCTTAATACATTCTCACTAATACCAGTGATAGATGCATTAATACATTTCACACAGGAGACCCTTTTAGAGGGTCTCCTGAAAACCTACAAAGCCCTGGCGTGATTCCTGAGTGGTTTTCACCAGCCGACCACGAACAGACATCTGATCATCGGGTGAGAGTCTGCTCTGAGCAGAGGTGGTGCACACATCCTCCAGAACAGGATGGCTTTCCTGAGCAGGAAGCTTCTAAGGCCATGCTGCCTTTGAAAACTATCCCAGGAACCCCCAGATGGGGGCGAGGCCAAAAAAACCCTTTCCTGCTCTTTTTTTGTGTGGAAGGAAAGGCACAAAAACTAGTGCGACTTACAGCTGTGCCCACCTACAGCCTGCACCACCCCTGAGGCAGGGCAGGTGAGGTGGAGCCGACTTTTCACTTTCCACCAACTTGAAGATAGGGAAAATAGCCTATCATGGTCAGGGATGTGCACCCCCCTCTATTGGGGTAAGCAATTATAGGGTGTAGTCACCCTACAGGTAAACAGCCCATTGGCTACTACCTAGCTCCCCCTCAACGCCCCCTGAATTTAGTATTTAGCTGGCTCGTTGAGACCTTGACTTCAGATTCCCCGGACCAAAAGAAGACAAAGGATGAAGACGTGCTGCTAATCCAGGAGCTGAGCCCTGCTGCAGAAGAAACCGGCATCAACAACAGTGGTCTGCCATCTCTACCTGAAACCGGTGCAGCCTCTAAGAACCCCGGAGCCCTGTCAGCCTTCACTCATTGCCTGGGACCTCCCTTTGAACTGGTAGAACTAGTCCCCGGCACACCGCCGGTAAAGAACCCTACAAGGTGAAGAGCAGTGCGAACCGCGTTGACCTGATTCACCTCGTCAACCAAAAGTTACAGCAGCCTAGGCTTATTGGTCCCCAGTGCAATAACCGACCCCATCAACACATCCACCAGCCAGAGGGATGCCCATAGAACCTGCGACTGATGCTGGAAACAGCCCCGCTCTTGTGAGCCTGTAATAGCTTTCTGGCGATGTTGAGTGAAAGCAGAAACTTGGGCACGACTGCCCCGACCACGACGGACTGCTCTCACCGCACCTGTGGCTGATCGCCACAGATGAAGAACAAAATCTGCATCCCGAGACCTCTGTCACCTCTGATCCAGTTTACCCAGAACTGCCTGCTGTGCCCAGCCCTGGGACTTCCAAAGCTCTGACTCCCCTGTAGTAGAGATTCCCCTGAACTCTGGGCCACTGTTGTTGCCAAAACTATGAGGTGGAGTGTTGTTCCATCGACCACAATGGTAAATGTGTTGCCGATACTCTGCTATCTAACCCTATGTCTTTCTTCCCCATGACCGCGACGGTCTCTGCCTGACGGTAGTGACCGCTGTTGCTTAAAACCTGTAAGTCTTTGCGTCTTGAACTGCAGTAGGTTAAAAATCGACATACGAAGCATTTATTAACTATTCACCAAAGTTCTTGGTTTCTAAAAATATATATAAAGATACAACGTTATTCTTTTACAAATTGGTCGTGGATTTATTCTTGAGTATGTGTCTCATTTATTGCCTCTGTGTGATTTTTCCCCTGCATACCTTTTGGGGATTCACTGGACTCTCTGCACAGTGAACTTCCTTTTTAGTATACTATGTAGAGAGCCAGCTTCCTACAACAGTGTTACAGAATAGAGTATAGTGGCGTAGGGCCCGATTCACAGAACTAACTTAAGACAAAATCCTAAACTTACTACTTTTGGTATTCACAGACGTTAGGATTTTGTCTTAAGTTTGTCTAAAGACACACTTAAGACAGACTTAAGACAAAATCCTAACTTAAGTCTGTCTTAAGACAAACTTAAGACAAAATCCTAACTTCTGTGAATACCAAAAGTAGTAAGTTTAGGATTTTGTCTTAAGTTAGTTCTGTGAATCGGGCCCGTAGAGTGTAGTGATGCAGAGTAGATTGGCGTAGAGTGGTTTTGAGCAAAGTGGTTTAGAGTGCACTGGCATGGAGTTCAGTGGCGTAGTGTGTAGTGGTTAGAGTAAAGTGCAGTGCCATAGAGTAAAGTGGTGCAGAGTAGAGTCAAGTGGTGCAGAGTAGAAGAGAGTGGCGCAGAATGGAGTGGTGCAGTGCAGATTGCAGTGGCATAGAGTAGAGTGGTGCAGAGTAGAGTAGAGAGAAATAGTGTGAAGTGGCGTAGAGTGGAGTGGTGCAGAGTAGAGTGGAGTGGCGTAGATTGGAGTGGTTTAAAATGCAGTGGCAAAGAGTGCAGTGCTGCATAGAAGCATAAAGTGGGATGGGGTGCATTGGCATAGAGTCGAGTGGTGCAGAGTAGAGTAGAGAGGTATAGTGTGAAGTGGCATAGAGTGGAATGGTGCAGAGTAGAGTGGAGTGGCGTAGATTGGAGTGGTTTAAAATGCAGTGGTGAAGAGTGCAGTGCTGCATAGAAGCATAAAGTGGGATGGGGTGCATTGGCATAGAGTAGAGTGGTGCAGAGTAGAGTAGAGAGGTATAGTGTGAAGTGGCGTAGAGTGGAGTGGTGCAGAGTAGAGTGGAGTGGCGTAGATTGGAGTGGTTTAAAATGCAGTGGCGAAGAGTGCAGTGCTGCATTGAAGCATAAAGTGGGATGGGGTGCATTGGCATGGAGTCGAGTGGTGCAGAGTAGAGTAGAGAGGTATAGTGTGAAGTGGCATAGAGTGGAATGGTGCAGAGTAGAGTGGAGTGGCGTAGATTGGAGTGGTTTAAAATGCAGTGGCGAAGAGTGCAGTGCTGCATAGAAGCATAAAGTGGGATGGGGTGCATTGGCATAGAGTAGAGTGGTGCAGAGTAGAGTAGAGATGTATAGTGTGAAGTGGCATAGAGTGGAATGGTGCAGAGTAGAGTGGAGTGGCGTAGATTGGAGTGGTTTAAAATGCAGTGGCGAAGAGTGCAGTGCTGCATAGAAGCATAAAGTGGGATGGGGTGCATTGGCATAGAGTCGAGTGGTGCAGAGTAGAGTAGAGAGGTATAGTGTGAAGTGGGGTAGAGTGGAGTGGTGCAGAGTAGAGTGGAGTGGCGTAGATTGGAGTGGTTTAAAATGCAGTGGCGAAGAGTGCAGTGCTGCATAGAAGCATAAAGGGGGATGGGGTGCATTGGCATAGAGTCGAGTGGTGCAGAGTAGAGTAGAGAGGTATAGTGTGAAGTGGCATAGAGTGGAGTGGCGCAGAGTAGAGTTCAGTGACATTTTGGAGTGCCGTAGAGTGGAGTGGCATTGTGCAGAGTATTCTGCAGTGGCATTTAGTGGTGCAGGATAGAATGTAGTGGGGTACAGTGGAGTGTGCATGCTGTGGTAGTGCACTGCCATTACACACAACACATCTTCAAGGAAATGACCATTACATTTGCACAGACAGACAGTTTTACTGATCAAAGTATACAGCATACAAACAATGATGTGTGGAAATGGCTTCACCTAGTGTATAGATTTTTATTATCATATTAAAATATTTGTTTCCACCACAGTTCAGAATTACCCAAAAAAAGCTTCATTTGTGATTCCCTAATTCTGATATATTCTGAAATATCTGCACAGTTCATTTACTGACATTTAAATGTTGTTGTGTGCTTAAAAAAATAACATTGTACAACCCTTCGTCTAAAATCCCCCAGAAGCCAGCATGATTGTTACATGAATACTCCTACTTTGAAGTTGGAGAATGAAAAGTAAACACCAAGCTCCCTCGGAAGACAGAGCATGACATTTGACCTCTGTCTCTGCATGTACAGCATACATGACATGATAAGAACATTTTTTTAAAAGCCTGGTACAGCTCTGGTGGAAGGATACCGTAAATAGTGTATGAGCCACATTACAGACAAACTCAAGCTGGACAGCCGTAAACCAACAAAAGCTAGCAAATAGTATGCATACAAAAGTGATTTCCACAAAGCCAGTGGTAAGCAATGGGTGGAATTTATTTTCCGAATGTCCCCAAGATGTTAGGTCTTTAACCTAGTGAAACATGAATGAGTTATTCATACTGACAGAAGAACATTAGGTATCTCTGTACACCTTATCACAGTCGGGTCAGAATGCACTAAAATTTCACCCGGTATCTAGTGGGAGTGGTGCAGTCTTCTACCTCTCACTGCCTCCACCAATGACCACGTACAATAGTATATGAGGGCCAGTGGGAGAATGGGGGAAAGGGGAGTGGGATGAGACAGAAAACAGAGACCCTAGACTCCACACTCATCACGTCTGCTACTGCCGGTGGACATAGTGTATGAAAGCGATATAATGGATATCTAAAGGTAAAGAGATGTCTTTAGTAATTTGCAATGAATATTTTGCTCTTAACCCCTTCCACGCTGATGACGAGCTGGGCTCGTCATGAGGTAGCCTCCTGGCACGCTGATGACGAG
Source organism: Lissotriton helveticus (assembly GCF_964261635.1). Taxonomy (NCBI): domain Eukaryota; kingdom Metazoa; phylum Chordata; class Amphibia; order Caudata; family Salamandridae; genus Lissotriton; species Lissotriton helveticus. The sequence continues at coordinate 1,191,619,473 of NC_136071.1, read as the reverse complement.
CCCAGCTCGTCACGTAACATGCGCTTTAGAAAAACTCAGCGTACGGGCGGAATTCCGCCCGCACGCATGCGGTTAAAGAGAATATGTATACTTTAAAATATCTCTTTATAATCCATACTGTGAACTTTGACATGGAACTTGTATTTTGTAATGTAAACATACAAGAAATGAGCACCCTAAATTTATGTTCACCAACACTTCTGTCTGTGAGTAGAATAACTTCCTCAATCTTCTTCACTATGCACATGCTGCGAAGATGAGTGACAAATTCTAATTGAGTCTTGTGGCACTGATAGGTAGTTAATAGACATTAATCCAAGGTAAGTTAATAGACTTTCATCAATTATTCCTAATATTACCAATTTATATTAACATCTCAGGACCCTAAAGCTGTATGTTTTGACCTTTATACATTTGGGAAAGAGCTGAAGACTCACCTCTTTAACCCCTCCCATGCTGATGACGAGCTCAGCTTGTCATCAGCCACAGTGCTCGTGTGCTGATGACGAGCTGAGTTCGTCATGGCCATTAGAACACTCGCACGCTGGGATATTTCCCCTGCTGTGCTGAGCGTTCTGAGGAAACGGGTGTGGCCATGACGAGCTCAGCTCGTCATGAGCACAGGAGCACTGTAGCTCAGGACGAGCTGAGCTCGTCATGAGCACCGGGGCGCTATGCGCGCCCCCCCCCACCCCCCCAGCACAGCTGGAAAATTACCCCAGCAGCCAAGGGGGTTAAAGAACATACATCAGAATGCATTACCCATCCACAACTCAACTTCCTCTCCTGTTACTCGTTGACTCTCTGTTTGCCTTTGACGCTATACCGCACTCTGCTGCCGTTTGGCTATGTTCACTCTATAGAAATACCACATACATATATACATACATACATACATATATAATTCTTTCATGAAATCCAATAAGCCTACAGTCTTACAAGAGTTCATATTGTATGTTAAAATACGTCACCGGTTGTTTTCAACAAACAACACTGCTTTCAGAAATACTTTCCTTTATTGCAGATGTGCTTCAATACAAATCCATACGAAGCATGAACTAAAAAGAACTTTTAGTGCAGTGTAACAAGATCCGGTTGCAGCAACATTATATCACAATTAACGAGCAAAGATGTTATGGGTCCCAAGGGACAGGTAACGCAACTGGTGCTATGTAAAGCGCTCTGATACCCGATTAGGGTCAAGATCGGCGCTATATAAAACTCTATAAACATTTATTTTAAAAAGGGAACTTATATCCCAAAATCCCAGGTGGCTGCCACATCTCTAAGGTATGGGAGATGTCATGGCTAGATGGGAAATGTAGTTTGTTGTTGGGGCATTGTCACACAGGGGCACAGGCATCAACCTAAATACCGATCGCAAATGGGCCGATTCGCAGAATCGGCCCCTTTGCAACCGGTATTTAGGCAATTGGGATGCATCAACCCAAAACCCATTTGCAATATAGATAGTCGCAAAATTTATGGTTACCTAAATTGAGAATGCTTTAAGGGAACCGCAAGTTATGATTCCCTATTTAGGAAATGCTAATTACCATCAACTGCAAGTTGATGGTAATTTGCAAAAACTCAGAAAAATACAGAAAAGTGCATTTTTCAAAGCGCCATGCGGCCATATGGTGAACACATATGCCCTTAGGGCATATGTGTGCGCCACATGAGCATACATGCAAAATTTGGGGGTGCCTCTGGGTGGCCTTTAAGGCCCCCTAGCACCCTTCAAATTGCATTCACAATTTGCGAGTTCCTATTTGGTACTTGCAAATTGCAAATGGCTTCCCATTCACTCGTATGGGACTCTAGGCCCATAGGAATGAATGGGAAGGCATTCCTTAATTGAGAATCGCAATTTGCAATTCGCAATTAAGGAATGTGCAGGAATCGGAACTATTTTTGCAAAACCTACATGCATAGGCAATTGCGATTCCTTAATAATCGCTATTAAGGAATCGCAATTGACTAGCTTAATGCATGTGCCCCATAGTGTGTTCTCTGCGCATGCGAAGCCTCAGCCCGAACAGCGATGCCGCTCTGCAGGGACTGCCAGGAATACCTTCTTTGGAGCATCAAAAGTGCTAAGTGTGCATTGTACACACGTCTCAGCGGTCTGTGTGGGTCCCAAGCGTGTATTTCTATTGCAATGCAAGCTTGTACTAGGAGTGTGCACAATTCACTTAATTTGCTCTCTTGTAATTAGCCATGATTTCAGAAACAGTATGAGAGACTACACATAAATAAGTAAAAATAAAAACTGGCAGTTTGAACACAAAAACACAATCTCCATACTCAGCAGCTACTTGTGTTCTGTCAATTGCATTGTTCCCATGCACTTGCAGCAATCAATTGTTTACTGTAACTAGTGCTTAATTTGGGGGTGCCTCAGGGTGGCCTTTAATTACATGACATGGTATATAGCATCATTTCTGGAGTCTGTGTAACAAGAGTAATGCAAAATTACTGTAATTACACCAGTGTAATGCACAGTTCACCACTGCCTTACCATTAGAGACCCAGCCCCCAAAAACCTAATACAAAAGTAACATGGGGGGAGGGGGAAATACTGGGGGACAATGGTACCTGCATGGCGGAGGTGGGCTGCCAGTCAGAAGCCCCAGTCCAGGAATTTATCAAACTTGTCTATCCAATCCAATGACCTAATTTCCCTTTTTTGCACCATTGCATTATGGTTAACGTAGTTGTGGTATTTTGAAAATAATTAAAGTGACAATGTGCTGATGTGCAAAATTCTACAATTCAGAATTACAAAGTTGCAAAGTGCTCATGTGCAATTCACAAAATTATAAAACATTAAAATCAATTTTGAGGCTGATCTTTAAATTTATGTGTAACAATTGTTCTTGTATATTTCTCTATTTTCTCTGCTTTTGTGCTCCATTAATAACCTTCAGTGGGCAAAGTCCAATCTCCTATTTTTCTCCAGTTTATTCTTACCAGTTTCTTCTATTCAGTCAAATGCACTTTATTCGATTCATTAAAATCATAAAAGCAATAAAACATTCATGTACAATTAAAAGACACTTATTTCATACATATATACACAATCATTGCAAAATCATTAATGTTACATATTGAGAACAGGTGCAAATCTAAACATTTTATAGATATTTCAATGTTATTGCACGCTTAGCTGTACAGAGTCCCTTAGGGAGACACAGACACTTACCTGAACACGCCGCAGCTTGCCAGACGGCCACGGTCCACGCCGCCACCGCCAAGAGTCAGCTTTCCTGCAGTTTGGTCGCGCCGCCGCTCTGGGACTACGAATCCCGGCAGCCTACGCGGCGGCGCACGTTTCTGACAACGCGAGGGCGCCAAGGAGGCGCAATAAAGCGCCGCAGGACCAGCTTCGCGGGACGCCCGGGGCGAAGCCCGGGCAAAGGGCGGGCCCTCTACGGCCCTCATCGGCTGGAAAAGGCTGGGCTGGGCCACCCCCCTGACATCTCTCTCACAGTTCATAAGGTACTGTTTCCAGCTAGTTTTATTTGATAAAAGTTAACAGAGGCATTGGCCTCCCATTCCATTACTGGATGTTTTGATTGACTTGCACGGCACATCGTTGCCAACATTGACTGTACTCACTTGAACTGAGCCCTGAGTTTGTCTAAAATTACCATTTCAATTATGGGGAAAAAGCTGATCCCTGCCCCAGCTGAGGCAGTGAATACTATTGACTCATATCTGGTACAAGTGGTCAGTAATATCAACAATAAGAGAAGGCAATCTCTTGGCCTAAGTCAATCACCTATTTTGCACACAGATAGCCCCTCTACAAGTATTTTAAGTACAGCGACATCGGATTCACTCAGTGAAAAACCGCCGTCAGTTTCTGCGGACTCTAATCCTCAAAATAATAGCACCGAGGTAGCAGCTGCTGCTGACGTTGACTTTCCAACAGATAGAACTGACTTAATAGATCTATCAGATAGTGTTTTTATTGATGTGAACCAACAGCCAGCTGTCACGGAGGAAGACCCACAATCTCTGCAGCCTACGACACGGGCTGTTAGAGCCTGTAGAAGACTTCCAGCAAAGAGGGGGGGGAAACAATTAGGAAGGAAAAAACCCGCCACACCACCCACTAGGTTGGGGGGGAAATATGTAGAGCCCAACATTGATATTGATATAGAGTCCAAACGCATTGTCGATGATGAACTTTTTAATAGGATTCAAGAAATGATAGATATCAAGATCAGGACTATAATTAAACCTCTGATCGGGAAACTAGATAAATTAACATCTGAGGTCAAAAAACTGGGTGGGGTACATACTAAATTAGTAGATGAGGTAGAGAACCTATCCTCTCTCGTCACAAATGTAACACCTACAGACGTGGAGGTTACCCCAACCGAAAGTAATCTACAACCCATTCAACAAGGGCCGCTGCTTTTGCCAGTGTTGGCGTCAGTACCTATTCCTGGTCAGGATACTGTTGTAGACAATGGAGACGGACGAAACAGCACCACTGGTCCTACAGTGGTTACGCAACAAGAGGACGTTTCAGCCCAATTTATAGTGGAAGCTTCGCCAGTAGTGCTGGTGCTGGCGAATGTGCCTGTTCTATCACAAGGAAAAAAAGAGTCCAATCAGGATCTAAAAGATAAAGCGTTACATTGGCTCTCTAACAATATGTATATGGCCCAACAAGGGCTCGATAAACTGGCAGGGGATATTGTTATGACCAGGAGGGTTTCTTGGATTGGCAGTAAGCCAAAAAAGTTCCAGGGGGACTGTGTCATTCTAAATTTTGCCAATGCCGAGGTTCTTCCAGAAATTGTGAATAATGTCTTCCCACCCCAACGCCGTAGTGGCTCGATAGTTCCTCTTACTGTGGTATATAAATAAATAATACCGGATCTAGGTTTTACTGGACATAGCAATAACAGATAGCTCAATAAATAAGAGTCAAGATTCGAGGTAGTAGGAGTTTGCAGGTTTAATATAGCATAAAGGACAGGAACAGGACAACCTGCACAGGAATAGGATGACAGGGCCCTGCAGGGGGGACAGGAAATGACTGGCGTGGCCCGGCAGCTGCAGGGGCTGGATCTGGGATGAGCGCGCTAACTTTAATAACAGTACACAAGCATATATATTAAAACAGTTGCATTGCAATACATATGATAGGCGGAGCAGTGGGTGTGGTCAATAGCAGTCGCGAAAGATAAGGGTGAAAGTAGGTGTAACAGGAGGCGTATACATAGACATGTGATGTAAACGTAACAGAATATGTCATAAATGGGGCGGAAACATGGAGGGGGCTACCTAAGGAGCCGGGACCTCTGACCTAATGGTGCGCGCAAACTGACAATGACGTATCACTAGGAGAAGCTGGGGGCTATGAACTCTGTGCTAGGAGCAGAGACTGAAGTCTGGAGAGTCAGGGCAACATGTACCTACCACTATCTAGTATCTGATGTTTAGAGGACATGTTGATAGAAACTAAAAGTTATCAGGGTAAAGGCTAACAGACTCTAAGACTGGTGCATGCATTATTCTACATGTAGTGCGTGATGAAGAATATTAAATGACCATAAATACAGTATTTCTCTTGCATGGAGACGTAAAGGCTAGACTATGACGGAAACTATTGATGCGATTCAGTAGCTTAGGAATGCAGAGAAGGAGGGCTGGACTGATAACTAGAATCATAACATATTCTTGGCAGACTCGTAGGCAGAGCTAGGCTGAGCCGGGCACTGTGAGGCAGGAAGTAAGTGAAGGGTCGAGGATACAGGTGGGGGCTGTATCGCTCCTCAGCGAGGGTTCAGGAGACAGGAACTGAATCTGGTGTCCAGGCCCTTTTGAGGCCTAGAAACGGGGACTTTACAATGAAATAACGTGCACACTGGGAAACGTGGCAACGTAGCTTTACATAGGCCTAATATTCGTAGTTTTCACGAGAACTGGAAACTGGCATACTAGGGATGGACACAACTGTAATTGCGTCTTTAATCAAACATGGGGGATGCATATGCATATTAATCATGCACACATAACATAAGATGGAGGACACGTAGGGACACAGAACATGGCAAAATTTACTTTTCCACATTCCCTCCTTGTCACTACGTTTCCATCAGGAAACATCAATATTCATGATACCATCTATCATTTCATACAGTATCATTTGCTCGTCTCGAATTTTCTTGGAACGGGATTTAGAACGGGACTTGGGACTAGGAATACAAGAGGTAGCACAAATGCCGCATATCGCAGGGCCACATTGTATACAGAGGCAGCAACTGAATATGATCGCTACTGCAATACCTAGAAAGGACAATACTTTCCATCCCCAGGCGGAAATCATATTCCAGAACCAACCGGACCATGTCCAGGTGCCTGGATCTTGGTGTAACATATGGGCAATTTTATGGAGTCTGGTTATAGCTGAATAAACAGACGGCGCGTTATTTGGAATGAAAATGCAGCAACTAGATCCGATGACTCTACATGCCCCGCCCCTATCGGCCAGTATGACGTCAAGGACGAGACGATTCTGGAGCACGACAATTCTCATAAAGGATTGCTCTTCGGTTAAGTTACTTAGAGCAGAAGTAGTCTCAATCACTACTGCTTCAAGGGTTCTCGTTAATCTACGTATCAGTTTACTATTCACGACAGTACCTAAATAAGGGAAGACACCTTTATTGATATCTATATATTGTTCTAGAGCAGTTTCAGTATAATCGACAATCGGGAGGTCTCTTTTGTGTCTAGTATGTACTAGGTGGGAATTCCTATGGTAGTCAGGTGGGGCTAGGAAAACTGGTGGCAGTAGGAAGGCAATGTAACAGGTTCCCTCCCAATCGAGGGGCAGACGAACATATGCGGTCTGACCACAAACAAAATAAGAATGACGTGAAGCTTTGAAAATAGATTTCCTACTGTCACTATACTTGACAATAGTAGTACAATCACTATGGCCTACATGTACGGAACCATTCTTTCGGACACATAACTCGCCTTTGACTGGTAGTACTGAAATAGCAGGTAAGTCTGGAGTAGTATCAGAGTGAACATTCAGGACCATAAAATTCCAAGAATAATTACCTAAATTATAAACTTCATTTTCTAGATCTAACCCTGTTCTGTGGGGAAGACCTTGCTTGTCTGGAAAACATGTACTGTTAAGAAAAGACATATCTGTTGAGGATGACGTTAACGTGGACCATGCTCCACATGAACCATTATGTGAAAATGGATAAGGAAAGAGTGGCAGAACTCCCTTCGGTGTCTGGAAATGGGGGAGTCGACCACACACCCAACAATTAGTGGCATTGCTGGTCTGGTGTAAGTAATGTAACATGCGGATAAAGGAATTATTACGCATAGCAAGACGATATGAGAGTTCATGAGAAGGCAGATCACTAAACGTGTGCTCTACCGTAGCAATAGCAGACTTATTTACATGAGAAACTGGAAAATACAAATAAAATGCATAACCTGTGCAGGTAGTCATAAGGCTGAAAAACAATATGAAACTTAGAAAAACGATACATCGGATTGAGTTTTGACTAACTCTCTCACTATGGGGGTCTATTTTATACATGTCAGAAACCGGTCTAACCGTTTCACCTAGGGGAGGACTTAGACAATCAAACTGGCTGACTTATTTTACTAGACCTTAATTTTTGCTTATACTCCTGTTGCGGAGTTTTCTCTAACAGGGAGGGTTCAATATCATTGTCTTTTGCGGGACAGTCCTTAAGAATAGTACTTTGGCAGTCTTTTAAATCCTGGGAAATGTTCTTTAAAACAGGCTTCAATCCATAAAACTTCTTCACATGTGACAGGTGGACCCAGCCCTTTCTGCCTTCCAGCTTGACGGCAGTACGGGTGGCCAGGAGGACCTGTCGGGGTTCCTTCCAGCGAGGCTCCAGCGGACTTGAACGATCAAAGTTCCTCACGAGAACCATGCATCCGGGAACGATTTCATGCGGTGCCACCTCGGTATTGTCTGGAAATGCGGCGGCAACCTGTGAACGACAAGAGTGTAGGGCAGACATCAAGGAAGCTAGGTAATCTGTCAGCATATTACTTGAAACATCGGTAATACTTCGGGGTCTAGGTGTGCGGCCGAATACGACCTCGTACGGGGACAGACCTGATCTGGAATGTGCGATCATGCGCATATAGAATAGGGCGACTGGCAGAGCTACTAGCCAGTCCACACCTTTCTCTTTACAAATCTTGGCAATACGGATTTTCAGGGTCTGATTATGTCTCTCCACGAGACCGGCTGCTTCAGGATGGCGTACACAATGGAACTTCCACTGGTACCCTAACAAAAGGGAAACATGTTTCATAAGCTCAGATGAGAATGGCTGGCCGTTATCAGAATATACGACTCTAGGGAGTCCATAACGGGGGAAGAATTCACGAACCAACTGCTTGGCAGTGGTCGCGGCTGTGTAATCTGGGACTGGATATGCCTCTGTCCACCTGGACAAAGCGCATACAACTACAAGGACATACTTGAAACCTCGACATCGCTCCATCTGAATATAATCCATTTGGAGGACTTCAAAAGGGTGGTCAGGGGGCTGGAATCCACCTTGTTCCACCGGGACACTTTTACCTGGATTGAACTGGCAACATATCATACAGGTACGGACTTTCTGCTTGGCTGCAGCTCGTAAATGCTTGTTGAACCAAATGTTCTGGATACTGGCTAACATAGCTTTTTCTCCTAAATGTGCTGGACTATGTGCGGTATTGATAATGACTTGAACCATAGAGTCGGGGAGAAACCATGTGGCTCTACCCTTTGTTACCCATCCCTGATCTGTCTGGACCCCTCCTTGTTCGGACCATTTCTTGATTTCATCGGGAGTAGCATGTAACTGGATATCTATGACATCTTGAGTAGGGTCCTTAACTGTCATACAGGTAGTCGGATCTGGAGTATGTGTCTGTGTCGGATTAACTGGAATGTCTGGAGTCTGTGCTGTAAGCTTGGCTGTGCGATCTGCTAGATCGTTACCTTGAGAAATGATGTCAGTAACTTTCGTATGTGCTTTGCACTTCATGATAGCAATAGATGTCGGTAAATGTATGGCATCTAACAGAGCTTGAATAAGGAGACCATGCTGAATCTTGGTTCCGTGAGAAGTCATGAAACCTCTCTCCTGCCAGAGCACTCCAAAGTCGTGTACGACTCCGAATGCGTAGCGTGAATCTGTATAAACATTAACTTTCAGGTTCTTAGCGTGTATGCAGGCTTGTGTCAGAGCAACTAGCTCTGCTGCTTGAGCAGACAGGGTGTCAATACGGTGTGTTTCTATAACTTCAGTGTCAGTAGTCACTGCATACGCGGCTACTAGTTCTCCTGTACTTGTTCTCATACATGAACCATCCACATAAAGTGTCAGGTCGGGATCTGGTAATGGAATATCTGTCAGATCTTGTCTTGGCTTAGTCATAATATTAACTACTTCCACACAGTCGTGTGTGGCAGGATTCGAATTAACTGACGGTAACAGTGTAGCAGGATTTAGAACGTTGCAGCGTCTGATTTCTATGTGTGGCTGGAACAATGTCAATTCATAACCTGTTAAACGTGCAATTGTCAAGTGCTGAGTTTGTGTTCGGTTTAAAAGAACTTCCACGGAGTGTGGAACTTGTACTGTCAAGGAATGTCCTAATACTATGGAATCACTTTGTCTGATAGCTAGTGCTGTGGCTGCAACTGACTTGAGGCACGCAGGCAAAGCCTGGGCTACAGGATCTAATGTGCTCGAAAAATAAGCACAGGGCTTGTATTGTCCTGCTTGATCTTGTGTGAGAACAGATAATGCTGTACCTTCACGTTCTGTGACGAAAAGTGTAAAAGGCTTACTGTAGTTCGGTGTAGCTAGAACTGGAGCTTGGCATAAAGCTTTCTTCAACTCATTGAAACTAAGTGTATGTTCAGATGTCCAAGGGAGGACAGTCGATACGGCTGCCTCCTGTGTCGTTAACTGTATCAGTGGTTTAGCTAGAAATGCATACTGAGGAATCCATTGTCTGCAGTAAGAAGTAAGGCCGATAAAAGCACGTACCTCCTTCTGTGTCTTGGGTTGAGGAAGACTCGCTATTAACTGGATACGGTCGGGTGTCAACTGCCTACCCCACTTGGACAGTAAGTGGCCTAAGTAGATCACTTGCTGGACACAGAATTGAAGCTTCGAAGGGGACACCTTGTGCCCCATCTCGGCTAGGAAATACAAGACTGTAAGTGATGCTCGCTCGCAAGCACGTTCAGAACGGGCTGTGATCAGTAGATCATCGACATACTGGAGCAGGGCAGTGTCAGTTGGCATGTGAATATTGTCTAGTTGTCTCTTAAGTGCTTGACTGTAAATACTAGGACTTTCTGTGAAACCTTGAGGAGCTCGTGTGAACATATAGCTCCTTCCATTTAAACAAAATCCGAAAAGAAACTGGCTGTCTGGATGAATGGGGACACTGAAAAACGCGTTCTTGAGGTCTATGACTGTAAAAAATGACGCTTCGGAATCAATGGCTGTCAATAGGGAAGAGATATCTGGGACAACTGGATACTGGGGAATAATACATTTATTGAGTTCTCGAAGGTCAATCACTAATCGATATACTGGGGGTGCATTTGGATCAGTACGTTTCATGACTGGAATGATCGGAGAATTAAATACATTGGAGTCAGTTTCTACAACTACTCCTTGAGCGATGAGCTCGTCAATAATTTTGGATAAGGCTGTTACAGCCTCAGGTGGCAATCTGTACTGTCTGATTCGTGGTAACACTACACCTGGTTTGAGAGTCACACGATGGGGTGTGATTTGCATATAACCTACATCAGTTGGACCTTGCGCCCATAAATGCTGCGGAACATTAGACAATCTCGGATCAAAATCTCGTAACACAAAGTGACCCTTGAAGTCACGTAGAAACAAACGTATTCCCTCTGGGGAGCAGCAAATAACTGTACCTAATTCTTTCAGTGTCTTAATGCCTAACAAATTTTCTGGACATGACTTTGTAAGTAACAGATCAGTAGTGCGGGACAATGGACCTACTTCTAGAGTAACTGGCTTTGATATCTCGTTTACAATAGGCTTTCCTGAAAATCCAAGGGAAACATTTCTAGAGCCTGAGAGCGGAGTCCCTGGAACTTCGGCGTGACTGATGGTCGTCCTACTTGCCCCTGTATCAATCAGAAACTTTCTGTCTTTCCCTAGTACTTGACTATGAACATAGGGACCTTCTTGATCTACAGGAATCTCGATGAGAGGCAAGCCTACCCCCCTCTCTAGGCTGTTTCATGAGTACTGTTGATACTCTGGATACTCGGACTGTGCATACTGGTACATCTGTTGTGTAACATGCTGTGTTGCAGCAATAGGCTGCGGTGCTGGAACTGTCTGTTGTGCATTCTGTGGCTGAGAAGTCTGTGAAACTTGTTCTTGTCTAGGCGGACGTGGTCTTTCTTTAGTTTTACCAGTGGCTATATTATGTTTCAGAACTGCACACTCGTTTATAAAATGACCTGGCTGTTTACAATAATTACATGTCCCTTTAACGGGAACTGTAGGATGACTGGCTTGATTCGGACCCCTCTTCTGACTGTCTTGAGGAACAGATTGTCCAACTAGTACTTTCATTTTCGTGTCTTTCATACGTTTTCTCTCATGATCTTGCTCTTCTCTGATTCTATTCTGGTGGTACTGGAGCATCTGTAACATCTGGGACGGGGTACTAGCTTGCCATGTACTTTCGACTTTCAAAACTCGATTCTTAACTTGTGGACTTGAATTCTCGACTAATTTAGTAACAAAAAGATGAGGGTATGACTCACTACTTGTCTTGAGGCCACTGTTTATAATAAAACATTTTTCAAATCTAGAATAAAAATCACTAGTGTCTTCGTCTTGTTTCTGTTTACAGGCTGAGATTGCATCCCAGTCTTCCTTTTTAGTGGCTAATAATCTGGGCAAAACTTGTATTAACAGTTCTGGTAATTCTTTACATTTCTCTCCAAGACCGGTACCTGGTACTCGTATCTTATCTTCAGCTTCTAGAACTGCCCAATCGATCTTTTTCTCTCCCACCTCCCAATCTTTTTCCTTGAGTTTCTCGTATACCCCTGCGGGCAACAGGACTTTTAACATTTTAATAATATCTGGATACGTGTATTCTCCCATACGGAGCATGTCTTTTAATTCTCGGTGGAACCCTGCTGGATCTTTGTCGTGACAGGGAATTAATTTCTTCATCTCTAAGCGTTCCATCTTTGTAATCGGGGTGTAAACAAATACTCGTTGCATTTCACCATCTGTTGTCCTGACTGGGTGTACTTCTCGTAACGGGTTCTGTCTGTCTATGTAAAACGGTTTACTTTCTGGAGGTGAGACATGAACAAAATGCGGGTTCAAAAACGTTCTATATTTGTGGCGTTGTTCTAGAAGAACACTAATTAAATCGGTACCTAAACCTTTCCATCTATACTGGAGTAACTCGTTCAGGACATCGTGTAACGGACCTGGATCAGAATGTTGACCCTCATACAGAGTAATGAGGTGCTGGATCATATACATACCCACCAGTCGCTGCTCGGCTGGGGGCAGTTTCAGAAACATTTGTGCCACTATTTCGTCTGGAAAAGTGGTAGAATCAGTAATCCATCGGACTGCTGATCGGACTAGTTCTTGTTCATGCATAGTACTTAACTCACTATAACCGATTCGTGATTTCAGAATGTGATCGGTAGCTTGAAATACTTGTTCCAGAGAACCTTGTTCTGGTGCTGGGTGATGAAAAACTGACTTGTGTTCTAGGCGTAAGTGGCGGTCTGGAAATCTAGATTTTCCTACATACGCTATTCTGGCGGGATTCTCGTCGTCTACCTCTTCAGTAGAAGAGTCATTTTCTTTCTCGCTTACTTGTGCTGCTTTACGTTGTTCGTGTAACTTTATTATTTCCTTACGAATTCTCTTGTACATACTCTCTATACTACTGATAGTTCTGTGCTTACCCTCGGCTATATTATCACTCCACCTTGTCAGGATTCTCATTTCGGCCGGATCCTTGGTCGGATAATCTTGTTCCCTTATTAAACAATTAATCAGAAACTTTAATAACATGAGCTGGATCTCAGCTTTCCTTTGAGACATGGCTTCGCCAATACTTTCTGGATCATCCCCTGTACGGATGAAACGATATATTCTGTCTAGATCTTCTTTCATATTCGGTAGGGTATCCAAATACCCGGTCACCCGTCTTACACGGATGGAATATATAACTGTACTATCATCACCTGCAACTGGATCATAGCGGCATTCAGTAAGAGCTCGTCGGATTTCTGCAACGGACTTATATTTGGGCGTACGCTGTAACGCACATTCATGTAACTCGACTAACGTTAAACGTTGGTGTGGTGGCGGGGTACCAGGAGGACCTCCTCCTGCGGCCCCTAGACTGGAATCATCGACTGATACTCTTCGTGCTGGCAGAGTGGGAAATTGAAATGCAGGCTGGACCGGGGGTACCGTAGCAGGTACTCCGGTGTCTGGAGGAGCAGGAATTGCTTGATTTACAGGGACTGGCGGAACAGGATTTGCATATTCTGGAACCGTGTCGTCCAAGTAGGACGAGATGAAAATATCAGCTGCGGTCGGTTTGTGACGTAGCTTGGTCGGAACTAATGGTGGCGGAAAATTACTGGATGCCTCCGGGGTCGCTTTTGGCAAGCCCTCGGCAAGAAGAGGATACATACCCTTAGTGAGGGCATGCCTCTGTCTGTCTGACTGTTCGGTTTTGACTCGTTCACCTATCTCGATTAATTCCCTTTCGTGGGCTCGTTCTATAGATTCTCTACTTAATTCTGAATTTCTGATTTCTTTTTCGGTTCTTTTATGAGATTCTTTGCGCCATAACTCGATGGCATCTTTCTGTGACTGTCTGGCTTTCTTTTTCCATAATGCTTCTTCTACTCGCATGATGCACTCGGCATCCCATGTACCCGATACGGGCCATCTATACTTTTCTTCTAACTGTTTGGTATACTCTACCCATAAATCTAGATATAATATGGTACTTATGCCATGCTTCTGATACATGAAATGACCTGGACTGTCCCTAGGCGGGACAGGAACTGCTTCTTCTAACAGACCTTTTCTAGTTCTTAACTGACGTAGTTTGGAAAATAACGGCATGACTGAACTGTAATCTAGACACAATACAATACACAATGAACACGATAATTACTCCACATTCATACCACGACATTAAAATACATGAAGAACATTTAAAATAACAGTTCGGACAGAATACTACCTGGAATACTGAAAACAGAATACATGGATTTTCTCGAGAACAGAACTGACTAGAACAGAAACTAGATGCACTGCTGAAACAGTACGAAACTTACCGGTCTCATAAAGAGACACGTCAGGACCCGCATCCACCGAAGTGGACACTTCGTTTTGGGATCTGTGTACCACCAAACCCCTCGGACCAGAGACAATTAGATTGACCCTGTCTAGATACTACCCCAGCAACGGTACTCACCGGGCAGCAAGAACGGAAGGCCTCGGACTGGACTGGACTGCTTCGACGCCGGACGGACGAACTTCGGACTTCAGTTACGGGTGGGCCTCCGGATACCTCGGACCTTGGACTCTCGGCTTGGGCTCTGGTCGGGACTCGCCGCGTTCCTCCACCGCTTCGTCTGGATGCTGGACCGCCACCTCCGTCTCCTCCTGGGGCCTGAGGGATACTTGAAGCAGAAATATCTGCACGTGGCCGGTATGGTTCCGTCACGGCTGCAGAGGGTCAGGGGGCCGGCGTGGCTTCACCGGCGCGTGGGGAAAGGGCAAGTCCCTGTTCGGGCGCCATTATGTGGTATATAAATAAATAATACCGGATCTAGGTTTTACTGGACATAGCAATAACAGATAGCTCAATAAATAAGAGTCAAGATTCGAGGTAGTAGGAGTTTGCAGGTTTAATATAGCATAAAGGACAGGAACAGGACAACCTGCACAGGAATAGGATGACAGGGCCCTGCAGGGGGGACAGGAAATGACTGGCGTGGCCCGGCAGCTGCCGGGGCTGGATCTGGGATGAGCGCGCTAACTTTAATAACAGTACACAAGCATATATATTAAAACAGTTGCATTGCAATACATATGATAGGCGGAGCAGTGGGTGTGGTCAATAGCAGTCGCGAAAGATAAGGGTGAAAGTAGGTGTAACAGGAGGCGCATACATAGACATGTGATGTAAACGTAACAGAATATGTCATAAATGGGGCGGAAACATGGAGGGGGCTACCTAAGGAGCCGGGACCTCTGACCTAATGGTGCGCGCAAACTGACAATGACGTATCACTAGGAGAAGCTGGGGGCTATGAACTCTGTGCTAGGAGCAGAGACTGAAGTCTGGAGAGTCAGGGCAACATGTACCTACCACTATCTAGTATCTGATGTTTAGAGGACATGTTGATAGAAACTAAAAGTTATCAGGGTAAAGGCTAACAGACTCTAAGACTGGTGCATGCATTATTCTACATGTAGTGCGTGATGAAGAATATTAAATGACCATAAATACAGTATTTCTCTTGCATGGAGACGTAAAGGCTAGACTATGACGGAAACTATTGATGCGATTCAGTAGCTTAGGAATGCAGAGAAGGAGGGCTGGACTGATAACTAGAATCATAACATATTCTTGGCAGACTCGTAGGCAGAGCTAGGCTGAGCCGGGCACTGTGAGGCAGGAAGTAAGTGAAGGGTCGAGGATACAGGTGGGGGCTGTATCGCTCCTCAGCGAGGGTTCAGGAGACAGGAGCTGAATCTGGTGTCCAGGCCCTTTTGAGGCCTAGAAACGGGGACTTTACAATGAAATAACGTGCACACTGGGAAACGTGGCAACGTAGCTTTACATAGGCCTAATATTCGTAGTTTTCACGAGAACTGGAAACTGGCATACTAGGGATGGACACAACTGTAATTGCGTCTTTAATCAAACATGGGGGATGCATATGCATATTAATCATGCACACATAACATAAGATGGAGGACACGTAGGGACACAGAACATGGCAAAATTTACTTTTCCACATTACTCTCAAGTTCTTTTATGATGAGACTCAGCTTGCTACCATACCCATTATCCCCAGTTACAAAAGAAATACTAATCCCAGTAGCTGGGGTGGGGGCACCACATCTCGACATTTTAATGACTGGTTTCAGCCCATAGTACATCGGGAGCCAGGAAGATTCAACTACCAGAAAGAGTTTAATAACAGGCCAGTCCTCGCACATGAACCAAGGTTTAATGGTTGGGGTTCTGGCCTTATGGGTTACGAACATAGTGCGCGGGGAAATAGGCCCACACATTGGTTGAGAAACGACAATTTTCTTACACGTCCTATTACCCCACAACCTATGTGGAACCCAGCTTTATATGGACAGGGTCAGGTGGCTACTCCTTTTGAGTGGGGTTTTGCCACAGGAAACAGGCTTGGCCCTTTATCCGACCTGAACACTTGTGACTGACTCGAACCAGGAATTGACCTGGATAGGGAGGTGTTGAACAACTCACTAGTAAAATGTGGAGATTTAAACATTTTTGAGCACTTGATTAATTCCGTCCCCAATGTAGCATCAGAGTCTCAGGCGTTAATGAATCCTGTACAGCAACTGCTTCCATCTTGGACTGGGGCTGCTGTAAATATGAGCATGTGGGGAGAGGGCATACAGAGCCCGTGTCTAGTTGGCACAAGCGAAGGCCCATTATTACAACTAGCAGTCGAGGGTGATTTAGAGGATGCAAATGAACTAAGGCCATCTACTGATTCGTGCAAGATTATTAGTTGGAATGTAGCAGGCTTAGCTGCAAAACGTCAGGATAATGCCTGGTTGAGTTATGTCACTAAGCATCATATAATCGCCTTGCAAGAAACCTGGGATACATCCAACAATCTCTGGTGGGATGGGTTCACCTGCTTTACCAAACCTGCAGTGGCTAGCAGGGCGGGCAGAGCAAAAGGTGGATTGGTAATTCTGTTTGCGTTAGACTTAGTGGGAAGCTACAGGCAGATTAGTACTGATTCTGACAATATACTAATGGTTGAAAGGGTGATTAATAAAACATGTAGGATTTTATATGTAAATTTCTACAATTCAGGGAATAGTGATTATAGCGGTCGCAATATCTCCAGTTTGGATAATATTTTAAACACAGCAGTACAGAATATCGAGTTAGTTTTTGAGTTTATTTTATTAGGCAATTTTAATATTCATTTATGTAATCTATCATGTAAGGGAAGAAGCACAAATGAGTTTGATGATGCGGCCTTACAGGGACCCCATTTTGAACATTCTGCAGAGGGCCAGGAGCTTGAGGATCTGTTGGCTAACTATGACTTATACGAACCTGATTGTGGCCTGAGATTGCCAACTTTTACCGGCGCCCAAAATGGCACAGTGATCGACTACATTTTTGTCTCACCAGGGATCTTAAATCAGACCATGGCTTATCGCACAGTTGCAACACACTATAGTGACCATAACCCAGTTTTACTCGAAGTGGCCTGGGGTGCTCAGATGGGGGCGCCACCAATGATATCAAAAGTGACACATCCACTGAGGACCACTGATCAAGACCGACGAGTGAAGTGGGCTAAAGTGATTCCGGAAAATTTTTATGAAAAATGCTTCCCTAAAATCAAAGACCATGTGGAGCGTTGTAAAAATCCGGGCACGCAAGGTATTCACATAGTAGCAGCTTATGAGGCAATCTGTAACCAGGTATCTAAGGATCTTTTAGCGAAACCAATCCAGGGAGTACAAGGTCACAAGCGATGGTTCGACTCGGCATGCTCGAAAGCCCATAGAGAACTGTTGGCAGCTTTAAAAAATGCCCCAAGGGATAAAGTTGTAATTTCGAGTTTAAGGAAAAACTATAAGTCAGCCATTAAGAATCGCAAAGACACCATTAAAAGCGAAACATGGGACAATCTTCTCTCGGCGGCAGTGATGAAGGATAGCAGGAAATTCTGGGAGATCATTAAACAGCCCATTTTCTCTGAGGACAGCAATGCACCTATGGACTGCGTGATCACAGATGATAAATGGTTGTCTTTCTTTAAAAATGTTTATGGGGGTGATGAAGATGGTTGTAATAATGGTCCACTACCCAATGTGGATGTTCATCCTATCATCTTTAATCCCCAAGAAGTGGAGAAAGCTCTCTTGGCAACCACCAAACATAAGGCACCTGGCCCCGATGGAGTCCCTGCTGACTTTTTTATGTATTCTCCTAAACTGTGGGCTGAGGTTATGTCAAATGTGTTCAATGCAGTTAATGGTAACCCAGCTCCCGCCTCGTGGGCCAGATCTACCATCGTCCCCATTTTTAAAAATAAAGGTCAGCGGGACGACCCCGCGTTTTATAGGCCCATATCCCTCTTGGACTCAACGATAAAAATTCTGGGTAGAGTCCTTTTATCTAGATTGAGGGAGAATGTTGAGGGCTGTGGCGGGCTGTCTGACCTGCAATATGGCTTTAGGGAGAGAAAAGGGACCATCGAACAATGTATTAATCTGCATTTACTCATCTCTAAGTATACGGTGGCCAAGGAGGGTTCTGTGTTTTTGGCATTTATGGACCTCTCCTCGGCCTTTGACCTCGTTAATAGGGCAAAACTCTGGTCAATTCTTTTGGAGATGGGTATTGATGAAGCTTTGGTCACGTTTATGGCTACTATGCATCAGGAGCTTTTTGCAGCTGTCCGAGTGTCAAATAATGGCAGATGCACCCCACTTTTTAAATCTTTAAAAGGGGTTCGGCAAGGCTGCATCTTAGCGCCCACGCTTTTTACCATCTATATTAATGGCCTGGGGGATTACCTGCGAGACCAGGACGCGGATGTGCCACGTGCAGGAGATGTCCACATCCCGGCACTCCTGTACGCGGATGACGCCGTGTTGATTGCCCGTACCGGTGTAGGTCTGCAGCGCCTCTTGGACGCTTTTGGCTCTTTCATGGATAACCTAGACCTTAGGGTTAATGTCTCTAAATCACATACTATGGTTATGGGCCGCGAGCGTTTCAAAAAAAGACATAAATCATTTTTCTGCAGAGGGGCCCCGGTGGCCAAGGTAACCACATTTCCCTATTTGGGTGTATTGTTTGACCAGAATGGAACGTGGGGGCCACAGATCAGAGCAAAGAGGATTGCGGTTACTAGATCTTCCTCAGCACTTTTGGGCTTTGCTGGCAGGTTGGGAGCCAGGCCCATGGAAGCCCTTTTGAAGATCTATAAGTGCAAGCCTGTTGCTATTGCACTATATGGATCCCCTTTGTGGGGGTATGTAGATCTTGACCCCATCCAAAGGGCAGAAAATAGATTCATAAGATCGCTTCTCTCTATCCCCCAGTCAACTCCGACTTATTCCATACATAAAGAGGTGGGTTTATCCTACCTGTCAGACTCATTGAGTTTAGCACCCCTAACCCTGTGGCTGAAAATGTGGTTGAACGAAGACCTTCCTTTGAACCACATAATATTGAAGGATGTTTTATCACTTGATAAATATAGTAGCATCCCATGGTTGGCCTATCTAATTAAAACATTCACTGATTTGGGCCGCCCAGAACTCTTTTTAAGCCCAGATAAAATTAGAGCTCTGGACATAGACCTTATAAAAAAGTCATTCAGGGTTATGAAGGAAATGCGCCGTGAGGAAGTTGAAATGCAGAAGCCAGCAGTTAGGGCTCACAATCTTTTGGTGAGCGAATCCTCCCTTGCATCCTACCTCACTTTTGTTACAGTCCCTTACCACAGGTTTTTACTAACTAAATTTAGGTTTAACCTGTTACATTTTTATCTAGGTTCTTTTATGTCTTGGCAGAAGCCAGACCTAGCCCCCCCATGCAGTTGTGACCATTTTTCTGTGCAGGACACAATGCATTTCATTATGTTTTGTAGCCTATACCATGAGCAGAGAAGAAAATATTTGCTCCCTATTTTGAAAGAAGCAGGCTTTACTCAGGTGCGTCCGGCGTTGCTTTATTTACAACTCCTGACAAATCCCCGTATAACTTTCTGTATTGCTAACTTCTTAGTGGCCGCTGCGAGGGTAAAAAGGGGGGGCCAAATGTCGCCTTAAAAATTAACTTTTTAAAAGTTGTTATGTTTTTCTTTTTTTTATATGAATTGTATAATGTATTTTCTATTTATGCTTGTATATAGTATTTATAATATGTACTTAGATTGATGTTTTTTAGGTTATTGAAGGGTTAATTATGTATATTTCCCTTCTCAGGGTTTTATTGTTTTGTTTCTTTGTATGACTTGTAATAAGTCGAATAAAGATATTCTGACTGAGTCCCTTAGTGGGCATTTTTTTGATTTAATTCTATGAACCGCCACTAAGAAACTGGCCACACAAAAGATAACACGGATGCTACATAAAGACTGTAAATAAACTAAGGCAGGCCTAACCTGAGTAAAACCTGCCTCTCTTAGTAGAGGTGCCAGATATTTCTTCCTCGGGGCCATGTACAGGCTGCAAAACATAATAAAATGCATAGAATCCTGTAAGGAGAATTCATCACAGCTGCATGGAGGGCCGCTTTCCGGTTTACACCATGAATGGTAAGTGCCTAGGGAGTAGTGTATTAAATTGAATCTGAATTTAGTTAACAAAAACCTATGGAATTGCTTAGTTATGATTCTAAGGTAAGGCTCAAGGGAAGGCGAGCTTAGTAACAAATAGTTTTGTCTGACCATAGGTTTCGTCAATTCCTGCTCTTCCCGCGCTGCTCTTGCCACAGCCAAAAAGTTCTTTTTAGTCCAGATTGCGTCCTCCCGCCTAATGCTAAGTAGGGCATTGTATAAATCAGGACGTCCTAGCCGTGCAAAAGTATGTCTTACATATTCTAGCCAGGGAATTTTCATTGCATGGTCTAGTGACATGACATCTGTCAAGATGGAGTGATTAAGTGTTAACTCGTCATTAATCCATGTCTTTAGCCAGAATAATAGGGGGGGGTCATTCTTATTCTATCAGTAACATAGTCAAGTCCCACCTCCCCATGGATTGAAAATGTTGGTGTGGACTGAGGGGTAGATAACAAGCGTCTCAGGAACTTATATTCCGCTTTTTGTATCAGTTCTTGTGACGCATAACCCCATAGTGGGGAACCATACATAACTATGGAAATACATTTTGAATCATAGATTTTTAGTAGAGCATCCATGGGCCTGGCACCCAACCTTTTTGAAAAACTCAGCAAGGCTGTGGTTGCTCTCACCATTGACAGACTTTTAGCCTTTATTTGTGGGCCCCACGTGCCCTTCTCATCAAAAATTACTCCCAGGTAGGGAAAAGCTTCCACCCTCGATACAGCTTCCCCCTTACAGAAAAAGGATATGGTTTTCCTCTTTTTTCTGTGTCGGCCCACCACCATGGTATGTGACTTGTTCGCATTGATGTTTAGGTCCAGCTGGTCCATAAAGGTACTAAAAGAATCAAGCAAACGCTGAAGACCCACCCCTGTGCGTGCTATCAGGACAGCGTCGTCCGCGTATAGGAGAGCCAGAATCTTCGTTTCTCCTATACGCGGAACATCACCCTCCACTGCCTCTAGATGTTTACCCAGGCCATTTATATAGATGGTGAAAAGGAGGGGGGCCAAAATGCAGCCCTGACGCACTCCTCTTAGTGATTTGAAATGACTTGTACATCTCCCTTCCTTCGTAACCCTCACTTGGACGAATAGTTACTGGTGTAAAGAAGCCAAAAAATAGACAAGTGGTTTGTCCACCCCCATCTGCACTAGAACTTCCCACAGTTTTGACCTATTCACAAGGTCTAAAGCCGAGGAGAGGTCCAAGAAAACTAGAAACAAGGACACCTCCTTGGCAACTGTATACTTGGATATTATCAAGTGCAGATTAGAACACTGATCCACCGTGCCCCTTTTTTCTCTAAAGCCGTATTGAGTGTTTATTAGCCCCCCACACCTT
Source organism: Lissotriton helveticus (assembly GCF_964261635.1). Classification (NCBI taxonomy): domain Eukaryota; kingdom Metazoa; phylum Chordata; class Amphibia; order Caudata; family Salamandridae; genus Lissotriton; species Lissotriton helveticus. Next base: position 1,191,597,434 of record NC_136071.1, on the reverse strand, counting down.
TCAATGTTATCTCTAAGTTTGTATAGTAAGACTCTGCCTAAGATCTTAATTGCAGAGTCTAAAAGGGAAATTGGCCTGTAACACCCTGGATCATCCCTCTGGCCTTTTTTGAAGATTGGCACGATAATAGAGGTGGACCAAGTGCTGGGGAAGACTTTATCATTTGCGGCTACAAACACATTTGTTAGAACCCCCGCCCATAGTTTTGGGGAGTGTCTGTAAAAATCAGCAGGGACGCCATCCGGCCCTGGGGCCTTCTTTTTAGAGGTCTCCACAATTCCTTTCTCCACGTCCTCGGGTGAGAAGGACAAGGGAGCGTACACACCCTTCTCACACGGATTGTCCGGGACTGCAGATTCGCTGTTCCCATATACCTCCCCGAAATGCCTCACCCACTTATCATCTGGAATGATACATTCAGTAACTGTGTTGTCCCCCTCTGAGAAAAATGGGTGGTTAACTATGGCCCAAAACTGTGAGCTGTTGTTGAAAGCTGGACTGAGACCGTCAACATTATCGGCGCCCTCTTGCTCTCCTTAACCTTTTTGTGCGCGTAAAACAGCCGCCATTTTGAACACCATGGCTTCCCTGCTCCCGCCGAGAGCCAGCGCGCCTCTCTCCCCCTCCTAGCTTCGCCGGCATCCCCCGCATACTGACAACCCCCCTGCCTGCACCTGCCGCGAATCATAAAACCCCTCTTCAGCGCTGCTCTGCCCCAGGCCCTCGTCCTGTTCCCAGCGCGACACCTCCCTTCTTCCCATTTATGATCCCCGGCCCTTTGATGCAAACCCCCTTTTCCCCGTGTGCCCGTTCGTCTTCCTCGTTCCCAGGCCGACACCCAGCTCTGCCGATACTGTTCCTTGCCCCTCCCCGTACAATAGAAAGTTTCCCCCCAGCAAGGGATCCCCGGGTTGATCAAAGCCCCCCTGCCCTACGAGATCCGATCGAACCCCACACACTCCGTGAATCGGCGGAATATCCAGCTGCGCGATGATCATCACCTGTTGTGAACGGGGCGGGGACTTCCACTGTAACCTTGCGTGGGAACGGGCTGGGAAGGGGGGATTCTGAGGATGTCTTTCCGTACATCAAAGTATCGACGAGAATGTGTTACATGCAATAAAGAGATAAACTTGTGTATAAGAGGCCAGGCCTCAGGGATGCAGTTAGAGCACCTCAGAACGATACCTTCTGCCCGTTTTGTTGTGTTCTCCTCCGGAGAGAATAAAAACCTTGTTTCCTGCCTTCCAGTCTCCAGCGCCTGCCTCTTCAATAGTTTAACTTCTTTGTGGGTTCAAGAGGCGACACCGCCGGGCAATACTTAAGGATCTTATATTCTGGTTGGTAGTGCCACCCTTTTTTTTCCACACTGTCATGCAGAACCTCACAGGAAAGTAAATCTTCCCAAGCCTTCTTTTTGATGTCATTTTTCTTCCCATTTACGGAGGCCATGTACTCCTTTCTTAAACTGGCCACCACTGCCTTATCTCTCGGGGTTGATTTTAAGGCTGTCGTTAGTGCCTTATGGGCTTTGGAGCACTTGCCGTCAAACCAGCGATGTTGTTTAGTCCCACCCTGTAGAGGTTTAGCCGTTAAAGCTCCAGCAACATGGGAGCATATAGATTCAAAGGCCTTCATCACCTCAAGGGGAGTAGCCTGTTGGTCCTGACAGATGGCCATGTGACCTTCAATTGTGGGCAATAAATTGTCCATAAAATCTTCAGGAACCACTTTAGTCCAATGTATCCTTCTCCCTTGGTCCACAGGGCGTAAAGTGTGACCAATGGCCGAGGAACAGGGCTTATCTTCCCGATGGACTCCCCATTGCATAATTAACTGGACCGGATTATGGTCGCTATGGATTGAGTCTAGGGCTTTATAGGACAACACTCTATGTAGTAAGCCTGATGTTGTGAAGATGTAGTCTAAAATAGAGCCAGGACCAGTGCCTTTGTATGTAATGGTTCTGGTCCCTCCCACACTAATGCAGGGTTCATATAGGTTCCAACTAGCAAGAAGTTCCTCAAGAGCCTCCCCTGCCTTTGTGTGCTCAAAAAGTGGGGTGTCACTATGCCCATTTGGCCTTCTTGATCGCCTAGATGACACAATTCACTGCAAGGGTGTTCGTTAAAATCGCCTAATAAAATTATCTCAAAATTAGTGTAATTCATTTGACTGTACGTGGTAATGCATTGCTGCAAATCAACTACATGATCATTTCCCCTATCCCTGTCCCAAGAATTATAAAAATTGATTAAAAGAGTTTTACTACTGGATAGGGCGGTCCATTCAACAATTAGAATGTTTGGTGAAATACTCGGGACTTTCTTAAAGGTGCCTTTAAGATTAAGAGGGAACAAGAAGGCAAGACCACCCTTTGCTCTACCAGCGGAGCTAGGAGTGGCTGGGTTAGAATAGGATGAGTAGCCATCAAGCCAGAAGTTGGGTGATGTATCCCACGTTTCTTGGCATGCTATAATATCATGGCTACTTACAAAATCAATACACGACGAATCAGCCCTCTTTGTTCTAATCCCGGCTACATTCCATGTTATCAATTTACAGACTATTGCTTCACCTGGATTATAAATCTCTAGGGTAGCTGACTGAGGTGGGGGTGATTGTCAATCAATTTCTTCAATATCGGAAAGGGGTGAAAACGATTACTCACTACTACCCCTCCTCCTTCCTTACGAATGTGTGTCTGTAACAAGTTTGGAGCAGTCTGTGTTCCCAAACTCCCTCTAGTATGGTGCTCTGTAAGTCTCACTGGTCAGGCCCCTGCTCCAGCCGAGAACCGGCTTCTGGTAGATGACCCCGGGTATTCAGTGCAACGATGTGTGTTGGGGGTGGGTAAAAGAACCCCAGGGGGACTGGTATCATATGAACTGCCCCCTCTAAGTTGGAACCGTCCCAGAAGAGTTTGTTGGCCTGATCCGGGCGATCAAAGTTGACTACTACACAGTCCCCCTGCACTGACTTGGGACGTTTCCCAATCCATCCCACCCTGTTGGCAAATATGACCCTGTCTGCTATATGGGTCCCACCACTGCTACCTTCTGCACACCATGACCTAGCCTTTCTTAATAGGTCAGTAGCTGTTTCAACCGTGCCTTCTGTCAGAGTGGGCACGCCAATGAAGATAGCTACAAGCGGGGCTGCCTCCGGGGGTAGATTTAATTGCAACTTACTTCTCCTAACCTGCCGACTAACAGCATGTTTACTTGGGCAGGTTTTAGCATTGGTATTGGTCCCTATGTTCCCCAGTAAGGGGCCTCCCATATGGGGGGGGAGTATTAAGTAAATTGGTAGATCGTGCCCTGCCCGATACGGTGTTCTCCCTAGTGAGGAGCGGGTGGGGGTCCGGAGTTCTTTTAGACATATCAGTAGCAGTGTTAATACCAGGGGCAACAGTGTCACCTTTAAGTAAGATTGGCACAGATGAAAGATTCTTAACTATTTTATCTATTAAAGATCATTTCTTTAAAAGACCGTAAAGACAGATATTCAAAGTGTCCACTATGTCTTTGGCAATATCTGCAATCAAGGGCTCGATCCTCGCACAAAAAAGCGCCTCCAGCTGATCACCCATACTTAGGTCAGTCCCAGCGTGCGAACTCGTACTGGCCACTGCTTTCTTCCTCTTTACAGAGTCCCTTTTGGGGCCTTGTCCCAGGGTCGGATCCCTCTGGGTTGGTGGCGGTAATGAGGTATTAGTAGATGGGGGGCAATCCAATAACACCGCCACAAGTTTGTTATTTGTGACAACAACCTCAGGTTCTAGGGGGATAACAGACCCTCTGTCATAGTCAACAAGTTGTGTTACTGTAGATGATAGGGAGGACGAGAGACCCAGTTCATGTTCTGCACTTGCAATTTCCTTAGTTAACACCCCCACAGCCGAAGAGAGATATGAAATAATCGACTCCGAATGTCTCAGCACCTTGGCCCTCTTACCCCCCTCCTCCGCAGTGACAATGTTCTTGCGCTTACTCATGGATGGATGTCAGGGGGCTGGCCCTGCCCTGCCTCTTTCTGCCTCTGACGGCCACAGACGGCCCGCCCTCTTCCCGGTCTCAGCCCGGCGCCGTCCGCGCGTGTCCCGCGAGGCGGGAGGCACCCCTTGCACTTGTAGCACCTCCGGGCGCAGGGATGCCGTCACAGGTGCAGCGCCGGAGGCCGGGGCAGCTGGGGGATGTAGTTCCCGCTACGACCGATCCGGCGAGAAGGAGCCAGCAGCCGTTGCCCTCAAGGCGCGCAAACAGGAGAGGAGGTGTCGTTTTCCCTAGGAGTTGTAGGAGCAAGCCGTTCCCCTCACGGCACGCGTCCACTGCTCAGCGTCCCACCAGCGCGCTCGGCGCCCCTTGCACTTGTAGCGCCTCCGGGCGCAGGGATGCCATAACAGGTGCAACGTCGGAGGCCGGGGCAGCTGGAGGATGTAGTTCCCGCTGCGACCGGTCCGGCGAGAAGGAGCCAGCAGCCGTTGCCCTCACGGCGCGGAAACAGGAGAGGAGGTGTTGTTTCCCCAAGGATTTGTAGGACCAAGCCGTTCCCCTCACGGCGCGTGTCCACTGCTCAGCGTTTCTTCTATTATTTATGGCTAATATTTTAGTTCATATGTCGCATGTTGTCATGCTTCTATATTAATCATTTGTCAACACTTCTCCTTTTCGGCTGCAATACTTCAATCTCGCCCTTTGGTGAGCTGAGTCCCCTTTATTTATATTTTCCAATATTGTTAGAATTATGCCCTTCCTAGTTGCTGCTATCTCAACCATATATGTTCTCCCAAAAAATACATAAAAATAGAGACAACCCTCCGTCAAGAGCACAGCTAACTATAACTTGGGAAACTATAACTTGGGAATTTCTGTGTTTTTTTTGTTGAAAACATTAATGTTGCCACTGACATTGTAACCTAAACCTTTGGTTTTTTTCTGTGAATTTCTAAGGTTTTCTAAAAAATAAAAACATATTTTTGTCACACCTAACTATAACGTCACTTTACCCTTTGTTTTCTTTAGTAAATTTCTAGTTTTTTTAGGTAAAGTAATATTGTTTTACCATATGTACTATATGTAAAGCCAATCCCCCATTGTGCACCGAGCCCTGAGACAAACCCGCCACGCAGCCTTATGTTTTTTATAGAAGGGGGCCAAGTGGACCCCACCCTGAGCTTTACTAGGCTCTCAGTGCCTTATCCCCATGGCCTTTTTCTTTCTTTAAAGCAGAGGGAGGCCAAGTGGCCCCTGCCCGAGTCTTATTAGGCCTTGTGGCCCCCATGCCCCAGGGACATTTTTTAGGTTGGAGGGGGCTGCGGGACCCCTCTTCAAGCCATTATAGGACCGGGGAGCCCACGCGGGGCAAAAACTGTCAAAAAAGTGGAGGGGCAGCACGCCCCCAGTCTCTCTAGCTACTTGGAACCCAGCCCCCAGGGCCTAATTTATTCAATAGGAGGGGGCCATATAGCCCCAGCACCTGGGCCTTTTTGGGTCCTGTGGATTCCATTTTCAAGGGCATTTTTTTATTAAAGGGTAGGGGGGGCGGGTTGTCCCCTCCCCGAGCATTGATAGGCCTTGGGTACCCCATCCCTCATGGCTATTTTTTTTTGTCTGGCTATGTGGCCCCCCACCCTGAACCTTGTTAAACCCTATGGGACCCCATCCCTTGAGGCAGTTTTTTTCATTAAAGAAGAGGGGGGCTGCGTGACCCCCTCCTCAAGCTTTTTATAGCCCCAGGGACCCACTCACCAGGGGTCCACATTATTAAAGGTGGGTGCCCTATGTCCCACCCAGGGCACCCACCATACATTTTCTGGGGGCCATGGGGGGAGCTCCAGGGCTCCTCTCATGCAGCGGAAGCTGGTATTGCTCCCGCCTGCATGCAAGCAGTTCTCATTCTGCTCCCTTCGGAGGGGAGCCACAGTGCAGGCAGGAAACAGAAACAAAAGTATGCTCCCCTCTGGTTTTCAAAGCTCTCACCTGCTGGGGAGCAGACTTTCTGATTGCCCCTGAATGGCGGGAGATTCTAAAATGCTCCTACCAAGCAGGAGCAAACACAGATTTCCCTGCCACTGCTGGTGCAGGCAAAGAACGCGCTATGTCCCAGAGGTGAGTTCCGGGGACATAGCTAGTGTGCCGGCCCATGGGATGGGGTCCTCTGGACATTAATTGCTCACGGAAGGGGCCATCTGGCACCCATCCCTTTTAATTAGCTTAGCTGCCCCTAGGGGATGGGCTCAGGTAGGTGGGCCGTGCTGCCACCCCCCCCATTTTGACAAATTCCGGCCCCTCAGGTGGGCTCCTGGGGGGCTGTGATGCTCAAGAAATGGGACCCTGTGGCCCCCCTCCCCATTTAAAGAAATTTCTGCCCCAGGGGTGGCCTCCCCGGCGCCTGTGATGGCTTGAGAACGGGGCTGCGTAGCCCCTTCCCCACTTTGAGAAATTTTGGCTCCCTGGGTGTGTGATAGCTTAAGAAGGGGGCCGCGTTGCCCTCCTTCCCATATTTAATGATGTTGCTCCGGGGGTGAGCAACCCACTCCCCATATTCAAACATTATGGCCCCAGGAGTTGGGTCCCTGGGTCCTGTGATGGTCCCCCCCTTCTGTTATTCAATAATTTCACCCCCAGAGGGTGGGCTCTCCAGGGCCTATTAAGGGTTCACAGCCCCCCTTCCATTAATAAAACAAAGCAGCCTCAGCCATATATATTGTTTTCTTACAATATGGGCACAAGCTATAGTTACCTTAGGGCACAAGTTATAGTTTCTTGAGATATCTATAACTGCTGACTTTCTTCTATGGTTTTATGTGTGTTAAATCTGAACCCAAATATAATGTCCCCGTAACCCTTGTTTTTTTGTGAATTTCTAAGATTATTTTAAATCTACCTCCTAACTACCGCATCCTTGTAACCTTTGCTTTTTCAGGGAATTTCTATTGGTTTTTAATGTTATTTCCTAACTATAACGTCGCTGTAACTTTTTGTTTTTTTCAGTGAATTTCTAGATTTTTTTTACTATAATGTAATATTTAATTACCATATGTTAATCCAATTGTTGCCATGCACGGCCTGTGGCCTCAACCAGGTACCCATCCCCAGCAGGAGCTGGCATTGCTCTTGCTCGCAGGGAGCAGCTAAAGATGCTGCTCCCTGAGGGCGGGAGCAATCATTTCATCTGTTTATCTGCCTGCTTCAGTGCAGGAAGGGAAACAGATGGAAAGCCTGCCCCCAACAGGGGGGATCATTTTTCATGCTCCTGCCAGGTGGAAGCTGAACTGTTATTTGCTCACGCTTGGCGAGAGATCTGAAATTGGTAGCTTCTAAATTGCTGCCAGTGAGAACAAACATAGGGTTCCCTGCCTGCCCCAGTGTTGGCAGGGATATGGCTATGCCCGGGCATAGGCACCCCAGGACATAGCATATGAGACAGCCTTGGGGGATGGGGTCTCCGGGCCATTAATTGCCCAGGGAGGCGGCACACAGCCCCCCTCCCTTTTGTAGTTGCAGCCAGACCACAGGGGAGGCAGTCCCTGGGGCTGAAATCGGCCCAGGGACAGTGCCATGTAGCTCCTCTCCTCATTCTACATATGTGTGGCTTCAGGGGATGGAGTCCCCGGAGTTGGAATCTGCCGGGGGGGGGGCTACAGGCCTCCCTCCCGCTTTTTGATTATCGCTGGGCTACCAGAGATGGGATCCTAGGGCCAAAATTGTCCCGGGAAGGGGAGTATCATGGCCCTCCTCCCTCTTCTTAGAATCAGCCAGGTGATGGAGGAGGTAGTGCCTGGGGCCAATATCAGCTTGAGGATGGGGCCACGTAAGCCATTCCCCCAAATATATTTATTTATTTATTTATGAGTTTTGTATAGTGCTAGCTGGACCCGAGGGTATCAGAGCGCTTCACAGCATGTACAATTATGAGCATTATTGGCATAAAGACAATCCACAACGTGCACAATTATGAGCATTATAGACATATATGCAATACAGATATTGTGGTCGAACATGAGGAGTGGGGCTGTGAGGTTTCAGATAAAGGAGCTAACGTGCTAGGGGCGAGTAGGGTGTCTAACCATTAAGATGAGCTTCCAAGAATTTTTCTTTGTTCTGGCAAGAAGGGTGATCCCGACGTTTTCTAGTTCTGAGACGACTGTTTCAGAACAAAAGCGGAGTTGCAGTAAGGTGTCGAACCGTTTATCTATTGTCGAACCATATATCTATTGTCCCCCACACCATAAACTGGCCCACCAGCTGGGGAAAAAAAGGGCAGGAGGCCAGGCTTGTTTTTTTTTATTTTGCCACAGATTCTGGTCAAATTTGTGGCAAAATTTTACAAAAAAGTTTTTTGCCCCATGCAAGATCCCTGTGGGACCTCACCACCAGGCCTAGGGGTCAGGGTATTCCTAACTTGAGCCCTTGTGTTTTTATTTGGCCTTTCTTCTTGGGTCTTGGCCAATTTCGATTCCCAAGATCGCTGCCAACACTTCCTGGTTGAAGTGGTGGCAGCCAATCATGACATTGCTCTGGGCGAAGTGAATTTGCGTCCATTTTTATACATAACACTTTTTATTTAATCACTCCAAAACCACTAAACAGATTAGTACCAAATTTAAAAAAATAAGATTTAGCTCTCTGCCCAATTTTGTTTAACTTTGTTCATTGGTTCGGGCTGTAGTCGTGTCTAAAAGACCTATGGGAAATTGCATTGGAAAAAACACATTTTAAGACCCCCCTTTTTCTTGGCCCCTGCTTGACGAATCACTGCAAATCATTCCAGACAGCAGCTTAAGTGACTGGCACACTAGTTTTGAAAATTTCATCAACATTCTTCAAACAAAGCCAAAGTGTGAGAAGTTGGCCTGGTAGGGGATGTTTCCAATTCTGGAACCACCTACTACCTGACCAAACAATCCCTTATGGTGTCTGGTTGTAAGTCAACCTTATTAGACAAGCTATCCTAGGGGTAGCATGGACTAAGCAGCCTAAAGGCTTAACTTAAGAGGTCGTGTTAAGCGAGCTGTTTTACCACATACAATCCTGTAATACCAAATGAAAGGACACCACACAAGTATATATTATAAAAATATATGTGTTTATTACTAAAAACAATCCCCAGTATTCTTTATGAATAAAGGGGCACAAGCGTTAAATCAAAAGCACTGTTTAAACATACAAAGTTGCACAATTATGGATGAGGGCAGGGGGCCACTCGAACCATATACTAAACAAGTGGTATAAGAGATGCCACTCGAGCAGTGGTTAGGCCTAGGGCCTAGGGAATCGCTGGGAGCAGTCAGGACAAGCAATGCTGAAGTCGGGAATGGCCCTCGGGATTCGGGAGATGTGCGGAAAGCGCACGCATGCACCAATGTTAACCAATGGTGCGTAAAAGTTGTAAAGTTAAAGTTAAAGGACACTTCCGCTGAACCTAGAGGAACAAAACTTAACACACAGACCCTAGAGGTGTGCACCAGTGTGGGAACACCGGCGGAGCAAAGTTACCTCACCCACAGGAAGTGGGTGCACAGGGTCGAAGTGGCGTCGGGTTTTGACTCGCAGGCTCTTGGTGCTTGAAGCTGAAAGGGCTGCAGGCGGGTTAAAGATGAAGTGTCCGGTGGAGTCCAAGGGTGGACTCAAGTTGTAGAGTACCTGAAAGCAGAGGGGACAGAGTCTGGGTCACTCAGCAGTGACCAGGGTGGAACCAGGACGGAACCAGGCAATGTCGGGCGCAATCAGGTGGTCGTCGAGGAGCTTCTCTCCGCTGTCACGTGGGCTCTGGGGCATCTGCGATGTCCAGGAGCAGGTCACGATCTGTCCCACGCAGGCTCTCACCGTCGGTGCAGTCGGCTTCAAGTTTGGAGCAAACAAGCCTTGGCAAGAGCAATCCACGCAGGATCGGAAGATTGCTTCTCACTCGGACCAGGAAGGTCAGAGTCGGGGCTCCTTTTCAGGGGAGCTGGTGTGGATCTGGAGCAACCAGATTCACGAGTCTTCTTAGGTAGTTCGTCGACACAGGGACCACTAGCCAGCTGGCAAGTAACCGGGCCAACGCGTTGAGCCAAATAGAGCCAAAGGGCCCCACGCAGCACTCGTCAAGTGTGGAGGGCTGAACTTCGGCTCAGGAGCAGCTCAGGGTGGGGGCTTCTCAAACCCCGGTGCACAGCTTCGAGGATCACTCGTGGGCTGCACGGTCAGCGTCTCGTGGTCAATTCAAGATGGCGTGCCCCACGCTTCCGGTCGCCTCCACGGGTCTCAGCTTTGCAGGGACTGTGGATCGGGCTGTTAGAAGGCAGGCAGGCTTAATCTCGTTGATCTCAGTCGCTTGAGTTCTGGCGGGAACTGCAACTAAGTAGACGTTGAGGGCTGGATGGTGCCTGCTGCTGCAGGGTGGTCACTCCTTGACCACAAGGGAGATTCTTCGGGCTTCCACGTTGAGATGGAGGGCGAAGGGTCCAGAATTTCGTTTCAAATGTTTCTTCCAGGAAATCTGATGTGCATTGGCACTGCTCCCACTCTTATTCGAATCTGGGGGGCGTGATTACCTGCTAGGTCCCCTCCTATGGGTGGGACCCAGGAAGTGGGTGGATACACCCCCTTCCTTTGATCCAGGCCGCCCTGGCACGAGGGCTGGAGTGCCCCAGAACCGGTTTGGCCGGATTATGCAAGGGGCAGCCTTGTGCGCCCCAAGCAGTGTCTGGTTTCTTTCAAACCTCCCTGCTACAATACACTATCTCCTGTCTGGAGGGCGGTGACACCCTCCTGTGACAGGAAACCCTTTGTCCAGGACCCATTTGGTCGAGTTTCGGTCAACTGCAGGGGTCCAGACATTTGTCTGTGGCAGAGGCATCCATTTTGTGGATCTTAAGGTCTTTGGAGAAATTAACCGCATTTAAGTGAAGTAACATGTCTTACCCCTCTAGAGGGGGGGATGCCATCCCCGTCGCCAGAACTGGCGAGGGGATGGTATTCCAAATCGTATGACACCTTACACGACATGTTTTGATAAAGCCAAACCAAAGTTGCTATTTAACCGCGAGGATTATAAGGCACTTAAGAGTATATGGTATGGCATTATCCTGAAACAGCCTAGGGAGTTGTACCCGACAGCTGCAGACAGGCTCAGCTCATGCTAGAGCTCCATCTCACATAAAACCACGCACTCAGCCTCCAGGATTGATGAGGCCTTTCCATAGGAGTGGCTCACAGGTTTACATGTGTCCAGATATAGGTTTAGACATAGGTATACTATATCTAAGCAAGGGGTGTGTACACCACCTTACCCCAGCTGAGTGATCAGCCAGTTGTGTCAATTTAAGAACCAGCCAGGGGTGGCAAAAGATATGCTGCAGCCCCTGGTAGGCCTTGGTGGCCCCTATGCCCTGTGCACCTATAGTGCATTCTACAGGGGCTGACAAGGAGTCCATTTCCAATTGGTATGTGCCTATAGCACATGTGTCAGTAATTTAGTGACAGAACAGCAGGCTGGGGGTCTGATCAGCAGGCCCACAGCCTCAGTAGTCGAAAACCAGTGAAGCAAAAAGCAAAAATTTGGGGTGACCATAGGATAGCAGACCCTACTCTCCTACACAAAGTTATTAGCAAAACTCAAAACGCTTTTCCTATGGAAAAACGGTCCTAACTATAACTACCTACTGTATATCTCCAGTGCAACGTTTAAGCTTCTGCCTTCCTCAGGATGTACAAGATGGTTTGCTCAGTGGCTGCACAGGTGACACTGCTAGATTTTGAAAAAGCATCACAAGTGAAGATTCCATTTGGAATGTGGAATGAATGCAGTCCTGAGATCTCTTGAGATATACAGTAATCGGGTGGTATTGTCTGTGATGTTCAGTCCATCTGGATGCAGTGATTTTAAGTGGTACATCCAGAAGTTTTCTCTGGAGTCCAGTAGTTCTTCCTTTAAGACATGTTCCACAGGAAACATCTTCCAATCTGATAGCAAATGGTCCACAAGTTAAAATGATTGGCTACAGGTTGGTCAAGTTTCTTACTAATTATTGCTGATTTGTAGTTTCCGAATCGTGTACAGAGGTCATTCACTGTTTCATTTACATATTGTTTTGTACAGCTTTTTCCGTTTGTACTGAATCACATAAATCTTGCATGTTGATCGACATGTAAGAGGGTGTCTTATTCTATAGGTCCTTCTCATAACAGAACCAGTCACTGATGATGTTTGTAAACGGTATTCGCACGTGATGCAGCTTTTAGAATTACAACAATGAACCCCTGCATTTGTTACAACTTGCTTGAATTCAGCTGTCACAATAAGACATCATAAATTGGGAGCTCTGCAGAAAGCAATGACTGGCGGTTTTGGAGAAAAAAAATAGCAATTTTTCTCAAGTGGATAATAAGGGAAATGTTTTTTGCATTATATTTCTGTAGTTGGGAGATGATGAATGATAGTGAACCACAAATGGTGTTCTCTCACTTTTGTTTCTTCTGTTGGTATTCCAAATGAGCGCTTCCCTGGGGTTGTCAATTCGTTGCTGCATGATATGCAGAGGATGGGAGACATCCAGAGCTATGCGTCCAGAGCCACGCATTCCGGAAGACCACAAGGGTAACGATGCTTACCCGAACAACGTATTTGCCTACACCACACATATGCGTGGTTAAGGAAAATGCGCTTTAGTGTTCGGGATGGGTGGGAACTAGGAACAGGAGCGTCAGAACAGGAAGCGGACACAGTCGCAGACAGGTAAGTGGGGCTGGGGCCAGGTGTGGAGGTCAGAGTGGGATCGGTGGCAAGTTTGTAGGGCTGGGGTCGGGCGTCGCTATTGTGAGGGGTCATGGCAAGTTTTTTAGGGCTCAGGTAGTGGGTGGGGGGTCAGGGTACTTTGAAGGCTGGCAAGTTTACCAGCTTGGGTCGGGGGGTCACTATCGGGGGGTCGGTGGCAGGTTTTTAGGGCTCGGGGAGGGGGAGGGGTACTTTTTAAGGAGGGGGCATGTTTTAGGACTCAGGTTGGGGGTCGGTTCAAGTTTCAAGGGCTCGGGGAGGAGGAGGGGGTCAGGGTACTCTTTAGGAGGGGGCACATTTTTAGGACTCAGGACAGGAGGAGGGGTTTGTAATTTAGGGCTTAGGGTAAGGGGCAGATAGGTGGTTTGTAATTTAAGGCTTAGGGCGGGGGGCAGGTATTATTTCCTCCTGCAGTGTCCTGTTTTTAATCCTTCGACTTTTAAAGAGTAGGGGCCTCATTTATGAGGCCGTGCGTCACTTTTACGCCGCTGGTGCGTCACTTTTTGTGACGCACCAGTGGCGTAAAAAAATGCGCCTTGTTGCGCCATATTTACAAAGTGACGCATCTAGGTAGATGCGTCACTTTGTAAACCCCTGCGCCACATTATACCTGCACCAGGCATAATGTATGCAAGGGAGGCGTTTTGACGCTAGAAAGGGTCGTAGAAGTGACGCAGTGAAATCTATGAGATTTCACTGCGCCACTTCTAGGACACAAATGCGTCAATTTCTTATGCCTGCCTCACAGCAGGCGTAAGACTGACGCAAGCCCTTTCACATGGGGCTTTCCCCATGTGAAAGGACACATTGCTGGAGTTGCGTCACTTTTGTGACACACTCCAGAAATGCGTCACTTTTGTGCCATACAGATACCTCAGAGATACTGACGTATCTGTAACTCCTTGTGCAATGATGCGTCATACTGTAAATATGACGCATCATTGGTGTCGCGAGGAGGGCGCAGTGAAAAGTGATGCATCGCTGTTTTCACGCAGCGATGCGTCACTTCTCATAAATGAGGCCCTAGCAATTTTGAACCATCAAGACTTACTCCTGAATGTTTATTGTGTGTGGGGGGGGGAGGGGAATGGCAGCTGTGTTTAGCACAAGTATCTCAAAATACAAACTCAGATACGTCAGTCCTGAAGTATGGCCCCTACACTTTTAAGGGAGACAGCCAAGGTATCTTTCCTCTGTTCCACCCTTTCTCTGCACAGGCGTAGAGAGCTTCTACAAGGGCAAAAGGAGAACTCTCAGCTGTCCTAAAAGGAGACAGCAATGGCTGGGTGCATGTCAACTGGCCATTCAGTTGCCCCCAAACATTTGGAGGGAACCATTCATTGAAAGTTCACCTTTCCAGTGGGTGCTGCACAGTTCCATGTCAACCAGCTACGAAGATGCACCATACTAACAATATCCCCGGGGATAACAGCTGACCCATCATGTCCACTTGGTTTGTAGACTGGAGGCAGACACTCTCCGGACTGTTGCTGGATTCTTGCTTCCTGGACAGATCAGGGCAGAGGACGCAGGGGGTGGGTGGCAGACTCATTAGCGCAAGGGGTGACATTGATCTGCATGAAACCCCTGCCCAAATGAAAGGTGCTCACAAATATAGTAGCACTGAGCCTATCCTCAAGCTTATCTACCCAGATACCCCTGAGAAGCGATGAAAAATGGGCAGACATTATTCTTACTGTTCTCATTGAGACCACCACAGTTATCCACAGAAAGCGACATGTCGGTGGTACTCTCCTTGGCAACCAGCTCCAGTGGGACTTCAGGATTTCCCTAGAAGTTTCAAGACCAGCACCTTCACTACTTCCGCCTTTGCAGTCTTGGACCTTACCTTAAATCCTGTACATGTGTCTCTTTGCAGAAAGACCGTTTCTAATGTCAATCAGCAGGATACCTTCTTCGGCCACCCAGTCTCCACAAATACTGCATTAGGCCTAGGGCCAAGGAGAAGAAATATAAGAAGTGTCTTAGAAATTCTGTGCCCAGCAGTCAGATCTGGAGAGAAGTGGACTGCTCACTATTGGGGTGTCCATGCAATGACTGTTAAACTTCAGCCTGTTCATGTACTTTGCCTTGTGGGACTCATAATTAGCACTGAAATCAACTGTAATAAGATGACTTCACTGTTCTTCATCAGAACAGTGAAGTGTCCAATCTATTTGTCCATCAGATCCCTAATACGTACCAGCTTCTAAAGTGAGTGAACCTCTGACAGGACACATTTAGCTCAAATGTGTAAACACCCACACCTTTCTTTTCCACCTCTAAATGGATAAAGCGTAAACAAGACCGGAGGATGCCTCACCTCCTCGTCGTTGACTGCTTCAAAGTACACATCATGCTTTGGAGAATCTTATTAAACGTCTCAACTCGTCTATTGGTTTGTGGATGGTAAGAACTAGAAAACGTCTAAGTTACACCAACCTCATTCTTCATGGTCCACATGTAAGTGGTTATGATATTCATCTCATGGTCAGAATTCACTTCTATAGAGCATGCAACTCTCAAGACTATGCCAGTGTCTGCTTTGAATACTACAGATGTTGCTAAAAGGAATGGCCTCCAGCTATGTTGTCATATCACCTTTTACTGTTAATGCCTTCTTGTTCCTGGAAGTTGTAGCAGGGTCCAGGATACAGTTAATGTCAAACTCTATCCTCCTAAAAGGTGCTCCTACCAGCGACTGAAGGGGTGCCTTGGCCTGTCCTCCTGACTTACCCCTCATCTCGGCAGTAGGCCACATGCTGTAAAAGAAGCCCCGCTTTTCTACTCCCATTGCAAGATATACGAGGCGGGAGAAAAGCTTCTCTTTGCTCTTTTTCACCCATAATATATCAATGAAGAAACTGTACACCAGTTCCATTTAAAGGTTCTGGTGAGCCGCTGGGACTACCAAACTTTTGCTTTTTCCAGGTTCTCGATCTGAGGACCCATTATAAAGTATCCCCGTAAGTAGTTGCGCAATGATCGTCTTCCTGTTGTTGGTCTTGAGACCGGGCTTAGAGATGTGGCTTGTCCAGAGCACAGAGCTTTCACAGAGCTACCAGCATCACACAACTCTTGATATCCTGCAGCTCCCAGTAGCCAAGAGTGGGTGGTTCTAGCTCAATCTCAGGAAAGAAGGCAGCGCAGACTTCTGCCTGGTAAACCTGCAGTACCGCTGGCTGCTCCTGGCCCGTACCTGGGAGGAGGCAACTCAGAGGGATCTCTTCTTCCCTCTCGGCTGCTCTAGGGACCACCTGTGCTTTCATGGCTGCAGCCTTTAGCACACCCAATCTCTATGGTCATTGCCAGTAAAGAGTGCACGCTGAAGAGTCCCGTGGGGTTGTCCAGACCCATCTATTACCTGTAGCTCCACATAGGTGGCTCTCTGCTTTAACAATTCACCAGTCCCAGTGGCTCCATCACAATAAACTCCAGCGATCACCTTGGAAGGGCTGTCAGTCATAGTCTGACTTGCACAGGTGCCCAACATGCGAGTCAACTTCATGCCATCTACCTACTCAGGAACTAAACAGTTCTGACTATTTGTAGGGATTTGAGGTTTGGCACCTGCTTTGGCCTCTGATCCAGCGGCCTATAGGAAATATGTCATAAACAATGCTACCCAACTTTATAACCTATAAACAAAATTCTACACTAACTTATGGACCCATTTATAAACATGACATATTTGGGCCTACTGAATCAGGTGGTCAAATTAAACCTATATACCCCTTATTTACAAATAATATACATTCATATACATCTGCGGAAAGAATATTATCATTAGAACAAATCCTAATTAATTAAATGACCACCATTGGCGATGGGATCTAGCTATTAGTAACCTACACTTCTGAATAATCAAGACCAGCTTGTTTGTCAAAAGTAAGTTTTTATTAACTAATATATGGTATTTCAAAATGTAATTTTATAAATGCAATTTTATTAGCATTAAAGTAAGCATGTTTGAAAAGAATCATGAGAAAATTACAGTTTAAGCAAGTGAATCAAAGATTAAGTAAGAATTTAAAGGTTTAGCATTTCTAAAACCTAAGTCCCTAGCTAAGCTAAATAAAAGGAAATTAAAGTAAAGTTCTTTGAGGATTCTTACGTGCTCCACGCAAAGTCCAGCAGCACTTCACCCTCATCGGAAAGTCAGAAAGCAGCAGCCAGCCCATCCCTAAGGGCATGACTTTTTATACCTTTCTATGCTAGCTAATCTAAGTGAAGGAAAGTTTTCATAAAATCACGACGTCCCATTGGTTGAGAGTGACAAGTGACATGTCACCCACATTTCAAAACTTCCATTAGGTCACATTTCTTAAGGACCATTGTCTTTTCCAAACGTGACCTGGAGCTTCCTGGATTTGCAACAAATGTAAATCTATGTTTTCGCTGCGTCCATTAGACTTCCGCGGATGCCAAGTTAAAGCTGACAAAATGTTCTTTTCGACCTTGGCCACGTCCGACAGAAAGATGACAACGCGTCAGATTTGCTCAGTGAATGCAGCTTTGACGAACACTTTTTCAGAATGGGCATCTCGTGACTTTTGCAGAAATATATTTCGGCTTTAGCAAACTCGAACAAACTAGGCCCAAAAGCAGGCAACTTATGCTTTCTAGTAATAAACAAACACAAGAAAAGTATTAATGTAAGAAATAATGTTGATTCTGTATCCACCCTATGTTTACTAATTGTTTAACCCTCCCAATTAGTCTAATGTTACCTAGCAAGTGCAAACAAATAAAGCAGCATTTTATATCTACCAGTCTTCATGAATCCATGAAACTTATGTGCACCTAGAATAGTAGAAATGACATCACATAGACAAGGAAAAGCAAAATAAGCACATGCCTCTTTTAAGTTTGCTGCAGTTAGTAATGACAAAAACGAAAACAACAATTTATTTTATTATTTTGCACGAACAAAAAGATGCAACATTTATGCACGTTTATGAGCACACATGTTAGTCCCCCCATGTGTAAAGTTTAATCTAAATTGTGTTAGCACAACACATCACAAATCATTAATTTTATTATTTATGTTATGGAAATGTGACTTCGCGAGTTTAAACAAAATTTTGTTTTCTATCTCGCTCCATCAACTCCCTCATCTGGTGATTAACAAATCACCACACCACCACCCAAATTTTTGTAATTTAAACTTCCGAGAAAATGATTCAAATTCATTTGTGTCAGTAATCCTAAAAACCTGTGTCTGCATAATCTTCGGAATTTGCATAACGTTCTCTGTGCAACTCCTGTAACTCAATCTCCCTTTCTTCTTCTTTTCTAAGTTTATAAATCCTTTTCTTCTCTTTTAACTGTTTCTTTCTTTTATGCAATAAACAACCTATTTTTGTCAAAATAAAAATGAATACTATTATAATCAAAGGTGCCAAAATCTTGCCAAGAATTGAACTTCCAATGTCATGAAACCAATTTCTAATTGCTTGGAATCTTTTTGAAAGTTTTTCTGTAAAATCATCTTCTTCTAAAGGAATTATCTCTGAATGCATCTGTGTAATGTTCTTAATGTACATTTCAATGTTCTTACTTTCATCAGGTATATATGTGCAACAATGTTGTACATGCAAAATACCACAGACTCCTCCCTCTTTTGCTAGGAGTATGTCTAAAGCAAGGCGATCCTGGATCACCATGGATCTGATTGCAATTACTTCAACATTTACTAATTGAAATCCATCAGCTGTGTCTGTTGATAATCTATCAACAATTGTGGACAATTTTCTGATTCTCCCTGCATTTAGGGTTATACCAACAAAAGGTATCACTGCTTGAAAAATATCTCCCAAAACTTCTGTAAAAGTTTCTCTTTTGACTCTATTTACATAATTATGAATTTTGAATAATCCTTCTGAATCTCTGTCAACATGAAACACTTTAGGAAAAACAATTCCCACATAACAAGTTCCATACCAATGGTCTGGAAGGTTGTAGTAGGCCTTGTCACCACAAACAAAATAAATCCCAGGAAAGATTGGATCTTTTCCACCTTTGAATCCCCAACCTCCCAAAATCTGATAAGTATCTTCACAGTTACTTGCGCCTACAAAATAATTATCAAAAAGTGTATTATCTCTTCTAATGCAAAGCTTTCCACTAATTGGTTTGTCTATGTGAATTGCAACATTTTCAAGCATTTTACCATTTAACTTTTCATCCTCTTTCTGCCAAAATTTTGACTTAGTCTGCTTGACTAATTCATTCCTCTTGTAAATTGCTCTCCTCTCCTCAACCATATTCAAAAATTTCTTTCCTTCAGCACTTAATTTGCAGGTTAGATTATTCTTGTAAGCATACTCATAAGTGAGTTCATTAGTAACAAGGAAAAATTCCCTCATCTGTTTAGCTTTCTTATGCTTATTTAAAGCACCCTCAATCTTTATATTTGCAAAAATCTCGTCAAAATCTGAATAATAATATTCTAAGCGTCCAGTCTGATAAAATAAGCTAGTTAACACACTGCATGTTACACCATATGTAAGAGGAAGCATATTGTATGTCACTCCCTCAGAAACAGAAGCAGGTAACTTGACGCAGACGTAGCAGTCTTTTGCATCCATTACCTTGACATATTCACTCAAAAGCTTTGTGAATGTATTACTTGAAAAATCACTAATAGATTTATCCTGATGAATGCTAGGTTGATGATCAATAACTTTTGCAGAAGCACTATGTTTAGTTTGACTAACCAAAGCTTTGCTTGACATGTTAACTTTGTGTAATTCTCTGTTCATCTCTAAAGGGATAATCACAGCTAAAACTAACCAGAGCAGAATTAAAATGAGCAGACACACCAGAGTCATCTTACAGCATCTCTTGAAAACAGAACACCTTGAAGTGCTCTCCTTAACATAAGGCATTTTTGGTTAGTTTTGCCTAAAATTAAAACAAAAATTTTTTTTAATTTAAATTTATATTTACACCCCCCTTTTAAAATATTTTTTCTTTTAAACCCTAAACAAGATTTCTTCGACCTTATGTCACAAACAAGTTTTCTTCAACTGAACAGTTTTTCTTCGACCTTGTGTCAACTAACAAAATTTCTTCAGCCTTTTGCCAAATTAAAATTTCTGTACTTCAATCATTGTCACTAATTTCCTCGATTTCATCTTCCTCTTCACTACTACCATAAATGTCAATGACAGGTGGAATTACTAAATAAGTCCACTCAGGAGACTTGTATTTCTGGTTTGGTCTTATTATCCTTTTTCCTTTTCTCGACACCACTTCAATTTTTCTTCCAACTCCAACTTCTTTTCCAGGACTCTTTTGACTACTGATTTCTTCAACTTGCTCTTTAGGTTTCTTGATCAACCTGACTCTCAATCTTCCACCAGGCCAGTAGTCTGCTTTTCTCACATATTTCTTCTTTGGTTCAGAAGCATTTGATTCTGACTTCCAAGCCCTTTTCTTTCGGTTTTCACTTTCACCATCCACGTCACTTTCTTCAGTTTCGTAGTCTGAAATTTCAATTGACTCAGGAACTTCTCTATTCGGCAGTTTTACTCCTTCAGGAACACCACTTTGTTTTCCAACACTGGTACTTGGTAATTCGTCTTCTTCCTCTTCTTCAATTACCTCCAACTTCCCAGATTTTGGATTTCTGTTCCTTACTTCAGAGCTTGACTTCTGCTTTTCGATACTCTCCTGATCTGAAACTTCTTTTTGTTCTGCTTCTCTGTCTTCAACAGAAACAACTGAATCCTCAGTTATCTTTCCTTTTAATAGATTCTCTTCACCTTCAGAATCTATTTCAATAATTTCCAAGTCTTTTCTTGTCAGTTCTCCATTCACATGTACTGGTTCCAGATGTCGACCTCCCTGTCGATCTTCAGAATCTGGAATTATTTCACCTTCTGCTTCAGAATCAGAATCATCTGTTGTATCACTTTCAACATCAGAACTTTCAGGAGTTGGTACTGGAATAGTATGACTAGGATGAATCCAACGTTTCAATCCCTTGCATTTTACAGCATTAGTAGTGATCAGAATTATTTGCCTAGGCTTCTGCCATCTAGGAGCCAGACAATTTCTTCTCCGATGTACTTTCGTTCTGACCCAATCACCAGGCCTTAGATCATGTGTCAAAACCTTTTCATTTGATTGTGCTTCAGTTCCCACCTGATTAGACACAGAAGTCACTATATCAGATAACCTTTTACAGTAATCCAAAATAGCACTGTCATTTATGCTCAACAGTTTACCTACAGGTACAAAAGCTTGCCTCATAACTCTTCCCATTAAAATTTCATGAGGACTCAAACCTGTCTTTTTATCTGGTGTACTTCTTAATGACATTAAAACAAGTGGAAGAGCATCTGTCCATTTTACACCTGTTTCAAGACACATTTTTCCAATTCTGTTTTTAATTGATCCATTAATCTGTTCAACTACCCCAGATGCCTCTGGTCTGTATGCACAGTGTATTTTCTGCTCAATGCTCAAAGCTTCACAAATTAACTTCATCAGTTTGTTATCAAAATGGCTTCCTCCATCACTCTCAATAGTGACTGGAAAACCGTACCTTGGGATAATTTCTCTGAGCAACAGTTTTGCTACTGTAATTCAATCACAATGTCGTGTAGGAAATGCTTCTACCCATCTTGAAAATAAACAAACAATTACAAGAACATATTTTAAATAATTGTGTAAGGGCATTTCAATGAAATCCATCTGTAACCTGGTAAAGGGACCACCCTCTCGACCAATTATTCCTGTCCCCACCACTGATTTTCTGTTTGGATTCATTTGTTGGCATGACAAACACCTTTGACAAAAAGATTCTGCAATTGTTCTAAATTTTGTATTGAACCAAGTCTCTCGGAAAAGTCTGATCATAGAATCTCTTCCAAGATGAGCTGGACCATGATATAATCTGGCCATATCAGCAATCAAGCAATTTGGTAAGACTACTCTGCCATCTTTGTAAACCCACACTCCATCTTCATCACGTGGTCTACAATCTGATCTTAACCACAGATCTTTTTCCTCATCATCTGCTTCATTCTGTAAATCTCTAATCTCATTCCATGTTTCTACCACTGTTGTTAGCATTAATGAATTTGAATCAGATTCTTTACTCTTTTCCCGATTGTATGCACAACCTTTTCTTGCGCAATACTTTGCTGTTTCATCTGCATAGGCATTTCCTTTTGAGATGTAATCTACTCCTTTAGTGTGCGCCGCACACTTAACAATTGCGATTTCTTTCGGCAACTGTATTGCTTCAATTAATCTTCTAATGAAAACTGCATTTTTAATCGGTGACCCTGCTGATGTCATATAGCCTCTCTGAGACCAAAGTTGTCCATAATCATGCACAACTCCATACCCATACTGACTATCAGTAATGATGGTAACTCTTATATCCTTTGATATTTCACAAGCACGAATCAAAGCAATCAATTCAGCCACTTGTGCTGAACGAACTCCTTCAAGACACGATGCTTCTTCAACATCTGCAACTGTACAGACTGAATATGAGGCTTTCAAGACACCCCCTTCAGATCTCAAACATGAGCCATCTACAAAGTAGACAACATCTGATTCAGACAAAGGTCTATCTTTGATGTCTTGTCTTGGTTTAGTGCAAAATTCCATAACATCTAAACACTCATGTTCTATTTCAGTATCATCAATGATCTCAGAATCAGGCAGTAATGTAGAAGGATTCAGATTTAAACATCTTGAAATCGAAACATTATCTGCTCCTAGTATGATTTTCACATACTTTGTCAATCTGCTGCTAGTCAAATGCTGAGTTTTACCTCTTGTCAGCAATATTTCAACTGAATGAGGCACAAAAACTTTTACAGGAAATCCCATAATGATTCCTTCACTTTGTTCAAGACTGACACTTGTAGCTGCAACCGCTTTCAAGCAACCTGGTAACGCCTTTGCAATGGGATCAAGAACTGCAGAGAAGTATGCAATAGGTTTCTTTAGATTCCCATGTCTCTGAATCAACACAGACAATGCACATCCTTCTCTTTCACTGCAATATAGCTCAAAATCTTTCTCATAATTTGGCATACCTAAAGCAGGAGCTTGGCATAAGCTCTTTTTCAGGTTCTCAAAAGATTCCATCTCAGTTTCACTAAGAATAATCGGATCTTTTACATCAGACTTTGTCAATCTCTGTAGTGGTTTTGCAATTACTGAAAATCCACTTATCCATTGTCGACAGTAACCAACCATTCCCAAGAACATTCTGACCTGCCTCTGTGTCCTTGGAGGTTGCATTGCTTGAATCATTTTTATTCTCTCAACTGTCACTTGTCTTTTTCCCTTTGCAATTCTGTGACCAAGATATTTTACTTCTTGCTTGCAAAACTGTAATTTTGCTGGAGACACTTTATGTCCCTCATCTGCAAGATGATTCAACAGTATTATTGTGTCTGTCACACAATTTTCTCTTGTCTTAGCAGCTATCAACAAATCGTCAATATACTGCACCAACGTAGACCTACCAGGTAAGTCTAGGTTTTCCAAAGATCTTTTTAACAATTCATTAAAGATTGAAGGACTCTCTGTATAACCCTGAGGGATTCTACACCATCCGAGGGTCCTACCTTGGAATCTGAAAGCGAAGATTTCATGACTGTCTGGATGTAAAGGAACCGTAAAGAATGCATTGCAAAGATCAATGACAGTATACCATTCAGCATCATGTGGAATCTGGTACAGAATTACTGCTGGATTTGGAACCACAGGGCAACATGGAACAACAATCTGATTAACCTTTCTCAAATCTTGTACAATCCTATATGTTCCATTTGACTTTTTAATCCCCATAATTGGTGAATTACAAGGACTACTCTCCATTTCTTTTAGAACACCTTGTTTGATGAATTTCTCAATCACAGGTATAACACCTTCAATTGTTTCTGCCTTCATTTTGTACTGTGGAATGTTAGGAAATTCTATTCCCTGCTTCAATGTAATTTTGACTGGATCGACATGTTTCATCAGACCCATTTCATTCCCAGTCAATTCCCATATTTCCGATTTTACTGTTTCCCTAAGCTCTTCAGGTAAATCTTTCTTTTCAAATGCAGGAAACAATTTTGTTTTCTCTGCTTCCATCATCATCATTGTCATTCTGTATAAACCATCTTCCTCCATTGTTTGTAATTCAACCCCATCAGGAGAACAATATATTCTGCAATTCATTTTACACAGAATGTCTCTGCCTAATAGATTCACCGGGCTACTATTACAAACCACAAATCTGTGTTTGTCTCTGAAATTTCCAATTTCAACTGGAACTGGATCAGTTAAGTCAGTTTTAATTTGCTGATTACTTACTCCAACAACTTGGATGGTATCCCCAGAGAGAGGTAGGTTTTCAATTTCCACTGATCTAACAGTAGAACGGGTAGCACCAGTGTCCACTAGAAAAGTGATGTCTACATCGTTAACTTTCCCGTTTACAAATGGACCAGACTGGTCAACCTCAAGAGTGGCTCCAACAACACACTCTTCCTCCTCCCTCGGGCACCGTCAGCAATAATCATCAGAATCACTGTCTTGGCTTTCTGTTAACAAAAATTGTTGTGAAGCATTTTGCATTTGCACTCTTTGCTGCTTTTGCTGTTTTTGTGGTTTTATTACCTGTTCATTTCCCTGAAATCCCACACTTGAATTATACTTTTGAACTCCCCCACAATTCGGAAATGGTGGCTGTGGCAATTGATCCTGACGATTATTCACCTGTTGCTGCAACTGTCGCTGAATATTTAACTCGTTTAACCCTTGTTGCATCTGTAGCTGTTGCTGCAAGTCAACACCATTCTGCATCTGTGGATTTAATAATGGATTCTTTAAGTTTTTAGGAGGTTTAGGACACTCGTCTCTCCAATGTCCAATTTCGCCACAATTAAAACAAGGTAATCTCTGTTTCATCTCCTCAATCTTTGGGCTAAATTTCCTCGGAAAAATATTACCTTTAAGCTTTCCTTGTAACTGGTTCGTATTTCCAGTTTGAACAAAATTTGTGTTCTTATTTCCCATGCTGGCAATCTGTTGCTCAGCCACTTTTACCTGAGCCCACATGGCTTTTTCTTTGAGCTTCTTTTGTCTCACCTCCAACTCATCACTGCAATACTTAGCTTTTCTCAAAATATCATCCACAGAAAGTGATTGCCATCCTACAATGCTATTCCTGATCATGTCTGCAATTTCAGGTTTCAGGCCATAAACAAATCTATAGACAAAATGACTCATATCTTTTTCATCCAGCTTTTCATAACCACTGTATTGTTTAAAAATTAACAGTAGCCTCTCATAAAAAGAATGAACTGATTCTTTTGTTTCCTGACTTGTCCTTTCTATTTTAACCCAATCGACCTCTTTGGGTGGAATTTTGTTTTTCATCCAAACAATCACCTTTTCGTAAAAATCCATTACAAGAGGATTTGGAGCACCTGTTTCTTTGATTCGCTCAGGTTCTGTTTTTGGCCAACTTATTGATATTTTACATTCTGTCCAAAGATCTGATGGGACGACAATGTCGAAAAATCCATCTAAATCAATCCACAGAACTTTTGAGACTTTGATAAACCTATCTACTTGTCTATACCACTCTACTGGTTTCTCCCTCAATTTCGGAAAGTCATTTGTGAAAAGTAGTATGTCCTGTCTTGACCAAGGGACATGAACATATCCTCCACCTGCAATCTCTCTCATTGGAAATTGTTTTGACAATTTTTCCAATCTCTCATCTTCCTTCTTTTTCGTCCATTTCACTCTCCACTTATTGAGTTCTCCCAGCTTTTTGATGTAAACAATCAAATCTTTTATATGCAGTATTCTTCCCATTGAGTTCAAACTCTCAATGTCATTTTCTGAAAAATCTAATCTGTAATGCTTTGCAAAATTCTTTTGTTTACTTACATCGATTTCAAGTTCTGCTGCAAGTTCTTCTAACTGATCGTATTTTTTCTTTGTTTTCCACTGAATACTTTTACAAATGAACAGTAGTTCATCATCTCGATAGTAATTCAAACTATCAGGACCAATAGTTCCAATTATTAATTCTTCAATATTTGCTTTCAATTTAGCCACATCCAGTTTTGGTGTGGTCACCCTGTTTTCAGGACTCCCTGCCTCTGATTCTGCACCCATTGGTGTTTTTGGAGATAAATCCTCATTAAAAGTTAAATCTGGCATTCTTGATCTTGAAGAGTTTATTTCAGATATATCTGAGTAAAATTTTTCAGCAACTTTCTGAATTTCTGCATTTAAAGGAATAGTTAACCCTGTCTTGTTTGATTCTCTTTGGTCAAATACAGGCTGAACAGGACCAATTGTTACTGGAACTGTCACAGCTTCCATGCCTTTTGTCATTCGTCTAATTAATTCTTCCTTAGATCTTAAGTATTCAGCAGAATCAACTGCTTCAACATTTCTTGTTTCTCTTGCATAATCTTTTGGAGCTTCCCTTGCTCTTGGAGTCATTGAAAAATGTCTACCTTCATTTCGAGCATTATCAAATTCTGGTCTTCTAGGAGTTTCAATAATTTCACAATTATTTGGATAAAGTTTAGGAGCTTCATTAATTGGAGGTGCACTCGGTGAAGTTTCTGTAGAAACCACCGGAGTAGACCATGTTCTAGGAGGTCTCAAAGGTTGATTCTTTTTAGCTGTAGTGTATATTTCTTCCATAACTGCATCTTCAGATTCGCTTTCTAAAGATTTCCCATCAGGAGTACCCATAACCATTTCCTGAATTAAATACAATCCTTCACTCATATTTCCCTGCCTCCACATTCGCAACCTGTCTTCATGAGTATCTCTTCTCCAAGCTGGAGGTTTAGAAGGTCTTTTAATTCCACTAGCCTCTCTTTGTAACTGATACATCTCATCTTCCCACTCAACTAAAGCTTCAAATTGAGTTGGTCTCGGTTTTGGAATAAGAGCATTCATTTTCTCTCGTAAATTTCTCAGGACCTTTACATTAAATGAACCATCATCAGGCCAAGTTAAAACACCATCGTTCTTAGTATAGCGTTTCCAGCTATCAAACCATAAAACAGTATGATATCCATATTCACCTTCCATGTACGCTGCAGGTGTTTTATACTTATGAAGTAATTTACCACCTCGCGTTTCGATTTTCTTGTCAGGCGAAAATACATTTTTTAATTTCTGAAACAATGTTCGCTTTTTCTCAACATGTTTAAAATGATAACTCATTTTTAAGAGTTAAATTTAATTCACAAAATTTGTTCGTAAAATATTTCCGGGATGTTCCGCAAAGCAACCAATCCGTGCGCGAAACACACCAACAAGCCAATGACAGTTGAGCTACGTCACTTTTCTGCGCAACCAATAATATAAAAGTCTTTCTGAAGAACCAATCCGCTTACAATTCGTCAGAAACTCAAGAACCAATCAGAATATAGCTTGTGACGTAGGTCACCCAATCCCAGCGCGGCTCTGTGACGTACACAGCAGCTGCGGTTTCTCACTTCTCACTCCTAGCGCTTACCCCTCCTTCACAAAATCTTTTCACAGCGCCATTTTAAGAACACTTTTCAGTGTAAATTAATTCTTAAAACAATGACAATAAGGACTCATCTGTTTGTTTCACTATTTAGGATAGTTTACATACATCCAAGTATCCACACTTCGGAATAGTCGGCACTATTCACACTAAGGATAATTTACAATTGTCAGTAGAGTAACTCTTACCCCACCCTTCTAACACGTAAAATTATGAACTCGTTTTCCTCTGAACGCACCGCGAAGTGACAGTTCTAAGAGTTCCACTTGAACATAAATTACAAACCAAACTCGCACTTTCACACTGAAAATTCCCTAATTTTAAACACACATGAAATCCGTACAGGACTCTCACCTGTTTATAGAAATCATGCATCGTTAGCAAAATAACGACGTTATCCTTACAGGGCTCTCACCTGTTTATAGATATAAAACATGTACCCCTACAGGAGTCTAACCTGTTTATAGATAATCATGCACCGACGCTATTCTACCCTTCACTCAAGTTCGAATATAACTAATACTCTTATCACAGTGAGTTTTATGGAAGGCACTTTGTCCCTATTCTCATGCTGCTCTAATTTCTTAGAAAACCCTCACTATACAAGATTCACACCTAGCCCTAACACTGTGCTGCACGGCGACAACACTGTGGTACACGGCGATACCACTTGTGATACTCGGCGATATTACTGCAAACAGAACAGATGACTTGCGTGACTAACTTCTCGTCACACAATCTATACCGGTATAGCTTACAGATAGCACGAAAAACAAACTCAACATGTGTTAAAACATCGATCCTATTTCCATACCATAACACCTTAGCAACCCTTAGCAACCAACATATTACCTTGGTTACCCTTAGCAACCATCAATTTCTGCTACCAGAGAATTGATCCAGCGGCCTATAGGAAATATGTCATAAACAACGCTACCCAACTTTATAACCTATAAACAAAATTCTACACTAACTTATGGACCCATTTATAAACATGACATATTTGGGCCTACTGAATCAGGTGGTCAAATTAAACCTATATACCCCTTATTTACAAATAATATACATTCATATACATCTGCGGAAAGAATATTATCATTAGAACAAATCCTAATTAATTAAATGACCACCATTGGCGATGGGATCTAGCTATTAGTAACCTACACTTCTGAATAATCAAGACCAGCTTGTTTGTCAAAAGTAAGTTTTTATTAACTAATATATGGTATTTCAAAATGTAATTTTATAAATGCAATTTTATTAGCATTAAAGTAAGCATGTTTGAAAAGAATCATGAGAAAATTACAGTTTAAGCAAGTGAATCAAAGATTAAGTAAGAATTTAAAGGTTTAGCATTTCTAAAACCTAAGTCCCTAGCTAAGCTAAATAAAAGGAAATTAAAGTAAAGTTCTTTGAGGATTCTTACGTGCTCCACGCAAAGTCCAGCAGCACTTCACCCTCATCGGAAAGTCAGAAAGCAGCAGCCAGCCCATCCCTAAGGGCATGACTTTTTATACCTTTCTATGCTAGCTAATCTAAGTGAAGGAAAGTTTTCATAAAATCACGACGTCCCATTGGTTGAGAGTGACAAGTGACATGTCACCCACATTTCAAAACTTCCATTAGGTCACATTTCTTAAGGACCATTGTCTTTTCCAAACGTGACCTGGAGCTTCCTGGATTTGCAACAAATGTAAATCTATGTTTTCGCTGCGTCCATTAGACTTCCGCGGATGCCAAGTTAAAGCTGACAAAATGTTCTTTTCGACCTTGGCCACGTCCGACAGAAAGATGACAACGCGTCAGATTTGCTCAGTGAATGCAGCTTTGACGAACACTTTTTCAGAATGGGCATCTCGTGACTTTTGCAGAAATATATTTCGGCTTTAGCAAACTCGAACAAACTAGGCCCAAAAGCAGGCAACTTATGCTTTCTAGTAATAAACAAACACAAGAAAAGTATTAATGTAAGAAATAATGTTGATTCTGTATCCACCCTATGTTTACTAATTGTTTAACCCTCCCAATTAGTCTAATGTTACCTAGCAAGTGCAAACAAATAAAGCAGCATTTTATATCTACCAGTCTTCATGAATCCATGAAACTTATGTGCACCTAGAATAGTAGAAATGACATCACATAGACAAGGAAAAGCAAAATAAGCACATGCCTCTTTTAAGTTTGCTGCAGTTAGTAATGACAAAAACGAAAACAACAATTTATTTTATTATTTTGCACGAACAAAAAGATGCAACATTTATGCACGTTTATGAGCACACATGTTAGTCCCCCCGTGTGTAACGTTTAATCTAAATTGTGTTAGCACAACACATCACAAATCATTAATTTTATTATTTATGTTATGGAAATGTGACTTCGCGAGTTTAAACAAAATTTTGTTTTCTATCTCGCTCCATCACCTCCCAGTGGTCCTCAAATACCACTTCAGAGGGGCTGCTGGGACATCTCACCTCTGCGTTGAACAGTCTCCGTGACACCTTTGGTGTTGGAGTTATAGGGCATAGAAACCCTTGATGTGGCCTTTT
Organism: Lissotriton helveticus; assembly: GCF_964261635.1. Classification (NCBI taxonomy): domain Eukaryota; kingdom Metazoa; phylum Chordata; class Amphibia; order Caudata; family Salamandridae; genus Lissotriton; species Lissotriton helveticus. The sequence goes on along the minus strand of NC_136071.1, from coordinate 1,191,567,590 downwards.
GTCGCATGATTTTTAAACCCATCCCTGGGTTTGGTCAGGGTCTCCTCTCGCCTACCCGCACCTTCTTTCCACACTTGTGACACCTGTGAAAGTATCCATTCCCTTTAGGCGTGTCCCTTGCAGGGTGAGCTTGGTGTTACTTTGGGCGCTTATCAAGCTTTGCACCGGCTCTGATGTTCTTTTCACTGTGGCCTTTCGCCGCCTCACTAGCTCACCCCTCTGCCCTACCTGGCTCACTACCCACTTGTCAGCGCCTTATAAGTTGGAATCAGTGCGCCGTGACTCTCCCAGATACTGGCACAGCGCTATGGGGCAAACACCCAAAGATCACTCAACGCAGGTTAAACAACCCCTCAAGGGCAACCATGTTCTTTTACTTCACAAACCCCCCAAGCTCTTATGAGTGCCTTAAATTAGTGTCTCCCAGGTGGGCTCTGGCTGTGACATACAGGGCTGGCTGGGACAATAGTTAACACTATTAGAGACCTTCCTTTCACAGTGCAATAAAGCGAAGTGTCACAAGATGGCGCTAGGCTCCTTTATAATGAAAGTAGCAATGTGACACAGTTGAATCCAGTACTGCACTTTATGCGCGAGTTTCCTTCCCCTCCCTTCTTGTCCCGTATTTCTTTTCTTTTTCTTTTATTTACGGTGGTACCCCCGTGTGCCCCTTGCTTCTTTTTTCTTTACAGGATATTGACGTTTCCCTTTGCCCCCCACCGCAGCTTTTCGCCCCCTGAACCTGCTGTGCTGTTTAATGCTCAGTGCAGTCGGGGAATGTCTGTCAGCACCAATAAAGCAAGGAGAGGCAAAGGCAACGCAGCCCAGAAGTCAAATGTACCAAACTACTCAGGGCAAACATCTGTGACCCTGCGGTGCTGGGTGAATCTGGGGTAACACAAGGCTGGGGCTGTGCACAGAGGTATCTTACTCTTACACTTGTAAGTACGTTTATTTCTTTTGGAGATTCATAAAGCTTGAGTGCAAAGTTACTTGAAAGTGTAGGAGTAAATGTGAGATACCTCTGTAAACAGCACTGCAGTTTGTAAACAGCACCCAGGTCCTTCAGTTTGGTGGAGATTTGTAAGCTACACTTTGGAGTAAATGTACACTTCGTTTTTGTGAATATTTAAAAAGCAGTAAAGTTACTCAGAAGTGTAAATTACTCAAAAGTGTAAAGTTACTCAAAAGTGTACATTACTCAAAAGCATAAGATACATATGTTAAGCAGATCCCGAATTTCACAATCTGTACTGCATGAACTTTTGGGAATACATAGAAGCAGGGCTTTCAGTGGAATGAAAAAACAGGAGGAGGGGTCCGCTCAAAGGGCGTGGCCAATGTAATTAAGGGTGTGGCTTAAAAACACATAAGCTAAAAATCTGTGTTTAGCATAGTGTGCCGCCCGATTTGTATTTTGCTGTTTCAGTCGTTGCATCCAGATATATGATACAACAAGTAACATCATGCCTACAACAAGCAGGACTATTGATTTGTCAATGGTTGTTAGTTGCATAAGATAAATAAGAAGCAACTATGGCTTGTATATAATATTGAAAAAGCTTCCACTTCAAGCCCTGGTGAGCCACACAATGTTTCTGCTCCTGAGTTTAAAAAAGAGAAGGGAAATACAGAGAGAAAATGACTCTTTAAGGATTTCCCTTCCCCTACGACGTTCACGTGGCATGACGTCATGCCGTAACTTCTCCACTAGTGAGAAGTGAGCAGTGTGAGCCGCGCACATCGACGTGCCAGCTGTCACTGCAGTCCGGAAAAAAATGGACCACCTGTGCCAGGGCACAAAACAGAGCCTGATTTTCGAGGCCCCCTTTAAAAAACTGCAGGTGCTCATCACCGGTGAGACCCGGCCCACTTAAAGCCCTGCATAGAAGCCCCTCCCCACTGGCTTAATTCAATGTGATGAGAGAGTGTAGAACTGTTGTACATTCAGAGAAAAGGTCACATCGGTGACAACTGACGCTAAATCAAGGCACGAATAAGCAAAGCTACGGGGCATATTATGAAGAACGGAGTTGAGATTATCGCCACTTTAGCGGCGATAATGGGCTTTATAATAGGCCATAGAGAATTCCCATAGAATCCCAGGTTCACACCAGAACCTGAGCTTCTACGGGAATTCACAAAGGCATATTATCAAGCTCATTATCGTCGCTTTAGCGGCAGTTTCCTGCCGCTAGAGCGGTAATAATTTTAACTACGTTTCTTGATAATATGCACCCATATTTCTAAGATTGCATCTTCATCCAGCCTCATTTCTATGCAAATGAAATCACATAATTCTATTGACGCTTCCTTACCAAGATCTCACTAACAAGTTTCTAATCTAGGGTCCTTGACAGAAGTCCAGTGAAATTCCAGAGCTTTTACAGTTTACACGTCATTTGAGCCTCATAAAGGCAGGTCCACCTGCAACGTTTTATGTGAGTGTGATCTGGCTCAATGCCGCTGCAGAGTTACCTTTTCTGCATAAACAGGGGTACTAATGGCTAAAATACTGCTAATACTTGATTTATTTATAGCGCTTTATAGGCGCTGTAAACGGCGGCTGTTTTCCAATTTGTGAAACGCACTCTAAAGACCTTGAAGGAATTCGAACTTGAGCCCTGAAATCACAGCACGTACCAGCAGTGAGTGTTAATTTACTGAGCAGTCTGCCCGGCAGTGGGTAGGTTTTCCCAGTTTGCCTCTTATCAGATTTAAAAAAAATGTAATTCAGTGTATTGTCACTATTTAAAACGAGTGAAATACTCGGTACTCGACTAACAAAGGACATCGGGAGGTGGACACCGGTAAACACAAAGGGGCAGATTTATGAGGCACTTGCGCCACGTTTACGCCGCTGTTGCGTCACGCAAGGCGGCGTAAACGTGGCGCATCCCTACGAACGATTTACAACGTGACGCATCTAGGCAGATGCGTCACGTTGTAAAGCCCTGCGCCGCTTGTGGGCGTTCCGGCGCAGGGTGGGCGTTCCGGGGTAGGTGCGCCTCGCAAAAGTGGCTGAGTGAAATCTATAAGATTTCACTCAGTCACTTTCAGGCCAATGCTGCGTCAGAACCCTGCGCCTGCTTGAAGCAGGCATAGGTCTTGACGCAGCATTGTTAAGATGGGGCACCCCCGAGCCTTGCTGGAGCTGCGTCGCGCTTGCGACGCAACTCCAGCAATGCGTCACCTTTACGGCACAGATGCGTCACGCATCTGTGCCGTTTTTGCCCCATGGTGCGCCGCATTGTAAATGCGGCGCACCATGGGTGGCGGAGCTGTGGCGCACTGTGGCGCACATTAACTGGCGCATCCCTGGGGATGCGCCAGTTAACATAAATCTGCCCCAAAATGTAAATGTACCTATAAACGCAAATGTAACTCACGGTCATTCTAGAAACCCAAACACTGGAGTTTCCCAGCTGTCCAGCAGGTGGCGCTAGAGGATAATAGAATGTCACCGTCCACGGAGCAGAGTCTTCACCAGTTTGAAACAGACTTTCATTTATATTTTTCGATTTATTTATGGTGATTTTTGTAGTAAAATCAATGGACGAAGACACCAAGGGAACACCAGGAACGTTTATTTGCTCAAGCAAATGCGGAGCGAGCTGCCGGTGGTATACAAAGCCAGGAACTGCCGTCGGAGATTCAAAACACTACAACCCACCCGTGGAACTTGGAGCATGAAAACAACTTCCAGGGGCCGATTCACAGAACTAACTTAAGACAAAATCCTAAACTTACTACTTTTGGTATTCACAGAATGCATTTAGTAGTAGTAAAGTTAGGATTTTGTCTTAAGTTTGACTTAAGACAAACTTAAGACAAACTTAACCCCTTCCACGCTCATGACGAGCTGGGCTCGTCATGAGGTAGCCTCCTCGCACGCTCATGACGAGCCCAGCTCGTCACGTAAAGTGCGATTTTAAAAAACTCAGCGTACGGGCGGAATTCCGCCCGCACGCATGCGGTTAAGACAGACTTAAGATCAACTTTACTACTACTAAATGCCGTCAGTGAATACCAAAAGTAGTACGTTTAGGATTTTGTCTTAAGTTAGTTCTGTGAATCGGCCCCCAGTTCTTCATTCTACATGCAAATACTACATGGGTTTTTCCGTTAACAGAAACAAAGAAATGAATACTTTAAACAAAATGACATTTCATAAAACATAATAAATTAAACTTAACTCAGGTAACTAAACTTGCTTTATATACAACTATAAAAACAATGAAAACATGGCACTGTACAAATCAAAAGAAAAATACAACTTCACCGAGTCATTCTCTAAAACGCAAAGGTACTTTCCTTACCCTGCTGCTTCTACTCACTCCTCCTGAATTGTCCCCTTCCCCTGCCTCAGGAACTCCACCCACACCATCAAACTCTTCTACACACTCAAACAAGACTGAGATTCCATCACTGACCATCCACAACCCATACACTATTGCGACCTGTGAGTCAAGCTTGGACCTACCCTCCCTCGCATAAAAAGGTTTCTTCACACGCACAGTATCAACAATTCTAAATTTGAGAACCTTAACCTTATTTCTCTCAACAAAATACCTCTACTGCTTGTCTTGTGCTACATTCACAAATTTTTCCACACTTTCATCTGTCCACCTACCATATTTAACATATTTGTTCATCCAGCTTGGACAGAAACATGTGGTATCCCGTCACCCATGCAGCAGTTCAAACTGTGAAACACCCATGGTTGCATGTGGAGTAGTATGATAAAATAGCAACATGGGTTTGACTGTGTTAGACATGGGATTTCTGGCTAGCTCAGACTTGCGCCAAAGCGAGGCAGAAGCCCCCACTCTAGTCAGGATAAGGGAGTTACACTTCTAAAATAACCCCTGCACACCCCCTTGGTAGCTTGGCACGAGCAGCCAGGCTTATCTTAGAGGCAGCGTGTAAAGCATTTGCACATAACCAACAGTAAAATAGTGTACGCACTACAGAAGGACACCACACCAGCTTAGAAAAATATCCAATTTTTATATACTTAAGACAAGACCAAATAGAATAAAAATCCACAATATTATACTTCAAAATCGTCACTTATCAAAATATGCTTTAAAAATAGTACCTTGATGTCGATAGCTCCGTCCGGGGCTATCATGATGTCATGAACAACAAATCCAAAAACAGTTCTGGCTGACCGCGGGGTCGCAGGCCTACTACGGGGTTGGAAAGACCCGCAAACAGTACCTTTCAGAGATGCAGGGCGATGGGGCCCTTGAAGTGAATTGCGTTGCAGGTCGAGCTCCTTTCTGATGGGATCCAGAAAGCTGGCACCGACAGGCGTCAGGTGCTGTGGTGTGAAGCGCAGCGGCATGCAGTGCCCCCAGGTTGCGGTGCGAGTAGCGTTTCGGTGGTGGCATCAGTGAGACCAGGTTCACGGTGCGAGAACCTAAGTTTGTCCTAAGGCTGTCTTAAGTCTGTCTTAAGTCTGTTCTAAGTTTGTCTTAAGTTTGTCTTAAGACTGTCTTAAGTCTGTCTTAAGTCTGTCTTAAGTCAAACTTAAGTCAAACTTAAGACAAAATTCTAATTTTACTACTACAAAAGGCCTTCTGTGAACACCAAAAGTAGTAGGACAGGCTTAAGACAGACTTAAGAGAGACTTAAGACAAACTTAGGACAGACTTAAGACAGACTTAAGACAAACTTAAGACAGACTTAAGACAGACTTAAGACAGACTTAAGACAAACTTAAGACAAACTTAAGACAAACTTAGGACAGACTTAAGACAGACTTAAGACAAAATCCTAACTTTACTACTACTAAATGCCTTCTGTGAATACCAAAAGTAGTAAGTTTAGGATTTTGTCTTAAGTTAGTTCTGTGAATCGGGCCCAAAGTGAAACTGAATAGGAATTCGATTTTGAGTGCAAGGGAGTGGGCAAAGGAGTGTGAGTGCGTTATGGTTAGTGAGTGATTGGAGATTGTGAGAGGGAGTGGAAGGTCATTAGGTATGTAGTTATCAATAGTGCAGCAGGTGCAGTTGCACTCGGGCTCAGAGTCAGCGAGTGTGATTTTGTAAGTGAGAGTGACTAACAGTGAGTATGAGCATGTTTCTGTGTGAGTAACTGTGAGTGGGAGTGAGTATGATTGAGACAGCATCCTTAGAGACCAATACTCTCTAGACAATGTCAACAGGTCCGGTACCAAGGAGGGCCTCTGCATAGGACTTTGGGAGTGATGTGTCCCATGTCGTAGAGCGTTCTTCGGAGTGGGTAATGTGATGAAATATTTTGCTTCCACTGACAAAGAGAGCCTCTGGGTGTGAAACTCCCCTTACAGGAGGCTGGTTAATAGGAAGATGTCATAACCAGGCCTTCACAGAAAAAGAAGTTGAGCTGTGGTGTTGTGGTGGTGTAAACCACTGCTGAGTCTTACTTGAAGCCGAGCGCTCTTAGCCATATAATTGATTTGCGATAGGAGGCTCAGTCTTTCATCAAAGTAAAGCCCAGGTATTTTATAGGATTGATGATTCCAGGATTGTGGTCAGAGATGAGGTGCAGTTGCACAGGTGTGTTGCAATGTCAGATAATCAGAAGCACAGATTTTAATGGGCTTTGTTGCAGACAGTGATTGTCATCCAGTCTTGAGTGGCGCAATCTGTGGAGCTTCGATCCGGTGTAAAATATCACTGGGAGAGGAGTTTAAGTTCTGTAACAGATGGGCTGTGAGTATGAGATCACTGACTAGTTAAAGTTAGCTCTGAGTGATCCTAGTTAAAGATTAAAGAGGGTTGGCGCCGGAAGTGCAATCGTGTGGTGCTTCTTGTGGGAACTCAAAAAGACTAGGAAAAGAATGTTGATCTTCTGAGATGGATTAGTCAGATAAGCTACAAGCCATTTAAGAACATCTTCATCAATGCCCATGCAATCTTAGAAGATATTGATAAAGAGGGAGTGATCAACAAATTGAAGACAGGCTCATCAAACGACTACAACGCATTCAAAACGCCTCTGCATGCCTCATCCTCGACGTACCACGCCACAGCCACATCACCCCCTACCTGAGAAACCTGCACTGGCTCCCAGTCAACAGGAGAATCTCCTTCAAACTCCTTATACACGCACACAAGGCACTCCACAAGACCGGCCCAGCCTACCTCAGCAGACGACTCTTCTTCTACGTCCCCAACCGCCAGCTAGGCTCCGCTGACCTCTCACTCGCCACCGTCCCGCGCATCCGAAGAACAACCACCGGTGGGAGATCCTTCTCCCACCTCGCCGCCAAGACATGGAGCACCCTCCCACTGAGCCTACGACAGACCCAAGACCTGCTGACCTTCAGGAGGATACTCAAGACCTGGCTGTTCGACCAGTAGCAGCACCCTCTCCCCCCCCTTTTTTCACCCCAGCGCCTTGATACCCTCGCGGGTAAGGAGCGTGCTCTACAAATTCTGTGATTGATTGATTGACAGCAGATAAATGAAGGAGAATAAATAGACTTGAGTTGCCCCTTCCGAGAATGCGAAGCAAGTCTCGCACACCCCGGAGCTCAGCAGTCCTGGGGCTGCAGCCTGCTCTCAGACCAGACTCAAACTCATATTAAAGTTCAAGGAAGTCTTGAGGTAGGCCAGATGTTGGTATTATCACCAACATCTGCTGAGACTTTGTACAGCGCGGGAGGGATTGGGCCACGGCTCAAGCAATCCAGGAAAACACACCTCGCAGAAATGCACTCACTGGATTTTTCAAATGAACCAAGAGTTGGTGAAACAGAGCTTTGGTGATATTCGATGGAACTGAATGTGACAAAAAGGTTAGGTGCTTTCTCCTGAGCAATAGTTTTCAGCAGTTCACTATTTAGAATTCCTTTAAAGTGCAGCCAGTTGGCCCAGCGTTGGTGTTGACATTCTGATATTTCAGAATGTCTAATTGTGACTAATTGCTCCTACCTGCACAGGCAAGAGGGAGTGATCGGATAATATTATACATACACCGTGAGCGATGGGGTGGAAAACAACTTGCAGGATGAACACGGAGAGGTAGAAAGAGTGCATTCAAAGGGTGGAGAAGCTGGAGACATGTTTGAGCAGGCCTCCAGGCTCACCTCAGTTGGATCAGCCATGGTTCATGGTGTAACTGCCCAGCTTCCAAAGGCGGGGAGCTGTCAGGGGAAACATCCATCACCCCTGTTTTTTGCATCTCATTTTTGTGATTAGGACGTGTTCCTTGGCTGTGCACATGCTGTGAGCTGGTGTGGAAGACACACTTTTCTTGCAGGTTTTTGGTTGCAACAGTTTCCATTCTTAGGTAAGTTAGGGAGAGACCCTTGGAAGAGATTTTGTCCTTGACTGAGTGCCACTGAAGCAGGCGCGGCAGGTACAGGTCAGAGCGGTGAGCGAGGGGGGGCGGGGTTGGGTGGGGAAGTCGACAGACGATGGGAAAGGCAAAATTAAATAAAAAATTAATAAAATCAAAACACCTACCTTGTGCTCGCCGCATCGCTGACTCACTAATGCGACAAACGAAGGTAAGTGGTTTTATTATTTTTTTATTTAATGTGACCTATCCCGTCGTTTTTCGACTCACCCCAACCTGGCCCACCCCGCCCCACCGCTCTTACCTGTGCTGGCCGCGCCTACACTGTAGGCCTTTGAGTAGTCACTGTTATTGGTTCATATTTTTGTGTTTAACCTCAATCTCCTTGCAGCATCGTGAACCCTCTGAAGCCTTCTGATATTGTACCATGGTGGTTCGAGGAAAAGGGGGTTCAGTAGTGACGTCTTGAACTGACGACGGCCCCAATGACCATGGGGTGATAGTGGTGAGGGATGAAACGGAGAGCCTTGCATAGGTGTTTGATGTGGTAGAATGATGTTTTGACAACTGCCTCCACCTGGAATTCAAGCTGAGGTCTGCATCCGATGTCATGCTTAGGTTATGTGCTATTGCCTTATTGTACAATGCTGAAGGCAATACTGGTTGTTAAAGGCCCCGATCCAGAGGTACCGACCCGAGTCATTGGCACGGGTCTATAACAAGGGAGAGGGCCTGTAATACCCGGTATAGCCTGAGTCAGAAGGTCTATAAGGCTATCAGAACGTTCCACCCGCTGAGGGTAGAAAATTCTGATTAAAAGGGAAGAAACAGAAAGGCAAACATTAGAATGTTGTCACTGAGAAAAATCCTAACTTTAGGACTCCTAAATGCCTTCTGTGAATACAGAAAGTCTTAAAGTTAGGATTTTTCTCAGTTTAGGAGTCCTAACTTTAAAACTCCTAACTTTACTACTCCTAAACTGAGAAAAATCCTAACTTTAAGACTTTCGGTATTCACAAAAGACATTTAGGAGTCCAGAAGATAGGACTCCTAACTTTTGTGAATACCAAAATGAGTAAGTGCCTTCTGTGAATACCAAAATGGTAGTAAGTTTAGGATTTTGTCTTAAGTTAGTTCTGTGAATCGGGCCCTTCATATTGGGTGTATATTTTCAATGCATTGGCTGTATACAGTCTGTATATTTTCTAACTATGGGATATACATAGTGTATGTATTGGCTGTATATAGTCTAGGTACTGGGTGTGTATTTTCTATATATTGCCTGTATCACAGTCCCTCTTCAGTTGCCCGGTACACCGCAGCTAGCCAACGAGTGTGGTAGAGGATTTAGGTGGGCTACCATGTGTATACACATGCTGGACCCTATTTGGCCTGGGAGACAGACTCTTCATTGCCTCTCAGAGAAGAGACACACCATTTTTCTGACCAAAATGTCTCCAGCTCCTCTTTTGGTGAATGTGCCACCCCCCTCTTCTAATAATATATTGTTCCCCTCAGCAATGGACACTTTCCGAGTGACTCTTCAAGTTGTGAGATTCAGTGTCAGCATCTTCTGGAGTCCAATCACATATCTCCAGAGCTCCATTGCATCCTTCCTTCTGGAACTCTCAAAGCTCTGACACCCTTCACCCTCACAGAAGGATTGCTGCGCTTCCCAGATTGCATTGCGGTACTCAGCTGTTAACCTTTTAATTTCAATCAGCAATGCTGGGCTTTTTGGTCCCAATGTTATTTTTTGTATTTATTTCCCACTTCCGTTCACTCTACACCACATAATTCAACTCCACCTAAATGTATGCTACTCAATACCACATAAATACACTCCACATACATCCATTCTGTGACACATAGAAATCCACATAAATACTCTCCACACCATGCCACATAATTCCATTCAACATATTTTCCTTCAACACCACACTGTTCCATGCCAGACTATTCAACTCCACACAAATCCATTCCAGACTACATGAATTAACACCAAACCACATGATTCCACTCTACAGAACAATTCCACTACACACCAAAAACATTAAATTTAGAACACAGAATTCAACATCATACCACAAAATTCAACATTTCAATACAGTAAAAAACACCAAATTACTATTCACATAATACAACTGCAGACCATGCCACATAATTTCACTACACCAATCCACACCACACAACAATGCCACAAATAACAATTCCAGTCCACCTCAGATAATTCAACTTCACGCCACATACATCAACTCCAGTCCATAACACACAAGTAAGATATTTGCATTTACAACACCAATACCTCTATATCTTTCTTTCTTAAACACCCAAACACATGGATCTGGAGCTTAGCTATTAACTATTTGTTCTTTTTCATCACAAAAACTCAACGCTATCCACACAGTTCCATGCCACACAATTCAAACTCCAGACATGTCCAATGGACACCACATAATTCCACACCAAACCACATTATTCCATTACCAAACACCGTTCCACTACATCTCAACAACACAATTGCCCAACGCACCACATATATACAGTCCACACCACACAAATCCAATCCACACCATGTAATTCCACATCATGCCACAAAATTCAACAGCGCACCACATAATTAAACTCCCCTACATACCACTCCACAACACAAAATACCATTCTACATAATCACACTCCAGAACACAGACTCCCACTCCATATGATTCCAGCACACTAAATACTACATTATCCACATAATTCCACAGTACACCATGCCACATATTTCCACTGCATAAATCCTATCTACACCACACAATTACACACCACACAATTACACAACTAACTAATCCAATACAACCCACTACCTACTATTCCATTACACAGTACATACATAAACTCTATAACACATAGGTGAAAGACATTGCCATTTACAATGCCAATAGGTCTAACTCAAAATAATGCGAGAACAATTGTATTTTTTTGTTAAACAATATCCCAGCAGTAGCATAAGTAAGGGTGCAGTACCTTATATGGCTAATAGAGGTCCCTTTACAACTCCACAAAGAAACCTATAACAGCCTGTGGCACTGCTCCTTTTTCTTGCTTCGTGGATTTTCTTTCATTACTTATGCTACTGCTGGGATATTTTTTAACAAAATAAAATCTAGCAAACATAATTTGCAACACGAATAGCTGAAACTTTCAGTAAGGCGAGATGTATTGCATTGCAAATGCTTGTTTACACTTGAAATCAGTCCACAAGCGATCAAGTAGCCCGAGGGAGGGATCACTGACAAAACATCTGATAAAATGTGAGCTACTTATATATTTTTTTGTAGAGTCTATTTTTCCGATGCTTTTACTGTGCTTCATTAGCATAGCTTTGACATTTGTATGATGTGTGCACTCCTGACCTACATATCATACAAGCGTCAAACTTGTTGCCTCCGCCATCTTCACCACTTAGGGCCTGATTCTGATGCGGGTTGGAAAGCTTCCCGATCGAATCGGTTTGGAATTGATTTCCGACCCACTCGGACCAGGAGAGTCCGACCGACGGAGTACGATGTATCCGGAATTCCGGATGCTTCCCGATATGATTTGGTTGGACTCCCATTGACTTCAAAGGGAGCATATGTTCCTAACCGCATCATAATTGGGCCCTGGGTCGGGAAGACACGTTCCCGATCTGATTTGGAAGGAGAAAATGCCATTAGGAGGCCTTCCTAACCGCATCAGAATCAGGCCCTAGGTGGAAATGCTTTCCTAACCGCATCAGAATCAGGCCCCTAATGTTGCCTTTCTTTGTATCCACACTTTGTTCGGTTTTATGTGGAAAGGTTAATATTTCTTTCCATCGGGGGGCGTGGCTTGGATGCCGCACAAGATGGCCGGCTAGGTGCTGAGCTCCGCCGCACCGTATCGCCTCAGAGCAGCTTTCCCGATGTGAAGGGGGCTGTTCCTACACCTCTTTGCCGGATTTTTTAACCGGAACACGAGGAGAGCAAACGGAGTGGCTTTGCGGCTTCCAGAGTGCCGCTCTTCATCTAATTTCGCGACGTGACGGTCGCGCCTCACTGCACCGCCATCTTAGACGCTCCTCCCGCTACCGGACCTCTGCCTCTACAAACCGCCAGGATATATTTCTTTCACCATGTATTATCCTGCATCAACGGACTTTGGGGTGAGCAACCGGGACTTTTAATAATTTTCAACAACTTTTTCCTTAGCCTTTATTGCTCTGTCTATTCTGTGGAGTGGCTGCTTGGAAACTGCGTCATGGCACCACCTGTGCGAGATTCGTCATTTTAGGTGCTCCGTCTCTTCAGCGCTGCAGACTCTCCTAGCTTATGCGCCCTCGTCCTCACCAACTGTGAACCAGTGCCTCTCATAATGGATTCCTAATGAATAAATGCTTTATATCATTAAGCCACAGGTTCTCCACGATATCGCGCGTTATAATACGCCATCCCCAGCATTTCTATATATGGCGGCCATTTTAAGCGCTCTGTCTATTTGGCGCCGCTAGCGTATAACCCATTCAATCCACTGGCGCTGTTTTAATGCAACTTTCAAGTGCATCCTGAGGAAATAATTTTCATTTCGTCCACTTCATGTTGCTGCATCTTCAAGTACTTTGTTTTTCAGTATATATACTCCCGGATTTCATGACAAGCACCATCCCTGTGCCCACTGACGGTGTTTAGTGAACCCTGCTATGGTCTCCTAGGGCTTTCAATGCTGATATTTCTCTTCCTGTTGGAGTTACTCATACTATTATATTTCTGGAGCAGCTTGTAGTACCATATTATTGACCTAATTTATGCTGGAATGACCTTCTGAGACGCATTTACTTTGATTACAGAAGCGTGTACTTTCCGCACGCTTTTGTCTTCTTCTCAGAGAATTGAGATTAGCTCTTCGATTAGAGTGCAAACTTTCTATGGTACGGTTACGTAAACCTAAGTTTGTTTTCTCTCCTTCTGTGATTACCCCGGTGACCTCTTCAACTGTTGCGTCTACATTTCTTCAACCTACCAAGATGGCGACTTCTTCTTCTCAGCGATCCCCTTCGGGACATTCTTCATCTAATAGATCCTCCCCTCCTGCTACATCCGGTAAACGACCTAAACAAGATTCTCCTCCTCCAGATAACTCCTCTTCTTCATCCTCCATTGATCTAATTTTGGAAGAAATTCGTGCAATGCGTCCTTTCATCGAAGAAACCAGTAAGGATATGCAACTTTTAAAAGATAAATGGGAGACCATGGATGCACGACTCTCTTCAATTGAACAACAGATCCCTGAAGTTCAGATCAACACGCAACGCATTGTAGCATTAGAAAAGACTGTCCTTTCACTACAGCAACATACGGAGGATTTGGAAAATCGCAACAGAAGTAACAACCTTCGTATTTATGGTTTACCAGAGAATCTTGAGGGTGACGATCCAGTGACTTTCTTTACCTCCTTCCTCCCGAAACTTCTAGATATGCCCCCTTCTACGTCTCTCAGTATTCAACGAGCTCATAGACTGGGAGCACGAACAACTTCATCTACAAAACCTCGTGGTGTTATTCTTCTCTTTTTGAAGTTCACAGATCTTCTCTCGATTCTTTCAGCAGCAAGGACCAAGAGGCAAATAACTTGGCTGGGTCAACGAGTCTACTTATCTCAAGACGTATCTAATGCTACTGCCTCCAGACGTAAGGAATTTCTGGCTCTCCGCCCTTCTCTGCGCTCCCTTGGAGCACGATATGGCTTGTTCCATCCTTGTACCTTCAGAGTTACTCATCGGAATAAGACATGGTCTTTTCAAGATCCTGGTGAACTACGAAACTTCCTCCTTCTGCAGAGTGAGGAGGGAATGGAAGCCTCTCCCTCAAACAGTGGCTGAAATGTTTTGTTGTATTTGTATAATGATCTCTAGTTGTTTTCTCTAGTCTCATTTACTCTTATCTAATTCTTCTCTTCGCCTTACCATTCTTTGCTCACTATTCAAGTTTTCCGTTGTATCCTTATCCTTCTTCTTTTTTCTTATATCCTGTCTTTGGTTATATGCTTTGTGTCACAGGTTCCGTGATGTACAAATTATTTTCTTTCTTCCCCCATGCAGATGCATCGGTTGTTCCCTTCATCATCATGTTCCACCCTTTGTACTTTTTGTGAGGTCTCAGTGCGGTTGTGCTTCTGTTCCTGGTCTACCCGTCTTGTTACGCATCACCACCTCCCTACTTCCCCTTTGTGTATTTCCCCCTTCAGGTATGTCTCTTACAGTCATCCTTCTGGATTTGTACTGTCTTCTATGCCTTCTTTCTATTCTTCCTTATCCTTCCTTTGCTGACCCTCTTTCCTTTCCCTTCGTCTTTTTCCTTTCCCTTTCCTTTTTTCTCCTCCTTCCTCCTATTCTTCCTTCTAATCTTTTAATGGTTTGCTTATTTTCTCCTTCCTTAAAGTTTGACTTATTGCTTGTACAGTATATTTTTGCATTTTTCAATTTTGAACAGTTTACTATGTTTTCATCTTCAAAGTTGTTTCATGGAATGTGAAAGGATTTAACCATCCTATTAAGCGGCAAAGAGTACTTTCACACCTCTCCTCTTACAATCCTGATATTGTTCTCATTCAAGAAACCCATCTTTCAGATATTGAATCTATGAAGCTAAAAAAACTATGGGTTGGTACTGTCTTGTTTTCTCCAGCATCTCATAAAAAGAATGGTGTTGCTATTTTGATTCACAAACGTCTCAAATGTAAAGTACTTCTTGAAGAAAAGGATGATGAGGGTCGTTGGATTCTAGCTAAATTACTTATCAATGCTATCCCAATTACTCTGTTCAATGTTTATGGCCCTACATGCTTTGACTCCTCTTTTTGGCCCTCGATTACTGCAAAATGTATCCAATACAAAGACGATTCTTTTCTATTAGGCGGAGACTGTAATCACATTATCGACCCTTTTTTAGATCGTAAATCCTCTGTTCGTTTCGCCCCTCACAAGCCCCATAAACAGTTTCTTGACACAATTACTCAAGTTCATCTTGTAGATTCATGGAGACTCACTCACCCAGACACTATAGATTTTTCTTTTTTCTCTCCTCCACGTGCTTCTTTCTCTCGTTTAGACTACATCTTTCTTTCCTCCTCTTTATCTCAAAATCTTTTAACCTCTTCTATTGAACCCATTGTTATCTCTGATCATGCTCCTATTATTACTGTATTTGATCTTCTTCCTCCTACTCCTAAATCCTCTCGCTGGTGCTTTAATTCTTCTCTTCTTGCTGATCCTCTCTTTTCTTCCTCTTTTCGTTCTTTCACTTCTGAATTTTTCCAACTTAACTCTGATCCTGCTACCCCTTCCCATGTTCTTTGGGATTCTTTCAAGGCCACAGCCCGCGGATTTATTATCGACTTTGTCTCTAAAAAGAAGAAAAACTTCCTTCAAAAACGTAAAGTTGCCCTTGCACATATTAAGTCATTAGAACATCAATTCTACACTTCCTCTCCTACTCATATGTCTCCTGACCTTCTTCGAGCTAAAATTGCTTTTAACAAACTTACTACGAATTCAGCTTCTTCTTTTCTTCTTCGAAGTAGTGCACGGTACTATGGAGGTCGCAATAAATCGGGCAAATTACTTGCTAATTATCTAAAATCGCGTAAAGAACGGACTATCATAGACTCTATCTATTCCCCTTCTAATGTCCTTTTACATACAGACGCAGACATTTTAGACCAATTTCACTCTTTTTATGAATCCTTATACTCTCCTGAAAATCCCCCTACCCCAGATCTGCTCCAATCGTATTTTGAGAACCTGCCTAAACCAGATACTTCCCAACTTAATTTCTCGGACATTGATACTGATCTCACCATTTCGGAATTATCCACTGCTTTGTCTTCGCTAACCAAAGGCAAGACTCCCGGGCCTGATGGCTTTCCAGTTGAATTTTATTTATATTTTTCTGACCTCCTCCTACCCAAACTTCTCTTTCTTTTTCAGTCTTTTTGTTCTTCCGGTCTGGCCCAAGGCTCATTCCAAGATGCTACCATATGCCTTATCCCTAAAGAGGGTCGAGATCTCAAATTTTGTAAGAATTATCGGCCAATCTCTCTCGTTAATGTAGACTATAAGATCTTTGCAAAATTATTGGCTCTTCGCCTTGATCCACTCATGCCACATCTCATTGGGAAAGAGCAATGTGGTTTTGTTAAGGGCCGCCTCACCTCAGACAATTCCAGACTCTTCCTTAATGTTTTAAGTAAGGCCCCTTCTCTGTCTCTTCCCATTGCAGCTATTTCGGTTGATGCTGAGAAAGCCTTTGATCGGGTTGACTGGTCCTTTCTGATGGCTTCACTGAAATGGCATGGCTTTGGTCCTAAATGTATTTCTTATATTTCTTTAATATACTCTATGCCCAAGACTTCAGTTCTCGTCAACGGTCAACTTACTCCCCCTTTTACACTTAAACGTGGAGTTCGTCAGGGCTGTCCTCTTTCACCTCTCTTATTTATTTTAGCTCTTGAACCCTTCATCTCTTCTATTCGTAACAATCCCTCCATCTCTGGCTTCCCATACGGTGATCATCATCTTAAATTATCTGCTTACGCGGATGACATACTTTTATTTATTTCAGATCCTGTTGCCTCTGTCCCTTCTTTATTAGAGGAATTTGAGAAATTTTCCCTGGTTTCAGGATATAAAATAAATTCGGACAAGACAGAAATTCTTCCTCTAACTAAATTTTGCCTTCCACATTTCTTTACTTCCACTGGCTTTGCTTGGAATTCTCAGAAAATAAAATATCTTAGTGTTCTTTTCTCTAACTCTATCTCAACCTCTATCCAACTTAATATGAATGCAGTCATTTCTAGAATAGATTCTTTACTCTCATCTTGGAATCCTCTATTTCTTTCCTGGTGGGGTCGTCTGGATTCCATCAAGATGATGATTGCTCCGATCTTAATCTATTTATTGTCCATGCTCCCAATCCATATCCCAGCGCTCTACTTCCGTCGTATTGACTCTGTTTTATCTAAGTTTCTCTGGAAGCAGAAAAAGGCTCGTATTTCTCTCTCAGCCCTTCGTAAGTCTAAATTAAATGGTGGGGTTAACTTTCCGGACTTCCGTCTTTATCATAAATCCTTCTCACTTCGCCAAGCTTCTCGCTGGTTATCACAGGATATCTCCCCTTTTTCTCCCCTTTGGCTCTCTGTTGAGCATGAATTATTACTCCCTTACTCTTTTCAGGAAGTCATTTGCTTCACTGCTAAGGCTCCATGTCTTAATCCCCTCTTATTTAAACATACTTCTTCTCTTTTACGACCCTTGGTATCCACAGCTTCTGTTTCTCAGGAATCCTTCTTATTATTACCCATTTGGTATAACTCACTCATTTTAATACGCAATAGACCTATTGCCTGGCCTTCGTGGAGATCGAAGGGTGTTGTCTGGGTTCACCATCTTTTTGATGGTTCATCTCCTTGCTCCTTTCCTCAATTTCAATCCCAATTTCACTGTCCTTCCTCGTTCGCAAAGAAATATTTCATTCTTATGGAAATCGTTCTTGATCGATACTACTCTCTTATTCCTGATGTACTGCCCGCTCCACCTTCCTCTCTACTTACCATTCTTTCTACTACTCCTAAAGCTTCCCTTATTTACCGATACTTCTCAGCTCCTGATCCTGATCGTCCCAAATCAAAACTTGAACTTTCTTGGGAAAAGGATTTGGGTCACTCCTGGCCGACTTCTCTTTGGGACAAACTCTGGGCTAAATCCTTGAAGACTTCCCGTACTGCCTCTCTAACTCAATCTCTATTTTTCTTTTATCATAGACTTTACCTTTCTCCCCTTTCTCTCTCTCGTTTTCTATCTTCTTCTACGGCTAATTGTTGGACCTGTAACGCCCCCAATGCTGATCTTTTTCTGGACACAGATATGGTCTCGTGTTTTCCATATCTTTCATCTCTCTATCCCTTTTTCTCCCTCTATAGTGTTTCTGGGTAGCCTTTCAGAATCCTTGGACCTCCTTCCACATTCACATGGTCTTTTTGACCTTATGCTAGCCCTTGCACTACAACATATTGTTTCTAATTGGAAATCTTTGACCAAACTTTCCCTAATTTGCTGGTGGAACCTACTTTGTCATTCACATAGACTTGATGTTGCCTTCGCGTCCTCCTGCAAACCCTCTCGAAATGTTGAACTCTATTGGTTGTCTCTCACCCTATATTTGGATCAGTCCACCAAAAAGAAATACTCTCCATTTTCCTCTGACAATTTCAAACCCCCTTGAACATTCGTACTCTTGCTTGCAGCTACTGGTTTTTAAATTTCACTGATGCAGTTTCTATTCTTTATTCATGTTTTTCCTTACGTTCATATTTCATATATTCGCTAGATAATTGTGTATTTACTGTACTTTATTGCCAACATTCCTTATGCTTATTTCTGTTTCACTTTTGGATTGTATTATCATTGTTTTATTCCCTTCCCTTCCCTTCTCCTCCCCCCCCTTAAAATTCAAAAAATGCTTTGCTTTTTCATTGTGCCATCGGCTGCTTATGTTTTCTCTCTTTCATAATTTACCTTTTCTTATTGCTTTGCTGATGTCATCTTATTGTATTGCCAATTATACCTTAAATAAAGCTTTCAAACTTAAAAAAAAATATGTCTTTCCTTCATCCGTCAGCCCCCTCTAGATTACAGTATCACTCTGCTTCTCATTACGAACAGACAGACTAGATTCACTTGTAAGTATTTACTGAGCCACCCCATTGCTTTCTTTAACAGAAGCAGTAAACAAATGCTCTGCTTGCAATTGGAAGCAGCCACACATGTATATGCCACTAATTAGCGGTCCCTATACCTTTTTACACTTTATATGCTTTAGCAACGAATAAACCAAGTACTGTGAGCTATTAACATTAACGGACGTGCCACACAAAGGCCCTGATTGTGAGAAGCGGAATTTTACCTAGACTAATAATTAGGGGCGGGCGGTAAACTCCGCTCTTCGGGCGAGGTTTTCCCCAGTTCTGGAAAAACTCTGGCAACCACCACATGGCAGAGTTTCCCTCGCATGCGGTTCCCCACCGTTACGTTGTTGAGTGAAAAAATTGAGCATTAGGATGAGATTAGGATGTGATTTCTCAATGTGGGCGGTCGCAACTCACTGCTACCGCTCGCAATGAGAAAGCTGCCGCTCACCCTGGGAAAGCTGTCGCTCCAGTAGAAAATCTACTCAAGCAGCAGGAAGAAGCTGCGCCCTTTGGCGTCCGCATGGTGCCATTTGCACTGATTTCACAGCGCGGGACAAGCTCTCGGACCTAAAAATCACCACGAGCAGCGTAACGTACCGAAATTCAGCTGCTCACAGAGCTCTGTGCAATCTTGCAGAGTTTTAGGTAACTTTGCGGAATTCTGCAGAGTGAACCTCAGTGAGTTCCACCAACCCCTACTAATAATTCAGGATAGAATTCAGCAACCCACAATTCTGACCGTCTCCAGGCCCAGAATTACCCGGTCTTCCAACCTCAGCCTGTGTTTGTGCAGCTGAGATAGGGAAGGTTGGCAGCAGCACGGCAAGCCTGCCGCCTGCAGCAGCACGGGAGAGCAGACAATGCTCCCCTGGACTGGCAGAAGCCATCCCAGATCCCCTGCCCCTCACACCACCCCAACCTCTGCTCCTGCAGCCCTCAAACTGCCACTTTCCACTTACTCAAAGCAGGCAGGAAAAACTCAGCTGTTTCCTCCCAGGTACTGGGGAAAACTACCAGAAACAAGCATTTACAATGCAATGGTCTCGGCATCATTAAAGGTAGAGCTATTGGCATTGCTCATGACATTTCTTTTTTTTTCTTTAAATCATAAATAAATGGCATTGTCATTTACATTGTCAATACACACCACTCTGCACTCAACTGCACTCACCTGCACTGCACTGCACTCACCTGCACTGCACTCACCTGCACTGCACTCACCTGCACTGCACTCACCTGCACTGCACTCACCTGCACTGCACTCACCTGCACTGCACTGCACTCACCTGCACTGCACTGCACTCACCTGCACTGCACTGCACTCACCTGCACTGCACTCACCTGCACTCACCTGCACTGCACTGCACTCACCTGCACTCACCTGCACTGCACTGCACTCACCTGCACTGCAATCACCTGCACTGCAATCACCTGCACTGCACTCACCTGCACTGCACTCACCTGCACTCACCTACACTGCACTCACCTGCACTGCACTCACCTGCACTGCACTGCACTCACCTGCACTCACCTGCACTGCACTGCATTCACATGCACTGCACTGCACTCACCTGCACTGCACTCACCTGCACTGCACTCACCTGCACTGCACTCACCTGCACTGCACTCACCTGCACTGCACTCACCTGCACGCCACTGCACTGCACTCACCTGCATGCCACTGCACTCACCTGCACTGCACTGCACTCACCTGCACTCCACTGCACTGCACTCACCTGCACTGCACTCATCTGCACTGCCTGCACTGCACTCGCCTGCACTGCACTCACCTGCACTGCACTCACCTGCACTGCACTCACCTGCACTGCACTCACCTGCACTGCACTGCACTCACCTGCACTGCACTCACCTGCACTGCACTCACCTGCACTCACCTGCACTGCACTCACCTGCACTGCACTCACCTGCACTGCACTGCACTCACCTGCACTCACCTGCACTGCACTCCACTGCACTCACCTGCACTGCACTGCACTGCACTCACCTGCACTGCACTCACCTGCACTGCACTCACCTGCACTGCACGCACTGCACTCACCTGCACTGCACTCACCTGCACTGCACTCACCTGCACTGCACTCACCTGCACTGCACTCACCTGCACTGCACTCACCTGCACTGCACTGCACTCACCTGCACTGCACTCACCTGCACTGCACTGCACTCACCTGCACTGCACTCACCTGCACTGCACTGCACTCACCTGCACTGCACTCACCTGCACTGCACTGCACTCACCTGCACTGCACTCACCTGCACTGCACTCACCTGCACTGCACTCACCTGCACTGCACTCACCTGCACTGCACTCACCTGCACTGCACTCACCTGCACTGCACTCCACTGCACTCACCTGCACTGCACTCACCTGCACTGCACTCCACTGCACTCACCTGCACTGCACTCACCTGCACTGCACTCACCTGCACTGCACTCACCTGCACTGCACTGCACTCACCTGCACTGCACTGCACTCACCTGCACTGCACTGCACTCACCTGCACTGCACTGCACTCACCTGCACTGCACTCACCTGCACTGCACTCACCTGCACTGCACTGCACTCACCTGCACTGCACTCACCTGCACTGCACTGCACTCACCTGCACTGCACTCACCTGCACTGCACTCACCTGCACTGCACTGCACTCACCTGCACTGCACTGCACTCACCTGCACTGCACTCACCTGCACTGCACTCACCTGCACTGCACTCACCTGCACTGCACTGCACTCACCTGCACTGCACTCACCTGCACTGCACTGCACTCACCTGCACTGCACTCACATGCACTGCCCTGCACTCACCTGCATTGCACTGCACTGCACTCACCTGCACTGCACTCACCTGCACTCACCTGCACTCACCTGCACTCACCTGCACTGCACTCACCTGCACTGCACTCACCTGCACTGCACTCACCTGCACTGCACTCCACATACCTGCACTGCACTCACCTGCACTGCACTCCACATACCTGCACTGCACTCACCTGCACTGCACTGCACTCACCTGCACTGCACTCACCTGCACTGCACTGCACATACCTGCACTGCACTGCACATACCTGCACTGCACTGCACATACCTGCACTGCACTGCACATACCTGCACTGCACTGCACTCACCTGCACTGCACTCACCTGCACTGCACTCCACATACCTGCACTGCACTGCACTCACCTGCACTGCACTGCACTCACCTGCACTGCACTGCACTCACCTGCACTGCACTGCACTCACCTGCACTGCACTCACCTGCACTGCACTGCACTCACCTGCACTGCACTCACCTGCACTGCACTCACCTGCACTGCACTGCACTCACCTGCACTGCACTCACCTGCACTGCACTGCACTCACCTGCACTGCACTGCACTCACCTGCACTGCACTCACCTGCACTGCACTGCACTCACCTGCACTGCACTCACCTGCACTGCACTGCACTCACCTGCACTGCACTCACATGCACTGCCCTGCACTCACCTGCATTGCACTGCACTGCACTCACCTGCACTGCACTCACCTGCACTGCACTCACCTGCACTGCACTCACCTGCACTCACCTGCACTCACCTGCACTGCACTCACCTGCACTGCACTCACCTGCACTGCACTCCACATACCTGCACTGCACTCACCTGCACTGCACTCCACATACCTGCACTGCACTCACCTGCACTGCACTGCACTCACCTGCACTGCACTCACCTGCACTGCACTGCACATACCTGCACTGCACTCACCTGCACTGCACTGCACTCACCTGCACTGCACTCACCTGCACTGCACTGCACATACCTGCACTGCACTGCACATACCTGCACTGCACTGCACATACCTGCACTGCACTGCACATACCTGCACTGCACTGCACATACCTGCACTGCACTGCACATACCTGCACTGCACTGCACATACCTGCACTGCACTGCACATACCTGCACTGCACATACCTGCACTGCACTCACTACTCACTACTCTGCACTCACTACTCACTACTCACTACTCTGCACTCACTACTCTGCACTCACTACTCTGCACTCACTACTCTGCACTCACTACTCTGCACTCACTACTCTGCACTCACTACTCACTACTCTGCACTCACTACTCACTACTCTGCACTCACTACTCACTACTCTGCACTCACTACTCACTACTCTGCACTCACTATTCACTACTCTGCACTCACTATTCACTACTCTGCACTCACTACTCTGCACTCACTATTCACTACTCTGCACTCACTACTCTGCACTCACTACTAACTACTCTGCACTCACTACTCTGCACTCACTACTCTGCGCACTCACTACTCTGCGCACTCACTACTCTGCGCACTCACTCCTCTGCGCACTCACTCCTCTGCGCACTCACTCCTCTGCGCACTCACTCCTCTGCGCACTCACTCCTCTGTGCACTCACTCCTCTGCGCACTCACTCCTCTGCGCACTCACTCCTCTGCGCACTCACTCCTCTGCGCACTCACTCCTCTGCACACTCACTCTGCACACTCACTCTGCACACTCACTCTGCACACTCACTCTGCACACTCACTCTGCACACTCACTCTGCACACTCACTACTCTGCACACTCACTACTCTGCACACTCACTACTCTGCACTCACTACTCTGCACTCACTACTCTGCACTCACTACTCTGCACTCACTACTCTGCACTCACTACTCTGCACACTCACTCTGCACACTCACTCTGCACACTCACTCTGCACACTCACTCTGCACACTCACTCTGCACACTCACTCTGCACACTCACTCTGCACACTCACTACTCTGCACACTCACTACTCTGCACACTCACTACTCTGCACACTCACTACTCTGCACACTCACTACTCTGCACACTCACTACTCTGCACACTCACTACTCTGCACTCACTACTCTGCACTCACTACTCTGCACTCACTACTCTGCACTCACTACTCTGCACTCACTACTCTGCACACTCACTCTGCACTGTGCACTGCCGCTGATATCATGGAATCTTCCACCACACTTTCTAAAACTCTATAGTCCGAAGCATAATAGGCACAGAACCAAAAGAAGGGTAGACATTGCTTAAAATAATCTTATTGTATTTATGAGAAGCAAAAGCGAGACTGTGAAATGTGCTGAATATCAGTTTGTTACGAATCAACAGAGTGGAGTTAGAGAACCAAGAAATAGTAATTTAGAATCCGGGTTAGAAGGAGTAGTAATCACAAGCTGAGGATCAACGGGCGCGAAACAGCGTGGTGGGCGCGCAGGAGACGCAGCGTGAGCGTGCACATCAGCTGAAGATCGCCGGAGAAGACACAGAGCCTGCCTTCTGCCGTGACTGACCCGATGTGGAGGGAAAGAGCCCGGTGAGTGGGGGGGGGGGCGGCAGAGAGAGAGAGAGAGAGAGTGTGTGTGTGTGTGTGTGTGTGTGTGTGTGCATGCGTGCGTGCGTGTGTCTGTCTGTGTGTGTGTCTGGCACGTGCCTGCCTGCCTGCCTTTGTGCGCGTCCACAGACCCTGGTCGGCTCGTCCACCTCTCTGTAGTCCCTTGCTAGCTTACTAGGCGACAATAGTTCTCGTTGCCGAGACCTAAAAAGGATCCAGTATCACCAGCCCTGTGCAGTTATTCCCCATTCTGGGCGCAAACCATATAATTGCTGATTTCTGTTGCAGGAAACCAGTCAGAATTGGGATTCCAGCCCTACGGTATCCTGGAAATGAAAGCCATAGAAGAGAATTGTCTTGCGATTTAGTCCAATATTTTGTTCTTTTTCAGAATAGAGAAGTAGAACAGGGCTGTACATTTACAACAAAATCAATATGTCAGAAAGTCAGCTGTAAGGCTGGAGGTAATTTTACTGTTCTTTTATTGCTAATCATTATGACAAACTGAACAAGCAGTTAGTTGTGTAAGAGATGTTATGTGCATTTGGTTTATATTCTTAGAATGAGTTGCTGGCAGTAAAGAAGCGCCCTTTGTCCAGCTTACGAATCCTGTGCCGTGGTCACACCCGCTACGCAGATTGTGTTTAATGATTGAGCGTACAGGGATGCATAGGGCACCTGTGCTGAGATCTCCACCCTCTTCCTAATTCTGTGGTCAGTCCAGTCTAGACCATTCCACTCTGCAACACTGAACTGTACACCACTCCACTCTACCCTCCACCACTCCTCTCTACTGTGAAGCAATCTACTCTATGCCATTTGCACTCTACCCTGCACCACTCCTCTCCACTCTGCACCACTCCACTCAGCAACACTGCACTCTATACCACTGCACTATGCAACGGATGTATGACGGTACGACGCGTACCGTCACAACGCGTGCTTTAACAACGCGTCCCTTACAACGCAAGTCGTTACCACGACTTGCGTTGGGGGCGCGGATTGAGAATAGTATAATTTACTATTCTAACACCAGTCCCCGTGGACACTAGGGAAGGTGTTGGAATAGTAAATATACTATTCTTAATCCTCTAGTGCCCTCCAGCGCAAGTCGTGGTTACGACTTGCGTTGATAATGGATGCGTTGTTAAAGCCTTGCGGAGTAAAATCCGCGTGATAAAGGATGTTTCTCCTATGCAACACTGAACTGTATGCCAGTGCACTCTATCCTACACCATTCCACTCGACTATGACCACTCCATTCTACACCACTTCACTCTACTCTGAAGCAATCTACTCTACACCTCTGACTCTAGGTCACTCTACTCCACTCTGTACCACTCAATTTTACGACACTCTATGCCACTGTGCTTCATGCCATTACTCCATGCTACTGCACTCTACTCCGAGACAATCCACTATACACCACTGCACTCTGTACCAAACTGCTCCAATCTGTGCCCCTCTACATCATTGCACTCTACGCTGCACCACTGCACTCTAAACCACTGCACTTTCCACCAATGTACTCAACAACACTTTACTCTAAACCAAGGCACTCTACGCCGCTGCACTCTACTCCAACTACTTTGCACCACTGCACTCTACACCACTATACTCTACTCTACAACACTCTATGCCACTTTACCCTTCACCACTCTTTTCTACTCTGCACCACTCTACTTGATGCCAGTGCACTTTACACCGCACTACTCTGTAAGACTGCACTCTTAGGCACTGAACTCAACGAAACTCTACTCTGCACCACTGCACTCAACGCCAATGTACTCTGCACCACTACATTCAATGCCACTCCACACCATTGCACTCTGTGTCACTGCACTCTACGCCACTCTGTTCTACTCTGCATCACTGTACTCTGCAACACTGCTCTCTGCGCAACTCAATGGCACCAACTCTGCATCCCTCCACATCACTCTAATCTATTCTGCACCACTGCACTCTACACCACTCTACTCAACAACACTGCATTCTTCGGCACTCCACTCTGCACCTTTGCACTGTTCCCTGCACCACTCTACCCTGAACCACTCCTTGGCCCTTCAATCTACACTGAAATAATCTACTCTATGCCATTGCACTTTACTCCCCTGCACTCTACGCCAACTAGATCAGATCAAAATACTTTATTCCACTCAAAAAGAGCCATAAAATATTGCATACATAAATTTCCACTTAAAAGACAGAATAAGCATAAAAAGCGAAAAAAACAGATTCATAGACATACCTAGTATTTGCTATGTCTTAAAAACAGTAATAAAATATTTTACGATAGCATATATCATCTCTGTAGTTCGTAAAGAAAGTAAATAAACCATTGCCAATGCATGAACTCTAATCCCTGCTGCTAATACCTCAACAATGCCAACCTACTCTCGAGCACTGTACTTTACACCACGTCAGGCTAGGCCACTCTCAGACACTCCACTCTACAACACCACACCCTATGATACTCTACTCTATGGCGCTCTACTCCAGTAAACTCTACTCCACACTGACACTCTACTCCACTCTACAACACTACCCCACTCTACAATGATCTACACAACTCTGCCTAAGCCACTCCATGCCATTCTACTCCACTCTATTCCACTCCACTCCACTCCATGCAATTACACTTTACTCTATGCCGCTCAACTCTACAACACTCTACTCCACTCTAGGCTGCTCTACAACACTACTTCAATCAACAGTGCTCTACACAACTCCGTCTATGCTACTCCATGCCGCATTACTCCAGTCTATTCTATCACACAGTACTCCACTCTACTCCACTCCACTCTACGCCACTCAACTCTATGCCACTCCACTCTACTCCACTCTATGCCACTCTACTCTATGCCACTCTACTCTACTCTATGCCACTCTACTCTATGCCACTCTACTCTACTCTATGCCACTCTACTCTACGCCACTCTACTCTACTCTATGCCACTCTACTCCACTCTATGCCACTCTACTCTATGCCACTCTACTCCACTCTATGCCACTCTACTCTATGCCACTCTACTCTACTCTATGCCACTCTACTCTACGCCACTCTACTCTACTCTACGCCACTCTACTCTACACCACTCTACTCTACTCTATGCCACTCTACTCTACACCACTCTACTCTACTCTATGCCACTCTACTCTACTCTATGCCACTCTACTCTACACCACTCTACTCCACTCTATGCCACTCTACTCTATGCCACTCTACTCTACTCTATGCCACTCTACTCTACTCTATGCCACTCTACTCTATGCCACTCTACTCTACTCTATGCCACTCTACTCTATGCCACTCTACTCTACTCTATGCCACTCTACTCTACTCTATGCCACTCTACTCTATGCCACTCTACTCTACTCTATGCCACTCTACTCTATGCCACTCTACTCTACTCTATGCCACTCTACTCTACTCTATGCCACTCTACTCCACTCTATGCCACTCTACTCTACACCACTCTACTCCACTCTATGCCACTCTACTCTACACCACTCTACTCCACTCTATGCCACTCCACTCTACGCCACTCTACTCTACACCACTCTACTCTACTCTATGCCACTCCACTCTACGCCACTCTACGCCACTCTACTCTACACCACTCTACTCTACTCTATGCCACTCTACTCTACACCACTCTACTCCACTCTATGCCACTCCACTCTACAACACTCTACGCCACTCTACTCTACACCACTCTACTCCACTCTATGCCACTCCACTCTACGCCACTCTACGCCACTCTACTCTACACCACTCTACTCTACTCTATGCCACTCTACTCTACACCACTCTACTCCACTCTATGCCACTCCACTCTACAACACTCTACGCCACTCTACTCTACACCACTCTACTCCACTCTATGCCACTCCACTCTACGCCACTCTACTCTACACCACTCTACTCCACTCTATGCCACTCCACTCTACAACACTCTACGCCACTCTATGCCACTCTACTCTACACCACTCTACTCTACTCTATGCCACTCTACTCTACACCACTCTACTCCACTCTATGCCACTCCACTCTACACCACTCTACGCCACTCTACGCCACTCTACTCTACACCACTCTACTCTACTCTATGCCACTCTACTCTACACCACTCTACTCCACTCTATGCCACTCCACTCTACAACACTCTACGCCACTCTACTCTACACCACTCTACTCCACTCTACGCCCCTCCACTCTACGCCACTCTACTCCACTCTATGCCACTCCACTCTACGCCACTCTACGCCACTCTACTCTACACCACTCTACTCTACTCTATGCCACTCTACTCTACACCACTCTACTCCACTCTATGCCACTCCACTCTACAACACTCTACGCCACTCTACTCTACACCACTCTACTCCACTCTATGCCACTCCACTCTACACCACTCTACTCCACTCTATGCCACTCCACTCTACAACACTCTACGCCACTCTACTCTACACCACTCTACTCCACTCTACGCCCCTCCACTCTACGCCACTCTACTCCACTCTATGCCACTCCACTCTACGCCACTCTACGCCACTCTATGCCACTCCACTCTACAACACTCTACGCCACTCTACGCCACTCTACTCTACACCACTCTACTCTACTCTATGCCACTCTACTCTACACCACTCTACTCCACTCTATGCCACTCCACTCTACAACACTCTACGCCACTCTACTCTACACCACTCTACTCCACTCTACGCCCCTCCACTCTACGCCACTCTACTCCACTCTATGCCACTCCACTCTACGCCACTCTACGCCACTCTACTCTACACCACTCTACTCTACTCTATGCCACTCTACTCTACACCACTCTACTCCACTCTATGCCACTCCACTCTACAACACTCTACGCCACTCTACTCTACACCACTCTACTCCACTCTATGCCACTCCACTCTACGCCACTCTATGCCACTCCACTCTACAACACTCTACGCCACTCTATGCCACTCTACTCTACACCACTCTACTCTACACCACTCTACTCCACTCTATGCCACTCCACTCTACAACACTCTACGCCACTCTATGCCACTCTACTCTACACCACTCTACTCCACTCTATGCCACTCCACTCTACAACACTCTACGCCACTCTATGCCACTCTACTCTACACCACTCTACTCTACTCTATGCCACTCTACTCTACACCACTCTACTCCACTCTATGCCACTCCACTCTACAACACTCTACGCCACTCTACGCCACTCTACTCTACACCACTCTACTCTACTCTATGCCACTCTACTCTACACCACTCTACTCCACTCTATGCCACTCCACTCTACAACACTCTACGCCACTCTACGCCACTCTACTCTACACCACTCTACTCTACTCTATGCCACTCTACTCTACACCACTCTACTCCACTCTACGCCCCTCCACTCTACGCCACTCTACTCCACTCTATGCCACTCCACTCTACGCCACTCTACGCCACTCTACGCCCCTCCACTCTACGCCACTCTACTCCACTCTGTCATCCTGCTCTTACACTACTCCACTCTATGCCACTCCACTCTACGCCACTCTACGCCACTCTACTCTACACCACTCTACTCTACTCTATGCCACTCTACTCTACACCACTCTACTCCACTCTATGCCACTCCACTCTACGCCACTCTACGCCACTCTACTCTACACCACTCTACTCCACTCTATGCCACTCCACTCTACAACACTCTACGCCACTCTACTCTACACCACTCTACTCTACTCTATGCCACTCTACTCTACACCACTCTACTCCACTCTATGCCACTCCACTCTACAACACTCTACGCCACTCTACTCTACACCACTCTACTCCACTCTATGCCACTCCACTCTACGCCACTCTACGCCACTCTACTCTACACCACTCTACTCCACTCTATGCCACTCCACTCTACAACACTCTACGCCACTCTACTCTACACCACTCTACTCTACTCTATGCCACTCTACTCTACACCACTCTACTCCACTCTATGCCACTCCACTCTACAACACTCTACGCCACTCTACTCTACACCACTCTACTCCACTCTATGCCACTCCACTCTACGCCACTCTACGCCACTCTATGCCACTCCACTCTACAACACTCTACGCCACTCTACTCTACACCACTCTACTCCACTCTATGCCACTCCACTCTACTCCACTCTATGCCACTCTACTCTACACCACTCTACTCCACTCTATGCCACTCCACTCTACGCCACTCTACGCCACTCTACTCTACACCACTCTACTCCACTCTATGCCACTCCACTCTACAACACTCTACGCCACTCTACTCTACACCACTCTACTCTACTCTATGCCACTCTACTCTACACCACTCTACTCCACTCTACTCTACACCACTCTACTCTACTCTATGCCACTCTACTCTACGCCACTCTACTCCACTCTATGCCACTCCACTCTACGCCACTCTACGCCACTCTACGCCCCTCCACTCTACGCCACTCTACTCCACTCTGTCATCCTGCTCTTACACTACTCCACTCTGTGACACTGCACTCTACAACAATCTACTTTGGTCTACACCACTTTACAACACTCTACTGCACTCTACACAACACCCTCTATGCCACCCCACTCTGCTCTACACAACTCCACACTCACCGCCACTCCAGGACGCTCTCCTCCACTCTTACATTCTACGCCACTCAACTGTACTCCCTGCATCACACTCCACAACACTCCATAACACTCCACTCTACTCCACTTTACAACATTCTACTTCACATCACTCTCCTTTACCCCACTAACCTTTAGACTTGCTGAACAGCAGCCACCCTGGTGTACAGCATGGCTAAAACCTATTGACAAAGCCAATAGCTCTTACATTGGCAAGACCTATTGGCTTTGCCAATGCTTGTTTTCTGTGCAACGTTGTGTCTCTTGGATGCGTAGAAACCTGTGTGACTTAGGATCCCAGACAATAAAAGTGTCAGAGATGACAGATACACGCCATGTTTTCTCGACCCCCACCTCATGTGGCCATCACTTCCATCCAAGCGCCAACATAAGACTTCCAGGCACTTCCCGGCACTTCATAACTCAGCATCAACCGCAGCTGCGCGCCCCCTCCTGCCCCCACCCTGTTTTTAATCGACGCCTGTCGTGTCGGCGCTAATGGGGCCGCTGATGGTCAAGATTGATCCGTGTTCAGGGCGCATTGGGGGGTGATTGGCCGCCTCGGTGCGCTCGTGAGCGGCGGATCGATGCCTGGCCAGGCGCAGCCGCATCTCCGCAGCACTCACAGTCAAAAGTGAAATACGACGCACCCCGGACTCAGGAGCAGTGTGAGGATGTGCATTTTTTTATTCAAAATATAAATCTGCTCCCTGAACCACTCCACAGGCAGAAATCTTATGTTCGTGCCTGTGGCAGGAGTTTCGAGCTACCACTAGGAGGCGCCCGAACTCTCCTTCGAGAACTGCTGGGCCTGGTGGGATTTTTTAATAACTTATTTTTTACTCTGTGCTTATGTTTGGCAGGTTTATTTCGTTGCTCTAATCTCACCAATAAACAGGGCACAACTTAAGTCCTAAAAAAAAGAAGTGGGGGGGGGGGGACTGACCTTGTTTAGCAATATGCATGTGACATCAGATCTAAAGCCCTCACATATATGTTTAGCAGGTCTACCATGTGTACGTTTGAGCGCATTGCAAGGAAAATACCAAGTGAGCTATGGAAGACGATGTGTGACTTCTACACCTTGCAATCCCCCAGTTTTATGTAACATCCTGTACATTCATTTACAAGCGTATATATATTATATTGTACATGTAATATGCGCGTGTTGATGTAAAGCGCTCTGACACCCGGCATTGGGATGAGTAGGGCTATACAAGAAAAAATAGTGGTACTTAAATTATTTCAACGCTTCCTCAAGGGAAGTAAGCGCTAGATAAATGCAATTTGCTTTGTGTAAATATTGGGAGAGACCAACACATCTGGCAGTCTTACCTTGCATGCATATCTCATTAACAGAGCCTGAACAAAGTGAAAAGCTGCCTCTCTGAAGTATGTGTGAAGCGCTAACAAGGTGCAGCCTTTGTTTCCCCTCTGCTGCCTTTGCATCATGTGTGAAGCTCCTGACCGCTGCCAGCCAAGAGACTTGAACTAAAGGAGGCCTGATGACCCCTCAAACTTGGCCTTTGTTATGGGCCCAGCAAGAGTCAAAATTAAGAAATCCCCAAGGGCGGCTCTAGGCTCATGGCGGCCCTGGGCAAAGAGCCCCTGAGGAACAGGTAGGGGGCCTGCGGAGGAACACAGGCGGGGGGTCAGGGTGTTTGGAAGTGGAACAGAGCCGGAGGGCGCCAAATCCTTGCCAGGGGCAGCCACGCAAATATGTATCCATCCTCAGAGGATTATTATATTAAGGATCCATATTGGTTTGGTGGCCCCTGGGGTTTGGTGGCCCTGTGCAGGTGCACAGCTTGCACATGCCTAAGGCCGCCCCTGAAAGCCCTGTCCCCACCTGCACTTTGTTGCTTGTTGAAGATGGGAAGCAGACAACGTGCAGGCGCTGCTGAAAGTGCCCCGGTGTTTGGAAATTACACCAGGACGAGTTCAGCACATTATTCAGTGGGGCCCAAATCTTGGCAGGGTGGACAGCTTTCACCCTGTGAAAAAAGTGTGTGGACACCATCCATCCTCGTGTACCCCCGACTCGTGCCCTGCCAATAAAGTATGAACACTCTGCACGCCTGCTCTTTCCCTTCTCTGGCCCTAATCCATGAGGGGCTCCTCTTTAGGGCCAGATTAAAGTCACTGTAGGCAGCTGCCTCACAGAGCTGCAACAAGAAGCCACAAGTGGGCTCCAGAGTCCCACAGAGGGCGCCAAACATGGCCTTGTCATGGGAGGGGGGGCGGCCGAACAGCAAACTGTCTTTTACTCTGTGGCTCCCAGATCCTTGCACCATAGCGGCTTACTCTGTTTGGTAGTGTGGTGTGTTTCATTGGCACCTATATATGTTTTTTATACCCCTTGTGCTGTGAACGTGCCTTCTCGATTGTTGAGGAAGTAGCTACTTTATATGTATATTTTTCATAGCGCTTCACTTCCCTGACCTGTTCACAGAAGCCCTGCAGTTTTCATCAGCTGCCTAGGGGCTCCAGGGGTGTATGGTTGGAAGTGTGGTGATTCAATCAATCAATCAGGAAATTTGTAGAGCGCACTACTCACCCGTGAGGGTCTCAAGGTGCTGGGTGGGGGGGGGGGGGAGGGTGCTGCTACTGCTCGAAGAGCCAGGTCTTGAGTAGCCTCCTGAAGGTTAGTAGGTCTTGGGTCTGCCGTAGGAGGATGGGGAGGGTGTTCCAGGTCTTGGCAGAGAGGTAGGAGAACGATCTGCCGCCGGAGGTCGCTCTTCGGATGCGGGGACGGTAGCGAGGGCGCAGTGATTGTGGTTAGTGTGTGGTGTGGTAGAATGTGGTAGCCACTAGACTACTCCTTAAGAGGTGAAGGCCAAGTGGGGCATGGCCACGATGGGAGCGAGAGCGGTCGCAATTAACTGAGCTCAACTCCGGCCCACCGGAAAATCCTGCCAACTCCTTGTCTTGGACGAGTGAGCCAGGCGAAATAGGCAGCGGACGTCTCCCCGCACCAGCCTATGCACCCACCAGTGCTGACAATCGATCTGCGGGGCTGTGCGGGCCTCGATTCCAGGTGGTGCGGCGCTGGGCCCATGGGGCCTGAGATCTACTTCAGGGACGCGCCGGTTCGACAGAGGCTGTTGGTCGTTTGGCCTGCCCATGCATCCAGGCCACAGACAGTCTCTGAGGGACTGAGAAGGTCCCCACTCCTGTTCCAGATATACAGCAGGACCGGGCTGCACTGCCCATGATCCCGCTACTGTGATACGCGGCACCAACAGCGACATCACAACGGTGCGCAGCACATGCCCGGGTACTTTGACCCACACGGCCCGCGGCTGCGGCGACGAATCGCTCTAGAGCGGGTGAGCCTCCGGGATGCTGCAAAATTGGAGGAGCCTGAGACCCAGGCTGGGGTAGCGGTGACTTAGCGTAGGTTATCGATGACTCACCTGACCATGCACACAGGCAATTGTTGGCACCTGAGAGACTGTGACGACCCCCGCCACTATTCGGGATTCACAGAAGTGTTGGGCTGGGCTGCCTGTGATCCCGCTGCCTCGACACGAGATGCTAACGGTGGCATCCCGGAGTGCGTAGACCTGCATGGCCCACAGTAGCTGCGACAAATTGCCCTGAGGCAGGTGTGCCCCGCCAGAGTGCTGCGGAACTGGAGTGGCATTGAGAACTTCCCCTGTCTGTATAAGGGGGGCAAAGAAGAGAGGCCAGTGCTGATCCCTGGGACCTTCTGCCCATCTATACTGTGCGAAGTGGCTGGGCATGGACATTTAACAACCAACAACAGCGCATCTGCCTTCATCTATATGCATTTCTTTGGGGGCAACAGCAGTGTGGACACAGCGCAAGATGGGACGGAGGGCCTGCAGTGACCCAGACCTCCTCATCGACTGGCTTTTGAGATCTTGAGGCTTGGAACCTATTGAGGGAGCACCCCACTGGGCGACCCTCTGATGCTGTGTAAAGTGGGGAAAATCGATACGCGAGACATCCTCTGAAAAGT
The DNA here is from genome assembly GCF_964261635.1 of Lissotriton helveticus. Lineage (NCBI taxonomy): Eukaryota > Metazoa > Chordata > Amphibia > Caudata > Salamandridae > Lissotriton > Lissotriton helveticus. The sequence continues at coordinate 1,191,532,485 of NC_136071.1, read as the reverse complement.
TCATTGGACAGCTCAAGAACATGCTCATAATGTAGCTCACCGCAGCATTTTGATTCTACACATCCGTATCCCCGCACGATTCAGTGTAGGCGAGGACCTCACACATGGGTCTGAGCTGCGTCCCGTGGGCACTAGCTGCAATGATAAGATCACGCAATACAGCCACATTCACACTCGCCCCGAAACCTACTGCCACTGCAGAACTCCAACACCTGGCCCTCTGCCCCCTACCAATGCCAATCGGGTAGAGGTGTGGCGCCGCGGCCAGGGTGACTGGCGCTGGAATCTGGGGATCACGGTTCGAACCCCAGCGCCGGCGGCAGATTAGCCCAGCACCATGTGACTCTGGGCAATAGCTTGCTTTATCTTCCCAACGGCCCCCAGTGCCTGGAGACCCTTACGGGTGATTGTTCGCACTTTACAAATGTGGATTTAATGCCGAGATGGGTAAACCAGAGTGGAGAAACCCCATGTGCAACCACTGAAGGTGGAATCGATGCCTCAGAATGCAAAGAGTGTGGACTGCCCAGAGCTTTCCACTCTCGGGGACCACAGTGACCACTCACGCGGATTTGATCAGCTGATGGTGGCGATACTAGATATCAAAACCACCCTAGGCAGAAAGATAGGCTCACTGGGTATGGATCTGGGATATCTCCAGGAGGACCACAAGAAGTTCAAAGGCAGGGTGGAGGAGTCCGAATCCACTTTGGCGTCTCTACGACCTACGGTGACTGTGGCGACCACTCAGCTACAATCCCTCCAGCAAGAGGTAGACTTCCCAAGAGCATATGTGGAGGACCAAAAAGGGTGCTCACGCCGGAACAATGTTCTCATCGTAGGCCTCACCGAACGAGCAGAGGGATCCAACATGGAACTCTACTTAGATGAATGGTTCTCTAAACACATTTTACAAGGCAAGGCTTTAAAGTTATTTTCAATAGAACATGCTCATAGGGTGCCAGGAGGCCCCCCATGCCCGGGAGCTCCCCCCAGACCAGTGGTGGCGAGCCTGTTTATTTATCGAGACAGAAACCACATATTGCAAGCTACTCGTGCCCCTGGCCAGTCAAAAATTCCTCGGTCCACATTTATCCGGATTACACTTTGGCAGTACAACACTGACGCTCCTCTTATCTGGAGGTCAAGAAATTATTGAGGGGCCACAATATCCAGTACTCACTACAGTTTAAGGCACACCTACGCATTCGCCACAAGGAAGGCACGGTATTCTGCAATACACCTGTAGAGGCGTGTGCTTGGATTGATCACCAGGGCCTGGCACACGCAACACTCTTATCACTGATGCACTCACAACAGGCCTGGAAACTGGTGGAACACCGCAGAGGACGCAGCAGGGGAAGGCTCCGTTGACCAACGAAAGCCCAGCTAGCTGAAGAGCATGCACAGGCTATCAAGATAGCAGAGCATATAGGTAGCCCCACGTCCTCCCACAGACTAGACTCGGACACGGCACTGGACCAAGCATCGCCTCTCACGGCCTTGCAGCTTGAGGTACTGGCGGGGGATGGACCGGCCCTTACTCCGTAGACAGCCAACGCACTGGGCTGAACACTCCAGAGCACCTATCAGGACTTCCATTGTAAAGGCTGACCGCTACGAATAACCTAGTGTGCCACCAGGCTGAACCATGAGAGGCAGCACACCGGAAATGACACCATGCCTGCTGCACCCCCTTCAGCAAGTAATAAGTAGCTGATATAGCACCACATTTGTTTATGTTTGCTATGTGTTAATTTTCTGCATGTTTGAATTGCATTTCAGTGTGAGTGACCAATTGCTGGTTGGCAAGCCGGCCTAGGGTGGGATGTCGGGGAATCCTTTTCTGCATGTTTAATATGTCAATCTCTCCCATTGTCTATATATTGCAGGGAACGTGGGCTGCTAATGCATTTTGGTGACATGTGCGGGGTGGGGGATGTGGAGGGGCGGAGGATGGGGGGGCTGGATGATGGGAATCTACTATGTGTCAGACATTTCCCTCACCATTAGATTAATTATGTCGGAGGACTATACATTGTTGACCTGGAACGCGAGGGGTTTGGCGGGCTGCGCTAAGTGACACAAAGTGAATCAATACCTGCGAAGCCATAATATCACGTTCGCACTGTTACAGGAAACAAACCTCACCCCACAAACACTTGTGTCACTTTGTAAGCGTTGGAGGGGTACAATCCTGGCTACCACGTACTCGGGGTAAACCAGGGGAGCACTTATATGGGTGGCACCGAGGACCGCCCACTCCGGTTAACACCCCCCCGAGTGGATATACAAGGCTGTTATGTTGTCATGGAGGGCCAATTGAAGGGATCTCCACTGGCGCTGGTATCTCTATAAGCCCCGAATTCAGGGCAATTGTTATTCCTACTAACACTCACGCCATCCCTGCTAGTGGATCCTACGGTCCCTGTGTATTGGGGTGGAGATTTTAATGGGGTATACGATGTAAATGTAAATGTAAGGTACACTTTTATAGCGCTACTACCACTCCAAGGAGTATCTTGGCGCTTAACGCCAACCCGGATGGAATAGGTCTTGGCCTGGACCGCTCCCGCCCCCCCTCCTGGAGGCACAATCTATCAAGCTCGCACATCACATGAAAGGGTAGGTCTCCAACATGCAAGTCCATGATGCATGGCGTAACAAACATCCTTTGACACGCACATACTCGCATTATTCGGCGCTACATAGTTTGTACACTAGGATAGACATTATATATTGTTCGGATAATACACTACGCAACGTCTTACAGGCTGACTACTTGACACGAACACTATCTAATCATAACCTGTTAAAATGAAGCCTGTCCTGGGGTGCGAAAAGACCTGACATATCGACCTGGCGATTGCCATGCACTGCACTAGCTGACTCATCATACCGGGCTACTCTTTTGAACTCCATCGATTCATATTTCTTGATGCATGCTGGTACTGCTTCGTCCGTGGGAATAGAATGGGATGCTTTTAAGGCGGTCTTTCGAGGACACGCAATTACATATGGTACCCGTAAATCACTGACGGAATCGCTTCAGACTCATGAGACGGAAATATGGAGATGTGAGCAACTCATCCCCAATATCCCTCAGGTTGGCCCCTCCCTGGCCCAAGCCCGCCTGGCGTACAAGGGTGCAATAGATGAACTCTGCACACTGGACTACAAAACATACCTAGCACGTAGACACAAGGAGGGAGATAAAGCGGGCAAGCTGCTAGCGTGGCTACTGAAATCTGACACCTCTCAACCCCCCATTACTGCCATATACACATCTACCGGGACCCTTGTGAAAACACAAGAGGCAAATAATCAGTCCTTCTTTGTATACTACACAATACTGTATGCGACTGCCGTCCTCCAAGACCCTGCCTCCACACAAGGCTTCCTCGCCGGTATTCACCTCGCTCCCATTAGATTCACTCATTATGATACCATAGAAGACCCCATCACGGTAGATGAGATAGCGGAGGCAATAGGGCAATTAGCAACGGGTAAGACGCCGGGAATGAATGGTGGGCCGTCAGAATTTTATACCACTTATTCTAAACATCTAATGCCAAGGTTGGCCAGCGTGTATAGCGAAGCCTCCGAGAAAGGTGAACTTCCATACACTCTGAGAGAGGTAACACTGGTGGTCCTACCGAAAGCAGGCCAAGACCCTCTTTCAATGGCCTCATATTGCCCTTTATCAATGTTGAACGTTGATTATAAGATTCTCAAGACTCTACTAATGAATAGGTTAATTGTGGCTGTTCCTTTACTGATGCATGAAGACCAAAACGGTTTTATACCAGGAAGAAATACTGGTTTAAACCTGCGTCGATTATTTGCAATGCTGGAGTGGGCAAGAGGGGAGGTGGAACAGCCCTGGATGGCATCCTTAGATATCGAAAAGGCGTTCGATACGTTGAGTTGGGACTACTTGTTGACGGTGTTGGTAGGGTTTGGCATTCGCCCTAACTTCTTTAGATGGACACGGTTGATGTACCATAGACCGCAGGCCAGGGTAAAGATGGGTCAATTTTTCCTTACCTTTCACAATAGCGCGGGGCACACGTCAAGGTTGTCATCTGTTGCGATAATTTTCGCCCTGGCTATGGAGCCACTGGCGTGTAGATTACAACAGCGGGTAGTGGAGTGGGGCCTACATGCAGATCGTCATTGGTACGTAGTGTCGCTATATGCGGACAATGCCTTAATATACCTACGTGGCCGAACCGAGGAACTTCAACAGATAATGGACCTGTTAAATTAGCACGCACAGGTCACAGGACTGCGAGTTAATTGGTCTAAATCGTTGGTGTTCCGTTGGCACCCATGTCATTGGCCCTCGGGGCAGGCTGTACCACAAACATCACTGGAATGGACGTTTGATACTTTTAAATATTTGGGGATACAGGTCCACCACTCGGGGTGGACACCATAGACGGTAACTTGGGGCGTGCCATTACTAAAGCCTGTTCGACTCTGCCATTCTGGTTAAGCCTTCCCTTACCTCCCATGGGACGGGTGGTGATCTCCAAGATGCTGGTCCTTCCGGGCCACCTATACTTCTGTTATGCACTCCCCTATTGCTTGCCATGGAAATTCTTTAACTATATGGAATCTCTTTTGGTCTCCTTTATATGGCATACTCTAGGGCCAGGGTGGCTCTACATAAATTGTATGTGCCAATATCAGAGGACGGCCTGGGTGCTCCGAACTACGAGCGTCACTACGCTGCAGCACAATTCCTATGACCAATGAGATGGCTAGGTAAGAGTAACCTTACTGAATTGGTAACGGAGGCCGTATCCTGGGATGATCCGACATTACTGGAGTAGTTGTCGGGAACCACTACACTGGCCCAGAAACAACGTGGCAACATACTAATTACAGCGACTAAACGTAGTTGGTCCAGATATGTGCTTCCCAATGGTCTGATTGCCCCGTAAGCCCCCGGCCTACCACTGGAAGTACTCCCCAGCACATTTACCTGTCACAGGTGCTGGGAGCTAGACTCCTGGACAGAGAGGAGGTTGGACACATGGAGCAACATATATGTAGGCTCACAACTACAAACGTTTGAAGAGTTGGTGAACACTTATGAGGTGCCCAAGCCTCATTTCTCCTACATGCCCTGCTAATGCGCCACTCCCGGCGAGTGTGGGGCAACGATCGCGCTGAACCCCCACTTCACATCTCTTGCAGACATTACTAATACATGGAAGGGGCAGACACGCAGTAACGGCCATATACACCTCCTTCAGGTTGGATGATGCGCCCGTGCTGGTAACCCTACGTGCGTACTGGGAAGCGAAGTAGACCACCACAATTTCAGATAAACACTGGGCACAATGTCTTGGCCACCCAAAAATGGTTTCAACCAACGCTAGGTTGAAATACACTCATTTAATAACCTACACCACAAGTACCTCACGCCCACAGGCTAGCGCGCATGTACTCAACATCTGCTGACAGATGCCCTGGGTGCCGTGACCCGGGGGCCACATTCACGCATATGGTATGGACATGCACAAGCATTCAAAGTAATTGGAACAATATAGCCAATACACTTATAGAGGCAGCTGAAACCCAGGTGATAGGGCAGCCCACCCATTTCCTGCTGGGCGCCTCAAAGCGCTCCGCTTCAAGTATAGGTCTGAATAAGTTCCTAGACCTAGCCCTAGGCCTTGCCAACACAAAATAGCCATGACATGGAATGCTCAGACGTGTCCCAGCGTGCACTTGTGGCTGCTAGATCTCCAGAGGGTACTGGTATTGGAACACACTAACCAGCTAGCACAGACCTCACGGGCGCTGGCGCCCCCCGCGACAGAATCCTACTCAATGGAAGGATTACTGTTACAAAGATGAAGGTAGGAACTCCAGACGTAGTCATGAGGTAAGTTTGATGTAGAGGTTTATTCAAGCTGCGATGGAAGATGGTATATTGAAGTCTAATTCAAGGCCCCACCAGCAGCAGGTTCTTTGCTGCTCAGCCCTCAGTCTCCAACTGTCTTTTCTCTCACAACCAGGCACACCAACAGTCTGCTCTCACATCAACAGTCTAACACTCCAGTACACATCCATACAGGCAGAAAAGCAGATCAAAGTACAACAATCACCTGTCACTAATTGAGACCAAGTTGGCTGTCACGGCCCCCCCTTCGTAGGTGGCACCCCCCTTCCTCCTTCTCCCCTTCTCCGCCCTTCACTCCCCCTTACAACCCGTCGCCCTCTCCCTCGGCACACCCACTCTAGGTGGCCCACCGCACACATCTATCTACATACGTGATACCCAGTGAGAGGCTAGACTGACAGGTGCACTTTGATCTGTACCCACACGCAGAGACCGACTTATAGTTTATTTTCTTTTTTTTATATGTTATTTTACATTGATGCCCGCGTGCGATTTCATGATGGAATTGTCATGAGGAAGGATTTTCCTGATGTACTTATAGCTTGTGTACAATGTATGTAAGGGTATTCTACTATGGACATGTGTGGCGACACAGTACGAGATGGACCTTCCTTATCCGGGCACCCTGCCCACGCCATTCAAACTACTGCCATGGTAATATCAATATTGGAATATGTTGTTGTTGGACCTGGCCCTTTTGGCAGGTTCACCCCGAAACTTTCTGCTTTTTCCTAGCCTGTTTCTGGAACCTGGGTTGGTGATTTTAGGCCTCTGCGCACTTTTTCACTGTGGTACAGTGTAAAGTGCATGAGCTCTCTGTGTATGTGTGGTGAGTGACCTGCCCTCCCATAGGAATGACTGGGGAATATGTATGCCCATGGTAGTTCCTGTTGTGTGGGGAGTGCAGGGTCGAGTTTGATATGTGTGAACTCGTGAGATTGAATGCTGCGTAATGGTGCATGCGGCATGGTTGTGTCTAGTCTAGAAGCGCCACTTTTAGAAGTTGGCATATTTGTGTAGTGAGTCTGCTGGCACGTGATTGGCTGGTGAGCCTGGCCAAGGAGTGCCTGGGCCTGCTTGTGGATTGACTGTCTGGTTTGAGTGTGACAGGGGCTGCAGAGCCCCCAGATGGTTGTCTGAGTCAGCCGTGGATGAAAGGCAGCATCTGCTGCCAGGGAAGTGGGAGGAGATTAGCACCTGATAGTGAAGGGCTGTGCCTGCCTGCCACAATGCTGGCTCCACCCCCCCGCTGGGCGACTGTCACCTCTGTCCCTGATACTGAAGGGACTTCCCTATAACCAGTCCTAGCTGGTTCTCACACTGCCTACACAAAGACTTCAAAGACTTTTCTGTGTATAAGAAGGGGATGTGTCCCCTTCCAAAATGTTCTTGTTTCTGACTTGAATCTACCAGGGGCGGGCGCTGCCCAGCCCCTGGATGCCTGGAGGACTTCTGGGGGACCCCTCTGCCTTGCCTGGGCTGATGGGGGGACTTGGCCCAGCCCCTGGATTCCTGATGGACTGGTCCTGGACTCCTGAAGAACTTTGCTGGAGGATTTCTCTTAATAGGAGCTGCTGTGCTGCCTCCTGGATGCCTCAGGACTTTTGGGACCCTTCTTGATGTAGGGGTCATCTCTGGGGGGCTTGTGGGGCTGTCAGTGCCCCGAGCGCGATGGAAGCGCTTTATTTTGCCTCCTAGCGCTTGAGAGCGCTTTATTTTGCACCCGTAGCGAGCGTGTCGCTATCACGCATTTTGCGTGAGGTTTTGCAGGTGCCACCCTGCGTTATGCCCGAGTAGCGCTATTTTTAAACTAAAGGGTGCCACCCCTTGTTTTGTTGCCCTGAGCGAGAGCCCACCTCGCTGCTATGTTTATTTGGGATTTCGAGGGTGCCCACCCCTCATTATGCCAGTGAAATCACCGCCGCGGCCCTCGCGCCGCGACCAGGAAGTCAGGCACCGGAGTGCCTGATGTGGGGCGGGACTTCCGGTTCCCGGAGGAAGTCCCGCCCGCTGCCGCGCACTGATTGGCCAGTCCGGCCCGGTGAGGGAGAGAGAAGATGGCGGCCGTTGCGGGGCTCCCGTGACCGAGAGGGAGCCCCGAGAGAAGGAGTGTGGCCGGCTGCTGGGGCTCCCGTGTGCAGAGGGAGCCCCGAGTGAGGAAGCTGAGCGGCCGAGAGAGGAGATGCCTGCGGCCGGAGAGAAGAAGGGTGGCCATTGTCCTGAGGGGCTCCCAGTTCGAGAAGGGGAGCCCCGCGCTGAGAGGAGAGCTGCCGGCTGCATTGTGGTGACCGGCGGAAGCAGCACTGTTCCTGGCCTCTTCCGGGGCTCCCGTAGTGAAGAGCGGGCCCCGGGGCCGCGAGGGGAGCAGAGATGACCAGAGAAGCCGAGGAGTAGAGTGCTGGGTCCCCCGAGAGACGCCCGGTGAGTGATGGCTGGGCAGGGGGACATGGCTGCGTGGTGCTACCACTCCAATGTTGGGGGCACATCCGTCCAGAGAGCCCACGAGGCTTGGGCATTCCTGCAGTTAGAGCCTGAGAGGCCCGGGGGCCATTATTGATTGAGAGGCTCCCGAGTCGGCCACATTGTTGTTGAAGAGCAAGAGGCCTCAGGGGGCATATCGGGGCAGATTGTCGTTGCCCGTCCCCAGAGGGCCCAGTTGTGTCTAGAGCCACGAGGCTCTGGGGGCATCTTCCTTTAATGCCGAGCCCCAGAGGGGGGCTCCAACGACGCCGCCATTATTTTGAGAGCTCGCCAGGCTCAGAGGGGCATTTTGGTTGAGGAACAGAGGGCTCCAGAGGGCATGTTTTGTTTTAGAGCCTGTGTGGCTCAGTGTGGCGCAATGTACTACTAGGGCCAGTGAGAGCCCTGCCGCAGTTTTATTTCCCAGCTGCCCAGCAATTAGTGGGCAGCTGCACCGTTTAGGCCTTTTGGTGACTGCTTACAGCTGCCCAGCACTTTGTGGGCAGCTGCCACGTTTAGGCCTGTACTTTAGACTGGCGCTGCATGGCAGCGCGCCCTGACATTTGGACCCAGGGCATCTTTGCCCCAACAAGGCCAATTGGCCTAGGGACTGCCACAGGTGGTGGCTTATGTAAGTTCTGCGCAATGTGGTTATCTGCTATGTCTAGGATGGTAACTGCCTAATGTGAGTTTTTGCGCTATTGAGTTGTTGGGCACCTCTGAATGTTTGCAGGCATCATGTGTCTTTCTTTTCCTGCGCTGCACCTCTGAATGTTTTAGGCGTCATGTGTCTTCTAGCGCTGCACCTCTGAATGTGTTTGTGATGCATCCTGTGCTTTGTTCTTAAACACCGCTGAATTTGTAGGTTTATGCATTATGTGTTTCCCTTTACTACTCCTCTGAATGTATATTTATGCATCATGGGTAATGTGTCCTTTCTTAGACCCCTAAATGCTGTGTGATACTTAGGTGGTTTTCCTTTACTACTCCTCTGAATGTGTTTCATACATCATGGGTAATGTGTTCTTGTTTATACCCCTAAATGTATGTTATTCTTAGGTGGTTGTTCTTTTTAGTACAGGTGGTCCTAGTGAGGTCCTGGTCCCCTGCGTGACATTCTCCTAAGGTGTTTAGGGTTGCGTAGGTGGTACTTACCTGTGCCCAGTAGTTACTGGATGTGATTTACAACTGTTATTTTTTTTTGCTATACTTATTCTAAGTTCTATAAGTGCTATTTCTATATCTACAAAGTGTTGATTCTGACAGTGGCCCATGTGGCCCTGTCTTGTAAATAATCCCTTGTGAATATTGCCGTGCCAGTTGGCACAATGTACATGTGTGATTTTTATCTGATGTGGGTTTACAATACAAAAGTTATTTTAATATAACCTTGTGTGGAGTCCCTTTGTGGTGTGCCTAGGATGTTGTTGCTGTTGTGCGCTGGCGCAAATGCTTTACACATTGCCTCCGAGTTTAGCCTTACTGCTCGTGCCAAGCTACCAAGGGGGTGAGCAGGGGTTATCTTGGCGTGTGACTTCCTTGCCCTGACTAGAATGGTGGTTTCTGCCTGGCTTTGGCGTCAGCCTTAGCCTACCAGAAATAGCCAGTTCTAACAGTTGTAATGCAGATGCTAATAACATTATGTTGTGGAAAATCAATAAAAATCATTTTTTTTTAAAAGAAAAGAGTTGTAGGCCAAGATGTGAGGATGGTTCCACCCTTAATCACTAATCACATATTACATCACATCAATGTCAACACCTGACGAGCCTTGCTCTGGCCTCTGTTCTACACTAAAGAGGACCCTGCACAATGGGGGCATCTTTGAGCATCTTACTGGCTAGGCGGATAATGTTTCATCCGATGCATTTATAGGTCGAGTGAAAGCAGCCCTCCGGTTAGGGGGTCTCGGCAAATATACAATACAAAATATAAGTTGTATGCTATGATAAAAGCACAAAATTGGGTTTGAATTACAGCTGCATCCCTGATCCCTTTTTTAGGGACTGTTAGTGACCCAGAAAGCACGGACGCCACGTCAACTATGTATTGAGTGGGGTTATCTGGGATAAAAATATTCTGTTCTTTCACATTCAAGTGCTGATGGACTGAACTACGTTCAGGCATCTGTGGTGAGAAAATAAACCCGGTAGAGCTATGCCAGAATAGAAGTCCATGCAACATTATTACATCATAATACTTTTTTGGTCGATATTCAGCACCTTGAAACCAAGAAGAGGAGCTCTGGAATCCAAAGGGATGGAGCTTCCAATCACGTAAAAAGTTAAAATAAGTTTTCTCTTTGGTAAGAATTTTTAAAGATGAATTAAACTAAATGTATGAACACATTCACACTAGACACACTCTACCTTACATTCAGGATGTTTAAAGCCCCTATGTTCACACAAGTCGATATGCATGTATAAAAAAATCTCTTTAATAAATACAAGGGGAGAGATTTACAAGCTCCTTGCGCCACTTTTGCGTCACTATTCCCATGTTAAAAGTGATGCAAAAGTGGCGCAAGGGGCTTGTAAATCTGCCCCAAGAAATATACAATTTTTATCCCTCCATGAATAAATTCATAAAAACTTTAAAAGCATCAATTCCTAAATAACACTTATTTTCTTTATGGCTAAACTTTAAAAAGGAGAAATCAGTTAGACAATTACATTTGTCGTATGCATGTTAATCTGGACACATTATAGACAGCACAAAGCATCGGTGTACATTCCCTGTCTCAGAATAGTTACTGTCTTAGCAAAATGTAACACCAGGAAACACTGGGCGTCGACACGTTTCGGTGGTATATGTACAATGGGACCACCTTCTTCAGGACCGAGCCTATTTTCTCCTTACACAACAAATCTATCGATTAAGAGTTTTACCAGTGCAGTTGCATTCAGGTGGTTGTGTCTCCAGATCAAAGGGAGTACATCGGTGAATATAAGTGCTTTGAGCATCCTGAATGTAAGGTAGAGTGTGTCTAGTGTGAATGTGTTAATACATTTAGTTTAATTCATCTTTAAAAATTCTTACCAAAGGGAAAACCTATTTTAAACTTTTTCGATATTCAGTACTCCGATTGTTCCCCCCTGGTCTTGTCCTTTATAGTAGTCGTGGTCACTACCAGTCATGCCAGCGAGGTCCTGGCTAGGTCATGCTGTTGGAGAGGGTTCGGATGTGGTGGTGTTAAGGTGAGAGGTGACACGTGGCCTGCCCTTACCTGTACTGCTGAGGTAATGTGCTTCGATAGGTTCTCCCCTATCACACGGGTGGTCACTTGTTCCTCCTCTGAGGAATGAACTCTGAACTCATCTCAGTGCAAACACCCCGGTGCAGGAATGGGACAGCCCAGCACAGATGCTGATGACCAGTGAGACACACTGATGTGGGAACACGAGCTTGGCTTGTGCTTTACTCGAGGCGCTAGCCGGGTCCTTCCATCAGAGCCACGCTCAATCCTTACAGACCCACGTTTAATCCTTACAGATTCTTTAAGCACTTGCACACACTGAACAATATAGAGCAGGGGTAAATACATGGACTATGGTTTTCGATGTCATCCATTTATTTTAATGATCTTGCTTGATGTGAACCCCTCTATGCAAGAAATTCAATACATGCTGGTTACAATCGTTTCTTAACATGCATATACAAGACTACTAAAGCTTGCTTTTCCACAATTCTAACATTTGCTGGCATGTGTTCGAAGAGAATATATGTTCTAATCCCGCAGTCTTTTTCTCCGGGGGAATCACAACTCTGTCGTTATCACAACCGCGTTGTGATTCTGCATACCATTACTCCGCAAGTCGTAACAACGACTTGCGGAGGGGGGCGCTGGAAGTTGGAATAGTATAATTTACTATTCCAACTCCAGTCTACGCGGACACTAAGGAAGGTGTTAGATTTTAAACCCAACACCTCCCCCTCTCCTCCGCAAGTCGTTGTTACGACTTCTGGAGTGATGGTATGCGGAATCACAACGCGGTCGTGATAACGCCTGCGCCGGGAAACCCTTTGTTGGGTAGCTGTGCGCCCTATAAATGCAAGAAATAAATAAATAAATAAACAACCTCGTTGTGATTCCCCGCGGAGATAATGTTTCGTTATAATCGTTGTTTACTGTTCGAAGATGTGTGTCAAGTTTTGTAAGGTTGTGTATTTTGAAAGGGTATTATAAGATGTTAGTAGTCTGAACTGTTAGGGGAGGAAAAGGAAACAAATGGGGTCTCTACCACATGCTTAATTTGAGCCGGTTGTTTCCGGTGCTCCACACTGGCACTTTGTTGTCAACACCGGCTCCCATGACAGCTGCCACATGGTGGCACTGTTTCTATGATAAAGGGATAAGCAGGAAAACTGTTGTTTTATTAATTCAATAAATATTTAAAACAACGAATGCCTGTAGTCCAGGCCATTCATAGCTTTGGGGGCCACGAGCAGTCTGAATTGTCACACTTGTAGGTTGTGATGTTTCGCAGTTGTGTTGGTTGTGTCATCCGCAGCGCTTATAAGGCAGTGGGTGGCGCAAGCTGCAGCAGCCTCCTGAGGAGGACCCCAGCACTTATATATATATATATTTTCTGTTTACAAATTAAGCACTGAACTGAATGCTTAGCATATTTTTTTGGTATGCGCATAATGCTACTCCAATCAGTAGTACATCAGTGCGAGCGCTTATGCTTTTCACAAGAGGGGCATGGTGTGAGGGGAGAGTGACCAGAAGAGAGGGGCAAACCATTGCTTGTTGACAACAGAAACCTCAGAGATCAGCATTCCTCGTATTTTGCAGAATCAAACAGAAACGTTGGATTTGTTTTTTTACACAACAATGTCACTAGGTGTTTGATAATATTTGTTTGTGTAGCAGGCACTCTATTTATACCCGTTAGAGATCTGAGATCTTTGTAGTAAGCATTTTATGACTTTATATAGCGCTGGCTTGTGGCATGAAGCTACTTTATAGTGCTAGGTTATTCGCTGCCAGTTTACATTTCCAGGTCTTCTCTCGCTTTGCCAATCACCGATAAGGGCGCTCACTCAATGTTCCTCCATTGCATGGTTGCAGAGGAGAAGTTCTTGTAATTTGTGTCCTCTTTCAAAGACAGAAAATCACGGACACGTCCCCAAAAAGATTTGTGTTGTGTTAGATTTTTAGGTCTCGCTAGAGCCAGCGCATGCACTGTCTGGCGAGACATTCAGTAAGTGGGTTTCTAAAGTGCTGCCAAGGGCAGCCACCAGCTTGCTCTTACGCGCAGAAGCGCGTGCGCCTCGCTCCGCCTCTCCAATGTTCTGTTGCTTGTTTAACTTGCAGCGCAAGGCGCGTGCGCGCTTGTCTTTTCTTGTTTTACTTTTGCTGGCGCGCGCGCGCACCATCGCTTCACCACTCGTGTTTTTTTTTTATTTCATTTTTGCGCATGCACACAACTCCCGGTCACGGCCAATGCTTGTTAGTGGTAGCCAGGGACGAGAGGGTTCCTCTGAGGAGCAGCACATGCACAGTAGTTATTAAGGTCTTAGATGAAAATGATAATGCACCTCTATTTCCGACAGACATAACTTTTTTCATTCCAGAAAACTTTCCAGGCTCGGGAGAAGATGGCATCATTAACGTTACTGATGTCGACGCGGGTCAGAATGGTGAAATTCTGATTGCTATTTTGAATGCCACAATGTGGTTTAGGATAAACGGCACGTGTGTTATCTTGAATCAAAACACAACTGCAGACTATGAGAAGGAGCAGGCTCATATATTTTGGGTTCAGGCGAGTGATCAAGGTTATCCTCCTCAATCTTCAACAGCAAAAGTGACTGTTTTCATTTTAGATATGAATGACAATTTCCCAAAAATTGTATTTCCAGAATCAAACTTTTCTCATGTGTTGGTGCTTCCAAACGCTTCCAGGGGTTCAGCCATTACTAAAGTCCATGCTGTTGGTTTTGATGAAGGTCTGAACGGGGTTGTGTCATATAGTGTGCTGGACGCAGGCGTGCCTACGTCAGATCTATTTGGAGTCGAAACAGCCAGAGGCAACATTATATTAGAGAAGAAATCCCAGAGCATTCATTGTGGCCTTTTCCATCCGTTTGTTAAAGCAAGTGACCGCGGGTACCCCACGCCACTTCATTCCATTGTCCATAAGGAAAGTTGTTACTTGTCCGATAGACCTACAGACGATATAAACAAAACATGCATCCCATATAGTCGGGAAGGGCACTTTAAAATCGCACATAGCCTTTCACTGACACTATTATATTCAACAGGCAAAAATAGTATCTTGTGCGGTAAACCAGGTACAATTTAAATATGCAGACTGTTGGACATATGAGTGTTTTAAATAAAGTCTACTGTATTTAATCACTTTATATCCCTAATTAGATATATTCCTAATATCCCTAACTTGTCGCCCAAATCAAGAATGCCAAAGAAAAAATGTTTGGAAGTATCAGAAGTGCAAGGTGTTTCTGGGACATTTAGACATCCTAAGTATAAATTAAAAGAGAGAAAAGCTGCAGGAAATGAGCATGTAGTGAGGAAAAGGAAGAGTTGTGGTGGAATTAAAGCTAATAGCTTTAAACGGAAAACAGTACTGTGCATGTTATCCTCCAAAATAGAATATAACATTTTGAAAAAAAGATTTCTCAGTAGATTAATTCTCTTGCACCAGACATCCAGGTATCACAGTTTGAGTACAGGCAGGCGGGACTCAGCATCTCACAATTTTGATACATCCGTAAAATTCAAATGCAGAGGGCATTTGTGTAATTTCATCTCATTCCCGAGGACTGAAATTCTGTAGGTCTACTGCAGAGTTTTTTGTATGATATACATGAGCAGCCTTTAATTATTCTAAGATTGCATTCACCTGAGCTCTATTGAGATGTGTAGTATTTCAGTGAGTGAGGGTGTAAATGGTACGACTGCCTCTCTAAAGCAATAGCTTTGTCTCATGGGTAAATATTAAAGGGAGCCTCCTGATATCAAACATATGGTATCGGTGATAGCGTGAATTTTGATTGGTGGCTTGCTACCTTTCAACAATCAACGGAAAAGTATTGATGGAATACACAGAAGTATTGATGGAATATGCGGAAGTATTAATGGAATACGCAGAAGTATTGATGGAATACGCAGAAGTATTGATGGAATACGCAAAAGTATTGATGGAATACGAAAAAGAATTGATGGAATACGCAGAAGTATTGATGGAATACTCAGAAGTATTGATGGAATACGCAAAATAATTGATGAAATACGCAAAAGAATTGATGGAATACGCAGAAGTATTGATGGAATTCGCAGAAGTATTAATGGAATACGCAGAAGTATTGAAGGAATACGCAGAAGTATTGATGGGATACGCAGAAGTATTTATGGGATACGCAGAAGTATTGATGGAATACGCAAAAGTATTGATGGAATACGCAGAAGTATTGATGGAATACACAGAAGTATTGATGGCATACGCAGAAGTATTGATGGATTATGCAGAAGTATTGATGGAATATGCAAGAGTATTGATGGAAATGGAATACGCAGAAGTATTGATGGAATACGCAGAAGTATTGATGGAATACGCAAGAGTATTGATGGAATACGCAGAAGTATTGATGGAATACGCAGAAGTATTGATGGATTATGCAGAAGTATTGATGGAATATGCAAGAGTATTGATGGAATACGCAGAAGTATTGATGGAATACGCAGAAGTATTGATGGAATACGCAGAAGTATTGATGGAATACACAAAAGTATTGATGGAATACGCAGAAGTATTGATGGAATACGCAGAAGTATTGATGGAATATGCAAGAGTATTGATGGAATACGCAGAAGTATTGATGGATTATGCAGAAGTATTGATGGAATACGCAAGAGTATTGATGGAATACGCAGAAGTATTGATGGAATACGCAGAAGTATTGATGGAATACGCAGAATTATTGATGGATTATGCAGAAGTATTGATGGAATATGCAAGAGTATTGATGGAATACGCAGAAGTATTCATGGAATACACAGAAGTATTGATGGAATACGCAGAAGTATTGATGGAATACGCAAGAGTATTGATGGAATACGCAGAAGTATTGATGGAATACGCAGAAGTATTGATGGATTATGCAGAAGTATTGATGGAATATGCAAGAGTATTGATGGAATACGCAGAAGTATTGATGGAATACGCAGAAGTATTGATGGAATACACAAAGGTATTGATGGAATACGCAGAAGTATTGATGGAATACGCAGAAGAATTGATGGAATATGCAAGAGTATTGATGGAATACGCAGAAGTATTGATGGAATACACAAAAGTATTGATGGAATACGCAGAAGTATTGATGGAATACGCAGAAGTATTGATGGAATACGCAGAAGTATTGATGGAATACGCAGACGTATTGATGGAATACACAAAAGTATTGATGGAATACGCAGAAGTATTGATGGAATACGCAGAAGTATTGATGGAATACGCAGAAGTATTGATGGAATACGCAGAAGTATTGATGGAATACGCAGAAGTATTGAAGGAATACGCAGAAGTATTGATGGGATACGCAAGAGTATTGATGGAATACGCAGAAGTATTGAAGGAATACGCAGAAGTATTGATGGGATACGCAGAAGTATTGATGGATTATGCAGAAGTATTGATGGAATATGCAAGAGTATTGATGGAATACGCAGAAGTATTGATGGAATACGCAGAAGTATTGATGGAATACACAAAAGTATTCATGGAATACACAGAAGTATTGATGGAATACGCAGAAGTATTGATGGAATACGCAAGAGTATTGATGGAATACGCAGAAGTATTGATGGATTATGCAGAAGTATTGATGGAATATGCAAGAGTATTGATGGAATACGCAGAAGTATTGATGGAATACACAGAAGTATTGATGGAATACGCAGAAGTATTGATATAATACGCAGAAGTATTGATGGAATACACAAAAGTATTGATGGAATACGCAGAAGTATTGATGGAATACGCAGAAGTATTGATGGAATACGCAGAAGTATTGATGGAATACGCAAGAGTATTGATGGAATACGCAGAAGTATTGATGGAATACGCAGAAGTATTGATGGAATACGCAGAAGTATTGATGGATTATGCAGAAGTATTGATGGAATATGCAAGAGTATTGATGGAATACGCAGAAGTATTGATGGATTATGCAGAAGTATTGATGGAATATGCAAGAGTATTGATGGAATACGCAGAAGTATTGATGAATATGCAAGAGTATTGATGGAATATGCAGAAGTATTGATGGAATACGCAGAAGTATTGATGGAATACGCAGAAGTATTGATGGAATACGCAAGAGTATTGATGGAATACGCAGAAGTATTGATGGAATACGCAGAAGTATTGATGGAATACGCAAGAGTATTGATGGAATACGCAGAAGTATTGATGGAATACGCAGAAGTATTGATGGATTATGCAGAAGTATTGATGGAATACGCAGAAGTATTGATGGAATACGCAGAAGTATTGATGGATTATGCAGAAGTATTGATGGAATATGCAGAAGTATTGATGGAATACGCAGAAGTATTGATGGGATACGCAGAAGTATTGATGGAATACGCAGAAGTATTGATGGAATACGCAAGAGTATTGATGGAATACGCAGAAGTATTAATGGAATACGCAGAAGTATTGATGGAATACGCAGAAGTATTGATGGAATACGCAGAAGTATTGATGGAATACGCAAAACACATAACTCCAAGCTCGGGCTCACACAGAGGAGCTATCCTTTTGATTACAGATATTAAAGTTCTAAGATTTTAAATAGGAGAGCAATAGGCCATAAAATGTACAGTCGCAGAGTTCAGGCAACAGAGTTATCTCTCAGTCAACATAGAAGTTGCAGCTTGAGGGCTCAGATTACACGCATGTGTGTATACATGGAACATGGGAGCACCAACTTAAAAATGCATGCCAAATGTAAGCCTAGCATTATATCTCTATACAAGACATTGTGTTGAAAATCAGGGAACATACCAGACAGATCGCAGGTCTTCGCCAAAAATCATGTAGATGTAACACATTCAAAACCCGTCATCGTCTTCCCATCTTATCGTTTTCATCATGTTTTATCATGGAAGCCTATGGGTACAGAAGGGTACCTCAGCGCGGCCCCCCATCAGGGTTACAGGCGCTATATAAATGCAAACCTTTTCCCTTTTCTACCCCTCCCCAAACCTTCTCAATCCAAACAACTGACTAACATATCCACCACTAAAATTACTCTCATGTTTCACCATACTAATTCAACACTAATCCTGATGGGTTCCAGAGTAGCATGCTACTTGCGCTTCAAATCCCCATCAGGGGTAGCAAGCGCTATATAAATACAAACCTCTTTCCCTCTTCTATCCAGCCATCTACCCTTCTCTACCAAAATAACTGAATAACATATCCACCACTCAAATTACTTCATATTTCATACTAATTTTCAACACTAATCCTTTATGGGTTCCGGCGTGGCGTGCTATTCGCCAGAAAAGTGCTTCAACACCCATCAGGGGTAACAAGTGCTATATGAATGCAAACCTTTCTTCCCCTTTTATCCCTCCGCTATCCTTCTCACTTCAAATAACTGACTAATATCCACCACTGAAATTACTTCATATTTCACCATATTAATTCACCACTAATCCTTTATAGGCTCCCTGAATAGCATGCGTCAACAAGCGCTATGTAAATACAAACCTTTGTCCTCCTCTATCCTTCTGCTATCATTCCTAATCCAAATAACTGACTAACCTATCCACCACTTAAAATGTACTTGCATGTTTCACTATATTAATTCAACACTAATCCTCTATGGGTCCCGGAGTAGCGTGCTACCCGCCGAAAAAGCGCTTCGACGCCTCGTCAGGGGTAGTAAGCGCTATATAAATGCAATGACAAAACAATACAATACAATATCTCGTCATTGTAGGTTTTGTTAACGACAATCCATAAATACAACAATTGCCAATCTCTTGGCGATGAGCTGTTGAGTGCCGAGGAACTGCGGAGTAAAGAACAATAATTTGCCTTGTAGGAGGTTATGGAAAAATCATATTATGAAGACAAGCATTGGCATAGCCAAGAGGTCTCGCTTTTGGCACCTTATAAGTATTTAGTTATGCAGAACAATATCCTTGGTGGAATAACACCAACTGTTGCATGGCTCAGCACTTATAAGGTCCCAAAGGCGAAACCTATTGGGTATGCCAATGCTGGTTTATTAGGTTTCGCTGGAGGGCGGAGCTCTTAGCTCCGCCTCCAGAGAAATCTCTTGATTTCCAGTAAGGAGAGTGGAATACGCCCCCCTGTCCCATTGGCTAGCTCCATAAATGGAGGCTAGCCATTGGAACAGAGATCTGTCCGTCAAGGCCGGACCAGATTCGGGGGCGTTCCCGAGATTTTTTCCCAGGGCGGAGTTACGTTTTTTCCGTTCCCTCCCCTTTCACTGACAGTCTGTCCGTTCCCGCCCCCTCCGTGTGCCTTTCCGGCCCCCCCTCGCTGTCCTGTGCACGTTTCCCGCCGTCCGTGTCCTCTCCCGCCCCCTCCCGCCGTCCGTGTCCACTCCCGCCCCCTCCCGCCGTCCGTGTCCTCTCCCGCCCCCTCCCGCCGTCCGTGTCCTCTCCCGCCCCCTCCCGCCGTCCGTGATTCAGATTTGCTGTCCATTCCCGCCTCCTCCCGCCCCCTCCCGCCGTCCGTATCCTCTCCCGCCCCCTCCCGCCGTCCGTGATTCAGATTTGCTGTCCATTCCCGCCTCCTCCCGCCCCCTCCCGCCGTCCGTGATTCAGATTTGCTGTCCATTCCCGCCTCCTCCCGCCCCCTCCCGCCGTCCGTGATTCAGATTTGCTGTCCATTCCCGCCTCCTCCCGCCCCCTCCCGCCGTCCGTGTCCACTCCCGCCCCCTCCCGCCCCCTCCCGCCGTCCTTGTCCTCTCCCCCCCAGTCGAGTGCTTGTAGATTTGTTTTGTTCCGGCTATGCGGGGAAGTGGATTTTAGCTTCGAGGCAGTGTTCATATTCAAGGAGTGCACTTGGGTACCAGTAACATATCAACTAGGTTGGTTTTTTAATGGCTTGTGGCATTTATTATTAGTGTCTTTATAAAACGTGTATCTTGAGCTTGTCCAGTAGGTGGTAGCTGGAAACTGGTAACCAGAATCTGAGCTGGGAGTGCGTAGCCCACACCCTGACAGCACCGACTCCTCTATGGATGGGCCCAATGCCGATCTGTTTGTGATGAGAGCAGTAGTGGTGATAATATATTCTATCCGACTGGATGTCTGTAATTCGGTTTTGTTGATTTCTCAAAAGTGATCATAAAACCGGCTTTTATCCTAAAATGGCGGTGTTCCTCCAAATATGGCGCCACTTGGTCGAAATGTGATGCAGCTCATCCAGAGATTGGCCACTTATTGAAAAGCAACGTTTCTCAACCTAAGGTAACGTCGCTCATCCAAAGATGTCATGGTTCACGCAGTGTGATGCCCCTTACCCAAAGATGTTGCCTCTTATTCATTGATTTAGTTGGTGTTCCCGGGACAGGCAGGCCCCTGATCTTTGGGTGGCACCCTGTGTAAGACTGCATGCCTCGTCCACATTTGCCCCTGCTTCTTCGCTTTGCCTGGCTCGCTAACGAGCCTGCAGTGCCTCCGTGTGGGCGGGCTCCTGCCGCGGCGCGAGGCTCCTCCGTCCCCGTGCCAGGTGCCCCGGGAGCCATTGCTCACGCTCCGACCTCATTTGACAGAGCGCATGTTGACCGAATTGCTGCTGTGCTGATTACTAGCTCTTCTCGCGCGGCCACAGTTAGCTCATTGCGAGCTGGTAATCGGAGAGCTACCAGTGTCATTAAGGATCTCTCAGCACTTGGATACAGTGGTAACGAACTGTGAAGAAAATAGCATTCTATAGCCAATCAAAAAGAGATACTTGTAAACTCATTTCAGGCGACGGAGTGTGTCAGAGCGCGCGCCCAATGAGGCTCATTGCAGGAGAAATTAAAGATACACTTAGATGCTAACAGGCAATCGGGAAATTACTTCCTGAATTAGTACTTAATTGATTTGGTAATTCCCTTGGCTCTATGCAGTCTCTCTTTGTTACTCTCCCCACTTTTCCCTCTCTCGTCCTCGCTCATCATTCTCTCTTCTGTGCTCCCCTTTATCACTGTCCGCTGGGTTCATTCTCTTGGTCGCGTTCTTCTTTTGCTCTTCATCGGCTCTTTATTTTTTTTCTTTCTTTCTACCTCCCGGTTTTCCACCTCAGTATCGCAATCCCCGCTCTCATTCTCTCTTTTCCTACTCCCTACTCACCACAGAGACACCCAACACTTGCCATACTGCAAACATGCATTTTCTACCCCTACAAAACAGACTTGGTATCCTCTCACCTGACCGGCCAGGGGGTCGCTTTAGGTTCATGAAAGTGGTATAGAGGGGCAATACAAGTGCTACTTTATTACTTATTTTTTGTTAGAGTTTTATATAGCGCAAACTAGACCCGAGACATTGGGTATCAGAGCGCTTTACATAGCACCAGTTTCGTTACAGAAGGACACATTCATTTTTGTTAGGCATGGGGAGATTAATGATTTGCCCAGAATCATGAGTAATGGTGCGGTTTCTCATGTTGTTTGAACGTCTTGCAAGTATCTAAAGCAGCTCGTGAATGGCACCGGGGTCCTTAGGAACTATCAACAAATAACAGAAAAAAATACGACCCCAGCATAGAGCAACAAGCATTTACAATGCAACGGTTTCGCCTTTGGAAAAGTTAGAGCGATTGGCAATGTAAAGGACAATGCCATTTATTTATCTGTTTTCAAAACCAACACAAATACAAATGTTGTCATTTACAATGCCAATAGCTCAAACTTTTCCAAAGGCGAAACCGTTGCATTGTAAATGCTTGTTTATTTTGAAGCTGCGTGAGGTTGGTGCTGCGGGCGTGTGAGAGGGGAGGAGCCGACAGTCAATGGAGGGGTGAGGGGAGGGCGCACTGTCAGTGGGAGGGGGGGACAGGATTTTTGGGAGTGGGAGGGGCGAGAGGAGGAAGGCTATCAATGGAAAGGCTGATCAGGGTTCGGGGGAGCACAGGGGGGTGGGTGGGGGAGGAGGGGGTTGGTCCCCTGGCCCTGGAAGGGCCAAGCCGAGGGCCCCCACTGCCAGTGAGTGGGAGGGATGAAAGGAGGGCCCGCCGCATTTACTATGAGGGCAGATGGAGGGTCCTTGTAAGTGGGTGGAATCAAGGGAGGGCTCGTTGTTATTGGGCGGTATGAGGTGAGGTTTGAGGGGCGTCCCTGTCAGTGACAGTGGGAGCGATGAAACGAGGACCCGCTATCAGTGGGAGGTCTGAGGGGCGGGCCTCTGCCAGTGGGAGGGTCTGAGGGGCGGGCCTCTGCCAGTGGGAGGGATGGAAGGAGGGCCCGCTGCCAGTGGGAGGTCTGAGGGGCGGACCTCTGCCAGTGGGAGAGATGAAAGGAGGGCCCGCTGTCAGTGGGAGGGATGAAAGGAGGGCCCGCTGTCAGTGGGACAGATGAAAGGAGGGCCCGCTGTCAGTGGGACAGATGAAAGGAGGGCCCGCTGTCAGTGGCAAGTCTAAGGGGCGTAACCTCTGACAGTGGGAGCGATGAAACGAGGACCCGCTATCAGTGGGAGGTCTGAGGGGCGGGCCTCTGCCAGTGGGAGGGTCTGAGGGGCGGGCCTCTGCCAGTGGGAGGGATGGAAGGAGGGCCCGCTGTCAGTGGGAGGGATGAAAGGAGGGCCCGCTGCCAGTGGGAGGTCTGAGGGGCGGACCTCTGCCAGTGGGAGGGATGAAAGGAGGGCCCGCTGTCAGTGGGACAGATGAAAGGAGGGCCCGCTGTCAGTGGCAAGTCTAAGGGGCGTAACCTCTGACAGTGGGAGCGATGAAACGAGGACCCGCTATCAGTGGGAGGTCTGAGGGGCGGGCCTCTGCCAGTGGGAGGGTCTGAGGGGCGGGCCTCTGCCAGTGGGAGGGATGGAAGGAGGGCCCGCTGTCAGTGGGAGGGATGAAAGGAGGGCCCGCTGCCAGTGGGAGGTCTGAGGGGCGGACCTCTGCCAGTGGGAGGGATGAAAGGAGGGCCCGCTGTCAGTGGGACAGATGAAAGGAGGGCCCGCTGTCAGTGGCAAGTCTAAGGGGCGTAACCTCTGCCAGTGGGAGGGATGAAAGGAGGACCCGCTATCAGTGGGAGGTCTGAGGGGCGGGCCTCTGCCAGTGGGAGGGTCTGAGGGGCGGGCCTCTGCCAGTGGGAGGGATGGAAGGAGGGCCCGCTGTCAGTGGGAGGGATGAAAGGAGGGCCCGCTGCCAGTGGGAGGTCTGAGGGGCGGACCTCTGCCAGTGGGAGGGATGAAAGGAGGGCCCGCTGTCAGTGGGACAGATGAAAGGAGGGCCCGCTGTCAGTGGCAAGTCTAAGGGGCGTAACCTCTGCCAGTGGGAGGGATGAAAGGAGGACCCGCTGTCAGTGGGAGGAATGAAAGGAGGGCCCGCTGTCAGGGGGAGGGATGAAAGGAGGGCCCGCTGTCAGGGGGAGGGATGAAACGAGGGACCGCGGTTACTATGGGGGCTGATGGATGGCCCCTGTAAGTGGGTGGAACGGATGTAGGGCACTTTGTTTTTGGGCGCTGTGAGGTGAGGTCTCTAGGAGGGTCACTCACTGTCGGTGATGAAAGGCGGGTCCCCTGTTAGTGGTAGGTCTGAGGAGACGACCAAGAGGGTGGTCGCTGTCAGTGGGAGCGGCCATTGTCAGGGAGACGGGTGAAATGAGGACCCGCTATCAGTGGGAGGGATGAAAGGAGGGCTTACAGTCAGTGGGAGGGATGAAAGAAGGGCTTACAGTCAGTGAAAGGAGGGCTCACTCTCAGTGGGAGGGATGAAAGGAGGTCCCACTATCAGTGGGAGGGATGAAAGGAGGATCCACTGTCAGTGGGAGGTCCGAGGGGAGGGTCTCTGTCAGTGGGAGGGATGAAAGGAGGGCTCACTCTCAGTCTGAGGGGAGGGTCTCTGTCAGTGGGAGGGATGAAAGGAGGGCCCACTATCAGTGGGAGGTCTGAGGGGAGGGCCCCGTCCGTGGGAGGGCCGGGGCCCTGCTTTCATGGTAGTGTGGCGGGGAGGGCCGCCCCCTGTCAGGCAGGCTGGGTGCAGAGCCCCGTCCGGGGCGGTGAAGCGCACTCCGAGCTCGGCCATGGGATAGAAACCCCTGGACTCCGGCGGGCATGGCCGCGTCCAGCGGCTCCTCGGCCTCTTCAGGTAGGTGCCCCCTGCGCCCCCTCTGCCCCCCTCCACCACCCGCCATGTGCTCCCCCAATATCAGGCTGCTTGCAAGACACCTGCGGTGGCGAAATGCACAGAGTGTTTAGAGTATCAGCAAGGTGCCAGGCTGGCACCACCACCACAGGGGCAGCACTGCCAGGCTGGCACCATAACAAGGGCAGCACTGCCAGGTGCACACCATCGCAGGGGCATCTCTGCCAGGTGCCACCACCGTAGGGGCATCTCTGCCAGGCTGACACCACCGCAGGGGCATCTCTGCCAGGCTGACACCACCGCAGGGGCATCTCTGCCAGGCTGACACCACCGCAGGGGCATCTCTGCCAGGTGCCACCACCGCAGGGGCAGCACTGCCAGGCTGACACCACCGCAGGGGCATCTCTGCCAGGCTGACACCACCGCAGGGGCATCTCTGCCAGGCTGACACCACCGCAGGGGCATCTCTGCCAGGTGCCACCACCGCAGGGGCAGCACTGCCAGGCTGGCACCATAACAAGGGCAGCTCTGCCAGGTGCCACCACCACAGTGACAGCAGTGCCAGGGGTGTACCACCGCAGGGACAGCAGTGCCAGGGGTGCACCGCAGTGACAGCAGTGCCAGGGGTGCACCACAGTGACAGCAGTGCCAGGGGTGCACCACAGTGACAGCAGTGCCAGGGGTGTATCCCAGTGACGGCAGTGCCAGGTGTGTACCACAGTGACAGCAGTGCCAGGGGTGTACCACCACAGTGACAGCAGTGCCAGGGGAGTACCCCCACAGTGACACCAGTCCCAGGGGTGTACCGCAGTGACGGCAGTGCCAGGTGTGTACCACAGTGACAGCAGTGCCAGGGGTGTACACCACGGTGACACCAGTCCCAGGGGTGTACCACCACAGTGACAGCAGTGCCAGGGGAGTACCCCCACAGTGACACCAGTCCCAGGGGTGTACCACAGTGACAGCAGTGCCAGGGGTGTACCACCACAGTGACAGCAGTGCCAGGGGTGCACCACCACAGTGACAAAGGTGCCAGGGGTGTACCACCGCAGTGACAGCAGTGCCAGGTGTGTACACCACAGTGACAGCAGTGCCAGGGGAGTACCCCCACAGTGACACCAGTCCCAGGGGTGTACCGCAGTGACGGCAGTGCCAGGTGTGTACCACAGTGACAGCAGTGCCAGGGGTGTACACCACGGTGACACCAGTCCCAGGGGTGTACCACCACAGTGACAGCAGTGCCAGGGGAGTACCCCCACAGTGACACCAGTCCCAGGGGTGTACCACAGTGACAGCAGTGCCAGGGGTGTACCACCACAGTGACAGCAGTGCCAGGGGTGCACCACCACAGTGACAAAGGTGCCAGGGGTGTACCACCGCAGGGGCAGCACTGCCAGGCTGGCACCATAACAAGGGCAGTTCTGCCAGGTGCCACCACCACAGTGACAGCAGTGCCAGGGGTGTACCACCGCAGGGACAGCAGTGCCAGGGGTGCACCGCAGTGACAGCAGTGCCAGGGGTGCACCACAGTGACAGCAGTGCCAGGGGTGCACCACAGTGACAGCAGTGCCAGGGGTGTATCCCAGTGACGGCAGTGCCAGGTGTGTACCACAGTGACAGCAGTGCCAGGGGTGTACCACCACAGTGACAGCAGTGCCAGGGGAGTACCCCCACAGTGACACCAGTCCCAGGGGTGTACCGCAGTGACGGCAGTGCCAGGTGTGTACCACAGTGACAGCAGTGCCAGGGGTGTACACCACGGTGACACCAGTCCCAGGGGTGTACCACCACAGTGACAGCAGTGCCAGGGGAGTACCCCCACAGTGACACCAGTCCCAGGGGTGTACCACAGTGACAGCAGTGCCAGGGGTGTACCACCACAGTGACAGCAGTGCCAGGGGTGCACCACCACAGTGACAAAGGTGCCAGGGGTGTACCACCGCAGTGACAGCAGTGCCAGGGGTGTACACCACAGTGACAGCAGTGCCAGGGGAGTACCCCCACAGTGACACCAGTCCCAGGGGTGTACCGCAGTGACGGCAGTGCCAGGTGTGTACCACAGTGACAGCAGTGCCAGGGGTGTACACCACGGTGACACCAGTCCCAGGGGTGTACCACCACAGTGACAGCAGTGCCAGGGGAGTACCCCCACAGTGACACCAGTCCCAGGGGTGTACCACAGTGACAGCAGTGCCAGGGGTGCACCACCACAGTGACAAAGGTGCCAGGGGTGTACCACCGCAGTGACAGCAGTGCCAGGGGTGTACACCACAGTGACAGCAGTGCCAGGGGAGTACCCCCACAGTGACACCAGTCCCAGGGGTGTACACCGCAGTGACAGCAGTGCCAGGGGTGCACCACCACAGTGACAGCAGTGCCAGGGGTGTACCACCACAGTGACAGCAGTGCCAGGGGTGCACCACCACAGTGACAAAGGTGCCAGGGGTGTACCACCGCAGTGACAGCAGTGCCAGGGGTGTACACCACAGTGACAGCAGTGCCAGGGGAGTACCCCCACAATGACACCAGTCCCAGGGGTGTACACCGCAGTGACAGCAGTGCCAGGGGTGCACCACCACAGTGACAGCAGTGCCAGGGGTGCACCACCACAGTGACAGCAGTGCCAGGGGTGTACACCACGGTGACAGCAGTGCCAGGGGTGTACACCACGGTGACAGCAGTGCCAGGGGTGTACCACCGCAGTGACAATAGTGCCAGGGGTGTACCACCACAGTGACAGCAGTGCCAGGGGTGAACCACCACAGTGACAGCAGTGCCAGGGGTGTACCACCACAGTGACAGCAGTGCCAGAGGTGTACACCACGGTGACAGCAGTGCCAGGGGTGTACCACCGCAGTGACAACAGTGCCAGAGGTGTACCCCCACAGTGACAGCAGTGCCAGGGGTGTACCACCACAGTGACAGCAGTGCCAGGGGTGTACCACCACAGTGACAGCAGTGCCAGGGGTGTACCACCGCAGTGACAACAGTACCAGGGGTGTACCCCCGCAGTGCCAGCAGTGCCAGGGGTGTACCACCGCCGTGACAGAAGTGCCAGGGGTGTACCACCACAGTGACAGCAGTGCCAGGGGTGTACCACCACAGTGACAACAGTGCCAGGGGTGTACCACCGCAGTGCCAGCAGTGCCAGGGGTGTACCACCACAGTGACAGCAGTGCCAGGGTGTACCACCGCAGTGACAGAAGTGCCAGGGGTGCACCACAGTGACAGCAGTGCCAGGGGTGTACCACCGCAGTGACAGCAGTGCCAGGGGTGCACCACAGTGACAGCAGTGCCAGGTGTGTACCACAGTGACAGCAGTGCCAGGGGTGTACACCGCAGTGACAGCAGTGCCAGGGGTGTACCACTACAGTGACAACAGTGCCAGGGGTGTACCACCACAGTGACAGCAGTGGCAGGGGTGTACCACCGCCGTGACAGCAGTGCCAGGGGTGTACCACCGCCGTGACAGCAGTGCCAGGGGTGCACCACAGTGACAGCAGTGCCAGGGGTGTACCACGACAGTGACAGCAGTGCCAGAGGTGTACCACCGCAGTGACAGCAGTGCCAGGGGTTGTCCACAGTGACAGCAGTGCCATGAGTGTACCACAGTGACAGCAGTGCCAGGGGTGTACCACGACAGTGACAGCAGTGCCAGAGGTGTACCACCGCAGTGACAGCAGTGCCAGGGGTGTACCACTACAGTGACAACAGTGCCAGGGGTGTACCACCACAGTGACAGCAGTGGCAGGGGTGTACACCGCAGTGACAGCAGTGCCAGGGGTGTACCACCGCCGTGACAGCAGTGCCAGGGGTGCACCACAGTGACAGCAGTGCCAGGGGTGTACCACGACAGTGACGATGACCAGGTAATGATCAGGCGCTCAGCATAGAGTAATGGCTAATTTCTAATGATCTCAATATATCAATTGTGCTCCAAAGCTGATACAAGGAAGGTCACCGCACTTCCTCACAGTTACCAAGGATGTCCTTGGTTATAGAATACGAGGATAGTTCAGCTGAGCAAAAAATAATACCATCAATTTACAAAGTCAATATTTTCTCCAGACGTGATAAATCAGCAGTAATAAAAGTGTCCACTACTGTAACTCCAGCTCAATATCCAGAGCTTAGTTATCTTCACAATAACATCACCAGGGTACTTTGTCCAAAATGAAGTGTCGTTTATTTTCGTATTTCGGTTTCCTTCAAATCAAGCCACAGCCAACACGTGTTTCGTTGGGCATTACATTCATGCCATACAACTTCTTCAGGGCAAAAGGAAAATTATTATCCTTCCTGTGTTCTTGGCTCTCGAGGTATAACCACAAATCAAATCCTTAAAATCCAGTTCCTGTTGTTTCATAAGTTGACATTCAAAATAATCGTGAAAATTATATCCCCAATCTCTTCTCAAGCTTGACCATTTAAACCGTGTATCCAATATCCGTATTAGGGCTGACAAGTTCCTTGTATCGACTTTCATCCGTTTTAGTACACGAGTACGTGACAAGTATTCCTCCCTATAGCAACCGCGAGTACGCTCTCAGGAGAAGCACAATCAGTATGGCATGAATGTAATGCCCAACGAAACACGTGTTGGCTGTGGCTTGATTTGAAGGAAACCGAAATACGAAAATAAACGACACTTCATTTTGGACAAAGTACCCTGGTGATGTTATTGTGAAGATAACTAAGCTCTGGATATTGAGCTGGAGTTACAGTAGTGGACACTTTTATTACTGCTGATTTATCACGTCTGGAGAAAATATTGACTTTGTAAATTGATGGTATTATTTTTTGCTCAGCTGAACTATCCTCGTGTACCACGACAGTGACAGCAGTGCCAGAGGTGTACCACCGCAGTGACAGCAGTGCCAGGGGTTGTCCACAGTGACAGCAGTGCCAGGGGTGTACCACCGCAGTGACAACAGTGCCAGAGGTGTACCCCCACAGTGACAGCAGTGCCAGGGGTGCACCACAGTGACAGCAGTGCCAGGAGTGTACCACAGTGATGGCAGTGCCAGGGGTGTACCCCCACAGTGACACCAGTCCCAGGGGTGTACCACAGTGACAGCAGTGCCAGGGGTGTACCACCGCAGTGACAGCAGTGCCAGGGGTGTACCACCGCAGTGACAGAAGTGCCAGGGGTGTACCACCGCAGTGACAGCAGTGCCAGGAGTGTACCACAGTGACAGCAGTGCCAGGGGTTTACCCCCACAGTGACAGCAGTGCCAGGCGTGTACCACCACAGTGACAGCAGTGCCAGGGGTGTACCACCGCAGTGACAGCAGTGCCAGGGGTGTACCACCACAGTGACAGCAGTGCCAGGAGTGTACCACAGTGACAGCAGTGCCAGGGGTTTACCCCCACAGTGACAGCAGTGCCAGGCGTGTACCACCACAGTGACAGCAGTGCCAGGGGTGTACCACCACAGTGACAGCAGTGCCAGGGGTGTACCACAGCAGTGACAGCAGTGCCAGGGGTGCACCACAGTGACAGCAGTGCCAGGGGTGTACCACCACAGTGACAGCAGTGCCAGGGGTGCACCACAGTGACAGCAGTGCCAGGGGTTTACCACCACAGTGACAGCAGTGCCAGGGGTGTACCACCACAGTGACAGCAGTGCCAGGGGTGCACCACAGTGACAGCAGTGCCACGAGTGTACCACCGCAGTGACAGCAGTGCCAGGGGTGTACCACCACAGTGACGGCAGTGCCAGGGGTGCACCACCGCAGTGTCAGCAGTGCCAGGAGTGTACCCCCACAGTGACAGCAGTGCCAGGGGTGCACCACCGTGGTGACAGCAGTGCCAGGAGTGTAGCATAGTGACAGCAGTGCCAGGGGTGTACTACTACAGTGACAGCAGTGCCAGGGGTGTACCACGACAGTGACAGCAGTGCCAGAGGTGTACCACCGCAGTGAGAGCAGTGCCAGGGGTGCACCACATTGACAGCAGTGCCAGGGGTGTACCAGCACAGTGACAGCAGTGCCAGGGGTGTACCACAGTGACAGCAGTGCCAGGGGTGTACCACAGTGACAGCAGTGCCAGGGGTGTACCACAGTGACAGCAGTGCCAGGGGTGTACCGCCACAGTGACAGCAGTGCCAGGGGTGTACACCGCAGTGACAGTAGTGCCAGGGGTGTACCGCCACAGTGACAGCAGTGCCAGGGGTGTATACCGCAGTAACAGCAGTGCCAGGGGTGTACACCGCAGTGACAGCAGTGCCAGGGGTGTAACACCGCGGTGACAGCAGTGCCAGGGGTGTACCACAGTGATAGCAGTGCCAGGGGTTGTACCACCGCAGTGACAGCAGTGCCAAGAGTGTACCACTGCAGTGATGATGATAGATCTTCTAGGCGTGTTTCGGCCCACCAGGCGCCTTCATCAGGAAAGCCGCAATAAATCTTATATCAGACAGATACTTGATAATAAATATATTGTCAATGGGCTGATAGTTTGAATTGAAAGAGGCGCTAGAGCTGGTCGAGATATGACGCAGGTAACAGCCCAACTTGCGATATTTAACGGGAGACTTTAGCGATGTGCCATTACATGACGTAATGATTCCCAATATTGGATAGCTGGTTAGAACCGCAAAGGGGAGTTACATTTAACTTGTATTTCCAAACCATGCCAGGGTCAATCGGTTCTAGATTATGGATTCCGTTACCAGGGGCGGCTGGTGACATTTGAAAGTGGTGAGGCGTAAACTAATTTGCATATTGCACCGCAGCGAGCGAGCCCGAACCACCTTGCATCCATCCATACATCATTCATGCATCCACCCATCCATCCACCCATCCATCCATCCATCCATCCATCCACCCTGCATCCATCATTCATTCATGCACCCATCCATCCACCCTGCACCCATCCTGCATCCATCATTCATTCATGCACCCATCCATCCATCCATCCACCCATCCATCCTGCATCCATCATCCACCCATCCACCCATCCATCCATCCATCCACCCATCCAGCATCCATCCATCATTCATTCATGCATCCATCCATCCACCCACCCACCCACCCATCCATCCACCCATCCATCATCCATTCCTGCATCCATTCCTGCATCCATTCATGCATCCACCCACCCATCCATCCATCCATCCACCCATCCATCCTGCATCCATCATTCATTCATCCACCCATCCTGCATCCATCATTCATTCATGCATCCACCCATCCATTCATCCACCCATCATTCATCCATCGTCCATCCATCCATCCACCCATCCTGCATCCATCATTCATTCATGCACCCATCCTGCATCCATCATTCATTCATGCATCCACCCATCCATTCATCCACCCATCATTCATCCATCATCCATCCAGCATCCATCCACCCATCCTGCATCCATCATTCATTCATGCACCCATCCATCCACCCTGCATCCATCCTGCATCCATCATTCATTCATCTACCCATCCACCCATCCTGCATCCATCCTGCATCCATCATTCATTCATGCATCCACCCATCCATTCATCCACCCATCATTCATCCTGCATCCATTCATGCATCCACCCATCCTGCATCCATCATTCATGTATTTTTATGACCATATAACTTGCACACAGCTTGTCAGTGTTTAATACCAGTCTCGAACCTTGTACTCCAGCACCAATGATACATGATTAATATTAATTGTTTTTAAAAACATGTATTTATTCGACACCAATTTCACACCTTAGTCGGAACATCATTTTTATTTGTTTTTTAAAATATCTATTTAACACCAAAGTAAGTCATGTATACATGTTTATGGTTCGATAAGAGGCTCGAACCTGGTTTCCCAGCACCAAAGTCGGCCGTGCTATCCGTCAGGGGTTATGTAACCAGGCTATGTATTGACCAGCCAATCCTGCGCCAGGATTGTCTGGGGGGGCACCATGACTCCTCGCCCAGTCGCCCTGTGTAACCCAGGGGGCTGCGGCCCGCCCCCTGGTCCTCTCTCTAAGGGGGAATTCACAAGAAAACGATCTGCGCATGCGCGGGCATGTTTGTGCCCAAAAATACACTTGCGCAGCTGCAGGAGCCCGATCCTTCACCCCCCTGCCCCCCTTTGCGCACTCCGGGAAGGTCGGGTGTCTCCCGGTTTCCCGTCTGGCAGATAGCGCGATTTTTTAAAATAATTGTGTTTGGCTTCTAGTGACGACGTGGTGGGTCCATGGGGCTTAGTGGGGCTTCGCCCCTACGCCCCAATGGACGCACCGCGCCTGTCCGTTACCTAAAATGTCGGCATCAAAGGTTTAGACGTGAGTTGGATTGTTACCCGCATCCTATCTCGACCAGCTCTAGTGCCTTTTTCAATTCAACCTATTTATTGTGGCTTTCCGGAAGAAGGCGCCTGGTTCGCCGAAACGCGCTTAGAAGATCTATCATCAAATTTAAAGCCACTCTTTGCACTTTTTATTTGTTGTATTTCTGATTTCTTAACTGTTCTACATGTACCTTATTACAATCAGTTTATCAATTAACCATTCTAAATGGATTGCATTTACAAAATCGATGTCTTTTTTCACTGTATATATTTGTCATTGTTAGCACTGGTGATTACGTTGTTGTTTCATAATTGTCCTTCCAAGAAGTACCATAGAACCTACAATGGTCATTTTTAAAAACAATTTTGTATGAATAAAATGATTTTGAATCAATAATCACTGGACACTGACAGGCACATGCATCAACATTTTTTGCGAGCGCAAACGGTGCTATTTACAAAAATCGGCTGTTTGCGCCCGCAAAAAGGGCTTTTGTGATACATCAAGGTTTAAGGCACTTGCAATTTAAGAATTGGCAATTTTTTGGGATTTCTTAAATTGCGATTGCATTTAAGGAATCGCAATTTGCGATTCCTTAAATGCAATGCAAGACCAACTTTAAAATAGTGATTTCGCTATTTGGGGCCATAAATTACTGAGCAATTAAAGTGGTCAGTAATTTGCAAAAACTTTGAAAAATGCACTAAAGTCCATTTTTCGAAGTTTCATGTTGCGCACACACATCCCTTGTGACATGTGTGTGCGCAACATGGGTGCACATCACAATTTCAGGAGTACAGCAGGGTGTCCTTTTGACACCCTTGAAATTGCATGCGCAATTTGGTAGTACCCATTGGTACTCGCAAATTGCGCATGCAATCTCCCATTCATTGCTACGGGCCTGTATGTGCTCATAGGAATGAATGGAAAGCCATTCCTTATTCGCGAGTCGCAAATTGCGAGTCGCAATTAAGGATTGCTGTTATTAGTAGCAGGGGTCCTTGTATTTACATTATATGGTATACGAGTCGTTGCCAGCACAGTGGGCAGCGCTGCAAGGCTGACGTCTCCACATTGGTTATTATTGAGACATGAATGCAGAGGAGGGGGCTTGAAACGCCTGGTATGGATGAATGAATGGATGAGTGGATGTCGCCGGGGTCCCCCGACGTTCCAGATTCAAAGGAGCTGTGATCTCGTAGAGAGAATGTGCTTAGCGGTACAGTTATTTCTTCTTCTGCATGAAGCGCTTGGAAGCGTTTCAGATCACAGTGTGCACTACGCAGGGCTACTGACATGCTATTGGTTGCTTGTTTAGCGCTTTCTTTGCGAAGAGGGTTTAATAAATAGCCGCGCCCTTTGCCTTCTCCTCCGCCTCTGTCGCACAGGCTGGTGGTATCATGGTATCAAAGCTGCGTTTAGAAAGCGAGACATTATTGGTGGTTTTTATGCTATAACAGGAGAGACCTGGCATGAAACCGTACTATTGTGACTCATTTCCAGTACCATAAAAAGTTTTTTTTCTTACCCTTTGATCACTTTTTTTGCACATGTGTAGCATTGAGAGATATTGTGTGCCAGCATGGCCAGTTTTGTGCCAGCATGGCCAGTTGGGTTCTCGAATAGACCAGTCTTCCACTAGGAAAACAACTATTACTTTTCGT
This sequence comes from Lissotriton helveticus, assembly GCF_964261635.1. Classification (NCBI taxonomy): domain Eukaryota; kingdom Metazoa; phylum Chordata; class Amphibia; order Caudata; family Salamandridae; genus Lissotriton; species Lissotriton helveticus. Next base: position 1,191,497,861 of record NC_136071.1, on the reverse strand, counting down.
GCACTCCTTATAAAAAGTGTGAAATATTTAGGGACGACTAGCCAATTTGAGGTCGTTTTCACTTTTTCTCAGCATTGGCTTTGCAGAGTCTCATAACGTTAATCTACTACTGCAGCTGCTGCTGCCCTACAAATCATTGTTCGTGCGTGTCCTCGCAGGCTAACAGGAGTCTTGATTTTTCAGGCCTCATAATTTTAAGGACCGATAAGGTTCACACGATTTGTCTCATAATCACAGGGATTAATATAGATCATGACTTTTCATGTGCCATGTTCTCAAGATTTTTCATGTGCCACGGTCTCAGAGGTTAAAGGTGGATCATGATAGGCTTCTATTTATTGGATGTATTATCTCTCTTTTGTATCATTCACCTCTGTAATGATGTTTTACGTTGCATATTTCTATTCAATAAAGTTTTCTTAACTAAAAAAAAAGGTGGATCATGATTTTTACTGTCACGCGGTTTCAGAGGATGAATGTGGATCATGATTTTTAAAATCTCGTGGTCTCAGAGGATGAATGTGGATCATGATTTTTAAAATCTCGTGGTCTCAGAGGATGAATGTGGATCATGATTTTTAAAATCTCGTGGTCTCAGAGGATAAATGTGGATCATGATTTTTAAAATCTCGTGGTTTCAGAGGATGAATGTGGATCATGATTTTTAAAATCTCGTGGTCTCAGAGGATGAATGTGGATCATGATTTTTAAAATCTCGTGGTCTCAGAGGATAAATGTGGATCATGATTTTTAAAATCTCGTGGTCTCAGAGGATGAATGTGGATCAGATGAATGTGGATCATGATTTTTAAAATCTCGTGGTCTCAGAGGATAAATGTGGATCATGATTTTTAAAATCTCGTGGTTTCAGAGGATGAATGTGGATCATGATTTTTAAAATCTCGTGGTCTCAGAGGATGAATGTGGATCATGATTTTTAAAATCTCGTGGTCTCAGAGGATAAATGTGGATCATGATTTTTAAAATCTCGTGGTCTCAGAGGATGAATGTGGATCAGATGAATGTGGATCATGATTTTTAAAATCTCGTGGTCTCAGAGGATAAATGTGGATCATGATTTTTAAAATCTCGTGGTTTCAGAGGATGAATGTGGATCATGATTTTTAAAATCTCGTGGTCTCAGAGGATGAATGTGGATCATGATTTTTAAAATCTCGTGGTCTCAGAGGATAAATGTGGATCATGATTTTTAAAATCTCGTGGTCTCAGAGGATGAATGTGGATCAGATGAATGTGGATCATGATTTTTAAAATCTCGTGGTTTCAGAGGATGAATGTGGATCATGATTTTTAAAATCTCGTGGTCTCAGAGGATGAATGTGGATCATGATTTTTAAAATCTCGTGGTCTCAGAGGATAAATGTGGATCATGATTTTTAAAATCTCGTGGTCTCAGAGGATGAATGTGGATCAGATGAATGTGGATCATGATTTTTAAAATCTCGTGGTTTCAGAGGATGAATGTGGATCATGATTTTTAAAATCTCGTGGTCTCAGAGGATGAATGTGGATCAGATGAATGTGGATCATGATTTTTAAAATCTCGTGGTTTCAGAGGATGAATGTGGATCATGATTTTTAAAATCTCGTGGTCTCAGAGGATGAATGTGGATCATGATTTTTAAAATCTTGTGGTCTCAGAGGATGAATGTGGATCATGATTTTTAAAATCTCGTGGTCTCAGAGGATAAATGTGGATCATGATTTTTCAAGTGCTGCAGTCTCAGAGCATGAATGTGGATGATGATTGTTCATGTCCTGCAGTTTCAGAGGATCAATCAGGATTTTTCATGTGCCATGGTCTCAGAGATGAATGTGGATCATGATTTTTCATGTGCCGCAGTCTCAGAGATAAATGTGGATCATTTTTTTTGTTTGAATATGTTTATTGCATTTTCCATCACATCACAGTGTCACAGTAATGAAGAAATGAAAATGAGTAGTCATGCCGTAATACAAATATACAAATAACGGCTCAGTAGCTACTGCATACAGTTACGTACAGTATTCAGTATGAGTGTGAGGGCTAATATGTAATCAGAATAGCAGAGCAGCATGTCAATCCCACATACAACTGGCATACAAGTAGTAGATAAGAAGGTACAAGGGCGGTAGTAAGGCAAGTACTGCTTCCCGGCATTTTTTCAGATTCGTGTTTAATCCGGAACATAGGGTGTGCTTCAATAAAAGTCCAAAGTAGGTTTGGCATATCCACAATACAATATACATTCAAAGCTTTAGTACTAAACAATCAAATATACAGAACAACCTGAAAAAAAAAATAGATGCTAGAACCAGAGACTGGGTGTTGTATAGTTGTGAGTGCATGTGTCTGCGCGAGGCGCGTAGGGCAGGCGGACGGGGGCAGGCCTGCGCCTCGCAATAGTAGCAGAGTAGTGCGAGATACAAATTCCACCAGGTGCTCAGCAGGGGGGGAGAGGGGGGGAGGAACAGGGCAGACAGGAAAGGAAAGGGAAAAGGGGGGGGGAAATTATCAATCAGAGCCTCGCAAAGATAGACAGCAAAGCTTTAACAATGCCTCTCCGCAGCAGAGATAAATGTGGACCCTGATCTTTCATGTCCCGCAATTTCAGAAGATGAAGGATCATGATTTTTCATGTGCTGCGGTCTCAGAGCATGAATGTGGATAATGAATTTTCATGCCCTGCAGTTTCAGAGGATCAATCTGGATTTCTCATGTGCCATGGTCTCAGAGATGAATGTGGATCATGATTTTTAATGTCCCGCAGTCTGAGAGGATGAATGTGGATCATGATTTTTCAAGTGTAACAGTCTCAGAGATAAATGTGGATCATGATTATTCATGACCCGCGGTCTCGGAGGGTGAATGTGGATCATCATTTTTTATGTCCAGCGGTCTCAGAGGACGAATATGGATCATTATTTTTCATGTGCTGCAGTGTCTGAGATAAATGTGGATCATGATTTCTCATGTTCCGCGATCTCAGAAGATGAGTATGGATCATGATTTTTCATGTGCTGTGGTCTCAGAGATACATGTGAATCCGGATTTTTTATGTCCTGCAGTCTCAGAGGATTGAAGGATCAGGATTTTTCACGTGCCATGGTCTCAGAGATGAATGTGGCTCAGGATTTGTCATGTGTCATGGTATCAGGGGATAAATGTGTATCATGATTTTTAATATCCCGCGGTCTCAGAGGATGAATGTGGATCATGATTTTTCAAGTGCCGCAGTCGCTGAGATAAATGTGGATCATGATTATTCATGACCCGCGTTCTCAGAGGATGAATATGGATCATGATTTTTCATGTGCTGCGGTGTCAGAGATAAATGTGGATTATGATTTTGTATGTGGCACTGCCTCAGAGATAAATGTGGATCATGATTTTTCAAGTGCTGCGGTCTCAGAGATAAATGTGGATCATGATTTTATAAGTGGCGCTATCACAGAGGATAAATGTGGATCATGATTTTATAAGTGGCGCTATCACAGAGGATAAATGTGGATCATGATTTTATAAGTGGCGCTATCACAGAGGATAAATGTGGATCATGATTTTATAAGTGGCGCTATCACAGAGGATAAATGTGGATCATGATTTTTCAAGTGCTGCGGTCTCAGAGATAAATGTGGATCATGATTTTATAAGTGGCGCTATCACAGAGGATAAATGTGGATCATGATTTTATAAGTGGCGCTATCACAGAGGATAAATGTGGATCATGATTTTATAAGTGGCGCTATCACAGAGGATAAATGTGGATCATGATTTTTCAAGTGCTGCGGTCTCAGAGATAAATGTGGATTATAATTTTGTATGTGGCGCTATCTCAGAGATAAATGTGGATTATGATTTTTCCAGTGCTGCGGTCTCAGAGATAAATGTGGATTATAATTTTGTATGTGGCGTTATCACAGAGGATAAATGTGGATCATGATTTTATAAGTGGCGCTATCACAGAGGATAAATGTGGATCATGATTTTATAAGTGGCGCTATCACAGAGGATAAATGTGGATCATGATTTTATAAGTGGCGCTATCACAGAGGATAAATGTGGATCATGATTTGATAAGTGGCGCTATCACAGAGGATAAATGTGGATCATGATTTTATAAGTAGCGCTATCACAGAGGATAAATGTGGATCATGATTTTATAAGTGGCGCTATCACAGAGGATAAATGTGGATCATGATTTTATAAGTGGCGCTATCACAGAGGATAAATATGGATCATGATTTTTCAAGTGCTGCGGTCTCAGAGATAAATGTGGATTATAATTTTGTATGTGGCGCTATCTCAGAGATAAATGTGGATCATGATTTTTCAAGTGCTGCGGTCTCAGAGATAAATGTGGATTATAATTTTGTATGTGGCGCTATCTCAGAGATAAATGTGGATCATGATTTTTCAAGTGCTGCGGTCTCAGAGATAAATGTGGATTATAATTTTGTATGTGGCGCTATCACAGAGGATAAATGTGGATCATGATTTTATAAGTGGCGCTATCACAGAGGATAAATGTGGATCATGATTTTATAAGTGGCGCTATCACAGAGGATAAATGTGGATCATGATTTTATAAGTGGCGCTATCACAGAGGATAAATGTGGATCATGATTTTTCCTGCCCAATGGTCTCATAGGATTGATGTGGATCATAGTTTGTCAGGTCTCATGAACCAGAGGACTGATAAAGATCATGAGGTTTCATGTCCCATGATCTGAAGGATTCATACGGATCGTGTTTCGGATCTGAAGATTTGTAGGGCTCATGTCCCCATAATTTTCATGTGTCATTATCTTCAAGAATAATGGGATTACTATTGTTCCTACTGCCTGAGCATGTAGACTCGTATCCAATGACTTTTCATATCTTAGGATCTTGAGGGCTGTAATCTACTGACTTTTCATGTCTCAAGATTTTGAGAACTGATATCGCCTGACGGTTCATTTCTCAATATCTTGTGCCCTGTGATACCCACTGACTTTTAGTTTCTCATGATCATGAGGATAGATATCTCTTGCATGTTCATGTCTCAAGATCTCTCAGACTGGAATATACTGTTTTTTGATGTCTCATAATCCTGAGGACTGATATCTCCTCACTGTTCATATCTCATGATCCTAAGGCCTGGTATCTACTAACCTTTTGTGTCTCAGTCAGGATCTCAAGGACTGAAATCTATTGACTTTGTAAGTCTCAACAACTTTAGAACTCATCTCTTTTGAGTTTTCTTGTTTCATGAGATTGCAAATCGGTATGTCCTTTTCATGCATTTTGAACCAGTTAACCCCATGTTTTCGACCTGACTTTTATAATTATATAACAATAATGGATTACCCGTACAGTGACCTTCATCAGGTGCCACAGACTGATGAAGGACAGAAAAAGAAGTATGTGCAGTACCATCACATCAATTAACAAGGTTCCTAGTTGGTTTACCTTGTGCCCTGACGAGAGCGGGGACATTTACAGCCAGTGTCATGGATTAGGCTGATACTGTCCTTCCAGGCAGTATAACGAGCTGTTCATATACTGAACTTTAACTTTTTACTGATTATCACCTTCAATAGCCATATTGTGGTACTTGGGGTAAAAAGTTCTCAATTTATCTGATCTTTGGAGAAAAATAGATCAAGAAGGGCCAGTCTTCAGGAGCTCTGTCTAATACAACCCTTAACTGGAAACCTCATGGGTTGATCGCATCCCGCATGTCCTACAAGCAACGAATGGACTGAGGGGAATTATCCTTCTGTATGGCGGATATTCATTAAAGCTGCTATGTAAGTCCTCCTTCAAACATAACATTGCACCGGCAGCCTTATATGGATGTCCGGCTTTTTTTCTTCATCATCTTCCAGCTTTTAGTAAAATGGAAGGAGATTGCAGAAGACAGCATTCCCCTTGTGATGAAGGTTTTGAAGTGGAACTTGGCCTCAGACGTTTTCTGTCTGAGTCAGAGGCTGTCGTCTATGCGTCTTTTTGTCGGCTTATGCATTAAGTAACTCCTTTAATTGCTGGTTGTATCTTCAGGCAATGTTTGATAGTGATTCTGATAGGGTGAATCCTCAAAAAAAGGTTGCTTGCAAATTTGTTGGAAAAACATGAGCTTACGTTGAAGTGTCCTCCATGGGAATAATCAGCCTCCAAAAGTCAACCGTGTTTGCTTAGAAGGCACAAACTAGGGTTACTTCAAACGGTTGTTCTGTTCCCAGTGATCCTCAATACATTGGGAAAAAGAACTTGTTAACCATGGGCCCAATCTGACAAGATGCAGCTGACATGTTTTGAATATTTAAGTGACTTCTTGGATAAATCTCCTGGTGGTTTATTGTTGATGCAAGGTTGTTGGACGGTCCTTTCACTGTGACATCTTTGTAGCTTAATACATTAATTGCATGTATATTCAAAGAAAATTGTAGGGGTATGAGACATCCTGCAACTGTATTGTGTCCTACTGTTATTTTGCCCCAAATTTGCTAAGCAAGAGTATTTTTATCTTATTCTTCTGTTTGAGATATGTGACATAAGATCACCAGCGATGCTACAGCTTTCAAGATGAAAGTACAGAATTTGCATACCATGATCTCACTGGGAATTTTTTAAAATTAAATATATGGCCCAATGTGTCAAAGAGTTTTACCCATTCGTTGTCTATGGGGAAGTATATTCATACATATGATTGTCAACTTTTTAATTTAATCTTGTTACAAAGTCAACTGTTTCACATACTTTCTAAATTCTGTTTTTATGTTGGATGTTTGAATGGATATCTGTTTTTCTAAATTAATATTTATTGAAATAAATATAAGACTATTTCTATTCCCGAAAAATCATGAGTTGTGCATGAACTCAGGGGCTAATAGGTATCGTGATTTTACTTCCCTCATGATCTTCAGGAATTGTAGGGGTCACAATTTGTCTTGTCTCGTGATCCCGAGGAATAATAGGGATCATGGTTTTTCATGTCTCATTTTAATGAGGACTAATAGTAATCATGAATTTTTATGTCTGTCCTTTCAGGAATCATTATGTTTTATGCCTCATGATTTTTCAACCTAATATTTCCTAATTTTTCATCCCTCTTAACCTTTAAGACTGATGGGGTCCATAACTGTTCATATCTCATAATCTTGAGGACTGACAACTCCAGATCTTTTTTGTTTTGTGATCTCAAGGACTGAGATCTTGTGACCTTTCTTGCCTCTTCAGCTTGAGGAGTGAAGATCTCCTGGTCTTTTTTGTCTCATGATCTTGAGGACTGAGATCTTCTGCCCTTTTTTGTCTCATGATCTGAAGGGCTGAGATCTCCTGATCTTTTTATCTAAAAAATCTTGAGGACTAAGATCCCTCTACCTTTTAATCTCATGATCTTAAGGACTTAGACCTCCTGACCTTTTTTTCTCATGATCCTGAGTACTGAGACCTCATGACCTTTTTTGTCTCATTATCTTAAGGACTAAGATCTCCTTACCTTTTTGTCTCATGATCTTGAGGACAAAGATCTCCTTACCTTTTTGTCTCATGATCTTAAGGACTAGGATCTCCTTACCTGTTTGTCTCATGATCTTGAGGACTAAGATCTCCTTACCTTTTTGTCTCATGATCTTAAGGACTAAGATCTCCTTACCTTTTTGTCTCATGATCTTAAGGACTAAGATCTCCTTACCTTTTTGTCCCATGATCTTAAGGACAAAGATCTCCTTACCTTTTTGTCTCATGATCTTAAGGACTAAGATCTCCTTACCTTTTTGTCTCATGATCTTGAGGACAAAGATCTCCTTACCTTTTTGTCTCATGATCTTAAGGACTAAGATCTCCTTACCTTTTTGTCTCATGATCTTGAAGACTAAGATCTCCTTACTTTTTGTCTCATGATCTTAAGGACTAAGATCTCCTTACCTTTTTGTCTCATGATCTTAAGGACTAAGATCTACTTACCTTTTTGTCTCATGATCTTGAGGACAAAGATCTCCTTACCTTTTTATCTCATGATCTCAAGGACTAAGATCTCCTTACCTTTTTGTCTCATGATCTTGAGGAATAAGATCTCCTTACCTTTTTGTCTCAAAACCTTGAGGACTGAGATCTGACCTTTCTTGTCTCATGCACTTGAGGACGGCTATCAATTGCCAACTAAGTTTCCATATTCTTGAAGACTGAAGACTCTTGACTTTTCATGTCTCTTGGCCTTTAGGACTAATAGCTCCTGATGTGCCATGTTCCATGGCCCTGAAGTGCAGTCCACAGTTGTAAGTATGTAATACGTAACCGACATACATGGGGCATAATGACAGCCCATAGTCAGGCATTGATACAAGTAGCTAACGCGTAAGAGTTTACTCTGCAGAGACATGAGGTATAATCTATGCACCTGCCCTTCAGAGGCTAAAAAAAACTTTCAAGGCAAAAATAGTAGACTTTAGGATACAACTGCTGCCTGTGGTCATTAATCAATAACCAATACTCAATAGAAAGTAACAGAAAATTGCAACCCATCCGCCTTTTTTGCCACTGATGATTCTGAGGACTATTATGGCCTAATACCCAACTGTCAGGATCTTACAGAGGGCGCTAACAGGGCCAGGGCTGGGCATTGGCAAAGCAAAGAAGGGAAACTGAATGAGTGTTTTCCATTCCTGCCAATCATTGGCTGAAGAAGACAAAACCCCTTCCTTCCGGCCTGTCACGCGCGAGTGCTGTAAGGCAATGCCACCATAGGTCCCTTGTGTGATAGTGCGGCTTACCGTTGTTTACTATTGGTCTACAGCATTATTTCATTTCAACTGAACCAACCACTCATGTATAACTACTTACTTTAAAATACCTTTATCCATTTGTTATTGCTTTTGACCCAGGATAAAGGTGAGACATAAACTTTTAAATAAATAAAATCTGCTGGTTTTGATTATGCTTTGGCCAGTGAGACTCTATTTATGAATCTGTCAAATACAGGATGTTACTTCACAGGTATTAGTTACTTAGGCCCCACCTCGTGTAAAAGCTTCTCAAGCCACAGACAGTTTAGAGTCCTTCTACCTTCTCAGCCCACTTAACGCACTGATTGTATCATGCTTTAATATCATATGGTGTAATATCTTAATACTAGGTGAGCCTCTGCTGGTCATTGTTTGAGAAAAATGGAATTGTCTCCTCATGCCTGTACTTACACGTTTTAAACATCTATGAAGTATTGTGACGGTGGCAAACACATGCTACACATATGTGTGTGTTTTGTCATGAGTTTGCAATATTGTTGTGCATTGACTTGTTGTGGTGATTTTTTGAGGTTTTGTCAGGTTATTTCTATAACATATTCCAGTGTTTTTCAACACATTTGTGGTGCTGCATCTTATGAAATGGCAGGACAAGCTCTGACCGGTTTGTGGTGCACAGTTCTATACGTGTCGTCAAGGTTTATAGGTTTGAAACCTCCATTCACACTGTGATTAGGCCTCAGCTCACCACATGTCAGAAGTGTTGAAAACTGCACACAATATCCAAGCCTCCCTGATTAGTGGATGATTGTCTTATGTGTGTTTAGAGATGTCCCTAATGCATGCGGAATTTCTCCACGTCTGTCGAAATTCCACAGTGGAAGTTTCTACATACGTGGTGGTATTCCACAGTAGAAGTTTCACCACGTATGTGGATATTCCACAGTGGAAGTTTCACCACGTATGTGGATATTCCACAGTGGAAGTTCCACCACGTATGTAGATATTCCACAGTGGAAGTTCCACCACGTATGTAGATATTCCACAGGAGAAGTTTCACCACATATGTAGATATTCCACAGTAGAAGTTTCACCACGTATGTGGATATTCCACAGTGGAAGTTTCACCACGTATGTAGATATTCCACAGTGGAAGTTCCACCACGTATGTAGATATTCCACGGTAGAAGTTTCACCACGTATGTAGATATTCCACAGTGGAAGTTTCACCACGTATGTAGATATTCCACAGTAGAAGTTTCACCACGTATGTAGATAATCCACAGTAGAAGTTTCACCACATATGTACGTATTCCACAGTGGAAGTTCCACCACGTATGTCGATATTCCACAGTGGAAGTTTCACCATGTATGTAGTTATTTCACAGTGGAAAATCCACCACGTACGTAGATATTCCACGGTAGAAGTTTCACCACGTATGTAGATATTCCACAGTGGAAGTTTCACCACGTATGTAGATATTCCACAGTAGAAGTTTCACCACGTATGTAGATATTCCACAGTGGACATTCCACCACATATGTACGTATTCCACAGTGGAAGTTCCACCACGTATGTCGATATTCCACAGTGGAAGTTTCACCATGTATGTAGTTATTTCACAGTGGAAAATCCACCACGTATGTAGATATTCCACAGTGGGAAATCCACCACGTATGTAGATATTCCACAGTGGACGTTCCACCACATATGTAGATATGTAGATATTCCTCAGTGGATGTTTCACCACGTATGTAGATATTCCACAGTGGAAAATCCACCATGTATGTAGATATTCCACAGTGGACGTTCCACCGTATGTAGATATGTAGATATTCCACAGTGGACGTTCCACCACATATGTAGATATTCCACAGTGGGCGTTCCACCACATATGTAGATATTCCACAGTGGGCGTTCCACCGCATATGTAGTTATTCCACAGTAGAATATCCATCACGTATGTAGATATTCCACAGTGGAAGTTTCACCACGTATGTAGATATTCCACAGTGGACGTTTCACCGTATGTAGATATGTAGATATTCCACAGTGGACGTTCCACCACATATGTAGATATTCCACAGTGGGCATTCCACCACATATGTAGTTATTTCACAGTGGAAAATCCACCACGTATAGAGATATTCCACAGTGGAAAATCCACCATGTATGTAGATATTCCACAGTGGACGTTCCACCGTATGTAGATATGTAGATATTCCTCTGTGGACGTTCCACCATATGTAGATATGTAGATATTCCACAGTGGACATTCCACCACATATGTAGATATTCCACAGTGGGCGTTCCACCACATATGTAGATATTCCACAGTGGGCGTTCCACCACATATGTAGTTATTCCACAGGGGAAAATCCATCACGTATGTAGATATTCCACAGTGGAAGTTTCCCACATATGTAGGTATTCCACAGTGGAGAAGTGTGGCTCACTGGTTAGAGGCGGCAGACCCGTAAGCAGAGAACGGCCCGGGACCAGGGTTCGATTCCCGACGCGGCAGGGTCGTGGACCAGGGTCAGCGGACTCGATAATTCTCGCCTCGGTGCCTACTCTAGTCAGAAACCACACTCGGCAACTCTGGGCATCAGCTTGCCTCATCCTCACAACGGCCCCCCCAGACCGCCGGGGATGCTTGGTCGCACCTTAGAGATACCCATCAGGGACCATCTCTCAGGGTGAACCAGGACGGGTTCCCCAGCGGTCGAAGCGTGGAGATACTCCTCCGGGAGTCGATTCCTAGCGCTATATAAACCCGCAATTAAATTAAATTAAATTAAGTTTCATCACTTATGTAAATATTCCACAGTGGAAGTTTTGCCACATATGTAGATATTCCAAGGTGGAAGTTTCACCACGTATGGAGATAATCACACAGTGCAAGCTCCACCACGTATGTAGATATTCCACGGTGGAAGTTTCACCACCTATGGAGATAATCACACAGTGCAAGCTCCACAACGTATGTAGATATTTCACAGTGGGCGTTTCACCACGTATGTAGATATTCCACAGTGGCAGTTTCACCACGTAAGGAGATAATCACACAGTGCAAGCTCCACCACGCATGTAGATATTCCACAGTGGGAGTTTCACCACGTATGTAGATATTCCACGGTGGAAGTTTCACCATGTATGGAGCTAATCACACAGTGCAAGCTCCACCACGTATGTAGATATTCCACGGTGGAAGTTTTGCCACGCATGTAGATATTCCACGGTGGAAGTTTCACCACGTATGTAGATATTCCACAGTGGCAGTTTCACCACGTAAGGAGATAATCACACAGTGCAAGCTCCACCACGCATGTAGATATTCCTCAGTGGGAGTTTCACCACGTATGTAGATATTCCACGGTGGAAGTTTCACCATGTATGGAGCTAATCACACAGTGCAAGCTCCACCACGTATGTAGATATTCCACGGGGGAAGTTTCATCACTTATGTAAATATTCCACAGTGGAAGTTTTGCCACATATGTAGATATTCCAAGGTGGAAGTTTCACCACGTATGGAGATAACCACACAGTGCAAGCTCCACCACGTATGTAGATATTCCACGGTGGAAGTTTCACCACGTATGGAGATAATCACACAGTGCAAGCTCCACAACGTATGTAGATATTCCACAGTGGGAGTTTCACCACGTATGTAGATATTCCACAGTGGCAGTTTCACCACGTATGGAGATAATCACACAGTGCAAGCTCCACCACGTATGTAGATATTCCACAGTGGGAGTTTCACCACGTATGTAGATATTCCACGGTGGAAGTTTCACCACGTATGGAGCTAATCACACAGTGCAAGCTCCACCACGTATGTAGATATTCCACGGTGGAAGTTTTGCCACGCATGTAGATATACCTCAGTGGAAGTTTCACCACGCATGCAGCTATTCCACGGTGGAAGTTTCACCACGCATGCAGCTATTCCACGGTGGAAGTTTCACTATGCATGTAGCTATTCCACGGTGGAAGTTTCACTACGCATGTAGCTATTCCACAGTGGAAGTTTCACTGTGTATGTAGACATTTCACAGGCACCATTAGTGAGAGTAACTGGGTGAAACTTGGGTGGGTGCATATCCCAGAGAGTGCCGCGTTGTGTGAGTGGGCGACAGAGCCGAGGTGAACATCCGCACAGTCGCAACCTTGTGAGTATTCACAAATATCTTCAGTGCCTTTTCAACTTTTACTGCATTCGCATCAGAATCAAGGAGTTTTAGCTGGTGCAAAGTATGTGAAAGTGCTAAAAATTTCCACTTTTTGAGGGTGTGTAGGGTTAAGGAACACTTCACATTGGTAACAGATGGCAATGTAAAGATAATCGTTTTTAAAACACTGTTTTAGTGTGAAATATCAGCATGTTTGTAACCTTACATATGCAGATAATCCACTCACATATAGTAACAACTAACAGGTGCACATGAAATGTATGTGAATAATGTACACCTACGCACATACATGTCCTAAAGTTGCAAGCAGGTGTAAATCCCCGCACGCCTCTGGGACAAAGGGTGTTCTTCTAGCTATCGAGGGTGCAACTCCTAAAAAATGTGCAAGCCTACTCCTGCCAATTTACTACCTCGCATAGGTTCAGATTTCCACATTGTAGGAACCCTCAGAGGTTTCCAAAAGAACTCCTTGAAACTTCTTCAGAAGTACTGGAGAAACAACTTTGCCTGCCTTAAGTGCTCCTCTCTGCCCCAGGTTTAGGAGTGAGGCTGGTGTAAGCTCACGCCCTCACAAGAATATATTGCTCGTGTGTTAATTCCCTTACAATGCAAAGTAAAGTTTGGTGATTTCCAAACCTGGGTTGAGACTCATAATGCAAGCCATTTGCATGTGTAAGTGAAGCTTGTGTGTGCAACACCCTTGAACATTCAGGGCCACAGGGAACAACAGTTAAAGGTTACAACAGGATCCTGACGTTTGTCATGAAAGAGCATGAAGCTATAAAGCAACGGCACAGAGAAGACAGGCTTAACTTAAGGCAATGTGTAAAGTATTAATGGAGAATCAAAACAGAAATAACATCAAAATGCAAAACAATAAAAATCCCAAACTGAATTAGAAAAATAGAGAGCAATTTAATAAACAAAATGACAACAAATGACAAAAATTCACTGGGAAGAACCTTAGATATGAATTTTGGCTGGCTCTGGTTACTCACAGCTGAACACAGCTGATCAGGGTGAACTCCGGCTGACGTCAGATGAACCATATATTAGTGGCTCTGGCTGGCCCTGGTTACCCACATCTGTACACGGGTGAATGGGGTGAACCCAGGTTGACATCAGATGAAGTCTCTTCTGCTGGGCCCCCTGGCCAAACTGACCACATGTGAAGAGGGGTTCGCGCGGCACCTTGTTATGCCTTTCACAGTGATTAACTTCCTGAGAAGAGATGCTCTCAGTACCCTTTCTGGGGTACAGAGGGGTAACCTTCACCCACTTCACCTCACCAGTAGTCAAAGTGGGTGGGATCGGCATGCCCCTACTTCTTTAATTCCATAGATTCCCTTCCCCTACTTTTTAGGTTGAACCTAGCGCAGCGTGCATGCACTGCTCTAGGAGATGACCTTTTGGAATCGGTCTGCACTTTTCAGAAACTTGTGCATGCCATGGCATCCACCTTGCGGTAGCGAGCAGTGGCGCGCAGGGGCCATCTGTTTGGAATTAGCGTGGCCGCGCTTGTTTTCCATGTACTTTACTGCCACTGAAGAGAGAGGCTCTAGTGAGTGCAGGGGGCATCTGTTTGTAATTAGCATGGCTGCGATTTTTTTCCATGTACTTTATCGCCACTGAAGAGAGAGGTTCTAGTCTTGCTTTCAAACTGAAACTGCTGATAACGTGTCTGGTGTCCTACAAGTTTGATGTGCAAATCATAATGTTTCTAGTACATAAATGCTTGATGCGCATAAAATGAAGCAGTTATTTAAAAAATGTGGAATATTTTAGTAAAGAAATTGTAAATGACCTGCTTGCCTCTATACATACTGAAAATATCTGCGACCAGCGTGTTATTTAACAAATCTTGTTTTAGCGCATTTTGCTTACATTGTATCATTTGTATATGACTGCAAGTGTGGTATGGTTGTGTTCAAGGCTGGTGGTGACACAGTTCACCTGCCTGAGTGCGCGGCTAACTCGTCACTGAAACAACGGCCCAAACCCGCTTTGGCTTTCTAGGAACTCTCGCGCTTGCTTGATGCAGGGTTTGTTTTTGCAGTTCTGTCCCGTGTGGAGCGAGTCAGTTCAGGCAACCTTCAGATACACGCAGGCTGAGCCTGCAACCACGGGGACAGCGGCTGGCCAAAAATACACCCTTGGCAACCTTTGTTGACACTTTTCCAGGAGAGCGGGCATTCAGTTGACGTCAGTAACGAACTGCCAGTTTTTGGAGCCTTAAAAGTGAAATCAATCCTTTTTTTAATAAGAAAAACCGACGGGGACATTTAATGGGTTTGTTCAGTTTGGGCTGAGCGAGAATTCTAGTTGAAGAGGTAACTGGCTTAAAGGGGAATGCACAGCTGGTTGTCCTTTACGTTCAGCTACGCTGCAATACAACATGGCTAAAACATTTAGACAAAACCAACAGCTCTTGCGTAGTAATGCGCTACATGGCTAAACACTTAGAAGCTCCGAAAGGTGAGACCTATTGGCTATGCCAATGCTTGTTTATTTTTAACATGCATCCCAGGACAGCAGAAAACGCCATGACCTATAAATAAGGCACAGTGTTTGTGGCATTCGGGGCCGGGCGTGCCGGGCAGAGAAGGAAAAGGACTCTGTCTTTTCCTTCTAGCCCAGAGAATACAACTACAGGGTCCACTTCTGCTCAGCCGCTTCAGTTGCCCTCCCACTCTTTCCTTCTTTCTCTTACTCCCTCTCTTTCAGTCTCGCTCCTCCTCCCTTACTGAAAACCGTGACTTCAAGAAATGGTTCTCACCCTCTCTTTCATCCTTTTGTTTATGTGTTCCTCTGTGAAAGGGATCCAAAAAAGAAAACACTTTTGCTGGAGAGGTACTCTTTTTCTGACATTTTTCTATTCCAAATTGCAGCTTGGGAATAAAAGTTAAAAAATATGAAAAATAAATAAATAACTAATTAAAGTAAGACAGAGTGGTAGCTAAGTGCCCAGATTGATTTTATTCACACACAAACACATTAGTGCCACTTTTAAAGAGTTTGCCAGTAATGCACTACTTTTGTTTACTTGTCTTTCTTTGAACAGCATTGGGAGGAGGGACAGTGGGGGGGGGGGACTATTGCACCAATCCTGAAGGTACTGGAATGCGTGGATTGGAAAATAAAATGTGTACTGCGGCTCTGTGTTCAGTGATGTGGTCTTTTTAAACCAGACTGCTTACGTTTTGTATGGATATAAGCAATGGACATTGAAACCGGTCCCTACATGTCTCTAACTTGTCAGGCAAAAACACTCACTGATTTCTAAATAGTGAATGTGAAAGCGTTAAGGTAACCTTGTTGTTCCTGCTTACAGTTCACATGATTTAGTTAATTTTGAATTCCCTTGAGTGTTTGCTTTTTCCAGGATGTTACTGTTTTTTTTAGGCAGCATATTGCTATTGTCTTGTGCGTAATTTAAATTGAGCCTCATCCAGGTGTTTGTAGCGGGGCACATATGGGTTGTAGGTGAAGGCAGTGCGAGTTTCTCTCAGTGGGGCAGTATGGTATTCAGTGAGGGAGAGGATGTGGCACTATGGTCAGAGTTGCCGAATTTGAACAGGCTCAACCTTCATGACCAGTCCACCAGACCACCCTCCTGAGGAAGCACATTCCCATGATAGACCTTAGAAGGCCCTGATAGACCTTAGAAGCCTGGTGTCTTAGCACCAGCAGGTGGACCCTAGCAGTGGCAAGTGTGGGTTAACCTTGAAGGCCTGTCCACCACAATCCATGCTAAAGTTCACCTCCAGTCTTGCCGGCAGGCCTATGAAGCAGCACACCCTTGCGCGACAGTGACTGTCACTGAGTTCACAGGACCCTTGAGAAGGGCCAGCTCTAGGGCGGTACGACTGGTGTGCCCGCAACAGGTACTGACGTTGGGTGGGGGCATAGTGTTTGCAAGTATATTATGGTTTTAAAAGTGCGTGCTGCCGCCTTCCTAGCCTCCAGCAATTTTCAGCAACAATAAAAATGTCATGATGACTGATGATTAATGTTCTTCCTAGAGAGAGATTGCAGTTTTGTCTAGTGGACTTTTTGACTTTTTAATTGTGTAAAGGTAGCGCAGAGGATAAAGTGCCTGCTGCAAAGAACATGTACAATGCAGATCACAAAGTGCACATATTGTAAATAGGTCAGTGCGTCACTGCTTTTGTCAGTGAGATCCTTTTGTTACTTGCAATTTATAAGTTAAAATCCTAACATAGAACAGTGAGCTATTAACTGTCATCTAAGATCTGCATACAAACTGCAAGGTATAAATTAGAGCCTTATTTTTTTCACCAGTCTTTGATTATCCTAATGTTGCAAAAAGTGTTCTTTTGGATAGAAATCAATTCTGATCATTAAAGGGAACCCCCAACCATGGTATTACGTTTTATATTCTGAGTTTGTGTTTCCCCAGAACAATCACTATTAAACTATGCAGCCAACTACTATGGTTTTCATGTGACTCCTACACCTTGTAGTCCTTAGACTTATGTAACCTTTCCATACGGTGATTTAAATAAGTAGAACCCATAGATCTTGGGTTCAGAGACCTAGCTTGTGTGTTGATCCCTGAAAGAATAATCAGTAATGACCATAGAGAAAGAAACATTTCTTTCTAGTGTCCCCTCACTCACCGGGGTTTCCCCACGGTGACATGCTTCATCATTGGGGCCCTCCCAGTTCTCTACGAAAAGGGGCGTGCTACGACTCACGGACTACGCAGGAGCACTTGATAGTGAAGGACTATGTGTGGTGCAAGTGAGAGTGGTGGAGTGGGTGTGAGTAATTAAAAATACCGTGCTAGTGGGCCTCAACAATTTTATTCAGTGCTCCTAGGTAGGTATATTTAAAAGGGGTGACACTGTTTTTAGCCTGTAATGTTGGCTAAATCAGTGTTTGGTCGACATGTTTCAAGCTCCCCAAGCTTTTCTTCAGGACCATACAGGGACCCGCCCTGTATATGCCACTCCTTTCAGTTCTTAAAATTAAGAGATGAAACTTTTCTTATGTAAATAATAGTAAACGCCGTCTTAAATAAACATGCGTTTCATACATACGTTTTGTATTTTTCTGTTTATTTTGTAAGGCTTAATCGCACTTCATGATCACTCGAGGGGGGCAGAGTCACCTAATGGAATCATTGTTCCTTCGCGGTGAGACCGCACGGCATTACCTATGTGGTTCCCCTCCGGACCGCATGTTGTTTACACACATATGATTGATTGTCTCTGTGTAATGTGTGTGATGTAAAGTGTTCTGACACCATACACTGGTATGAGTGGCGCTGTAAATCAAATTAAATGCATCTGAGATAGAGTGTGGTTAGGTGAGACTTGAGGGGCACTGTTAAAGGGTGGTAGTAAGGGAATACGTGGTGGAGGGAGTCATTGGGGGCACCAACAAACATTGTGGCACAGGGCGCCACCAGCGCTAAGGCCGGCCCTACCCTTGAGGCCAGTCTGCCTCACCCATAGGTACCTCCATTACCCTTGTTTCAGCAGTAGTAGCTGCAACTCACCAGGGATCAGCAATGCAGGATTTACATGCACACCAAACTAAGGGGCCGATTATGATTGCGGTTTTTCCGCATCCTCTGGGCCGGCGGAAGCCACCGCCGGCCTGAGGATGCGTAAAAACCGCTGCTGAGCCTCCAAAGACCCACCGCCATATTAGGATGGCTGGTGGGTCTGGAATTCCATCCGCAGCTTTTCCGCCGCGGTCGCCTTCCGACCACGGCGGAAAAGCTCTAACATGGCTGGCTGTGTCTATCAGACACCGCCAGCCATATTAGGATGGTGGTAAAGATATGCGCTTCCGCGGCGGCTTTTCCGCCGTGGAAAAGCATACGGACTTGCACTTCGGGGGCCCTTTGCGGGACCCCTGGGTGAAGGGGGGCCGGGGGGTGCACATGGGGGGTACCTATGGTACCCCCCTGCATTTGCGTGCACACAGCAGCAGGCACCGCGCGGTGCCTGCCGCTTTGTGCATGCAAATGTGATGCATGCATTTTTAACCTTGCGGCGGGTGCAGCTTGAAGCTGCACCCGCCGCAATGTTAAAGATAGAGGATGTGACCGCCACCCTGGCGGTCACATCCTAATCTGCTCGGAGGGAACGCCGCAGCCCCTGCAGACGTTCCCTCCTACTCTGGGGTCGCGGATGGACTCAAGTCCGTCTGCGATCCTAATCGGCCCCTAAGTTTGCAAACTGCAGTCTCTCTGCTTCTTGTCCAAGCCCTTTTAATGTGTGCTGCCTGCTTTGGGGCCACTGGAATTATGCAGCAAAGGAGAACAAAATTATACCAGCGTGTTGACTAAATCAGGCAGCAAAAAAAGGCTGCTGTGTAATGCAATATATTTTCTGATAATTTATTATTTTGACATTTGTACACGTGCTAACATAAGTCTCTGGAAAGATTTTGCCTCATTAGTATCAGTGTAACATACAAGTGCAGCAGTGAGAAAGGTGATAAGTCAATCTTTGCAATGGGCCGTCCACTGCGCAGCAACACAAGTCACATTTTTTTGTAACGTTTGATCCGTTTGAGCTACAAACAATTTATTAGTTACAATTGTCAGATTATGCAGCAGGTGATGTATTATGTGGCAACTATGGCAGAGCCATCATTATATAGAAAACATTTGAAAACTAGGATATATTACCATTCATGTTTGAACTGCTCTTGTGGAAGAAGGGAGAAGTGCTGATGACAGAAACTTCATGGATCAGAGACAAATGGCTTGTGCTTCCACTTGTGAGGATATTTGGGACATTATGTGATTGGAAACGTACAGGGTTGGATTGGGATTGAAAATCGGCCCGGGCACACAAAAAAAAAAAATCAGCCCACATTTGCATAATCAGCGCTCAAATCACTGCTTCGGCGTAATCATATTAAAAAAATGCACGTGTTAGTTTACACTGGTGAAACAAGTTAAGCCACTTCTACTCACGCCCCCTGCCCCCCCCTCCCCCGATCAGTATGTGCACACATTAATGGGTCGGCCAGCGAGACAAAGGGAGTGACACCTCTGTCTGTTGCTAAACGGAGATAATGAGCGCCCCTCTGCCTCCAGAAAGGCCACTCAGACACCCACTGGGCCGCTGGCTGTTCGAACAATAGAGACAGCGCCCAAATGGCCCCTCAGACTGCTAAAAAAAGCAGCCCATAGCAGACCTCGGACACCGGCCCCTCGGGCATTGCCCGAATGCCCGCGTTACCAATCCGACGCTGGAAACGTATCCCACTTTGTGAATGTATTTAAATGCCAATAATTTATATTAAACCTTAAATATTCAAGTGTATCCATTAGCTAAATTAAATAACATAATAAGCTGTAAGTGGGCAGTGAAATGCCACACAAATACTAAAGATTGGGATGTTTTGCGCACCCTGGCCACACCTCTAACTCCGCCCACTGACCCAAACCTCAATTTTTTCCCGCCCTCTGATTCTCCGCCCCACAGTTCCCCTACTTTTTTCCCCCCACTTCGACCACTGCACCTCACACTTTTGCCCCCCCACCACCCCATCCCCCTCCTTGTAGAATCGGTTCATGGGGCTGTAAGTCCGCCCCCAGGGCGTCAGGACTGTCTTCTGGTGAAAAGTAAAGCTGCCCCCAGCTGAGGGCTGGCCTCACAGGAGGCCGTAAATCACTGCAGCGCCTCGAGGCACAGAAGCCGCTGTGTGCTCCCTCCCTCCCTTCACGGGGAATCTCATGCCCCAGAGGTGGGAACTGCACGAGGGCGTCAGTCAGTGGGTGAGAAGTTATATGGGGTCTAAGAGCAGACTTCACAGTCCTTCTAAAGCTCCCCCCCACCCCACCACTCCCCCATACAGATAAGTGTCCCATCCTTTCATGTGCTGCTAAAGAGAACGAAGCTTCGGACGTCACTGTGTTACCAAAAACAACAATAATGAGTTTTATAGCGCTTCACACCACACTGCCGCCGTTTCAAAGCACAGTAAATAGCAAGTGATACAAATACCCACATTAATGGCCCAGGGCCTCGCAGTGCGAGCGGCTGCAGGGATTCTGAATACAGGGGAACGAAAGAGCCTTGGAATGGAAATAAATAGCCGAAGAATCCAACATCACGACACCCGAGGGGGGAGGACTTCGTGGCACATCTGTAGACAACGATGTAGTGAAAGATGCACACCTCCAAAATGAACATTTGTGATTTTGAATTTAGAAGTATGGGAAAGCATACATAATTCTCAAAGCAAACACAAGGAGATGATGAACGGAGAACTGAAACTTTTCAGAATCTCACCCCCAGTCACAGATCTGGGTTGAATCCATAATCATTCTTTAGCCCACTCTGCCACCCCAGTTCAGACATGGCTATATGCAAATCAGTCTGACCCTGTGCCCCATGGGAACAGTCCAGGCCCCGAACTGCCAAGCCATGTCTTCCCTGGACCGGAAACAGGCATCCTGGGACCGGTTTCTGGGTAACACCCCTCATCAGCCAGGCTAGCTTGAATCCAGTGGTAGAGTGAGCAAGGGACCCACGTCTGGGCACACCCTGTGTAGGAGAGTAGGGTCTGCAATCCTATGATCACCCAGATTTTTGCTTTTTGCTGCACTGGTTTACGACTTTCCCTGGCTGTGGGCCTGCTAATCAGACCCACAGCCTAGCTGTTCTCTCTATCCAAATTGTACTCAGGTACTAAATTGGCACTGGGCCCTCTCCAAGTCCCTGTACCCAGGGCTGAGGTGTACCCAGAAGTCTCCCAGGGGCTGAAGCATGTATTATGCCACCCCTGGGCTGACTAACTAAACTGACACAACTGGCTGCACGACAGCTGGGGCAAGGTGGTGTACTCACCCTTTGCTTTAGATATAGTATACCTATATCTAACCCTAAAATGGACACACAGATCTCCTATCAGTCACTCCTATGGCAGGCCTTAACAATCCTGAAGGCAGAGTGCTTGGAATCGTGTGAGATGGTGCTCTGGCATGAGCTGAGCCTGTCTGCGGCTTTCGGGATCCATCCCTTAGCCGTTTCCATGATATCGCATACCATATACTCTTAAGTGCATTATAATCCTCGCGGTTATATGCCAACTCTGGTATCGCTTTATCAAAACATGTCGAGTAAGGTGTCATACGAATTGGAATACTAACCCCTCGCCAATTCTGGCGACGGGGTTAGCATTCCACCCTTCTAGAGGGACACGACATGTATGTAACCCCTAACCCCGGTTAAAGTCAAACAGAGCCTCAGCTCCACAAAATGGATGCTGCCACCGAGACACAAGTCTGCCCTCCTGCTGCTGGGAGTCCTCCCAGAGCAGGAGATAAGGACAAAGGGTTTCCTGCCAGGGGCGGTGCCAGCACCGTCCCAGACAGGGTTTTGTGTATTGTAGGTAGGCAGGGCTTTAGAGGAAGGTGACTGCACATGGCACCCCGGTGCTCACTGTGCATAGGCTGGCTGGAACCAGTTCCAGGGTCACTCCAGACCCTGTGCTGGGGAAAAGCCCGCCAAAGGAGAGGGGTGTAACCACCCCCCTCCTAGTCCCACCCCTAGGGCAGGACTTAGTCGCGTGCCAGCCCCTTTTTACAGGATAAAGGTAGGAACTGGCCCCCTTCCAAATCAGATCATCTTTGAATCCTGAAACTACTTTCCACGAAAGGAACTCAAGACTTCTTCCTAAGATTTCTCCCTTGTGACTAAGGAGTAGTCACCCTGCATCCGCAGGCACCATCTTAAGAACACTGCGGTCTGCTGCAAGTCTCTCCTCCGGATCAAGACTGCCCAGCTCGACGAGAACCGGCTTCCCTGGCACCTCTGACCTCTACCTACATCATCAGTCACGCTGAGATTCGTGGGTGTGACGAGACCTCGAGGGACCGGCCATCTTCAAGACTGCACGACTTCTGCACAGCAAGCCCGCCGAGTAATTTCCTGGTGAGTGCTTTGGGGTCCGAGAAGCCCCGACCCTGAGCAGCTCCAGCACCGAAGAGTAGCCCCCCAGCATCTCCACGATCGGCGTGGGGCCCTTCTGCTTTTTGCTGCTCACCGCGTTGTTTGGCTACTAGCCCGCTGGCTTGTGGCCTCCTGAACGACGCCCGACGACATCACTGCTGCTAGTCTGGTTGCTCCAGACTGGCCCTTGCTCCCTTCCAGAAGAGGAGCACTCCGGACCCTCCTGGTCCACTCAAGACGCCATTTTGAGTCCACCGCGTGGGCTTGAATTAGCCAAGGCTTGTTGCCCAATCCTGGGTGACTTCGACGCCGACAGCTTCATCCATCGTGGGACAGCTCGCCTCTCCATCCTGGAGACCGACAACGCCTCCTGGTCCGTGAGATCTGCAGAGCCAGCGTCGCCCACTCACCTAGTCGAGGTGACTTCGCCCGGTGCCATCCTGGTGCCCACTTAATCACTGGCTAGTGATTCAAGAACTTGGTCCCCTCTGCTTTCAGGTTTTCTTCTTCCTTGATCCAGGCTTGGATCCATCGAACTTTCCTTCACTGGTCGCCTGCCAGCAACTTCCTTCTTCCAGGCTCCTGGTCCGGCAACGAGATTCCCGACGTCTTTTCAGACCTATGCAGCTGCAGCCCCTGGGCTAGGTAACTTCGGCACTTCGGTGTCCCAGCATAGCCTCACTATCCTAGGGTCAGGATCCACTGTCGTTTTCTTCCTACCAGGTCGGGTTCGCCCGTGAACACTAACTTTGCCTTTACTAGCTCCCATAGACTTTGTCCCGCATCCCGCGTGAGAGTGCACACTCTGCACCCGAGTCCCCTAGGCCTCCTAGAAGTAATCTAACGATTCTATAGTCAAGTCCTAGCGATTCCAAAGCCTATTAGTACTGTACTTACCTGCTAGTAATTTCGCATTCCACTTTTAGAATATATGGTTTTTCGTGCCCCTCGGGCATTTGTGTATAACGTGCTAACTTAAGTATTTTCGTAAGAGTTTTGTTGTGTGCCTAGCACCCTGTCCTCATAAAGAGTACAGGGTTGTTGTGATTCTAATAAATACATTGTTTATTTTCATAACACTTGTGTGGTGTCCTTTCACTGGGTGTTCAAGGGGTAATGTGATGGTAAAACAGCTGGCTTAACACGCCCTCAAGAGTCTTAGCCTTAGACTGCTCGTATCCATGCTACTAGGATAGCTGGTCTATAAGGTTGACTTACAACCAATCATCAATAAGGGTTGTTTGGACTGATATATAGTGATCACTAGAATAGTGAACACTGCACATCAGGCCAACTTCTCACATTGGTGAGCAGCGGTTGGGATTTGAGCTTGCTGTTGTTTTACCACACATGCCCTAAGAATATCTTGTGAAAGATCACATAAGTACTAAAGGTACATATAACTTAGCTTAGAATACTCTGAGTTCTACTGAACCAGCTGTTGTAGCTCCTAGGGCCTAGCACACCCTAAACTACAACTCTAGCAAGGGATCAGTAGGCAAACATATAGTGTAGGTAAGTGCACCACTTACACCTCACTAGAAAAGCATGTCTACCCAGGGAGATTCTACTGAGACTCCCCTGGTCAGTGTTGACCCTCCACAGGTCACTTCAAGATATGCAGCTCTCAGTTTCCAGGAGATGAGACAGATCTGTGTCGCCAGAAAACTGAAGCAGGGGTCTAACCCCACCATTCCCTTTCTGATAGGTCTCTTAGAGACATATGATGCCAGAAAGCTTTCTCAATTACATGAGAACATGCCAGCCTTAGAGGGAACCTCTGGGGATCCAGACCTCCCCAACACTGCTACTGCAGTTGAGGAGGAGGAGGATCAGGAGGAACTCTCTGGGGATGAGGTAGACAAAGGTCTTGAGGTAGTCAGAAGGCTAACCAGGACCAACTTAGACTTACTTGGGCTAGGATCTGGGGGACCCCCAGTACTAACCCGAAGTGGGCCTAACCTTGGAGTTAGGAGAGATAGATCTCTTTCTAGGGACTCCAATAGATCTCTGCACTCTAATGCCTCTTCTCAGGGGAGAAGGAATCCTCCACAGAGGAGATTTACTTCCCCTCAGAGAAGGGAGCATGAAGCTAGGATGAGACAAGCTGAACTGAGGATTGAAAGGGAAGAAATTGCCCTGGCCAAAGAGAAGCTTGCCTTTGCTAGGGAGCAGCAGATGAGTGGGTTAGCTCCCACTGGTGGCAGCAATCTCCCAAGAGATAGAGAGAAGGGTTTAGATACTAAACACCTGACTAAAATAGTGCCCCCCTTTAAGCAAGGGGATGATATCCAGAAATGGATGGCTGCTCTGGAGAGGGCCTGCACTGTGCAGTGCATTCTCCAGAGTCAGTGGGCAGCTATACTGTGGCTCTCCTTTGATGGTAAAGGTAGAGATAAGCTCCTCACTACAAGAGTAGAGGATGCTAACAATTACCAGGTCCTGAAGAATACACTGGTTGATGGGTTTGGTTTAACCACTGAGCAGTACAGGTTGCTGTTCAGAGACACCCAGAAAACTCAGTCTCAGGACTGGTCTGACTTTGTGGATTGTGCCACTAAGGCTTTGGAGGGCTGGTTGCTGGGTAGCAAGGTTACAGATTACACAGGATTGTATAATCTAATGATGAGAGAACACATTTTAAACAATTGTCAGAACCAGTTGTTGCACCAGCACCTTGTTGATTCAGATCTGACCTCTCCCCAAGAATTGGGAAAGAAGGCAGACAAATGGGTCAGGACAAGGATCAAGCAGAACCAGAACCAGAACCAGGGTGGTCAGAAGAAAGCAGACCAGAAGGGTAATGTTAAGAATGAGCAAAATGACCAGAAGTCTTCACCAGGTCCCCAACAAACCAAAGAGGGTGGGGGTCAGGCTTCCCAGAAGAAGAAGACTCAAGAAGGCCAGTCAAAAAGGTGGTGCCAGTACTGCAAAAGTAAATCTCACTGGTTTAGTGAGTGCACCAAAAGAGGAGGACAAACTCCTGCCACTACAGCCCCTAAGGCAACTGCACCCCCTAGTACAGTCAGTAGTGGTAGTGTACCTCCCAAGGCATTAGTTGGGTTAACCTTGGGTACTGAGGGGTCTGACAACTTAGTTG
The DNA here is from genome assembly GCF_964261635.1 of Lissotriton helveticus. Lineage (NCBI taxonomy): Eukaryota > Metazoa > Chordata > Amphibia > Caudata > Salamandridae > Lissotriton > Lissotriton helveticus. The sequence goes on along the minus strand of NC_136071.1, from coordinate 1,191,471,890 downwards.
GCACACTCACTCAGGCTGTCCTTGTCTGTACAGGGGATATGGATATGCCCCCTGAAATAAGTCCCAATACTTTGGGCAAATACAGGCAGACACCTTTGATAAATGGCAAAATGGCTCAGGCCTATAGGGACACTTGTGCCAGTGTCACCATGGTGACACCTAACTTTGTGGACCCTGGACAGATCATGCCAGGTACTGATTTCCTGGTGACCAATGCCAGCAATGTCACTACTAGTCATAGTGTGGCAATTGTGGCTTTCTCCTGGGGTGGAGTGAAGGGACAAAAGAAAGTTGTAGTCAGTTCAGACCTCCCAGTTGATTGTTTGTTGGGCAACGATTTGGAGTCATCACAATGGTCAGAAGTGGAGCAGAGGACTCACATGGAAATGTTAGGCTTGCCAGCACATGTGCTTGCTGTGACTAGGTCACAGGCCAGAAAATGCCCCACTGAACAGGTGCTGGATCCTGAAATGATGGACCAGACACCTTCCAAGAAGAAGAGCAGTAAGGGTAAGGCTTTGCCTTCCCCCTTACCCCAGGTTGAGGATCAAGTCTCTGAGAAGGCTGATCTGAGAGAACTGAGGGAAACTGAGCCTAAAGAGCTTGAACTTGATCAAGTTGAGTTTCTGGGCTCAGGGGGACCCTCCAGAGCAGACCTGGGGAAGGAACAGTTGAGCTGCCCTTCCCTTGAACCCCTCAGACAGCAGGCTGCTGCTGAGGCTGCAGGGAATGCCACAGGTGCCCACAGGGTATACTGGGAAGATGGACTCCTGTACTCTGAGTCAAGAGACCCCAAGCCTGGTGCAACCAGGAGGCTGGTCATCCCCTTGTCTCTGAGAGGTTTCCTTCTCACCTTGGCCCATGAGATTCCCCTTGCAGGTCACTTAGGTCAGACAAAGACTTGGGACAGGCTTGTCTCACACTTTCACTGGCCCCATATGAATGAGAATACCAAGGAGTTTTGTCGCTCCTGTGTCACTTGCCAAGCCAGTGGTAAGTCAGGTGGCACAACAAAGGCCCCCCTCATACCACTACCTGTGGTGGGGGTTCCCTTTGAAAGAGTGGGGATTGACATTGTTGGTCCAATGGAACCCCAGACAGCATCAGGGCACAAGTTTATACTGGTGGTGGTGGATCATGCCACTAGGTATCCTGAAGCTATTCCCCTTAGGACCACTACAGCACCTGTAGTGGCAAGAGCCCTAGTTGGAGTGTTCTCCAGAGAGGGTTTCCCTAAGGAGGTCGTTTCTGACAGAGGTACAAACTTCATGTCAGGATATCTGACTGCAATGTGGAAGGAGTGTGGTGTGAACTACAAGTTCACCACACCCTACCACCCACAATGCAATGGGCTTGTTGAGAGATTCAACAGGACCCTGAAAGGGATGATTCATGGACTACCTGAAACTCTTAGGAGAAGATGGGATGTCCTGATCCCCTGCCTCTTGTTTGCTTACAGAGAGGTCCCACAGAAGGGGGTTGGCTACAGCCCTTTTGAGCTTCTGTATGGGCATCCTGTAAGAGGACCCCTGTGTTTGGTGAAGGAAGGATGGGAGAGACCTCTCAAAAAGCCTGCAACCAACATAGTGGACTATGTACTTGGTCTCCGCTCCAGGATGGCTGAGTACATGGAAAAGGCATCTAAAAACCTTGAGGCCAGCCAGGAACTTCAAAAAGCTTGGCATGACCAAAAGGCTGTTCTGACTGTGTACCAGCCAGGACAGAAGGTGTGGGTGCTGGAGCCAGTGGCCCCAGCAGCTCTGAAAGACAAATGGTCTGGGCCCCACACCATCATTGAGCAAAAGGGAGAGGTTACCTACTTGGGGGACCTTGGAACTCCCAGGAGCCCTCTCAGAGTGCTCCATGTTAACAGGCTCAAAGCATATGTTGACAGGAAGGACATGAGCTTGCTCATGGCCACAGATGAGGGACAGGAGGAAGAGAGTGACCCTCTCCCAGACCTGCTCACTCAGAATCCTGATGATGGATCAGTTGATGGTGTTGTCTTTTGTGGCAGCCTCACTGAACATCAGCAACAGGATTGCAGGCAAGTTCTGCAATCCTACAGACATATGTTCTCTCTGACACCCAGCCAAACTGATTGGTGTACCCATGATGTTGACACTGGAGATAGTCTGCCTGTCAAGAGTAAAATCTACAGACAGCCTGATCATGTTAGAGACTGCATCAAAACTGAAGTGCAGAAAATGTTGGAGCTGGGAGTCATTGAGCCCTCAGATAGCCCTTGGGCTAGCCCAGTAGTTCTAGTGCCAAAGCCTCACACCCAGGGTGGTAAGAAAGAGATGAGGTTTTGCGTAGACTACAGAGGCCTCAATGCAGTCACTAAGACTGATGCCCACCCAATACCAAGAGCAGATGAACTTATAGATAAATTGGCTTCTGCCAACTTCTTAAGTACATTTGATTTGACAGCTGGGTATTGGCAAATCAGGTTAGCTGAGGAGGCCAAACCCAAGACAGCATTTTCTACCCCTGGAGGGCATTATCAATTTGTGGTAATGCCCTTTGGACTGAAAAATGCACCTGCCACCTTCCAAAGGTTGGTGAATCAAGTCCTCACTGGGCTGGATGACTTCTGTGCAGCATATCTAGACGATATTGCTGTCTTTAGCTCCACCTGGGAGGATCACCTGGTCCACCTGAGGAAAGTGTTAGAGGCCCTGCAAAAGGCAGGCCTCACTATCAAGGCCACAAAGTGCCAGATAGGGCAGACACAGGTTGTATACCTGGGCCACCTTGTAGGTGGAGGCCAGGTTCAGCCACTGGAGAGTAAGATACAGGCCATCAAGGACTGGACTCCTCCAATCACCCAGACTCAGGTTCGAGCTTTCTTGGGCCTGACTGGGTACTATAGGAAGTTTGTCAGAAATTATGGGTCCATAGTGACCCCTCTTAATGACCTGACAAGCAAAAAGATGCCAAAGAAAGTTCAGTGGACAGCAAGCTGTCAGAAAGCATTCAATGACCTAAAGCAGGCCATGTGCACAGCACCTATCCTAAAGAGTCCAGATTACTCCAAGCCATTCATTGTCCAAACAGATGCTTCTGAGTTGGGTGTGGGGGCTGTTCTGTCTCAACTGAATTTTGATGGTAATGATCAGCCTATTGCTTTCATTAGTAGGAGGTTGACACCCAGAGAGAAAAATTGGTCAGCTAATGAGAGGGAGGCCTTTGCTGTGGTCTGGGCCCTGAAGAAGCTGAGGGCCTACTTGTTTGGCACTCACTTCACCATTCAGACAGACCATAAGCCCCTCTTGTGGCTAAATCAGATGAAGGGTGAAAACCCCAAACTGCTTAGGTGGTCCATTTCCCTACAGGGGATGGATTTTACAGTGGAGCATAGACCTGGTACTGATCACAGCAATACGGATGGGCTCTCCAGGTATTTCCACTTAGAGCAAGAAGACTCACCTGGTCAAGGTTAGTTTATTGTCCCAAAGTTTGGGGGGGGGGTCATGTAGGAGAGTAGGGTCTGCAATCCTATGATCACCCAGATTTTTGCTTTTTGCTGCACTGGTTTACGACTTTCCCTGGCTGTGGGCCTGCTAATCAGACCCACAGCCTAGCTGTTCTCTCTATCCAAATTGTACTCAGGTACTGAATTGGCACTGGGCCCTCTCCAAGTCCCTGTACCCAGGGCTGAGGTGTACCCAGAAGTCTCCCAGGGGCTGAAGCATGTATTATGCCACCCCTGGGCTGACTAACTAAACTGACACAACTGGCTGCACGACAGCTGGGGCAAGGTGGTGTACTCACCCTTTGCTTTAGATATAGTATACCTATATCTAACCCTAAAATGGACACACAGATCTCCTATCAGTCACTCCTATGGCAGGCCTTAACAATCCTGAAGGCAGAGTGCTTGGAATCGTGTGAGATGGTGCTCTGGCATGAGCTGAGCCTGTCTGCGGCTTTCGGGATCCATCCCTTAGCCGTTTCCATGATATCGCATACCATATACTCTTAAGTGCATTATAATCCTCGCGGTTATATGCCAACTCTGGTATCGCTTTATCAAAACATGTCGAGTAAGGTGTCATACGAATTGGAATACTAACCCCTCGCCAATTCTGGCGACGGGGTTAGCATTCCACCCTTCTAGAGGGACACGACATGTATGTAACCCCTAACCCCGGTTAAAGTCAAACAGAGCCTCAGCTCCACAAAATGGATGCTGCCACCGAGACACAAGTCTGCCCTCCTGCTGCTGGGAGTCCTCCCAGAGCAGGAGATAAGGACAAAGGGTTTCCTGCCAGGGGCGGTGCCAGCACCGTCCCAGACAGGGTTTTGTGTATTGTAGGTAGGCAGGGCTTTAGAGGAAGGTGACTGCACGTGGCACCCCGGTGCTCACTGTGCATAGGCTGGCTGGAACCAGTTCCAGGGTCACTCCAGACCCTGTGCTGGGGAAAAGCCCGCCAAGGAAGTGGGCGTAACCACCCCCTCCTAGTCCCACCCCTAGGGCAGGACTTAGTCGCGTGCCAGCCCCTTTTTACAGGATAAAGGTAGGAACTGGCCCCCTTCCAAATCAGATCATCTTTGAATCCTGAAACTACTTTCCACGAAAGGAACTCAAGACTTCTTCCTAAGATTTCTCCCTTGTGACTAAGGAGTAGTCACCCTGCATCCGCAGGCACCATCTTAAGAACACTGCGGTCTGCTGCAAGTCTCTCCTCCGGATCAAGACTGCCCAGCTCGACGAGAACCGGCTTCCCTGGCACCTCTGACCTCTACCTACATCATCAGTCACGCTGAGATTCGTGGGTGTGACGAGACCTCGAGGGACCGGCCATCTTCAAGACTGCACGACTTCTGCACAGCAAGCCCGCCGAGTAATTTCCTGGTGAGTGCTTTGGGGTCCGAGAAGCCCCGACCCTGAGCAGCTCCAGCACCGAAGAGTAGCCCCCCAGCATCTCCACGATCGGCGTGGGGCCCTTCTGCTTTTTGCTGCTCACCGCGTTGTTTGGCTACTAGCCCGCTGGCTTGTGGCCTCCTGAACGACGCCCGACGACATCACTGCTGCTAGTCTGGTTGCTCCAGACTGGCCCTTGCTCCCTTCCAGAAGAGGAGCACTCCGGACCCTCCTGGTCCACTCAAGACGCCATTTTGAGTCCACCGCGTGGGCTTGAATTAGCCAAGGCTTGTTGCCCAATCCTGGGTGACTTCGACGCCGACAGCTTCATCCATCGTGGGACAGCTCGCCTCTCCATCCTGGTCGCCGACAACGCCTCCTGGTCCGTGAGATCTGCAGAGCCAGCGTCGCCCACTCACCTAGTCGAGGTGACTTCGCCCGGTGCCATCCTGGTGCCCACTTAATCACTGGCTAGTGATTCAAGAACTTGGTCCCCTCTGCTTTCAGGTTTTCTTCTTCCTTGATCCAGGCTTGGATCCATCGAACTTTCCTTCACTGGTCGCCTGCCAGCAACTTCCTTCTTCCAGGCTCCTGGTCCGGCAACGAGATTCCCGACGTCTTTTCAGACCTATGCAGCTGCAGCCCCTGGGCTAGGTAACTTCGGCACTTCGGTGTCCCAGCATAGCCTCACTATCCTAGGGTCAGGATCCACTGTCGTTTTCTTCCTACCAGGTCGGGTTCGCCCGTGAACACTAACTTTGCCTTTACTAGCTCCCATAGACTTTGTCCCGCATCCCGCGTGAGAGTGCACACTCTGCACCCGAGTCCCCTAGGCCTCCTAGAAGTAATCTAACGATTCTATAGTCAAGTCCTAGCGATTCCAAAGCCTATTAGTACTGTACTTACCTGCTAGTAATTTCGCATTCCACTTTTAGAATATATGGTTTTTCGTGCCCCTCGGGCATTTGTGTATAACGTGCTAACTTAAGTATTTTCGTAAGAGTTTTGTTGTGTGCCTAGCACCCTGTCCTCATAAAGAGTACAGGGTTGTTGTGATTCTAATAAATACATTGTTTATTTTCATAACACTTGTGTGGTGTCCTTTCACTGGGTGTTCAAGGGGTAATGTGATGGTAAAACAGCTGGCTTAACACGCCCTCTAGAGTCTTAGCCTTAGACTGCTCGTATCCATGCTACTAGGATAGCTGGTCTATAAGGTTGACTTACAACCAATCATCAATAAGGGTTGTTTGGACTGATATATAGTGATCACTAGAATAGTGAACACTGCACATCAGGCCAACTTCTCACACCCTGCCAACTTAGGGTGAACAAAGCAAACACAAGGAGAAGATGACGGAGCGCTGAAACTTTTCAGACACTCACCCCCAGTCACAGATCTGGGTTGAAACCATCATCATTCTTTAGCTCACTTAGCTACCTTATGTTGCTACATACTTCTCAGAAACAGATGAAAAGCGAGACAAGAAACAGGAAGGGGATTTTTATTTTATGGCGCTCTGGGTAAAAAAAGGTGCTTTCCCACAAGTGTGAAACCTGGAGCAGCGTGCAAGGCAGGTTTGCTTACAGAGACAGGGGACATTTGCATGCAGAGAGGTTGTGTTTATATTGTGCACAAGAGCAAAGCTGAGCTCAGCCTCAAAGTCTTCCAGGCAGAGAAACTCACATCATGAAGCATTGCAGTACAATGGAATGAAAGCAAAAACAACACTACTGCCCCTTGGTCATCTGTCTCTTTCAAAGCTGTCTTCCTTCAAAGTCTCCCCGATAGTAAGGGCCTCGGGCCCCCAACATTTCTTATGTATCCCCATGCACACCCCCAGCTCTCAGAGCCCAAATCTAGTATAGCTGAAGACTTCTGACATCTTGGAAAAATCCAAAGTGGTAGGTTTGGCCCCGGGAACTTTTACACTGTTGGTTAGGGCGTGGCCAGGGGTCATTCCCACCCACTGGCTCATGCTGGGAAAATGTGGCACTTCTAGGCACCTTAGATGGCTGTCCCAACCTGATAGAAGGGGCCATAAATATCAACTTGAGGTCACATTCTGCGGTAGTTCAGGGGTGTGTGTGTGTGTGTGTGCGTGCGTTGCAGCCCACATGTGCCCCAGATTGCTTTGAGCAGAGTCCAGGAAGTGGTAAGGAGACAGACTAGTGCTGTCTCTTCCCAAGACAAAAAGTTGTTTAAAAAACGATTTTCACTTTCTGTGTTTACTGTATATGCCTGTAGTTGTTGCAGTTAAAAATTGTAGTTTTATCCTGCCTGTAATTTCATATTTTATCACCTGTGTTGTGTTTTAAATGTGTGTTTTTCCCTGCCCATGATTGCCTTCATTTAGTGTGTTGAATTGTGGGATTTGCAGTCCAACCTCTGTAGTTTGTCCCTCTAATTCCTTGGTGACAAATCTGTTTTCCCTCCAAATTTCTCCTTTGCTCTGTGCTTAGGCCTGTGTGCTCAAACAGTGCACCCCCTGCCACCATTTTGTGTTCACAAGCCAGTGAGGCCAGCCCCCCTGCCCCCCCCCCTAGCTACAGGGATTTTCTACATCAGAGGGTGCTTCTGTGAGCTGTATTTACTGGGGCCTGTGCACTTCGTTTTTTGGCCAGCAGGGGTAGTAAAGCTTTATTCAAACAGTATTGTTAGATTTCGAGTTAGTTAAGCCTTTACCTGCTAAAGTCCAAAGTTGTGGATTGAGCCTGTCTGTCTCCTAGGAGATTCTGAACAGGAGCAAGCAGGTTCCAACTCCCTGGTCAGCAAACCTTGTCTGAGCTTGCTGGGACCTTATATGGTGTGCTGGTGGTTGGCACATGTGTACACTGATTGGTGGTTGTATCTGGTGTTTCTATTGGGTTATGGTTAATGTCCTCATTGGTTGGGTATTTGAGGGTTCTGACTGGTTTCTCGGTCTGTGATTCAATCATTGCAGGGTTGGGACTAGGGCTAGGGTTCGGATTTCTATAGGAAGTAGGGACTAGGGCTTCCTATGTTATCGGTTGTTGGGAGTAGGGTGGGGCTAGGGCTAGGGTTAGACCTTCAATTGGAAGTAGCTATTTAGTGCTTCTGGTGTGATTGGTTGTTGGACCAGGTGTGGGACTAAGAGTAGGGTTAGGCTTGCTATTGGAAGTAGGGACTTGGGCTACCTGTACCATTGGTTGCTTGGACTTGGATTGGGACTAGTGGTAGGGCTAGGGCCTTTACTGGACGTAGAGATCAGGGTTTTTGAACTGATTGGGTGCTTGGACTAGGGTTAAGATTGGCTGCTGCTGCCCCTTTTCTCATAAAAAAAAAAAACCTTCACTCTTTTATCCCTCCACTATCCTTTTTTTCTATAAAAATTAACAGACTAACATGTTCACTTCTCAAATTCCATGTTCCATATTCAACTATACTAATATACTGCCCAAATAACTGAAAAACATATCTACTACTCAAATTACTTCATATTTATACTATACTAATTTTCAACACTAATCCTTTATGGGTTCCGGAGTGGCGTGCTACTCGCCAAAAAGCGCTTCAACATCCATCAGGGGTAACAAGTGCTATATGAATGCAAATCTTTCTTCTCCTTTTATCCATCCGCTATCCTTCTCACTCCAAGTAACAGACTAATATACACCACTGAAATTACCTCATATTTCATCTATCCTTCTGCTATAATTCCAAATCCAAATAACTGACTAACCTATCCACCACTTAAAATGTACTTGCATGTTTCACTATACTAATTCAACACTAATCCTCTGTGGGTCCCGGAGTAGCGTGCTACCTGCCGAAAAAGCGCTTCGACGCCTCGTCAGGGGTAGTAAGCGCTATATAAATGCAATTACAATACAATACAATACAATGTGTGTGTGTGTTATCTAGGCTGATCTTTAATACTAGGCATTGTTTGGGCTTTATCTGATGAATGTATCTGGCCGGCTGCTCTGGCATCATGTCTCAGGGCTGAATGCAGGTTGTCTGCTGAGTATTTGTTTGTGTTTATGAGTGTGTGCATCTGACTCATTTCTTAGGCAATACATCCTTGGGCCATATGTGTTTTACTGCTGCAATCTTCCAGGTGTGTTTGAGGCTTGTTACATATCTGGTGCTTCCATCATAGGAAGCACCAGGGGTGGAGAGAGTCAGTTGGGACCAGCATGACTCATGGGGGGCTGGGGGGGGCAGGGGGTTGCGCGGGGTAGTGTTCGTGGCAGGGGAGAGGGGAGATTGCTTTAATTTTAAATAATAAAAAAAGTTAACTAGCCCGGCCTCGCGTCGTCATTGCTCCCCTCAAGAAGCAGGCAGCCTCCCTCCCCTAAGCCAATCACAACGCTGCAATGGCAATGTTGTGATTGGCTAGGACGCCGACCCCACAAGCGTCTATGAAAAGGCAATTTTCTCCATGTAGGCAGCATGCAGTGTACATGGATAAAATGCAGAGTGCTTATGACTGGTTGGGTCGGCCCCTCGACCAAACAGTCAGCACCCTCTGAGTGGGCAAGCCACTCCTCCCCTGCCTTCGAGCAGGACCACCCACCTGCCTGCACCCATCCAAACTCTTCTGCTTTCTCACAGTGCAAGAAGCAGAAACATAAAATGGTATTTACAATGCTATTTTATGTTTCTCCTTCTCGCATTGCGAGAAAGCAGTGGGGCAATGCTCCTCCGCCCACATGGCAGAGCCGCACCTGGACAGAGGGCAGTTGTGTTATTTTGAGGTTGACTCTGAAACTGCAACAAGTGTTTTATTGTGAATGTGGGTAACGCAGGCAACAGTTGTTCTGTGGTGTGGTGGACTCCTATAAGCGGGACCTTTTCATAAATCAAACACAGATTCCTGCGCACTCTAAATAAAGTCAAAACACAATCTGTTAAGTAAATGCAAGAAAAAGCAACGGATAAGTCCCACGAAGGTTTTAGAGTTAGTTTTCTCCCTTTAATAGGTCATCAAGCATAAGGAAAATACTCAGCCAGCTGACACGTGTTTCGTTGTAGGTATACAAAGATTTCCTACAACTCTTCAGGGCTCAATGGCCGTATCCAAGGTCTGTAAGGCCCAATTCCGGTGATAATTCCAACCCGGAAGGGTAACCAAGTACAGAGTTCAGTCTAGAATAGGACGGTGAAAGAAAGGGGACCCCTGGTAAGGCCGATAGGTATGAAGTTCAAAGTTAATGGGAAAACCAGCGTACTTCTAAAGTTCGGCAGCTGAAATGATCATCAGAATGCCTCTTGTGAGTTTCACACGGAAAAAGTACAACGTTAAGTCAGGTCCGGATAAATTGAAACACAGGTGCGTGTCTCCACAATCAAAGTGGCTGAATCGCCCTCATTGCGCTGGCGTTCGTGAACCGGAACTATTTTACTTTGTTACCTTTTTATAAATCAATCCGATGATAACATGTGAGAAGAGCCTTTGAAGACTGGAGCTGCCCTCCCTCTTGTATCCAGGAAATAAGTGACTCCAGGGTCATAAGACTGACCTCTTGTTAAAGCAGCAAGGACACAACAAGCTACAAGAGGCCTTCCAGCTGACCAGTAACAATTGGAGCTGGACTGTACCTTGCCTGCCCCCCGTGAGTTTCCAAGCACCACCCCTGAGGTCCTGGGGGTTTAGAAGTGCACTCCTGTGATGAAGTGGGACTTAAAGGACTAGAGTCAGAAGATACAATCTTTGCCAGAACAAACTTGCCTTGGAGTATCCAACCCACGCTCCATCGTGGTCAATGTCAAATTGTGCCTAGGACCCAGACTACAGCGACCATTGACTATCACTGTTTTTCTTGCCACTAGTTTTACTTAAAACTTAAAAATTAATATCTCCTTTCATCTTATTGGATTTTTATCATTTGGGTGTCATTTTGTTTATTAAATTTTACTTCATTTTTTTAATTCAATTTTGTTTTTTTTATTACTTTTTTGGTACTGCATGAATACTGTAGACACTGCCCTAAGTTAGGCCTGTCGGCTCTGTGCCATAGCTACCAGAGGGTTGAGCTCAGGTTAATTTAGTCACTTTAAGGATTCATCCTGTCCTGATTGTTCCTTGAGGTGGGTAGTCACCCGCCCCAATTAATAATCCAGTTTATTACAGCTGGACACTAGTGAACAGTGTCCAGTAGAATACAACCTTGTCCTTTTGTGCATATTTTTCTTCCAGCTCCTATCGGTTTTAGGAATCTCCCCACAGTATCAACGGTGCGGCTGGACATTGTCAACACCGGCCCAGCAACTCGGGTACGGCTTCCACGTTACTCTCTGCACCCCCCCATGGCTGTTATGTTACGCCTTTGCACCCCCATATGGCTGGTACGTTACTCCCTGTGGTACAAAAGGGGGTGGTGATGGACGGAGCATCTGAACCAATCAAACACTCACCCCCAGTCAACAGATCTGGGTTTGATCCATCACCGTTCTTTAGCCCACTCTGCCACCCCAGTTCAGACACGGCTATATGCAAATCAGTCTGACCCTGTGCCTCATGGGAACAGTCCAGTCCGAACTACCAAGCCGTGTCTTCCCTGGACCGGAAACAAGCTTCCGAGGACCGGTTTCTGGCATTCCAGCCATCTTCAGCCCGGCTTGCTTGAATCCAGTGGCAAAGTGAGCAAGGGACTCACGTCTGAGCATACCCTGACACACTTATGGCGAACAAAGAGGTACAAAAGGGGGTGGTGATGGACGGAGCATCTGAACCAATCAAACACTCACCCCCAGTCAACAGATCTGGGTTTGATCCATCACCGTTCTTTAGCCCACTCTGCCACCCCAGTTCAGACACGGCTATATGCAAATCAGTCTGACCCTGTGCCTCATGGGAACAGTCCAGTCCGAACTACCAAGCCGTGTCTTCCCTGGACCGGAAACAAGCTTCCGAGGACCGGTTTCTGGCATTCCAGCCGTCTTCAGCCCGGCTTGCTTGAATCCAGTGGCAAAGTGAGCAAGGGACTCACGTCTGAGCATACCCTGCCACACTTATGGCGAACAAAGAGGTACAAAAGGGGGTGGTGATGGACGGAGCATCTGAATCAATCAAACACTCACCCCCAGTCAAAAGATCTGGGTTTGATCCATCACCGTTCTTTAGCCACTCTGCCACCCCAGTTACTCCCTGCACGCCCCCGCAGCTGCCACGTTACTCCTTTGCTCCCCCCAATGGCTGCCATGTTAGTCCCTGCACCTCATCTCACCCCCGCCCCCTGCTGGTAGTGGCGACGGAGCAAACTAGGCTGAACTTGGACAGCAAGGATAAATATCCAGTCAGTAGGTTTTTTTTCCAAAAGAAATACACTTTACAGTTTTATTTTTATTTATTTATTTGAATTGATTATGCACTTCGCACAAGGCTTTTATCTAAAGTGCTGCCCAATGAAAATATCAATGCACAATATTGACTGAGATGTTGAGTTCAGTCAGGGTAACATTTACAATATGGCATCAGCACTGACAGGCAGGATCAAGCGGTGACCCTCCAAGTGCATCTTAAAGTACAACTAGCAAGGAAGAAAGGCGAACAAGATTCAGAAGCTCAGTGTATAATCTAGGCGCTAGAAGCGTAAGTGTGCATGGCGCAGCCAGGATGCACGAAGAAGCAGAGTGGAGGGTCACTGAGGAGTGGAGACAACCATGAGCTGTAGAGGGTCACTGAGGAGTGGAGACAACCAGGAAGTGGAGAGGGTCACTGAGGAGTGGAGACAACCAGGAAGTGGAGAGGGTCACTGAGGAGTGGAGACATCCAGGAGGTGTAGAGGGTCACTGAGGAGTGGAGACATCCAGGAGGATTAGAGGGTCACTGAGGAGTGAAGACAACCAGGAGGTGTGGAGGGTCACTGAGGAGTGGAGACAACCAGGAGGTGTAGAGGGTCACTGAGGAGTGGAGACAACCAGGAGGTGTAGAGGGTCACTGAGGAGTGGAGACAACCAGGAAGTGGAGAGGGTCACTGAGGAGTGGAGACATCCAGGAGGTGTAGAGGGTCACTGAGGAGTGGAGACATCCAGGAGGAGTAGAGGGTCACTGAGGAGTGAAGACAACCAGGAGGTGTGGAGGGTCACTGAGGAGTGGAGACAACCAGGAAGTGTAGAGGGTCACTGAGGAGTGGAGACATCCAGGAGGTGTAGAGGGTCACTGAGGAGTGGAGACAACCAGGAGGTGTAGAGGGTCACCAAGGAGCGGAGACAACCATGAGGTGTAGAGGGTCACTGAGGAGTGGAGACAACCAGGAGGTGTAGAGGGTCACTGAGGAGCGGAGACAACCAGGAGGTGTAGAGGGTCACTGAGGAGTGGAGACAACCAGGAGGTGTAGAGGGTCACTGAGGAGTGGAGACAACCATGAGGTGTAGAGGGTCACTGAGGAGTGGAGACAACCAGGAGGTGTAGAGGGTCACTGAGGAGTGGAGACAACCAGGAGGTGTAGAGGGTCACTGAGGAGTGGAGACAACCAGGAGGTGTAGAGGGTCACTGAGGAGTGGAGACAACCAGGAGGTGGAGAGGGTCACCAAGGAGCAGAGACAACCAGGAGGTGTACAGGGTCACCAAGGAGCGGAGACAACCAGGAGGTGTAGAGGGTCACCAAGGAGCGGAGACAACCAGGAGGTGTAGAGGGTCACTGAGGAGTGGAGACAACCAGGAGGTGTAGAGGGTCACCAAGGAGCGGAGACAACCAGGAGGTGTAGAGGGTCACAGAGGAGTAGAGACAACCAGGAGGTGTGGAGGGTCACTGAGGAGCGGAGACAACCAGGAGGTGTAGAGGGTCACCAAGGAGCGGAGAGAACCATGAGGTGTAGAGGGTCACTGAGGAGTGGAGACAACCAGGAGGTGTAGAGGGTCACTGAGGAGTGGAGACAACCAGGAGGTGTAGAGGGTCACCAAGGAGCGGAGACAACCAGGAGGTGTAGAGGGTCACTGAGGAGTGGAGACAACCAGGAGGTGTAGAGGGTCACTGAGGAGTGAAGACAACCAGGAGGTGCAGAGGGTCACTGAGGAGTGGAGACAACCAGGAGGTGTAGAGGGTCACTGAGGAGTGGAGACACCCAGGAGGTGTAGGGGGTCACTGAGGAGTGGAGACATCCAGGAGGCGTGGAGGGTCACCAAGGAGCGGAGACAACCAGGAGGTGTAGAGGGTCACAGAGGAGTAGAGACAACCAGGAGGTGTGGAGGGTCACTGAGGAGCGGAGACAACCAGGAGGTGTAGAGGGTCACCAAGGAGCGGAGAGAACCATGAGGTGTAGAGGGTCACTGAGGAGTGGAGACAACCAGGAGGTGTAGAGGGTCACTGAGGAGTGGAGACAACCAGGAGGTGTAGAGGGTCACTGAGGAGTGGAGACAAGAAGGAGGTGTAGAGGGTCACTGAGGAGTGGAGACAACCAGGAGGTGTGGAGGGTCACTGAGGAGCGGAGACATCCAGGAGGTGTAGAGGGTCACTGAGGAGTGGAGACAAGAAGGAGGTGTAGAGGGTCACTGAGGAGTGGAGACAACCAGGAGGTGTGGAGGGTCACCAAGGAGCGGAGACAACCATGAGGTGGAGAGGGTCACTGAGGAGTGGAGACAACCAGGAGGTGTGGAGGGTCACTGAGGAGCGGAGACAACCAGGAGGTGTAGAGGGTCACTGAGGAGTGGAGACAACCAGGAGGTGTAGAGGGTCACTGAGGAGTGGAGACAAGAAGGAGGTGTAGAGGGTCACTGAGGAGTGGAGACAACCAGGAGGTGTGGAGGGTCACCAAGGAGCGGAGACAACCAGGAGGTGTAGAGGGTCACTGAGGAGTGGAGACAAGAAGGAGGTGTAGAGGGTCACTGAGGAGTGGAGACAACCAGGAGGTGTGGAGGGTCACTGAGGAGCGGAGACATCCAGGAGGTGGAGAGGGTCACTGAGGAGTGGAGACAACCATGAGGTGGAGAGGGTCACTGAGGAGCGGAGACAACCAGGAGGTGTAGAGGGTCACTGAGGAGCGGAGAGAACCAGGAGGTGTAGAGGGTCACTCAGGAGTGGAGACAACCAGGAGGTGTAGAGGGTCACCGAGGAGCGGAGAGAACCAGGAGGTGTAGAGGGTCACTGAGGAGTGGAGACAACCAGGAGGTGTGGAGGGTCACTGAGGAGTGGAGACAACCATGAGGTGTAGAGGGTCACTGAGGAGTGGAGACAACCAGGAGGTGTGGAGGGTCACTGAGGAGCGGAGACAACCAGGAGGTGTAGAGGGTCACTGAGGAGTGGAGAGAACCAGGAGGTGTAGAGGGTCACTGAGGAGTGGAGACATCAGGAGGTGTAGAGGGTCACTGAGGAGTGAAGACAACCAGGAGGTGTAGAGGGTCACTGAGGAGTGGAGACAACCAGGAGGTGTGGAGGGTCACCGAGGAGCATAGACAACCATGAAGTGTAGAGGGTCACCGAGGAGCATAGACAACCATGAGGTGTAGAGGGTCACCAAGGAGCGGAGACAACCAGGAGGTGTAGAGGGTCACTGAGGAGTGGAGACATCAGGAGGTGTAGAGGGTCACTGAGGAGTGAAGACAACCAGGAGGTGTGGAGGGTCACCGAGGAGCATAGACAACCATGAGGTGTAGAGGGTCACCAAGGAGCGGAGACAACCAGGAGGTGTAGAGGGTCACTGAGGAGTGGTGACATCCAGGAGGCGTGGAGGGTCACTGAGGAGTGGAGACAACCAGGAGGTGTGGAGGGTCACTGAGGAGCGGAGACAACCAGGAGGTGTAGAGAGTCACTGAGGAGTGCAGACAAGAAGGAGGTGTAGAGGGTCACTGAGGAGTGGAGACAACCAGGAGGTGTGGTGGGTCACTGAGGAGTGGAGACAACCAGGAGGTGTGGTGGGTCACTGAGGAGTGGAGACAACCATGAGGTGTAGAGGGTCACCGAGGAGCGGAGACAACCAGGAGGTGTAGAGGGTCAGTGAGGAGCGGAGACAACCAGGAGGTGTGGTGGGTCACTGAGGAGTGGAGACAACCATGAGGTGTAGAGGGTCACCGAGGAGCGGAGAGAACCAGGAGGTGTAGAGGCTCACTGAGGAGTGGAGACAACCAGGAGGTGTAGAGGGTCAGTGAGGAGTGGAGACAACCAGGAGGTGTAGAGGGTCACTGAGGAGTGGAGACATTCAGGAGGTGTAGAGGGTCACTGAGGAGTGGAGACAACCATGAGGTGGAGAGGGTCACCGAGGAGCGGAGACAACCAGGAGGTGTAGAGGGTCACCGAGGAGCGGAGACAACCAGGAGGTGTAGAGGGTCACCAAGGAGCAGAGACAACCAGGAGGTGTAGAGGGTCACTGGGGAGCGGAGACATCCAGGAGGTGTGGAGGGTCACTGCTGAGTGGAGACATCCAGGAGGTGTAGAGGGTCACTGAGGAGTGGAGACAACCAGGAGGTGTAGAGGGTCACTGAGGAGTGGAGACAACCAGGAGGTGGAGAGGGTCACTGAGGAGTGGAGACAACCAGGAGGTGTAGAGGGTCATTGAGGAGCGGAGACAAGAAGGAGGTGTAGAGGGTCACTGAGGAGCGGAGACAACCAGGAGGTGGAGAGGGTCACTGAGGAGTGGAGACAACCATGAGGTGGAGAGGGTCACTGAGGAGCGGAGACAACCAGGAGGTGTAGAGGGTCACTGAGGAGCGGAGAGAACCAGGAGGTGTAGAGGGTCACTGAGGAGTGGAGACAACCAGGAGGTGTAGAGGGTCACCGAGGAGCGGAGACAACCAGGAGGTGTAGAGGGTCACTGAGGAGTGGAGACAACCAGGAGGTGTGGAGGGTCACTGAGGAGCGGAGACAACCATGAGGTGTAGAGGGTCACTGAGAAGTGGAGACAACCAGGAGGTGTAGAGGGTCACTGAGGAGTGGAGACAACCAGGAGGTGTAGAGGGTCACTGAGGAGTGGAGACAACCAGGAGGTGTAGAGGGTCACTGAGGAGTGGAGACAACCAGGAGGTGTAGAGGGTCACTGAGGAGTGGAGACAACCAGGAGGTGTAGAGGGTCACCGAGGAGCGGAGACAACCAGGAGGTGTAGAGGGTCACTGAGGAGTGGAGACAACCAGGAGGTGTAGAGGGTCACTGAGGAGTGGAGACAACCATGAGGCGCAAAGGGTCACTAAGGAGCAGAGACAACCAGGAGGTGTAGAGGGTCACTGAGGAATGGAGACAACCATGAGGTGTAGAGGGTCACTGAGGAGCGGAGACAACCAGGAGGTGTAGAGGGTCACTGAGGAGTGGAGACAACCAGGAGGTGTAGAGGGTCACCGAGGAGCGGAGACAACCAGGAGGTGTAGAGGGTCACCGAGGAGCGGAGACAACCATGAGGTGTAGAGGATCACTGAGGGGTGGAGACAACCATGAGGTGTAGAGGGTCACTGAGGAGTGAAGACAACCATGAGGTGTAGAGGGTCACTGAGGAGTGAAGACAACCAGGAGGTGTGGAGGGTCACTGAGGAGTGGAGACAACCATGAGGTGTGGAGGGTCACTGAGGAGTGGAGAGAACCATGAGGTGTAGAGGGTCACCGAGGAGCGGAGACAACCAGGAGGTGTAGAGGGTCACTGAGGAGTGGAGACAACCAGGAGGCGTAGAGGGTCACTAAGGAGTGGAGACTTCCAGGAGGCGTAGAGGGTCACTGAGGAGCGGAGACATCCGGGAGGTGTAGAGGGTCACTGAGGAGTGGAGACAACCAGGAGGTGTAGAGGGTCACTGAGGAGCGGAGACAACCAGGAGGTGTACAGGGTCACCAAGGAGCGGAGAGAACCAGGAGGTGTGGAGGGTCAGTGAGGAGTGGAGACATCCATGGGGTGTAGAGGGTCACAGAGGAGTGGAGACAACCAGGAGGTGTAGAGGGTCACTGAGGAGCGGAGACAACCAGGAGGTGTAGAGGGTCACCAAGGAGCGGAGACAACCATGAGGTGTGGAGGGTCACTGAGGAGTGGAGACAACCATGAGGTGTAGAGGGTCACTGAGGAGTGGAGACAACCATGAGGTGTAGAGGGTCACTGAGGAGCGGAGACAACCATGAGGTGTGGAGGGTCACTGAGGAGTGGAGACAACCAGGAGGTGTAGAGGGTCACTGAGGAGCGGAGACAACCAGGAGGTGTAGAGGGTCACCAAGGAGCGGAGACAACCATGAGGTGTGGAGGGTCACTGAGGAGTGGAGACAACCAGGAGGTGTAGAGGGTCACTGAGGAGTGGAGACAACCATGAGGTGTGGAGGGTCACTGAGGAGTGGAGACAACCAGGAGGTGTAGAGGGTCACTGAGGAGTGGAGACAACCATGAGGTGTAGAGGGTCACTGAGGAGTGGAGACAACCATGAGGTGTAGAGGGTCACTGAGGAGTGGAGACACCCATGAGGTGTAGAGGGTCACTGAGGAGCGGAGACAACCAGGAGGTGTAGAGGGTCACTGAGGAGCGGAGAGAACCAGGAGGTGTAGAGGGTCACCGAGGAGCGGAGACAACCAGGAGGTGTAGAGGGTCACTGAGGAGTGGAGACAACCAGGAGGTGTAGAGGGTCACCGAGGAGCGGAGACACCCAGGAGGTGCAAAGGGTCACTAAGGAGCAGAGAGATGGAGAACATAGTCACTGAGCAGACCTAAAGGCGAACAAAGAAACTGAAGATGTAGAGGACAGCGGAGTTGGTGCAAGCTGGAGAACTACTTAGGGAGTAAGGCAGGCCATGTCATAAAAGTGAAAAGGTGCATTGAATTGTGTATGAGAGGCAACTGTGTGCTTCAAAAACACAACAAAGAGGGTCCTGGAGCAATAGAGATGAAGCCCAAGCAAGAGTCTGAAGCAAGAGCTGAAGAGAGAAGAATGGTATTAAGGAGCCAGTCTGTCAGGAGTGCCCCAGATGACTTTGCCAGTTCTTAACAGAGTCCATGATCGGGCTCACGCCGATGCCTTGTGCTCTCCCGCAGAGGACCCTCTCTTCCGCTGGACCCCTACTCCCTACTAGTTTCTGCCTAGACTTAAGTCAAGTCCCCGGACTTCCTTCTCATGACGCCGGCTAGTGGACTCTTATGACCTACTGATACTGGACATTGTCCACACGACGCCGGCTGTTTATTGACCTTTAGCACAACTCTAGGGTTCACCAAATTGTCAACCTCCATCAAATTTTTATAACAAATTACTTTGAACCAAAACGTTTTCTTGTAAATATTGACAGAGTTGCTTTTCCTGCGCCGTTCTCCGCTGTTCCACTTGTCACTTGCGCCGTTCACTTTGGTTTTCATGAGCACATACTTGCAAAAGTCCTCTAAGGGTTACATTCACATTTAATGTAAATAGTGCTGCTACTGCTTTTTTATGGAGAACAGGCTCAGGCCCCCATTCCCATCGAGCGTCGAACCAGGATGCTCAAAACCAATCACAACGCAGTGTTGTGATTGGTCAGGGGAGCCTGGCTGCTCCTGGCTTCCTGTCCCACGAGGAGAGCAGGAGCAAGGAGCCAGAGACGGGAGCTGGCGCCAGCGCAAGGTATGTTTGTAATATTTGCTTTCTTAAGCCTCGCGTTCCCCCAACACCCACCCTCACTCCCCCCCCTCATTCGCCACCGGCCCGCCACCTGCAAGTCATGCCAGCCGCCACTGGTGGGGGGGGGGGGGGGTACTATCAGTCCCACACTAGTCTTGGGAGGGTCAGGTTATGAAAGGTGTGCTATGTTGATCATAGGCCTGTCTGGAGTTTAAAAGTGGTGCTCGGGCACTATCAATAGAAACAGAAAAAGGAGTACCACCAACGTGGAATCACGGATTCCTAATGGGGTGTGTGGTTGTACAAAAGTGAGAAGTTCTCCTCTTGTTATAAAACCCCTCACTCACCACCTAGTGGTGACATGCTTCATCATCGGGGTCCACCCTAATGACCTAGCGTCATCAGGGTGTGCTACAACACCTGTTTACAGTGGAGCAGGTTGTGAGTGAAGGTGCGTGAAAAAAATAATAAGTGTGTTAAAAATTGTCCTGGTTTAACTTGGGAAAAATAGAACTTTATTTGCAAGCAACTGGACAATGTTAAAAACAAAGGCGAGATAAGGTGAGGGTAATTATGAGCCCATGTAACTCTATGTGTGTCTGGTCTACATGTTTCAACCGTGAAGGTATAAATTAACCAGGTTTTCCTCAGGACCAAAAAAACGGAATGTGGATGGTCTGCGTCCCCTTAAAGACGCACCCGGTCCTACTCTCTGGGACCACAAAATAGGCAAAAGTGTGCCTGTGGTGTCAGCTTGTACCACAATGGGTAAGCCTAAAAAGTCAAAATACCTGTAAAAGAAAGTGAAGACAAATGTCAAAATTTAAACTTCTACATGCCTGTTACGTTGTGCAGTGCCTCAAAGTCGTGCCTGCATGCTGTCACTCCCATTAGGAAAATTTGCTTGGCGTCGCAAAAGTCAGGGCGCAAAGAGTTGCTGATTATCCCTTTACTCAGTGAGAGGATGTGGTTGTGCATGGCCGTGGATAGGCGGTAAATATTAACCACAACTTGCAAGCTTACAAATGTACGTGCTGCGTGGTAACTATATATCTAAACAACTCACGCGCTTCTCATCATTTAAAGTGGCGTGATAATATCTTGCATTCAAAATCGTGAGGGCGAGGTCATATCTTGTAGATAGTGCATGTGCTGCCATCCTTCACATGTTTTCCCGGTGGTGTGATTATCACTGAGGTGAACACTGTTTGTTCGTGTCACCCATGAAATTCAGAAAGACCGTGTGATTCAAGCCACGCTTCTTTGGATACTTCCCTTATTCGAGTGGACAAATTGTATATATAAGGTATTACTTCCAGTACCTGGGAAAAGATAGTGACTCCCGCCCAAACCCTTTGGGTGGGCCTGTGGACTAGCCGGCTATTGCGGCCCTAGGCCTGGCCAGGGCCCTCAAGATTAGAGTACCCATGTCCTGATGAAGCCTACATCATCTGGCTGAAACGCGACAGCGACTGCGTCCACACCTTTTGTTTTGAATGGAGTCCCAGGTTACTATTTAAGAAAGATTTGATTTGTGTCTGATATGCACCTATATAAATAGAGATTGGGTTGATGTTCTAACCCCCTGGTGCTTTCCTTTTGGGACTACCACTTTTGTTGTGCACTCCAGTATAAATCAAGAGGAGGCACTTACTTTAATTGGTGTATATATATTCTTATATATCTTTTGAATTTAGGGTACAGATAAATGTTTGTTTATATTGTAAATGTTTTGTATATTTGTATATGATGTATATGTGATATTTTGTATATAGATTGTTGGTTGTTGTGCCTCCCTGGATGTCCGCTCATTTGTGTGTATATGAATTAACCTATATATTTTTCCAATGTTTAATTTGTGATTCACAAGATAATTAGATGTTTCTTGTTTTAAAATTGAAAAAGGATTGATCCCTTCAGTACCCTTTGTTGCTACCTTTTCATCCTTGGATGTCTCCTGCTCAGGTACGGGAGGGTTAAGTGGGCAGAACCCCTAACCATTTTTTGCTAGTCTATACTTCACATACTCAACATAAAACAGACTCACTCACATTAATACATATAGGACATACAACATATGAGGCTTACTCTCAATGGGGTATTGTTAGACATCATAGGGCAGGGAAAGGTTATCCTCACTATGAAACGTATTCTGAAACAAAAGGTCGATAAATTGTTTCATGAATAGCGTTTTAGGGAGCCCGGCATTGAGCACTAAGCCGTGTCTGGAAAACACGTAGCGGAGCTCGGTTGACTGGCGGTGCCCGTTAAAATACTGTGGGCATGTCTGACAAGGTTTTGACTTACAGTTTTGATGCGAGGTATAAGGCCGATAACCTACTTCCGTCCGCCGCCCTGCTAAAGTGAGACCGGGAGCTCGGGGATTGAAATACGGAAGAAGGACTTCCGCGTGGGGCGGAGTTACGTGCCGGTCACGTGGGGCGTTGCTATGAGCGCCTGGGAGAGAGCTACTTGTATGGAAGCTGCATAGGCTCAAACCTGGCTGTATCCGAGGGAGTTCGATCCTTGATTGAGGGACCGAAATCAGGGTACTGAATTAGATGGCAGGAATCATGATACGATATTTAGGGAAAAACCACAATATATATCGGCATTTTTTAGAATTGTTAATTTTAGTTATAAAATGAATACATTGATCATCGTGACACTGTAATAAAGATGGATGAAGCTGATGTCATCTTGTACAGTGCAGGTTCATTCCCAGAGGGGGTAAACAAGGTTTGGCGCTGTTACTGGGAATATCATTGAGGAGGGGAATACAGGCTCGGGCTGATTCAATTTTAGTGCTGATACCAAACGCCCAGGTATGTTAGTACAGACGCGGCCTGACTGTCATAAAAGATTATAGAAGCTAGTGCCGTCCATTGCCAGAATAATGGGTTATGGAGTGGGTTGCCCAGTGGGGTAACCTCTTGTATGGCGCTATTATCCGGGATATAGTTATGATGGTGTGGGGAAAACAAGGTAGGTCTAGTTTATTTTAGTACTGATGCCCACGGAATATTGTCATTAAGGCCTGTTTTGTGGGTCGATAATCTATAGACCCAGCGTTGCTCTTTTTCGTATAAGAGCTGTTGTGTATTGGGTCAGGGCGGGATCTGTTCAATGATGGTCCATCTCATGTCATTTGGTGTGTGGTGTGCTTCTAGAAAATGGTCCGTCAGTTTAGTCGCATTTTTCTTGCAGCGTATGGTGCTGCGGTGCTCACAAATGCGTTGCTTGACTTTGCCTGTAGTCATGCCGATGAAGGACTTCCCGCATGCACACCTGATCATGTATACAACATTTGCACTGTTGCAGTTCGTATGTGTACGTTGTTCCCAGACCTTTCCTTCCTCCAAGTTCAGAGTCTTTGTGTTCTCTGTGAGGTGACACACACTGCAGTCTCCGCATTTAAAGTGTCCTGTTACTGGTGGAAGGTTCCACATCTCTGTGACACTTGGGTTCAGATTAGTTGGTTTCACTTTTGGTCTGGTGTTGACTAGACTGTCTTTCAGACTGGGGGCCTTTTTATAGGAGAAGAGTGGTTTTTCCCATTGTAGCATGCCCGTATTCAGTATTGACCAATGTTTATTGATACTCTTACTCACTTGGTTCGATATTGTGTTGTACGTGGTGACACAGGTGAGTGGGACCGGGTCATTGTGAACTATTTTGTCTTCTAGGAGCACGTCTCTAGGTTGATTCCTGGCTCTTTTTTGGCATTTCTCAATGATCTTGGAAGGGTACCCTCGTTGTTTGAGTTTACTGGTTAGGTCCTGTGCTTGGGCTTTATAGTACGACAGTTTGCTACAGTTTCTCCGTAACCTTAGATATTGCCCATAGGGCAGGTTTTCTCTGAGTGGGCAGGGGTGGAAGCTTTCATATCTGAGGAGGTTGTTCTTGGCAGTCGGTTTGAAGTAGGTTTTTGATGTCAACCCATTCTCCTCCTTTGAGATTTCTATATCCAAGAAGACCATTTGTTGCTTGTCATAGCTGTGGGTAAATCTTAGATGTGGATCACAGGTGTTGATCCACCCGATAAACTCTTTGAGTGTTTCTTCTGGTCCTTGCCAAATAGCTAGGACGTCATCAATGTATCGTCGCCAAAACTTGATGTGCTCAATGAAAGGGTTCGTATCCGCCAGGATGAACTTTTCTTCAAAATCATGGACGTATAGTCCAGCCACACTTGGGGCAAAAACACTGCCCATGGAGGTACCTCCGGTTTGGAGGTATAGTGAACCTTCATACTCAAAATAGTTCCTTTTTAATGCAAGAGTGGCACATTGTAGGATAAATGATTTTGGTGTTTGGTGTTCCCCAGTGTTCCCTTCCAGGGTGGTTTTAAGTACATTGATGGTGGCATCCTGTGGTATGCTGGTGTATAAGCTTTCGATGTCAAAGCTAAGTAAGATAGTTTCGTCATCAACTCTGATTTCATTGAGGAGTACCAACAGGTTTTTTGTGTCCTTCAAATATGTGGGTGTAGATTGCACGATAGTTTTGAGAAAAAAGTCACAGAACCTTGAAAGCGGTTCTAACAGTGAACCAATCCCTGAAACGATTGGCCTGCCTGGAGGGGGGATTTTTCCTTTGTGCATTTTCGGCACTATATAGAAATACGGGATCTTGCCTTCCGTCTTGCTCAGATAATCCGCTTCCTGTTTAGAAATTTTTCCAGTTGCCTCTGCAGTCTCTACAAGTTGTAGGATTTCTGCTCTAAGGTCTTCTGTGGGATCCCTTAGTAGGGGTTGGTAATTCCTGACATCCCCTAACACTATCAACATCCAACCTCTTGCTTCACTGCTAAGACTAGCTGCCAACAGGTGGCAGTGCTCTCAGGTCCTCTGTGCCTGCCCCCAGCAAAGAGGAGATAGCCTCACCAAACAATGTCGGCCAGCACTATGGAAAAGAGTTTGAACTGCCCCATTAAACAAATAGCGACCCTGCTAAGAGTTGGTGCTATCCAATCAGAGTGTAGTGACCCGTCTAAGAGTTGGTGCTGTCCAACCAGAGTGTAGTGACCCTTCTGGGATTTGGTGGTGCTATCCAATCAGAGTGCATTAACCCTGCCAAGACCTGGTGCTATCAGTGTAGTGATCCTGGTAAGAGTTGGTACTATCCAATCAGAGTGTAGTGATCTTGCTACTACTTGGTGCTAACCAATTGGTGTCTAGTGAGCCTACTAAGAGTTAGTGCTATCCAATGAGAGTGTAGTGACCCTGCTAAGAGTTGGTGCTATCCAATCAGAGTGTAGTGACCCTTCTATGCGTTGGTGTTATCCAATCAGGATGTAGTGACCCTCCTAAGCGTTGGTGCTATTCAATTAGCGTGTATTGACCCTTCTAAGAGTTGGTGCTATCCAATCAGCGTGTAGTGACCCTGATGAAAGTTCTGCCGCATTAAATATTGCATCCTTTTCTGATGAATGTTAATGCTATGCTGTTAAATGGCGGCAGACCCTATACAGGGGCACAGACAGGCTGAAGTCAGTGAGTGGTAGGGGAGGACGCAGCTGTGTTGCTGTATTCTTTAAGGAGGTGATTCTCCAACTCTTCCCTAAAATAGAACAGCGTTCAGGCGGTTCTAATGGACACAGGGATATTGTGTCACATCCTGGGTGTATGGATGGACACAGGGATATTGTGTCACATCCTGGGTGTATGGATGGACACAGGGATGTTATTCCACACCCTGGGTGTATAGATGGACACAGGTACGTTATTCTGCACCCGGGGATTATAGATGTGCACAGGGAAGTTGTTCTACACCGTGGGTGTATAGAAGGTCACAGGGATGCTGTTCCACACCCTGGACGTATAGATGGACACAGGGAAATTGTTTCACATCCTGGGTGCATAGATGGACACAGGGATGTTGTTCCACATCCCAGGGATATAGATGGACACAGGGATGTTATTCTACATCCCGTGTATATAAATCGTCACAGGGGCGTTATTTCACATGCTGGGTGTATAGACAGACACCGGGACGTTGTTCCACATCCCAGGTATAGAGATGGACACAGGGACGTTGTTTCGCATCCTGGTGTCATGTCTTTTAGGCTAGTCCTGTCATGTATGCCCCTTTTTCCATACATTGTCCCATCCACACGACAATAACGGTTCTAAACAGGTGACCTTTTACCTAGTAGCTCACTCCTGTCCCTCCGACACCAGGCTCTTAGTATTCTATCATAATCCCTGTACCTGACATGCATAAACTTGCCCTCAGGCAATGCAGAATTATTCTGCATAAGGGTCACCACTTTTTTCATCCTTGGCCAACAGCCCGCTGTGCATGGTCGCATTTGTTTGGAAAAACATTTATGATTGCTTTCAAAACATTTATGATTGTTTTAAAAACATATAGATTCTAGAAGAAACCATGGAATGACCACTCTAGAATATAATACCCTTATTCCCCTGCTCATTAAAGGAGAATTCCTTTCAAGCTGACACGGGGTCCTGCATGCTGAATCTTTGACACACAGTGGTCTGACATCCCTTGCGGGGTGTCATCCTCGAAGCAGAGACGGGGTCCTTCATTCTCACCATCAGGTAAGGGGGATGGTTCTTCCCTAGGGGATTCTTGGCTACATACACATACACATGCTACACCTGCATATCTAGGTTAGGTACATTTAGGCAGATTACATAGGGCACGCATTACAGGAGTATGCAAATGCTACTGTATTTTCTGACCTGTATGTGTTCACCTTCTTAGCACTATGGTAGAAATGTATCTACTGTTTACTATATTAGTTCTTGTGATTTATTTTGTATGCTTCTGTCTCCTGATTGTCGCAACAAATATGTTTTACGCAAGACTAACGCTGGACCAATAAATAATTATTGAAACGTCCTAATCGCCATCCTGTGTATTTTCTGAGAATAAGCAAGCACGAGTGTCTGAGCGAAACGTACTGTACTGTTTACAAAGATCCCTGAGGAGTCAGGGTTGTCAGGTTCAGTGGTTGCAAGAAATGACCTACACCGTTGTAAGATACAGGGGGTGGTAGTGGCACTGTGTAGCTAGCTGGTTTAACAGCTTCCATATTGTGTGGGGGTGTCCGGAAGCGGTTGAGACACCAAGCCCTCAGTTTAGGCCATCCAAAACACGCAGGTCCTGGGGATTCCTGGGAACTACACAACACTGGGAGTATAGATAAGCACAGGGACTTTGTTTCACATTAAGCATGGGCGTAAAATCCGTTCCGCTCGCGGATTTTGCGGATTTTCGGTAAATTCGCAATCCGCGAACTCTCGCGAACTTGCCGAAAATTCGTAAAATCCGTGCGAAGCGGATTTTTTGCTTGGTCGCACTTGCCAACTAGAATACTATACAATTTCGCGGGAGTAAACACTTGCGAACACGTAGATGCGGCGGGCAGCGACAATCTCGCAATTGCGAGATTGCAAAATTTGCAATTTCGCACAAGAAATCCACCAGCAGGCAGCATAAACCTTGAAAATTATGATTTTTATCAGAATAACTCCTCAGGTTGACATTTGCCTGCACTTTTTCTTTGCAAGGAGTCCATTTTGGGGGGTGGGGGTGGGAGGAAGGAAGTGCCCTACAGTCTCCAACTTCCTGTTCCTGTCCACCAGGCTCCTCCCAGTGCTTTCTTCATGTGCTGGTCACTTTGATTTGGATCTTGACCTGGAAGGATTACTTTTTGTGGATGCTGCTGGATATTTGGATTTCTGCAAAACTGAAAGCACTCAGCAGGTGCAAAAGTTCAATCTTATCATTAGTAACCATTCCCTGTAGTGCTTCCTGAGGGGCCCCTTCAGAGTTCATTTGCCTACTTGCAACTATTCTATGACCCTGCTCTGACCCTCACAGCAGGCTCAGAGAATAGCTACAAGTATACAACAAAGGTCCTGTTAAAAAAATTACACTGCAACAGAAAGCAATTACAGACAAAACTGAAAGCACTCAGCAGGTGCAAAAGTTCAATCTTATCATTAGTAACCATTCCCTGTAGTGCTTCCTGAGGGGCCCCTTCAGAGTTCAGTTGCCTACTTGCAACTATAGGCCACAAAGGTCCTGTGAAAAAAAAGTGCACTGCAACAGAAAGCAAATTACAGATAAGGAAGCAGGTGCCAGCCAGACTGAAAGTTTAAATTCAGTGACCCATTAATCAACCCCAAATTAATTCATGTCAGTTGAAGCAGGGCAGGTGTGCTTGCTTTTTTTCACCCCCATAATCTACAGTGATAAACCAACCAGAGGGTGGCAGTGATGTACCAGAGGGTGGCATGGGTGTACCAGAGGGTGGCAGTGGTGAAACAGAAGGTGCTGTAAACCTGTGATGATGAACCAGATGTAGAAACAACATAGTCGCGGCCGTTGCGAGCCGACAAGTAAGTTCGCAATTGCGAACTGGTACAGAACCCTCGCGAACTGGCAGAAATCCTTGCGAAAACAAAAAAAAAAATCCGCAAATTCGCGAGAGTTCGCGGATTTTGCGGATTGCGAATCCGTAAATACGCAAGTTCGCCGATTGCCAATTCGCAAAATCCGCCCATGCTTATTTCACATCCTGGGAGTATAAATGGTCACAGGATGTTGTGTCACATCCTGGGAGTATAGATGGACACAGGGATGTTGTGTCACACCCTGGGAGTATAGATGGTCACAGGGATGTTGTGTCACATCCTGGGAGTGTAGATGGACACAGGGATATTGTATCACATCCTGGGAGTGTAGATGGACACAGGGATGTTGTGTCACACCCTGGGAGTATAGATGGTCACAGGGATGTTGTTGTACATCCTGGAAGTATAGATGGTCACAGGGATGTTGTTGTACATCCTGGAAGTATAGATGGTCACAGGGATGTTGTTGTACATCATGGGTGTATAGATGGTCACAGGGATGTTATTGCACATCCTTGATGCATAGATGGTCACAGGGATGTTGTTTCTTATCCTGGGTGCATAAATGGTCACAGGGATGTTGTGTCACACCCTGGGAGTATAGATGGTCACAGGGATGTTGTGTCTCATCCTTGGTGCATAGATGGTCACAGGGATGGTGTTTCTTTTCCCGGGTGCACAGATGGTCACAGGGATGTTGTGTCACATCCTTGGTGCATAGATGGACACAGGGATGTTGTTTCTTATCCTGGGTGCATAGATGGTCACAGGGATGTTGTGCCACATCCTTGGTGCAATGATGGTCACAGGGATGTTGTGTCTCATCCTTGGTGCATAGATGGTCACAGGTACGTTGTTTCACATCCTTGGTGCATAGATGGTCACAGGGATGTTGTGTCACATCCTTGGTGCATAGATGGTCACAGGGATGTTGTTTCTTATCCTGGGTGCATAGATGGTCACAGGAATGTTGTTGCACATCCTGGGGTGCATAGATGGTCACAGGGATGTTGTGTCTCATCCTTGGTGCATAGATGGTCACAGGGATGTTGTTTCTTATCCTGGGTGCATAGATGGCCACAGGGATGTTGTGTCACATCCTTGGTGCATAGATGGTCACAGGGATGTTGTTTCTTATCCTGGGTGCATAGATGGTCACAGAGATGTTGTGTATCATCCTTGGTGCATAGATGGTCACAGGGATGTTGTTTCTTATCCTGGGTGCATAGATGGTCACAGGGATGTTGTGTCACATCCTTGGTGCATAGATTGACACAGGGATGTTGTGTCTCATCCTTGGTGCATAGATGGTCACAGGGATGTTGTTTCTTATCCTGGGTGCATAGATGGTCACAGGGATGTTGTGTCACATCCTTGGTACATAGATGGTCACAGGGATGTTGTTTCTTATCCTGGGTGCATAGATGGTCACAGGGATGTTGTGTCTCATCCTTGGTGCATAGATGGTCACAGGGATGTTGTTTCTTATCCTGGGTGCATAGATGGTCACAGGGATGTTGTGTCACATCCTTGGTGCATAGATGGACACAGGGATGTTTTGTCACATCCTTGGTACATAGATGGTCACAGGGATGTTGTGTCTCATCCTTGGTGCATAGATGGTCACAGGGATGTTGTTGCACATCCTGGGTGCATAGATGAACACAGGGATGTTGTGTCACATCCTGGGTGCATAGATGGACACAGGGATGTTGTGTCTTATCCTGGGAGTATAGATGGACACAGGGATGTTGTGTCACATCCTGTGTGCATAGATGGTTACAGGGATGTTGTTTCACATCCTGGGTGCATAGATGGTCACAGGGATGTTGTTTCACATCCTGGGCGCATAGATGGTCACAGGGATGTTGTTGTACATCCTGGGTGCATAGATGGTCACAGGGATGTTGTTGCACATCCTGGGAGTATAGATGGTCACAGGGATGTTGTGTCCCATACTGTGTGCATAGATGGTTACAGGGATGTTGTTGCACATCCTTGGTGCATAGATGGTCACAGGGATGTTGTGTCACATCCTGGGTGTATAGATGGTCACAGGGATGTTTTTGCACATCCTTGGTGCATAGATGGTCACAGGGATGTTGTGTCTCATCCTTGGTGCATAGATGGTCACAGGGATGTTGTGTCTCATCCTTCTGCATAGATGGTCACAGGGATGTTGTGTCTCATCCTTGGTGCATAGCTGGTCACAGGGATGTTGTTTCTTATCCTAGGTGCATAGATGGTCACAGGGATGTTGTGTCACATCCTGGGTGTATAGATGGTCACAGGGATGTTGTTGCACATCCTTGGTGCATAGATGGTCACAGGGATGTTGTGTCACATCCTGGGTGTATAGATGGTCACAGGGATGTTTTGCACATCCTTGGTGCATAGATGGTCACAGGGATGTTGTGTCTCATCCTTGGTGCATAGATGGTCACAGGGATGTTGTGTCTCATCCTTGGTGCATAGATGGTCACAGGGATGTTGTGTCTCATCCTTGGTGCATAGATGGTCACAGGGATGTTGTTTCTTATCCTGGGTGCATAGATGGTCACAGGGATGGTGTGTCACATCCTGGGTGTATAGATGGTCACAGGGATGTTGTTGCACATCCTTGGTGCATAGATGGACACAGGGGATGTTGTGTCACATCCTTGGTGCATAGATGGTCACAGGAATGTTGTGTCTCATCCTTGGTGCATAGATGGTCACAGGGATGTTGTGTCTCATCCTTGGTGCATAGATGGTCACAGGGATGTTGTTTCTTATCCTGGGTGCATAGATGGTCACAGGGATGTTGTGTCACATCCTTGGTGCATAGATGGTCACAGGGATGCTGTTTCTTATCTTGGGTGCATAGATGGTCACACGGATGTTGTGTCACATCCTTGGTGCATAGATGGACACAGGGATGTTGTGTCACATCCTTGGTGCATAGATGGTCACAGGGATGCTGTTTCTTATCCTGGGTGCATAGATGGTCACAGGGATGTTGTGTCACATCCTTGGTGCATAGATGGTCACAGGGATGTTGTCTCTCATCCTTGGTGCATAGATGGTCACAGGGAAGTTGTTTCTTATCCTGGGTGCATAGATGGTCACAGGGATGTTGTGTCACATCCTTGGTGCATAGATGGTCACAGGGATGTTGTTTCTTATCCTGGGTGCATAGATGGTCACAGAGATGTTGTGTATCATCCTTGGTGCATAGATGGTCACAGGGATGTTGTTTCTTATCCTGGGTGCATAGATGGTCACAGGGATGTTGTGTCACATCCTTGGTGCATAGATTGACACAGGGATGTTGTGTCTCATCCTTGGTGCATAGATGGTCACAGGGATGCTGTTTCTTATCCTGGGTGCATAGATGGTCACAGGGATGTTGTGTCACATCCTTGGTACATAGATGGTCACAGGGATGGTGTTTCTTATCCTGGGTGCATAGATGGTCACAGGGATGTTGTGTCTCATCCTTGGTGCATAGATGGTCACAGGGATGTTGTTTCTTATCCTGGGTGCATAGATGGTCACAGGGATGTTGTGTCACATCCTTGGTGCATAGATGGACACAGGGATGTTGTGTCACATCCTTGGTACATAGATGGTCACAGGGATGTTGTGTCTCATCCTTGGTGCATAGATGGTCACAGGGATGTTGTTGCACATCCTGGGTGCATAGATGAACACAGGGATGTTGTGTCACATCCTGGGTGCATAGATGGACACAGGGATGTTGTGTCTTATCCTGGGAGTATAGATGGACACAGGGATGTTGTGTCTCATCCTAGGAGTATAGATGGTTGCAGTGATGTTGTTGCACATCCTGGGAGTATAGATGGTTACAGGCATGTTGTGTCACATCCTGGGTGCATAGATGGTCACAGGGATGTTGTTTCACATCCTGGGCGCATAGATGGTCACAGGGATGTTGTTGTACATCCTGGGTGCATAGATGGTCACAGGGATGTTGTTGCACATCCTCGGAGTATAGATGGTCACAGGGGTGTTGTGTCCCATACTGGGTGCATAGATGGTTACAGGGATGTTGTGTCACATCCTGGGTGCATAGATGGTCACAGGGATGTTGTTGTACATCCTGGGCGCATAGATGGTCACAGGGATGTTGTTGCACATCCTGGGAGTATAGATGGTCACAGGGATGTTGTGTCACATCCTTGGTGCATAGATGGTCACAGGGATGTTGTGTCTCATCCTTGGTGCATAGATGGTCACAGGGATGTTGTGTCTCATCCTTGGTGCATAGATGGTCACAGGGATGTTGTTTCTTATCCTGGGTGCATAGATGGTCACAGGGATGTTGTGTCACATCCTTGGTGCATAGATGGTCACAGGGATGTTGTTTCTTATCCTGGGTGCATAGATGGTCACAGAGATGTTGTGTATCATCCTTGGTGCATAGATGGTCACAGGGATGTTGTTTCTTATCCTGGGTGCATAGATGGTCACAGGGATGTTGTGTCACATCCTTGGTGCATAGATTGACACAGGGATGTTGTGTCTCATCCTTGGTGCATAGATGGTCACAGGGATGTTGTTTCTTATCCTGGGTGCATAGATGGTCACAGGGATGTTGTGTCACATCCTTGGTACATAGATGGTCACAGGGATGTTGTTTCTTATCCTGGGTGCATAGATGGTCACAGGGATGTTGTGTCTCATCCTTGGTGCATAGATGGTCACAGGGATGTTGTTTCTTTTCCTGGGTGCATAGATGGTCACAGGGATGTTGTGTCACATCCTTGGTGCATAGATGGACACAGGGATGTTGTGTCACATCCTTGGTACATAGATGGTCACAGGGATGTTGTGTCTCATCCTTGGTGCATAGATGGTCACAGGGATGTTGTTGCACATCCTGGGTGCATAGATGAACACAGGGATGTTGTGTCACATCCTGGGTGCATAGATGGACACAGGGATGTTGTGTCTTATCCTGGGAGTATAGATGGACACAGGGATGTTGTGTCACATCCTGTGTGCATAGATGGTTACAGGGATGTTGTTTCACATCCTGGGTGCATAGATGGTCACAGGGATGTTGTTTCACATCCTGGGCGCATAGATGGTCACAGGGATGTTGTTGTACATCCTGGGTGCATAGATGGTCACAGGGATGTTGTTGCACATCCTGGGAGTATAGATGGTCACAGGGATGTTGTGTCCCATACTGGGTGCATAGATGGTTACAGGGATGTTGTTGCACATCCTTGGTGCATAGATGGTCACAGGGATGTTGTGTCACATCCTGGGTGTATAGATGGTCACAGGGATGTTTTTGCACATCCTTGGTGCATAGATGGTCACAGGGATGTTGTGTCTCATCCTTGGTGCATAGATGGTCACAGGGATGTTGTGTCTCATCCTTGGTGCATAGATGGTCACAGGGATGTTGTGTCTCATCCTTGGTGCATAGCTGGTCACAGGGATGTTGTTTCTTATCCTAGGTGCATAGATGGTCACAGGGATGTTGTGTCACATCCTGGGTGTATAGATGGTCACAGGGATGTTGTTGCACATCCTTGGTGCATAGATGGTCACAGGGATGTTGTGTCACATCCTGGGTGTATAGATGGTCACAGGGATGTTTTGCACATCCTTGGTGCATAGATGGTCACAGGGATGTTGTGTCTCATCCTTGGTGCATAGATGGTCACAGGGATGTTGTGTCTCATCCTTGGTGCATAGATGGTCACAGGGATGTTGTGTCTCATCCTTGGTGCATAGATGGTCACAGGGATGTTGTTTCTTATCCTGGGTGCATAGATGGTCACAGGGATGGTGTGTCACATCCTGGGTGTATAGATGGTCACAGGGATGTTGTTGCACATCCTTGGTGCATAGATGGACACAGGGGATGTTGTGTCACATCCTTGGTGCATAGATGGTCACAGGAATGTTGTGTCTCATCCTTGGTGCATAGATGGTCACAGGGATGTTGTGTCTCATCCTTGGTGCATAGATGGTCACAGGGATGTTGTTTCTTATCCTGGGTGCATAGATGGTCACAGGGATGTTGTGTCACATCCTTGGTGCATAGATGGTCACAGGGATGCTGTTTCTTATCCTGGGTGCATAGATGGTCACACGGATGTTGTGTCACATCCTTGGTGCATAGATGGACACAGGGATGTTGTGTCACATCCTTGGTGCATAGATGGTCACAGGGATGCTGTTTCTTATCCTGGGTGCATAGATGGTCACAGGGATGTTGTGTCACATCCTTGGTGCATAGATGGTCACAGGGATGTTGTCTCTCATCCTTGGTGCATAGATGGTCACAGGGAAGTTGTTTCTTATCCTGGGTGCATAGATGGTCACAGGGATGTTGTGTCACATCCTTGGTGCATAGATGGTCACAGGGATGTTGTTTCTTATCCTGGGTGCATAGATGGTCACAGAGATGTTGTGTATCATCCTTGGTGCATAGATGGTCACAGGGATGTTGTTTCTTATCCTGGGTGCATAGATGGTCACAGGGATGTTGTGTCACATCCTTGGTGCATAGATTGACACAGGGATGTTGTGTCTCATCCTTGGTGCATAGATGGTCACAGGGATGCTGTTTCTTATCCTGGGTGCATAGATGGTCACAGGGATGTTGTGTCACATCCTTGGTACATAGATGGTCACAGGGATGGTGTTTCTTATCCTGGGTGCATAGATGGTCACAGGGATGTTGTGTCTCATCCTTGGTGCATAGATGGTCACAGGGATGTTGTTTCTTATCCTGGGTGCATAGATGGTCACAGGGATGTTGTGTCACATCCTTGGTGCATAGATGGACACAGGGATGTTGTGTCACATCCTTGGTACATAGATGGTCACAGGGATGTTGTGTCTCATCCTTGGTGCATAGATGGTCACAGGGATGTTGTTGCACATCCTGGGTGCATAGATGAACACAGGGATGTTGTGTCACATCCTGGGTGCATAGATGGACACAGGGATGTTGTGTCTTATCCTGGGAGTATAGATGGACACAGGGATGTTGTGTCTCATCCTAGGAGTATAGATGGTTGCAGTGATGTTGTTGCACATCCTGGGAGTATAGATGGTTACAGGCATGTTGTGTCACATCCTGGGTGCATAGATGGTCACAGGGATGTTGTTTCACATCCTGGGCGCATAGATGGTCACAGGGATGTTGTTGTACATCCTGGGTGCATAGATGGTCACAGGGATGTTGTTGCACATCCTCGGAGTATAGATGGTCACAGGGGTGTTGTGTCCCATACTGGGTGCATAGATGGTTACAGGGATGTTGTGTCACATCCTGGGTGCATAGATGGTCACAGGGATGTTGTTGTACATCCTGGGCGCATAGATGGTCACAGGGATGTTGTTGCACATCCTGGGAGTATAGATGGTCACAGGGATGTTGTGTCACATCCTTGGTGCATAGATGGTCACAGGGATGTTGTGTCACATCCTGGGTGCATAGATGGTCACAGGGATGTTGTTTCACATCCTGGGCGCATAGATGGTCACAGGGATGTTGTTGCACATCCTTGGTGCATAGATGGTCACAGGGATGTTGTGTCACATCCTGGGAGTATAGATGGTCACAGGGATGTTGTGTCACATCCTGGGAGTATAGATGGTCACAGGGATGTTGTGTCACATGCTGGGAGTATAGATGGTAAAGTAAAGTAAAGTCCACATTTGTAAAGCGCACAATCACCCGTAAGGGTCTCTAGGCGCTGGGGGGCCGTCGGGAAGATTAAGCGAGCTATTGCCCAGAGTCACATGGTGCTGGGCTAACCTGCCGCCGGAGCCGGGGATCGAACCGTGGTCCCCAGATTCCAGCGTCAGTCGCCCTGGCCGCGGCGCCACAGGTCACAGGGATGTTGTGTCACATCCTGGAAGTTTAGATGGTCACAGGGATGTTGTGTCACATCCTGGGTGCATAGATGGTCACAGGGATGTTGTTGCACATCCTAGGTGCAACGTGGATAGATGGAATAGGCCTGCTCCCTTTGTTGTTCTTTTTTTACGCTTTGTAGTCTGCAGTCCGATGGTGTCCTAGCTTAGCGAGTGGCCCCCAGCAGAGAGGGACTGATACATCAGGGCGTCTTAAACTTTACCAGGAGGCTGAGAAGAAAACTGTCATGGTTTGGCTCATTCATCCTGTGCCCCTCTGATGAGAATACCATCGAGGGCCAGGGGGGGGCTTCACAACTACAATCTCACAAGACTACACCCAAGAAGCTGGTGTTATTCCACTGAACAAACAAAGGTGTTTTACTCAGGGCTCGAGTCGCGGTACCACGCGGGTGGACGGCGTCCCCCCACTTATTCTACCAGGAGCTCGATTACTGGAGCAAGTAGAGCCACACATTCACTCTTTGGCCTCTCTGGGGCGAGATCGGAGCTCATTCATAACGCTGCTCACGCGCCGGCTTCTCTGATGCAATCGTATCCAAGGGGTGAGCGAGGGGAAGCAATGAGTCAGATGGTGCAAGCCACCTTTCGTGACGTCAGCGTCCCCCCACTTCTATTTTTAGGACTTGTGCCCTGGTTTTACTATAAAAAGTCAGGTCTATTGGCTTTGTCGGTGCTCGTCTCAGAGGCCTGTGAAGGCTGGTCCCGGTGGCTCCTTCTGCCCCCACCCCCTGCAGCACACTACGGCCCCTCGCGGCGGGATGCCTGGCTTTCACCTTGTGGATACCCTGCCGGGGTATCTCACAGGGGAATACCAGGACGGGTTCCCTAAGCAAGCGCCTTGATACCTTCGGGTGATACGTGCGCTATATAAGTCACAATACATTTACATTTACGGAGGGCTGCTGCTGTGCTCTGCTGATGGGAGTCTGGGGGCGGCAGGGGAGGGGGGAGTGCGCTGAGACCGCTGCATGTGACTGCGCAGCTGACTCGGCTGATTTATAGTAATATATTCCGTCTGCTTTTTCCATTTCCTAATCCTTCCTTAATACAAAAATGCAACAAAAACGAGATCAGAAATGGAAATAAAAGAATTCCTGTGCGCGCGGAATCTGCAGCGTTTTAAAGTCTGGGGGAGATGAGCATACAGCGCCTGGTTTTGCTAAATTCAGTGAGGCGCCTGGAGGTGTAACTGAGCGTCCTTCTCCTTCCTCCAGCCCTGCCGTCCTCCCACCACTACCCAGAAGGGCCTGCGAAGGCCACTCCTGGGACCCCGCACCCCTTCTTAAGGCTCCACTGGACCCGCCTCCCCCTCCATGAAGGTTGAACCCTCCTCCCATGGCATCCGGCCAAGGAGGAAAGGTTAAAGGTCAAAGGCATTTAGGAGTCCTAAAGTTAGGACTCCTAACTTCTGTGAATACCGAAATGAGTAAGTGCCTTCTGTGAATACCAAAATGAGTAAGTGCCTTCTGTGAATACCGAAATCAGTAAGAGCATTCTGTGAATACCGAAATCAGTAAGAGCATTCTGTGAATACCGAAATCAGTAAGAGCATTCTGTGAATACCGAAATCAGTAAGAGCATTCTGTGAATACCGAAATCAGTAAGAGCATTCTGTGAATACCGAAATCAGTAAGTGCATTCTGTGAATACCGAAATCAGTAAGTGCATTCTGTGAATACCGAAATCAGTAAGAGCATTCTGTGAATACCGAAATCAGTAAGTGCATTCTGTGAATACCGAAATCAGTAAGTGCATTCTGTGAATACCGAAATGGTAGTAAGTTTAGGGTTTGGTCTTAAGTTAGTTCTGTGAATCGGGCCCTCAGTTCCCTCTGCAGACCCCCCCTTTCTTATCTTCTGAAATCTAGCCACGGGAACCTGGTCCATGTGGTCCTCACAGACCTCCTGCTGTGGTTGTCTGTGGGCAACATACGCCCTAGGTCACGCTGTGGTGTAAAAAAACCTAAGGCCCCCCCCCCCCCCTGCAAGGTATGGTGAGAAGGTGCTCTGTAAATGTCTTCTCCAATCACCAACCCCGCCCCCGATGTGGGTACCATTCCTCACCCGCCCCATGTTTTAGAAAGCCTTAAGGAGCGCCAAAGCAAGGGAAGAGAACGGCAGCAGGCCTTATTCAGTAAATATGGCCCTGCGTTCCAGCACATCGTTCAGCTTAGCGGCCTACCTATGGGCATAGTACCATCATGGCGACACTCCCCACCCCCAGGCACCTAGCATGCATGCAAATGAATACACACCACACAAATTGTTATTTGGGAAAAACTGCTGCAGCTTTATTAAGACAGGAGGGGTGTGGGCTGCCCGATGGCACTACAGGGCCGCCCTCTTGAGTGGCCTCCTGCGGTGGCCTCGGACAGCCGCATAGTTTCTGACCAAGGATCCCAGTTCGTGTTCTGTTCTCTGAAGAGTCACTATTTCCCTCTCATCGGTGTATCATCCGCAGACTGACGCACACTGAACGTGTTAACTACAAACTTTAAAAAACATTCATTGTTTTTGTGTTAACACAAGACAATTGGGTCTCTTGGCTGGTTGAATTCAGTTCCACTGACACTTAACACTCTGCTGGTAGTTACTCCCCCTTCTATTATTGTAAAGGATTATACACCAGCTCTTTAGCACATTGTCCCCCTTCTATTGGTTGGCCCTTTGTTGAACAAGGGTTAGTCGTACTTAAGCCTGATTTGGAAAACACTAAACAACATATAATTGAAGCCAAGACACAGGACCAGGCGCAGGCAGACTAGAAAAGAAGCAAGACCCTTAGGAATGCACCTGAAACCCAAGTACTGATATCACCTAATATCACCTATGATATGGTATGGCGTAATCGTGCATATAATGCTCGAGGAGGAGGCGTTGCAATTCTGTATAAGAAATCGTTGACAGTAGTAAAGATATTAGCAGAAACAGTAGATCTAGCTGATATTCTTGGAGTAAAAATCATGTTGGACGATCAGTGTGCTGTGATTCTTTCATTCTATCGCCCACCAAACTCCACTCCAGCCTTCAACGATTTATTTACGCCCATGATATCAGATATCTGCTCTAGATATAAAAAAGTAGTGGTAACCGGTGATTTTAACTTTCACTGGGAAAAGGCTCATAAGGAATCAGGAGCCCGGGGACTAGACATAACTATGTCCTCTTTAGACTTCAAGCAATTGGTAAGGACACCCACCCATATAAAGGGACATATTCTTGACCTTATCTGGACCTTAGACCCTATGGTGTCCATTCTGGAAACTCTTCCTTGCATATGGTCTGACCATTACCTGATTTATTGCAATATACCTATTGAAGGAAGGCCGATAAAATCTCCCCCTATAATGAAGAAAGTCCGCCAATGGAGAAAAGTTGATTTACAAACTTTAACGGACAGTTTAGCTGAAGTGGTCAAACCAAAAGTCTCCAAGAATAACTTAGACCAAGACTATATAAATTTAGTGGACAGTATGAAGAAAGCGATTGACCAGATCGCACCAGAGAAGCTACAACCGATAAAAAAAGTGGATAAAAGGGCACCATGGTTTCTACCGCCTTTAAGAGAGCATAAAAAGAAACTCCGTCAAGCGGAAAGAAGCTGGCGGAAAACTAAAAATGAAGGGGACCGAACTCAATATAAAAATCTGCTTACTGTCTATAAAAATCTAATTCAGACTTCCAAAGCTAAGTACTATGAAACGCGGATAAATCAAGCTGACAATGTTCAGAAAGAAACTTTTAAAATACTAAATGAGCTGAGCAAAAAACCTGAAAATACTGAATCAACAATTAGTTGTAACATGTTCCAAAATAATTTTTTGGAGAAGGTAGATGCTATCCTCTCCGACATTAGACAGAACATGAAATCCAGCCCCAATACACTTCAGGATGCTCAGACCACTATGGAAGTTACTATCTCACAATTTCCACCATTAGATTTGATGAGTCTGGAACAACTCATGAGTAAAACTAAATCGGGCTCCCCGGCAGATCCATGTCCTCCTAGTGTCTTCTGTGTGGCACATCCTATACTAGAAGATCAGATCTCCTCCCTCCTGAATAAATCACTGGAAACAGAGATGGTACCAGCTAGTTTTAAGGAAGCCCGAGTGAAGCCATTGATAAAGAAGCCAGGAGCCGATCTTACCATCTTGAAAAATTATAGGCCTATCTCTCAATTACCGTTCCTGTCCAAAGTCCTAGAACAACATGTGCTCAAGTCACTGGCCTCGTTCCTGGAGTCTCACCATCTTTTCCAGGAGCGTCAGGCGGGATTTCGGGCACACCACAGCACCGAGTTGGTGATGCTCTCGGTGCTGGATGAGCTCAGAGGGATGGCTGACAGGAAAAAACCGAGCGCCCTGATACTTTTAGATCTTTCAGCGGCGTTCGACACTGTCAGTCATACCCTACTTCTGGACAGACTGGCCAGGTTCGGTATTCGAGATAAAGCCTTTCAATGGCTCCAATCTTTTTTATCAGAGAGGACGCAGCGAATACAGTTGGGAGATTGTCTATCGGAGGTGGGTAACTTGACGTGCGGAGTCCCGCAGGGTTCTGCACTATCCCCGGTATTATTCAATCTTTATATACAACCTCTGATAGACTCCCTGGTAAACATGGGCTGTCAAGTCTTTAACTACGCTGACGACACCCAATTGCTACTTAGCATAGACAATACTGTCTCTGCACAGAAGTATGCTCAGGATGTTCTTAGATTTGTAGTCAGTTGGATAACGGCAAATCTATTGAAAATTAACCCTGAAAAGACCGAGATGTTAGTAGTTTCAACCGCAAGTTCGCCATGGAGTGACTTATATTGGCCTCAAGAATTGGGCCCCACTCCGATACCCTGTGATAAGGTGAAAAGCCTGGGAATTAAAATTGATAGCGAACTGTCAATGACCAGCCAGATCTCTTCGGTTGTTGGAACCTGTACTGGGCTAATCAGACAATTACGCAAACTAGTCCCTTTGCTCTCTACATCCATGCTCCGTACCGTAGTTTCGGCCATTATCATCTCGAGGCTCGACTACGGGAATGCTCTTTATTTGGGTCTACCTAAATGCCTGACCAATAGATTACAAATTGTGCTGAATGATGCTGCACGACTCATTTTTAGACTTCCAAGGAGATCTCATGCCTCCCCCTTGCTTTGGAAGTTACATTGGCTTCCAATTAAACAAAGGGCCGAGTTTAAAAGCCTATGTACGGCGCACAAAGCAATATACGGGCAAGCACCGGCCTATATTAAGGAACGTCTGCAGATCTACAAACCAGAACGAACCTTGAGGTCATCTGAGGCCCAGTTGTTAGTCTGTCCAAGATTTAGACTGACAACGAAGGGTGGGAGATCATTCTCAGCTCTGGTTCCTCAAATTTGGAACAGACTGCCCGAGGCCCTTCGGAAAGAAGGTAATCTGTTGTGTTTTAGGAAAGCATTAAAAACACTTCTTTTTAGGGAAACTCTAGATTCATGTTAAAAAGCGTATGTCGCTGCCCTTCAGATCTATTTAGATGTTGTTTTGTTCTTCGGTCATGAGCGCCTTGAGACCTGTCGGTGAGTTGGCGCTATAGAAACTGAAAATAACAATAACAATAACAATAACCTAATCACACGAGTCAAGGAAGCGTATCCCACGTTATACAGGCCCGTATTCCATTATTCCGTGTTTCAAATGGTGGGGACTTGTGCAGTTTAACTTATCTTACGTCCCACTCTTTACATACTTCTGGGCTTCAATGTATCCCTGGTTAAGGCAGTCACTGAAGAAAACCTCTTCATGGGGCATCAGAAGTAGAACACAGAGTAAGGAACGTGTTAGATTCCGAATGCGTACGTAAGGGAATGTGTTATCTCTTGGATTGGAAAGGGAGTGGACCCGAGAACAGAAGATGCAAACATGTGGAGCTAATGCATGCACCTTGCTTGATAGAAGAGACCCGTGAGTGTCACCCCAGTGGCGTAGCTAGCCACTTTGCCGCCTAGTCGCGGACACAGCAGGTCTGGACGGGCTGTTCACCCTTGTTGTCTTCTACTAGCATTTCGTACTGCAAAGAGAACTTCTATGAGGCATCCAGCTCTCGCGAGAGTTCTCAGAAGAACATGGCGGCCATCTTGGGTGGCTGTATAAAAGTTCCGCCCAGCGCCATTGCAGTTGCACTCCAAAATGGTGAGTGTAGGGGTAGCGTCCCATGTACCGGGATCTGTTTTATTATGACACATAACCATCTGACAGTGAGAGAGCGTTGACCATTATTGAACATCAAGGGTGACGAATCACGGATCTGCTGAGACAGCTCAGAGTGCTGTGGAGATCCTTCTGAAGCCATCGACTAGAGTTCTAGCCTACGAAGGAGAACGGAAACTCTATTCATGAAGGCTGTAACCTTTTCTGTTGTTGCACGTTAGCTGGGAACAGTGTGGCAAACACAGGGCCTGATTCACAGAACTAACTTAACCCCTTCGGTGCATGAGCGTCGGTTGGCCTGTGCTCATGACGGAACCGTTCCGTCATGAGTCCATAGGTTCTTTAGAACCTTAAGCACCGCAGCGGAATTCGCGCAGCACTGAAGGCGT
Organism: Lissotriton helveticus; assembly: GCF_964261635.1. NCBI lineage: Eukaryota > Metazoa > Chordata > Amphibia > Caudata > Salamandridae > Lissotriton > Lissotriton helveticus. Next base: position 1,191,429,686 of record NC_136071.1, on the reverse strand, counting down.
TAAGACAAAATCATAAACTTACTACCATTTTGGTATTCACAGAAGGCACTTACTCATTTTGGTATTCACAGAAGTTAGGAGTCCTAAATGCCTTCTGTGAATACTGAAAGTCTTAAAGTTCGGATTTTTCTCAGTTTAGGAGTCCTAAAACTGAGAAAAATCCTAACTTTAAGACTTTCAGTATTCACAGAAGGCATTTAGGACTCCTAACTTTACTACTCCTAAACTGAGAAAAATCCTAACTTTAAGACTTTCGGTATTCACAGAAGGCATTTAGGAGTCCTAAAATTAGAACTCCTAACTTCTGTGAATACCGAAATGAGTAAGTGCCTTCTGTGAATACCGAAATGGTAGTAAGTTTAGGATTTTGTCTTAAGTTAGTTCTATGAATCGGGCCCACAGAGACAGGTCCCCTCCCAACTTTCTGTTTCCCTCGTTTAGTCTTTTCAGACTCTTCTGTTTCTGTCATAGACCGTGTGAAGTTTTAGACAGTCGTAGAAGCCCAAGAAATATCTGCACCCTATGCACCTGCTTTTCAGGATTGTTGATACATTCTAAATATATCCGATCATTATGATAATCGACTAGACGCATTTGATTGTTTGCCTTATGCTGATTTAGTGTCTGCTACTTTTAAAATAATAATTAAAAGGAGATAATATTGATAATTAGGTCCTATCAAAACCCAGGAATCAGACTAGAGGTAAGAGAGGAATTTTGCGCCAGGGCTATCGAGGCAGAGATCCCGTCAGTTTACAGAATCAGCTTTAGTCAGAGGCGACAGCGGGGATAAATGATCTTCCATCGGGCACTGTTTATGTTCCGCAAAACACACAGGAAGATGGACGGAATGTTGCACATTGGCAAAACATTCACCCCTAGTCACAGATCTGGGTTTAATCCATCGTTATTTTGCTCACCACACCACCTCAGTTTAGACATGGCCATATGCAAATCAGTCTGACCCTGTTCCTCATGGGAACAGTCCAGCTCGAACTACCAGGCCATGTCTTCCCTGGACCGGAATCAAGCCTCCGAGGACCGGTTTCTTCCATTACAGCCGTCTTCAGCCAGGATAGCTTGACTTCAGCGGCGTAGTGAGCACGGGACCCACAGGGTCAAGACCAATTTGCATATGGCCATGTCTGAACTGGGGTGGCTTGGTGAGCAAAATAACGATGGATTAATCCCAGATCTGTGACTGGGGGTGAATGGTTTGCCATTGTGCAACATTCCTTCCATCATCTTGTGTGTTTTTCTGTTCACCCTATGTGGGAAGGGTATGCCCAGACGTGGGTCCCGTGCTCACTACGCCACTGGAGTCAAGCTATCCTGGCTGAAGACAGCTGATAGCCAGAAACCGGTCCTTGGATGCTTGATTCCAGTCCAGGGAAGGCATGGCTTGGCAGTTGGGGCTGGACTGTTCCCATGAGGCACAGGGTCAGGACTGATTTGCATATGGCCATGTCTGAACTGGGGTGGTGTGGTGAGCAAAATAACGATGGATTAAACCCAGATCTGTGACTGGGGGTGAAGGTTTTTCCTTTTGTTCCAGCCTCATGCCAGCTGCGATATTTGCAATTGTGTTACAAAAACACAGATACGCTGTGCGAACCATCTTCAAAACTCGACAACAGGCTTACTATCTACTACCTTAACCCACAGTTAGCATAGCGCCTAGAAATAGCTTGAGGGTGTTAGAATTGTATAACTCAATGACAATGTTGGAGTATTTCTTGTTGTTTTCATTGGCCATGACACGTTTCATTGCCTTGCTTTTTATTTTCTGCATGGTTGTCATTCACATTGTATGCACTAGGTTAGGATTTAAAAAATATTCTAAAATACATGTCCTGTTTCTTAGCGCTATTCTTGAGTGTGTTATTCATTAATGGAAGCAAACTGGAGTTCCGCTGTGTCCCTGAATTCATCTTGTGGGAAAGATCGTTACCAGGAAACACTTCCTGCACAGCAGTGCTCAGTGGGTTGTGTATGGGTTGCACTGCAACCAGATTTCTAATTCGTATCGGCACATTGACTGAGTCCTTTTGCTAGGTGGTCAGATATGCGATTGGGGGCGGGGGTGTCAGTCTGTCTGTCTGGTGGGAGGTACCAGAGAACCTATCAATAGAAGAACTGGGACAATATACACCAGTACGTAGTTCCACTACCCCCTGAAAGGTGATAAGGCACATTTACTTTAAAAAAGGGATGTGGGGTCTAGTAGTGCATAGGGCATGTTTCCACCCAGGATAGCAGTATATCACGCATGCTCCGTGAATGCCTCATTACCGGGCCCTAGGTGCGCCCCTAGTCAGCCTGGGCCACATTTCATCCTCAGGAGTCTCCCTGAACCTACATAAATCTCCCTATTTACAGCAAATCTTGCAAGTTACATTATTTACTCATTACAGAACCTTGCAGACATGACTGTGCAGCTTCACAAGCCCCCCTTAACACTAGTGTTTGTGTATTGCCGTGGAAGTGATAGGGCTCCGAACAGAGACATGTTCACAGGGCTCATCCTATCAACCTCAAAAAGATGAAAGGCTGAGTCTTCCCAGCTGTGATTAGAACAGATGATTGCAGGTTACAGTGAGATTTCAGCAGGTGCATTGACCCACACGGCTCTCACCAGAGTTACTGTCTGTTTCAGTGGAGTCTGTCCCAGGCATTACACAGTGCCAGCCTACCAGAACACTGGCATCTCGTATGCCAAGGCCACGAGGGGCACCGTCCTGTACACTTGATATGCTCTGTGCAGGGGAGTAGGATCTGCATCTTATTGTTACCCCCACTTTTAGCTGATGTATCACTGGTTTTGACTTAGATTGACTGGGGTCCTGCTATCTAGGGCACCTGTGTTCTCACACTGCACCCGTCCTCCGTGGGTCCCCTGTGCCACTACCTTGGGTGGTTCCCTGGGGTCCCAGTGCTCTAGGAACTGTGTCTAGTGAAGTCGTGGTTGTTATACCACTTTCTTAGTATATGGTTTGGTCTCCCCCTTGGAGCCTGCTGTGTATTGTCCTATTTACTGTCATTGTAGTGATTTAATATTGTGTGCTTTGTGCTCTTATCTCATAAAGTGGTTAGTAGAGAGTGTTTAATAATAAATACATATATTTTATATATCTCTTGTGTGGTTCTCCTTTCATTTGGTCATTCAGGAGGTTGTGATCTGGTAAAAACAAGCTGCTTTACACTCCTTCGACTCTTAGCCTGAAGGCTGCTCTCCACAGCTACCACTAGGATAGCTTTCAATAAAGGTTGTCTTTAACCTATCATCAATAAGGGTCGTTTGGACTGGTACAAGGTGCCCACTTTAATTAGTGGACAGTATATACCAGGCCAGCTTCTCACACTCTGTAATCAGCATCTTTTGCCCAGCCCACAGGAGCCATGTTTCCGCACGTCACGTGATCAGACCTTAGAGTTTCATTATCAGTCCTGCGAGCTGTTGACGTCACATGCACAGACATGCATAAGAAGGGGCCGTCCTGTTAACAGGAGCCCGGCGGTGACTCCTGCAGGTGCATAGGAGGAGAGAGCGCTGGAGGAGGCAGCCGTGTGTGCCATGACCTGAAGAGGTTCACCTGACACACTGCCCCTACCTGCACGGGCACGAGTCTTCCCTGCCCTGGGCCTGGCATGAGGTTGCCAAGTGGGTGATGGATCACCGCGCATCATTGCACCCTGGTGCTGGCACCAGAGCTGGATTGAAAACATGTTTGGTTGCATGTTCCTGAGCAATGGGCGGGGCCTCTTGGGTGGGTGTGCCCTCAGGGTTAGAAGAGGTTTTGCCGCCCAGAGGGAGTGGCATGGAGCATGCCCGTCATTTATTTATTTGAGGCATTTTATATAGCGCTAACATGACTCATCAGGGTATCAGAACGCTGTACAGAGAGCAGTCTAGTAACACATATCTCACCCAGGATAAATCCCCACTTGGCACCCTATAGTCTCACCCATGGGGCCGCTTGGTACCTACGTGGTCTCACCCACGGGGCCGCTTGGCACCAACTAGGTCTCACCCACGGGGCCGCTTGGCACCAACAAGGTCTCACCCATGGGGCTGATTGCCACAAACAAGGTCCCACCCATGGGGCCAATTGGCACCAACTAGGTCTCACCCACGGGGCCGCTTGGCACCAACTAGGTCTCACCCACGGGGCCGCTTGGCACCAACAAGGTCTCACCCATGGGGCCAATTGGCACCAACGAGGTCTCACCCATAATACCGGGCCGTTTGGCACCAACGAGGCCTCACCCATGGCATGTGCCTCGTGGCACCCTCGAGGGTGTGGCCGCTTCCACGCAGGGCCGTTATTAGGTTGTTTTTCTGTGGGATTCTTCCAGAGATTATGTCAGATTAGCGCTCAGAAGCCGCTGCCTCGTGTTTCCTGCCTCCTTGAGCTGTGCTGGGCTGAGCTGCACGGTGAGGGGGTCGCGGGGGCCCAGCCCTGCCCCCTGGCACGTCTGGGCCTGCGGGGGGATTAGCCCAGGATGGGGGGGTTGGGGCGGCGTATGGCCTGCACGGAGACAGCGCACAGAGGCCCACTGCCTGCGCTCTCACCCACTAGACCCGGCGGATCAGAGGGTAGGTACCCCCCAGGCCGGGCTGCCCGCGGGCAGGAAGGGGTCACCTTAAAGTACCCACCCCTGCTGCCAACACATTTAATGGGAGAGTACCTGCACTTCTCAGGACTGCTGCAATGCATTTAATGGGAGAGTACCTGCACTTTTCAGCACTGCTGCAATGCATTTAATGGGAGAGTACTGGCACTTCTCAGCACTGCTGCAATGCATTTAATGGGAGAGTACCAGCACTTCTCAGCACTGCTGCGATATATTTAATGGGAGAGTACCTGCACTGCTCAGCACTGCTGCAATACATTTAAAGGGAGAGTACAGACACGTCTCAGCACTGCTGCAATACATTTAAAGGGAGAGTACAGACACTTCTCAGCACCGCTGCAATACATTTAATGGGAGAGTACCTGCACTTCCCAGCACTGCTGCGATACATTTCATGGCAGAGTACCTGCACTTCCTACCACTGCTGCAACACATTTAATGGGAGAGTACCTGCACTTCCCAGCACTGCTGCGATACATTTAATTGGAGAGTACCTGCACTTCCCACCACTGCTGCAATACATTTAAAGGGAGAGTACAGACACTTCTCAGCACTGCTGCAATACATTTAAAGGGAGAGTACCTGCACTTCCCACCACTGCTGCAATACATTTAATGGGTAAGTACGGGCCCTTCTCTAGCATTACTGCAATACAATGGGACAGTACCTGCACTTCTCAGCACAGCTGCAATACATTAATGGGAGAGTACGGGCACTTACCAGCACAGCACAGCTGCAATACATTTAATGGGAGAGTACCTGCACTTCTCAGCACTGCTGCAATACATTTAGTGGGAGAGTACCTGCACTTCTCAGCACAGCTGCAATACATTTAATGAGAGAAAACCGGCACTTCTAGGCACTGCTGCAATACATTTAATGGGAGAGTACCTGCACTTCTCAGCACTGCTGCAATACATTTAATGGGAGAGTACATGCACTTCTCAGCACTGCTGCAATACATTTAATGGGAGAGTACCGGCACTTCTCAGCAATGCTGCAATACATTTAATGGGAGAGTACCTGCACTTCTCAGCACTGCTGCAATACATTTAATGGGAGAGTACCTGCACTTCTCAGCACTACTGCAATACATTTAATGGGAGACTACCTGCACTTCTGAGCACTGCTGCAATACATTTAATGGGAGAGTACCGGCACTTCTCAGCACTGCTGCAATATATTTATTGGGAGAGTACCTGCACTTCTCGGAACTGCTGCAATACATTTAATGGGAGAGTACCGGCACTCCTCAGCACTGCTGCAATACATTTAATGGGAGAGTACCTGCACTTCTCAGCACTGCTGCAATACATTTAATGGGAGAGTACCTGCACTTCTCAGCACTGCTGCAATACATTTAATGGGAGAGTACATGCACTTCTCAGCACTGCTGCAATACATTTAATGGGAGAGTACCGGCACTTCTCAGCACTGCTGCAATACATTTAATGGGAGAGTACCTGCACCTTTCAGCACTGCTGCAATACATTTAATGGGAGAGTACCTGCACTTCTCAGCACTGCTGCAATACATTTAATGGGAGAGTACCTGCACTTCTGAGCACTGCTGCAATACATTTAATGGGAGAGTACCGGCACTTTTCAGCACTGCTGCAATATATTTATTGGGAGAGTACCTGCACTTCTCGGAACTGCCGCAATACATTTAATGGGAGAGTACCGGCACTTCTCAGCACTGCTGCAATACATTTAATGGGAGAGTACCTGCACTTCTCAGCACTGCTGCAATACATTTAATGGGAGAGTACCTGCACTTCTCAGCACTGCTGCAATACATTTAATGGGAGAGTACCGGCACTTCTCAGCACTGCTGCAATATATTTATTGGGAGAGTACCTGCACTTCTCGGAACTGCTGCAATACATTTAATGGGAGAGTACCGGCACTTCTCAGCACTGCTGCAGTACATTTAATGGGAGAGTACCTGCCCTTCTCATCGCTGCTGCAGTACATTTATTGGGAGAGTACCTGCACTTCTCGGGACTGCTGCAATACATTTAAAGGGAGAGTACCGGCACTTCTCATCACTGCTGTAGTACATTTATTGCGAGTGTACCTGCACTTCTCGGACTGCTGCAATACATTTAATGGGAGAGTACCGGCACTTCTCTGCACTGCTGCAGTACATTTAATGGGAGAGTACTGGCACTTCTCATCACTGCTGCAGTACATTTATTGGGAGAGTACCTGCACTTCTCGGGACTGCTGCAATACATTTAATGGGAGAGTACAGGCACTTCTCATCACTGCTGCAGTACATTTATTGGGAGTGAACCTGCACTTCTCGGGACTGCTGCAATACATTTAATGGGAGAGTACCTGCACTTCTCAGCACTGCTGCAATACATTTAATGGGAGAGTACCAGCACTTCTCAGCACTGCTGCAATACATTTAATGGGAGAATACCGGCACTTCTTAGCACTGCTGCAGTACATTTAATGGGAGAGTACCGGCACTTCTCAGCACTGCTGCAGTACATTTAATGGGAGAGTACCTGCACTTCTCATCACTGCTGCAGTACATTTATTGGGAGAGTACCTGCACTTCTCGGGACTGCTGCAATACATTTAAAGGGAGAGTACCAGCACTTCTCATCACTGCTGCAGTACATTTAATGGGAGAGTACCGGCACTTCTCAGCACTGCTGTAATACATTTAATGGGAGAGTACAGCACTTCTCAGCACTGCTGCAGTACATTTAATGGGAGAGTACCTGCACTTCTCGGGACTGCTGCAATACATTTAAAGTAAGAGTACTGGCACTTCTCATCACTGCTGCAGTACATTTATTGGGAGTGTACCTGCACTTCTCGGACTGCTGCAATACATTTAATGGGAGAGTACCGGCACTTCTCAGCACTGCTGCAGTACATTTAATGGGAGAGTACTGGCACTTCTCATCACTGCTGCAGTACATTTATTGGGAGAGTACCTGCACTTCTCGGGACTGCTGCAATACATTTAATGGGAGAGTACCGGCACTTCTCATCACTGCTGCAGTACATTTATTGGGAGTGAACCTGCACTTCTCGGGACTGCTGCAATACATTTAATGGGAGAGTACCTGCACTTCTCAGCACTGCTGCAATACATTTAATGGGAGAGTACCAGCACTTCTCAGCACTGCTGCAATACATTTAATGGGAGAATACCGGCACTTCTCAGCACTGCTGCAGTACATTTAATGGGAGAGTACCGGCACTTCTCAGCACTGCTGCAGTACATTTAATGGGAGAGTACAGACACTTCTCAGCACTGCTGCAATACATTTAATGGGAGAGTACCGGCACTTCTCAGCACTGCTGCAGTACATTTAATGGGAGAGTACAGACACTTCTCAGCACTGCTGCAATACATTTAATGGGAGAGTACCAGCACTTCTCAGCACTGCTGCAATGCATTTAATGGGAGAGTACCTGCACTTCTCATCACTGCTGCAGTACATTTATTGGGAGAGTACCTGCACTTCTCGGGACTGCTGCAATACATTTAAAGGGAGAGTACCAGCACTTCTCATCACTGCTGCAGTACATTTAATGGGAGAGTACCGGCACTTCTCAGCACTGCTGCAATACATTTAATGGGAGAGTACAGCACTTCTCAGCACTGCTGCAGTACATTTAATGGGAGAGTACCTGCACTTCTCGGGACTGCTGCAATACATTTAAAGTAAGAGTACTGGCACTTCTCATCACTGCTGCAGTACATTTATTGGGAGTGTACCTGCACTTCTCGGACTGCTGCAATACATTTAATGGGAGAGTACCGGCACTTCTCAGCACTGCTGCAGTACATTTAATGGGAGAGTACTGGCACTTCTCATCACTGCTGCAGTACATTTATTGGGAGAGTACCTGCACTTCTCGGGACTGCTGCAATACATTTAATGGGAGAGTACCGGCACTTCTCATCATTGCTGCAGTACATTTATTGGGAGTGAACCTGCACTTCTCGGGACTGCTGCAATACATTTAATGGGAGAGTACCTGCACTTCTCAGCACTGCTGCAATACATTTAATGGGAGAGTACCAGCACTTCTCAGCAATGCTGCAATACATTTAATGGGAGAGTACCGGCACTTCTCAGCACTGCTGCAGTACATTTAATGGGAGAGTGCCGGCACTTCTCAGCACTGCTGCAGTACATTTAATGGGATAGTACAGACACTTCTCAGCACTGCTGCAATACATTTAATGGGAGAGTACCGGCACTTCTCAGCACTGCTGCAGTACATTTAATGGGAGAGTACAGACACTTCTCAGCAATGCTGCAATACATTTAATGGGAGACTACCAGCACTTCTCAGCACTGCTGCAATACATTTAATGGGAGAGTACCGGCACTTCTCAGCACTGCTGCAGTACATTTAATGGAAGAGTACCGGCACTTCTCAGCACTGCTGCAATACATTTAATGTGAGAGTACCTGCACTTCTCAGCACTGCTGCAATACATTTAATGGGAGAGTACAGACACTTCTCAGCACTGCTGCAATGCATTTAATGGGAGAGTACCGGCACTTCTCAGCACTGCTGCAGTACATTTAATGGAAGAGTACCGGCACTTCTCAGCACTGCTGCAATACATTTAATGTGAGAGTACCTGCACTTCTCAGCACTGCTGCAATACATTTAATGGGAGAGTACAGACACTTCTCAGCACTGCTGCAATGCATTTAATGGGAGAGTACCGGCACTTCTCAGCACTGCTGCAATACATTTAATGGGAGAGTACAGGCACTTCTCAGCACTGCTGCAATACATTTAGTGAGAGAGTACCGGCACTTCTCAGCACTGCTGCAATACATTTAATGGGAGAGTACAGGCACTTCTCAGCACTGCTGCATTACATTTAATGTGAGAGTACCTGCACTTCTCAGCACTGCTGCAATACATTTAATGGGGGAGTACAGGCACTTCTCAGCACTGCTGCAGTACATTTAATAGGAGAGTACTGGCACTTCTCATCACTGCTGCAGTACATTTATTGGGAGAGTACCTGCACTTCTCGGGACTGCTGCAATACATTTAATGGGAGAGTACCAGCACTTCTCATCACTGCTGCAGTACATTTATTGGGAGTGTACCTGCACTTCTCGGGACTGCTGCAATACATTTAGTGAGAGAGTACCGGCACTTCTCAGCACTGCTGCAATACATTTAATGGGAGAGTACAGGCACTTCTCAGCACTGCTGCAATACATTTAATGGAAGAGTACCAGCACTTCTCAGCACTGCTGCAATACATTTAATGGGAGAGTACCAGCACGTCTCAGCACTGCTGCAATACATTTATTGGGAGAGTACCAGCACTTATCATCACTGCTGCAATACATTTAAAGGGAGAGTACTGGCACTTCTCAGCACTGCTGCAATATATTTAATGGGAGAGTACAGGCACTTCTCAGCACTGCTGCAGTACATTTAATGGGAGAGTACTGGCACTTCTCATCACTGCTGCAGTACATTTATTGGGAGAGTACCTGCACTTCTCGGGACTTCTGCAATACATTTAATGGGAGAGTACCGGCACTTCTTATCACTGCTGCAGTACATTTATTGGGAGTGTGCCTGCACTTCTCGGGACTGCTGCAATACATTTAGTGAGAGAGTACCGGCACTTCTCAGCACTGCTGCAATACATTTAATGGGAGAGTACAGGCACTTCTCAGCACTGCTGCAATATATTTAATGGAAGAGTACTGGCACTTCTCAGCACTGCTGCGATACATTTAATGGGAGAGTACCGGCACTTCTCAGCACTGCTGCAATACATTTAATGGAAGAGTACTGGCACTTCTCAGCACTGCTGCAATACATTTAATGGGAGAGTACCGGCACTTCTCAGCACTGATTCAATACATTTAATGGGAGAGTACAGGCACTTCTCAGCACTGCTGCAATACATTTAATGGGAGAGTACCGGCACTTCTCAGCACTGGTGCAATACATTTAATGGGAGAGTACAGGCACTTCTCAGCACTGCTGCAATACATTTAATGGAAGACTACTGGCACTTCTCAGCACTGCTGCAATACATTTAATGGGAGAGTACCGGCACTTCTCAGCACTGATTCAATACATTTAATGGGAGAGTACAGGCACTTCTCAGCACTGCTGCAATACATTTAATGGGAGAGTACCGGCACTTCTTGGCACTGCTGCAATACATTTAATGTGAGAGTACCGGCACTTCTCAGCACTGCTGCAATACATTTAATGGGGGAGTACAGGCACTTCTCAGCACTGCTGCAGTACATTTAATAGGAGAGTACTGGCACTTCTCATCACTGCTGCAGTACATTTATTGGGAGAGTACCTGCACTTCTCGGGACTGCTGCAATACATTTAATGGGAGAGTACCAGCACTTCTCATCACTGCTGCAGTACATTTATTGGGAGTGTACCTGCACTTCTCGGGACTGCTGCAATACATTTAGTGAGAGAGTACCGGCACTTCTCAGCACTGCTGCAATACATTGAATGGGAGAGTACAGGCACTTCTCAGCACTGCTGCAATACATTTAATGGAAGAATACCAGCACTTCTCAGCACTGCTGCAATACATTTAATGGGAGAGTACCAGCACTTCTCAGCACTGCTGCAATACATTTAATGGGAGAGTACCAGCACTTATCATCACTGCTGCAATACATTTAAAGGGAGAGTACTGGCACTTCTCAGCACTGCTGCAATATATTTAATGGGAGAGTACAGGCACTTCTCAGCACTGCTGCAGTACATTTAATGGGAGAGTACTGGCACTTCTCATCACTGCTGCAGTACATTTATTGGGAGAGTACCTGCACTTCTCGGGACTGCTGCAATACATTTAATGGGAGAGTACCGGCACTTCTCATCACTGCTGCAGTACATTTATTGGGAGTGTACCTGCACTTCTCGGGACTGCTGCAATACATTTAGTGAGAGAGTACCAGCACTTCTCAGCACTGCTGCAATACATTTAATGGGAGAGTACAGGCACTTCTCAGCACTGCTGCAATACATTTAATGGAAGAGTACTGGCACTTCTCAGCACTGCTGCGATACATTTAATGGGAGAGTACAGGCACTTCTCAGCACTGCTGCAATACATTTAATGGAAGAGTACTGGCACTTCTCAGCACTGCTGCAATACATTTAATGGGAGAGTACCGGCACTTCTCAGCACTGATTCAATACATTTAATGGGAGAGTACAGGCACTTATCAGCACTGCTGCAATACATTTAATGGGAGAGTACCGGCACTTCTCAGCACTGGTGCAATACATTTAATGGGAGAGTACAGGCACTTCTCAGCACTGCTGCAATACATTTAATGGAAGAGTACTGGCACTTCTCAGCACTGCTGCAATACATTTATTGGGAGAGTACCGGCACTTCTCAGCACTGATTCAATACATTTAATGGGAGAGTACAGGCACTTCTCAGCACTGCTGCAATACATTTAATGGGAGAGTACCGGCACTTCTCAGCACTGCTGCAATACATTTAATGGGAGAGTACCGGCACTTCTCAGCACTGGTGCAATACATTTAATGGGAGAGTACAGGCACTTCTCAGCACTGCTGCAATACATTTAATGGGAGAGTACCGGCACTTCTCAGCACTGCTGCAGTACATTTAATGGGAGAGTACAGACACTTCTCAGCAATGCTGCAGTACATTTATTGGGAGAGTACCTGCACTTCTCGGGACTGCTGCAATACATTTAATGGGAGAGTACCGGCACTTCTCATCACTGCTGCAGTACATTTATTGGGAGTGAACCTGCACTTCTCGGGACTGCTGCAATACATTTAATGGGAGAGTACCTGCACTTCTCAGCACTGCTGCAATACATTTAATGGGAGAGTACCAGCACTTCTCAGCACTGCTGCAATACATTTAATGGGAGAATACCGGCACTTCTCAGCACTGCTGCAGTACATTTAATGGGAGAGTACCGGCACTTCTCAGCACTGCTGCAGTACATTTAATGGGAGAGTACAGACACTTCTCAGCACTGCTGCAATACATTTAATGGGAGAGTACCGGCACTTCTCAGCACTGCTGCAGTACATTTAATGGGAGAGTACAGACACTTCTCAGCACTGCTGCAATACATTTAATGGGAGAGTACCAGCACTTCTCAGCACTGCTGCAATGCATTTAATGGGAGAGTACCTGCACTTCTCATCACTGCTGCAGTACATTTATTGGGAGAGTACCTGCACTTCTCGGGACTGCTGCAATACATTTAAAGTAAGAGTACTGGCACTTCTCATCACTGCTGCAGTACATTTATTGGCAGTGTACCTGCACTTCTCGGACTGCTGCAATACATTTAATGGGAGAGTACCGGCACTTCTCAGCACTGCTGCAGTACATTTAATGGGAGAGTACTGGCACTTCTCATCACTGCTGCAGTACATTTATTGGGAGAGTACCTGCACTTCTCGGGACTGCTGCAATACATTTAATGGGAGAGTACCGGCACTTCTCATCATTGCTGCAGTACATTTATTGGGAGTGAACCTGCACTTCTCGGGACTGCTGCAATACATTTAATGGGAGAGTACCTGCACTTCTCAGCACTGCTGCAATACATTTAATGGGAGAGTACCAGCACTTCTCAGCACTGCTGCAATACATTTAATGGGAGAGTACCGGCACTTCTCAGCACTGCTGCAGTACATTTAATGGGAGAGTGCCGGCACTTCTCAGCACTGCTGCAGTACATTTAATGGGATAGTACAGACACTTCTCAGCACTGCTGCAATACATTTAATGGGAGAGTACCGGCACTTCTCAGCACTGCTGCAGTACATTTAATGGGAGAGTACAGACACTTCTCAGCAATGCTGCAATACATTTAATGGGAGAGTACCAGCACTTCTCAGCACTGCTGCAATACATTTAATGTGAGATTACCGGCACTTCTCAGCACTGCTGCAGTACATTTAATGGAAGAGTACCGGCACTTCTCAGCACTGCTGCAATACATTTAATGTGAGAGTACCTGCACTTCTCAGCACTGCTGCAATACATTTAATGGGAGAGTACAGACACTTCTCAGCACTGCTGCAATGCTTTTAATGGGAGAGTACCGGCACTTCTCAGCACTGCTGCAATACATTTAATGGGAGAGTACCTGCACTTCTCAGCACTGCTGCAATACATTTAATGGGAGAGTACAGACACTTCTCAGCACTGCTGCAATGCATTTAATGGGAGAGTACCGGCACTTCTCAGCACTGCTGCAATACATTTAATGGGAGAGTACAGGCACTTCTCAGCACTGCTGCAATACATTTAGTGAGAGAGTACCGGCACTTCTCAGCACTGCTGCAATACATTTAATGGGAGAGTACAGGCACTTCTCAGCACTGCTGCATTACATTTAATGTGAGAGTACCGGCACTTCTCAGCACTGCTGCAATACATTTAATGGGGGAGTACAGGCACTTCTCAGCACTGCTGCAGTACATTTAATAGGAGAGTACTGGCACTTCTCATCACTGCTGCAGTACATTTATTGGGAGAGTACCTGCACTTCTCGGGACTGCTGCAATACATTTAATGGGAGAGTACCAGCACTTCTCATCACTGCTGCAGTACATTTATTGGGAGTGTACCTGCACTTCTCGGGACTGCTGCAATACATTTAGTGAGAGAGTACCGGCACTTCTCAGCACTGCTGCAATACATTGAATGGGAGAGTACAGGCACTTCTCAGCACTGCTGCAATACATTTAATGGAAGAATACCAGCACTTCTCAGCACTGCTGCAATACATTTATTGGGAGAGTACCAGCACTTCTCAGCACTGCTGCAATACATTTAATGGGAGAGTACCAGCACTTATCATCACTGCTGCAATACATTTAAAGGGAGAGTACTGGCACTTCTCAGCACTGCTGCAATATATTTAATGGGAGAGTACAGGCACTTCTCAGCACTGCTGCAGTACATTTAATGGGAGAGTACTGGCACTTCTCATCACTGCTGCAGTACATTTATTGGGAGAGTACCTGCACTTCTCGGGACTGCTGCAATACATTTAATGGGAGAGTACCGGCACTTCTCATCACTGCTGCAGTACATTTATTGGGAGTGTACCTGCACTTCTCGGGACTGCTGCAATACATTTAGTGAGAGAGTACCAGCACTTCTCAGCACTGCTGCAATACATTTAATGGGAGAGTACAGGCACTTCTCAGCACTGCTGCAATACATTTAATGGAAGAGTACTGGCACTTCTCAGCACTGCTGCGATACATTTAATGGGAGAGTACAGGCACTTCTCAGCACTGCTGCAATACATTTAATGGAAGAGTACTGGCACTTCTCAGCACTGCTGCAATACATTTAATGGGAGAGTACCGGCACTTCTCAGCACTGATTCAATACATTTAATGGGAGAGTACAGGCACTTATCAGCACTGCTGCAATACATTTAATGGGAGAGTACCGGCACTTCTCAGCACTGGTGCAATACATTTAATGGGAGAGTACAGGCACTTCTCAGCACTGCTGCAATACATTTAATGGAAGAGTACTGGCACTTCTCAGCACTGCTGCAATACATTTATTGGGAGAGTACCGGCACTTCTCAGCACTGATTCAATACATTTAATGGGAGAGTACAGGCACTTCTCAGCACTGCTGCAATACATTTAATGGGAGAGTACCGGCAATTCTCAGCACTGCTGCAATACATTTAATGGGAGAGTACCGGCACTTCTCAGCACTGGTGCAATACATTTAATGGGAGAGTACAGGCACTTCTCAGCACTGCTGCAATACATTTAATGGGAGAGTACCGGCACTTCTCAGCACTGCTGCAGTACATTTAATGGGAGAGTACAGACACTTCTCAGCAATGCTGCAGTACATTTATTGGGAGAGTACCTGCACTTCTCGGGACTGCTGCAATACATTTAATGGGAGAGTACCGGCACTTCTCATCACTGCTGCAGTACATTTATTGGGAGTGAACCTGCACTTCTCGGGACTGCTGCAATACATTTAATGGGAGAGTACCTGCACTTCTCAGCACTGCTGCAATACATTTAATGGGAGAGTACCAGCACTTCTCAGCACTGCTGCAATACATTTAATGGGAGAATACCGGCACTTCTCAGCACTGCTGCAGTACATTTAATGGGAGAGTACCGGCACTTCTCAGCACTGCTGCAGTACATTTAATGGGAGAGTACAGACACTTCTCAGCACTGCTGCAATACATTTAATGGGAGAGTACCGGCACTTCTCAGCACTGCTGCAGTACATTTAATGGGAGAGTACAGACACTTCTCAGCACTGCTGCAATACATTTAATGGGAGAGTACCAGCACTTCTCAGCACTGCTGCAATGCATTTAATGGGAGAGTACCTGCACTTCTCATCACTGCTGCAGTACATTTATTGGGAGAGTACCTGCACTTCTCGGGACTGCTGCAATACATTTAAAGTAAGAGTACTGGCACTTCTCATCACTGCTGCAGTACATTTATTGGGAGTGTACCTGCACTTCTCGGACTGCTGCAATACATTTAATGGGAGAGTACCGGCACTTCTCAGCACTGCTGCAGTACATTTAATGGGAGAGTACTGGCACTTCTCATCACTGCTGCAGTACATTTATTGGGAGAGTACCTGCACTTCTCGGGACTGCTGCAATACATTTAATGGGAGAGTACCGGCACTTCTCATCATTGCTGCAGTACATTTATTGGGAGTGAACCTGCACTTCTCGGGACTGCTGCAATACATTTAATGGGAGAGTACCTGCACTTCTCAGCACTGCTGCAATACATTTAATGGGAGACTACCAGCACTTCTCAGCACTGCTGCAATACATTTAATGGGAGAGTACCGGCACTTCTCAGCACTGCTGCAGTACATTTAATGGGAGAGTGCCGGCACTTCTCAGCACTGCTGCAGTACATTTAATGGGATAGTACAGACACTTCTCAGCACTGCTGCAATACATTTAATGGGAGAGTACCGGCACTTCTCAGCACTGCTGCAGTACATTTAATGGGAGAGTACAGACACTTCTCAGCAATGCTGCAATACATTTAATGGGAGAGTACCAGCACTTCTCAGCACTGCTGCAATACATTTAATGTGAGATTACCGGCACTTCTCAGCACTGCTGCAGTACATTTAATGGAAGAGTACCGGCACTTCTCAGCACTGCTGCAATACATTTAATGTGAGAGTACCTGCACTTCTCAGCACTGCTGCAATACATTTAATGGGAGAGTACAGACACTTCTCAGCACTGCTGCAATGCTTTTAATGGGAGAGTACCGGCACTTCTCAGCACTGCTGCAATACATTTAATGGGAGAGTACCTGCACTTCTCAGCACTGCTGCAATACATTTAATGGGAGAGTACAGACACTTCTCAGCACTGCTGCAATGCATTTAATGGGAGAGTACCGGCACTTCTCAGCACTGCTGCAATACATTTAATGGGAGAGTACAGGCACTTCTCAGCACTGCTGCAATACATTTAGTGAGAGAGTACCGGCACTTCTCAGCACTGCTGCAATACATTTAATGGGAGAGTACAGGCACTTCTCAGCACTGCTGCATTACATTTAATGTGAGAGTACCGGCACTTCTCAGCACTGCTGCAATACATTTAATGGGGGAGTACAGGCACTTCTCAGCACTGCTGCAGTACATTTAATAGGAGAGTACTGGCACTTCTCATCACTGCTGCAGTACATTTATTGGGAGAGTACCTGCACTTCTCGGGACTGCTGCAATACATTTAATGGGAGAGTACCAGCACTTCTCATCACTGCTGCAGTACATTTATTGGGAGTGTACCTGCACTTCTCGGGACTGCTGCAATACATTTAATGGGAGAGTACCGGCACTTCTCAGCACTGCTGCAATACATTTAATGGGAGAGTACAGGCACTTCTCAGCACGGCTGCAATACATTTAATGGAAGAGTACCAGCACTTCTCAGCACTGCTGCAATACATTTAATGGGAGAGTACCAGCACTTCTCAGCACTGCTGCAATACATTTATTGGGAGAGTACCAGCACTTATCATCACTGCTGCAATACATTTAAAGGGAGAGTACTGGCACTTCTCAGCACTGCTGCAATATATTTAATGGGAGAGTACAGGCACTTCTCAGCACTGCTGCAGTACATTTAATGGGAGAGTACTGGCACTTCTCATCACTGCTGCAGTACATTTATTGGGAGAGTACCTGCACTTCTCGGGACTGCTGCAATACATTTAATGGGAGAGTACCGGCACTTCTCATCACTGCTGCAGTACATTTATTGGGAGTGTACCTGCACTTCTCGGGACTGCTGCAATACATTTAGTGAGAGAGTACCGGCACTTCTCAGCACTGCTGCAATACATTTAATGGGAGAGTACAGGCACTTCTCAGCACTGCTGCAATACATTTAATGGAAGAGTACTGGCACTTCTCAGCACTGCTGCGATACATTTAATGGGAGAGTACCGGCACTTCTCAGCACTGCTGCAATACATTTAATGGAAGAGTACTGGCACTTCTCAGCACTGCTGCAATACATTTAATGGGAGAGTACCGGCACTTCTCAGCACTGATTCAATACATTTAATGGGAGAGTACAGGCACTTCTCAGCACTGCTGCAATACATTTAATGGGAGAGTACCGGCACTTCTCAGCACTGGTGCAATACATTTAATGGGAGAGTACAGGCACTTCTCAGCACTGCTGCAATACATTTAATGGAAGACTACTGGCACTTCTCAGCACTGCTGCAATACATTTAATGGGAGAGTACCGGCACTTCTCAGCACTGATTCAATACATTTAATGGGAGAGTACAGGCACTTCTCAGCACTGCTGCAATACATTTAATGGGAGAGTACCGGCACTTCTCGGCACTGCTGCAATACATTTAATGTGAGAGTACCGGCACTTCTCAGCACTGCTGCAATACATTTAATGGGGGAGTACAGGCACTTCTCAGCACTGCTGCAGTACATTTAATAGGAGAGTACTGGCACTTCTCATCACTGCTGCAGTACATTTATTGGGAGAGTACCTGCACTTCTCGGGACTGCTGCAATACATTTAATGGGAGCGTACCAGCACTTCTCATCACTGCTGCAGTACATTTATTGGGAGTGTACCTGCACTTCTCGGGACTGCTGCAATACATTTAGTGAGAGAGTACCGGCACTTCTCAGCACTGGTGCAATACATTTAATGGGAGAGTACAGGCACTTCTCAGCACTGCTGCAATACATTTAATGGAAGAGTACTGGCACTTCTCAGCACTGCTGCAATACATTTATTGGGAGAGTACCGGCACTTCTCAGCACTGATTCAATACATTTAATGGGAGAGTACAGGCACTTCTCAGCACTGCTGCAATACATTTAATGGGAGAGTACCGGCACTTCTCAGCACTGCTGCAATACATTTAATGGGAGAGTACCTGCACTTCTCAGCACTGCTGCAATACATTTAATGGGAGAGTACAGGCACTTCTCAGCACTGCTGCAATACATTTAATGGGAGAGTACCTGCACTTCTCAGCACTGCTGCAAAACATTTCATGGGAGAGTACAGGCACTTCTCAGCACTGCTGCAATACATTTAATGGGAGAGTACCGGCACTTCTCAGCACTGCTGCAATACATTTAATGGGAGAGTACCTGCACTTCTCAGCACTGCTGCAATACATTTAATGGGAGAGTACCTGCACTTCTCAGCACTGCTGCAATACATTTAATGGGAGAGTACCTGCACTTCTCAGCACTGCTGCAATACATTTAATGGGAGAGTACCGGCACTTCTCAGCACTGCTGCAATACATTTAATGGGAGAGTACCTGCACTTCTCAGCACTGCTGCAATACATTTAATGGGAGAGTACCTGCACTTCTCAGCACTGCTGCAATACATTTAATGGGAGAGTACGGACACGTACCAGCCCTGGTGTTCGGTCGGATGCCCAGGTAGTTACATTCGCTGTTCCTTGGCGGTTTATGGTTATTTCTTTCTGGTGTGCATAAAGTTGTCAACCTATTAGTATGTGGAACGCCTCGTTTTTCACGTCACACTACATTTGTTTGTGTTTTGCCGTATATATATATTTGCAATTTCACATTTTGTGCTATGTTATGCTGACATTTTGCTTTACATCCTACGCTACATTGTACTTCCCATGTCCCTCACACGTGTGATTGTTCGATGACGTGCTCTTTTCTTCTGTTTGCCTACACGCCCTTACGTGAGGGATGCCTAAGTGAGTGGGAGCCATCCACGTTAGGTTACACGTTACACACCCTACATGGGGCATGGAAATGAGTGATAGTTGGATTTCTATGATGTACATTACAGACCCTTACACGAGGGATGTCTATACGGGTAATACTCCCATTTCTACAGTTTACATTACAAGACATTACTTGAGGGATCACTGGACAGAGTGCAGTCACCCACTTCTTCACTTGTTCCCCTTACATTAGGGGTAGGGATATGGGGCGCGTGTCACGCGTCAGATCCGCGGGCGCGTGTCACCCGTTGTATCCGGGGCGTGTGTCACCCGTCGGATCCGGGGCACGTGTCACCCGTCGGATGCAGGGCGCGTGTCACCCGTCGGATCCGGGGCGGGTGTCACCCGTCGGATCCGGGGCGCGTGTCACCCGTCGGATCCGGGGCGTGTGTCACCCGTCGGATCCGGGGCGCGTTTCACCCGTCGGATCCGGGGCGCGTGTGACCCGTCGGATCCGGGGCGTGTGTCACCCGTCGGATCCGGGGCGCGTTTCACCCGTCGGATCCGGGGCGCGTGTCACCCGTCGGATCCGGGGCCTGTGTCACCCGTCGGATCCGGGGCGCGTGTCACCCGTCGGATCCGGGGCCTGTGTCACCCGTCGGATCCGGGGCGGGTGTCACCCATCGGATCCGGGGCACGTGTCACCCGTCGGATCCAGGTCGTGTGTCACCCGTCGGATCCGGGGCGGGTGTCACCCATCGGATCCGGGGCGCGTGTCACCCATCGCTACACATTACATTATTTGCCCTTTGTTGGGACGGTTGTTCGGGTGTTTCACACACATTTCTTCTGTGTGTTCGTGTGTTTTTGTGTGATTCAGTTTCTTACTTGAAGTTTGTTTTTGTGAGTACTGCCCAGTCTGCTGTCTAGTTACATGGGTTGTGTAAGACCATATTTTTCACCAGTTTCTTTCTCTACACTTTTAAGTTTTATAAAGGGGGAGGATGGGTGCTATTGCTTAAGTATTTATTCATGCATCCTCTCTGTGTTCTTTATGCTTAGTCTTTCACGTGATGTCTTGTTCTTTCTTGCATCCATGTGTATTGAACCCATTTCTCTTTACGTGTTTATACATGTGAATAGTTGATTCCACCTGGTATCTTATATTTTTAGTTCTTTCTAAAAGGGGAGGATGTGTAATATCTTGTTATGTATTCATGCGTCTCCCCTGTTACCTTGTGTCCTAGCTGCTCAGCCAGTGTGAGTGCTCTGCGTGGAATGTTGGTGTGGTGATGTTGAATGGAATGTTTGGGTGCCCGTGAGGTGAGGTGGGCAGTTGGTGTACAGGCTGAGCGTCAGGATGGCTGCTCCTGGAGGGGCCGCCCTGTATAGATTTACCCATATGCAACAACATCTGAATAAATCATCTTTAACTACACTCGGCTACCAGATTTTGATTACAACAAAAAGCCACAGGATGCCCCTCTCCATACCTTAATTTGAGCAGGGACTTCCCAGAACTAGGCCCCAGAACTCATTTTAGAGCGTATTCACTTAATTTAGCTGCTTCTATTTATGATTACACTGGTCGTGAGATGGAGCATTTTTGTACGTTTTTCTGAAAGATTTGCTTGTTCTGAGCAACATCACTAATTGTGAGACGCTCACACCTTTCGGTCTCCGCTAGAGCCGGTCAGCAAACGTGCTGCTTCCAATACATATGCAAAAACAACAGTTGACGGACAGAATGCAGATCAATGTAAAACATTCACCCCCAGTACAGAGATCTGGGCCTAAATCCATCGTTATTTTGCTCCCAAACCCACTCCAGTTCAGACATGGCCATATGCAAATCAGCCTTGACCCTGTGCCTCATGGGAACAGTCTAGCCCGAACTGCCAAGCCATGTCTTTCCTGGACCGGAATCAAGCATCCTAGGACTGGTTTCTGGCTATCAGCCGTCATCAGCCTGGATAGCTTGACTCCAGTGGTGTGGAGAGCCTGGGACTCACGTCTGAGCAAAATAACGATGGATTAAACACAGATCTGTGACTGGGGGTGAATGTTCTGCCATTGTGCAACATTCCGTCCATCAATTGTTGTTTTTGCATTTGTCACCCCGAGTGGGATGGGTATGCTCAGACGTGAGTCCCAGGCTCTCCACACCACTGGAGTCAAGCTATCCTGGCTGAAGACAGCTGATAGCCAGAAACCGGTCCTAGGATGCTTGGTTCTGGTCCAGGAAAGACATGGCTTGGCTGTTCGGGCTGGACTGTTCCCATGAGGCACAGGGTCAGACTGATTTGCATATGGCCATGTCTGAACTGGGGTGGTCTGGTGAGCAGAATAACGATGGATTAAACCCAGATCTGTGACTGGGGGTGAATGTTTTGCCATTGTGCAACATTCCGGCCATCAATAATTGTTTTTGCTTCCAATACATAAGCTGTCTTTCGAGTGGGTTTAGGTGAGCCCCTTCCTTGTGATTGGATGGGTTTACATCGTTGTCTATCTCAGGTCTCTGCTCTTGATTCACCAGCCTTCCTCCCTATATTTAGACGTGTCCCGCCCAGGAGTACGTCCCTTTCACAGTGTTCTGTTTGGAAGTCTTGTATCATTCCATGGCTGACTTGAGGGGACTCTTTTTTCTTATTTTTTTTCTAACTCCTTAGGAATAGGGAAACGACTATTAGCAGCCTTCACAGTGCCGGCAATAGAACCAACGCGTCTAAGCACGCATCAGTTCGCAAGTCGTTACATCGACTTGCTTTACGAGGGCACATTGGTGCAGTGATGTTGGATTTAAAGTCCAACACCTTCCCTACAGCTGCACAGACTGGAGTTGGAATAGTAAATTAAACTATTCCCTTAAGGCAAATTGTTCTTACGACTTGGGTGCTGAATGAATGCGTACTAAAGACGTGTTCGTTCTAATGACGGTGCACAGAAGGCATGCGTGCTAAACGCATGCGGAATACCGTCATACATGTGCTTCCTTGTCTCTCCACCTCGTGATCATCCTGGCATCCTAGCAGTGGTATAGCAAGACCTGTGGCCAAGTGGGCCTGGCATTTATTTAGTTTTTGCATATTAAGCTGCTGGGGCCTGCCGTGCAGATGGGGATCCTTGGATGTACATGGCTTTGACATGCAGCCACCCCTTGTCACGTGATGTGCGTTCAAAAACAATGTTTGTGAAGTTCAGCAAAGGGGTGGCCACGCGCTGCGAACAATGAGCCCAGGTCATGCAGTTTGACCTCTTCCTTTCAAGCTCAGGTGCAGTTACATTGAGGGCTGGCTATAGGGCAGTGCGACCGGTGCAGCTGCACTGGGCGGTGACCTGTGGAGGGGCGTGGACCTCGGGGGGCGGCGCTGTGTTTAGCATTAACTTATGATTGGAGAGATGACGGGCACATTTGGCCAGTGGTCATGAGGGAACCCGAGGCGGAGGTCATGGGGGGGGCGCCAAAAATGGTCGCACCGGGTGCCACAAGTGCCCAAGCCGGCCCTGGATACATTCTTTTACCACTGGCACTTTACATTTTATGAACTTCTGCAGTGATTGAGGGCATGGATGCCAGCGACCTTGCTTTGATCTCACCTCCTGCACGGGTGTCCCTTTGGGGCAACACGTGCTGCACCTGTTCAGGGCAGGACGCATCACAGTGGTGTGGGGTGGGGGGGGACTCCACATAAATCATGTCTCCTTCTAGGCCGAGGATAGGCTCCAGAAGGGGGCGCCATTGCATGCTTCTTTCCTCAGCGTTTCTTCAGACACCTTCAGCTGCAGCGTCTCTCATCTTTCTGGTAAAGCAAAGTATTGTTGCAGGGTTTCTGTACTCACACAGAACTGTGCACAGAGGAGTGGAACCTCGGCAAATTAGGATGTCCCAAAACTTACCTTAGCAACCAACTCACCCCTTACCGAGCTAGCTACAGTGTCTCATTGGACATATCAAACACCCAATGTTTAGACAAACCAGAACATGAACTTACAGTACCTCAGGGTACGTGGGACTCATGAACACTCTTTCGTTATATTATCATTACAAACCAGAACATGGAGTAAAGAAGACACATGTGCATTTGAAATGTTTATTTACTAATGCCGTCTTCTCAGGCGCAGTATCTTTGATAATACAAGTATACTTATTATCAGTAGCAAAATTATCAGCATAGTTACTAAGACATAAAAAGCGAATGGTGACAGCATGTTAACATGCTGTAATGAATAAGAGTTAACAACACTTATATCTCACCCTCCCTAACACATATATTATATTATTATCTAAGAAGGTCTCTTTGGGTTGTTTTAGGGCGGGCCCATACCTTAGTGTCCTAGCATGAAGGAATCACATCAGCATACACCAGCTCTCTCTGCATGTGCACCGCATCAAGTGTGTTAACAATTCTCGTGCAAAGCAATATCAATCCCGCCTCAAGCCCAAGTTGGCAAAGGCTGCACTTGTGTTATGACTATGAAGGCGTGGAGATCAGACCTCATAACAATTCCATATCGTGTTGCTCCTGAAACTTCAGCACTCTCCGTGCAGACATGTTTTATTAAACAAAGCAGATATCAGAGCAATAACATATTATTCTCACATTCACCACGGCAAACTACTAGGTTGAAAGCTAAGTCAACAAATGAGGGTCGTGTGCAGAAGTTGCAAGAAAGGAAAAATGGCGTTTAAATCTCAAACGTACCTATGCTAACTTAACACGATATAGGGATATATAGGAGTTATACAACACCCCCCCATGATCCGAGAACGGACTAAATAAGGTAACAGAAGTGCCATCACATGAGAGCAGAATCCATTTATAAACGAGCATGAATATAAAAAATAATGCCAAAAAAATAGCCCACAAATATACCGTGGCTCAAGCCAATAGGCAAGCAAAAAATAAAACGTCTCGACCAAAAGTCAATAAAATCAAGGAAATGCTATCAATCAGCATGTCAATTCGAGGCAGTGTCTATGATAAGACCGTATATGAAAAGTAAGCTGCAACAGCCTCCAGGAGGAAGTCACTGTCCTCATCCGAAAACAGTTCAGCCATCCAATTTAAAAGATGAAAGGAACATACGTGATCATCCAGCACCGGATCCTCTATAACCATCAGAGGACAGCTCGGTGGGTTTTCAAGAAAACTTTGTTCCAAGAAATTTTGCGCTGCCGACAACACATCCCAGGGACCTATTAGTCCATGTGCGACCGCCAAGGCCATAATCCTTTCGTCAGAACAAACCAACTCGTGAGCAATGATAGGACTCATCAGTTGATCAAAATCGACGTCAGAAGATGCTGGTCCGCAGAGACACAAATCAATGGCCCAAAGGAAATCACAGGTCAGACAGCGAAATACAGGCTGGACACAGGTGAAATAGGAGAACCGAAAAGATAATCCAAACGCCGTGCTTAGAGTCGCTAACGGCAGTGTGCCATAGTAATCAAGCATGCGGTTGCGAAACCGCGTCAGTAGTAGCTGTGCGTGGTCTTGCACAGGAAGGGCATCCATATTTAAAAAGGCAGAAAACCACCAATGCGCCAGCCGCTAATGCAAGCAAAAACGGGAACCCTCCAAACAAGGATGAAAAAATAGAATGGAAGAAAGCAGGGATGACTCCAAAAATCTTCTCAAAGGAAGTCACGAGACCACCGCTAACAACTTTAAAAAAATGTGCTAGGCCCGTTGTGGAGGATGCGTTAAAGATTGAACGGACCATGGCTCCGAAATGCAA
Organism: Lissotriton helveticus; assembly: GCF_964261635.1. NCBI lineage: Eukaryota > Metazoa > Chordata > Amphibia > Caudata > Salamandridae > Lissotriton > Lissotriton helveticus. The sequence goes on along the minus strand of NC_136071.1, from coordinate 1,191,404,044 downwards.
GGGCAAATCAGTGTTTAAAAGAGCCTGAACCTCCGTGCGGGTGTTAGCAATGTGAAGCACGAAAGTTTCACGGGCCGAGCTCAAGGCCACCTCTTTCTGGGACAATAGAGCTCTTATTCTAGCCATGCCGCTGAATTCTGCTCCCAAGGTCGGTATCTGTGGCCAAATGGAAGACTCCCTATGTTCACGTGTGGGAGGATAAAGAACATTTCTGCAGCAAATAACTCGCTCACTAACCGTTACTATGAAAGCTATACCTTTAATTAAACCACAGCAGTTTTCATTATTGAGCATTAAATAACTACCATTCTCTAACAATTTAAACGTGGGGATGATAGCAGGAACTGGCGTGCCCTGTAAAACGCAAGCCATATTCGGTCGGTCCTTGTTACATGAACCGTGTAACTGTATGTGTCTGCACATTAAAGAATGATCTGGCGTCTCAGTACACTCATCCCCTGTTAGATAAACCTCTTGTTCATCCTTGAAACATCTGTATGTGTATGGGAGTGACCAGACCTCATGAAGAAAACCGCTACCTAAGGGTTCAAAACGACCTATTGGCACATATTTCATACAATTTGAAAACTTATATAAAGCAAAAGGCAGTGTTATTAAACCGTGGATAAGCCACGTAGCAGCAGTGGTTTCTGCCACTGAAAAAGGTAAAGATTCCAATCTTTCAATATGGAGCATAGAAAAGGAAGCATCACGCATTGAAAGCAAGCGTTGTTTGTCTGTCAAATTAAACGGTGCAAATAAAGAGGAAACGTTCATGTATCCCCAGGGAACTTTACCCATTTTCAGAGTCTGTAGTGTCCATGCAAACTGCATGATTGAACGTAATTGATTTTGACCATGGTATAATACAGATACTTCATCATGCACAATATCAACAACAGACGACACAATATTATCTAATGTGTAAATTCTAGAGGAAAGCACGTTAATGCTATTGTCAACCACTGCAAGCACTTTCTCAAGATTTGCCTGATCAATAGCCCTAAGGCGTGAAGCAGCCTCAATCTGTGAGAGTTTCCAAATTTCATTGTAAACACCATATAACCACCTTTTCGACCTGCCACTAGCTGGGCCCTTAATGAAATCATTCAAATCCACGTCTGCATTCAGTTTGGAAAGGTGATACTTAACCGCAGGTAAAGTTGAATGTTTCAGCCAAGCTTGACACAACTTGCCAACAGAGTAAGAGGTGACAGTATGACTCAAATCAAAACGGGGATCAGATCTAACAGTCTTAAAACCGTCAGTTATATTTAAAAATCTTTTTTGGCAAGAATCAGCACTACGGTGCCAAAGCAGCCAACCCTTGGGATTCATACTGGAAATGTTAAAGGAGGAATTCAGAAGCAGAGCCTGTATTTCTCTAATGGACAATTTAGTAAAATTACTCCAATTCTCATATTCCTCCAACTCCGGGAAAGACGGGGTGTTCAACCTTTTAGATGTAGCCAATCCAAAGCATGTGGTCTGGGAAATGGTTTCATTTAAAAACCACATATGATTTGGGATGAGACATGCACGGTGCAAAGCCTCAGTGCCTTGTACCTGCCAGGCCCTTGAGCCCCAAACTGATTTAAGGTCTATGGTATCCTTCCATAACTCATACCCTCCAGTAACTAATTGATCCAGGAAGGCCTTTGAATATAACAATTTTGTATTTGTAAGTCTAACCTTGGACAGTGGCTGTTTTTGAAATTTAAAATAAAAGGACTCGGGATTGGACTGATTAAAGTCAGTGAAATAAGTATACTTTTTAAGAAACGTTTCTGAACTCCCTTGTGTTGGTGCTGGGCAATGTTCCCACTGAGTAAAATTAACCGCATCCCTTCGGGAAGATGTCTTGTGTAAGAAGTGATTGCCATAATGTTGGTAACAGAACAATTCACCATAATTAGCAGATTCTAAATATAAATCCTCAGCATCAAAAGCAGCATAATATTTCAAATCAGAAAACAAACTTTCCACAGCATTAACATCCCAATCATCAGAACGAATGTTTTGTTTCACCACATCCCCCATATTAACTCTTAGTACATTAGGGACATTAACGACTTCCGTTGGACCATGAATCTGAAAACGAACTGCATCCCACGCGATTCCATCCAGAACAGGCCACGCTGTGATGTTAACCAAAGTCAAGTCTCTTTTTAATCTGTGTGTAGAATGTGAAGAGGAAAGTGGGGCCAAAGTTCCATTCAAATGAGTAATGCAAGTTCTCTCCTCGACATAGTGTCCATTCATAATCCGAAAAAAATAAAACACAAAACCAATTGACATAAAAAGGTAAACTGAAAAAAGGACCAGCCAAATGTATATCCAAGGAGGTATCAAAAAATGTTTTTTAAACAGGCTAGCATATAATGTAATTTTAGAGGGTTTTTTCGAGGCAAGGGAAGCAGAGTCAAATGAAAATCTGGATTCCGTGGCTAAACGAGCTTGCAGGTCAGGCATGGACAAATCAGTGGGGTATGTATAGTCTGTCTCATCAAGGTTAGTTCCTGGTAAATTATTCAATAATGGACTGGAAACAGCAGGTAATTCGATGGCCACCTCAGGTTCATTATTAGAAGCAGTGGGCATAATTGAATTTCTCACAATGGAAGGACAGGAAACAGCCGGTGTCATGCTAAGAAGAATCGGCCACTCTGTGTATCTTGACATTGTCAATAGAAATAAACCTGTTTTCCTTACGACCTGGAAGTGGTGGTAAAATGACTGTTCTTGTGCCCTTCACTCCAAGCACTGGGACCGGAGCTCGATAGGAGGGACCAAACTCTTTCTTGTTGTCGATTTTCTCTCGAACCAGTTCTCCAACTTGGGGTAGCCAGCCAACTACCGGGATCTGCAACGCATCATCCGATGTGGAGGGCAAATGTTCTTTTGCAAGAGTGTCTCTCGTCTTTTGTAGATTCTGTAAAACATTGCAATGTTCATCTGCGTCAAAGGAAGTGGCGCGAACCACCGAGTCTAGACCGTCAAGGTCAGGGACGAACATCTTGATGCCAAAGAGCATTTCGTATGGGGTCCGCCCACCCAGAGACCTTCTAGGGAGATTATTAAGAGCACGCTGCACGCCATAGAGATGAGCAAGCCAGTTTCTGCCAGTGCCTATAACTCGGGCTGTCAAAGATTGCTTTAAATCACGGTTCATTCGTTCAACTACACTATTACCCTCGGGTCTGTAGGGTGACGAAAACTTGACTTGGACCCCCATCGAAGTCATGGCATCCTTATACGCCTTAGAGGCGAAAGCCGGACCCTGATCCGAATGGAAGGTACCACAGGCAAAAATCCCTATAAAGATACGCAAATCTCTGATGACAGTCCGGGAATCAGCGCTGCGATGTGGCCATAACCACACAAAGCGTGTGCATGAGTCAACTGCTACTAAGATGTATTTATACGCAGTATCAGATGAAAATGGACCGCAGTGATCTAAATAAACACAGCCTAGTGGTTTATTAGAAATGTACAACTGAGTCTGTGGCGGACGCGTAGCAGTTGAAGGTTTAATCTGCTGGCATATGTCACAAAGAAGGACATAATCACGCGTCTGTTTGTACAGTCCCCGCCACCAGAAACGTTGTTGTAGTTGCGTTACAGTGGCTGAGACGCCCGCATGCGCAGACGCCACACCTTCATGAGCCGCTGTAATCAAGTCTGTTCTGCGATCCGTGTTGGGAATCAGCCGTTCCCCAACATCAGGAATTGTCACAAAAGGAACCTTTTCGGGACTTAAGTGGTATTTATACTTCGAAGGGAATCCCGAAGGATGTTTACCTCCCTTCTCAGAGGCCAAGATGTCGCCAAGATGTCGCTATCAATCTTGGTTTTAGACCTAGTAACTGCTGCAACTAAGTATGTAGATACTGCTGATTTCGCCGCTTCATCAGCAAGCGAGTTGCCAAGAGCGTGTACTCCCACGCGCTGATGACCGAGAGTATGAATCACATAAACGAGTGGCAACATAGCCTTAAGCTCTGCCACTCGAACCCAGATCATTTTATGTTTTATTGTGCTACCCTTGGAATCACGAAAGTCATTTTGAATCCAAAAGAACAAGTTTTCATTGTAAGACTGGACACAGTAGTAAGAATCACTTACAATTAGAGTAGTAACACTTGAATCTGCGTACTCCAAAGCTAGTAATAGAGCACGAAGCTCTGCCAATTGTGCAGTGCAATCGCCCAGGGGCAACGTGTGTACCTCCCTGGAAATGAACTCATCATTCAACATAGCACCGACTACAATGGCGCATGCGGAAACGTAGGCATGTTTAGAGCCATGCGCAACCTGCGCCGACCCATCAGTGTAAATGATGCAATGGAAGTCCTCCAAAGGTCGCATCGCCAGAGGAGCAGGGTGAACGAATTCATACTGCAAGAACTCCTGCGACCGTAAGGAAGCGTCAAAAATAAACATGACATCCGCGGATGACAATGACGCAGCCCACTGAATCCACCGAGGGTGCAAAGCTTTTGAATTTGGTACACTGGCTTTCGTGACTGCCTCCAAATGAGGACAGGGTGTTACCACTAGCATGCGTTTCCCCTGTGACAGAGCCCGTTCCTTTAGAATAGCCATCTGTACAGCAGTTAAAACCTTTTCTATGGTGGGAAACCGCATCTCAGCCGAGGTGTACAAGTGTGACTTGTAAGCAATAGGTACTGTGTCACCTTCATTAAAAGTGAGGTAAGTGAAACCCACCGTCCCAGGAATTATTCTTATGACCAGGTTGGTGTGGTTATCACGAGTCAGTAAATATTTAGAAGCGAGCAGATCAGCCTGCAATGATTGCAAAATGGCTGAATGCTCAGGCAGCCAGCATGATTTTGAGAAAGTTGGTTGTATCAAAGCATACAAAGGCTTGATACGCTGGGCATATTCCGGAATGTAAGTTCTGCCGAAATTCAAAAAGCCCAGTAAGGATTGTAATTTTTTCAGAGTTGTCGGTGCGCGCAATTGTGCGCACTTCTCCAAGAAGTGAGGAGCCAAACCTCTACCTTCATTGTTGAGCTCATAGCCCAAAAACAACACTGTGTGTTCAGCAATGTGCGATTTTGCAAAGTTGAATTTGTAACCCATGTCTGCGAAGTTGCAAACAAGAGAATTTACACGACACAGATGCTCCCAAATATCGTCGTCTGTGAGATATATGTCATCCACATACGAAAAAGCATCAGGGTCGAGTGCCTCCAGAATAGAGACAATTCGAGCGGTAAATACACCAGGACTATTCTTGTAGCCCATCGGAAGACGCCGGAATTGTTTTTGGACTCCAGCGCTTGTAAAACTGGTCCATTGGGAGCTAAAGCTGTCCAATCTGTGGGCATAAAAACCATTGGATATGTCAAGCGTTGTCTTGAAACGCTTACGCACGAGACTATCCACTAGGGCAGAGCCGTGGGTATTCTGTACTGCACAGTTACGGCAATGCGAGTTTAAATGCCGGTAATCCAAAACCAAACGATATGATCCGTCAGGTTTATTCACAGTAAAAAGGGGATTATTCATCGGTGACACACACGTTTCAATAACTCCCTGATATTCCAATTGTTCAAGGATTTCCGCGACGGAAGATTTTGCTTCACGCCGAATGGGATATTGAGGTTGAGGCTGCGGCTGAGACCGCAACGGAATTTCGTGGCAAGGCGACAATTTATCCCAACCACATTGGTTACGGTACAGAGCCGGCGCGAGAGCCCGAGCCCACTCTTCTGCAAAATGCTGCGCATGCTCTTTCGAGACAGTGTTCGCGAAACTGGGTAGGATTACCTCCTCCCCTCGCGGCGCCGCGAGCACAAAAGGTGGGGGCCAGTCAGCCTCCGAAAGTAAAATATCATATGTGGAAGACAGATTCTCCCAAAATACACCTTTAACGGTACGCTGTATGTCACCTTCAATTAACAGGACAATTTCATATAGTCTTTCAGGGGGAGCAAGTCTCGTATCCGCTGTTTCTATCACAACGTAGACATCAGTCGCTGTCACCCTCAGTAGTGGACGCAGCGCCTCTCTGTCTATGGTTATCTCCGCCGCGCTGTCCAGCAACGTCAGAGCCCAAGTCAGATTCCGAAGCCGCGTTCTCACTATCTGTGGCATATCGATGCGCTGTTAAGGCTGCGACTTTCTTTTTCGCAAACTGCGGACGCCTAGGCGTAGAATCCTCCTGCTTCACTGCGCCGTCCGTCTGGCGGGACTGACCACGTCCTTGTTGGCCACCACGTCCACGTCCACCCCCTCCTCCTCCACCGGTCTTCGGGGCCGATGTGTCCTGAAAGGAACGAGGAGAGCGTTGATCAGAACCCTGAAAACGATCAGGTGATTTAATCATCGCGCGGTCGCGCAAATCATAAACTTTTTCGGATGGCGCAGGAGCTTCTATTGCAGGAAAAGTACTCTGAGTCTGCATTGTCTGCTTCCCCTGTGTCTGTTTTTTAGGCCAATTTTGTTTCTTGGACTTGGGCTGGGCATCTGTCACTGCAGATTGTCCCTGTGGTTGTTTTTTCTCCTTTACTGGAAAATATTTTAGACCTCTACTTGTGCGGCCAATAGTTTTATAAGCGGCCACTACAATCTTTGCTAACTGGCGGGGTTTGTCGGCATCGGGCAGAGCAGCCAAAGCATTCGACACCTGAAAGTTAACTGCATCTCCTTTAACATTGGAGAGAATGAGATCACTTACAATCTCAAAAGAACCACACAGGCGCATACCCAATTCAACCGCTGCCTCTGGACCGTGATCATTCTGAACACGTCTAACGATTTCAGGCAGGGCAGTCATAGACGGGGTGCCGAAGCACCTTGTATAAACTGCCGCAAATGTTTTTCCCCAGCTGTCACAGTCAGCAAGTTCAGGAGTAATATCCTTCGGTAGAGTAATCGTCAACATTCTATGTTTATCAGCAGGAGTAGAATTCGGAAAAACCGCCTCCAGTTGATCAAACTTCTCTGCTAGCCAGAATGGGAAGTCATCGTTGTCAACAGGACGCGCACCAAAAACCGAATTTACCATCACTGGATTGAGACGCATACCGCCTCGTTCCATGGGAGCGGCCGCACCCCCCTGGGGACCACCAGGAAGATGTCGTCCGATGTATTGCACTAAAGCACGAATCACGGAAATGGAAACTACATGCAGCCTGCGAATTTCAGCCAGGGTGCAAGCCCCGTGATTCGGGTGCGGGGTAAAGCCACCCAACGCAGGCCAATTAGTACCTGGAATTGAGAGTGGACCTAACCTCGCACGGGACAAAGAGTGGGGGAGGGCGCCATCAAACCAAACTCGATGCTGCCAATGATCAATAGGTATTTCCAATGCCCTGTATGGCGTATATTCAGCCGGGACATCCGAGGCGGTGTAGGAGTGGTACAAACCAGAATTAGCGTCCACAGCCGGAAACGTAACCCAAGAGTAAAACAACTCGTAAGGAAACGCCGGATCTGCACTTACCACGAAAATCACAGCCATCCCATCTACTGGGACCTGGTACGTCTGAAGATGGTTGCGTATCGCAACGCGACTATGCTGCGCAATAGCCACCGCTGCCGCCATCACAGAATTGGAAACAAGAAAACACAAAGAATACTTTGTAGCACAACTGGGTAGTAATTCAAAGAAACCGTTTAAGTAAGAATCAAGCTTGAATAAAGACCTATTTCAAAAAATAGGTAGGTTTCACCAACACCCCGTTTTCCGGAAACGGATGTGAAGGGGTTAAGGCATGAACGATAAACTACTCGAGTGTCATGATATAAGACCACCGAAACCGTTGGGCGCCATGTTGCAGGGTTTCTGTACTCACACAGAACTGTGCACAGAGGAGTGGAACCTCGGCAAATTAGGATGTCCCAAAACTTACCTTAGCAACCAACTCACCCCTTACCGAGCTAGCTACAGTGTCTCATTGGACATATCAAACACCCAATGTTTAGACAAACCAGAACATGAACTTACAGTACCTCAGGGTACGTGGGACTCATGAACACTCTTTCGTTATATTATCATTACAAACCAGAACATGGAGTAAAGAAGACACATGTGCATTTGAAATGTTTATTTACTAATGCCGTCTTCTCAGGCGCAGTATCTTTGATAATACAAGTATACTTATTATCAGTAGCAAAATTATCAGCATAGTTACTAAGACATAAAAAGCGAATGGTGACAGCATGTTAACATGCTGTAATGAATAAGAGTTAACAACACTTATATCTCACCCTCCCTAACACATATATTATATTATTATCTAAGAAGGTCTCTTTGGGTTGTTTTAGGGCGGGCCCATACCTTAGTGTCCTAGCATGAAGGAATCACATCAGCATACACCAGCTCTCTCTGCATGTGCACCGCATCAAGTGTGTTAACAATTCTCGTGCAAAGCAATATCAATCCCGCCTCAAGCCCAAGTTGGCAAAGGCTGCACTTGTGTTATGACTATGAAGGCGTGGAGATCAGACCTCATAACAATTCCATATCGTGTTGCTCCTGAAACTTCAGCACTCTCCGTGCAGACATGTTTTATTAAACAAAGCAGATATCAGAGCAATAACATATTATTCTCACATTCACCACGGCAAACTACTAGGTTGAAAGCTAAGTCAACAAATGAGGGTCGTGTGCAGAAGTTGCAAGAAAGGAAAAATGGCGTTTAAATCTCAAACGTACCTATGCTAACTTAACACGATATAGGGATATATAGGAGTTATACAACAGTATTTTTAGCCTGCCCTGGGTTCTTCCAGTAGCTGTTAATGTTCGCCCATTAGCTGTGAAATGCTGACATCAGTGTCTGAAAGGGGAAAGGTGTGGCGCAACGGCCAGAGCTGCCGACAGCCTCGACTCTCTTGTTGGCTCAATATCCTGTGATTTTGGCCAAATCACTTAATCTCCCTCTGCCTATGGGCAGCGCCTAGAGACCCTCACAGTTGATTGGCTGCGCTACACAAATCCGCAAGCTGTCCCTCTCCCTCACTCACTGAGGTGTTTACACTTGATTGCCTCCATAAAAGATCAGAAAGTCAGGAACTGCATTTTATTTAGCATTTCACAAGTCTGCCAAGTGGCTTTGTGGCCTGGTGTGCCACCAACCATTCCCGCCTGCTCAGCTGAGAGCATCTGGCATTCTGGAGCCTGCAGTTTTACTTTTAATACTGCCATTTCTGGGTGTGAAACCTCATAAACACCAAATGCTGTTGACTTCAATGCCAGAATTGGCTGAAGGTGGGTTTCTTTACATAAGACCAGTTCTCAAATTGTTTTAAAATTAGACAGGGTTGTTTAGGGCATTTTCAAAAACTGCATCACAAGTGAAACCAAAAGGAAACTCTGCTACCATATTTTGTGAGGGTTCACTCTTTCATTCACATCGTGCATTAAAACAAGCATTGACAATGCAAATTCTTTTCTATTGAGCTTACCAATGCAAGATAGGTACAACATGGGCGGCAGCCGGGCATCCTTCCCTGGCACAATGAATACTGAAAGGCCCCGTGGCAGCAGCAGGAGGAACACCACATTGTTCTCTTATACATACTGGACAGATATGACATGAGCAGCTAACACACTAAGGAGGGAGTGAGCAGAGTTAAAAGTAGGCCTCGGTGTAGTTCAAAGAGTTTTGCTATGCGGAATTCCCTGAGTGGCGCTGTGGCGGAGTGCAGTGCGAACTGCAGTTGTGCTGGTATTTCTGTCGCTCGGGTAGAAATTCTACCTGAGCGTCAGCTTGTGCTCGCAAACTTACTGTTCACGATCGAAACCTTACCGTTCGCGTTCGCGAGCGGGGAAAAAAACTCTGCTGCACATCGCGAAGCGGAGTTTTCTGCACTCCGCGAGCTCTGCGGAGTGCAGACAACTCCGTAAACTCCGCCAACGGAGAGAAGTTCACCACCCAGGCCTCGTTAAAAGGCTGTTGTACGCTCTCCATGAACAGACATACACGAAGACAAAACTCCTGACAGAAAGAGCCAAACCTCCGATGGAAATACCATACATTCATGTACTCCTTGGATTGGATTCTCTCCCTACCACCAGGCAAAAGTGCTCCTCATCTCTCCAATCATAAATTATTGCTAGACACAGCGCCTCCCCGAGGTCAGCGCCCGGTGCGGCTGCACCAGTCGCACTGCCCTGCCCTCAGGTGGCACTCAGTGTCAGGCCTAGGGCCAGGCCCTGCGCCCTCGCTCCTCACCCGAGGTCCCCTCGCTGCCCAGCTGAGGAGCGCCCCTGGCTTCCACCTCGGAGTCTATTTTTACCCCAACCAGGCTCAGCCAAGATTCTGCTTTTAAGTGAATTTGGCGGCTCAGAATTGTGTCTGTTTTTCTTTGTTGCTTAATCCGCCGCCTGCTCTGGGTCAGGGCGCCAGGGGGTCGGTGGCTGCCAAGTCAAAGAGCCCCACCCCCCCACCCTGCTGGGTCATGTGACCCACGTCCCGAGCCACGGATCCCTGTATTCTGCAAAGCTGCCACGTGGCCTCGGGCCAGCCGCACACGAGCCAATATTTTAGGGAAGAGAAGTGGGAGATTAAAATTAAAAAAAAGTAGTCTGGAGAATGCCTTTCCGAATCTCAAGTGCCTTACATTGAAATAGATCGGGGCTATTGGCACGTATTGGTGACAATCTGCATTACATTTTTGGCCGTTTAATAAGGTCGTGCAAACAAAAACAGAGTTCTAAACTCTGTTTTTGTTTGCACCGTTCCTTAATTTTCAGCAGATGTTGTATAATTTGCACATTTTCTGGAGATTATTAACATTTTAGGAATCACCTGCATATTTTCGTTCTCATTCTGAAATTCCAGGCAGAAGGGACGTATCTAAAACAAGCATTGTTAAAGCCAATATATCTCTCATTTGGGACCCTTTGTCTACTCTGGTACCTTTATATTAATTTACCTGGTATGATGACAGAGGGCCTGGTTTACATTTTGACGGATGGGTTACTCCATCACAACTGTGGAAGAGGTGTGGCGCAGCGGCCAGGGTGCCTGACTCTAAGCTACGGGGTTCACGGTTCGTTCCCTGGTGGCAGGTTAGTCCAGCACCCTGTGACTCTGGGCAATAGCTCGCTTAATCTTCCAGACGGCCCCCAGCGCCGGGACACCACTTCGGAGGTAGCTGTGCGCTTTACAAATACTGGTATTTCATTTTAATTTCATTTAACAGTGACAGATATCCCGGCCGCCGAAATACAAATACTATAGGATAGAATGAGATTTATAGTTCAGCGGACGGGATATCCGCCAGCGTTGTGACAGAGTAACCCATCCTCCGACATCTAAATCGGGCTCAACGTCCTTTTCCGTGGACAAAGTGGGATACCTTTTCCCAAGACGGTCAGTAGTTACTGCCCAGTGACTCTGGTGGGCATCACCGTTGACCACTGCCACCTCGGATACCTGGGTAGTGTGTACCGTGAGTGGATGAGACGGAGTGCTTTTCCATACTCAGGACTGTCCAACGGGACCTTGGCGAGTACTAAGCCTTATTCCAGGAGCTGGGAGTGGATTTGGAACAGGATAACGACTCGTGGTAAGGGTCAATGTACATTCAAAGTTGGCTTTCATTGAAGTCCTATCAAGTCTTGTCCGAAACCTCAATCTGCCACTCGGCAAGTTCCTGGTCATGCCAGCTGCATGTATATTTTGGGCATGTTATATGATGTGTGCAAGTGAGCCTGGTCACAGTTAAGGGACTGGTCACTCAATAAACAAAATTGAAAAAAGACTCAGGGTATGAAGAGCATCTTTGCTATCAATCAATCGGAACATTTGTAGAGCGCACTACTCACCCGTGAGGGTCTCAAGGCACTAGGGAGAGGGGGGGGGCTGCTACTCCTCGAACAGCCAGGTTTTGAGAAGTCTTCTGAAGGTCGGTAGGTCCTAGGTCTGCCGTAGGTGGGTGGGGGGAGGGGTGTTCCATGTCTTGGCTGCGAGGTGGGAGAACGATCTGCCGCCGGTGGTCATTCGGTGGATGCGTTGGACGGTGGCGAGGGTGAGGTCAGCGGAGCAAAGCTGGAGAATCGGGGTGTAGAAGGTGAGTTGGTTGTTGAGGTTCGCTGATCCGATGCTGTGGAGTGCTTGTTGTGCGTGGGTGAGGAGTTTGAAGGTGATACTCTTGTTGACGGGGAGCCAGTGCAGGTCTCTCAGGTGGGCAGTGATGTGGCTGTCCCAGGGGGTGTCGAGGATGAGGTATGCGGGGGCGTTTTGTATGCTAGTGGGCTTGTTTTCAGTAAGGAAGTTGTGTGTTGGAGAAACATCTCAGAGGAAGAAGGAAATGACCCAAGAAGGAATAGGGGGGTCAGGGTGGTGATTGGAGTTGAGCTCAGTTGAAGGAGTCTGTGTTTAGAGTTAGAATCTCGGTCAGAGTGAGATTTGGGAAGTAGTTATGAAACAGTTTCTCGCAGTTTTGACCCTTTTGCGAGTGGTCTGAGTTGGGAGTCTGTGGTGTAGCTCTCCGATGGCAGTCTGCAGGACATTAAGTAGGTGGTCTGTGTTCCTGGGTGTTTGGTTGAGAGTGACCCAGGATGGGATTCTTGTAGTGAGAAGGACTGGCCCTTCACTTGGCTGAGATCTCACACTGTCACTGTGTTTCATAATCTTGCACAGCTTTGCTAGATTGAGAGTTATTTTATGTTGTCAAGTGTTCTGTAGCTCTTCTCTCAGTTCCTGTTAACGTTACGTTAAGGACTGCTGGTTACTTACATATCAACCACCAGTTCCTTGTTTTGTTGGCTGGCTTTATATTGTTCTGTTATTTTTTAAGCCGGGGGGGGCGGAGAGGCAGTTCTCTTGCACTTGTAATTAACCTGCTGGTGGTTACATACCCAGCGCTGAGTAATGTGAGGACCAGACATGTAAGTGTGGTGAGACGCAGGCTGGTCCACCTTGATAATGGATCCACCCACCCAAAGTAAACAATGAACGCTTCAAACCTTCGTCTGCTGGCAGACATACACACTCAAAGACTTGAGACTCCATCTGTTGATAGACATACACCCTCAAAGCCTTGAGACTTCATCTGTTGGCAGATGTACACCCTCAAAGACTTGAGACTCCGTCTGTTGGCAGACATACACCCTCAAAGCCTTAAGACTTCATCTGTTGGCAGATGTACACCCTCAAAGACTTGAGACTCCATCTGTTGGCAGACATACACCCTCAAAGCCTTGAGACTTCATCTGTTGACAGACATACACCCTCAAAGACTTGAGACTCCATCTGTTGGCAGACATACACCCTCAAAGCCTTGAGACTTCATCTGTTGACAGACATACACCCTCAAAGCCTTGAGACTTCATCTGTTGACAGACATACACCCTCAAAGACTTGAGACTCCGTCTGTTGGCAGATGTACACCCTCAAAGACTTGAGAATCCGTCTGTTGGCAGATGTACACCCTCAAAGACTTGAGACTCCGTCTGTTGGCAGATGTACACCCTCAAAGACTTGAGACTCCGTCTGTTGACAGACATACACCTTCAAAGCCTTGAGACTCCATCTGTTAGCAGACATACACCCTCAAAGCTTTGACGTTTCAGCTGCTGGTAGAAATACACCCTCAAAAACTTGAGACTCCCTCTATTAGAAGACATACACCCTCAAAGCCTTGAGACTCCATCTGTTGGCAGACATACACCCTCAAAGCCTTGAGACTCCGTCTGTTGGCAGACATACACCCTCAAAGCCTTGAGACTCCGTCTGCTGGCAGACATACACCCTCGAAGCCTTGAGACTCCGTCTGTTGGCTGACATACACCCTCAAAGCCTTGAGACTCCGTCTGCTGGCAGACATACACCTTCAAAGCCTTGAGACTCCGTCTGTTGGCAGACATACACCCTCAAAGCCTTGAGACTCCGTCTGCTGGCAGACATACACCTTCAAAGCCTTGAGACTCCGTCTGTTGGCAGACATACACCCTCAAAGCCTTGAGACTCCGTCTGCTGGCAGACATACACCCTCAAAGCCTTGAGACTCCGTCTGCTGGCAGACATACACCCTCAAAGCCTTGAGACTCCGTCTGCTGGCAGACATACACCTTCAAAGCCTTGAGACTCCGTCTGTTGGCAGACATACACCCTCAAAGCCTTGAGACTCCGTCTGCTGGCAGACATACACCTTCAAAGCCTTGAGACTCCATCCGTTGGCAGACATACACCTTCAAAGACTTGAGACTCCGTCTGTTGGCAGACATACACCTTCAAAGCCTTGAGACTCCGTCTGTTGGCAGACATACACCCTCAAAGCCTTGAGACTCCGTCTGCTGGCAGACATACACCTTCAAAGCCTTGAGACTCCATCCGTTGGCAGACATACACCCTCAAAACCTTGAGACATCGTCTGTTAGCAGACATACACCCTCAAAGCCTTGAGACGCCGTCTGTTGGCAGACATACACCCTCAAAGCCTTGAGACTCCGTCTGTTGGCAGACATACACCCTCAAAGCCTTGAGACTCCATCTGTTGGCACACATACACCCTCAAAACCTTGAGACATCGTCTGTTAGCAGACATACACCCTCAAAACCTTGAGACTCTGTCTGTTGGCAGACATACACCCTCAAAGCCTTGAGACTCCGTCTGTTGGCAGACATACACCTTCAAAGCCTTGAGACTCCGTCTGCTGGCAGACATACACCTTCAAAGCCTTGAGACTCCATCCGTTGGCAGACATACACCCTCAAAACCTTGAGACATCGTCTGTTAGCAGACATACACCCTCAAAGCCTTGAGACGCCGTCTGTTGGCAGACATACACCCTCAAAGCCTTGAGACTCCGTCTGTTGGCAGACATACACCCTCAAAGCCTTGAGACTCCATCTGTTGGCACACATACACCCTCAAAACCTTGAGACTTCATCTGTTGGCAGACATACACCCTCAAAGCCTTGAGACTTCATCTGTTGGCAGACATACACCCTCAAAACCTTGAGACATCGTCTGTTAGCAGACATACACCCTCAAAGCCTTGAGACGCCGTCTGTTGGCAGACATACACCCTCAAAGCCTTGAGACTCCATCTGTTGGCAGACATACACCCTCAAAGCCTTGAGACTCCGTCTGTTGGCAGACATACACCCTCAAAGCCTTGAGACTCCGTCTGTTGGCAGACATACACCCTCAAAACCTTGAGACATCGTCTGTTAGCAGACATACACCCTCAAAGCCTTGAGACGCCGTCTGTTGGCAGACATACACCCTCAAAGCCTTGAGACTCCGTCTGTTGGCAGACATACACCCTCAAAGCCTTGAGACTCCATCTGTTGGCACACATACACCCGCAAAACCTTGAGACATCGTCTGTTAGCAGACATACACCCTCAAAGCCTTGAGACGCCGTCTGTTGGCAGACATACACCCTCAAAGCCTTGAGACTCCGTCTGTTGGCAGACATACACCCTCAAAGCCTTGAGACTCCGTCTGTTGGCAGACATACACCCTCAAAGACTTGAGACATCGTCTGTTAGCAGACATACACCTTCAAAGCTTTGAGACTCCGTCTGTTGGCAGACATACACCTTCAAAGCCTTGAGACTCCGTCTGTTAGCAGACATACACCTTCAAAGCCTTGAGACTCCGTCTGTTGGCAGACATACACCCTCAAAGCCTTGAGACTCCGTCTGTTGGCAGACATACACCCTCAAAGCCTTGAGACTCCCTCTATTTGCAGACATACACCTTCAAAGCCTTGAGACTCCATCTGTTGGCAGACATACACCCTCAAAGCCTTGAGACTCCATCTGTTGGCAGACATACACCCTCAAAGCCTTGAGACTCCATCTGTTAGCAGACATACACCCTCAAAGACTTGAGACATCGTCTGTTAGCAGACATACACCCTCAAAGCCTTGAGACTCCGTCTGTTGGCAGACATACACCCTCAAAGCCTTGAGACTCCGTCTGTTGGCAGACATACACCCTCAAAACCTTGAGACATCGTCTGTTAGCAGACATACACCCTCAAAGCCTTGAGACGCCGTCTGTTGGCAGACATACACACTCAAAGACTTGAGACTCCGTCTGTTGACAGACATACACCCTCAAAGACTTTAGACTCCGTCTGTTGACAGACATACACCTTCAAAGCCTTGAGACTCCATCTGTTAGCAGACATACACCCTCAAAGCTTTGACGTTTCAGCTGCTGGTAGAAATACACCCTCAAAGCCTTGAGACTCCCTCTATTAGAAGACATACACCCTCAAAGCCTTGAGACTCCATCTGTTGGCAGACATACACCTTCAAAGCCTTGAGACTCCGTCTGCTGGCAGACATACACCTTCAAAGCCTTGAGACTCCGTCTGTTGGCAGACATACACCCTCAAAGCCTTGAGACTCCGTCTGCTGGCAGACATACACCCTCAAAGCCTTGAGACTCCGTCTGTTGGCAGACATACACCCTCAAAGCCTTGAGACTCCGTCTGCTGGCAGACATACACCTTCAAAGCCTTGAGACTCCGTCTGTTGGCAGACATACACCCTCAAAGCCTTGAGACTCCGTCTGCTGGCAGACATACACCTTCAAAGCCTTGAGACTCCGTCTGTTGGCAGACATACACCCTCAAAGCCTTGAGACTCCGTCTGCTGGCAGACATACACCCTCAAAGCCTTGAGACTCCGTCTGCTGGCAGACATACACCTTCAAAGCCTTGAGACTCCGTCTGTTGGCAGACATACACCCTCAAAGCCTTGAGACTCCGTCTGCTGGCAGACATACACCTTCAAAGCCTTGAGACTCCATCCGTTGGCAGACATACACCTTCAAAGACTTGAGACTCCGTCTGTTGGCAGACATACACCTTCAAAGCCTTGAGACTCCGTCTGTTGGCAGACATACACCCTCAAAGCCTTGAGACTCCGTCTGCTGGCAGACATACACCTTCAAAGCCTTGAGACTCCATCCGTTGGCAGACATACACCCTCAAAACCTTGAGACATCGTCTGTTAGCAGACATACACCCTCAAAGCCTTGAGACGCCGTCTGTTGGCAGACATACACCCTCAAAGCCTTGAGACTCCGTCTGTTGGCAGACATACACCCTCAAAGCCTTGAGACTCCATCTGTTGGCACACATACACCCTCAAAACCTTGAGACATCGTCTGTTAGCAGACATACACCCTCAAAACCTTGAGACTCTGTCTGTTGGCAGACATACACCCTCAAAGCCTTGAGACTCCGTCTGTTGGCAGACATACACCTTCAAAGCCTTGAGACTCCGTCTGCTGGCAGACATACACCTTCAAAGCCTTGAGACTCCATCCGTTGGCAGACATACACCCTCAAAGCCTTGAGACTCCGTCTGTTGGCAGACATACACCCTCAAAGCCTTGAGACTCCGTCTGTTGGCAGACATACACCCTCAAAGCCTTGAGACTCCATCTGTTGGCACACATACACCCTCAAAACCTTGAGACTTCATCTGTTGGCAGACATACACCCTCAAAGCCTTGAGACTTCATCTGTTGGCAGACATACACCCTCAAAACCTTGAGACATCGTCTGTTAGCAGACATACACCCTCAAAGCCTTGAGACGCCGTCTGTTGGCAGACATACACCCTCAAAGCCTTGAGACTCCATCTGTTGGCAGACATACACCCTCAAAGCCTTGAGACTCAGTCTGTTGGCAGACATACACCCTCAAAGCCTTGAGACTCCGTCTGTTGGCAGACATACACCCTCAAAACCTTGAGACATCGTCTGTTAGCAGACATACACCCTCAAAGCCTTGAGACGCCGTCTGTTGGCAGACATACACCCTCAAAGCCTTGAGACTCCGTCTGTTGGCAGACATACACCCTCAAAGCCTTGAGACTCCATCTGTTGGCACACATACACCCGCAAAACCTTGAGACATCGTCTGTTAGCAGACATACACCCTCAAAGCCTTGAGACGCCGTCTGTTGGCAGACATACACCCTCAAAGCCTTGAGACTCCGTCTGTTGGCAGACATACACCCTCAAAGCCTTGAGACTCCGTCTGTTGGCAGACATACACCCTCAAAGACTTGAGACATCGTCTGTTAGCAGACATACACCTTCAAAGCCTTGAGACTCCGTCTGTTGGCAGACATACACCTTCAAAGCCTTGAGACTCCGTCTGTTAGCAGACATACACCTTCAAAGCCTTGAGACTCCGTCTGTTGGCAGACATACACCCTCAAAGCCTTGAGACTCCGTCTGTTGGCAGACATACACCCTCAAAGCCTTGAGACTCCCTCTATTTGCAGACATACACCTTCAAAGCCTTGAGACTCCATCTGTTGGCAGACATACACCCTCAAAGCCTTGAGACTCCATCTGTTGGCAGACATACACCCTCAAAGCCTTGAGACTCTGTCTGTTGGCAGACATACACCCTCAAAGCCTTGAGACTCTGTCTGTTGGCAGACATACACCCTCAAAGCCTTGAGACTCTGTCTGTTGGCAGACATACACCCTCAAAGCCTTGAGACTCTGTCTGTTGGCAGACATACACCCTCAAAGACTTGAGACATCGTCTGTTAGCAGACATACACCCTCAAAGCCTTGAGACTCCGTCTGTTGGCAGACATACACCCTCAAAGCCTTGAGACTCCGTCTGTTGGCAGACATACACCCTCAAAGCCTTGAGACTCCGTCTGTTGGCAGACATACACCCTCAAAGCCTTGAGACTCCATCTGTTAGCAGACATACACCCTCAAAGACTTGAGACATCGTCTGTTAGCAGACATACACCCTCAAAGCCTTGAGACTCCGTCTGTTGGCAGACATACACCCTCAAAGCCTTGAGACTCCATCTGTTGGCAGACATACACCTTCAAAGCCTTGAGACTCTGTCTGTTGGCAGACATACACCCTCAAAGCCTTGAGACTCTGTCTGTTGGCAGACATACACCCTCAAAGCCTTGAGACTTCATCTGTTGGCAGACATACACCCTCAAAGACTTGAGACATCGTCTGTTAGCAGACATACACCCTCAAAGCCTTGAGACTCCGTCTGTTGGCAGACATACACCCTCAAAGCCTTGAGACTCTGTCTGTTGGCAGACATACACCCTCAAAGCCTTGAGACTCTGTCTGTTGGCAGACATACACCCTCAAAGACTTGAGACATCGTCTGTTAGCAGACATACACCCTCAAAGCCTTGAGACTCCGTCTGTTGGCAGACATACACCCTCAAAGCCTTGAGACTCCGTCTGTTAGCAGACATACACCCTCAAAGACTTGAGACATCGTCTGTTAGCTGACATACACCCTCAAAGCCTTGAGACTCCGTCTGTTGGCAGACATACACCCTCAAAGTCTTGAGACTCCATCTGTTGGCAGACATACACCTTCAAAGCCTTGAGACTCTGTCTGTTGGCAGACATACACCCTCAAAGCCTTGAGACTCTGTCTGTTGGCAGACATACACCCTCAAAGCCTTGAGACTCCATCTGTTGGCAGACATACACCCTCAAAGCCTTGAGACTCCGTCTGTTGGCAGACATACACCCTCAAAGCCTTGAGACTCTGTCTGTTGGCAGACATACACCCTCAAAGACTTGAGACATCGTCTGTTAGCAGACATACACCCTCAAAGCCTCGAGACTCCGTCTGTTGGCAGACATACACCCTCAAAGCCTTGAGACTCCGTCTGTTGGCAGACATACACCCTCAAAGCCTTGAGACTCCGTCTGTTGGCAGACATACACCCTCAAAGCCTTGAGACTCCATCTGTTAGCAGACATACACCCTCAAAGACTTGAGACATCGTCTGTTAGCAGACATACACCCTCAAAGACTTGAGACATCGTCTGTTAGCAGACATACACCCTCAAAGACTTGAGACTCTGTCTGTTAGCAGACATACACCCTCAAAGCCTTGAGACATCGTCTGTTGACAGACATACACCCTCAAAGCCTTGAGACTCCATCTGTTAGCAGACATACACCCTCAAAGACTTGAGACATCGTCTGTTAGCAGACATACACCCTCAAAGACTTCAGACATCGTCTGTTAGCAGACATACACCCTCAAAACCTTGAGACTCTGTCTGTTGGCAGACATACACCCTCAAAGCCTTGAGACTCCGTCTGTTGGCAGACATACACCTTCAAAGCCTTGAGACTCCGTCTGCTGGCAGACATACACCCTCAAAGCCTTGAGACTCCATCTGTTGGCACACATACACCCTCAAAACCTTGAGACATCGTCTGTTAGCAGACATACACCCTCAAAACCTTGAGACTCTGTCTGTTGGCAGACATACACCCTCAAAGCCTTGAGACTCCGTCTGTTGGCAGACATACACCTTCAAAGCCTTGAGACTCCGTCTGCTGGCAGACATACACCTTCAAAGCCTTGAGACTCCATCCGTTGGCAGACATACACCCTCAAAACCTTGAGACATCGTCTGTTAGCAGACATACACCCTCAAAGCCTTGAGACGCCGTCTGTTGGCAGACATACACCCTCAAAGCCTTGAGACTCCGTCTGTTGGCAGACATACACCCTCAATGCCTTGAGACTCCATCTGTTGGCACACATACACCCTCAAAACCTTGAGACTTCATCTGTTGGCAGACATACACCCTCAAAGCCTTGAGACATCGTCTGTTGACAGACATACACCCTCAAAGCCTTGAGACTCCATCTGTTAGCAGACATACACCCTCAAAGACTTGAGACATCGTCTGTTAGCAGACATACACCCTCAAAGACTTCAGACATCGTCTGTTAGCAGACATACACCCTCAAAACCTTGAGACTCTGTCTGTTGGCAGACATACACCCTCAAAGCCTTGAGACTCCGTCTGTTGGCAGACATACACCTTCAAAGCCTTGAGACTCCGTCTGCTGGCAGACATACACCCTCAAAGCCTTGAGACTCCATCTGTTGGCACACATACACCCTCAAAACCTTGAGACATCGTCTGTCAGCAGACATACACCCTCAAAACCTTGAGACTCTGTCTGTTGGCAGACATACACCCTCAAAGCCTTGAGACTCCGTCTGTTGGCAGACATACACCTTCAAAGCCTTGAGACTCCGTCTGCTGGCAGACATACACCTTCAAAGCCTTGAGACTCCATCCGTTGGCAGACATACACCCTCAAAACCTTGAGACATCGTCTGTTAGCAGACATACACCCTCAAAGCCTTGAGACGCCGTCTGTTGGCAGACATACACCCTCAAAGCCTTGAGACTCCGTCTGTTGGCAGACATACACCCTCAAAGCCTTGAGACTCCATCTGTTGGCACACATACACCCTCAAAACCTTGAGACTTCATCTGTTGGCAGACATACACCCTCAAAGCCTTGAGACTTCATCTGTTGGCAGACATACACCCTCAAAACCTTGAGACATCGTCTGTTAGCAGACATACACCCTCAAAGCCTTGAGACGCCGTCTGTTGGCAGACATACACCCTCAAAGCCTTGAGACTCCATCTGTTGGCAGACATACACCCTCAAAGCCTTGAGACTCCGTCTGTTGGCAGACATACACCCTCAAAGCCTTGAGACTCCATCTGTTAGCAGACATACACCCTCAAAGACTTGAGACATCGTCTGTTAGCAGACATACACCCTCAAAGCCTTGAGACTCCGTCTGTTGGCAGACATACACCCTCAAAGCCTTGAGACTCCATCTGTTGGCAGACATACACCTTCAAAGCCTTGAGACTCTGTCTGTTGGCAGACATACACCCTCAAAGCCTTGAGACTCTGTCTGTTGGCAGACATACACCCTCAAAGCCTTGAGACTTCATCTGTTGGCAGACATACACCCTCAAAGACTTGAGACATCGTCTGTTAGCAGACATACACCCTCAAAGCCTTGAGACTCCGTCTGTTGGCAGACATACACCCTCAAAGCCTTGAGACTCTGTCTGTTGGCAGACATACACCCTCAAAGCCTTGAGACTCTGTCTGTTGGCAGACATACACCCTCAAAGACTTGAGACATCGTCTGTTAGCAGACATTCACCCTCAAAGCCTTGAGACTCCGTCTGTTGGCAGACATACACCCTCAAAGCCTTGAGACTCCGTCTGTTGGCAGACATACACCCTCAAAGCCTTGAGACTCCGTCTGTTGGCAGACATACACCCTCAAAGCCTTGAGACTCCATCTGTTAGCAGACATACACCCTCAAAGACTTGAGACATAGTCTGTTAGCAGACATACACCCTCAAAGCCTTGAGACTCCGTCTGTTGGCAGACATACACCCTCAAAGCCTTGAGACTCCATCTGTTGGCAGACATACACCTTCAAAGCCTTGAGACTCTGTCTGTTGGCAGACATACACCCTCAAAGCCTTGAGACTCTGTCTGTTGGCAGACATACACCCTCAAAGCCTTGAGACTCCGTCTGTTGGCAGACATACACCCTCAAAGCCTTGAGACTCCGTCTGTTGGCAGACATACACCCTCAAAGCCTTGAGACTCTGTCTGTTGGCAGACATACACCCTCAAAGCCTTGAGACTCCGTCTGTTGGCAGACATACACCCTCAAAGACTTGAGACATCGTCTGTTAGCAGACATACACCCTCAAAGCCTTGAGACTCCGTCTGTTGGCAGACATACACCCTCAAAGCCTTGAGACTCTGTCTGTTGGCAGACATACACCCTCAAAGCCTTGAGACTCTGTCTGTTGGCAGACATACACCCTCAAAGACTTGAGACATCGTCTGTTAGCAGACATACACCCTCAAAGCCTTGAGACTCCGTCTGTTGGCAGACATACACCCTCAAAGCCTTGAGACTCCGTCTGTTGGCAGACATACACCCTCAAAGCCTTGAGACTCCGTCTGTTGGCAGACATACACCCTCAAAGCCTTGAGACTCCATCTGTTAGCAGACATACACCCTCAAAGACTTGAGACATCGTCTGTTAGCAGACATACACCCTCAAAGACTTGAGACATCGTCTGTTAGCAGACATACACCCTCAAAGATTTGAGACTCTGTCTGTTAGCAGACATACACCCTCAAAGCCTTGAGACATCGTCTGTTGACAGACATACACCCTCAAAGCCTTGAGACTCCATCTGTTAGCAGACATACACCCTCAAAGACTTGAGACATCGTCTGTTAGCAGACATACACCCTCAAAGACTTCAGACATCGTCTGTTAGCAGACATACACCCTCAAAAAATTGAGACTCTGTCTGTTGGCAGACATACACCCTCAAAGCCTTGAGACTCCGTCTGTTGGCAGACATACACCTTCAAAGCCTTGAGACTCCGTCTGCTGGCAGACATACACCTTCAAAGCCTTGAGACTCCATCCGTTGGCAGACATACACCCTCAAAACCTTGAGACATCGTCTGTTAGCAGACATACACCCTCAAAGCCTTGAGACGCCGTCTGTTGGCAGACATACACCCTCAAAGCCTTGAGACTCCGTCTGTTGGCAGACATACACCCTCAAAGCCTTGAGACTCCATCTGTTGGCACACATACACCCTCAAAACCTTGAGACTTCATCTGTTGGCAGACATACACCCTCAAAGCCTTGAGACTTCATCTGTTGGCAGACATACACCCTCAAAACCTTGAGACATCGTCTGTTAGCAGACATACACCCTCAAAGCCTTGAGACGCCGTCTGTTGGCAGACATACACCCTCAAAGCCTTGAGACTCCGTCTGTTGGCAGACATACACCCTCAAAGCCTTGAGACTCCGTCTGTTGGCAGACATACACCCTCAAAGCCTTGAGACTCCGTCTGTTGGCAGACATACACCCTCAAAACCTTGAGACATCGTCTGTTAGCAGACATACACCCTCAAAGCCTTGAGACGCCGTCTGTTGGCAGACATACACCCTCAAAGCCTTGAGACTCCGTCTGTTGGCAGACATACACCCTCAAAGCCTTGAGACTCCATCTGTTGGCACACATACACCCTCAAAACCTTGAGACATCGTCTGTTAGCAGACATACACCCTCAAAGCCTTGAGACGCCGTCTGTTGGCAGACATACACCCTCAAAGCCTTGAGACTCCGTCTGTTGGCAGACATACACCCTCAAAGCCTTGAGACTCCGTCTGTTGGCAGACATACACCCTCAAAGACTTGAGACATCGTCTGTTAGCAGACATACACCTTCAAAGCCTTGAGACTCCGTCTGTTGGCAGACATACACCTTCAAAGCCTTGAGACTCCGTCTGTTAGCAGACATACACCTTCAAAGCCTTGAGACTCCGTCTGTTGGCAGACATACACCCTCAAAGCCTTGAGACTCCGTCTGTTGGCAGACATACACCCTCAAAGCCTTGAGACTCCCTCTATTTGCAGACATACACCTTCAAAGCCTTGAGACTCCATCTGTTGGCAGACATACACCCTCAAAGCCTTGAGACTCCATCTGTTGGCAGACATACACCCTCAAAGCCTTGAGACTCTGTCTGTTGGCAGACATACACCCTCAAAGCCTTGAGACTCTGTCTGTTGGCAGACATACACCCTCAAAGACTTGAGACATCGTCTGTTAGCAGACATACACCCTCAAAGCCTTGAGACTCCGTCTGTTGGCAGACATACACCCTCAAAGCCTTGAGACTCCGTCTGTTGGCAGACATACACCCTCAAAGCCTTGAGACTCCGTCTGTTGGCAGACATACACCCTCAAAGCCTTGAGACTCCATCTGTTAGCAGACATACACCCTCAAAGACTTGAGACATCGTCTGTTAGCAGACATACACCCTCAAAGACTTGAGACATCGTCTGTTAGCAGACATACACCCTCAAAGACTTGAGACTCTGTCTGTTAGCAGACATACACCCTCAAAGCCTTGAGACATCGTCTGTTGACAGACATACACCCTCAAAGCCTTGAGACTCCATCTGTTAGCAGACATACACCCTCAAAGACTTGAGACATCGTCTGTTAGCAGACATACACCCTCAAAGACTTCAGACATCGTCTGTTAGCAGACATACACCCTCAAAGACTTGAGACTCAGTCTGTTAGCAGACATACACCCTCAAAGACTTGAGACATCGTCTGTTAGTAGACATACACCCTCAAAGACTTGAGACATCGTCTGTTAGCAGACATACACCCTCAAAGACTTGAGACATCGTCTGTTGGCAGACATACACCCTCAAAGACTTGAGACATCGTCTGTTGGCAGACATACACCCTCAAAGACTTGAGACATCGTCTGTTAGTAGACATACACCCTCAAAGACTTGAGACATCGTCTGTTAGCAGACATACACCTTCAAAGCCTTGAGACTCCGTCTGTTGGCAGACATACACCCTCAAAGACTTGAGACATCGTCTGTTAGCAGACATACACCCTCAAAGACTTGAGACATCGTCTGTTGGCAGACATACACCCTCAAAGACTTGAGACATCGTCTGTTAGTAGACATACACCCTCAAAGACTTGAGACATCGTCTGTTAGCAGACATACACCTTCAAAGCCTTGAGACTCCGTCTGTTGGTAGACATACACCTTCAAAGCCTTGAGACTCCGTCTGTTGGCAGACATACACCCTCAAAGACTTGAGACATCGTCTGTTAGCAGACATACACCCTCAAAGACTTGAGACATCGTCTGTTAGCAGACATACACCCTCAAAGCCTTGAGACTCTGTCTGTTGGCAGACATACACCCTCAAAGACTTGAGACATCGTCTGTTAGCAGACATACACCCTCAAAGACTTGAGACATCGTCTGTTGACAGACATACACCTTCAAAGCCTTGAGACTCCGTCTGTTGGCAGACATACACCCTCAAAGACTTGAGACATCGTCTGTTAGCAGACATACACCCTCAAAGACTTGAGACATCGTCTGTTAGCAGACATACACCCTCAAAGCCTTGAGACTCCATCTGTTAGCAGACATACACCCTCAAAGACTTGAGACATCGTCTGTTAGCAGACATACACCCTCAAAGACTTGAGACATCGTCTGTTAGCAGACATACACCCTCAAAGACTTGAGACATCGTCTGTTGGCAGACATACACCCTCAAAGACTTGAGACATCGTCTGTTAGCAGACATACACCCTCAAAGACTTGAGACATCGTCTGTTAGCAGACATACACCTTCAAAGCCTTGAGACTCCGTCTGTTGGTAGACATACACCTTCAAAGCCTTGAGACTCCGTCTGTTGGCAGACATACACCCTCAAAGACTTGAGACATCGTCTGTTAGCAGACATACACCCTCAAAGACTTGAGACATCGTCTGTTAGCAGACATACACCCTCAAAGCCTTGAGACTCTGTCTGTTGGCAGACATACACCCTCAAAGACTTGAGACATCGTCTGTTAGCAGACATACACCCTCAAAGACTTGAGACATCGTCTGTTGACAGACATACACCTTCAAAGCCTTGAGACTCCGTCTGTTGGCAGACATACACCCTCAAAGACTTGAGACATCGTCTGTTAGCAGACATAAACCCTCAAAGACTTGAGACATCGTCTGTTAGGAGACATACACCCTCAAAGACTTGAGACATCGTCTGTTAGCAGACATACACCCTCAAAGCCTTGAGACTCCGTCTGTTGGCAGACATACACCCTCAAAGACTTGAGACATCGTCTGTTAGCAGACATACACCCTCAAAGACTTGAGACATCGTCTGTTGGCAGACATACACCTTCAAAGCCTTGAGACTCCGTCTGTTGGCAGACATACACCCTCAAAGCCTTGAGACTCCGTCTGTTGGTAGACATACACCCTCAAAACCTTGAGACATCGTCTGTTAGCAGACATACACCCTCAAAGACTTGAGACATCGTCTGTTAGCAGACATACACCCTCAAAGCCTTGAGACTCCGTCTGTTGACAGACATACACCTTCAAAGCCTTGAGACTCCGTCTGTTGGTAGACATACACCTTCAAAGCCTTGAGACTCCGTCTGTTGGCAGACATACACCCTCAAAGACTTGAGACATCGTCTGTTAGCAGACATACACCCTCAAAGACTTGAGACATCGTCTGTTAGCAGACATACACCCTCAAAGCCTTGAGACTCTGTCTGTTGGCAGACATACACCCTCAAAGACTTGAGACATCGTCTGTTAGCAGACATACACCCTCAAAGACTTGAGACATCGTCTGTTGACAGACATACACCTTAAAAGCCTTGAGACTCCGTCTGTTGGCAGACATACACCCTCAAAGACTTGAGACATCGTCTGTTAGCAGACATACACCCTCAAAGACTTGAGACATCGTCTGTTAGCAGACATACACCCTCAAAGACTTGAGACATCGTCTGTTAGCAGACATACACCCTCAAAGCCTTGAGACTCTGTCTGTTGGCAGACATACACCCTCAAAGCCTTGAGACTCCGTCTGTTGACAGACATACACCTTCAAAGCCTTGAGACTCCGTCTGTTGGCAGACATACACCCTCAAAGACTTGAGACATCGTCTGTTAGCAGACATACACCCTCAAAGACTTGAGACATCGTCTGTTAGCAGACATACACCCTCAAAGACTTGAGACATCGTCTGTTAGCAGACATACACCCTCAAAGCCTTGAGACTCTGTCTGTTGGCAGACATACACCCTCAAAGCCTTGAGACTCCGTCTGTTGGTAGACATACACCCTCAAAACCTTGAGACATCGTCTGTTAGCAGACATACACCCTCAAAGACTTGAGACATCGTCTATTAGCAGACATACACCCTCAAAGCCTTGAGACTCCGTCTGTTGGCAGACATACACCTTCAAAGCCTTGAGACTCCATCTATTGGTAGACATACACCCTCAAAACCTTGAGACATCGTCTGTTAGCAGACATACACCCTCAAAGACTTGAGACATCGTCTGTTAGCAGACATACACCCTCAAAGACTTGAGACATCGTCTGTTAGCAGACATACACCCTCAAAGACTTGAGACATCGTCTGTTAGCAGACATACACCCTCAAAGACTTGAGACATCGTCTGTTAGCAGACATACACTCTCAAAGCCTTGAGACTCTGTCTGTTGGCAGACATACACCTTCAAAGCCTTGAGACTCCGTCTGTTGGCAGACATACACCCTCAAAGCCTTGAGACTCTGTCTGTTGGCAGACATACACCCTCAAAGACTTGAGACATCGTCTGTTAGCAGACATACCCCCCCAAAGACTTGAGACATCGTCTGTTAGCAGACATACACCCTCAAAGCCTTGAGACTCTGTCTGTTGGCAGACATACACCCTCAAAGCCTTGAGACTCCGTCTGTTGGTAGACATACACCCTCAAAACCTTGAGACATCGTCTGTTAGCAGACATACACCCTCAAAGACTTGAGACATCGTCTGTTAGCAGACAAACACCCTCAAAGCCTTGAGACTCCGTCTGTTGGCAGACATACACCTTCAAAGCCTTGAGACTCCATCTGTTGGCAGACATACACCCTCAAAGCCTTGAGACTCCATCTGTTGGCACACATACACCCTCAAAGCCTTGAGACGCCGTCTGTTGGCAGACATACACCCTCAAAGCCTTGAGACTCTGTCTGTTGGCAGACATACACCCTCAAAGCCTTGAGACTCTGTCTGTTGGCAGACATACACCCTCAAAGACTTGAGACATCGTCTGTTAGCAGACATACACCCTCAAAGACTTGAGACATCGTCTGTTAGCAGACATACACCCTCAAAGCCTTGAGACTCCGTCTGTTGGCAGACATACACCCTCAAAGCCTTGAGACTCTGTCTGTTGGCACACATACACCCTCAAAGCCTTGAGACTCCGTCTGTTGGTAGACATACACCCTCAAAACCTTGAGACATCGTCTGTTAGCAGACATACACCCTCAAAGACTTGAGACATCGTCTGTTAGCAGACATACACCCTCAAAGACTTGAGACATCGTCTGTTAGCAGACATACACCCTCAAAGACTTGAGACATCGTCTGTTAGCAGACATACACCCTCAAAGCCTTGAGACTCCGTCTGTTGGCAGACATACACCTTCAAAGCCTTGAGACTCCGTCTGTTGGCAGACATACACCCTCAAAGCCTTGAGACTCTGTCTGTTGGCAGACATACACCCTCAAAGACTTGAGACATCGTCTGTTAGCAGACATACACCCTCAAAGACTTGAGACATCGTCTGTTAGCAGACATACACCCTCAAAGCCTTGAGACTCCGTCTGTTGGCAGACATACACCCTCAAAGCCTTGAGACTCTGTCTGTTGGCAGACATACACCCTCAAAGCCTTGAGACTCTGTCTGTTGGCAGACATACACCCTCAAAGACTTGAGACATCGTCTGTTAGCAGACATACACCCTCAAAGCCTTGAGACTCCGTCTGTTGGCAGACATACACCCTCAAAGCCTTGAGACTCCGTCTGTTAGCAGACATACACCCTCAAAGACTTGAGACATCGTCTGTTAGCTGACATACACCCTCAAAGCCTTGAGACTCCGTCTGTTGGCAGACATACACCCTCAAAGCCTTGAGACTCCATCTGTTGGCAGACATACACCTTCAAAGCCTTGAGACTCTGTCTGTTGGCAGACATACACCCTCAAAGCCTTGAGACTCTGTCTGTTGGCAGACATACACCCTCAAAGCCTTGAGACTCCATCTGTTGGCAGACATACACCCTCAAAGCCTTGAGACTCCGTCTGTTGGCAGACATACACCCTCAAAGCCTTGAGACTCTGTCTGTTGGCAGACATACACCCTCAAAGACTTGAGACATCGTCTGTTAGCAGACATACACCCTCAAAGCCTCGAGACTCCGTCTGTTGGCAGACATACACCCTCAAAGCCTTGAGACTCCGTCTGTTGGCAGACATACACCCTCAAAGCCTTGAGACTCCGTCTGTTGGCAGACATACACCCTCAAAGCCTTGAGACTCCATCTGTTAGCAGACATACACCCTCAAAGACTTGAGACATCGTCTGTTAGCAGACATACACCCTCAAAGACTTGAGACATCGTCTGTTAGCAGACATACACCCTCAAAGACTTGAGACTCTGTCTGTTAGCAGACATACACCCTCAAAGCCTTGAGACATCGTCTGTTGACAGACATACACCCTCAAAGCCTTGAGACTCCATCTGTTAGCAGACATACACCCTCAAAGACTTGAGACATCGTCTGTTAGCAGACATACACCCTCAAAGACTTCAGACATCGTCTGTTAGCAGACATACACCCTCAAAACCTTGAGACTCTGTCTGTTGGCAGACATACACCCTCAAAGCCTTGAGACTCCGTCTGTTGGCAGACATACACCTTCAAAGCCTTGAGACTCCGTCTGCTGGCAGACATACACCCTCAAAGCCTTGAGACTCCATCTGTTGGCACACATACACCCTCAAAACCTTGAGACATCGTCTGTTAGCAGACATACACCCTCAAAACCTTGAGACTCTGTCTGTTGGCAGACATACACCCTCAAAGCCTTGAGACTCCGTCTGTTGGCAGACATACACCTTCAAAGCCTTGAGACTCCGTCTGCTGGCAGACATACACCTTCAAAGCCTTGAGACTCCATCCGTTGGCAGACATACACCCTCAAAACCTTGAGACATCGTCTGTTAGCAGACATACACCCTCAAAGCCTTGAGACGCCGTCTGTTGGCAGACATACACCCTCAAAGCCTTGAGACTCCGTCTGTTGGCAGACATACACCCTCAATGCCTTGAGACTCCATCTGTTGGCACACATACACCCTCAAAACCTTGAGACTTCATCTGTTGGCAGACATACACCCTCAAAGCCTTGAGACATCGTCTGTTGACAGACATACACCCTCAAAGCCTTGAGACTCCATCTGTTAGCAGACATACACCCTCAAAGACTTGAGACATCGTCTGTTAGCAGACATACACCCTCAAAGACTTCAGACATCGTCTGTTAGCAGACATACACCCTCAAAACCTTGAGACTCTGTCTGTTGGCAGACATACACCCTCAAAGCCTTGAGACTCCGTCTGTTGGCAGACATACACCTTCAAAGCCTTGAGACTCCGTCTGCTGGCAGACATACACCCTCAAAGCCTTGAGACTCCATCTGTTGGCACACATACACCCTCAAAACCTT
This sequence comes from Lissotriton helveticus, assembly GCF_964261635.1. Taxonomy (NCBI): domain Eukaryota; kingdom Metazoa; phylum Chordata; class Amphibia; order Caudata; family Salamandridae; genus Lissotriton; species Lissotriton helveticus. The sequence goes on along the minus strand of NC_136071.1, from coordinate 1,191,373,016 downwards.
GAGACATCGTCTGTCAGCAGACATACACCCTCAAAACCTTGAGACTCTGTCTGTTGGCAGACATACACCCTCAAAGCCTTGAGACTCCGTCTGTTGGCAGACATACACCTTCAAAGCCTTGAGACTCCGTCTGCTGGCAGACATACACCTTCAAAGCCTTGAGACTCCATCCGTTGGCAGACATACACCCTCAAAACCTTGAGACATCGTCTGTTAGCAGACATACACCCTCAAAGCCTTGAGACGCCGTCTGTTGGCAGACATACACCCTCAAAGCCTTGAGACTCCGTCTGTTGGCAGACATACACCCTCAAAGCCTTGAGACTCCATCTGTTGGCACACATACACCCTCAAAACCTTGAGACTTCATCTGTTGGCAGACATACACCCTCAAAGCCTTGAGACTTCATCTGTTGGCAGACATACACCCTCAAAACCTTGAGACATCGTCTGTTAGCAGACATACACCCTCAAAGCCTTGAGACGCCGTCTGTTGGCAGACATACACCCTCAAAGCCTTGAGACTCCATCTGTTGGCAGACATACACCCTCAAAGCCTTGAGACTCCGTCTGTTGGCAGACATACACCCTCAAAGCCTTGAGACTCCATCTGTTAGCAGACATACACCCTCAAAGACTTGAGACATCGTCTGTTAGCAGACATACACCCTCAAAGCCTTGAGACTCCGTCTGTTGGCAGACATACACCCTCAAAGCCTTGAGACTCCATCTGTTGGCAGACATACACCTTCAAAGCCTTGAGACTCTGTCTGTTGGCAGACATACACCCTCAAAGCCTTGAGACTCTGTCTGTTGGCAGACATACACCCTCAAAGCCTTGAGACTTCATCTGTTGGCAGACATACACCCTCAAAGACTTGAGACATCATCTGTTAGCAGACATACACCCTCAAAGCCTTGAGACTCCGTCTGTTGGCAGACATACACCCTCAAAGCCTTGAGACTCTGTCTGTTGGCAGACATACACCCTCAAAGCCTTGAGACTCTGTCTGTTGGCAGACATACACCCTCAAAGACTTGAGACATCGTCTGTTAGCAGACATTCACCCTCAAAGCCTTGAGACTCCGTCTGTTGGCAGACATACACCCTCAAAGCCTTGAGACTCCGTCTGTTGGCAGACATACACCCTCAAAGCCTTGAGACTCCGTCTGTTGGCAGACATACACCCTCAAAGCCTTGAGACTCCATCTGTTAGCAGACATACACCCTCAAAGACTTGAGACATCGTCTGTTAGCAGACATACACCCTCAAAGCCTTGAGACTCCGTCTGTTGGCAGACATACACCCTCAAAGCCTTGAGACTCCATCTGTTGGCAGACATACACCTTCAAAGCCTTGAGACTCTGTCTGTTGGCAGACATACACCCTCAAAGCCTTGAGACTCTGTCTGTTGGCAGACATACACCCTCAAAGCCTTGAGACTCCGTCTGTTGGCAGACATACACCCTCAAAGCCTTGAGACTCCGTCTGTTGGCAGACATACACCCTCAAAGCCTTGAGACTCTGTCTGTTGGCAGACATACACCCTCAAAGCCTTGAGACTCCGTCTGTTGGCAGACATACACCCTCAAAGACTTGAGACATCGTCTGTTAGCAGACATACACCCTCAAAGCCTTGAGACTCCGTCTGTTGGCAGACATACACCCTCAAAGCCTTGAGACTCTGTCTGTTGGCAGACATACACCCTCAAAGCCTTGAGACTCTGTCTGTTGGCAGACATACACCCTCAAAGACTTGAGACATCGTCTGTTAGCAGACATACACCCTCAAAGCCTTGAGACTCCGTCTGTTGGCAGACATACACCCTCAAAGCCTTGAGACTCCGTCTGTTGGCAGACATACACCCTCAAAGCCTTGAGACTCCGTCTGTTGGCAGACATACACCCTCAAAGCCTTGAGACTCCATCTGTTAGCAGACATACACCCTCAAAGACTTGAGACATCGTCTGTTAGCAGACATACACCCTCAAAGACTTGAGACATCGTCTGTTAGCAGACATACACCCTCAAAGACTTGAGACTCTGTCTGTTAGCAGACATACACCCTCAAAGCCTTGAGACATCGTCTGTTGACAGACATACACCCTCAAAGCCTTGAGACTCCATCTGTTAGCAGACATACACCCTCAAAGACTTGAGACATCGTCTGTTAGCAGACATACACCCTCAAAGACTTCAGACATCGTCTGTTAGCAGACATACACCCTCAAAAAATTGAGACTCTGTCTGTTGGCAGACATACACCCTCAAAGCCTTGAGACTCCGTCTGTTGGCAGACATACACCTTCAAAGCCTTGAGACTCCGTCTGCTGGCAGACATACACCTTCAAAGCCTTGAGACTCCATCCGTTGGCAGACATACACCCTCAAAACCTTGAGACATCGTCTGTTAGCAGACATACACCCTCAAAGCCTTGAGACGCCGTCTGTTGGCAGACATACACCCTCAAAGCCTTGAGACTCCGTCTGTTGGCAGACATACACCCTCAAAGCCTTGAGACTCCATCTGTTGGCACACATACACCCTCAAAACCTTGAGACTTCATCTGTTGGCAGACATACACCCTCAAAGCCTTGAGACTTCATCTGTTGGCAGACATACACCCTCAAAACCTTGAGACATCGTCTGTTAGCAGACATACACCCTCAAAGCCTTGAGACGCCGTCTGTTGGCAGACATACACCCTCAAAGCCTTGAGACTCCGTCTGTTGGCAGACATACACCCTCAAAGCCTTGAGACTCCGTCTGTTGGCAGACATACACCCTCAAAGCCTTGAGACTCCGTCTGTTGGCAGACATACACCCTCAAAACCTTGAGACATCGTCTGTTAGCAGACATACACCCTCAAAGCCTTGAGACGCCGTCTGTTGGCAGACATACACCCTCAAAGCCTTGAGACTCCGTCTGTTGGCAGACATACACCCTCAAAGCCTTGAGACTCCATCTGTTGGCACACATACACCCTCAAAACCTTGAGACATCGTCTGTTAGCAGACATACACCCTCAAAGCCTTGAGACGCCGTCTGTTGGCAGACATACACCCTCAAAGCCTTGAGACTCCGTCTGTTGGCAGACATACACCCTCAAAGCCTTGAGACTCCGTCTGTTGGCAGACATACACCCTCAAAGACTTGAGACATCGTCTGTTAGCAGACATACACCTTCAAAGCCTTGAGACTCCGTCTGTTGGCAGACATACACCTTCAAAGCCTTGAGACTCCGTCTGTTAGCAGACATACACCTTCAAAGCCTTGAGACTCCGTCTGTTGGCAGACATACACCCTCAAAGCCTTGAGACTCCGTCTGTTGGCAGACATACACCCTCAAAGCCTTGAGACTCCCTCTATTTGCAGACATACACCTTCAAAGCCTTGAGACTCCATCTGTTGGCAGACATACACCCTCAAAGCCTTGAGACTCCATCTGTTGGCAGACATACACCCTCAAAGCCTTGAGACTCTGTCTGTTGGCAGACATACACCCTCAAAGCCTTGAGACTCTGTCTGTTGGCAGACATACACCCTCAAAGACTTGAGACATCGTCTGTTAGCAGACATACACCCTCAAAGCCTTGAGACTCCGTCTGTTGGCAGACATACACCCTCAAAGCCTTGAGACTCCGTCTGTTGGCAGACATACACCCTCAAAGCCTTGAGACTCCGTCTGTTGGCAGACATACACCCTCAAAGCCTTGAGACTCCATCTGTTAGCAGACATACACCCTCAAAGACTTGAGACATCGTCTGTTAGCAGACATACACCCTCAAAGACTTGAGACTCTGTCTGTTAGCAGACATACACCCTCAAAGCCTTGAGACATCGTCTGTTGACAGACATACACCCTCAAAGCCTTGAGACTCCATCTGTTAGCAGACATACACCCTCAAAGACTTGAGACTCAGTCTGTTAGCAGACATACACCCTCAAAGACTTGAGACATCGTCTGTTAGTAGACATACACCCTCAAAGACTTGAGACATCGTCTGTTAGCAGACATACACCCTCAAAGCCTTGAGACTCTGTCTGTTGGCAGACATACACCCTCAAAGACTTGAGACATCGTCTGTTAGCAGACATACACCCTCAAAGACTTGAGACATCGTCTGTTAGCAGACATACACCCTCAAAGCCTTGAGACTCCGTCTGTTGGCAGACATACACCCTCAAAGCCTTGAGACTCTGTCTGTTGGCACACATACACCCTCAAAGCCTTGAGACTCCGTCTGTTGGTAGACATACACCCTCAAAACCTTGAGACATCGTCTGTTAGCAGACATACACCCTCAAAGACTTGAGACATCGTCTGTTAGCAGACATACACCCTCAAAGACTTGAGACATCGTCTGTTAGCAGACATACACCCTCAAAGACTTGAGACATCGTCTGTTAGCAGACATACACCCTCAAAGCCTTGAGACTCCGTCTGTTGGCAGACATACACCTTCAAAGCCTTGAGACTCCGTCTGTTGGCAGACATACACCCTCAAAGCCTTGAGACTCTGTCTGTTGGCAGACATACACCCTCAAAGACTTGAGACATCGTCTGTTAGCAGACATACACCCTCAAAGACTTGAGACATCGTCTGTTAGCAGACATACACCCTCAAAGCCTTGAGACTCCGTCTGTTGGCAGACATACACCCTCAAAGCCTTGAGACTCTGTCTGTTGGCAGACATACACCCTCAAAGCCTTGAGACTCTGTCTGTTGGCAGACATACACCCTCAAAGACTTGAGACATCGTCTGTTAGCAGACATACACCCTCAAAGCCTTGAGACTCCGTCTGTTGGCAGACATACACCCTCAAAGCCTTGAGACTCCGTCTGTTAGCAGACATACACCCTCAAAGACTTGAGACATCGTCTGTTAGCTGACATACACCCTCAAAGCCTTGAGACTCCGTCTGTTGGCAGACATACACCCTCAAAGCCTTGAGACTCCATCTGTTGGCAGACATACACCTTCAAAGCCTTGAGACTCTGTCTGTTGGCAGACATACACCCTCAAAGCCTTGAGACTCTGTCTGTTGGCAGACATACACCCTCAAAGCCTTGAGACTCCATCTGTTGGCAGACATACACCCTCAAAGCCTTGAGACTCCGTCTGTTGGCAGACATACACCCTCAAAGCCTTGAGACTCTGTCTGTTGGCAGACATACACCCTCAAAGACTTGAGACATCGTCTGTTAGCAGACATACACCCTCAAAGCCTCGAGACTCCGTCTGTTGGCAGACATACACCCTCAAAGCCTTGAGACTCCGTCTGTTGGCAGACATACACCCTCAAAGCCTTGAGACTCCGTCTGTTGGCAGACATACACCCTCAAAGCCTTGAGACTCCATCTGTTAGCAGACATACACCCTCAAAGACTTGAGACATCGTCTGTTAGCAGACATACACCCTCAAAGACTTGAGACATCGTCTGTTAGCAGACATACACCCTCAAAGACTTGAGACTCTGTCTGTTAGCAGACATACACCCTCAAAGCCTTGAGACATCGTCTGTTGACAGACATACACCCTCAAAGCCTTGAGACTCCATCTGTTAGCAGACATACACCCTCAAAGACTTGAGACATCGTCTGTTAGCAGACATACACCCTCAAAGACTTCAGACATCGTCTGTTAGCAGACATACACCCTCAAAACCTTGAGACTCTGTCTGTTGGCAGACATACACCCTCAAAGCCTTGAGACTCCGTCTGTTGGCAGACATACACCTTCAAAGCCTTGAGACTCCGTCTGCTGGCAGACATACACCCTCAAAGCCTTGAGACTCCATCTGTTGGCACACATACACCCTCAAAACCTTGAGACATCGTCTGTTAGCAGACATACACCCTCAAAACCTTGAGACTCTGTCTGTTGGCAGACATACACCCTCAAAGCCTTGAGACTCCGTCTGTTGGCAGACATACACCTTCAAAGCCTTGAGACTCCGTCTGCTGGCAGACATACACCTTCAAAGCCTTGAGACTCCATCCGTTGGCAGACATACACCCTCAAAACCTTGAGACATCGTCTGTTAGCAGACATACACCCTCAAAGCCTTGAGACGCCGTCTGTTGGCAGACATACACCCTCAAAGCCTTGAGACTCCGTCTGTTGGCAGACATACACCCTCAATGCCTTGAGACTCCATCTGTTGGCACACATACACCCTCAAAACCTTGAGACTTCATCTGTTGGCAGACATACACCCTCAAAGCCTTGAGACATCGTCTGTTGACAGACATACACCCTCAAAGCCTTGAGACTCCATCTGTTAGCAGACATACACCCTCAAAGACTTGAGACATCGTCTGTTAGCAGACATACACCCTCAAAGACTTCAGACATCGTCTGTTAGCAGACATACACCCTCAAAACCTTGAGACTCTGTCTGTTGGCAGACATACACCCTCAAAGCCTTGAGACTCCGTCTGTTGGCAGACATACACCTTCAAAGCCTTGAGACTCCGTCTGCTGGCAGACATACACCCTCAAAGCCTTGAGACTCCATCTGTTGGCACACATACACCCTCAAAACCTTGAGACATCGTCTGTCAGCAGACATACACCCTCAAAACCTTGAGACTCTGTCTGTTGGCAGACATACACCCTCAAAGCCTTGAGACTCCGTCTGTTGGCAGACATACACCTTCAAAGCCTTGAGACTCCGTCTGCTGGCAGACATACACCTTCAAAGCCTTGAGACTCCATCCGTTGGCAGACATACACCCTCAAAACCTTGAGACATCGTCTGTTAGCAGACATACACCCTCAAAGCCTTGAGACGCCGTCTGTTGGCAGACATACACCCTCAAAGCCTTGAGACTCCGTCTGTTGGCAGACATACACCCTCAAAGCCTTGAGACTCCATCTGTTGGCACACATACACCCTCAAAACCTTGAGACTTCATCTGTTGGCAGACATACACCCTCAAAGCCTTGAGACTTCATCTGTTGGCAGACATACACCCTCAAAACCTTGAGACATCGTCTGTTAGCAGACATACACCCTCAAAGCCTTGAGACGCCGTCTGTTGGCAGACATACACCCTCAAAGCCTTGAGACTCCATCTGTTGGCAGACATACACCCTCAAAGCCTTGAGACTCCGTCTGTTGGCAGACATACACCCTCAAAGCCTTGAGACTCCATCTGTTAGCAGACATACACCCTCAAAGACTTGAGACATCGTCTGTTAGCAGACATACACCCTCAAAGCCTTGAGACTCCGTCTGTTGGCAGACATACACCCTCAAAGCCTTGAGACTCCATCTGTTGGCAGACATACACCTTCAAAGCCTTGAGACTCTGTCTGTTGGCAGACATACACCCTCAAAGCCTTGAGACTCTGTCTGTTGGCAGACATACACCCTCAAAGCCTTGAGACTTCATCTGTTGGCAGACATACACCCTCAAAGACTTGAGACATCATCTGTTAGCAGACATACACCCTCAAAGCCTTGAGACTCCGTCTGTTGGCAGACATACACCCTCAAAGCCTTGAGACTCTGTCTGTTGGCAGACATACACCCTCAAAGCCTTGAGACTCTGTCTGTTGGCAGACATACACCCTCAAAGACTTGAGACATCGTCTGTTAGCAGACATTCACCCTCAAAGCCTTGAGACTCCGTCTGTTGGCAGACATACACCCTCAAAGCCTTGAGACTCCGTCTGTTGGCAGACATACACCCTCAAAGCCTTGAGACTCCGTCTGTTGGCAGACATACACCCTCAAAGCCTTGAGACTCCATCTGTTAGCAGACATACACCCTCAAAGACTTGAGACATCGTCTGTTAGCAGACATACACCCTCAAAGCCTTGAGACTCCGTCTGTTGGCAGACATACACCCTCAAAGCCTTGAGACTCCATCTGTTGGCAGACATACACCTTCAAAGCCTTGAGACTCTGTCTGTTGGCAGACATACACCCTCAAAGCCTTGAGACTCTGTCTGTTGGCAGACATACACCCTCAAAGCCTTGAGACTCCGTCTGTTGGCAGACATACACCCTCAAAGCCTTGAGACTCCGTCTGTTGGCAGACATACACCCTCAAAGCCTTGAGACTCTGTCTGTTGGCAGACATACACCCTCAAAGCCTTGAGACTCCGTCTGTTGGCAGACATACACCCTCAAAGACTTGAGACATCGTCTGTTAGCAGACATACACCCTCAAAGCCTTGAGACTCCGTCTGTTGGCAGACATACACCCTCAAAGCCTTGAGACTCTGTCTGTTGGCAGACATACACCCTCAAAGCCTTGAGACTCTGTCTGTTGGCAGACATACACCCTCAAAGACTTGAGACATCGTCTGTTAGCAGACATACACCCTCAAAGCCTTGAGACTCCGTCTGTTGGCAGACATACACCCTCAAAGCCTTGAGACTCCGTCTGTTGGCAGACATACACCCTCAAAGCCTTGAGACTCCGTCTGTTGGCAGACATACACCCTCAAAGCCTTGAGACTCCATCTGTTAGCAGACATACACCCTCAAAGACTTGAGACATCGTCTGTTAGCAGACATACACCCTCAAAGACTTGAGACATCGTCTGTTAGCAGACATACACCCTCAAAGACTTGAGACTCTGTCTGTTAGCAGACATACACCCTCAAAGCCTTGAGACATCGTCTGTTGACAGACATACACCCTCAAAGCCTTGAGACTCCATCTGTTAGCAGACATACACCCTCAAAGACTTGAGACATCGTCTGTTAGCAGACATACACCCTCAAAGACTTCAGACATCGTCTGTTAGCAGACATACACCCTCAAAAAATTGAGACTCTGTCTGTTGGCAGACATACACCCTCAAAGCCTTGAGACTCCGTCTGTTGGCAGACATACACCTTCAAAGCCTTGAGACTCCGTCTGCTGGCAGACATACACCTTCAAAGCCTTGAGACTCCATCCGTTGGCAGACATACACCCTCAAAACCTTGAGACATCGTCTGTTAGCAGACATACACCCTCAAAGCCTTGAGACGCCGTCTGTTGGCAGACATACACCCTCAAAGCCTTGAGACTCCGTCTGTTGGCAGACATACACCCTCAAAGCCTTGAGACTCCATCTGTTGGCACACATACACCCTCAAAACCTTGAGACTTCATCTGTTGGCAGACATACACCCTCAAAGCCTTGAGACTTCATCTGTTGGCAGACATACACCCTCAAAACCTTGAGACATCGTCTGTTAGCAGACATACACCCTCAAAGCCTTGAGACGCCGTCTGTTGGCAGACATACACCCTCAAAGCCTTGAGACTCCGTCTGTTGGCAGACATACACCCTCAAAGCCTTGAGACTCCGTCTGTTGGCAGACATACACCCTCAAAGCCTTGAGACTCCGTCTGTTGGCAGACATACACCCTCAAAACCTTGAGACATCGTCTGTTAGCAGACATACACCCTCAAAGCCTTGAGACGCCGTCTGTTGGCAGACATACACCCTCAAAGCCTTGAGACTCCGTCTGTTGGCAGACATACACCCTCAAAGCCTTGAGACTCCATCTGTTGGCACACATACACCCTCAAAACCTTGAGACATCGTCTGTTAGCAGACATACACCCTCAAAGCCTTGAGACGCCGTCTGTTGGCAGACATACACCCTCAAAGCCTTGAGACTCCGTCTGTTGGCAGACATACACCCTCAAAGCCTTGAGACTCCGTCTGTTGGCAGACATACACCCTCAAAGACTTGAGACATCGTCTGTTAGCAGACATACACCTTCAAAGCCTTGAGACTCCGTCTGTTGGCAGACATACACCTTCAAAGCCTTGAGACTCCGTCTGTTAGCAGACATACACCTTCAAAGCCTTGAGACTCCGTCTGTTGGCAGACATACACCCTCAAAGCCTTGAGACTCCGTCTGTTGGCAGACATACACCCTCAAAGCCTTGAGACTCCCTCTATTTGCAGACATACACCTTCAAAGCCTTGAGACTCCATCTGTTGGCAGACATACACCCTCAAAGCCTTGAGACTCCATCTGTTGGCAGACATACACCCTCAAAGCCTTGAGACTCTGTCTGTTGGCAGACATACACCCTCAAAGCCTTGAGACTCTGTCTGTTGGCAGACATACACCCTCAAAGACTTGAGACATCGTCTGTTAGCAGACATACACCCTCAAAGCCTTGAGACTCCGTCTGTTGGCAGACATACACCCTCAAAGCCTTGAGACTCCGTCTGTTGGCAGACATACACCCTCAAAGCCTTGAGACTCCGTCTGTTGGCAGACATACACCCTCAAAGCCTTGAGACTCCATCTGTTAGCAGACATACACCCTCAAAGACTTGAGACATCGTCTGTTAGCAGACATACACCCTCAAAGACTTGAGACTCTGTCTGTTAGCAGACATACACCCTCAAAGCCTTGAGACATCGTCTGTTGACAGACATACACCCTCAAAGCCTTGAGACTCCATCTGTTAGCAGACATACACCCTCAAAGACTTGAGACTCAGTCTGTTAGCAGACATACACCCTCAAAGACTTGAGACATCGTCTGTTAGTAGACATACACCCTCAAAGACTTGAGACATCGTCTGTTAGCAGACATACACCCTCAAAGACTTGAGACATCGTCTGTTGGCAGACATACACCCTCAAAGACTTGAGACATCGTCTGTTGGCAGACATACACCCTCAAAGACTTGAGACATCGTCTGTTAGTAGACATACACCCTCAAAGACTTGAGACATCGTCTGTTAGCAGACATACACCTTCAAAGCCTTGAGACTCCGTCTGTTGGCAGACATACACCCTCAAAGACTTGAGACATCGTCTGTTAGCAGACATACACCCTCAAAGACTTGAGACATCGTCTGTTGGCAGACATACACCCTCAAAGACTTGAGACATCGTCTGTTAGTAGACATACACCCTCAAAGACTTGAGACATCGTCTGTTAGCAGACATACACCTTCAAAGCCTTGAGACTCCGTCTGTTGGTAGACATACACCTTCAAAGCCTTGAGACTCCGTCTGTTGGCAGACATACACCCTCAAAGACTTGAGACATCGTCTGTTAGCAGACATACACCCTCAAAGACTTGAGACATCGTCTGTTAGCAGACATACACCCTCAAAGCCTTGAGACTCTGTCTGTTGGCAGACATACACCCTCAAAGACTTGAGACATCGTCTGTTAGCAGACATACACCCTCAAAGACTTGAGACATCGTCTGTTGACAGACATACACCTTCAAAGCCTTGAGACTCCGTCTGTTGGCAGACATACACCCTCAAAGACTTGAGACATCGTCTGTTAGCAGACATACACCCTCAAAGACTTGAGACATCGTCTGTTAGCAGACATACACCCTCAAAGCCTTGAGACTCCATCTGTTAGCAGACATACACCCTCAAAGACTTGAGACATCGTCTGTTAGCAGACATACACCCTCAAAGACTTGAGACATCGTCTGTTAGCAGACATACACCCTCAAAGACTTGAGACATCGTCTGTTGGCAGACATACACCCTCAAAGACTTGAGACATCGTCTGTTAGCAGACATACACCCTCAAAGACTTGAGACATCGTCTGTTAGCAGACATACACCTTCAAAGCCTTGAGACTCCGTCTGTTGGTAGACATACACCTTCAAAGCCTTGAGACTCCGTCTGTTGGCAGACATACACCCTCAAAGACTTGAGACATCGTCTGTTAGCAGACATACACCCTCAAAGACTTGAGACATCGTCTGTTAGCAGACATACACCCTCAAAGCCTTGAGACTCTGTCTGTTGGCAGACATACACCCTCAAAGACTTGAGACATCGTCTGTTAGCAGACATACACCCTCAAAGACTTGAGACATCGTCTGTTGACAGACATACACCTTCAAAGCCTTGAGACTCCGTCTGTTGGCAGACATACACCCTCAAAGACTTGAGACATCGTCTGTTAGCAGACATAAACCCTCAAAGACTTGAGACATCGTCTGTTAGGAGACATACACCCTCAAAGACTTGAGACATCGTCTGTTAGCAGACATACACCCTCAAAGCCTTGAGACTCCGTCTGTTGGCAGACATACACCCTCAAAGACTTGAGACATCGTCTGTTAGCAGACATACACCCTCAAAGACTTGAGACATCGTCTGTTGGCAGACATACACCTTCAAAGCCTTGAGACTCCGTCTGTTGGCAGACATACACCCTCAAAGCCTTGAGACTCCGTCTGTTGGTAGACATACACCCTCAAAACCTTGAGACATCGTCTGTTAGCAGACATACACCCTCAAAGACTTGAGACATCGTCTGTTAGCAGACATACACCCTCAAAGCCTTGAGACTCCGTCTGTTGACAGACATACACCTTCAAAGCCTTGAGACTCCGTCTGTTGGTAGACATACACCTTCAAAGCCTTGAGACTCCGTCTGTTGGCAGACATACACCCTCAAAGACTTGAGACATCGTCTGTTAGCAGACATACACCCTCAAAGACTTGAGACATCGTCTGTTAGCAGACATACACCCTCAAAGCCTTGAGACTCTGTCTGTTGGCAGACATACACCCTCAAAGACTTGAGACATCGTCTGTTAGCAGACATACACCCTCAAAGACTTGAGACATCGTCTGTTGACAGACATACACCTTAAAAGCCTTGAGACTCCGTCTGTTGGCAGACATACACCCTCAAAGACTTGAGACATCGTCTGTTAGCAGACATACACCCTCAAAGACTTGAGACATCGTCTGTTAGCAGACATACACCCTCAAAGACTTGAGACATCGTCTGTTAGCAGACATACACCCTCAAAGCCTTGAGACTCTGTCTGTTGGCAGACATACACCCTCAAAGCCTTGAGACTCCGTCTGTTGACAGACATACACCTTCAAAGCCTTGAGACTCCGTCTGTTGGCAGACATACACCCTCAAAGACTTGAGACATCGTCTGTTAGCAGACATACACCCTCAAAGACTTGAGACATCGTCTGTTAGCAGACATACACCCTCAAAGACTTGAGACATCGTCTGTTAGCAGACATACACCCTCAAAGCCTTGAGACTCTGTCTGTTGGCAGACATACACCCTCAAAGCCTTGAGACTCCGTCTGTTGGTAGACATACACCCTCAAAACCTTGAGACATCGTCTGTTAGCAGACATACACCCTCAAAGACTTGAGACATCGTCTATTAGCAGACATACACCCTCAAAGCCTTGAGACTCCGTCTGTTGGCAGACATACACCTTCAAAGCCTTGAGACTCCATCTATTGGTAGACATACACCCTCAAAACCTTGAGACATCGTCTGTTAGCAGACATACACCCTCAAAGACTTGAGACATCGTCTGTTAGCAGACATACACCCTCAAAGACTTGAGACATCGTCTGTTAGCAGACATACACCCTCAAAGACTTGAGACATCGTCTGTTAGCAGACATACACCCTCAAAGACTTGAGACATCGTCTGTTAGCAGACATACACTCTCAAAGCCTTGAGACTCTGTCTGTTGGCAGACATACACCTTCAAAGCCTTGAGACTCCGTCTGTTGGCAGACATACACCCTCAAAGCCTTGAGACTCTGTCTGTTGGCAGACATACACCCTCAAAGACTTGAGACATCGTCTGTTAGCAGACATACCCCCCCAAAGACTTGAGACATCGTCTGTTAGCAGACATACACCCTCAAAGCCTTGAGACTCTGTCTGTTGGCAGACATACACCCTCAAAGCCTTGAGACTCCGTCTGTTGGTAGACATACACCCTCAAAACCTTGAGACATCGTCTGTTAGCAGACATACACCCTCAAAGACTTGAGACATCGTCTGTTAGCAGACATACACCCTCAAAGCCTTGAGACTCCGTCTGTTGGCAGACATACACCTTCAAAGCCTTGAGACTCCATCTGTTGGCAGACATACACCCTCAAAGCCTTGAGACTCCATCTGTTGGCACACATACACCCTCAAAGCCTTGAGACGCCGTCTGTTGGCAGACATACACCCTCAAAGCCTTGAGACTCTGTCTGTTGGCAGACATACACCCTCAAAGCCTTGAGACTCTGTCTGTTGGCAGACATACACCCTCAAAGACTTGAGACATCGTCTGTTAGCAGACATACACCCTCAAAGACTTGAGACATCGTCTGTTAGCAGACATACACCCTCAAAGCCTTGAGACTCCGTCTGTTGGCAGACATACACCCTCAAAGCCTTGAGACTCTGTCTGTTGGCACACATACACCCTCAAAGCCTTGAGACTCCGTCTGTTGGTAGACATACACCCTCAAAACCTTGAGACATCGTCTGTTAGCAGACATACACCCTCAAAGACTTGAGACATCGTCTGTTAGCAGACATACACCCTCAAAGACTTGAGACATCGTCTGTTAGCAGACATACACCCTCAAAGACTTGAGACATCGTCTGTTAGCAGACATACACCCTCAAAGCCTTGAGACTCCGTCTGTTGGCAGACATACACCTTCAAAGCCTTGAGACTCCGTCTGTTGGCAGACATACACCCTCAAAGCCTTGAGACTCTGTCTGTTGGCAGACATACACCCTCAAAGACTTGAGACATCGTCTGTTAGCAGACATACACCCTCAAAGACTTGAGACATCGTCTGTTAGCAGACATACACCCTCAAAGCCTTGAGACTCTGTCTGTTGGCAGACATACACCCTCAAAGCCTTGAGACTCCGTCTGTTGGTAGACATACACCCTCAAAACCTTGAGACATCGTCTGTTAGCAGACATACACCCTCAAAGCCTTGAGACATCGTCTGTTAGCAGACATACACCCTCAAAGCCTTGAGACTCCGTCTGTTGGCAGACATACACCTTCAAAGCCTTGAGACTCCATCTGTTGGCAGACATACACCCTCAAAGCCTTGAGACTCCGTCTGTTGGCAGACATACACCCTCAAAGCCTTGAGACTCTGTCTGTTGGCAGACATACACCCTCAAAGACTTGAGACATCGTCTGTTAGCAGACATACACCCTCAAAGCCTTGAGACTCCGTCTGTTGGCAGACATACACCCTCAAAGCCTTGAGACTCCGTCTGTTGGCAGACATACACCCTCAAAGCCTTGAGACTCCGTCTGTTGGCAGACATACACCCTCAAAGCCTTGAGACTCCATCTGTTAGCAGACATACACCCTCAAAGACTTGAGACATCGTCTGTTAGCAGACATACACCCTCAAAGACTTGAGACATCGTCTGTTAGCAGACATACACCCTCAAAGACTTGAGACTCTGTCTGTTAGCAGACATACACCCTCAAAGCCTTGAGACATCGTCTGTTGACAGACATACACCCTCAAAGCCTTGAGACTCCATCTGTTAGCAGACATACACCTTCAAAGACTTGAGACATCGTCTGTTAGCAGACATACACCCTCAAAGACTTCAGACATCGTCTGTTAGCAGACATACACCCTCAAAGACTTGAGACTCTGTCTGTTAGCAGACATACACCCTCAAAGACTTGAGACATCGTCTGTTAGTAGACATACACCCTCAAAGACTTGAGACATCGTCTGTTAGCAGACATACACCCTCAAAGACTTGAGACATCGTCTGTTGGCAGACATACACCCTCAAAGACTTGAGACATCGTCTGTTGGCAGACATACACCCTCAAAGACTTGAGACATCGTCTGTTAGTAGACATACACCCTCAAAGACTTGAGACATCGTCTGTTAGCAGACATACACCTTCAAAGCCTTGAGACTCCGTCTGTTGGCAGACATACACCCTCAAAGACTTGAGACATCGTCTGTTAGCAGACATACACCCTCAAAGACTTGAGACATCGTCTGTTGGCAGACATACACCCTCAAAGACTTGAGACATCGTCTGTTAGTAGACATACACCCTCAAAGACTTGAGACATCGTCTGTTAGCAGACATACACCTTCAAAGCCTTGAGACTCCGTCTGTTGGTAGACATACACCTTCAAAGCCTTGAGACTCCGTCTGTTGGCAGACATACACCCTCAAAGACTTGAGACATCGTCTGTTAGCAGACATACACCCTCAAAGACTTGAGACATCGTCTGTTAGCAGACATACACCCTCAAAGCCTTGAGACTCTGTCTGTTGGCAGACATACACCCTCAAAGACTTGAGACATCGTCTGTTAGCAGACATACACCCTCAAAGACTTGAGACATCGTCTGTTGACAGACATACACCTTCAAAGCCTTGAGACTCCGTCTGTTGGCAGACATACACCCTCAAAGACTTGAGACATCGTCTGTTAGCAGACATACACCCTCAAAGACTTGAGACATCGTCTGTTAGCAGACATACACCCTCAAAGCCTTGAGACTCCATCTGTTAGCAGACATACACCCTCAAAGACTTGAGACATCGTCTGTTAGCAGACATACACCCTCAAAGACTTGAGACATCGTCTGTTAGCAGACATACACCCTCAAAGACTTGAGACATCGTCTGTTGGCAGACATACACCCTCAAAGACTTGAGACATCGTCTGTTAGCAGACATACACCCTCAAAGACTTGAGACATCGTCTGTTAGCAGACATACACCTTCAAAGCCTTGAGACTCCGTCTGTTGGTAGACATACACCTTCAAAGCCTTGAGACTCCGTCTGTTGGCAGACATACACCCTCAAAGACTTGAGACATCGTCTGTTAGCAGACATACACCCTCAAAGACTTGAGACATCGTCTGTTAGCAGACATACACCCTCAAAGCCTTGAGACTCTGTCTGTTGGCAGACATACACCCTCAAAGACTTGAGACATCGTCTGTTAGCAGACATACACCCTCAAAGACTTGAGACATCGTCTGTTGACAGACATACACCTTCAAAGCCTTGAGACTCCGTCTGTTGGCAGACATACACCCTCAAAGACTTGAGACATCGTCTGTTAGCAGACATAAACCCTCAAAGACTTGAGACATCGTCTGTTAGGAGACATACACCCTCAAAGACTTGAGACATCGTCTGTTAGCAGACATACACCCTCAAAGCCTTGAGACTCCGTCTGTTGGCAGACATACACCCTCAAAGACTTGAGACATCGTCTGTTAGCAGACATACACCCTCAAAGACTTGAGACATCGTCTGTTGGCAGACATACACCTTCAAAGCCTTGAGACTCCGTCTGTTGGCAGACATACACCCTCAAAGCCTTGAGACTCCGTCTGTTGGTAGACATACACCCTCAAAACCTTGAGACATCGTCTGTTAGCAGACATACACCCTCAAAGACTTGAGACATCGTCTGTTAGCAGACATACACCCTCAAAGCCTTGAGACTCCGTCTGTTGACAGACATACACCTTCAAAGCCTTGAGACTCCGTCTGTTGGTAGACATACACCTTCAAAGCCTTGAGACTCCGTCTGTTGGCAGACATACACCCTCAAAGACTTGAGACATCGTCTGTTAGCAGACATACACCCTCAAAGACTTGAGACATCGTCTGTTAGCAGACATACACCCTCAAAGCCTTGAGACTCTGTCTGTTGGCAGACATACACCCTCAAAGACTTGAGACATCGTCTGTTAGCAGACATACACCCTCAAAGACTTGAGACATCGTCTGTTGACAGACATACACCTTAAAAGCCTTGAGACTCCGTCTGTTGGCAGACATACACCCTCAAAGACTTGAGACATCGTCTGTTAGCAGACATACACCCTCAAAGACTTGAGACATCGTCTGTTAGCAGACATACACCCTCAAAGACTTGAGACATCGTCTGTTAGCAGACATACACCCTCAAAGCCTTGAGACTCTGTCTGTTGGCAGACATACACCCTCAAAGCCTTGAGACTCCGTCTGTTGACAGACATACACCTTCAAAGCCTTGAGACTCCGTCTGTTGGCAGACATACACCCTCAAAGACTTGAGACATCGTCTGTTAGCAGACATACACCCTCAAAGACTTGAGACATCGTCTGTTAGCAGACATACACCCTCAAAGACTTGAGACATCGTCTGTTAGCAGACATACACCCTCAAAGCCTTGAGACTCTGTCTGTTGGCAGACATACACCCTCAAAGCCTTGAGACTCCGTCTGTTGGTAGACATACACCCTCAAAACCTTGAGACATCGTCTGTTAGCAGACATACACCCTCAAAGACTTGAGACATCGTCTATTAGCAGACATACACCCTCAAAGCCTTGAGACTCCGTCTGTTGGCAGACATACACCTTCAAAGCCTTGAGACTCCATCTATTGGTAGACATACACCCTCAAAACCTTGAGACATCGTCTGTTAGCAGACATACACCCTCAAAGACTTGAGACATCGTCTGTTAGCAGACATACACCCTCAAAGACTTGAGACATCGTCTGTTAGCAGACATACACCCTCAAAGACTTGAGACATCGTCTGTTAGCAGACATACACCCTCAAAGACTTGAGACATCGTCTGTTAGCAGACATACACTCTCAAAGCCTTGAGACTCCGTCTGTTGGCAGACATACACCTTCAAAGCCTTGAGACTCCGTCTGTTGGCAGACATACACCCTCAAAGCCTTGAGACTCTGTCTGTTGGCAGACATACACCCTCAAAGACTTGAGATATCGTCTGTTAGCAGACATACACCCTCAAAGACTTGAGACATCGTCTGTTAGCAGACATACACCCTCAAAGACTTGAGACATCGTCTGTTGGCAGACATACACCCTCAAAGACTTGAGACATCGTCTGTTAGCAGACATACACCCTCAAAGACTTGAGACATCGTCTGTTAGCAGACATACACCTTCAAAGCCTTGAGACTCCGTCTGTTGGTAGACATACACCTTCAAAGCCTTGAGACTCCGTCTGTTGGCAGACATACACCCTCAAAGACTTGAGACATCGTCTGTTAGCAGACATACACCCTCAAAGACTTGAGACATCGTCTGTTAGCAGACATACACCCTCAAAGCCTTGAGACTCTGTCTGTTGGCAGACATACACCCTCAAAGACTTGAGACATCGTCTGTTAGCAGACATACACCCTCAAAGACTTGAGACATCGTCTGTTGACAGACATACACCTTCAAAGCCTTGAGACTCCGTCTGTTGGCAGACATACACCCTCAAAGACTTGAGACATCGTCTGTTAGCAGACATAAACCCTCAAAGACTTGAGACATCGTCTGTTAGGAGACATACACCCTCAAAGACTTGAGACATCGTCTGTTAGCAGACATACACCCTCAAAGCCTTGAGACTCCGTCTGTTGGCAGACATACACCCTCAAAGACTTGAGACATCGTCTGTTAGCAGACATACACCCTCAAAGACTTGAGACATCGTCTGTTGGCAGACATACACCTTCAAAGCCTTGAGACTCCGTCTGTTGGCAGACATACACCCTCAAAGCCTTGAGACTCCGTCTGTTGGTAGACATACACCCTCAAAACCTTGAGACATCGTCTGTTAGCAGACATACACCCTCAAAGACTTGAGACATCGTCTGTTAGCAGACATACACCCTCAAAGCCTTGAGACTCCGTCTGTTGACAGACATACACCTTCAAAGCCTTGAGACTCCGTCTGTTGGTAGACATACACCTTCAAAGCCTTGAGACTCCGTCTGTTGGCAGACATACACCCTCAAAGACTTGAGACATCGTCTGTTAGCAGACATACACCCTCAAAGACTTGAGACATCGTCTGTTAGCAGACATACACCCTCAAAGCCTTGAGACTCTGTCTGTTGGCAGACATACACCCTCAAAGACTTGAGACATCGTCTGTTAGCAGACATACACCCTCAAAGACTTGAGACATCGTCTGTTGACAGACATACACCTTAAAAGCCTTGAGACTCCGTCTGTTGGCAGACATACACCCTCAAAGACTTGAGACATCGTCTGTTAGCAGACATACACCCTCAAAGACTTGAGACATCGTCTGTTAGCAGACATACACCCTCAAAGACTTGAGACATCGTCTGTTAGCAGACATACACCCTCAAAGCCTTGAGACTCTGTCTGTTGGCAGACATACACCCTCAAAGCCTTGAGACTCCGTCTGTTGACAGACATACACCTTCAAAGCCTTGAGACTCCGTCTGTTGGCAGACATACACCCTCAAAGACTTGAGACATCGTCTGTTAGCAGACATACACCCTCAAAGACTTGAGACATCGTCTGTTAGCAGACATACACCCTCAAAGACTTGAGACATCGTCTGTTAGCAGACATACACCCTCAAAGCCTTGAGACTCTGTCTGTTGGCAGACATACACCCTCAAAGCCTTGAGACTCCGTCTGTTGGTAGACATACACCCTCAAAACCTTGAGACATCGTCTGTTAGCAGACATACACCCTCAAAGACTTGAGACATCGTCTATTAGCAGACATACACCCTCAAAGCCTTGAGACTCCGTCTGTTGGCAGACATACACCTTCAAAGCCTTGAGACTCCATCTATTGGTAGACATACACCCTCAAAACCTTGAGACATCGTCTGTTAGCAGACATACACCCTCAAAGACTTGAGACATCGTCTGTTAGCAGACATACACCCTCAAAGACTTGAGACATCGTCTGTTAGCAGACATACACCCTCAAAGACTTGAGACATCGTCTGTTAGCAGACATACACCCTCAAAGACTTGAGACATCGTCTGTTAGCAGACATACACTCTCAAAGCCTTGAGACTCCGTCTGTTGGCAGACATACACCTTCAAAGCCTTGAGACTCCGTCTGTTGGCAGACATACACCCTCAAAGCCTTGAGACTCTGTCTGTTGGCAGACATACACCCTCAAAGACTTGAGACATCGTCTGTTAGCAGACATACCCCCCCAAAGACTTGAGACATCGTCTGTTAGCAGACATACACCCTCAAAGCCTTGAGACTCTGTCTGTTGGCAGACATACACCCTCAAAGCCTTGAGACTCCGTCTGTTGGTAGACATACACCCTCAAAACCTTGAGACATCGTCTGTTAGCAGACATACACCCTCAAAGACTTGAGACATCGTCTGTTAGCAGACATACACCCTCAAAGCCTTGAGACTCCGTCTGTTGGCAGACATACACCTTCAAAGCCTTGAGACTCCATCTGTTGGCAGACATACACCCTCAAAGCCTTGAGACTCCATCTGTTGGCACACATACACCCTCAAAGCCTTGAGACGCCGTCTGTTGGCAGACATACACCCTCAAAGCCTTGAGACTCTGTCTGTTGGCAGACATACACCCTCAAAGCCTTGAGACTCTGTCTGTTGGCAGACATACACCCTCAAAGACTTGAGACATCGTCTGTTAGCAGACATACACCCTCAAAGACTTGAGACATCGTCTGTTAGCAGACATACACCCTCAAAGCCTTGAGACTCCGTCTGTTGGCAGACATACACCCTCAAAGCCTTGAGACTCTGTCTGTTGGCACACATACACCCTCAAAGCCTTGAGACTCCGTCTGTTGGTAGACATACACCCTCAAAACCTTGAGACATCGTCTGTTAGCAGACATACACCCTCAAAGACTTGAGACATCGTCTGTTAGCAGACATACACCCTCAAAGACTTGAGACATCGTCTGTTAGCAGACATACACCCTCAAAGACTTGAGACATCGTCTGTTAGCAGACATACACCCTCAAAGCCTTGAGACTCCGTCTGTTGGCAGACATACACCTTCAAAGCCTTGAGACTCCGTCTGTTGGCAGACATACACCCTCAAAGCCTTGAGACTCTGTCTGTTGGCAGACATACACCCTCAAAGACTTGAGACATCGTCTGTTAGCAGACATACACTCTCAAAGACTTGAGACATCGTCTGTTAGCAGACATACACCCTCAAAGCCTTGAGACTCTGTCTGTTGGCAGACATACACCCTCAAAGCCTTGAGACTCCGTCTGTTGGTAGACATACACCCTCAAAACCTTGAGACATCGTCTGTTAGCAGACATACACCCTCAAAGACTTGAGACATCGTCTGTTAGCAGACATACACCCTCAAAGCCTTGAGACTCCGTCTGTTGGCAGACATACACCTTCAAAGCCTTGAGACTCCATCTGTTGGCAGACATACACCCTCAAAGCCTTGAGACTCCGTCTGTTGGCAGACATACACCCTCAAAGCCTTGAGACTCTGTCTGTTGGCAGACATACACCCTCAAAGACTTGAGACATCGTCTGTTAGCAGACATACACCCTCAAAGACTTGAGACATCGTCTGTTAGCAGACATACACCCTCAAAGCCTTGAGACTCCGTCTGTTGGCAGACATACACCCTCAAAGCCTTGAGACTCTGTCTGTTGGCACACATACACCCTCAAAGCCTTGAGACTCCGTCTGTTGGTAGACATACACCCTCAAAACCTTGAGACATCGTCTGTTAGCAGACATACACCCTCAAAGACTTGAGACATCGTCTGTTAGCAGACATACACCCTCAAAGACTTGAGACATCGTCTGTTAGCAGACATACACCCTCAAAGACTTTAGACATCGTCTGTTAGCAGACATACACCCTCAAAGCCTTGAGACTCCGTCTGTTGGCAGACATACACCTTCAAAGCCTTGAGACTCCGTCTGTTGGCAGACATACACCCTCAAAGCCTTGAGACTCTGTCTGTTGGCAGACATACACCCTCAAAGACTTGAGACATCGTCTGTTAGCAGACATACACCCTCAAAGACTTGAGACATCGTCTGTTAGCAGACATACACCCTCAAAGCCTTGAGACTCTGTCTGTTGGCAGACATACACCCTCAAAGCCTTGAGACTCCGTCTGTTGGTAGACATACACCCTCAAAACCTTGAGACATCGTCTGTTAGCAGACATACACCCTCAAAGACTTGAGACATCGTCTGTTAGCAGACATACACCCTCAAAGACTTGAGACATCGTCTGTTAGCAGACATACACCCTCAAAGCCTTGAGACTCCGTCTGTTGGTAGACATACACCCTCAAAACCTTGAGACTCCGTCTGTTGGCAGACATACACCCTCAAAGCCTTGAGACTCCATCTGTGAGCAGACATACACCCTCAAAGCCTTGAGACTCCATCTGTTGGCAGACATACACCCTCAAAGCCTTGAGACATTGTCTGTTAGCAGACATACACCCTCAAAGCCTTGATACTCCATCTGTGAGCAGACATACACCCTCAAAGCCTTGAGACTCCATCTGTTGGTAGACATACACCCTCAAAACCTTGAGACATCGTCTGTTAGCAGACATACACCCTCAAAGACTTGAGACATCGTCTGTTAGCAGACATACACCCTCAAAGACTTGAGACATCGTCTCTTAGCAGACATACACCCTCAAAGACTTTAGACATCGTCTGTTAGCAGACATACACCCTCAAAGCCTTGAGACTCCGTCTGTTGGCAGACATACACCTTCAAAGCCTTGAGACTCCGTCTGTTGGCAGACATACACCCTCAAAGCCTTGAGACTCTGTCTGTTGGCAGACATACACCCTCAAAGACTTGAGACATCGTCTGTTAGCAGACATACACCCTCAAAGACTTGAGACATCGTCTGTTAGCAGACATACACCCTCAAAGCCTTGAGACTCTGTCTGTTGGCAGACATACACCCTCAAAGCCTTGAGACTCCGTCTGTTGGTAGACATACACCCTCAAAACCTTGAGACATCGTCTGTTAGCAGACATACACCCTCAAAGACTTGAGACATCGTCTGTTAGCAGACATACACCCTCAAAGACTTGAGACATCGTCTGTTAGCAGACATACACCCTCAAAGCCTTGAGACTCCGTCTGTTGGTAGACATACACCCTCAAAACCTTGAGACTCCGTCTGTTGGCAGACATACACCCTCAAAGCCTTGAGACTCCATCTGTGAGCAGACATACACCCTCAAAGCCTTGAGACTCCATCTGTTGGCAGACATACACCCTCAAAGCCTTGAGACATTGTCTGTTAGCAGACATACACCCTCAAAGCCTTGATACTCCATCTGTGAGCAGACATACACCCTCAAAGCCTTGAGACTCCATCTGTTGGCAGACATACACCCTCAAAGCCTTGAGACATTGTCTGTTAGCAGACATACACCTTCAAAGCCTTGAGACTCCATCTGTTGGCAGACATACACCCTCAAAGCCTTGAGACTCCATCTGTGAGCAGACATACACCCTCAAAGCCTTGAGACATTGTCTGTTAGCAGATTGCAGACATACACCCTCAAAGCTTTGACGCTTCTGCTGCTGGTAGACATACACCCTCAAAGCTTTGACGTTTCAGCTGCTGGTAGACATACACCCTCAAAGCTTTGACGCTTCAGCTGCTGGTGCACATACACCCTCAAAGCTTTGACGTTTCAG
The DNA here is from genome assembly GCF_964261635.1 of Lissotriton helveticus. NCBI lineage: Eukaryota > Metazoa > Chordata > Amphibia > Caudata > Salamandridae > Lissotriton > Lissotriton helveticus. The sequence goes on along the minus strand of NC_136071.1, from coordinate 1,191,348,719 downwards.
CTGCTGGTAGACATACACCCTCAAAGCTTTGAGACTCCGTCTGTTAGCGGACATACACCCTCAAACTTTGACGTTTCATCTGCTGGTAGACATACACCCTCAAAGCTTTGACGTTTCATCAGCTGGTAGACATACACCCTCATAGCTTTGACGTTTCAGCTGCTGGTAGACATACACCCTCAAAGCTTTGACGTTTCAGCTACTAGTAGACATACACCCACAAAGCCTTGAGACTCCGTCTGTTAGCGGACATACACCCTCAAAGCTTTGATGTTTCATCTGCTGGTAGACATACACCCTCAAAGCTTTGACCTTTCATCTGCTGGTAGACATACACCCTCAAAGCTTTGACGTTTCAGCTGCTGGTAGAGATACACCCTCAAAGCTTTGACGTTTCATCTGCTGGTAGACATACACCCTCAAAGCTTTGATGTTTCAGCTGCTGGTAGACATACACCCTCAAAGCTTTGACGTTTCAGCTGCTGTTAGACATACACCCTCAAAGCTTTGACGTTTCAGCTGATGGTATACCTACACCCTCAAACCTTTGACGTTTCAGCTGCTGATAGACATACACCCTCAAAGCTTTGATGTTTCAGCTGCTGGTAGACATACACCCTCAAAGCTTTGAGACTCCGTCTGTTAGCGGACATACACCATCAAAGCTTTGACGTTTCAGCTGCTGGTAGACATACACCCTTAAATCTTTGACGTTTCATCTGCTGGTAGACATACACCCTCAAAGCTTTGATGTTTCAGCTGCTGGTAGACATACACCCTCAAAGCTTTGACGTTTCAGCTGCTGGTAGACATACACCCTCAAAGCTTTGACGTTTCAGCTGCTGGTAGACATACACCCTCAAAGCTTTGACGTTTCAGCTGCTGGTAGACATACACCCTCAAAGCTTTGACGCGTCAGCTGCTGGTAGACATACACCCTCAAAGCTTTGACGCTTCAGCTGCTGGTAGACATACACCCTCAAAGCTTTGACATTTCAGCTGCTGGTAGACATACACCCTCAAAGCTTTGATGTTTCAGCTGCTGGTAGACATACACCCTCAAAGCTTTTACGCTTCAGCTGCTGGTAGACATACACCCTCAAAGCTTTGACGTTTCAGCTGCTGGTAGACATACACCCTCAAAGCTTTGACGTTTCAGCTGCTGATAGACATACACCCTCAAAGCTTTGACGCGTCAGCTGCTGGTAGACATACACCCTCAAAGCTTTGACGCTTCAGCTGCTGGTAGACATACACACTCAAAGCTTTGACGTTTCAGCTGCTGGTAGACATACACCCTCAAAGCTTTGACGTTTCAGCTGCTGGTAGACATACACCCTCAAAGCTTTAACGCTTCAGCTGCTGGTAGACATACACCCTCAAAGCTTTGACGTTTCAGCTGCTGGTAGACATACACCCTCAAAGCTGTGACGTTTCAGCTGCTGGTAGACATACACCCTCAAAGCTTTGGCGTTTCAGCTGCTCGTAGACACACACCTTCAAAGCTTTGACGTTTCAGCTGCTCGTAGACACACACCTTCAAAGCTTTGACGTTTTAGCTGCTCGTAGACATACACCCTCAAAGCTTTGACGTTTCAGCTGCTCGTAGACATACACCCTCAAAGCTTTGACGTTTCAGCTGCTGGTAGACATACACCCTCAAAGCTTTGACGTTTCAGCTGCTGGTAGACATACACCCTCAAAGCTTTGACATTTCAGCTGCTGGTAGACATACACCCTCAAAGCTTTGATGTTTCAGCTGCTGGTAGACATACACCCTCAAAGCTTTGACTTTTCAGCTGCTGGTAGACATACACCCTCAAAGCTTTGACGTTTCAGCTGCTCGTAGACATACACCCTCAAAGCTTTGACGTGTCAGCTACTGGTAGACATACACCCTCAAAGCTTTGACGTTTCAGCTGCTCGTAGACATACACCCTCAAAGCTTTGACGTTTCAGCTGCTGGTAGACATACACCCTCAAAGCTTTGACGTTTCAGCTGCTGGTAGACATACACCCTCAAAGCTTTGACGTTTCAGCTGCTGGTAGACATACACCCTCAAAGCTTTGACGTTTCAGCTGCTCGTAGACATACACCCTCAAAGCTTTGACGTTTCAGCTGCTGGTAGACATACACTCTCAAAGCTTTGACGTTTCAGCTGCTCGTAGACATACACCCTTAAAGCTTTGACGTTTCAGCTGCTGGTAGACATACACCCTCAAAGCTTTGACGTTTCAGCTGCTGGTAGACATACACCCTCAAAGCTTTGACGTTTCAGCTGCTGGCAGACATACACCCTCAAAGCTTTGACGTTTCAGCTGCTGGTAGACATACACCCTCAAAGCTTTGACGTTTCAGCTGCTGGTAGACATACACCCTCAAAGCTTTGACGTTTCAGCTGCTAGTAGACACACACCCTCAAAGCTTTGACGTTTCAGCTGCTGGTAGACATACACCCTCAAAGCTTTGATGTTTCAGCTGCTGGTAGACATACACCCTCAAAGCTTTTACGCTTCAGCTGCTGGTAGACATAGACCCTCAAAGCTTTGACGTTTCAGCTGCTGGTAGACATACACCCTCAAAGCTTTGACATTTCAGCTGCTGGTAGACATACACCCTCAAAGCTTTGACGTTTCAGCTGCTGGTAGACATACACCCTCAAAGCTTTTACGCTTCAGCTGCTGGTAGACATAGACCCTCAAAGCTTTGACGTTTCAGCTGCTGGTAGACATACACCCTCAAAGCTTTATGCAAAACAGAATAGGCAGTGGACCACTTTAGTCCTTTGAAAGCACCAACTCAAATATCACCAGTATTTATGTAAACTCAATCTTTCATATAGCGTGCAATATTCAAATACTCCCTGCCCTGAGAGTATATCCCAAATCCATGGGAAAAATCAGTATATGAACCAAACTTTGAAATGCACCGCCAGTAAATGTCAAATCTCCACCATGTGTGGTTGATAAAGTTTATATAAAGGAATATTTTTCAAAATAAGGGACGCTGTATCCGTAAATGCCACAAAAGTTCAAAATTCCTTTAATAGTCCATTAAGGTACCAGCCAACGCGTTTCGTTCCGTCAAGCGGAACTTCTTCAGGGCGCAATAGATGTTGAAATGGGATGTAATTCTATTCCCCCAACGTTGGTAAATAGTAAACGAAATGAATCCAGAAACAAGGATATTTATTTTATCCGTTTCCTCTGTATATATTGTTATTCTTCGCAGGTAGGCTGTCTCTTGCCAATAATTTCAAGATAATTGATAACGATGTAACGTATACCTTATGATTTCAACAACTGTATTTTTCTATTTCTTCATCATGATTTCCGATTTGCTTTATCTTTCCTATTATCCATATGTCACTAACCTTGAAACCCGTAACGTGCACGTCCTGCAACGTTATGTTAGTCAGACTTCTGAATCCTCGGTCGACGTTTCAGCTGCTGGTAGACATACACCCTCAAAGCTTTGATGTTTCAGCTGCTGGTAGACATACACCATCCAAAGCCTTCAGACGAGGCCAAGCTTCTGCGGCTAGTTCTTCTTTGCTGCGCCTCATTCAAGCAGCAGCTCTACCTACACATCCTGCTTGGGGCTCTTTGATGTAGTGCTGCAAGGAATTTTATTTGTATGCTGGTGATCAGAAGATTAAGGAAAATTCAAAACAAGAATGCAAGAAACTGAACAGTCTGCTCTGAAGACTCTTATGAACCTTCACTTGCATTTATTTATATCATTTTACTTTCAGACATGAAAAAGAACATCAAGAATAAAAAACAAGCATTGTTGCATTTAGTAGAAACAAATGCCATTTGATGCTCACAACATCCCTTTGCATCCCAGCCATCTATTCATCATACTTTCACCTGAGACCCGAGCAAACAATCCGACCTTTTATTCCTCGTGCCTGGAGTGAAACCTTCATTCTCAGGGCTCCCTATCATGGGTGTCACTCGTTAGTGTCCATTTCTTGTCCTCCCTCGGCCACGCACCTCACTCGTGAAGCGTGACTGATGAGCAGGGAGAACACACATCAACCCTCGTTTTACTACGGATCCCGTAAATATGTTGTGATATGATTGAAAAGCCCAATGTACTGAAAGCCATAAAGTGCGCATCTATCTCTCACACTTCGTCATCCATCACGCTGCTAAGCGCTGCGTCCAGTAGTTAATTTGTAATACAATAGGTGCCGGGGCTCTCGTCAGGAGACAACTTGCACCAGCCCATTTGTCCAATTAGCACCCCCTAAAACAGAACCAACCACTAACCATGAAAGTGGGGAGCGGATGAGGCATAATGGCCAGAGCTGCCGACTTTGCAGCTGGGGATCCATGTTCGAGTCTCAGCGTGGGCTCAGCATCCTGTGATTCTTGGCAAATCACATTATCTCCCTGTGCCTACCATAAACTGATGTTCACGAAAAGCACCGGTGTTCATACTTAAGTGTTGGTGCTGAGCACCAGAAACCACCGGCTCAAGTTAAGCAGTGGCTGCAGTCCATAACACGATAACTGCTCCTCATGCTCACCACATACAAGGCGGAAGCACTTCACACATAGGTTCAAAACGAAGATAACACCCTTCCGACCACACACCCTACACGGTGTAGGGTGCTACCCATGAAGGCAAGCACTTTCAGCACCTCACATATGGGTAGTAAGCGCTATATAAACGTTACTGAACAAAAAAAATACCCTGGAAAACCATGGGGTGACAACTGCCCTCCCTCTGAACAACCAATGACAAGGATGTCTAAGGGAAGGAGTGCTTGGACCAGTGGACACCAGCGAGCCCCGGTCCCTGACGCACCCCCAGCCACCACTGCAGCTCCTCCTGAGCGGGAAACAACCATTACAACGCAGTCATTACAATGCACTACCTTTACAACGCAGTCATTACAACGCACTACCTTTACAACGCAGCCATTACAACGCACTACCTTTACAACGCAGTCATTACAACTAAACATGCATTGTGATGGCATGAGGTGTAAAATCATGCGTTGTAATGGATGTTGAGATGAAAGAACTGTGTCGTAAAGTCATTGTTGGACTTTGGCCCTTAGGGCAGGTTCACCCCTAGACTTTTTGCTTGAAATGGTGACCTGGAGATGGTGATTTTTGGATTCTGCGCACTTTCACTGTGTCCCAGTGGAAAGTGCGTGCGCACTCTGAGTGCATGTGCTGAGCTAGGCCTGCCCGCCCATAGGAATGCATGGGGAATGTATGTGTCCCTGGTAGTTCCTGATGCGTGGGGTGTACAGGCTTGAGTCTGGTATGTGTGAACTCGTGAGAGTGAATGCTGCGAGATGGTGTATGCAGCATGTATGCGTCTAGTAGCGAAGCGCCATTTCTAGACATGGCTGTACGTGTGCTGTGAGGGTGCTGGCGTGTGATTGGCTGGAGCTGGCTGGCATGCCAGGCTCCAGGAAGTCTGGATGGGTCTGCCCGGTGGTGAGTGGGAGATTAGCATGAGTGATGTGTGGGAGGAGTGTACCTGTGTCCTGGATGGGCTGGGTTTTCCCCACACAATGCTGGCTCCGCCCCCCTGTGGTGTGTCTAATGACCCAAGCCCTGCCAGTGAATAGAGAGGGTGGTTGAGGTAAACAGAGTACTCAAGAACCAGCTGCGACTGGTTCCGCCCCCACTCTGCACCCTGGAACAAAGGAATGCACTGTATAAAAATGGGGCTGTGTCCCCACAGAGGTTGTTCTCTTCTAGGATCCTGAGGGGCTGCTGCTGCTGTCGCTGGGCCAGAGGACCGCCACTTGGACTGTCTCCCTGCCTGGAGACCCAGTGTGCTGGCTCTGGGCCCAGCCTTGCCCTTCTGCCTACTGCCCTGCTTGCTGAGGGCACCTGGGAGCACTTTATCCTGTTTGTAGCGCTAGGAGCGCGCTTTATGCCCTCTAGCGCTTGGAAGCGCTTTGTTTTTGATTATAGCGCTTGGAGCGCTGTGATTGTCCGCCTAGCGCAGGGAGCGCTGGAAATTGCCTGTTAAGCGCTGAGGAGCGCTTTGCCTGCCTAGCGAGTGCCTACCTCGCTTTATAATTGATTAGGAGGCCGGTGCCCACCCGGCATTGCCCAGGTCCGTGGTTTATTGGATTCACGAGGGAGCCCACTCCTCGGATCCTGGGAGCCCGCCTGCCTGCCTAAAAACGAGCCGCCGCGCTGCCCGCGGCGACCCGGAAGTCCCGCCTCCCTACCCCCAGGGCCGCGCTGCCATTGGCGGCCCCAGAGGAAGTCAGGCAGATTGCTACCTGACGAGGCCAGGCGGGAGACAGAGTAAGCAGCCGGCCGCGTCATAGCCCGGCCACGCTGGGATTGGCCCAGGCGGTCGAGCCCCCCTGCCGCGTCATCGGAGGAGCGGAGGGACAGGAGACGCAGGAAGCAGCCTGCAGCATCTCGGCGAGGCTCCAGAGTGAGGGGGAGCCCCGCCCGCGGCCCCTGCAGCGCTGCCCAGAGAGGAGCAGCGCGAGAGGAGCCGTCCTGCAGCAGACAGCCGGTGAGTGTCAGGAAGGGAGGGGCGCCGGGACACATTGTCGGTGTCCGCCCCCCCCCCCTCTGCCCGGTAGCGCGAGCTCGCGCTAGAGTCTAGAGTGAAGCCAAGAGGGCTTCCAAGGGGCCACCACAGCCTGCATTTTCATTTAGGAGCCCAGAGAAGGCTCCTGGGGGCAATTTTGTAGTTTGCGAGCCCAGAGACGGCTCGAGGAGGGGCAGTTCATGGTTCGTGAGCCTGTGAGGCTCTGGGGGCATTTGTCTTTGCTCCTGAGTCCCCCGAGAGGGACTCCAACGTGGCCATGGTTCTTTGAGCCCCGAGAGGCTCTCCAGTTGTGCCTGGGTCCCCCGTGAGGCACCCCGCCTGCCTAGTGAGGCAGAGTCCGTTGTCTGCAAGCCCAGAGAGGCTCTGAGGGTCCAGTGGTTCTGGAAAGAAGAGCCTGAGCGAGGCTCAGGGCGCCATTTCTTGTCCAGGAGCCCAGAGAGGCCCCGCAGTGCCACAGGGGTGGTTCTTGAGCCAGAGAGGCTCTAACGTTGTTCTAAACTTTCCCTGCACCAGTTGCCCAGCCCTTTGTGGGCAACTGCTACGTTTAGGCCCTGACATTGGGACACAGGGACAGTCACAGGTGGTGACTTACGTGAGTTTGGCGCAATTGTACCTTCTATGCACCTCTGAATGTATTGTTTATGCGTCATGTGCCTTTACACCTCTGAATGAATGTTATGCATTGCATCATGTGTTTTCCTCTTACACCCCTACAGGTATTGTAATACATAGGTGGTTGTTTTCTCCCTAGTGCAGGTGGTGCTAGTGAGGTCCTGGTTACCAGTGATTACTGGTTGTGTGCTATTTTGTGCTATATTCTATGTACTAAGTGCTATTTCTGAAAGTGCTACTTCTGATTCCTGACAGTGGTCCAGGTGGCCCTGTCTTGTAAATATCCCCTTGTAAATTCTGCCCGTGCCTCTGGCACATTGTAAAGTGTGTGTTTTATCTAATGTGTTTTGGTGTAATACAAAGGCTATTTTTATATAACCTTGTGTGGAGTTTCCTTTGTGGTGGGTCCTGGGTGTTGTTGCTGGGGTGCGTGCGCAAATACTTAACTTACATCGCCTCCAAGTTTAGCCTTGCTGCTCGCGCCACGTTACCTAGAGGGTGAGTAGGGGTTATCTTGGCGTGTAACTCCCTTGCCCTGACTTGGGTGTGGTGGTCTCTGACTGACTTTGGCGAAAGCCCTGGCCAGCTGGGGATCCCATTTCCAACAGTCATGCTTTGTACACGTTTGTGTTGTAGCGTGTCCTACTCCCCCTGAGCACGTGGGAGCTGCTGTGGGTGTAAACCCAGTAGCCAGTGCTGCCAGATTTGCCAGACTTCATTCCACCACACCGACTGTTTGGTGGTGGTCTTGTCTACCAAGGTCTAGAGATGAATCCTCAAACTCAAAGTAACCCAAAGATTGTTAGCTGTGCCGCTGCTAACTAACCATGCAGCATTTCAAAATCCGCCTTGTTCAGCAGGTGGAAAGAGAGGCGTGCAGCCAATCACAGAGTGACAAGCAGAACTGCCAGCCAGAGGCATCGTGATGCCCATTGGCTGAAGCAAAGCTCCTGTCGTCAGCTCAAAGGTCACATGGCTAAGGGATCTCTTCACCCCTAGTCTTAATATTTCTGAGATCATGTCGGGGCTGCTGTTTTAAGGGAGTGACGCACCAGGGCAGGTTCCCTGCTGGGTGATCTCTGCTCCCTCTGTTTTTCTGGGTGTTTTTCCGTTTTCACAATCATCGGATCTTGTTTTTCAAGTTTCTGCTGCCTCGGCCCATGTTTTATAGCATCCCTGCTTTTTACTGCTCGTATCATATTTATTTTCTACTGAAACGACCGAGGCCCGCCCTGACTCCAGGACAACCCTGGGTGAGGTCTGTGGCCTTCCACCCACTCACTGACCTTGGGTGGAAGCGATGACCCACTGCTTGGGACAGTCTGCTGGAAATGGTGACCTACCACCCTTTCCCAAAGGAAGTGGTGACTGCCCACCCATTCCCTGCCAGCCTGGAAGAACTAGTCATCTACTCCCCCTCCACAGACAGTTTGTTTGAAGTGGTGACCGAGCACCCAATCCCTGACAGCAAAGTCGAAGAGATGATCTGCCCCTCCTTTCCAGTGGGGGGTGGAAGTGGTGTCCAGCCACCTATCCCCTGACAGCCTTCTAGAACTAGTTGTCTACCTCCCTATTCCCTGACTGAAGTGGTGACCTACCACCCATACCCAGATGGTGGGGTGGAAGGGGTAACATACTGCCCATTCTGGAAGGGGTGACATACTGCCCATTCCCAGATGGTGGGGTGACCTGCCGCCCATTCCCAGATGGTGGGGTGGAAGGGGTGACATACTGCCCATTCCCAGATGGTGGGGTGACCTGCCGCCCATTCCCAGATGGTGGGGTGGAAGGGGTGACATACTGCCCATTCCCAGATGGTGGGGTGGAGGCGTTGACTGACCACCTGTTCCCTGACAGCATGTGGAAGTGATGACCTGCTCAGTCCCAGATGGTGGGGTGGAAGGGGTGAGATACTGCCCATTCCCAGATGGTGGGGTGGAAGTAGCGACATACTGCCCATTCCCAGATGGTGGGGTGGAAGTAGTGACATACTGCCCATTCCCAGATGTTTGGGTGGAAGTAGTGACATACTGCCCATTCCCAGATGGTGGGGTGGAGGCGTTGACTGACCACCTGTTCCCTGACAGCATGTGGAAGTGATGACCTGCTCAGTCCCAGATGGTGGGGTGGAAGGGGTGAGATACTGCCCATTCCCAGATGGTGGGGTGGAAGTAGCGACATACTGCCCATTCCCAGATGGTGGGGTGGAAGTAGTGACATACTGCCCATTCCCAGATGGTGGGGTGGAAGTAGTGACATACTGCCCATTCCCAGATGGTGGGGTGGAAGTAGCGACATACTGCCCATTCCCAGATGGTGGGGTGGAAGTAGTGACATACTGCCCATTCCCAGATGGTGGGGTGGAAGTAGTGACATACTGCCCATTCCCAGATGGTGGGGTGGAGGCGGTGACTGACCACCTGTTCCCTGACAGCATGTGGAAGTGATGACCTGCTCAATCCCAGATGGTGGGGTGGAAGGGGTGAGATGCTGCCCATTCCCAGATGGTGGGGTGGAAGTAGCGACATACTGCCCATTCCCAGATGGTGGGGTGGAAGTAGTGACATACTGCCCATTCCCAGATGGTGGGGTGGAAGTAGTGACATACTGCCCATTCCCAGATGGTGGGGTGGAAGTAGCGACATACTGCCCATTCCCAGATGGTGGGGTGGAAGTAGCGACATACTGCCCATTCCCAGATGGTGGGGTGGAAGTAGTGACATACTGCCCATTCCCAGATGGTGGGGTGGAAGTAGTGACATACTGCCCATTCCCAGATGGTGGGGTGGAGGCGGTGACTGACCACCTGTTCCCTGACAGCATGTGGAAGTGATGACCTGCTCAGTCCCAGATGGTGGGGTGGAAGGGGTGAGATACTGCCCATTCCCAGATGGTGGGGTGGAAGTAGCGACATACTGCCCATTCCCAGATGGTGGGGTGGAAGTAGTGACATACTGCCCATTCCCAGATGGTGGGGTGGAGGCGGTGACTGACCACCTGTTCCCTGACAGCATGTGGAAGTGATGACCTGCTCAGTCCCAGATGGTGGGGTGGAAGGGGTGACCTTCTGCTGATTGAACATGAAATATCTTGAAAAAACAAGAGACAAGAGACGTTTGGCAAAACAGGAACAGTTTGTTTAATTATACAGTGCAGCCGGGAGATCAGTTACGGGCATAGGGTCTGGCATAGGGTCTGAGGACTGTCTCAACATACAGTTGATCCGACATGGGTTTTATACTTTTTTTTAATGCAATAAAATCGTTCTAGCGAGCCTTTTTTGATAAGGAATGTGCGCCATTGTCTTTGGAGCCTCAAATTGATGGTTCGATGAGGAATTCGGGTGGGCTTTGACCATGCGTAGGCACAAAGGGGCCAGTGGGTCATGTGTCCAGATGCCCGGCATTGCGTGTGCATGATCACTGCATGTACTGTGTCCTGATTAACTCTGTATCCTGATTTCATGTGGCATCTGACTTCATGGTGGTTTGGGGATGTGCACACCCCTCTATCCATGTGTGTTTTTTAGGGCAATCCCCCTGGACCATTGTGGTCTCGCTGCGCTATCTGTAGGATAGGTCTGGGATGTAATGTTTGCACGCTTGTCTGCCGGCGACGTGCCATCCCACCTGTAATCTGTCAATCAGTGACCTTGGGCCTGGTTCCAGTGCCTGCCTGACCACGTATTTCTGAGTCGGGGATTGACGCGGCGTTCATGTGTGGAGTTTTATATAGCGCTAACTAGACCCGGAGGTATCAGAGCGTTTTGCATGAGCACCAGTTACACATTACATACGGACACATTCATTTTGTTAGGCACGGGGAGATTAAGTGATTTGTGCAGAATCACAGAATGTTGAGCGTCCCTGCTGAGACATGAACCCAGTTCCCCAGCTCCAAGGTCGACCGCCCTAGCCATTAGGCCACATTCTCTCCCCATAATGGGCACATTTTCAAAAGAGATGTGATTTTGTTCTTGTAGATAGATGTGTTGTTATTCATATATACATCAACTTACTCAATATTAACATTCCCCCCTCCAGTTGAATCTTCAACTACACTATCTAGCCCATACTTCATGACAATTACTATATTGGGGACCTGTTCTTCTGTTTTGACAATTATTACTTTCCTAGACACCTGCATTTTACCCAATTTTAGGCCTACATTTTTACAGCAGAAAATCCTCAATTGTATGGAACGAGCGGGCCTTAGCTTTAGTGTGCTCAGTGAACAAGGGTATGGACCCTCCCGCTGACTATTATGAGCCCGAGAACAGTCTGAATTCTTCTAGAATATTCTTGTACTGAGCCCAGCCAAAATAGTCTGCAGTTCTTATTTTCCCAAGCCTGATGCAGGAAGGTGGTCTTTTTCCTTAGCGGGTGCTGGCCCAAATCTAATAGTGCTTCTCTGGGAATTACCAAATTTGGGTGTGTATAGTTACGAGGAAGCAAAATCTGCGGCATCCTGGAACCAGTTCAGTGTAGGCAAACTCGTTGCACTGCCAATACGTATCCATCAGTGTGGAGGTGCCCTATTGTATATAGGAATGTGTACGATTGTACCACAGTTTCCATTCGTGCCCAGTGGAAGAGTTCCTTTTCCTCAGAAACATAAGGAATACAGTGTAAGTTTCCGTACAATTAGGAGTTGCCCCTTCCTTTCTCGCCAAGTGTATGTACCCACCCCGGCATCCCAGATTTCCTAACACGGGGTGTCCCTGCGTTTGTTCAACCCTCCTTTACGAGACTCATTTCCCTTTGTATCATCGAGCTGGACAGCCCTACACAGGAACTCCATGTCTGAGGTCCACTTGTTGTTAAAGATGACTGCCCCAGACACGCTAACAGCCACCCTTGGACTGCAAATGGAGACAGAGGCAGATGTGTTTGTGCACTGAGTCGGGGGATTTGTTACCTCCGGGAATCTCTTTTAAGGGAAGTCCTGGGGTCAAACAGTATCCTCCCCTGTGGTGGCCCTCCTGCGCATCCTGACTCGTCTGCTTGGATGTCGCTAGGCTTAGTGAAAAAGTATAGGGCCATTGGGTTGATCTTGTATCAGTTCAGATTCATTACTACTCTCTGGTGTTCTACCTTGTTGGGCTGGATCTTGGCCCTGAACCTACGTAGGTGTAGGTGGAAAAGGCATTTTGCTTTTTTGAGGGAGAACTCTTGGCATAATTGGAGTTTGTGTGTGCCTACTGCATGCGGTATCAGTGAACAAACGTAACACAACCTGGCTGGTGTCTTAGAGCCCACTGAGGTCATGTGCTGATACCATGTGTTGTGTAAACGGTGCTGTGTAGTGCATGTGCAATGCTAGTGTTTGGACTAATGTGATTGCAAGTGACAAGGGAGAGATCCCTGTGCCAATGCTGTGATAGATTTCGATTTACTCCATTAGAACAGATGGCTCGTTAAAAGTGAATAAATGCGGTAGCACTTAATACAGACAGATGGTACATAGAAGTGCAATAGTACATCCCTTATTATTGAACATTGCACAATCCAGGGGAGACGTCTTTGGTCTTTTGGTGCTAGGGTTGTCTTTGTTTAACAGTTCGCTTAACAAAAAGTTCATGGTGCTTTTCAGAATTTAAATTCACGGACTTCAGATCTGCGTTGAAAGTTGATATGGCAGCCGAATGGTGGTGCGATTGGAGGTTCGATTGTAGATCTATTGGATAAGAGCTAGGTTTGGTGTGTTAATAAAAAAAAAATTACATGTGCCATCGTTAATGATTTTTCCTTCGTGGTTCCTGTACTTTCCTTTAGGGGTGTGTTCTCAATACCCAATCTACGCAGTTGTTTCAGTGAGGTACTGGACGGTGGCCCCAATCCGGACATCTTTTCATAGCTAACCATACTTAAAGATGGCTTATTGGTAGGCAGGTGAATAATCTATTTAATAACCTAACTGGGTGCTTGGATTAGTGTAAAAGTGTTTATGGAGAGGTCTTGGTCCTGTGGATGGGTCGCATCACTTTTTTTTCTATGTTTTTATGTTTGCCACCAGCTTTCCCCGGCCCTGCCTCTTCTGGTGTGTGTAAGGTGGCACCATCAGTGCTGCCTACTTTCAACCTCCACGTGCACAGTACTGACTGAGGAAGAGTGTGTCGCAGTTGAGCGTTGGAGGTGGCAACGTCCCCCGAGATAACGTGTCCCTCAACTCCTGGCATGCAGTGTGCTTTGTGACCCTTCTTTGTGGCGTCAGATTTTTCGACCGCATCTTTGTTCTGGAGACTTCTTTTTGGGCTCCTTTGTGTTGGGTTTTTGCCGCTTCTCTAGATCTTCCGTAATTCGGCTTGTTTCACTCATCATGAGGCAAAGGCTATTTCGATGCCCCCGAGTACCACTGATCAGCCATCTTGTAGTGTCCGAGCTTGGGGCTTTCTGCATTTTCTGGGTGGTGTATGTAGGCCTGGTGCGTTGTTTTATTGCTAGGCCTGATCTGCGGATGAGTGCGTTTGGTGCCTGGAGCTGTGAAGGTCTTTGCGGATTCCCCTCTTCCAGGCTCCCCCTCTCTCCCTCAGTCCACTTCTCTTCAGTGTCTGTGGATCTGCTGTTCCTGGCTTGTAGCTAGGACCTTTTAACTGGCGGCCATGCTTTGGTCACTATTTTGGAGAGGTATGGCATGGTGACTAGACTGTGGAAATTTGAAAAACTCTAGATGGGAAAGAAAGAAAGCATTACTGGCATTACAAGAACTTGGAGAGTCCGGGACCAAGGCCACAAGCTCTTGCCGGAGTTTGCCTGATGTTGATGATCCTGGATTGCGCCGGGCTCTGGGACGCCTGGCTACTCTGGTGAACCGCCCTCCTGACTCAACGCTATGCGGGCACTTTGCAACTTATTGGTTTGTGCGCATGTGCTGTAGAGGTTACGGGATCTTTACTATCTCAGTGTACGGAAAACCTGGTTCCCGACAATGAGGACAGCTTAGTTTTAGAACTAAAAAGGAGCCTCCTTTTGACCAGAGGCTTCTTGCTTTTGGAGGCACAGTTGGAACCACACGCTATGAAGGAAAGCATGGGTCCTGGACTGAATGTCCTAGAATTGGGACCTTTTGACCTGGTTTTTAGAACCTGTCCCATTTGACTTAAGACGTGTGGTCCTAGGTGCCTGCTTTTTAAGGACATGGTGTGGGAGCCGCCCTGACCCCTTGTCAGACTGCCCTCCTCCTGGGGTGTGGTCAGCCAACCCCGTCCTCAGGGATCAGCAGCAGAGTGGGGCCATGGCCCCCACAGCACCCTTAATGGTGAACTTTGGTGAGGATTTCCAATCTCCAGAACACATACAGCAGTCCTGAATCCCCAGGTACAAGTAAAGGTTTTGGATTCCTAATATTGTCTTATTGGTTTGTTCTTTTGGGGTTTGGTAGAGTTAATAAGGGATGTGGATGAATGGGTCGTATTTATTCTGGAGGTGTTACCTTACTGCGCATTTGGACTGTGTGTTTGTGTGAGGGCAATGCCTCCCCAGATAGTCATCCCTCTCTGCCAGGGCTGTGGCCCTTTCCTCGTTGGGCTGAGTTCCATGTCTGTGGTTGCTGTTGCCACATGTTTGTCCAACTGTCTGATCCCTGTTGCGATGATTCAGCAGCTGACTGACTTCCTTGTGGCTGAATGTAAGGCATATTCGAATTTCCCTAGGTTTGGTTTTGTTTACGAAAGTTCATGGGTTTTTGTGGTGGTTGGCCCTGGCTCATGGATCTCTGCTCGTGGTATGATTTCAATTGGCATCGGTCTGCAGGTGGCCCATCCTGTAGTAGTAGTAGCTTTCCTTAGAGTTTGGTTGCTGCCAGCCTCCCTAGATTCTGCTGCGATAGCCAGGTTGAAACCCACTGGGGTTTTGCTGTGATGCTCCCTTTAAGACCAGTGACCTTTGCACGCTGGCAGCCAAGGCTGCCCCCTTGAGGGAAGTCTTTTTTTTTGTTTGTGTTGGACCAAATTAGCAGTGTCTCTCTTGGCTTGCTCTTATTTTTACTATCCATTTATTTCTTCCTTTTGTGCTAGTGCAATATATGGGCTTATATCTCTCACCAGGGTTTGGTGTCTAACCCAATAGCACTATCCAATCTACTTTGTATCTTGTGGGCAGCCCTTTTTTGAAGATATTGTAAAAGAATCTAACTTGTGGGCCGGTATGAGTCCACGGCTGTTCCTGTCCCTTGTCCCCATCGTTCCCTCATCCTAGCCAAAAAGTCTGTGATAGTCTCCCAAGCTTCATTGTCTCTGCCATTAACCCTCCTACTTCAGGGCGGTCAGGGAACAATTCCCTCAGGGCTGTCCACATCCAGTGCCTGTATGAATTGAATACGGCCGTCATGCTCGGTGTTTGTCGGGGTACTTGCTGGGATGCGAGCTCGGACGAACACTGTATGAGTCTATCTGATAAGACTACTTAGCAGACTTTTGATTTCGCCTATTGCTAAGTTTTTTCCCACTGTGTTCTTCTCAAAACATGAGATCCCCTTCCCTGCTCCATCCAGCAATGGTGGTAACTATGTCCTTAGGACTTCTATATCAATTGAGTCTACAGCACATAGACGGTCCCTGGCGTGCCCTTCTGTAGTATGGTGAGCATTTTTATTTTGGGTAGCTCTGCTGGCTTTTCCCTAACATGGCTTTCTAATATTTTTTGGCATTCCTGCATGTAGGGGAAGTTCCGTTAGGGATCTCTCCCTCAATGTCGGATGCAGTCTTCCGCTATGGCCATGCCCTCTGGTTCGAAGGGTACCATCTCCGGCCATGGTCTATCATACTGGTCTTGTCCCTCAGTCCAGCGGGCTAGCAGGGGGCAGAATGGCCACACACGGATCTCACCTTCCTCTCTGGCCACTATCTCGTTTGGGGTTAGCCTATCTATCCCGTCTTCATCGCTGCTTCCCTCGTGCATGCACAAAGGTGCCATCCTGTTTCTCCTAGGTCTAGGTTTGGTCACCACCAGGTCACCTTGGTCACTATTTCCTGGTCAGCCCCTCTCCTACATTGAAAATCTGGTGAAGCTCGGATCCCTGCCATCGGCCTCTCATCTAATTCTACCTCCGATTCTTACCTGATCGGTGCCCTCTACCTACCCCCGCTCTTCTCAAGTGGGAGGCACGCTGCTCTGCTTCCTCGCTGTGCTCAGGGCCGGACTGGCCGTAGCGGGCACCAGGCATTTTCCCGGTGGACCTCCAGGGCTGGGGCTGGTTTTGGGCCCCTGTGGGGGCCGCTTTTGTTACAGGGCCCTTTTTGCAGCATAGCTTCAAAATCGGCCGCTGTAACGAAATCAGCCGAAACCGGCCCTAGTAAACTGCTTGGCCTCACCCCCAACCCCCTGGGTGGATGGGGGGGGGGGCGGCCGAACACTTTGCCAGGGCCTGTTTCGGTTCCCAGTCTGGCCCTGGCTGTGCTTCCTGGGTGCAAGTCCTTTCTCTCTCCTTCCTTGGCTTGTGCCTTTCTTCCACCTCGCGTCTAGGTTGTCTCCTTTGCTCTGAGCTATGTGCTGTTCTTTTGGATCAGGGTTTACACTCAATTTCACTCTCTCTTGTTTCCTCGGCTACCTGAGCAAGTCCTGTTGCTCCACCCTCGTCATCGCGACTCGGGGGAGTGGGGCCTCATTCCTCACTCCTACTAGCTGTATCACTGTCTAGGACAGCTACAAATCTCCCTGTCACTTGTGTGTGTTTGCCTAAATCAGTAAAAATGTGTGTTCTTCGTGCTTCTGGAGTTCTGTGTGTCGGGCGTGAGGGACACGACCGACGGGGGGGGGGGGGGGATCGAACTTCTGGGAGCCCTCATACCGGATGGGGGATACTTTGTGACTGCCTGTGACTGCTGCTGGCCAGTTGATCTCTCCTGCCTGGATCTAACCTCTTGTTATTCAGTGGCGAGCCCACCAGCTACTACAACTGGTGGATTGGAGTAACCTAAAGCTGGTGAGAGCCCCTCCCTACCTGCATATGGTGGGGAAGGTGCTGACGCCTTGCTTGCTACCTGTACTGTAGGACTTTCGATCTGGGCTTCCTCAAAGATTACCCATAGTTCTAATAGGGCTTCTCTCTTATCTTTATTTTGAGAGATGTATTTGCTTTGTATGTGTGTTCTCATGGGTTCTATTGTGTCGATGCCAAAAGTCCCCTCCTTTGGCCATGGAAATGTGTGCGCGTGCAATTCTTGGCCAAACATTATTAAGTTTTTTTAGCATGTATTTTAACGGTGACTCCGTGATAAGCTTGATTGTTTTTTAGAACAAGATACACTATTAGCTTTTTTGGTTTTAGGGGCTCTTTGGTTTAGCTAAATATGGGAACAATATACACGTGGGGCTACTGCTTATCACTATGTCACTATGAGCTCAGCGCTATCTACAGATGTATCAACATTCCAACATAAACAGTTCATAAACACAAATAATAATGCACAAGAAAGATTGCACCATAGAAAAAGTGAAATTTGTCAAATATAAAACTGCATCTGAATGGCATTGACTTTTAAACAGTTAGCAAAAAATAGAAGCAGCTTCATATGAAATATTGGATCAATACAGTTTGCAGTAATTAACAGCACCACAACATCATATGCATTACATTAATCTTAACAAAAATCTGACACAGAAAATATTATAACTTTGTCGGAAATTCCTTATCCCACTGTTAGCCTATGCTATCGTGTGACCGGGTGAGGCTCCGAGCGGTCCACAGAGCTAAGTGAGCCTGATATTCTGTCAATATCGGTTCTGGGGCTAACTCAAGAAGCACAGTCCCCTCTAGGCCAAACACAAGTTACACCTAATCTCCCAGGTCCAAATCTTTTTTAGGTCTCGCGTCAGCGAAAGACCTTATGTCGCCGGCTTGCGATAATGTTGGACAGGGGATGTGCACGCACTTTCCCTCGGTGGATTTCACCTCGTGGGTGCGCACGTGCACATCTCCTGTTCAACATTCAGCAACCTCTCGCCTCTCTCATTCGCGCGCGCACACACAGCCACACTCACGCATGCGCACACACATTCCCACGCGCACACACTCACCCCCCCCGCACACGCAGGGATTACATACACACAAACGCGCACACACACACCCTCCCAACCCCACTCACCGGGCACACGCAGGGCTTCCATCACTGGGGGGGGCGGGCACCGTCAAAATGTGCCCCGATGCCCCCCCTCACCGGGTCTGTTATACTCCTCTCGTCCTGTCCCGCGGTAGTGGCGGCTGCACAGGATTCGTAGGCGGCTTGCTCCCTTCCCTTCACAGGAGCGCGGGGTAGGCTCCCGTCCGCTTCCTGTCTGTGCTGGTGGCCCTGCCCTCAACCAGTCAGTCCCGGACAGTCCCGCCTGGCTTCCTGTGTCTCGCCCGTGCAGAGGTACCGGAAACGCTCAATCCAAGAAAGGTACGTTGCTTGTTTTTTAAAGCATCAATGAATGTGCTGCCCATGTTTTTTTCTCACTTTTCCAAGCATATTTATTTTCATAATGTTTTTAAAAAATCATTTTTCTCAACTTTGCCCTTCGATTTCACATTTATAATGCTTCACCCTTCAGACCGCTCTCCTGTGCATTTAAACTCCACGTTGCGCTCTCTTGTTGGTTCGCCTCCACCATTCTTTTGTTCTTTCTCCATGTTGCTTCCCCCACCGCACCCTCTGTGTTGCTCCCCCCACCCCTTTTGCATCACCTGCCATTCCCGTTTCACCCTCGCCCTCATGTTGTATTCCTACGCCCTCCTCTTTGTTCCTTTTCCACCCAGGTTACTTTTTTTGTCTCTACTGAGCCAACTCGGATGGGTAACCTAAAATGATTTTAAAAAACGCTGTTATTTGGTAGGTTTGGCAGATGTGCACATACTTGACCAACATGCCTTTAATGTGACGCAGTTGGCTGCAATTTTTTTTTCTATTAACCGTCTTGCACAGCATCACGGATGGCTTATCCTATGGATTTCAAAGGCAAGACCTATTGGTTTTGCAGTGTTTGTTTACTGTTCGTGCTTTTGACCTGTGCAGTTATGCATTCACTCCAGTTTCCGTGCCCTCTTTTCTTTTGCCTATGAAGATAAATTGGCACAATACAAACAGCTCTGCTCGCCTGTGGCTTTTCTTTGGTTTGAGTTATTTATTTTTTGCTTCATTTTACATCGACAAGACCCAGTTAGCTTTTATACATATGAGTGTTTGATGAGAATTATCTGTATGTACTGCTACTTCTGTTGCGGAACGAGTTTTATGCCACAAGACTTCCCGAGAAAGTTAAGCAATATTTGCATAAAAAAGTATCCGCATTCTTAGCTTTCAGTAGTGTGCACTGCCCTTGTTGATAAATCATGCCTACATGTCAACTTGAACAACAATCTCACTGTGTGAGGAGGAGGCGGGGCCTCGTGACGAGAAGTACCTACGAGGCACTTTTGAACCCCAACCTGCCCCCATGTACCCTTCACCCCTTCCAATTCCCCCCCCCCCCAAAAAAACAAGCATGAAAAATGCAATCGGTCTCGCCTTTAATTAAGTTAAAGCCATTTGTTTTGCTATACAATACCATTAGCCAAGCAAATGGCTTCAACTTAATAAAAGGCGAGACCTATTGCATTTTCAATGCTTGTTTCTTAACTGTCCGAATTGCACCCTGTTTCACACTCAGGGGATAAACGTAGCATCTGTATGATGCCCAGTGTTCCAAGCGACCAACACCTCTCACATCTTTTAGATACCACCAGTGTTAACTTCTTCCATGCTCATGACGAGCTCAGCTCGTCATGCAGTACAGTGCTCCTGTTCTCATGACGAGCTGAGCTCGTCATGACCACACCCATTTTTATTGCTGTCCAGCACAGCAGGGGAATCGCTCTAGCAGCGATGCGGTTAAGAAACCAGTGACATTAAAAAAATACTTTTATACTACAAAATAAGATTGAGGTGCCAACTTCATCCAATCAGGATAGCGTCACACAATAATAATGTCCAGGAAGCCATAAAGGGCTATATAAATAAATAAAAATCCACCTTTCCTAGTGTCCTGACTATCGAAAAAAGGGGATTTCCGCTGGATCACCTCTGAGGTCTCTTTACGACTAATCAAGTGGGACGTATAAAATAGGTAATATGCCAGATTTCTGTCCGGGGCAGGGCGCTCAGTTTATCTTTTTACGCTTCTCCCCAGTATGCCATACGCCAAAGGCTGTACTAAGGTTCTGATGTAGTCTCTTATCCACTGTGATTGCTGCTTCAGGACGGACTTCCGCCCAGTGGATTCAGCAGAGCGTCCAATCAATTGCGGTGTCTGCTCTAATTCCTTTTTTGCGCAGATGTGAATCCGTTGGGGCAAGTCAGGTTCGGGGTACCAATCAACTCTGATGGTGGCTCACCTAAATGTTGGTCGAACATGGAATATCTTGAGGCATTTGGCAAAACAGGAACAGTTTGTTTAATTAAACAGTGAGGCCGGGAGAACAGTCACAGGCACAGGGTCTGAGGACTGTCTCAACTCACAATTGATCGGCCCTGGGTTTTATACATGTTGTTGGATGCAATAAAATAGTTCAGACGATCCTTATAGGTAAGCTATGTGAGCTGTTGTCTTTGGACATAAATTGATGGTTTGATGAGGATTCCAGGGGGCATCGACCTTGCGCGGACATAAGGGAGCCAGTGGGTAATGTGGCCAGATGTGCAGCATGAGTGTGCTATGCCCTGATTAGCTATTTGTTTCCTAACTTCGTGTGGCATCTGACTTTATAGTGTTTTGGGAATGTGCATACCCTCCGGCCATGTGAGCTTTATTGGGGCCAATCTCCTAGACCTTCTGTCTCTCCCTGACTCCAGGATAGAACCTGGGGGGAAGGGGGGGGGCTGTCTCTTCCTCACTCAATGGTAGACCCTGGGGGAGGCGTGACCTCTGTCTCTCCCTAACTCCAGGATAGACCCTGGGGGAGGTGTGACCTCTGTCTCTCCCTGACTCCAGGATAGACCCTGGGGGAGAGGAGGTCAGTGATTAATTTGCAAAAACAATAAGTGCCAGGGCTCTTGTCAGGAGGCCTTTGCAGCTTGCTCCTCCCATTGCCCCTGCCAGCACTGCCAGTCACAGTACCAACACAACTACAACTATCAGAAGTGTGACAAATGTGAACTATTTCAGGCCTCCAAAGCTATAAAAATGTTTTGCATGGCAGGTAATAGTATTTTTTTATGTATATTGAATTAACAAATAAGTGTTGTGTTAATTCCCTAAAGTAGCCTGACGTGGTTGGTTGTTATGGTTGGAAGAAATCTGTTGTATAGAGAATCTGCCTTATTGTCCACAGTATCACTTAATCGGCCTCCATCCGTTCACCATCTTCCTGTACACGTCTCCCTCCTGCATCACACCCAGACCATGTACAGCACCAACACACACATGACTTCTCCAGGACTAGGAGAGAGCGGATAAAGGACAAACCTTCTCCTTTCTACCTCCCTCCTCTGGTTGAACCGCCCCCCAAGCCATCAGAGGAGTCCCCACGCCTTCAGGAAAGGACTTACCATCCTTTCCTACCAACAACTGCTCCTATCCCCTCCTCCCCACCACTGACTGGTCCTTTTGTAAATTTAAGTGCACTTCTTTATTAACTGCAATATTGTAATCACCCAGTGAGCTTTTGTAAGCAAGATCAGTTGATTCTGTAACCTGCAAGTGTCAAAACATAGGGGCCCATTAGGATGACGGGCGGACTTTGTCTGCCCGTCATCCTTTCATGTGGAGGGACCGCCCGCCATAAGGGCGGGGGTCCCGTGGGGAGTATTAGGATGCGCCCGCCACTGTGGCGGGCGCATCCTTCATTTTTAACATTGTGGTGGGCGGTACACTCAGCACCGCCACCACAATGCTAAAAATGCTTGTATGCATTTGCATAGACAAAGCGGCAGGCACCGCGCGGTGCCTGCCGCTTTGTTTATGCAAATGCAGGGGGGTACCACAGGTAGCCCCCGTGTGCACCCCCCATCTCTCCTTCACTCCGGGGGCCCGCAGGGGGCCCCAAAAGTGAAGACCGCATACCTTTCCGCGGCGGCATCGCCGCCACGGAAAGGCATGTCTGCAAGCCCATGCTAATATGGCTGGTGGTGTCTATTAGACACCGCCACCATATTAGACCTTTTCCGCCCCGCTCGCAAGGCGACCGGGGCGAAAAAAGGCGGACGGTCTTTCCATCCGCCGCGGTCCCCCCGCCATACTAATATGGTGGGGGGTCATTTAGGTGAGGATGGCGGGCGGATTGCCCCCGCCAGGCCGGCGGTGGCTACCGCCAGCCTGGTGGGGGCAATCCGCCCGCCATCCTAATAGGCCCCATAGTGTCTGGAGCTGATTCAGGCATGCTTTTAGGAGCACCGGAAGTAATCCTACAGGGGCAGGTTTTTAAGGATTATTGTATCTCTTAGGGAATCTGCCCGGAAATGTCGAAATCCCTGTTAGTAACAGAGCAAAGAGGACAGAGTCCTTTCTATTTGTACTAATTGCATTGGAACATTCCCTGAATATTCACATTTTATTCTCATTTTAGATGTTTTGGGGCGAACTCACACTTCCTGCAAGAGAGTGTAAGAGACTCCTAGAGGAGGGCTACTCTCTTTCATCCACAATGGCTTCGTGAATAGGTCCTCGGGTGTGCGTAAAGCGCTCTACACTGCTGGGGGCTTCATCAGTGCTGCAG
Source organism: Lissotriton helveticus (assembly GCF_964261635.1). Classification (NCBI taxonomy): domain Eukaryota; kingdom Metazoa; phylum Chordata; class Amphibia; order Caudata; family Salamandridae; genus Lissotriton; species Lissotriton helveticus. The sequence goes on along the minus strand of NC_136071.1, from coordinate 1,191,325,891 downwards.
AAACAGCTGCAAACATAGACACTCGCCCACCAAAGCTCTGCTCCCACAGACACAGAGCATGAACACCCTGCACATGGGATGCAGCTGCAAGTGTCCCAGTTCATAGTATGCCAGTCATTCTAGAGGCCTGGCCCTCCCTCAGGGCACCAGGGCTTCTCTCACACAGGCCTGCACAGTGGAGCAATCTGAGGCAATTCAGCCAGGGCTGTGCCAGCAGCCTGTTGGAGTTTCAAAGTTCATGACAAGTCCAGGAGTCCAGAGGAGGGAGGCTTGGAGGACCTGGAGCAGGAGTTAATGAGTGAAGAGAGGAGTGATCATTCCAAAGCCTGCAGCTGTATCAAGGTCAATGGAGAATTAGAGACTGCCCAGATGTGAGACTGAGTGCACTGGTGAGGCTAGACCCAGTATATGAGAGTGGAACTGCTGGGACATGTCAGATGAATGACCACAGGGGCTCTGTAGGGGAAGGGTGTGGGCCCTGGTGAGACACTTTCACGCCAGTGGTTGCCGTGCGCCTTGAAGGCTGGGAGTGGTGTGAAGCGCTGTGCGTTGCATGGGGTGCGGTTAGTGTGAGGACTCAAAACGAATGCACTCCATACCGTTAAAAACATACGCATGGGGATGTGGTCAGCGTCACAGCAGCATAGGGTGCCGCCCGCGTTACCGCCTCGCAGCCTCCCCTCCCACGCGGCGTGGTTTAGATCAATGCTTGTGAGAATCAGAGGAAGTGGCCACAGAGCAGTGACCACAAGTACTTTCAAGGCCCACGCGCTCAGAGAATGGGACCGTTCCTCGCCTGAGCCCACGCAGGCCTGCGGAAGGACCCTCTGCGGTTGGCCTTCACGGGAGGGGCTGAGCGGGCCAAAGGCGGCTGTCAAGACCGTCCCTGGACCTCAAAAAATGTGGCAACACGGGGACGAGCTGAGCGGGCCGCAGGCGGCTGTCAAGACCATCCCTAGACCTCAAAAAATGTGTCTTGAACCTCTAGAACAAGAAGTGGATTTCTTCAAATTTAAAGCTGGATAACCAAAACCCCAGGGGTGCAGTAGCCAGGCCTTGAGCTGCAGTGGGCCCACAAACACAGCAGGGAGGTCATTGGTATGTACAGTGAAGGGAGCACGCGGTCCCTTTCACTGGTGCTGCGCTGCCCTTTCGACAGTGGTTGAGTAGCTGCTTTCAAAGCGCTTGATCTGCACCTTTCATAGGTGTCGCTCTGCCCCTGTCAATCTTGGACACGCCCGCGGACTCAACCGAGCATGGCTGACGGGTAGATCTGGCGCCCTACCATAAGCCTGCGTTGTGAAGCCTCCTCTTTTTTGTAGGTCCAATCCCTATAGGTTTATTAAGCCCCTAAATAGATCCTTTAGATCCCTTTAGATTTCTAAAGCCCTAAAGAGATCCTTGAGATCCCTGTAGATTTCTTAAGCATCTAATGAAATCCTTGAGATCCTTGTAGATTTCTCAAGCCCCTAAAGAGATCCTTGAGATCCCTGTAGATTTCTCAAGCCCCATAAGAGATCCTTGAGATCCCTGTAGATTTCTCAAGCCCCTAAAGAGATCCTTGAGATCTCTGTAGATTTATTGAGCCCCTAAACAGATCCTTTAAATCCCTGGAGATTTCTTAATCCCCTAAAGAGATCCTTGAGATCCCTGTAGATTTCTCAAGCCCCCAAAGAGATCCTTGAGATCCCTGTAGATGTATTAAGCCCCCAAAGAGATCCTTGAGATTCCTGTAGATTTAGTGAGCCCCCTAAAGAGATCCGTTAGTTTCCTGTAGATTTGGTAAGCCCCTGAAAAGATCATTGAGATCCCTGTAGATTTCTCAAGCCCCTAAAGAGATCCCTTATATTCCTGTAGATTTCATGATCCCAAAGAGATCCGCTAGATTCCTGTAGATTTGATAAGCCCCTAAAGAGATCCTTGAGATCCCTGTAAATTTCTCAAGCCCCTAAAGAGATCCCTTAAATCCCTTTAGATTTCGTGAGCCCCCTAAAGAGATCTCTTAGACCCCTGTAGATGTTGTGAGCCCCATAAAGAGATCTGTTGGATTCCTTTAGATTTGGTAAGCCCCTAAAGAGATCCTTTAGATCCCGTTAGAGTTTATATGCCCCTAGAGATATCTTAGATCCCTGTAGATTTCATGAACCCCCTAAAGAGATCCGTTAGATCCCTGTAGATTTGGTAAGCCCCTAAAGAGATCTTTTAGATCCCTGTAGGGTTTGTAAGCCCCTAAAGATGTCTTAGATCCCTGTAAATTTCGTGAGCCCCCTAAAAAGATCCGTTAGATTCCTGTAGATTTGGTAAGCCCCTAAAGAGATCCTTTAGATCCCTTTAGGGTTTGTAAGCACCTAGAGATATCTTAGATCCCTGTAGATTTCTTAGGCCTCTGTGGGGAAAATAAACACAGGCTGGTGCTTCCCACCCCTTCCTCTGGGTCACTGTCGGATTGGCCGATAGGGCAGCCAAGCCGTGCCCGATGGGCTAGTCTTTCAGGTCAGTGTGGGTGGATCATTTTTTTGTCTGTTTGTGGGTCAGTTTTATAGTCTTCTGGGCCCGTTTTTACTTTTGATTTACAATGATATCAAAACAAATGCTTCCTGAGCAACCTCAAACCCATGTAGTATGACAGACCTTACAAAACACTACGCGTCGTTACAAGTTCAACACTGACAGTTTGCAGACTTGGGCCGCTTTCTTTTTAGCTTTTTGATTCGCTAATGGGGGCCATTTTTATTTTGGCGCCGGGGCCTATTTTCTGTCCTATTCTGACCCTGCTCTGGGTTGTATCTACAGGAGTGTGATGGTGTTTAGAATTTGGCAGACCAGCACTGGCTCCCGGTCAACAAGAAGATAACCTTAAAGCTCCTCACCCACGCACACAAGGCACTCCACAACACTGGACCAACGTACCTCAACAGACGACTCAGCTTCTACACCCCCACCCACCAGCTCCGCTCCGCCGACCTCGCCCTCGATATAGTCCCCCGCTTCCGAAGAGCGACCTCAGGCGGCAGATCGTTCTCCCACCTCGCCGCCAAGATCAGGAACACCCTCCCCATTCACCTATGGCAGACCCAAGACCTGCTGACCTTCAGAAGACTCCTCAAGACCTGGCTCTTCGAGCAGTAGCTGCATTCCCCACCCCAGCGCCTTGAGACCCTCACGGGTGAGTAGTGCGCTTTACAAATGATATGATTGATTGATTGATTGATTGATTGAAAGAGAAGCTCTTGCAAGATAGAGGTCCATTCCTGAACCCCAAGAATCTGTGTATGTACAAGCTTTGGTATTTCATAATAATTAGAGTTTAATGTAAGTCACATAAATCAGGATTCTATTTAAAGCCGGACTCTTGGTTATCACTTTATCTTCATTAGTAACAAACTGAAGTAGCAAACACAAAAATACATTTTTCGAATTGCCGGAGGAGAACACACTGCTGTCGACGTTATGCTATATCTTATTAAGGATACTGATTGTTACTGTGGTTTTGGACGGAATTGTAGAACGTACATTGATATTGAATTTGTTACTGCGATCTTCAGATGTCTTCTATCTATACTTTGTAAGACATCCTTGTTTTGAACAGGCAGGCAGAACTTACCTTGAATTTAAACGATAAAGCCCTGACGAAGTTCCAGCTGTGGAACGAAACGCGTTGGCTGATGTCCAATTCTTACTTGCTTCGACAATAAAGAGATTTAGAGCTAAGAACCTGGGGGTGTGGTTGGATCACAAACTCTCCCTCATCCAACACACGAATGCTACGGTTTCAGACAGTCACTTCCTAATAAAAAAAAGTAAGGAAGATCCTTCCCTACCTTCCGGTAGACACAAAAAAAACGGTAGTGTCATCCTTAATCCAGTCAAAACTTGACTATTGCAACGGACTTCTGGGAAATGTGCAGAAACAATGTTTGAAAAAATTGCAAAGTGTACAAAATTCAGCAGCACGGCTACTATCTAACATCCCTAGGCTCAACTCGATCACTGCTGAAATTCGTAAACTGCACTGGCTCCCGGTGGAGCAACGGATTAAATTCAAGGATCTCTCTCTAGCCTACAAAGCCCTGAGCCAAAAAGGCCCGGTCTTTCTGCAGAATCTTTTCACCTGGTACGAGCCTACCAGACATCTTCGTTCCTCCGGTACTAAACTTCTGCAGGTGCCAAAAATCCACACCTTACAATGGGGCGGCCGCACTTCTATACCACCAAGCTATGGAATTCTCTCCCATTTGAGCTTAGGAGCGCCCCTACCCTCACTTCCTTTAGGAAAGGCCTGAACAACTGGCTGTTTCAGAACTAGATGTAAGTGCAGACCCCCGCTGTCCACAGCGCCAAGACACCTCCGGGTATACGTGTGCTTTATAAATTAATATAACATAACATAACATAACAATTCCTGGATATACTTGGAGTAAATTGACCCTGTGCACCAATGGTGGGCCATGTGCACCATTCCAACAGAGGGTCCTGTGCACCAACTGAGGGCTCTGTGCACCAGCAGAGGGCCCTGTGCACCAACAGTGGGCCATGCGCACCTTTCCAGCAGAGGGACCTGTGCACCAACAGTGGGCCATGTGGACCATTCCAACACAGGGCCCTGTGCACCAACAGTGGGCCATGTGGACCATTCCAACACAGGGCCCTGTGCACCAACAGTGGGCCATGTGGACCATTCCAACACAGGGCCCTGTGCACCAACAGTGGGCCATGTGGACCATTCCAACACAGGGACCTGTGCACCAACGGTGGGCTCTGTGCACCATCTTTGGGCCATGTGCACCATTCCAACAGAGGGCCCTGCGCACCAACAGTGGGCCATGTGCACCAACAGTGGGCCATGTGCACCAACGGTGGGCCATGTACACCATTTCAACAGAGGGCCCTGTGCACCAGCAGAGGGCCCTGTGCACCAACAGTGGGCCATGTGCACCAACAGTGGGCCATGTGCACCAACAGTGGGCCATGTGCACCGTTCCAACAGAGGGCCCTGTGAACCAGCAGAGGGCCATGTGCACCAGCAGAGGGCCCTGCACACCAACAGAGGGCCCTGTGCACCATTCCAACAGAGGGCCATGTGCACCAACAGGGGGCCCTGTGCACCAACAGTGGACCATGTGCACCAACAGTGGGCCATGTGCACCGTTCCAACAGAGGGCTCTGTGCACCAGCAGAGGGCCCTGTGCACCAACAGAGGGCCCTGTGCACCAACAGTGGACCATGTGCACCAACAGTGGGCCATGTGCACCGTTCCAACAGAGGGCCCAGTGTACCAACGGTGGGCTCTGTGCACCAACAGAGGGGCCTGCACACCAACAGAGGGCCCTGTGCACCATTCCAACAGAGGACCATGTGCACCAACAGTGGACCATGTGCACCGTTCCAACAGAGGGCCCTGTGCACCAACGGTGGGCTCTGTGCACCAACAGAGGGCCCTGTGCACCAACAGAGGGCCCCGTGCACCAACAGAGGGCTCTGTGCACCAACAGCGGGCCCTGTGCACCGTTCCAACAGAGGGCTCTGTGCACCAGCAGAGGGCCCTGTGCACCAACAGAGGGCCCTGTGCACCAACAGTGGACCATGTGCACCAACAGTGGGCCATGTGCACCGTTCCAACAGAGGGCCCAGTGTACCAACGGTGGGCTCTGTGCACCAACAGAGGGGCCTGCACACCAACAGAGGGCCCTGTGCACCATTCCAACAGAGGACCATGTGCACCAACAGTGGACCATGTGCACCGTTCCAACAGAGGGCCCTGTGCACCAACGGTGGGCTCTGTGCACCAACAGAGGGCCCTGTGCACCAACAGAGGGCCCCGTGCACCAACAGAGGGCTCTGTGCACCAACAGCGGGCCCTGTGCACCAGCAGAGGGCTCTGTGCACCAACAGCGGGCCCTGTGCACCAGCAGAGGGCTCTGTGCACCAACAGCGGGCCCTGTGCACCAGCAGAGGGCTCTGTGCACCAACAGAGGGCCCTGTGCACCAGCAGAGGGCTCTGTGCACCAACAGCGGGCCCTGTGCACCAGCAGAGGGCTCTGTGCACCAACAGCGGGCCATGCGCACCTTTCCAGCAGAGGGGTCTGTGCACCAACAGAGGGCCACATGCACCAACATAGAGCCCTTTGCACCAACAGAGGGTCCTGTGCACCAGCAGAGGGCCATGTGCACCAGCAGGGGTCCTGTGCACCATCAGAGGGTCCTATGCACCAGCCCAATGTACTCCCAGAAGTCCTGCTAAGAGTGTGACTAATCCAGGGCTGTGGTTATCACGATCGCAGGTCCAGCAGTCCAGCAGGTGCAGTGACACCGGGCTCGGGCATGTGAGGGCAGATCCTTTAGCCACAGAGGCGAGTGTGTTCTAGGCCCGGGTTTGCACGTATAAGGAGAGGTCCAGTTCACACCCCTTACTGGACCCATGTCAGTTTCTGCTCAGTGTCTGCAGATCCTAAGGGAAGCGAAGAGGTGGGTCTGAGCCGCAGCCGCACCTCGGGCCAGGATGTCGGGGTCACCCGGGGAGACATGTCTGAAAAGAAGATAAAACGGTTCCAGTTTCTGAGGGAAGGGAGGTTTTGCCAAAAAGCCAAGGGTTCCTGTCAGCTGCGGGTAAACATTGCCTAATACAGTAAAGAGAATAGAACAGGATTCTCCTGAGGCCGGACACTACAGCTCGTCGCAGGAAGACGCAGTGTACCAATGGAGTTTCGATAGTGCTCTGAGGTATTCACCAACTGACTATAACAAAAGGATATTTCATGATCAGCTGGTGCGAAACATGATTTTGTGCAGCAACGGTTGTTTTTTGCACCGTTCTTTTAGAGCAAACATGTTTACGCAGCCCAATTATTGCACGGGTTGCTTTTGCGTGGGCTTGTTGGTTCACTTGTAAGTGCAGAAGTGCACTGCGCCAGTCTGTGCTATCGAACAGGTTCTGATGCAGCACGCGAGCCTCTGTAGACCGGATGTAGGTCTCCAGCGGTGTCTGCAGCTCACCCATCCTCCGGGCACCCACCCTGGGTCTGGCTGTGGTTCGGTGCTGTCTCTTGTGCTCGCTCCTTTCTTCGTTTATGTCTCTTAAGACTGTACAATCAAACACGTTAGTGGCCTCCTGCCAGTGTGTGGGCACTTGAGTGTCTTTTCTTCCTGAGAGTGACATGTGGGCAGTGACACAAGAAACGTGAAGATGTCACACGAGTGGTGTGATGGTTTGAAAGAACCTGAAACAAGTTGTGAACAGGGCATAGTCACGCATTTATGATACCTAATCCTAACCAGGCACAATGATTTCCTGCTGCCTGCTTCATCTGTGAGAACCCTGAGCCTGGTATTAAACTTTGAGCCTGGTGTTAAACTTTGAGTCTGGTATCATGAGCCTGGTGTTAAACTTTGAGTCTGGTATTAAACTTTGAGCCTGTATTAAACTTTGAGCCTGGTGTTAAACTTTGAGCCTGTATTAAACTTTGAGCCTGGTGTTAAACTTTGAGTCTGGTATTAAACTTTGAGCCTGTATTAAACTTTGAGCCTGGTGTTAAACTTTGAGCCTGTATTAAACTTTGAGCCTGTATTAAACTTTGAGCCTGGTATTAAACGTTGGTCCTGGTATTAAACTTTGAGCCTGTATTAAACTTTGAGCCTGTATTAAACTTTGAGCCTGGTATTAAACTTTGAGCCTGTAATAAACTTTGAGCCTGTATTAAACTTTGAGGCTGGTATTAAACTTTGAGCCTGGTATTAAACTTTGAGCCTGGTTTTAAACTTTGAGGCTGGTATTAAACTTTGAGGCTGGTATTAAACTTTGAGCCTGGTTTTAAACTTTGAGCCTGGTATTAAACTTTGAGGCTGGTATTAAACTTTGAGGCTGGTATTAAACTTTGAGCCTGGTTTTAAACTTTGAGCCTGGTATCAAACTTTGAGGCTGGTATTAAACTTTGAGCCTGGTTTTAAACTTTGAGGCTGGTATTAAACTTTGAGCCTGGTATTAAACTTTGAGCCTGGTTTTAAACTTTGAGGCTGGTATTAAACTTTGAGCCTGGTATTAAACTTTGAGCCTGGTTTTAAACTTTGAGACTGGTATTGAACTTTGAGCCTGGTATTAAACTTTGCAGCTGGTATTAAACTTTGAGCCTGGTATTAAACTTTGAGCCTGGTATTAAACTTTGAGCCTGTATTAAACTTTGAGGCTGGTATTAAACTTTGAGCCTGTATTTAACTTTGAGGCTGGTATTAAACTTTGAGCCTGTATTAAATTTTGAGCCTGGTATTACACTTTGAGCCTGGTATTAAACTTTGAGCCTGTATTAAACTTTGAGGCTGGTATTAAACTTTGAGCCTGTATTAAACTTTGAGGCTGGTATTAAACTTTGAGCCTGGTATTACACTTTGAGAATGGTATTGAACTTTGAGCATGGTATTAAACTTTGAACCTGGTATTACACTTTGAGCCTGGTATTAAACTTTGAGCCTGTATTAAACTTTGAGCCTGGTATTAAACTTTGAGCCTGTATTAAACTTTGAACCTGGTATTAAACCTTGAGCCTGTATTAAACTTTGAGGCTGGTATTAAACTTTGAGCCTGTATTAAACTTTGATCCTGGTATTACACTTTGAGCTGGTATTAAACTTTGAGCCTGTATTAAACCTTGGGGCTGGTATTAAACTTTGATCCTGTATTAAACTTTGAGGCTGGTATTAAACTTTGAGCCAGGTATTACACTTTGAGACTGGTATTGAACTTTGAGCCTGGTACTAAACTTTGAGCCTGGTATTACACTTTGAGCCTGGTATTAAACTTTGAGCCTGTATTAAACTTTAAGCCTGGTATTAAAGTTTGAGCCTGGTATTAAACTTTGAGCCTGGTATTGAACTTTTCGCCTGGTATTAAACTTTGAGCCTGTATTAAACTTTGAGCCTGTATTAAACTTTGAGCCTGTATTAAACTTTGAGCCTGGTGCTAAACTTTGAGCCTGGTATTAAACTTTGAGCCTGTATTAAACTTTGAGCCTGGTATTAAACTTTGAGCCTGGTATTAAACAAGCCTGGTATTAAACTTTGAGCCTGGTATTAAACTTTGAGCCTGGTATTAAACTTTGAGCCTGGTATTAAACAAGCCTGGTATTACACTTTGAGCCTGGTATTAAACTTTGAACCTGGTATTAAACTTTGAGCCTGGTATTGAACTTTGAGCCTGGTATTAAACTTTGAGCCTGGTATTACACTTTGAGCCTGGTATTGAACTTTGAGCCTGGTATTAAACTTTGAACCTGGTATTAAACTTTGAGCCTGGTATTGAACTTTGAGCCTGGTATTAAACTTTGAGCCTGGTATTACACTTTGAGCCTGGTATTGAACTTTGAGCCTGTATTAAACTTTGAGCCTGGTATTAAACTTTGAGCCTGGTATTAAACTTTGAGCCTGGTATTAAATAAGCCTGGTATTAAACTTTGAGCCTGGTATTAAACTTTGAGCCTGGTATTAAACAAGCCTGGTATTAAACTTTGAGCCTGGTATTACACTTTGAGCCTGGTATTGAACTTTGAGCCTGTATTAAACTTTGAGCCTGGTATTGAACTTTGAGCCTGGTATTAAACTTTGAGCCTGGTATTAAACTTTGAGCCTGGTATTAAACGAGCCTGGTATTAAACTTTGAGCCTGGTATTACATTTGGCGAGTCACCGCACCTGTCAGTGATTTTCAGGCCAGACAGCTTCTGAGCATTGTACAATAATATCTCCAAGCCCCAATGAGTGCTTTCTCAGTTCCAGGAAGAGGAGACTACTGACATTCAGCTTTTTATCACTGACCTGATCGGAGAGAGCTGTTTCTCATAGAAACCGAGTTTGCAGACATCTGAATTGAGCCTGCACACCAGGGCCGGACGGGGAACCAAAACCGGACCTGGCAAAGTGCTCGGCCGCCCCCCCCCTTCCCCACGGTGGGGGGTGGTGGAGGTGCGGCCGCTCTCTTTGCCGGGGCCGAATTTTGGCCAATTTTGTTACAGGGCCGATTTTGCAGCTATGCTGCTAAAAACGGCCCCCAGGGGCCCAAAACCGGCCCCCTCCCTTGCGGCCCACCGGGGATTACCCAGTGCCCGCAACGGCCAGTCCGGGCCTGCTGCACACCTGTGGAGCCCCAAAGGGCCCATCCTTGTTGTGTTGTGTGTGTGGGCAGCGCCAACACTTGTGGGGCAAACAAGGTATGTTGGCAGGGCACAATACACACTAAGAATCACAGGAGCCAATGTAGTGGGTAATCTCGTGGGACTCGCGTCCGTCACCTAACTGGCGTACGTTTACACGCCCCAGCGCTTTTGTTAAACAAAGGTCACATGACCCTTACGTTCTAGGCGTGCCTCTGACGTCAACCCGGCACGACATCACATTCCTCCCCAACAAGTATCAAAACATCATAAGAACAAGATTGCCCCTGAACAGTGGAGTTAAAATTTACATCATACACCTTAGAACCACCCCAGGCACACTTAGCCAGCCATATATATATATAGAACAGGATGACGTGAGATAGTCCTTCCGTCGGCACGATGGTTCAGGATTTCTCCGCAGCTGATACTGGGACTGGAAGAGGAAACCACCTCAGCCTCAGAGGTAACTTCACAGCGACTGCCCTCCAACGGAGCTGGAGAAACCTCCACCTCCGCACAGCAGGTGCCACTAGGCCAGGAAGCGTCCAAACTGCCGGAGTCACCACCATCTTCCAAGGGGACACATCCCGCTGATCCACTGTGACTGTCCTCAGCTTCGGACTGAGCGGAAGGTGACACCAACAGTTCCAGGTCATGTCTTTTGAAATGAGAGACATTGCGGGCCACAGTCTCCCGCCCTCTGGTGGCAATGATCCTGGTTCCTTCGATATTGACCACAGTCCATGGCATCTTTCCATAAGGCAATTGGAATTTATCCGTAGAGAAACGATTATTGAGTAACACCAAGTCTCCTTCTTTGATCCTTCTAGTTTGGGCGTTTTGTCGCTGACTTACTTGGGCGTACGCTTTCCTGCGACGAGCCTCAATCCTAGGATCATCGGATTCTGCGGTTGCCATTGAGGATGATGAGGTATTGAGTCAGTGACCACTCGGCCCATCAACAAGTGAGCCGGAGCCACCCCTGTGGTGGTGTGGGGAGTTTGGCAGTAACTTCGGAGTGAATATGGCCAATTCTATAGACTGCTTCTTGTCACGGGCAATTCTGATCACCTTATTAAGTGTCCTCATGAACCTTTCCGCTTCACCATTGGCTTGTGGCCATCGAGGAGTGATTCGGCGGTGTAGGATACCAAGGGCGGTAAGGTATGTAACCATTTCTTATACTTGGAAGGGAGGCCCATTGTCGGTACACAATTCTTGCATCAATCCATGGGCAGCCATGATCTTTTCAATTTTGGGTATCACTTCTGCTGCATTGGGAGATGTCACAATCTCAACCTCCGGATACTTTGAATGTTCATCAATGGCTACTAGGGTATGGCGACCGTCAGGCAGACTTCCAAAATCCATGCTGACACAGGACCACGGTAACCTCGGCCGAGGCACCGCGATGACTGGAGCTGGACGGGGCATATATCCAGTGACTTGACGAGCAGGATCGGACGGTAGCCTCTACCAAGTCGTCCATCAACAGGAACCACACCTTGGTTCGAAGCCAGGATTTGGTTTTCACCATGCTTTGATGCCCTACGTGGGCTAACTGTACGCATCGGTCCATTAACGACGTAGGGATGACCAATCCATGGCCTCTCAACAAGCAGCTCATCGGGTCTTTGGTAAGTTCGCCTCTGACATGGTATAGACTCTCCATGATCCGCAGAGCCGGGATTGTTAAGATTTTCCATTCCTCTTTAGCCTTGTGCAGGTTACCATTTTGCAGAGCCACCTTGGCTCTTTGCAGGCACTCATCTGTGGACGTCGCATCCGCAAGATCCCACATAGACAGGGGGATCGGGCATGACCGGGCTGTTACACACTTAACATATTCGTCAGTGTCCGCAGCGTCTTCCATTTCCTTGTTAGTGGCCACTCGGGGATGCTGGGACAAGTAGTCCGCCGGATTGCGGGACCAGGGTTGGTATTCCACTTTACAATTGTAGTCTTGAAGTTGCAACATCCACTACTCAATCCTTGGTGGAGGCTTCGTGGATGTCCCTTAGAATAGGCCACGAGAGGCTCTTGGTCCATTGTAACCACAAATGGCTTTCTGTAGACATATAAGTCAAAATGGCGACACCCCCAGTGGATGGCAATGGCCTCCTTCTCTATTTGAGAGTATCTTTGCTCAGTTTCGGTGAAGGACCTACTTGTGAAGGCCACAGGGGCCCAGTCCTCTTCCTGACGTCATCTCTGCAAGAGCACAGCCCCTAGGCCCATAAGACCCGCATCAACTGCTATTTGTGTCATTTTTTCAGGATCAAAGAAAGCCAGTGTTGTCGCCTCCAAGACGGCGTCTTTGATTTCCTTGAAGGCCTTGGCTTGATCCCGACCCCACTTCCACAGAAGCGAGTCTTTGGTGAGCTCTCGTAGCGGCAGCGTTAAGGTGGTGAAGTCCCGCATGAACCTACCACAATAGTTTATCATGCCGAGGAAGCTGCGAACTTCCGTCACACTAGCAGGGGCCGCAGCATCTTTGATGTCCCGGTCTTTTTCTGGATCCGGGTTGACTCCTTCTGTAGAGAATGTGTAACTGAAAAATTGGAGTTTCTTCTTTAGAAATTCGCATTTCTCTCTATGTAGAGTGAGTCCAGCATCTCGCAGATGGCGGAGCACTAGGGTGAGACGAGAATTGTGTTCAGGAAGTGAATTTGCGTGTACTATGATGTCGTCACTTACATTGATTATGCCAGGGATGTCCATGATCAATTCATGTATGATGTTTTGGAACACGTCAGCGGCACTCGATACTCCAAAACTCAGCCGAGTGTAAGGTCGTAGCCCCACATAGGTTGAAAAAGTGGTGATGTTTCGTGACGCTTCATCGAGCACAAGTTGATGGTATCCTGACTGTAAGTTGAGTTTGTAGAACCAACAGGCTCGGGCCATTTCTCCAATGAGATAATCGATTGTCAGAGTGATGTGGCGCTCATGTTTGATCGCCGCATTTGGTAAACGCATATCGACACAGATTCTCACCGCGCCAGGCTGCTTTGGCTTCCTCGTGACCACGATGAGAGAAACCCAAGGAGTGGGACCTGTGACTTTCTCGATGATTCCTGCTGCCTCCAACTTCTTAAGTTCCTCCTCTACTTTTGGCTGTCGATGGAATGCTATCCTCCGATGTCGTAGGGCTACAGGTTGGACCGTGGGGTCAATATTGCGCCTTGATGCCTTTTGGGCTAAGTTCGCGCATTATAAATAATCCTTCATTCATTCAATATGAAGATGGACTTCTTTCCCCTTGAACCTTCCAATGCCCTCAAAGACTTCTGAAAACTCATCTAGCAGGTGCTGTATTGACTTATGATGTACACTGAAGGCGAATGTCACTACTCCTAAGTCTTCTGCTACCCGACACCCCAGCAGCATACCTTGGCCTTCTTCGGTGACATATACATTGGTGTTGACAGCACATTCTCCGTGGGCTATGGAGGTCTTGAACTGCCCGAGGATCTTCAGAGGGGTGTCTTGGCCATAGGCGAACACAGTGATTGCTGATGGATATAGCGTAGGTGTGGGGCACAATGTCCGGTGAAGGGTGGCTGCCATGATCTTAATGGTAGCCCCAGTGTCCACTACAGCCATGACTTCCTGAGGCCCCACACAAATGTTGCATTGTGGCAGGCGTTGCGCTTTACGGGTGGCGGCACCAATCATGTGTACCTTGTGGACTACCCGGGATACCTCCACATCGTCATCGATGTCACTTGGTGTTTTTTCTCCCTCGGGCACGGCGTTAACCATCTGTCGTGGCTTGCGGTACTTCTTGGATCTGCATACGTTCTCAAAATGATTAAATCGCCCGCATCCAGAGCATCTCTTCCCTTTTGCTGGACACTCAGCTGGCTGGTGCGGCAGTCCGCCGCAGTACCCACACGTCTTGGCTGTTCCCGCCGTCGCGGTGTGGGGTCCCTTCCTGTTCCATCTCGTCGTAGGCTTGGTTGTCACGGCATGGACTGGTTCCATTTTCACCGGGACTTGAAGGGCCGCCTCCATATGGGCTGCACGGACTTTGGACAGCTCCTTGGTGCGCCCCAGGGTTAGGATGTCGGTGAGGGACTTGCCAGATTCTTCTAGGATGCGTTCCTGGAGTTTGGCTGAGGCACACGCCTGAATCACTTGACCCCTTATCTCTTCCGTCTCATCCTGAAACCCACACGTGGAGGCAAGATTCTTCAGCCTCGCTGGATACGTGTCCAGCGACTCTTCCGGGAGTTGTCGCGCTTGCCTGAATATAAACCTGATTGGCCATCAGCTCAAAGTGCCCATTGAGCGCATTTATTAATGTGTGGTGGTTCTTTGGCGTGGCTTCTACAAGTGTTTTGGCGATGTTATGTATGTCTTTTCCTCCTAGATGTAGCAACATTGCCCTTTTCTGGTCTTTGTGCACCTTAGTGGCCTCAAAGAAGTATTGTAGACGATCCACCCAGTCTTTCCACTTGGGCGCGAGGGAAGATGGCGATCCTTCCACTATGAAAGGCTCTATGGGTGGTATCTGTGACATGATTCGGGTTCAGGAGTTTGTGACTATTTCCTTGATAAGTGCTGTTGCTCTTTGATAGTCTCCTAGCACTGGGTTACTGGCGGTGATAGGCGATCTACCCTCCCCTGGGCTCCTGTATGGCTTCTGCGTGGCAGGGCAGGCACTCTGATTTGGTGTGTGAAACCTTGGACTGCTCCCAGTTATTATAGGCGTCTGCGCTTGGAATGCTCTTCGTCTGCTCCCCCTTTTAGGCTGTATGCCTCCACAACTGATGGGTGTCACCCTGTGCCTATGCGCTTTGCCTTCTTGTTTGGCAGTAAATATGGCCATAATGCAGCTCCTAGCGGTGCTCCTCACGGCTACTACAGGGCTTCACTGGGGGCGGAGCCCATGTCGAGGCCTTGCTCCGGTTCCTTCCACAGGTCTGTGCTGAGGCCTACGCGTCCCCCACCACGTGGCGGCACGATCGCTGGGGGGGGTCTATGCAGCACCGCAATCCCCGCCGAGGCAGGCGAGAGGTACCGACCATACCTACACGCAGTCCGGGCCACACGTGTTCCATGATCGGGCGGGGCAGCGCCTGCTGCCGGAGCACCAAAGGGGGCTTCGCCGCGAAGCCGCACACAGCCGCAGTGATGGTACACACGGCGGGCGGCTCCACAGGGTGGAGGGCAGCTGCAGCCTCAGCTTTCGGCCACGCCGGGCCGCGTTGAAATCAAGTCCCCGCACGGGACGGGAGCACCACACAGGTCTTTGGGCGCCAGTGAAGGACGGCGCCGGTCGTCGGGGCACGAGCAGCAGGACACGCTCGTGGCCGCCTCACCGAGGGTTGCGAGGGCACAACCACCCTCATCGCCAAATGTTGTATTGTGCGTGTGGGCGGCACCAACACTTGCGGGGCACAACGAGGTATGTTGGCAGGGCACAATACACACTTAGGCACCGCGCGGTGTCTGCCGCATTGTGTATGCAAATGCAGCGGGGTACCACAGGTACCCCCCATGTGCACCCCCCACCTCGCCTTCACCATGGGGTCCCGCAGGGGGGCCCCCAAAGTAAAGACCACATGCCTTCAAGGCATCTGATTTAGCCTATTATATTATGGCTGGCGGTGTCTGACAGACACCGCCACCATATGAACCCTTTTCCGCCCCGGTCGCAAGGCGAACAGGGTGGAAAAACGGCGGACGGTGTTTCCGTCCGCCGCGGTGTCCCCCCCCCGCCATAGTAATATGGCGGGGGAAATGGGTGGCGGGCGGACAAGGATGTCGGGCGCATCGCCACCGCCCACATGGCGGTGGCGATCCGCCCACATCCTAATGGGCCCCTAAGAGTCACAGGAGCCGATGTAGTGGGAAATCTCGTGGGGCTCGCCTCCGTCGCCTAACTGGCGTACGTCTACGCGCCCCAGCGCTTTTAGTAGACAAAGGTCACATGACCCTTACGTTCTAGGCGTGCCTCTGACGTCAACCCGGCACAACATCAAATCCTAACTACCAGCTTACCACAGAGATGGCGCCCAGCGGCCTCGGCAGCCTGGTGTGATGGGGGAATGCCGAGCTGGGCTTCCTGTGTTATGAATGAGCGATAGCGATAGCGCGCTGCAGAAGCGACAATCGTTTGCAGTATGTGGGCTGCCGTGGTGTAGTGTGCTGGGGAGCTACATTGGTTTACTCTTGCTGCAAGTATTGGCATTGTGCAGCTCTTGTCTTCGTTATACCTTGAGAGGTATCTTGTTCTCGTCCAGGTGTGCATCAGAATTGCCCTGTACGTGACAGTGCGTAGCCAGCGTATTACCGTGCACTTTGTCACCTCAGCCCATGGTGTCAAAGTAAATATAAATGTATGTTTTGATTATTATTTAATTGCAGTCACTGTGGCGTTGAGCCTCTCCTTCTGTTCATCACGTCATGGGAACCATCAGTAACATTCACATAAAAACATAATTTCCTAACTGGCTTTATATTTAACTTTATGCTCGAAAGAAGTGCCGTTCTCGTTCAGGCAGTCCTACTTCAAAGAGAGTTTGGGCACCTGATATACTGACTGAAATACCCTAGAAGTTAAACAGCAGAAGATGCTTATTTTAGGTCTTGCATGCAGAAAGCTTTCAGCTTTGTGTTGTTGATGACCTATTGTGGGAAATACCAACTTACAGTGGCTTTTGAACCAGCCCATTCCTTATCATTGGACGCCGAATCGGCGATACTGTGAGCGCAAAGTGCTTTTGTTTGTTTCTTTACTCTCCAGTTTCCTGTCGTATGTCACACTCCACTACTCCTCACCCAGCTCCGACCCCGCCTTACCTCATCGCCCCACAGCGTTACCTATGCGAGCCGCCACTGTGTATATGTGTTGTTATTGCACATGTATGTGTCATTGTCCTTCGGTGGCTTATTATTGTTTTTGCAGATGTCTTTTCTTTTGCTGATGCTGACCAACATCGCCAAAGCCGAGAGGATAGTAATGCCTTTGAAAAGCGACGTTTGGCTTTGCCAATGCTTATCGTGTTAATGTTACTGGTAGCTCATCTGACTTGACACAGAGGACAATTTTAGGAGAGACTCAGTGCCTCCATGATCACATTTAAATAATTAACAGAACAAATAGAACAGAGATCTTGGACCCCCCTCAGTGTTCAGGCCTTGATGGGAAGGGCAGTGTGGCTTCAGACACACAGGTTCTGTCAGTGGCGGTTGGTGACATTAAATCAGAGGGGCGCATAAAGCAATTAGCAAAACAACATATTTTACACCAACCTTACACTGCATGTCCTCGAGGCCGCCCTCGATGTTCTGCATCACGTCCCTGATGTCCCTGGGTCCCGACTCCCTTATCCAATCAAGACGCTGCTCTCATGCTGTTAAGCATGAGTGAAGTGTCTGGATTGGGTGGAGCGGGCTGGCTCTCCGCTTCGAAAGGCACCGGAGGCCTCTGCCTGCTCTCCACAGCGGGGTTGGAGAGGTTTGGATTGCGCATGTCTGGTTTGCCGTAGGAAGGTACCCGCCAAACCAACATGCGCACTTCAAACAGGAGTGCCGCTCCTCACTGCTGCCAATCAGCTGCAATGACACACTGGCCCCGCCCCCAGACTCTGCTTGCTAGCAGAGAGTAAAAAATAAATGGTAATAAAATCATTTTATTACCATTTTATTTTTCTGCCTTTCAGCGCAGCAACGTTTGTGGGAGGGGGAGGGGAGGGGGTGACGCTCCTTCACTCCTATGGAGGAACCCCCGCTGCGTCTGTCACTGTTTCTGATCACCGGTTTCCATGGAAACATTCCAACCACAAAAGCCCTCTAAATCTTCTGAGTGTGCTGGGTCACCTGAGGTTTAGCAGCGTCTGTCTCACAATAACAGCGTTAGGAAGGATTAGACCCGGGCCTGCGATGCTCGGCTCGGCTCGGCCCGGCTCGGTTTGGGGTCCCCAGCCCTGATGGGACAAGGGCCGAGCCAGACACGTGACTCGAGCCAGGCACAGGCTTTTCGAGCTCCCCCACCTCTTTCTTCTATCATATCTCTATTACAAGAGTACATTTCTGACTGCTTTAAAAATGTGTCAAACTCTCCTGCCCGGCTGCATAATCCATCAGCAACCCTGTCCAGCATGGAAGTGACATTCCATACTGTCTTTGACCGGAAGTGATATCACTGGACCTGTTTTACAATGACCCCTGACCTTGATGGAATCATATGAAGTGATTTTAGAAGACAAAGTCATTTCGAGGCTCTAATTGTCCAGCGTTATGTGTGTTTGTATTTTAGGAGAAAGTAACATGTTTGTAGGTGCCTGGTTTAAAATCACCAGTTTTATGTCCAAATAGGTCACAGACTCTTGTTCATGTTTGAAGGTTTTTCGTTTTTTCCAGTTTGTGCTCAGGTTAATTTCTTGCCTCTCTTTTCTGTGCTAAAAAAGGGCATTCACTGGAAAAAAATTAATGTAATACTGACTCAGGGGCAGAGATGGCCTTTGAGGCCGAGTGATTGTGTCTCTGCGATTTCCCTTTTCCTTTTGAGCTGAGGCTGGATGGGGACAAGAGCTCTTTTGCTAAACGTTCTAAATATTGCAATGGTGTTCCAATGTTTACAGACCGCTCTCAGATGTAAATCTCAGGCAATTTGCATAACTAACGACGGATGGCAAGCTGATTTCATCTTTTAAGAGCTGAAACACGAGCAGATGTGTTTGCCCAATAAAATGGTACTCATTTTATCATTGCTGGGAGGAGGAAAGGCTGAGCGCAGCTACTGAGATTTGTCAAGGAGGAGTTTTTGCATTAGTCCACTGAGCCACAGATCAAGCCCAGCCCTTAAATTGCCCTGTGACTCAGAGGCTTAGATTGTTTTTTACATCAGTCTGAGACGTCCTTCTGACGAGGCCTGTAATAGCCGTTAACGGCCCCACCAGAGTTATGCAATCCACAGTGTTTATGGAAATCTGTTCAGGTTCACACAGATTTTGGCTGAAAGCAGAAGGACACTGTGGGTGAAAATCTGGAGGAAAATGGGGCAATACTGGGTAACAAGACCAGGAATGACATCTTTCCCTGGTAATTTCTCATTTCTAAGGAACCCTCAGAGCTCCACTTGTAACTGCCCAGGTTTTCCACCTCTAGAGAAATTGACGACAGTGCCAGCGTTATCGGTAATGCCAGGGCGGGTAATATCCGGGGCATTTTCTGGGCTACACGTAAAGCGGTTGCAGTCATAGCCGACATGGTGGACTCGCTATTTCCACAAGTCACTATAGCGACCACAGCATCGCGAGCTCCCCAGGGGGCAAGGGAGACCTGCTCCAGGCTAGTTTGTTCTTGATAGGGTGGTGAACTCTGGGAAAGGCCCTTCGCTGCTTTGCTGGATTGCACTGCTTCAGGGGCAGTGTTGGGACTACAGATAAGCCGGTGTGTGCCCCTCACTGCACGGGGTGTGATTTCCATTCAGGGGGCCCTGTACCCATGAAAGTGGGAGGGAACTGGAATGGAAAGAGCCCTGGCATTGTTCGATGTGCATCGTTTCTGACTCAACCCCTCCTTGGCACACATCCTTCAAAGCTGTCCTGTCCGGCCTACACTTGAGCCAAATCCCAGGAGCCTCAGGGGAGGGTCCTGAAACAATGACGTCGGCGCCCCGTCAGTCCTATGGGCGGTTGTGGACCTGAACAACCGGGGGCTTGCCTTGCTACGCTCCGCCCTGAAAGGGGCGTGAGTAATAAGGTTCCAATGTGTCACGTGATCCAGTAAGGGGATCACCCCTATAAGGGCAGCGCTGATTGGGTTTCCACAGTGCTTGGCTTATCAGGCGGGCAGGGTAGCATAGGTTAGTATGGCTACCTGCCCTTGGATCACCCGTAAGATAACCCACCATAATTTGCATACTGTTGTATGGAATAAACCTGCAGCCATATTTTCTCCAAACAAAAAAGTTGTGTGGTGTATTTATTTGCGCATGCCTTTTCTACGTTGGTGCGCGTAGGGATCTTCCTACGCCGATAATGGAACTAACGGAAAGGCCCTTCACTGCTTTGCTGGATTGCACTGCTTCAGGGGCAGTGCTGGGACTACAGATAAGCCGGTGTGTGCCCTCACTGCACGGGGTTTGATTTCCATGCAGGGGGCCCTGTGCCATGAAAGTGGGAGGGAACTGGAATGGAATGAGTCCTGGCATCGTTCTATGTGTATCGTTTCTGACTCAAACCCTCCTTGGCACACATCCTTCAAGGTCCTGTCTGGTCTACACTTCTCTCTTTCGGACGATGACTTCCTGTTCTCAGCAGACTGCAGACCCCCCAGCCGTGCGGTGAAGCCCACAAGGGGATGTGACGTTTCTCCTTCACACATGACGGAGGCTGTGTAGTTGTGTGCTCCGCCCCCGTCCCTGCGTGCATACTTCTGGAAAAAAAAAAGACAGCTTGAAAATATATATCTGTACTTTGGCAGCACATTTCAAAACTGAAACTATATTAACTTTAACTTTAGAATATTTCACAACTAAGTTAAAATCTATTATGAATGTTTTGTATTGGTTACTCGACATTTAGATAACATAGATAAAATAAAAGGAATAGATACATATAAGTATGTGTTTGTTTATCTCTCTCTCTGCCAATATATATATATATATATATATATATATATATATATATATATATGTATATATATATATATACATATACATATATATACATATATATATATATATATATATATATATATATATATACATATATATACATATTTTTTTTACATATATATATATATATTCACTGAATGTGTAGACAATATCTACAGAGTTAAATATAGTAACCCTATACTTACCTACATATACTTATGTTATCAATATGTTGGTTGCCAGATTTTTGGTATGATAATTTTTTGGCACTGTATTAGGTATATGACCATATGCAGTGCCCCGGGGTGGGGTTACTGCATTTGGTAAACACTTCTTATTCCATGTTTTTCACTTAGGAATGAAGCATTTCATACAAAATCAGTAGTTAAAGCACTAGAGTTTGCATATTTTGCGTGGAGGCTGTTTGTTGTTGTTAGCTGTTTCGCTTGGTGTCATGCTTGTTACTTGCTATTTTTTTTTATTTATTTGACTGTTTCTTTTATGTATAATATGGTAAAATTCTTTGATGCTTCTAGCCAGCCAGCGCTGAATAAATTGCCTAAAACTGATAATAGATAAACCATTACTAATACACAAGACATAATTGTAACTCAGTGTTGTATCTTACATAGGCACAGAACATTCCTGCAACTCGTTGTTCTGCTGATGTCCAGGCAGGAGGAGTTTCTGCAACTCACTGTCCTGATCTGACAAGACACATGACATCTGTGTAACTTTGCACTCTGCCATACTCACTCAAAGGAGGTAATTTATCTAACCCAGGGTTCTATCATGACCATTGTTAGAAATAGGGCTCTCTAGTTGGCAGGGTGTTACTCTGTAAAAGTAGGAGCCCTTCTTCCCAGTCAGGATAAAGGTGTTACACTTCTAAAATGACCCCTGCTTACACCCTTGGTAGCTTGGCATGAGCAGTCAGGCTTATCTCAGGGCTTATCTAAGAGGCAATGCCTAAAGTATATGTACATAAAACAGTAATACATTGAAAACATGACAAAATGACACTACACCAGTTTTAGAAAAATAGGCAATATTTATCCGAGTAACACAAGACTAAAATGATAGAAATCCAACATACAGTTATCAAGATATGAATAATGCAAAACTAGAATTTAAATACTGTTCCTTGAAGTCAGTAGCTCTGTCTGGGGCTATCATGGCATCATGAACAAACAAATCCAAAGGCTCAGGCCAGCCGCTGCGTCGTGAGCTAACTACCGTGCCGAGATGACCCACAAAACAGTACTTTAGAAATGCAGGGTGTTGGGGCCCTCGTGAGGGGCTCCAAAGAGCCGGGGCTGGCAGGTATTGGTTCCAAGGGTCGGTGCAGGAGTCTTTGGGCCCTTGAAGTCACACACATGCAGGTCAAACTCCGTGAGGTTGAAGCCAGGAGCGCCGGCAGGCGTTGAGGCTGCGGTGTGAAGTGGGACATTATGACATGTGGTGCTCTCAGGTCGAGGTGCAGGTAGTGGCTAGGTGGCAGTCGTTTAGTGGGTTCAGTGAGACCCGAGATACAGTACGAAATGGGGCGGTGCCTACAGGTCAAGGTGCAAGCAGCGGCTCAGTGTCGGTGGCGTAAGTCATCATCGGTGAGACCTGTGTTGCATTGGGAAGTGCGGTGGTGCCCTCTGCAGTGCCTTCATGTCACGGAGATGGCAGTGGCGTTGTTGATGGCATCAGGCTACTTTTTCCATCTGTGGCAACTGAAACACACAGTTCCAGATGCATCTACCCAGGGGAAGACCAAGTCTTTGCTGTTACTGAGACTTCTTGAATAGAAGGCAAGCTCTACCCCAAGCCTTTGATGATATTCAGAGAAAGAAGTTGTAGAAAGTTTGGACCAGTCTTTTCACTGGACAGACAGTAGCAGCCACTGCAGACCAACACAGCAAAGCACGCAGCAAAGTGCTATTCTCTCTCTACAAAGCTTCTCCAGCTCTTCTTTTTAGTAAGTTCATTAATCCCAAAGAGTTCTAAAATTCTGGGGTCAGAGCCCCAATATTTATACCACATTTCCCTTTGACGTTGACACAAACAAAGTTCCTCTGGCATCCTATCCCAGTTCTGGCTGGCTCAGGCCAGATTCACTCCAGGAGGGGTTCACAGCTTTGTGAGAGACAGCCACAGTCCATTCAGGTGCGATTGACAACTACTCCCACTACAGCCAGGTCTGTTCAGCCTGGCTATGAGTCACCCAGAAAAGGCAGAATTTCCTCAAACTCCCCCTTGTGTCTGTCTAGTGTGAATGCACATACCCAGCTGCTGTCACTCTCAACCCAGACAGGGAATACACAAACAGGCAGAGGCACACAGGATGGTTAAGCAAGAAAATGCCCGCTTTCTTAAAGTAGCATTTTCAAACACACAAGTTAAAAACCACCTTTCCTAAAAAGTGTGTTATTAAGTTCTAAGTTCAGAGAGCCTAAACTCCATTTCTCTATCTTGTACCAATTGAAATTTACACATGTGAAATGTTACAGTGTTCCTCCAATGATAGCCTATGGGACAGACAGACAAATAGTCAAAATGAAATACACAGTATTTCACTATCAGGACATGTAAAACACACCACTCCATTTCTTACCTTTCATATACACTGCACCCTGCCCATCGGGGTACATGGGTCTATCTGAGGAGTGCCTTACATGTAACAAAAGGGAAGGTTAGGCCCTGGCAAGTGGGTGCAGTTGCCAAATAGACATAGCAGTAAAAACTGCATGCAGACACTGTAGTGGCAGGGCTGCGATACATTTGAAAGGCTACTTGTGTGGGTGGCACAAGCAATGCTGCAAGCCCACTAGTAGCATTTAATTTACAGGCCCTGGGCATACACATTGCACTCTACTAGGGACTTACTAGTAAATCACATATCCCAGTCATGACAAACTAATTCTAAGATAATTTACAGTAGGAGCACCTGCAATTTAGCTCTGAATAGCAGTGAAAAAGTGCAGAGACACTAAACCAGCAGAAACGAAGTCCAGCATACCATAAAAAACATGAGGTCAGAAAGCAAAATGGCCGGGTGTTGGACCCGGTCCTTTGGGCAGGTTCACCCCGTGACTTTTTGCTTTTTCCTAGCCTGTTTTTGGAACCTGGATTGGTGATTTTAGGCCTCTGCGCACTTTTTCACTGTGGTACAGTGTAAAGTGCGTGTGCTCTCTGTGTATGGATGGTGAGTGACCTGCCCTCCCATAGGAATGAATGGGGAATATGTATGCCCATGGTAGATTCCGGATGCATGGGGAGTGCAGGGTCGAGTTTGATATGTGTGAACTCGTGAGAAGGAATGCTGCAGAATGGTATATGCGGCATGGCTGTGTCTAGTCTAGAAGCGCCACTTTTAGAAGTTGGCATAATTGTGTAGTGACTCTGCTGGCACGTGATTGGCTGATGAGCCTGGCCTGCTGGTGGATTGACTGTCTGGTTTGAGTAGGACAGGGTCTGCAAGGCCCCGGAGGAGGGGGTCTGAGTCTGGAGGAGGGGGTCTGAGTCAGCCGTAGATGAAAGGCCTCCATCTGCTGTCAGGGATGGGACGAAAGAGCGTCTGGTGGAACCAGGCTGTGCCTGTCGGCCCACCCCTGATGGCTCTCCCTCCTGATGGCCCACTGGCACCTCTGACCTGAGGCTGACAGGAGAGGGAAACCAGATACACCCAGGGCTTAGGGGCTCGCTTACACAAAGACTTCAAAAGACTTCAAAGCCTTTTCTGTGTATAAGAAGGGGCTGTGTTACCTTCCAACTTGTTATTGTTTTCTGACTTGAATCTGCCAGGGGCGTGCTGCTGCTTGGGTTCAGGGGAATCCCTGAGTCCTGCCCAGCCCCTGGACCTCTGATGGACTTTCCTGGACTCCTGGGGGACCCCTCTGCCTTGCTGGGCTGAGGGGGGGACTTTGCTTTGCCCCTTGGACGCCCTGGGACCATTGGCAGCATGGAGAAGCTGCATTTTCCTGTGGATAGCGCTGAAACGGTGTTTCTAGCGCCTGGAGGCGCTGAGCTTCCCCCCCGAGCGCTCTGCCTGTTTGCTAGCGCTTTGGAGCGCTTGATTTCCCCCTAGCGCGTAGGAGCGCTTTATCCTTGGCCATAGCGCTTAGGAGCGCTTTGTTGTGTTCTGTTTATCTGATTGATGGGGCCGATCGAGTGCCTACCTCGATTTATTCTTTGCTAAAGAAACCGGTGCCCACCCGGCATCTGCCTCCCATTCACCGCCGCCGCCCGGGCTTGGAACTGCCTAGAGAACCGAAGGCGCCGCGCTCCCATTGGCTGAGGGAGCCGAGCCCCCTCACCAACGCCGCGACGGGATAGGCCCGTGCGGCGCAGCGTCATGGCCCTTGTCGTGCCGTGATTGGAGGGGGGAGAGGAGGCGCGTCAGCGGGGCCGCGATGGGATTGGCTGGTCGAGGCGGCCCCGGGAGAGAGAGAAGGACGTCCTTCTCGCCTCCCCCGGCCGGGGGGAAGCCATGGTGGGCCCATTCGGTCTCCCGTGAGGAGAGGGAGACCGGAGCTGCTGCGCCGAGGAAGGCGTGCCGAGGAATGGCTGCTGAGGCTCCCGTGTGCTGAGGGAGCCCCGAGTGAGAAGAGCGGAGGGGGCGCGAGGCACCTGGTCGGTGCCTGCCCCTACCGCAGCCGGCGAGAGTGAGCCGCCACCCGGAGGAGCCCCGCACCAGAGCCCGGTGAGTAAGAAGGGCTGGGGGGGGCTCCGTGCAGCCTCTGATGGCGCCGATGGAGGCACAGAGTCAGGGCGGCCCCGATTGGCAGCGGGCTGCCCCAACGCTTGAGAGCCCAACGAGGCTCCGGGGGTCTATTTGTTTTGAGAGCCCCGAGAGGCTCTTGCCTGGCATTTAGTTATATTGAGTCCCCCGGGGGGGACTCCAATGACGGGGCCAACATCGTTTTTAGAGCCTTGAGAGGCGCCCTGCTCCATGATTGTTTTAGAGAGCCTGTGTGGCTCCAACGTGGACCTAGCTGTTTGTAGAGCCTGTGGGGCTCCAGCGTGGTGCAGTTGGCGCCTGAGGGCCAGTGAGGGCCCTGGCGCAGTGTTGATGATTCTCCAGCTGCCCAGCAGTTAGTGGGCAGCTGCACCGTTTAGGCGCAATTTCAGGAGAGAGTCCCTGTGTGGGACCAGCGAGGGCACCGTGGTGCCAGGCCTTCCCAGCTGCGCAGCACTTAGTGCCAGCTGCAGCGTTTAGGCCCTTGTGAGTGTTCCCAGGGGCCCAGCAAGTAGTGGACCCCTGCATCGTTTAGGCCCCTGACATTGAGACTCAGGGCGTTCTAGCCCCAACCAGGCCAGTTGGCCTAGGGACTGCCACAGGTGGTGGCTTATGTAGGTTTTGCGCAATTGGATGGTTCTTGCACCTCTGAATGTGATTTCTTGCATCATGTCTTATTCCTGCACCTCTGAATGTTTTTAGACATCATGTGACTATTGTGCTACTGTATTATTCTGGTACCTCTGAATGTATTTTTATTGCATCATGTGCTTTATTCTTAACACCGCTGAATGTGTAGGTTTATGCATTATGTGTTTTTTCTTTACTACTCCTCTGAATGTATATTTATGCATCATGGGCAATGTGTCCTTAATTAGACCCCTAAAACGCTGTGTGCTTCTTAGGTGGTTTTCCTTTACTACTCCTCTGAATGTGTTTCATACATCATGGGTAATGTGTTCTTTCTTAGATCCCTAAATGCTGTGTGATACTTAGGTGGTTGTTCTTTTTAGTACAGGTGGTCCTAGTGAGGTCCTGGTCCCCTGCGTGACAGTCTCCTAAGGGGTTAGGGTTGTGTAGGTGGTACTTACCTGTTCCCAGTAGTTACTGGATGTGATCTATAACCTTTTACTTTGTGTTACAGTGAAGTTTATATAGTTTTATTCTAATTTCTGACAAGTATTTCTATATCTGCAAAGTGTTGATTCTGACAGTGGCCCATGTGGCCCTGTCTTGTAAATAATCCCTTGTGAATATTGCCGTGCCAGTTGGCACAATGTACATGTGTGATTTCTATCTGATATGTTTTGACAATACAAAAGTTATTTTAATATAACCTTGTGTGGAGTCTCTTTTGTGCAAACAAGGGAATTGATGGCTGGGTTATAATTGCGCCGGGTAATAGTGATACTACTCTAAAGGAACGTATTTACAAGCTCGAAGGATAGAGTTTAGGCCACCAATCTAAACACAGCAGGTTTGAACCAGTCAATACCCTCAAATACAACACAAGATTTATCCTGAGCTAACACAAATATCACTTCATATTCAAATGACAAATTGCAAGTCGTTATTTGTTGTCTTCTTTTTCTTTCTTTATTTCATATGTAGGTTGTTCACAAAACCTTCCTAGCCGACACGTGTTTCGTCTGATAGGGAGTTAATCCACAGACTTCTTCAAGGCTAGAACAATACAATTTTGTAATCTTTAGGAAAAGTTACTTTTCAAGGTCAAAACTCGCCCAAGAGAACAACTTATGATATCCCAATTAAGATAGTGAATTTAATCAGCATCAGAGTGCTGTTGTGCTATCACCAAAAGACAACACAAGGTGAACTAAAACCATGTGGATGAATAGTAGTCACCACAGACAGAATAAAGATTAATGTGTAGCGAAAAGAAAAGAAACCACCACCATAGGCTGTTTGGTGTGTGCGGATCGCGTCAACAATCCATTAAGCGTCCG
This sequence comes from Lissotriton helveticus, assembly GCF_964261635.1. NCBI lineage: Eukaryota > Metazoa > Chordata > Amphibia > Caudata > Salamandridae > Lissotriton > Lissotriton helveticus. Next base: position 1,191,298,448 of record NC_136071.1, on the reverse strand, counting down.
GTGTTCATGGTCCAAAAGGAATCTCAGCATGCCCCTATTGGCTCAGGCTAGAGAGAGATATAGCCCCACATGCATCATGCTCACCCAAAATTGTGAGCAGCGCATGGATACCTGATATAAGTCAGTCCAATCTTTAGTTTCTTGTTCAACACCCCTGCTACAGCGTCATGGGGGTGCAGCTCTCCTAATGCTATCAAATAAAATCACAGTTCAAAATTTAAAGTTAACTTTACTATCCACTTGCGTGTTCAAGGCCATACTCAATCTATTTACATAAAGTACTCACTTTTTTTGACGTTTAATCGGCCCGTGGATAGCAAAAACACAGTCTCTCTCCACTTTATATTATAAGGGTATTTTCCTCCTGTAATTGAACAGACAAGGTCCTATTCTTTAGAAAATACTCGTTTCTAATTGCATTAAGGACAAACACTCGGTACGTCGGGTAAAGCCATTCTCCGCCCCCCGACCCTGCCTTGTTTCTCGTAGGGCTCAACCCTCTAAAGTAGTGACACAGCAATAAGCCGGGTACAGTCTTTCTCCCCCCGCACCTAGCCATGTGTCAAGTCGGGATTAGCCCACTCTAGTAACAACAGACCATTCTCGATATAGAAATATATATATTACACGACCCATACCCACTAGAGAAACGCTACTCGTGTACAGTAAATTAACACCATCCCGGGTGCCATCCATGTACGCAGAGTCTCACCTTAGGACGGTATCTCGTCCTCCATACATGGGGTTCTGGCGTGCAGCACCCGCGCCATGTTGGAGTTCCTTAATGTACCCATATCCGGTATACGACATAGAAGACGGACCGGCCAACATAGAAAACGGAACGGCCGCTTGCAGTGTAGTTTTTTTACCGAAAAGACCGCGCCATCTTGTAATGTATAGGTTTGTATATGGAAACTGCCCCAGAACCTATCTGTTTCTCGTAAAGATTCTTTTTATCAAGTTTATGAACTCCGATATTTAAATTCTCAGATTATGTTTGTTTGCATCGTGGCAAAATAAAGTAAGAAGGAAAGAGAGAATGAATAAAGAAAGAAAAGATAGGAGAGTCAAAGAGAGAAAACACCTCAGCCACCACGAGTACCCATCACCAAATAGTCATAATCTTCTTTTTGCGTTGCCAGCACCTCCTGCATAGCAATATTCACAGTTATAAATGTCTTCTTAGTTGGCACTACAGCTTGTCATTCTAAGCAATTCATAACATTAAGTTATAAGTGGTCACAATATATATCCAGGTCCGTCTTAATTCCTAGAGTATTTACAAATTCAGTCACATTCTTTGGTATATGGAATTTCATATTAAGGTTATCAGCCCCCATAAGTATGTCACTGTGTTATGCTCCAAAGTCAGTACCACAGAGTAGAAACTGTCATTTCCCATCTTAGTTACAGCATACGACAGATTTTTCGAACCATAATACATCACATGTTTTTCGAGGAATTACATACATTAAACACAGTTTTTGAAAAAACGTTTGTTCTGAGGTCATGGGTTCAAATGTGTCAGATACAGAGGATATTCATACATTTGCATATAGAGACCACCTTCTGGGATGTGTGACAAATTAGTTTCCTAGAAAGAATTGAAGCTCGTCATCAAAATTAAGACCCCTCTCAACTGCGTGGACCTGCATTATCCATCTAGCTTCGAGCTGTCTCAGTCTGAGCTCCCTGTCTCCTCCCCTTACATCTTGGGGCATTATTTCAATCCCATGAAATGACATAGTTAGATGTTCACTCTGTGATCCACATTCCATGGCATGAGATGTCAGGGGATGTCTCATATCTTTATTCTTAAGTGCCCTGAAGTGTTCTGCCATGCGGTCTTTAAGTCTACGTATGGTGCTACCAATGTATACTCGGTCGCATTTGCATGTTATCGCATAAACCACATAGGTGGTGTTGCAGTCAATGTGAGTTTTTATCCGATAAATTTTAGACCCATTATATGTGAATTGTAATGTTCCGTGTCGTGACATCCTGCACATACTGCAGTCACCACACCGGAACGAGCCTTTTGCAAGTAGATGTAGCCAATTCGGGGTCTTCTCTACTAACTTTGGGTAACTGGGGCTGATCATATTTTTGATCGTCATACCACGTCGGTAGGATATGGAGGGTCGTGAGTTAATGTAATCCTTTAGGGTTTGATCAGAACTCAGCAGGAACCAGTATTTTTTCAGTATTTGGTAAACCTTGGATGACCATGGGTTGTAATTGGTGATCAATCTCACCATATCTTTATTTTTCTTATTCATATGGGATTTGGCACTCAGCGTCTCATGTCTACTCAGTCTAAGGACTCTGTTTTTTGCTCTGTGTAAGACATCGGGTCCATATCCTCTCCTGAGGAATCTCTCTTCAATGTCTGTTACACACTCCAGAAACTCACCTTCCTCACTGCAATTGCGTCGGGCCCTGTAGAGTTCTCCATATGGAATTGCATTGACTGTGGATCTAGGGTGTGCACTATCATTGTGTAGAACAGCATTACAGGACGTAGTTTTTCTAAACAGCTTGCTACATAGTTTGTTATCTTTCACATATAGGGTTAGATCGAGAAAATTGATTCGTTCCTTGGAGTATTCAATGGTGAATGTCATGTTGTACACATTGTCATTCATGTAGGCAAAAAAGGCCAAGAGTTCAGCCTCACTGCCAGTCCAAATAAGTATGAGGTCGTCTATGTACCTTCCATAGTAGTTAATAAAGGAGTGCCATTTTGCACCGCCTGGGCCCCAAACATGCACCGCCTCTACCCACCCCATAAACAGGCAGGCAAACGACGGCGCAAATTTTGAACCCATAGCGGTCCCACAGGTTTGCTTATACCATTGGTCTTCAAACAGAAAAACATTCTCTTCCAAGATTAGTCTTGACATCATTAGTATCATGTCGGTATGCTCCAATAATTCTACCGGTCTTCTATGTAGAAAGAACTCGAGGGCCTTAAGCCCTAGGTCATGATTTATATTTGTGTATAGGGAGCATACATCCATCGTAACCAACATCATGTCTGGTTCCCACTCAAATTCATTTAGTATATTTAAGATGTGTTTCGTATCCCTGATATTAGAGGGTAGATTTAAGACATACGGTTGGAGAAAAAGGTCTACAAACTCTGCCAGTTTCTCTGTCGGCCCACCTATTCCCGAAATAATGGGCCTCCCTGGTGGAGATAGGAGACATTTGTGAACTTTTGGCAGTGTGTAGATACAGGGAAAGCGTGGTCGATGTACAGTCAGATATTTAAATTCTGTATCATTCAAAAGGGTTGCCTGATGCCAAGTTTTAAGATAGTTGTTGATCTTAGCCACTATCGTGAACATCGGGTTATGTGGTAATTTAGCATACCAAACTTCGTTATTGAGTTGCCCCATAATCTCCTCATTATACTTTGTCCTATCCATCAAAACAACGTTCCCCCCCTTGTCTGCTTCTTTCACTACGAGGGAAGTGTTTTTGGATAACAAATTAAGGGCACTTCTCTCTTTATACGACAAATTGTCCTGAGGGTATGGAGGCTTAGATTCGCGTATGTTATTCTCAAGGATATCAAGTTCTTTATTAACACTCCTGTAAAACGCATCAATGTTACTCCCACTCCCCAACTGTGGTGTCCACTTAGATTTCTTTTTGAGTCCACTATCCTCACTCAAATTGGTGCAACACTCCAAATCTTGTAAGACTTGGTGTAAAGTTACCGGGTCATTCTCTTGTTCCGTTATTGATAACAATATTCTAGTAGCGTGTACATCCTGAATAGTAATGTCACCAACAACTGGAGATGGTTGAAAATTTGGGGCTGAGACTTTAGCAGAGAAAAACTTCTTTATTTTTAGTTGACGAACAAATTTGTAAATGTCAATCTTAACACTATTGATGTCAATTCTCTTAGTCGGACAAAAATTAAGGCCTTTACATAAAACAGATGAAACATCCTCCGTTAAGTCAAAGTTTGACAAATTAATCACTTGAATATCATTTTTACCCGTCACTTCCCTTGATTGGCCTTCCAGTACCTTGTTTGGTAATGTGCCCTTTCGTCTGGTTTTCTTACCTCCCCTTTTTCCTCTCTTGGTTTTACCACCATGTCTACTCTTTGATCTCGTTGTCTCGAATTCCCCATTCTGATCACTTGGACCTCTTTTAAAAAAGACGATGGATTGTTGTCAAGTGTTTCTGCACTGGCATTATTTACCCCCTCCTCTCCACTTACTGATACATTACTAGAGGACACCGTATCTATACTGCTCATGGATGTAGTCTTGGTATTTTTGGAAAGGGCATTGTTGTTAATCAAAGCATCATATCTTTTAGCAAATGTAAACACCCTCCCAGAGGTATAATCTTGCTCATCACGTCTTAATTTACGAGCTTTTCTCTGTTTGATGTCCTCCTCATATTTTTCCAGGATATTGTTTAAGATCTCATAGTTCTTTTTTGTTCCCTCCGTTTTATTCAAATCTGCTATCTCCTTTTCCAAAGCATCCACTTCTACAGTTATCTTAAGTACTTTCCTTTCGGAATTTTCTATGAGTAGATTCATTAGTCTCATGGAGTTACCTGTAACTTCTTTTTCCCATATTAGCATTAAGTCTTCCTCTAAATCATCATAGGTGGGGAACAGCTGAGATCTTAACCCCCGTGGGACCCTATCCAATCTCTGATATTCCCGGAGTGTTGCTCCATCCCACCATTTACTAATCTCAGATTTTTTTAAACGTTCCAACCGAATGAATTTTTGTTTCAAGCCTTCATTTGGTTTGCTTGTCCCTAATGAAACTGCTTTGTTTACCGAAGCACCTGCATGCAAACTCTTAAAGAGGTCATCCGCCACCTTGTGTCTCTCATTCCTGGAACACATTTCAATTATCCAAAGTTATCAGGTATATTACCTAAATCACCACCCTGCAGCAAACCCACTTTAAATAGCAAACAAGGGAATTGATGGCTGGGTTATAATTGCGCCGGGTAATAGTGATACTACTCTAAAGGAACGTATTTACAAGCTCGAAGGATAGAGTTTAGGCCACCAATCTAAACACAGCAGGTTTGAACCAGTCAATACCCTCAAATACAACACAAGATTTATCCTGAGCTAACACAAATATCACTTCATATTCAAATGACAAATTGCAAGTCGTTATTTGTTGTCTTCTTTTTCTTTCTTTATTTCATATGTAGGTTGTTCACAAAACCTTCCTAGCCGACACGTGTTTCGTCTGATAGGGAGTTAATCCACAGACTTCTTCAAGGCTAGAACAATACAATTTTGTAATCTTTAGGAAAAGTTACTTTTCAAGGTCAAAACTCGCCCAAGAGAACAACTTATGATATCCCAATTAAGATAGTGAATTTAATCAGCATCAGAGTGCTGTTGTGCTATCACCAAAAGACAACACAAGGTGAACTAAAACCATGTGGATGAATAGTAGTCACCACAGACAGAATAAAGATTAATGTGTAGCGAAAAGAAAAGAAACCACCACCATAGGCTGTTTGGTGTGTGCGGATCGCGTCAACAATCCATTAAGCGTCCGGTGTTCATGGTCCAAAAGGAATCTCAGCATGCCCCTATTGGCTCAGGCTAGAGAGAGATATAGCCCCACATGCATCATGCTCACCCAAAATTGTGAGCAGCGCATGGATACCTGATATAAGTCAGTCCAATCTTTAGTTTCTTGTTCAACACCCCTGCTACAGCGTCATGGGGGTGCAGCTCTCCTAATGCTATCAAATAAAATCACAGTTCAAAATTTAAAGTTAACTTTACTATCCACTTGCGTGTTCAAGGCCATACTCAATCTATTTACATAAAGTACTCACTCTTTTTGACGTTTAATCGGCCCGTGGATAGCAAAAACACAGTCTCTCTCCACTTTATATTATAAGGGTATTTTCCTCCTGTAATTGAACAGACAAGGTCCTATTCTTTAGAAAATACTCGTTTCTAATTGCATTAAGGACAAACACTCGGTACGTCGGGTAAAGCCATTCTCCGCCCCCCGACCCTGCCTTGTTTCTCGTAGGGCTCAACCCTCTAAAGTAGTGACACAGCAATAAGCCGGGTACAGTCTTTCTCCCCCCGCACCTAGCCATGTGTCAAGTCGGGATTAGCCCACTCTAGTAACAACAGACCATTCTCGATATAGAAATATATATATTACACGACCCATACCCACTAGAGAAACGCTACTCGTGTACAGTAAATTAACACCATCCCGGGTGCCATCCATGTACGCAGAGTCTCACCTTAGGACGGTATCTCGTCCTCCATACATGGGGTTCTGGCGTGCAGCACCCGCGCCATGTTGGAGTTCCTTAATGTACCCATATCCGGTATACGACATAGAAGACGGACCGGCCAACATAGAAAACGGAACGGCCGCTTGCAGTGTAGTTTTTTTACCGAAAAGACCGCGCCATCTTGTAATGTATAGGTTTGTATATGGAAACTGCCCCAGAACCTATCTGTTTCTCGTAAAGATTCTTTTTATCAAGTTTATGAACTCCGATATTTAAATTCTCAGATTATGTTTGTTTGCATCGTGGCAAAATAAAGTAAGAAGGAAAGAGAGAATGAATAAAGAAAGAAAAGATAGGAGAGTCAAAGAGAGAAAACACCTCAGCCACCACGAGTACCCATCACCAAATAGTCATAATCTTCTTTTTGCGTTGCCAGCACCTCCTGCATAGCAATATTCACAGTTATAAATGTCTTCTTAGTTGGCACTACAGCTTGTCATTCTAAGCAATTCATAACATTAAGTTATAAGTGGTCACAATATATATCCAGGTCCGTCTTAATTCCTAGAGTATTTACAAATTCAGTCACATTCTTTGGTATATGGAATTTCATATTAAGGTTATCAGCCCCCATAAGTATGTCACTGTGTTATGCTCCAAAGTCAGTACCACAGAGTAGAAACTGTCATTTCCCATCTTAGTTACAGCATACGACAGATTTTTCGAACCATAATACATCACATGTTTTTCTGTGTGTGACTTCATTGCCCTGACTGGAATGGTGGTTTCTGTCTGGCTTTGGCATCAGCCTTAGCCTACCATAAATAGCCGGTTCTAACATTGGTGGGTCAGCGGTGCGGATTTGGACGTGTGTTTGCGCAGTGCCATATCAACAACTGGCTACATTACAAAACTCTGCATTTTTCAGATAGTCACATGTTTGTGATTATTGTTTGTGATTTTGTTTTTCCTCAAGAGTGTCATTTTCAGATGGTGTCCCTGCGCTGTATGTTTAGTGGCAGATGAGAGAAAATGACAGGGCGGGACGCCAGTAGAGAGGGGAGGTTCCCATAGATTAGGAATCCCTTGCTGGGTCCAGTGTCCAATCCCTGTTCCTGTCCCTGTGTGGGTAGATGGAAGAGAGGGAGGGCGGAGGAGAAATTGCTTGCTCAGGAGGGTGGTTATTCCCTGAGTGTAGTGTGTGTGTCTGGATTCCCCAGTATGGTAGGATCCAGTGGTGGCAGCTTAAATGTGTCCAGTGCATGAATTCCCATTCCCATTTCCCAGAGTAGGGTGCCTGGTGCTCAGTAAGAGGGTGACAGGTTGAGAGTCAGAGGCAGTGAGGAACTGTCTCACCAGTCTGGAGGGGGAGTGTGTGGATGTGTGGTGTCTTAAACTGGAGGAGTTCGTGTGAGTTTTTTTTTAAGGAGCTTGCACATGAGGTGTACCTCTGGTGGTGTGCAGGACGTCCTGCAGAGGCATTGGACAAGAAGGTGGATGTCCGGCGGTGTGCTAGATGTCTTACAGAGACATTAGGGAGTGATTCTAAAAGTAGTGGCTTGTGTATCTGATGATCCTGTGTAGGTGAAGAGGTTCATGTGTAGCCCAGCTAGGTCCCATTAGGATGGTAGGGGTGTAGGGGCTCACGTCCTGTCTCAGTGGAGGCGGAGTGGGTGTGGGACGGTGTGTCCCACGTTGGCCCAAAACCCTGTCTCAGGGCCTGGAGGGTTCCCTAAGGGAGCGCCAGGTCAGGGGCCTAGGCTGTACTTATAAGTCATTTGAGGAGGATCTTCCTGTGTCTAGAGGACGGGGAGTGTCTGTAATCAGAACTCCGGCGGTCCTAGTGTTGGGCTGTACCGCTCCTAAGTGGAGGGTGCAGAAGTCCTGGTTCGCTGGGCATTTGACCGTCTAGAGTGCTTGACCATTTGTGGGGCCTCTGGAGGTCGTTCCCCGAGGAGGGGGAAGGCCAGGTTCAGGTTCAGCCTGACCTGGAGGGAAGGGCATCTGTAGTCAGTGTCCTGCCTGACCGGTTTTTGGCTTCCAGGGGTACCGCTCCCAGGTGGGAGGGTGCAGAACTCTGGAGGGGGGTGCAGAGGGACGGTGTCCTTACTTCTGACCCCGGTGGGAGGAGAGTGTGTCGCTGCTACGCCGCTGGCGTGTGCTCTGTCTAGCCTGAGACATACTGGGCCTGTAATAGTGGAACTGGAAGGGGGTATAGAAGGACGGTGTACTTCTGACCCCGGTGCAACTTGAGGGTTTAAATCCTAGGTTGGGAGATTAGGAAGCTTCCAGGTCAAGAGGAATCTCTACCCAAGTACATCAGCTGAAGAGACTGAGGGGGCTGCCCTTGCTGTGTTTTCTGGGGCCCACCTGCAGTTTGTTGTTTCCACTAAGGTAGAGGAAGGGGGGCTTTGCTGTGTGCTGTGTCCCCCCCACCTGCTTGAAGAGGGACTGGGCTGTGTGCTTTGTACCTCAGAAGTGAAATAATTTCCAGGTGGTAGACCAGTGACGAAGTGAGGTCCTGATCAGGTAGGAGAGTTGTGTTCTGGTGAGTGCTTCCCTGTGAGGGTTATTCCTTCACCCTGACTGAAAGCAAGGGTCCCTACTTCGTCTAAGGTACTTACCTCTGCCAACTAGAGACCCCCAGTTCTAACATTGGTGGAGTAGAGGTAGGGTGGGGCATTCTTGCCCGTGACCTCTAGTCAGCCTGAGGGTGTGGTCCCTAGGTTGTAGGATCAGTGGTAGTGTAGCTACACTGAAATAGAGAGTGGAGAATGGCTATTGTGTGCCAGGGGCTTCTGCCCCCACTCTGTGGATTGGTTAGGACCTATGATCTTTGGATGGCCTAGGGCCTGGTCCTGGCTGTGGATGACTAGTGTGTACCAGTGGGGTATCCTAGTTGTGCCAGAGAGCTTTTGTTGAGGGAAATCTATGCGGGTTCAGAGTGGCGAAAAACTGGAAGGTGGCCCTGCCGTGCAGGCCCGTGTCCGTGGTTTTGTCGCCCAAAGCATTGAAGACCATCAGTGTAGTGATTGGTCTACCCTGCGTTTTGGCTGGAAGGAGGATGTGTTGGACCCGGTCCTTTGGGCAGGTTCACCCCGTGACTTTTTGCTTTTTCCTAGCCTGTTTTTGGAACCTGGATTGGTGATTTTAGGCCTCTGCGCACTTTTTCACTGTGGTACAGTGTAAAGTGTGTGTGCTCTCTGTGTATGGATGGTGAGTGACCTGCCCTCCCATAGGAATGAATGGGGAATATGTATGCCCATGGTAGATTCCGGATGCATGGGGAGTGCAGGGTCGAGTTTGATATGTGTGAACTCGTGAGAAGGAATGCTGCAGAATGGTATATGCGGCATGGCTGTGTGTAGTCTAGAAGCGCCACTTTTAGAAGTTGGCATAATTGTGTAGTGAGTCTGCTGGCACGTGATTGGCTGATGAGCCTGGCCTGCTGGTGGATTGACTGTCTGGTTTGAGTAGGACAGGGTCTGCAGGGCCCCGGAGGAGGGGGTCTGAGTCTGGAGGAGGGGGTCTGAGTCAGCCGTAGATGTAAGGCCCCCATCTGCTGTCAGGGATGGGAGGAAAGAGCGTCTGGTGGAACCAGGCTGTGCCTGTCGGCCCACCCCTGATGGCTCTCCCTCCTGATGGCCCACTGGCACCTCTGACCTGAGGCTGACAGGAGAGGGAAACCAGATACACCCAGGGCTTAGGGGCTCGCATACACAAAGACTTCAAAAGACTTCAAAGCCTTTTCTGTGTATAAGAAGGGGCTGCGTTCCCTTCCAACTTGTTCTTGTTTTCTGACTTGAATCTGACAGGGGCGTGCTGCTGCTTGGGTTCAGGGGAATCCCTGAGTCCTGCCCAGCCCCTGGACCTCTGATGGACTTTCCTGGACTCCTGGGGGACCCCTCTGCCTTGCTGGGCTGAGGGGGGGACTTTGCTTTGCCCCTTGGACGCCCTGGGACCATTGGCAGCATGGAGAAGCTGCATTTTCCTGTGGATAGCGCTGGAACGGTGTTTCTAGCGCCTGGAGGCGCTGAGCTTCCCCCCTGAGCGCTCTGCCTGTTTGCTAGCGCTTTGGAGCGCTTGATTTCCCCCTAGCGCGTAGGAGCGCTTTATCCTTGGCCATAGCGCTTAGGAGCGCTTTGTTGTGTTCTGTTTATCTGATTGATGGGGCCGATCGAGTGCCTACCTCGATTTATTCTTTGCTAAAGAAACCGGTGCCCACCCGGCATCTGCCTCCCATTCACCGCCGCCGCCCGGGCTTGGAACTGCCTAGAGAACCGAAGGCGCCGCGCTCCCATTGGCTGAGGGAGCCGAGCCCCCTCACCAACGCCGCGACGGGATAGGCCCGTGCGGCGCAGCGTCATGGCCCTTGTCGTGCCGTGATTGGAGGGGGGAGAGGAGGCGCATCAGCGGGGCCGCGACGGGATTGGCTGGTCGAGGCGGCCCCGGGAGAGAGAGAAGGACGTCGTTCTCGCCTCCCCCGGCCGGGGGGAAGCCATGGTGGGCCCATCCGGTCTCCCGTGAGGAGAGGGAGACCGGAGCTGCTGCGCCGAGGAAGGCGTGCTGAGGAATGGCTGCTGGGGCTCCCGTGTGCTGAGGGAGCCCCGAGTGAGAAGAGCGGAGGGGGCGCGAGGCACCTGGTCAGTGCCTGCCCCTACCGCAGCTGGCGAGAGTGAGCCGCCACCCGGAGGAGCCCCGCACCAGAGCCCGGTGAGTAAGAAGTGCTGGGGAGGGGCTCCGTGCAGCCTCTGATGGCGCCGATGGAGGCACAGAGTCAGGGCGGCCCCGATTGGCAGCGGGCTGCCCAACGCTTGAGAGCCCAACGAGGCTCCGGGGGCCTATTTGTTTTGAGAGCCCCGAGAGGCTCTTGCCTGGCATTTAGTTATATTGAGTCCCCCGGGGGGGACTCCAACGACGGGGCCAACATCGTTTTTAGAGCCTTGAGAGGCGCCCTGCTCCATGATTGTTTTAGAGAGCCTGTGTGGCTCCAACGTGGACCTAGCTGTTTGTAGAGCCTGTGGGGCTCCAGTGTGGCGCAGTTTGCGCCTGAGGGCCAGTGAGGGCCCTGGCGCAGTGTTGATGATTCTCCAGCTGCCCAGCAGTTAGTGGGCAGCTGCACCGTTTAGGCGCAATTTCAGGAGAGAGTCCCTGTGTGGGACCAGCGAGGGCACCGTGGTGCCAGGCCTTCCCAGCTGCGCAGCACTTAGTGCCAGCTGCAGCGTTTAGGCCCTTGTGAGTGTTCCCAGGGGCCCAGCAAGTAGTGGACCCCTGCATCGTTTAGGCACCTGACATTGAGACTCAGGGCGTTCTAGCCCCAACCAGGCCAGTTGGCCTAGGGACTGCCACAGGTGGTGGCTTATGTAGGTTTTGCGCAATTGGATGGTTCTTGCACCTCTGAATGTGATTTCTTGCATCATGTCTTATTCCTGCACCTCTGAATGTTTTTAGACATCATGTGACTATTGTGCTACTGTATTATTCTGGTACCTCTGAATGTATTTTTATTGCATCATGTGCTTTATTCTTAACACCGCTGAATGTGTAGGTTTATGCATTATGTGTTTTTCTTTACTACTCCTCTGAATGTATATTTATGCATCATGGGTAATGTGTCCTTTCTTAGACCCCTAAAACGCTGTGTGCTACTTAGGTGGTTTTCCTTTACTACTCCTCTGAATGTGTTTCATACATCATGGGTAATGTGTTCTTTCTTAGACCCCTAAATGCTGTGTGATACTTAGGTGGTTGTTCTTTTTAGTACAGGTGGTCCTAGTGAGGTCCTGGTCCCCTGCGTGACAGTCTCCTAAGGGGTTAGGGTTGCGTAGGTGGTACTTACCTGTTCCCAGTAGTTACTGGATGTGATTTATAACTGTTACTTTGTGTTACAGTGAAGTTTATATACTTTTATTCTAATTTCTGACAAGTATTTCTATATCTGCAAAGTGTTGATTCTGACAGTGGCCAATGTGGCCCTGTCTTGTAAATAATCCCTTGTGAATATTGCCGTGCCAGTTGGCACAATGTACATGTGTGATTTCTATCTGATATGTTTTGACAATACAAAAGTTATTTTAATATAACCTTGTGTGGAGTCTCTTTTGTGGTGTGCCGAGTATGTTGTTGCTGTTGTGCGCTGGCGCAAATGCTTTACACATAGCCTCCGAGTTTAGCCTAGACTGCTCGTGCCAAGCTACCTAGAGGGTGAGCAGGGGTTATCTTGGCGTGTGACTTCCTTGCCCTGACTAGAATGGTGGTTTCTGCCTGGCTTTGGCATCAGCCTTAGCCTACCAGAAATAGCCGGTTCTAACACCGGGTAAACACGCCAAAAGAAGCCAGGTCAACCAACCATAAACCAGGAATTTACAGTAGATATTGGTTCGCTAGCCTCAGCTGTGGATAATTTCACAACCAACTTTTTTTCTATGTTTATATTAATGGAATTTCTGTGACCAGGAGTTCTGCAATGCCCAGAGAGAGGTCAAAGGGTCAGTCATACCCAGCCACAGGTCATTTCTGTTACCATTGGGTTACAGCGTCACAATTCAAAGGATGTTGGTATCTTTCCTGCTGCCACTGCTGAGCACCCAACACTCATCTTCACGCGTGTAGACAGATCTGTGCATGCAACCGAGCTCCCTGACCCCAAGACACAAGTTAACAACAGACTCCTCCCTCTCGGGGCAGGCCTGACTCACCTTTCCCATACAAATGTGATAGATTTCCCAATCTTCCACACTTCAAACCCTCTTTACCAACATTACCTGGGCCAGTTTTACAGGGTGCTGACTGTGTCTTTGAACCACACCTGCTGCACTTCCCTTGATGTCCTTATGTGAACCAGAAACACCTTTTCCAGACTCCCTAAACTTGCCTTCCTTGCAGTGTTGTTTTGTTCGCCTCTGTTCCCTTCTGAGCCCTGATTGCAGGTTTGTCTGCCTCTCCCACGTTATCCAAAGCTTTGGAGGGTGAAACAGAGGACTCAGCACTCAGCAGTGTCCATTGCTTCCAGGAGGGTTGGGCTGCGAGGCCTAAGGAACTGCCCTTGTATTTTTTGCTGTAACTCCTGACAGTAATGTGATCCCTTATACAGGTATCAGCTGTTACCAAAACCACAATTACCTGCTCACCCTCTCAAAGTAAAAACACACGAATTGATAGGTTGGTTGAAAAGTTGATGGGTGTATAAAAGCTACATCTTTCCTTAAAGAGGTCAGCTTCCTCAGTAAAGTGTGCCTTTAACCTGCCAATGCGTCAGTGTGAGAGCCATAACCTGCAGCGTTTACACCTGGAGGAGGCGGGGATTGGGGTCAAGAAGTAAACACTTCCTTCCCTTCTGATCCCAAAAGATCTCATAACAGTCCCTTCTTTCTTCAGGCGAAAGGAATCCCAGTGGTCGCTAAGATGCAGTTATGATATGATTTTAGCCCTTTTTCCACCTCACTCATGGCTGCCAGGCTCAGCCATGCTTGGGGGAGGCTGGTAGCACACTGCATGGTGACTGTTCTTTACAGAATGAGGAATACTTGGGTAAGATTGAAATCAACATGGAAGTAAAAAGTAATTAAAAAAAAGTGATCAGTACCTAAATTCTAAAGGGGCCTGAAAGTGGCTGAAGGTAACACTTGATATAGAGGAGTAAATGGAACAGTCAGCCTCACTGAGGCACAGAAAACTTTGGGGCATATTATCAAGAACGGCGTTAAAATTATCGCAGGTTTAGCAGCAGAAAACTGCAACTTAAGTGGCGATAATGGGCTTGATAATAAGCCCAGGAGAATTCCCATATCAGCCCACGTTCACACCAAAACATGGACTTCTATTAGAATTCACAAGGGCATATTATCAAGCCCATTATCTCTGCTTTAGCGGCAGTTTTCTGCCGCTAAACCAGCGATAGTTTTTAACACCCTTCTTGATAATATGCCCCTAACTATTGCCAGAAACCTCAGAAAATTACGTATTGTCAGGAAATGATGCGTTGACAGGAAACTCAACGCATAGCAGGAGCCATCAGGAGTGCACATATGGCACACGCTGCACCGAGTGAGGAGCCTAGAAGACAAGTAGGATCACATGACCATAATAGTCAGCACCTCAGGAACCAATCGGAATGCACGGTGCACGTACACTGCAGAACGCAACGGAGACCATGAGCAGGACGCTCTGCTTTATGCGCGAGCTCACAATGATGACGCAACAGCGGATGCCCAGACTTGGGTCCATTGCTCACGGTGCCCCTGGAATCAACCTACACCCGACTGAAGAGCCCCTTCAGGGTGAAACCGGTCCTGGGTTGCTTGTGTTCCAGTTCAGAAAGGACCCGACCTGGCAGTACTGCTTTTTAAATGTGTTTATTTATTTGAAATTTAAAGAGCGTCCCGGCGCTAAGGTAGCAGATTCACACTAGAAGGCACAGGAAGAAGAACTATGTACGGTTAAAGAGCCAGGTTTCTCAAGCTCTCCTAGAGGCCGGTTCTGGCTCCGTCATGCTGCGGTGGAGAGGCATGGCATTCCAGAGCTTCGCAGCACTGACCGCAAATGCTCTGCCACCCATCCTGGCCTTACAGAAATGAGAAACAGTGAGCAGTTTCATGTGGTTTGATCTCAGGACCGGTCTTGTTGGTCATTTTGCAATCTGCGTCTCTGGTAGGCCGGGCCCGACCCCTGGTGGCTCTGTAGGCCAGAGTAAGTGCCTTAAATTCAATTCTCCTACTGACGGGCAACCAGTGAAGGCTCCGCAGCTGGGAAGAGATGCAATGTCGGAATGGCACATTTCTGATCAAAATGGCCGCAGCGTTTTCAACCATTTGCAGCCTACGAACCAAATAGACTGGTAGTCCTAAGTAGAGACTATTGGAATAGTCCAGTCGAGATGTGACCAAGGCATGGACCACAGGCCTCCTGTAATCCATCGGGAGGAAATGGAGGAATTTCCTCATGGCTCGCAGATTCCAGAAGCATGAGGAGGAGACCTGGCAAATCTAGGTCTTATTGGAAAGATCCTTATCGGACCTAAACCCTAGATTTCTAGCCAAGTCCACTGGAACCGGTGGAGGGTTCAGCTCTGATGGCCACCAGAGCTTAGAGGGTGGCAGGACCGGTTGGTTGAAGAATAGCACCTCCGTTTTCTCTGTGTTCAACTTTTGAGACTGTTCCTATTGGAGTAGGGTCAAGACTGATTTGCATATGGCTGGGTCAAATCTGAGGTGTCATGGTGGGAAAAAGAACAATGGGTTGGCATGCTGCCCTGCGTGATTGGCCGTGGCTCGACGCATTGCAGGCAGCCTCCCGTCACCTCTGTGTGTGTGAGGCAACAGTGGAGTCAAGCAGCATGCGGCCGCTCAGGCCGTACTCCAGGCCTTACTCCATTCCGAAGAGTAGCCAGGGGTGGTATCCAACATTACTCCTTCCTTCTGCCCTTGCTCAGCATGTGGCAGGTCCACAGGCTTGTATTATGCAGTGCTTGGAAGCAGTGCCTTTCGTGACACATTGATTGGCTACGCCCAGGGCACATCTTTCTCCCATTGGCTGGCTGTGCCCAGTGCAATTATGTCACCCATTCACTGGCTGTGCCCAGGACACTTATGTGACACATTGACTGGCTGTGCCTAGGACACTTATGTGACACATTGACTGGCTGTGCCTAGGACACTTATGTGACCCATTGGCTGGCTGTGCCTAGGACACTTATGTGACCCATTGACTGGCTGTGCCTAGGACACTTATGTGACCCATTGACTGGCTGTGCCTAGGACACTTATGTGACCCATTGACTGGCTGTGCCCAGGACACTTATGTGACCCATTGACTGGCTGTGCCTAGGACACTTATGTGACCCATTGACTGGCTGTGCCTAGGACACTTATGTGACCCATTGGCTGGCTGTGCCTAGGACACTTATGTGACCCATTGACTGGCTGTGCCCAGGACACTTATGTGACCCATTGACTGGCTGTGCCTAGGACACTTATGTGACCCATTGACTGGCTGTGCCCAGGACACTTATGTGACCCATTGACTGGCTGTGCCTAGGACACTTATGTGACCCATTGGTTGGCTGTGCCTAGGACACTTATGTGACCCATTGGTTGGCTGTGCCTAGGACACTTATGTGACCCATTGACTGGCTGTGCCCAGGACACTTATGTGACCCATTTACTGGCTGTGCCTAGGACACTTATGTGACCCATTGGTTGGCTGTGCCTAGGACACTTATGTGACCCATTGGCTGGCTGTGCCTAGGACACTTATGTGACCCATTGGTTGGCTGTGCCTAGGACACTTATGTGACCCATTGACTGGCTGTGCCTAGGACACTTATGTGACCCATTGACTGGCTGTGCCTAGGACACTTATGTGACCCATTGGTTGGCTGTGCCTAGGACACTTATGTAAATGTAAATGTAAATGTAGACGTATTTGTAAAGCGCACTGATACTACGGAGTGTCCTGGCGCTGTACTCATACCACTAGGGAAACCTTCCTGGTTTTTCCCCATGAAATGTCCACTCCTGGGCATCCCCAGGGTGCAACCAGGCATCCCCAGCGCTGTAGGGGGCCGTTGTGGAGACTAAGCAAGCTATTGCCCAGAGTTGCAGCGTGGGACCCCTGATTAGAGTAGGCACCGAGGCGAGAAATCAGGTCCGGGGGAATTATGAGCCCAAGACCCGCCGAGACCAGCCGAGGCCAGCCAAGGCAGGAATTGAACCCTGGTCCCGGGCCAGACCTCTGCATCAGGGTCTGCCGCTCTAACCATTGAGCCACACTTCTGTGACCCATTGGTTGGCTGTGCCTAGGACACTTATGTGACCCATTGGCTGGCTGTGCCTAGGACACTTATGTGACCCATTGACTGGCTGTGCCTAGGACACTTATGTGACCCATTGACTGGCTGTGCCCAGGACACTTATGTGACCCATTGACTGGCTGTGCCTAGGACACTTATGTGACCCATTGGCTGGCTGTGCCTAGGACACTTATGTGACCCATTGGCTGGCTGTGCCTAGGACACTTATGTGACCCATTGACTGGCTGTGCCTAGGACACTTATGTGACCCATTGACTGGCTGTGCCCAGGACACTTATGTGACCCATTGACTGGCTGTGCCTAGGACACTTATGTGACCCATTGGTTGGCTGTGCCTAGGACACTTATGTGACCCATTGGTTGGCTGTGCCTAGGACACTTATGTGACCCATTGACTGGCTGTGCCCAGGACACTTATGTGACCCATTGGCTGGCTGTGCCTAGGACACTATGCGACCCATTGGTTGTCTGTGCCTAGGACACTTATGTGACCCATTGACTGGCTGTGCCTAGGACACTTATGTGACCCATTGGCTGGCTGTGCCTAGGACACTTAAGTGACCCATTGGTTGGCTGTGCCTAGGACACTTATGTGACCCATTGGTTGGCTGCGCCTAGGACACTTATGTGACCCTTTGGTTGGCTGTGCCTAGGACACTTATGTGACCCATTGGTTGGCTGTGCCTAGGACACTTATGTGACCCATTGGCTGGCTGTGCCTAGGACACTTATGTGACCCATTGGCTGGCTGTGCCTAGGACACTTATGTGACCCATTGGCTGGCTGTGCCTAGGACACTTATGTGACCCTTTGGTTGGCTGTGCCTAGGACACTTATGTAACCCATTGGCTGGCTGTGCCTAGGACACTTATGTGACCCATTGGCTGGCTGTGCCTAGGACACTTATGTGACCCATTGGCTGGCTGTGCCTAGGACACTCATGTGACCCATTGGCTGGCTGTGCCTAGGACACTCATGTGACCCATTGGCTGGCTGTGCCTAGGACACTTATGTGACCCATTGGCTGGCTGTGCCTAGGACACTTATGTGACCCATTGGCTGGCTGTGCCTAGGACACTCATGTGACCCATTGGCTGGCTGTGCCTAGGACACTATGCGACCCATTGGCTGGCTGTGCCTAGGACACTTATGTGACCCATTGGCTGGCTGTGCCTAGGACACTTATGTGACCCATTGGCTGGCTGTGCCTAGGACACTCATGTGACCCATTGGCTGGCTGTGCCTAGGACACTATGCGACCCATTGACTGGCTGTGCCTAGGACACTTATGTGACCCATTGGCTGGCTGTGCCTAGGACACTTATGTGACCCATTGGCTGGCTGTGCCTAGGACACTCATGTGACCCATTGGCTGGCTGTGCCTAGGACACTATGCGACCCATTGGCTGGCTGTGCCAAGGACACTTATGTGACCCATTGGCTGGCTGTGCCTAGGACACTTATGTGACCCATTGACTGGCTGTGCCCAGGGCACAATGCCGGCCCTAAATTGGATTGACCAGGACCGTGCCCTGGGTGGAAAGAACATTTGGTGTTTGATGTGGGGGGGGACGTTGTGGTGTGACGGCAGGAGGTGTGAGGAAGATAAGAGGAGAGCAGGGGGTTGATGGGGTGCTAACAATTATGCTGAGGTACATTAAGGGCTGACTCGAAAGTTTTTAACGGGACTCCAGTGAGGGATGGACAAGCTGCTGTTTGCATGACATTAAGTCAGGCAGCTCCCTGCTGGCCCCTCGGAATACTGGCGCCCGTGGCCCAGCTCGTCCATGCCCAAGGCCGGCCCTGCCAAGGCGCCTCTGTGATTCTTTGGCTGCCTATGCCCAGGTAATTTCTGAGACCCATTTTCTCTTACATCCTTAGAAACAAGGCACTGGTCCGACCAGTGTTCTGTCGTGCACAAATGCAGGGCATATTCTCTGGCGCAGATTTCCGGAATGTGTAAGCAGTGTCTGCTTTGATTGTCCCGGTGCTTAATTTGAGCCAGTCGTTTCTGGTGCTCAGCACCAGCACTTATTTGTCAGCACTGGTACTTGCAACAGTCTGCCACAAGGTGGCGCTGTCTGGCTAATTTAGAGATGACTGCAATAACAGTTAATTATTAATTCAATATACATTAAAAAATGTCTATTACCTCCTCCCCAAGCCATTCTTATAGCTCTGGAGCCTGGAATAGTCTGTATTGTCACACTTTCGCTTAATCTTCCCAACGGCCCCCAGCGCCGAGATACCCCTTCGGGGGTGATTCGTGCGCTATACAAGTACTGGATTTGTTTTACTTGTAGGGTGTGATGGTTCGCAGTTGTGTTGGTTCTGTCATTGGCAGCGCTGGGAGGGGCAATGTGTGGTGTAAGCTGCAGTGGCCTCCTGATGAGGGCCTTGGTGTTTATGTTTTTTTTTACAAATTAAGCACCGCATTGTTCTAGCAGTGCCATGCATGTAGCATTTCTGTACCCCCTTGTGTTCTCTATAATTGGATATGAGTGTTTCTGTAGCCCTCTCCAATGCAACACCCTGAATCTTTACTGAAACACTGTATTCCTGGAACCACTGCCATCCTGTAGAGAGAGGTGTGGGAGAGGTGTGGCGCCGTGGCCAGGGCGACTGACTCCGGAATCTGGGGATCAGGGTTCGATCCCCGGCTCCGGCGGCAGGTTAGCCCAGCACCCTGTGACTCTGGGCAATAGCTCGCTTAATCTTCCCGACGGCCCCCAGCGCCTAGAGACCCTTACGGGTGATTGTGCGCTTTACAAATGTGGACTTTACTATACTTTACTGTAGGTAGAATAATTCTGTATCAGTGGGTGATGCCACCTTCCGCGCCTTTCTGTCCTGCCCCCCGGGTTTGCAATGTCTGCACACACGGTTATTTCCCTGCTGTGCTGTTATCGAAGCTTTTCGCATGACGGGGGATATTTCTGTAATGCAATTAATTCAGAGAGAACGAATAGAAGGGGGTGGCAGTGCCCAGAGGGCACCAGCCATGCATTGCAATGATTTGCATAATTGATGGCAGTGCCAACTGAAGGAACGGTCTCTGGTGTCTATTACAAGTGGCAGAGTTGGGTGGAGGGGCATTATTTAAACACAGCAAGTGACACCCCCCCTGCTTGGCTCCCGGCGCTGTCTGACAGTACGCGTCTCCTTGCCTGTCCTTGCCTGATCTCGAGCTCGCAACGTTTGAATACCATGCTCCAATGAAGCCCCCGCCTTTAACGCACTGAAAAGTCATCTGTGCCCATCAGGCAGAAATGGATAAAAATACCATGGGGACGTATTTTGTTTTCTTCAGTTGTTGCTTTGACCCTTGGGATGAGGAGGACAATTTACCACAAAGTTGCGATAATTAATGATATATTGAACGAGGTGGGACAAGTACAAAAAGTGAGTGAAGTTTAGGGCTGATAGGTGTCGCCCCCTGGAGTGCAGGGCTGGTGTTTGGCACCTCATGGAATGCCTCCCCACTGAGTGCCGAGTTGCATCACTTTTGTCACGCAGCGGCGGCGCAAAAGATGCGCCGTGGTGCTGGGTATTTACAACGTGACGAATCTGGTAGATGTGTCACGTTGAGAAGCCCTGCGCCAGAAGGAGGCGTTTCTGCGCAGGGGGGGGGGCGTTCCGGCGCAGCAACGCCTCCTAAAAGTGAATGAGTGAAATCTACAAGATTTCACTCAGTCACGTTTGAGCCCATGCTGCTTCAAAACCCTGCACCTGCTTGAAGCAGGGGTAAGGATTGACGCAGCATTTTAAGGGGGAAACAACCTTTACAACGCAACTTTTACAATGCACTACCATTACAACAAAACTTTTACAACGCAACATCCATTACATCGCATGCCATTATAACGCAACCATTACAACGCATGACACCACAACGCATACCACTAAAACGCATACCACTACAAAGCATGTCATTACAACGCATACCATTACAACGCATAACATTACAACGCATAGTACCCTTACACTTTCCAACACTTACCCTACTGTGCACTCCCCTGGAGTTAGATTAGTAATTTTTACACTATCCAACACTTACCCTACTGTTGCACCCCCTGGAGTTAGAATAGTAATTTTTACCCCTACACTATCCAATACTTACCATACATGCAATGTAATGTTATGCGATGTAATGGTATGCGTTGTAAAGGTAGTATGCGTTGTAATGGAATGCGTTGTAAAGGTAGTTTTTAAAAATTCGTTGTAATGGCATGCGTTGTAATGGAATGCGTTGTAATGGATGTTGCATTGTAAAAAATGCGTTGTAAAGGTATGTGTTGTAAAAGTATGCGCTGTAACATCATACATCCTTTTAAGGATAGGGCCCCCCAGAGCATTGCTGGAGCTGTGTCGCGCTGTGTCGGTAATGCCTTTAC
Source organism: Lissotriton helveticus (assembly GCF_964261635.1). Classification (NCBI taxonomy): domain Eukaryota; kingdom Metazoa; phylum Chordata; class Amphibia; order Caudata; family Salamandridae; genus Lissotriton; species Lissotriton helveticus. The sequence goes on along the minus strand of NC_136071.1, from coordinate 1,191,276,974 downwards.
TGCACAGATGCGTCACGCATCTGTGCCGTTTTTGCCCCCTTGGTGCGCCGCATTATGAATGCGGCGCATCCATGGTGGCGCAGTCGTGACGCACAATAACTGGCGCATCCCTGCTGATATGCAGGGATGCGCCAGTTATTGTAAATCTGCCCCTCAGAGTTGGTTCTGACCCATCCCCAGCCTGGGATCCATCGGTGATTTGTCACTGGCGAGTATAACTCGGTGGGTGCAGGTTTGTGAGTATATAGTAAGGGTGAAACCCCCACGCCCTGAGGAGCCCGGTCCTCCCAGGTGTCCGGGACACGCCCCCTCCCCCTGCCGCTCCATTGGGTCCTTATGTGCGTCATTCCCTGAGAGGGAGCTCTGTTTAAAGTCTTCTAATTATTGTTTGTGTTTTGAAGTATGTCGTCTGTGTCTATTGTGTCACAAGCTTGCAATCTTTGGAATGTTATCTTTCCTTGGCCTCTCAGCTGGCGGAGGCTGCTGGGGCTGTGACTTTGGACTGTGTTTTGTGGCCATCACTACATGTGTCTTCCAACCACTACAAGGGGTTTTACAACATAATTCCTGTAAAATCTGAGACAGGAAAACATTCCCTTTCAATGTGAGATTTCATGAACAAGTGAAGGCATTATGAGATAAGTGCTTGTCACGCGCAGGCACACTGCCAGGGGCTGCTGCCAGGCTTCTGGCCCGGGGCCCACGCACAGCACGTGCTGCTGAGTCACTTCCGGTGCGTGGGAGCAGAGATAACATATCTGTACTGCAGGGCAGGGGGGGGGGGGGGCTGGGCTAGTAATCATCTGCTTCAGAGACTAGTCCGTGCCTGTCAGGGCCGGTCTGGGAACCCAAAGCAGCCCTGGCAAAGCAGTCCAACCGCCCCTCCCCCCTAGCCAGGGCACAAGTCCTACAAAAAGAAGTGGGGGGGACTGACCAAGTTAGACAATATGCAAATGACCCCATTAAATCACGACGTCGTGCTATAAAAGAAATAATATATTGCTATTTAAATTATTTGTGTAAATACTGGGACAGACTAACCCATCTGACAGTCTCACAGTGTCTGCATTTATATACAGGGACAGAACAAAGGCAAAAGCTGCCTCCCTGAGCAAGCGGTGTGCCTTTGTTTCCCTCTGTGTCATTTACATTTAAATGTAAGGTTCCAAGTGGCCCCCAGTCAGCATATACAAGCAAAAGGAGGCCGGACTCCAGTCAGCATTTACAAACAAAAGGAGGCCGGACTCAAGTCAGCATTTACAAACAAAAAGAGGCCGGACTCAAGTCAGCGTATACAAACAAAAGGAGGCCGGACTCCAGTCAGTGTATACAAACAAAAGGAGGCCGGACTCCGGTCAGCATATACAAACAAAAAGAGGCCAGACTCCAGTCAACATATACAAACAAAAAGAGGCCAGACTCCAGTCAACATATACAAACAAAAGGAGGCCGGACTCCAGTCAACATTTACAAACAAAAGGAGGCCGGACTCCAGTCAGCATTTACAAACAAAAGGAGGCCGGACTCCAGTCAGCAAACAAAAGGAGGCCGTATTCCAGTCAACATATACAAACAAAAGGAGGCCGGACTCCGGTCAGCATATACAAACAAAAAGAGGCCAGACTCCAGTCAACATATACAAACAAAAGGAGGCCGGACTCCAGTCAACATATACAAACAAAAGGAGGCCGGACTCCAGTCGGCATATACAAACAAAAAGAGGCCGGACTCCAGTCAACATATACAAACAAAAGGAGGCCGGATTCCAGTCGGCATATACAAACAAAAAAATTCCGGACTCCAGTCAGCATTTACAAACAAAAGGAGGCCGGACTCCAGTCAACATTTACAAACAAAAGGAGGCCGGACTCCAGTCAGCATTTACAAACAAAAGGAGGCCGGACTCCAGTCAGCATTTACAAACAAAAGGAGGCCGGACTCCAGTCAGTGTATACAAACAAAAGGAGGCCGGACTCCAGTCAGCATATACAAACAAAAGGAGGCCGGACTCCAGTCAGCATTTACAAACAAAAGGAGGCCGGACTCCAGTCAGCATTTACAAACAAATGGAGGCCGGACTCCAATTAGCATATACAAACAAAAGGAGGCCAGACTCCAGTCAGCATATACAAACCAAAGGAGGCCGGACTCCAGTCAGCATATACAAACAAAAGGAGGCCGGACTCCAGTCAGCATTTACAAACAAATGGAGGCCGGACTCCAGTCAGCATATACAAACAAAAGGAGGCCAGACTCCAGTCAGCATATACAAACCAAAGGAGGCCGGACTCCAGTCAGCATATACAAACAAAAGGAGGCCGGACTCCAGTCAGCGTATACAAACAAAAGGAGGCTGGACTCCAGTCAGCATTTACAAACAAAAGGAGGCCGGACTCCAGTCAGCATTTACAAACAAAAGGAGGCCGGACTCCAGTCAGTGTATACAAACAAAAGGAGGCCGGACTCCAGTCAGCATATACAAACAAAAGGAGGCCGGACTCCAGTCAGCATTTACAAACAAAAGGAGGCCGGACTCCAGTCAGCATTTACAAACAAATGGAGGCCGGACTCCAGTCAGCATATACAAACAAAAGGAGGCCAGACTCCAGTCAGCATATACAAACCAAAGGAGGCCGGACTCCAGTCAGCATATACAAGCAAAAGGAGGCCGGACTCCAGTCAGCATATACAAGCAAAAGGAGGCCGGACTCCAGTCAGCATTTACAAACAAAAGGAGGCCGGACTCAAGTCAGCGTATACAAACAAAAGGAGGCCGGACTCCAGTCAGTGTATACAAACAAAAGGAGGCCGGACTCCGGTCAGCATATACAAACAAAAAGAGGCCAGACTCCAGTCAACATATACAAACAAAAGGAGGCCGGACTCCAGTCAACATATACAAACAAAAGGAGGCCGGACTCCAGTCGGCATATACAAACAAAAAGAGGCCGGACTCCAGTCAACATATACAAACAAAAGGAGGCCGGATTCCAGTCGGCATATACAAACAAAAAGATGCCGGACTCCAGTCAGCATTTACAAACAAATGGAGGCCGGACTCCAGTCAACATTTACAAACAAAAGGAGGCCGGACTCCAGTCAGCATTTACAAACAAAAGGAGGCCGGACTCCAGTCAGCATTTACAAACAAAAGGAGGCCGGACTCCAGTCAGTGTATACAAACAAAAGGAGGCCGGACTCCAGTCAGCATATACAAACAAAAGGAGGCCGGACTCCAGTCAGCATTTACAAACAAAAGGAGGCCGGACTCCAGTCAGCATTTACAAACAAATGGAGGCCGGACTCCAATTAGCATATACAAACAAAAGGAGGCCAGACTCCAGTCAGCATATACAAACCAAAGGAGGCCGGACTCCAGTCAGCATATACAAACAAAAGGAGGCCGGACTCCAGTCAGCATTTACAAACAAATGGAGGCCGGACTCCAGTCAGCATATACAAACAAAAGGAGGCCAGACTCCAGTCAGCATATACAAACCAAAGGAGGCCGGACTCCAGTCAGCATATACAAACAAAAGGAGGCCGGACTCCAGTCAGCGTATACAAACAAAAGGAGGCTGGACTCCAGTCAGCATTTACAAACAAAAGGAGGCCGGACTCCAGTCAGCATTTACAAACAAAAGGAGGCCGGACTCCAGTCAGTGTATACAAACAAAAGGAGGCCGGACTCCAGTCAGCATATACAAACAAAAGGAGGCCGGACTCCAGTCAGCATTTACAAACAAAAGGAGGCCGGACTCCAGTCAGCATTTACAAACAAATGGAGGCCGGACTCCAGTCAGCATATACAAACAAAAGGAGGCCAGACTCCAGTCAGCATATACAAACCAAAGGAGGCCGGACTCCAGTCAGCATATACAAACAAAAGGAGGCCGGACTCCAGTCAGCGTATACAAACTAAAGGAGGCCGGACTCCAGTCAGCATATACAAACCAAAGGAGGCCGGACTCCAGTCAGCATATACAAACAAAAGGAGGCCGGACTCCAGTCAGCATATACAAACAAAAGGAGGCCGGACTCCAGTCAGCAAACAAAAGGAGGCCGGACTCCAGTCAGCAAACAAAAGGAGGCCGGACTCCAGTCAGCATATACAAACAAAAGGAGGCCGGACTCCAGTCAGCATATACAAACAAAAGGAGGCCGGACTCCAGTCAGCATATACAAACAAAAAGAGGCCGGACTCCAGTCAGCGTATTCAAACAAAAGGAGGCCGGACTCCAGTCAGCGTATACAAACCAAAGGAGGCCGGACTCCAGTCAGCATATACAAACAAAAGGAGGCCGGACTCCAGTCAGCATATACAAACAAAAAGAGGCCGGACTCCAGTCAGCAAACAAAAGGAGGCCGTACTCCAGTCAGCATATACAAACAAAAGGAGGCCGGACTCCAGTCAGCAAACAAAAGGAGGCCGGACTCCAGTCAGCATATACAAACAAAAGGAGGCTGGATTCCAGTCAGCATATACAAACCAAAGGAGGCCGGACTCCAGTCAGCATATACAAACAAAAGGAGGCCGGACTCCAGTCAGCATATACAAACAAAAGGAGGCCGGACTCCAGTCAGCATATACAAACAAAAGGAGGCCGGACTCCAGTCAGCGTATACAAACCAAAGGAGGCCGGACTCCAGTCAGCATATACAAACCAAAGGAGGCCGGACTCCAGTCAGCGTATTCAAACAAAAGGAGGCCGGACTCCAGTCAGCGTATACAAACCAAAGGAGGCCGGACTCCAGTCAGCATATACAAACAAAAGGGGCCGGACTCCAGTCAGCATATACAAACAAAAAGAGGCCGGACTCCAGTCAGCAAACAAAAGGAGGCCGGACTCCAGTCAGCATATACAAACAAAAGGAGGCCGGACTCCAGTCAGCAAACAAAAGGAGGCCGGACTCCAGTCAGCATATACAAACAAAAGGAGGCCGGATTCCAGTCAGCATTTACAAACAAAAGGAGGCCGGACTCCAGTCAGCATTTACAAACAAAAGGAGGCCGGACTCCAGTCAGCAAACAAAAGGAGGCCGGACTCCAGTCAGCATATACAAACAAAAGGAGGCCGGACTCCAGTCAGCAAACAAAAGGAGGCCGGACTCCAGTCAGCATATACAAACAAAAGGAGGCCGGATTCCAGTCAGCATTTACAAACAAAAGGAGGCCGGACTCCAGTCAGCATTTACAAACAAAAGGAGGCCGGACTCCAGTCAACATTTACAAACAAAAGGAGGCCGGACTCCAGTCAGCATTTACAAACAAAAGGAGGCCGGACTCCAGTCAGCATTTACAAACAAAAGGAGGCCGGACTCCAGTCAGTGTATACAAACAAAAGGAGGCCGGACTCCAGTCAGCATATACAAACAAAAGGAGGCCGGACTCCAGTCAGCATTTACAAACAAAAGGAGGCCGGACTCCAGTCAGCATTTACAAACAAATGGAGGCCGGACTCCAGTTAGCATATACAAACAAAAGGAGGCCAGACTCCAGTCAGCATATACAAACCAAAGGAGGCCGGACTCCAGTCAGCATATACAAACAAAAGGAGGCCGGACTCCAGTCAGCATTTACAAACAAATGGAGGCCGGACTCCAGTCAGCATATACAAACAAAAGGAGGCCAGACTCCAGTCAGCATATACAAACCAAAGGAGGCCGGACTCCAGTCAGCATATACAAACAAAAGGAGGCCGGACTCCAGTCAGCGTATACAAACAAAAGGAGGCTGGACTCCAGTCAGCATTTACAAACAAAAGGAGGCCGGACTCCAGTCAGCATTTACAAACAAAAGGAGGCCGGACTCCAGTCAGTGTATACAAACAAAAGGAGGCCGGACTCCAGTCAGCATATACAAACAAAAGGAGGCCGGACTCCAGTCAGCATTTACAAACAAAAGGAGGCCGGACTCCAGTCAGCATTTACAAACAAATGGAGGCCGGACTCCAGTCAGCATATACAAACAAAAGGAGGCCAGACTCCAGTCAGCATATACAAACCAAAGGAGGCCGGACTCCAGTCAGCATATACAAACAAAAGGAGGCCGGACTCCAGTCAGCGTATACAAACTAAAGGAGGCCGGACTCCAGTCAGCATATACAAACCAAAGGAGGCCGGACTCCAGTCAGCATATACAAACAAAAGGAGGCCGGACTCCAGTCAGCATATACAAACAAAAGGAGGCCGGACTCCAGTCAGCAAACAAAAGGAGGCCGGACTCCAGCCAGCAAACAAAAGGAGGCCGGACTCCAGTCAGCATATACAAACAAAAGGAGGCCGGACTCCAGTCAGCATATACAAACAAAAGGAGGCCGGACTCCAGTCAGCATATACAAACAAAAAGAGGCCGGACTCCAGTCAGCGTATTCAAACAAAAGGAGGCCGGACTCCAGTCAGCGTATACAAACCAAAGGAGGCCGGACTCCAGTCAGCATATACAAACAAAAGGAGGCCGGACTCCAGTCAGCATATACAAACAAAAAGAGGCCGGACTCCAGTCAGCAAACAAAAGGAGGCCGGACTCCAGTCAGCATATACAAACAAAAGGAGGCCGGATTCCAGTCAGCATATTCAAACCAAAGGAGGCCGGACTCCAGTCAGCATATACAAACAAAAGGAGGCCGGACTCCAGTCAGCATATACAAACAAAAGGAGGCCGGACTCCAGTCAGCATATACAAACAAAAGGAGGCCGGACTCCAGTCAGCGTATACAAACCAAAGGAGGCCGGACTCCAGTCAGCATATACAAACCAAAGGAGGCCGGACTCCAGTCAGCGTATTCAAACAAAAGGAGGCCGGACTCCAGTCAGCGTATACAAACCAAAGGAGGCCGGACTCCAGTCAGCATATACAAACAAAAGGAGGCCGGACTCCAGTCAGCATATACAAACAAAAAGAGGCCGGACTCCAGTCAGCAAACAAAAGGAGGCCGGACTCCAGTCAGCATATACAAACAAAAGGAGGCCGGACTCCAGTCAGCAAACAAAAGGAGGCCGGACTCCAGTCAGCATATACAAACAAAAGGAGGCCGGATTCCAGTCAGCATTTACAAACAAAAGGAGGCCGGACTCCAGTCAGCATTTACAAACAAAAGGAGGCCGGACTCCAGTCAGCAAACAAAAGGAGGCCGGACTCCAGTCAGCATATACAAACAAAAGGAGGCCGGACTCCGGTCAGCAAACAAAAGGAGGCCGGACTCCAGTCAGCATATACAAACAAAAGGAGGCCGGATTCCAGTCAGCATTTACAAACAAAAGGAGGCCGGACTCCAGTCAGCATTTACAAACAAAAGGAGGCCGGACTCCAGTCAGCAAACAAAAGGAGGCCGGACTCCAGTCAGCATATACAAACAAAAGGAGGCCGGACTCCAGTCAGCATATACAAACAAAAGGAGGCCGGACTCCAGTCAGCATATACAAACAAAAGGAGGCCGGACTCCAGTCAGCATATACAAACAAAAAGAGGCCGGACTCCAGTCAGCGTATACAAACAAAAGGAGGCCGGACTCCAGTCAGCATTTACAAACAAAAGGAGGCCGGACTCCAGTCAGCAAACAAAAGGAGGCCGGACTCCAGTCAGCGTATACAAACAAAAGGAGGCCAGACTCCAGTCAGCATATACAAACAAAAGGAGGCCGGACTCCAGTCAGCGTATACAAACAAAAGGAGGCCGGACTCCAGTCAGCATATACAAACAAAAGGAGGCCGGACTCCAGTCAGCATATACAAAAAAAAAGAGGCCAGATTCCAGTCAGCATATACAAACAAAAGGAGGCCGGACTCCAGTCAGCATATACAAACAAAAAGAGGCCGGACTCCAGTCAGCGTATACAAACAAAAGGAGGCCGGACTCCAGTCAGCATTTACAAACAAAAGGAGGCCGGACTCCAGTCAGCAAACAAAAGGAGGCCGGACTCCAGTCAGCGTATACAAACAAAAGGAGGCCAGATGGCCCCTTAACTTCGGCCCAGCTGGAGGTGATCCCGGTGCCTGAAAATGCCACCGGGACACGTTCAGCATATGTCTGTGAGGCCCATATTCTTGGCAGGGGGGATGGCGTCCACCCAGTGAAAAGTGTGGGGGGATGCTGTGTACCTGCATGTACCCCCGACTCGAGCCCTGCCCCTAGCCCCCCACACCCCTGGCATGCGTGAACCATGAAGCACTGCTTCTTAACAAAACCGGCCCCCATCACTGCTAATTTTGTTACTGTGGCCGATTGTGCAGCATTGCTGAAAAATCAGCTCCCAGTAACAAAACCAGCCCCCAATGCTCCAAAACTGCACCCCCAGTAACAAAACCAGCCCCCACAGCTCCAAAACTGGACCCCACCCTTCCAACCTCCCGGACAAACGTCCGACGCCCACTACGGCCAGCCCGGCCCTGGTGCCTGTGAATGCCCAGCTAGAGTGGGGTTGTCAGGAATGGATCTCTGGCCACATTTTTGGCATTTTGGGGCAGGCCAGCACAGCAAGGCATCCTACGCCAAAGTGAAAGGGCAGGAATGCACCGTATTTAAGCAATACAGTGCATTCGTGTCCTTTCCTCCTGTGCTGGTGCAGTTTCGGCAGCCTAGTGCCAACGCAGGCACCCTTGCACTACGGTGCCAGGGTGCCTCCATTGCAGGCAGGATTGTTTTTGTGCTAGAAGGGGCACCTCCCTGCACAATAACAATCCTACAAGGCGTTTTTCTCTTTCTATGCGTGCTGCAGAATAAACACACATAGAAAGAAAAAACTCCCAAGGAGAAATTAACATATTTCTCCTCGCTACACGTCACCTCCTGAGGCATATGGATGTGACTCTTCTCCAGGTTTACATCACTTTGTAAATATGCGGCAGCGCCAAACACCATGAGTATTATGTGGGAAAACCCACCGCAGCGCCCATGGAACGCCTCCCGAGTGCAGAGTAAGGCGACGCAGCGATTGGCGCTGCCAGGCCGTACTCATAATTTTCGAGGCCACTCAAACCCATGCAGGGTTGCTTTGCGTGGCTTCATATATCGGATTCAGAGCCCTACGTCACGCATGCACCACTTTACATGGTGCAAAAGTGACGCAGGGCTCTCATAAATACGCCCTTGCATCTCCTGAGGGGCAATTGTCATCCCATGTCCAGTTTTTCACAGGACCAAGTGTCAGTCGCATGTCAGGGTCTCCACCGAAAGGTGTGTACGCTGGGTCAGAGCCAGCTGTCGGTCAGGCTCTCCTTAGAGGCAAGAGGCAGTCACATCCACACTCTCCACCTCTGGACAAGAGGCAGACACTTGTCTGACGCTCCTTCTGAGACAAGAGTCTGTCACTTAACATGCTTTAAAAAGGGACCCTTTGTCAGGTTTTGCTCAGGAGGAAGCACTAGTCACACGTCATGCTCTCACCATGTGTGTACACTGGGCAGGAGCCAGCCACTTTTTAGGCTGTCCTTCGAAGACAAGAGACTGCCACTGGACAGGCTCCCCTCCGCGGGCGAGAGTCAGTCGCTTGTCAGCCTTTCCTCAAGCTTAAGACACGGTCACACGTCACACTCTCAAAAAACAGGCATGAACACTAGTCAGGCTGTTCTCAGGGTAAGGGTCAGTCATGTCACACTCTCCACAGAGAGGTATGAATCTCAGTGCAATGGTCACTCACATGTCACACTCCCCACAGTCAGGCATGAACCTCTGGGTAAGAGTCAGTCACATGTCACACTCCTCTCAGACAGGTATGAAACTCTAGGTAAGAGTCAGTCACATGTCACACTCCCCACAGACAGGCATGAACCTCTGGTTAAGAGTCAGTCACATGTCACACTCCCCACAGTCAGGCATGAACCTCTGGGTAAGAGTCAGTCACATGTCACAATCCTCTCAGACAGGTATGAAACTCTAGGTAAGAGTCAGTCACATGTCACACTCCCCACAGACAGGCATGAACCTCTGGGTAAGAGTCAGTCACATGTCACACTCCTCACAGACAGGCATGAAACTCTAGGTAAGAATCAGTCACATCTCACACTCTCCACAGACAGGCATGAAACTCTAGGTAAGTTTCACTCCCATGTCACACTCCCGTTGGACAGGCATGAACCTCTAGGTAAGAGTCAGTCCCATGTCACACCCTTCACAGACAGACATGAACCTCTGTGCAAGAGTCAGTAACAAGTCACACTCTCCACAAACAAGCGTGAATCTCAGTGCAAGAGTCACTTCCAGCACTCTCAGTACGTGCAGCACAGCACTGTGCAGCTCACACTATCTTGTGCCTCTCAGTACGTGCAGCACTGTGCAGCTCACACTGTGCTGTGTCTCTCAGTAAGTGCAGCACTGTGCAGCTCACACTATCATGTGCCTCTCAGTAACTGCAGCGCTGTGCAGCTCACACTATCATTTGCCTCCCAGTATGTACAGCACTGTGCAGCTCACACTATCATGTGCCTCTCAGTAAGTGCAGCGCTGTGCAGCTCACACTATCATTTGCCTCCCAGTATGTGCAGCTCACACTATCATGTGCCTCACAGTAAGTGCAGCACTGTGCAGCTCACACTACCATGTGCCTCTCAGTTAGTGCAGCACTGTGCAGCTCACACTATCATGTGCCTCTCAGTAAGTGCATCACTGTGCAGCTCACACTATCATGTGCCTCTCAGTAAGTGCATCACTGTGCAGCTCACACTATCACGTGCCTCTTAGTACGTGTAGGACTGTGCATCCCACACTATCCTGTGACTCTCAGTAAGTGCAGCACTGTGCAGCTCACACTGTGCTGTGCCTCTCAGTAAGTGCAGCACTGTGCAGCTCACACTGTGCTGTGCCTCTCAGTAAGTGCAGCACTGTGCAGCTCACACTGTGCTGTGTCTCTCAGTAAGTGCAGCACTGTGCAGCTCACACTATAATGTGCCTCTCACTACGTGCAGCGCTGTGCAGCTCACACTGTGCTGTGCCTCTCATTAAGTGCAGCGCTGTGCAGCTCACACTATCATGTGCCTCTCAGTAAGTGCAGCACTGCGCAGCTCACACTATCATGTGCCTCTCAGTAAGTGCATCACTGTGCAGCTCACACTATCACGTGCCTCTTAGTACGTGTAGGACTGTGCATCCCACACTATCCTGTGACTCTCAGTAAGTGCAGCACTGTGCAGCTCACACTGTGCTGTGCCTCTCAGTAAGTGCAGCACTGTGCAGCTCACACTGTGCTGTGCCTCTCAGTAAGTGCAGCACTGTGCAGCTCACACTGTGCTGTGTCTCTCAGTAAGTGCAGCACTGTGCAGCTCACACTATCATGTGCCTCTCAGTAAGTGCAGCGCTGTGCAGCTCACACTATCATTTGCCTCCCAGTATGTGCAGCTCACACTATCATTTGCCTCTCAGTAAGTGCAGCACTGTGCAGCTCACACTATCATGTGCCTCTCAGTAAGTGCAGCGCTGTGCAGCTCACACTATCATTTGCCTCCCAGTATGTGCAGCTCACACTATCATGTGCCTCTCAGTAAGTGTAGCACTGTGCAGCTCACACTACCATGTGCCTCTCAGTTAGTGCAGCACTGTGCAGCTCACACTATCATGTGCCTCTCAGTAAGTGCATCACTGTGCAGCTCACACTATCACGTGCCTCTTAGTACGTGTAGGACTGTGCATCCCACACTATCCTGTGACTCTCAGTAAGTGCAGCACTGTGCAGCTCACACTGTGCTGTGCCTCTCAGTAAGTGCAGCACTGTGCAGCTCACATTGTGCTGTGCCTCTCAGTAAGTGGAGCACGGTGCAGCTCACACTGTGCTGTGTCTCTCAGTAAGTGCAGCACTGTGCAGCTCACACTATAATGTGCCTCTCACTACGTGCAGCGCTGTGCAGCTCACACTGTGCTGTGCCTCTCATTAAGTGCAGCGCTGTGCAGCTCACACTATCATGTGCCTCTCAGTAAGTGCAGCACTGCGCAGCTCACACTATCATGTGCCTCTCAGTAAGTGCATCACTGTGCAGCTCACACTATCACGTGCCTCTTAGTACGTGTAGGACTGTGCATCCCACACTATCCTGTGACTCTCAGTAAGTGCAGCACTGTGCAGCTCACACTGTGCTGTGCCTCTCAGTAAGTGCAGCACTGTGCAGCTCACACTGTGCTGTGCCTCTCAGTAAGTGCAGCACTGTGCAGCTCACACTGTGCTGTGTCTCTCAGTAAGTGCAGCACTGTGCAGCTCACACTATAATGTGCCTCTCACTACGTGCAGCACTGTGCAGCTCACACTATCATGTGCCTCTCAATAAGTGCAGCACTGTGCAGCGCACACTATCCTGTGACTCTCAGTAAGTGCAGCGCAGTGCAGCTCACACTGTGCTGTGCCTCTCAGTAAGTGCAGCGCTGTGCAGCTCACACTATAATGTGCCTCTCACTACGTGCAGCACTGTGCAGCTCACACTATCATGTGCCTCTCAGTAAGTGCAGCACTGTGCAGCGCACACTATCCTGTGACTCTCAGTAAGTGCAGCGCTGTGCAGCTCACACTGTGCTGTGCCTCTCAGTAAGTGCAGCGCTGTGCAGCTCACACTGTGCTGTGCCTCTCAGTAAGTGCAGCACTGTGCAGCTCACACTATCATGTGCCTCTCAGTACGTGCAACACTGTGCAGCTCACACTATCCTGTGCCTCACATAAGGTGCAGCATGGTGCAGTTCACACTATCATTTGCCTCTCAGTAAGTGCAGCACTGTGCAGCTCACACTATCATGTGCCTCTCAGTAAGTGCATTGCTGTGCAGCTCACACTATCATGTGCCACTCAGTAAGTGCAGCACTGTGCAGCTCACACTATCATGAGCCTCTCACTACGCACAGTACTGTGCAGCTCACACTATCATGTGCCTCTCAGTACGTGCAACACTGTGAAGCTCACACTATCATGTTCCTCTCAGTAAGTGCAGCACTGTGCAGCTCACACTATCCTGTGACTCTCAGTAAGTGCAGCGCTGTGCAGCTCACACTGTGCTGTGCCTCTCAGTAAGTGCAGCGCTGTGCAGCTCACACTGTGCTCTGCCTCTCAGTAAGTGCAGCGCTGTGCAGCTCACACTATCATGTGCCTCTCAGTAAGTGCAGCACTGTGCAGCTCACACTATCATGTGCCTCTCAGTAAGTGCAGCGCTGTGCAGCTCACACTATCATTTGCCTCCCAGTATGTGCAGCTCACACTATCATGTGTCTCTCAGTAAGTGTAGCACTATGCAGCTCACACTATCATGTGCCTCTCAGTAAGTGCAGAACTGTGCAGCTCACACTATCATGTGCCTCTCAGTAAGTGCATCACTGTGCAGCTCACACTATCACGTGCCTCCTAGTACGTGTAGGATTGTGCATCCCACACTATACTGTGACTCTCAGTAAGTGCAGCACTGTGCAGCTCACACTGTGCTGTGCCTCTCAGTAAGTGCAGCACTGTGCAGCTCACACTGTGCTGTGACTCTCAGTAAGTGCAGCACTGTGCAGCTCACACTGTGCTGTGCCTCTCAGTAAGTGCAGCACTGTGCAGCTCACACTGTGCTGTGTCTCTCAGTAAGTGCAGCAGTAAGTGCAGCACTGTGCAGCTCACACTATAATGTGCCTCTCAGTACGCGCAGCACTGTGCAGCTCACACTATCATGTGCCTCTCAATAAGTGCAGCACTGTGCAGCGCACACTATCCTGTGACTCTCAGTAAGTGCAGCGCTGTGCAGCTCACACTGTGCTGTGCCTCTCAGTAAGTGCAGCGCTGTGCAGCTCACACTATCATGTGCCTCTCAGTAAGTGCAGCACTGTGCAGCTCACACTATCATGTGCCTCTCAGTACGTGCAACACTGTGCAGCTCACACTATCCTGTGCCTCACAGAAGGTGCAGCATGGTGCAGTTCACACTATCATTTGCCTCTCAGTAAGTGCAGCACTGTGCAGCTCACACTATCATGTGCCTCTCAGTAAGTGCATTGCTGTGCAGCTCACACTATCATGTGCCACTCAGTAAGTGCAGCACTGTGCAGCTCACACTATCATGTGCCTCTCAGTACGCACAGTACTGTGCAGCTCACACTATCATGTGCCTCTCAGTACGTGCAATACTGTGAAGCTCACACTATCATGTTCCTCTCAGTAAGTGCAGCACTGTGCAGCTCACACTATCCTTTGACTCTCAGTAAGTGCAGCGCTGTGCAGATCACACTGTGCTGTGCCTCTCAGTAAGTGCAGCGCTGTGCAGCTCACACTGTGCTGTGCCTCTCATTAAGTGCAGCGCTGTGCAGCTCACACTATCATGTGCCTCTCAGTAAGTGCAGCACTGTGCAGCTCACACTATCATGTGCCTCTCAGTACGTGCAACACTGTGCAGCTCACTCTATCATGTGCCTCTCAGTAAGTGCGGCACTGTGCAGCTCACACTATCCTGTGACTCTCAGTAAGTGCAGCGCTGTGCAGCTCACACTGTGCTGTGCCTCTCAGAAGGTGCAGCATGGTGCAGTTCACACTATCATTTGCCTCTCAGTAAGTGCAGGACTGTGCAGCTCACACTATCCTGTGACTCTCTGTAAGTGCAGCGCTGTGCAGCTCACACTGTGCTGTGCCTCTCAGTAAGTGCAGCGCTGTGCAGCTCACACTGTGCTGTGCCTCTCAGAAGGTGCAGCATGGTGCTGTTCACACCATCACGTGCCTCTCAGTACGTGCAACACTGTGCAGCTCACACTATCCTGTACCTCTCAGAAGGTGCAGCATGGTGCAGTTCACACTATCATTTGCCTCTCAGTAAGTGCAGCACTGTGCAGCTCACACTTTCATGTGCCTCTCAGTAAGTGCAGCACTGTGCAGCTCACACTTTCATGTGCCTCTCAGTAAGTGCATTGCTGTGCAGCTCACACTATCATGTGCCTCTCAGTAAGTGCAGCGCTGTGCAGCTCACACTGTGCTGTGCCTCCCAGTAAGTGCAGCACTGTGCAGCGCACACTATCCTGTGACTCTCAGTAAGTGCAGCGCTGTGCAGCTCACACTATCAGTTGCCTCTCAGTAAGTGCAGCACTGTGCAGCTCACACTATCCTGTGACTCTCAGTAAGTGCAGCGCTGTGCAGCTCACACTGTGCTCTGCCTCTCAGAAGGTGCAGCATGGTGCAGTTCACACTATCATTTGCCTCTCAGTAAGTGCAGCACTGTGCAGCTCACACTTTCATGTGCCTCTCAGTAAGTGCATTGGTGTGCAGCTCACACTGTGCTGTGCCTCTCAGTAAGTGCAGCACTGTGCAGCTCACACTATCAGTTGCCTCTCAGTAAGTGCAGCGCTGTGCAGCTCACACTGTGCTGTGCCTCCCAGTAAGTGCATCACTCTGCAGCTCACACCATCCTGTGCATCACAATAAGTGTGGCTCTCTGCAGCTCACACCATCCTGTGCTCCTCAGCACGTGCAGCATTGTGTGAGTGCAGCTCCTTGCATCTTACCCTGTCCTGTTCTTTAATCCCATCGATATCGAACTTGGAAATAAAATTGGAGCCACAAACAAGCGGATATGATTATGACTAATTATGACATGGGAAGACACTTCTAGACTATCTTGAACAGAGGTACAATGGGGGTACCAAGGGTCTAAACCCGGTTGGAGTGAACACCCACCAGAAATGGGGGATTCTAAATGACAGGCAGAGGGTGTTGGACCCTTAACTTTTGTGCTAGCTTACCGTGTCCTCTCCCTCTTTGTAATTGTAGCCACGTGCAACTCACATGACTCTAAGCCTCTTAATACGTGCAGCACTGGGAACGCATACCATGCCTGGCCCCTTATTCAGGGCTGGACTGGGAACAGAATCCGGCCCTGCCGAGCTGTTGATACGGCCGGTTTCGGCCGGTATTGTTACAGGGGAGCGATATTGCCAGTCCCTGGTAACAAAAACTGCCCCCAGGGCCTAAAGCCAGCCCCCACCCTGGCGGCCTACCTGGGAAATGCACGGTGCCCGTCCGGCCAGTCCGGCCCTGCCCTTACTAAGTGCACCGTCTCATGCTTCCATACCCTGAAGATGCTGAGGAAGATTTGCAAATGGCTCCCAATGGCACCCGGCACGCCGTCACTGAACGCGGGTCACAAGGAAACCGGACTACGGGAACACCCACTATGCGGGGATCAACAAAAACTCACCAGAGGTCACATTCTATCATGTAGCTGTCAGGACCATGGGCCAGGATCAGGTCTCATTTGCCCTCTCAAAAGTCCCTTCTTTCCACATAGTTTGTTTTGTGTGCGATGCTCCACACCCTGGTGCCTTCTTTTCATCCTAACGCAGCCGCCTCTGCCTCTCTGCGCGGTGCAGCCGTGTGTTTATTTAATCCGGACGCAAGCGGGTCAAGAGCAGGAAACAAATAAAGGTGAGACTGGTGCATCACCAATGTGTTGTGAATCACTCCAGGAAAACAGGACATGTCAGTCAGTCAGTCAAAAACTTTGGGTACTTAGAATTTAGTCTCCTGCTTGCGCCTCACCCCTGGTGGTCCACTGGGAGAGCACTCTGCTCTTCTTCGTCTATTGCCTCTTCCTCTTTTTCATCTCTTTTACCTTTTACTGCTTTTATTTCTCGACCTTTCTTTACCTTTTCCTTCCTTCTCTGCCTCTCTGCCTTCTCTTTATTTTTTCTTTTGATCCCGCCGCTTCCCCCATGCTTTTCCCCACTGCTGCTGCCCCCGCTGCCCCACCACCCTCCAGTGTGTCCTTCCCGCCTCACAGCTGACCCTCCCTCCCCCATCCCTACTTCATTGGTAGCCACTGTGCGGTCATGCCACTGGCGCGCCAAAGGCAAGCCTGTCTGCGCCCATCTGCAACCTGAGCGAGACCCCAGCCATGGATCCTAGTCCTCCAACCCGCCTCCGCTACGACTCCTGCACCCTCCATGCTCTCAACCCCGGATGCAGCAACAACTGCTAGCTCTTGATGCCGAACAGCACCCAAGGACCTCTCTCCTGTCTACACTGCTGCCGCCCCTTCAGCCACCTCTGGACCGCAGCAGAAGCCCCCAGCCTTCCAAACCTCACCACTCACAAGCCTCTCTACTGCATCCTCCTCAATGTACACTCCTTACACAAGCACGCTAGAGAAATCTGGGACCTCCTCAACACCTACTTGCCGGACATCCCCTTCCTCATAGAAACCTAGACCACCCCAACTCTGCACCCAACATTGCCTTCTCCATCCCTGACGGATACAAGCTCCTGTGCAAGGACCGTCCCACCCCTCCAGGAGGAGGTATTGCCATTGTTCACAAAATCACCCTCTGCATGACCACCCACCTAGACGACACAACAACCCTCATGGAGCACCTCCACTTCCAGATCCAGACCAACCCTCAAACGACTCCACGGAACCCCCATCTAGAGACCACCCGGCACGTGCGCTCCTTTCACCAATGCCATCACCAACCTCATCGCACCCCACGCCCCCGCCTCACAGACTACATCCTACTCCAAGACCTAAACTTCCACATAGACAACCATGACAACAATGACCAAAACTCCACCTTCCTACTAGACAACCTCGCCAACATAGGACTGAAGCAACTGGTCACTGCACCCACGAACCTGTCTTTGCAGAAGGAAACAGCGTCTCCAATGACCATGGAACTCCTCTGGACAGATCACCACTCCATCCACTTCTCCTTCAATAAACCCACACAAGCATGCCCACCACCTCCCCAGCAGAAACGGGAACAAAGTCACAGAAGAGCAGCTCACCTCTGCCCTCGGCAGCACACCACCACCAACTATGTCAGACGCCAACACTGCAGCACGCAACCTCCACTACTGGATCACGAACTGCGCCGACACACTCGCCCCGCTCAAGAAAGCTACAGGAACACACCATCAAGGAAGCAAGTTGGTTCACCCCTGAACTCCAGGAATCCAAACGCTCCTGCCGATGACTCGAAAAGACATGGAGAAATAACATAACCCTGGAATCACGTGCCACCTACAGAGCAGCCACCACCGCACACCACCATCTCATCAAATCCACAAGGAAAAATCCCTCCAAGACAAAATCGTCACCAACTCTCACAATACCAAAGAACTCTTCTCCATCGTCAAGGAATTTGCCAAACCCAGCAGTGAAACAACAGACGTCCCACCCTCCCAAGACCTCTGCAACAAACTCAACGCCTTCTTCCACCTCAAGATTAAGAGGATCTATGACAACTTCCAAGACCTCCGCACCCCTCCTGCTCTTCCTCCATACAGCTCCACCGGACAGACCCTGCTCAACTGGACCCCTCTCACAACAGACGATACCTTGAAGACCAAGAAAAGCATCCACTCCGGAGCAAACTCAGACTCCTGCACCTTCCCCGATGACTGGAAAGACACCAAAGTCACCCCTCTCCTGAAGAAACCCTCTGCAAACCAGACTGACCTCAAAAACTTCAGGCCCATCTCGCTGCTTCCTTTTGCAGCCAAAGTCACAAAAAAGGCTATCAACTCCCAGCTAAAAAACGTAATCAAAGCTAACAACATCCTGGACATCTCCGAATCCGGATTCTGCAGTTACCACAGCACCGAGACCACCCTACTCGCTGCCACCGACGACATCCCCTCCCTCTTCGACCAGGGTGAAATGGTAGCTCCCTTCCTCCAGGACCTCATGACTGCATTTGACACCGTCTCCCACCGCACCCTAGCCACCAGACTCCACGATGCCGGCATCTGCGGCAAGGCCCTCGACTGGATTTGCTCTTTTCTCACCGGCAGAACTCAGCGAGTCAGACTCCTGCTCTACCTCTCAGAACTGACAAAGACCAACTGTAGAGTGCCCCAGGGCTCGTCCCTCAGCCCACCCTCTTCAACATCTACATGTCCCCCCTCGCAATCATCATCAGGAACCACAGGCTCAACATTGTCTCATACACTGACAACACCCAGCTTATCCTCTTCCTCACCAATGAACCCAACATCACCAAACCCAACTTCCAAGAAGGGATGAAAGCCGTTGACACTTGGATGAAGAACAGCTGCCTGAAACTCTACTCTGAGAAAACAAAAGTCCTCATCCTTGGCTCCACCCCCTCCCCTTTGGATGACTCCTGGGGATCTCCCGCCCTCAGAAATCCCCCTCCCCCAGACGGACCACGCACAACACCTCAGAATCATACTAGATTCATCACTCAAAATGAACCGCCATATTAATGCTATATCATCGACCTGCTTCAACACCCTCCGCATGCTTAGAAAGACGTCAGATGGATCCTATCCGAATCCAGAAAAACTTTCATGCACTGTTACATCAGTAGCAGACTGGACTATGGCAACGCTCTTTACGCCGGAATCAACAAAAAACTCCTTCACAGGTTCTAGACCGTCCGGAACTCTGCAGCCGGTCTGATCCGTGGCATCCCTCGCCACAGCCACATCACCCAATACCTCTGCAATCTCCACTGGCTCCAAGTCGAAAGAAGAATAACTTTCAAACACCTCACTCGCGCATTCAAGGCCCTTCACAACACCGGAGCAACTTACCTGAACCACCGCCTCTCCTTCCATGCCCGAAAAGATACCTCCGATCAGCCGATCTCGCTCTGTCCACCGTCACACGTACCTACAAGACCAGAACGGGGGGGGGGGAGTCCTTCTCCTACCTCGCAGCCAAAGCCTGGAACGACCTACCTTCCCCCTCCTGCAAGCCCCACACTGCACCAGTTCAAGAAGGATCTCACAACCTGGTTGTTTGGATGACCCCAGCACTCAACGGAGCCGCACCACCCCTTCAGCGCTTTGAGACACTTGCGGGTGAGTAGCTGCGTTTTACCAACTCTGATTGATTGGTTAAATCTATAAATTTTACCATAGATACACCCTAAATAATACATACA
Source organism: Lissotriton helveticus (assembly GCF_964261635.1). Lineage (NCBI taxonomy): Eukaryota > Metazoa > Chordata > Amphibia > Caudata > Salamandridae > Lissotriton > Lissotriton helveticus. The sequence continues at coordinate 1,191,257,143 of NC_136071.1, read as the reverse complement.
ATAAAAAGGGTAAAGGAGACTCATCCAACAAATGTACGTACAGTAATGTAAGGAAAGTTGATCTGGTGGGGATCTTACACGAAACCCACCAATTCTTTACATATTACCTGACACACATATTAAAATCCCTGTCTTGCAATTAATAAAAACCTCCCAATTGAATGTGCGACATTCAAAAATCCCATATTTACCAACAATATAAGGGCTTCATCCCGATTCGTGATTCCATAGTTCATAACATTTGGTTTTAACCCCTCCTGTGCCCATGACGAGCTCAGCTCATCATGAGCCACGGCGCTTCGGTGCTCATGATGAGCTGAGCTCGTCATGACTGCGCCCGTTTGATGGAACGCTCTCACGCTGGGCTGATTCCCCTGCTGTGCTGAGCGTTCCATTAAAACGGGCGCGGTCATGACGAGCTCAGCTCATCATGAGCCACGGCGCTTCGGTGCTCATGATGAGCTGAGCTCGTCATGACTGCGCCCGTTTGATGGAACGCTCTCACGCTGGGCTGATTCCCCTGCTGTGCTGAGCGTTCCATTAAAACGGGCGCGGTCATGACGAGCTCAGCTCATCATGAGCCACGGCGCTTCGGTGCTCATGATGAGCTGAGCTCGTCATGACTGCGCCCGTTTGATGGAACGCTCTCACGCTGGGCTGATTCCCCTGCTGTGCTGAGCGTTCCATTAAAACGGGCGCGGTCATGACGAGCTCAGCTCATCATGAGCCACGGCGCTTCGGTGCTCATGACGAGCTGAGCTCGTCATGACCGCGCCCGTTTGATGGAACGCTCTCACGCTGGGCTGATTCCCCTGCTGTGCTGAGCGTTCCATTAAAACGGGCGCGGTCATGACGAGCTGAGCTCGTCATGAGCCACGGCGCTTCGGTGCTCATGACGAGCTGAGCTCGTCATGACCGCGCCCGTTTGATGGAACGCTCGCACGCTGGGCTGATTCCCCTGCTGTGCTCAGCGTTCCATTAAAACGGGCGCGGTCATGACGAGCTCAGCTTGTCATGAGCACCGGGGCGCTGTGCGCGCCCCCCGCCCCCCAGCACAGCGGGGGAATCCTGCCAGCAGCGAAGAGGATAAAAATGCTCTCTGCTCTTCTAAAAACCATAAACAATCCAATAAAATATGTGCCTGTTACAGCCTGTCTTCAACCCACAAGTGCAGAGACCCAGCTCGCCTCTCATTGCTACTTTAGTCTTCGTGTCTACAGAACATGGGTTTATTCGGACCCTAAATTTCAACACTGCATTCCTAAGCCTGGGGTTTGGTAGGGCTCAATATATGAAAATCTGTCATCATTGCCCCAACCTTTAACCATAAATTGAGTGGAAGATTTACCCCTCAAATACCTCATAGTCTCATCTCTAGCACATTCAGATGCAAGAGTGCAAGGCTCCTGTTTGGGGATCTCCCCTGTCCTGGCCTTTAACATGTCAGACTTGGGTGGCCCAATTCAGTTTGCTATCCTCGAGCTTAACTTTGCAGAGATGAGATCTTTCGAGGGTTTCGTCCATTCTGTCAAGGTTGTTGTTCTTTACTGCTAAGCGCCCTGAGACTGAAAGGTGAATTGTGCGCTCTACAAAAACATTTGACTTATGACTTGTGAGTCTCTGCTAGAGTTTCATTGTAGCTAACACCCCCCAAATAAGCTGCCATTCCACCCTTATGGCTTGCACCATGGCTGATAGTGGTAGTATGAGAAGTCTTTTCACACATTTACCCTCTTCAAGGTTCCAGTCTAATTTCCCACCCAGGGTTAGCACTTCCACCCCATGTTGGAATTGAGGGCGAACCCCTGAATCCAAGGCAGACAATCAGGACGCGGCTCGGTAGCCGGATCGCTGTTGATGCGGACCACTATCCGACTAGTAGAACATCATTCAGGCTAGCAGGGGCGTAACGCAGGCCCCCGCATCCCCCACGGTGCGGGGGGCCCCCAGCTGCAGGGGGCCCCCTCAACACAGTACTCAGGTCTGAGCGCTCTAGATAAAATCCGGAGTGGGGTCCCCTCTGTGTACATTGCAGGGGGGGGGGCCTTAAACCTTCGTTACGCCACTGCAGGCTATCAGTATATTGTTTCAACTGGCAGTAAAATAATTTGGCTAGAAGTGCACCATCCAGACCATCTCTGAAGTGCTCAAGACATAGTCTGTCCTCAAGGGCACTTTATTTTTTGGGAGTCTTAAACATGTACAAAGATGGAACAGCGCATTAGCCTTGAGGTCTCAAACGCCCTTTCTTCCGACGTAGGAGCTTACACTAGAAGAAGGCGCCAGCACAGTCCCATCAGTGGTTGACTGGCATCTGGAGTAGGGGTGGGCGTAACTCTCGTAATTCCATGTAGTCTAATCACGTAGTTTTACCCCTAAAATTTAGCGTGATCGTGCCGAATTTCGCAAGAAGAGTAATTTCTTGCGTCCAAAATGGACGTGAGGATGCGCTTTGCGCTAAGAAATACTGCTAAATGCAGCAGAATATGAAGAGCGAGTACCAGCAGCCTCTCGCGCTCGCTAATTGCGCACTTGGGGTGGGATTCTCCACCCAACTTACTGCCAGCATTTAGCACTAGTTTCTTAGTGCAAAACGCACTCCTGTGTCCAAAATTGCACAAGGACCTGTTTTGCACTCGTAGCACTAAATACAACAGATCACGAGTACGAGCAGCCGTACGCACGCGCTAAATGTGCTCCCGCAAAGGAATCATGATTGCAGCGGGCAGGGATACAGATGGCCTGGAGGTGGCTGTCCATCGCTAGAAGGATGGCCGTCCTTCTGGCTCAAGGTGCATGGGAGGAGCTGCCATGTCTCACCAACAAATAGATTAATAATAACCTTGGCTACACACTCAATAGTGAGATATACTATAGCCTTATAACCCGCCGTAGAGGGCTATACCGGCTATTAAAGGCCCTCTCCAGCATTAAAGGCCCCGAGCCGAAGGCAAGGGCCTTTAATCAGGGAGAGGGACTTTAATAGCCGGTATAGCCCAGCTAGGAAGGGCTGTAGGGCTATTAGAACATTCTGGTACTAGAGGGCAGAATGTTCTAACAAAAACAAAAGCCTTATGGGAGCGCGAGGGGATTGGAAACCCCTCAGGGTCCCTGATGCCTTTGTTCACAATGAACAAATAAACATTGGAATGTTGGAGCTCCAGGCTTCTACCAGCCATTATAAGCCGGAGCCATTCCATTGTATTCAATGGAGCTCCCATCATTCCAATTTTCTAATGACACATATGTTAGTGATATGGGATTATGTTTGGGATTGTTATCTTCTTCACTTTGCTAATGGTCCTACTTGCTGAGATATTCATGGTCAGGATATCTCCTACACATCTGATTTCCAGAAGAATGGCTCATAATCACTACAACTGATCATAAAATACCACCACTTGTGCGTGAAATGACTTGGAGTTCTGGGCCGGGTCTTCCTACCTTCGCCTGGCAGGTCTGGCGAGTTCCAAACGCCCCCTTCCTCCTGTAAGTGTGACTCAGAGAAGGTGGCGAGACATATCTGCCTTCTTTATTTCCTCAGAGGTCTTGTTCTCCTTTGAGGACTAAGAAAATCTACATGTTGTGATCCCTGAAACCCTCTGCGCAATCTGATGCATTCACAAATACACATTTACAACCACACTTCTGCCATTTCATGTTGCTACAATTATAGATGTTCCCGAGAATAATGACACTCACTTTATACACCTAAGAAGGATGGAAGGCTGAGTCAGCCCTGCCAGAATCGAATAATGTCTGGGAAGAAAAAATACATCGATTCAGTTTAGCACCCTTTCTTAAAGGTCTCTTTCGCTCCTTGGGTCATTCATTTCTTATCTTCATTTCATGGGCTGCCTTTGAGATATTTTTTGGACAGCACCTATTTGATACACCTACTAAAACGCAGTGACTCTCTAATGGAAATTAATTATTTGGTGTTTGCCTCCGCCATGTGCCCAGAACTTCTTTGAAATCATAAAAATATCACAATATTACAAGATTCTTTCCTTTTGGCTTTAAGAAGGACAAGTCTCACCACTTCCTAAAATGTTGAAACTAGACAAACTGACTTAAATCATTTCCACCTAGTAAACAATCTCAAACACATTGAGAGAATTTTTGAAAAAGTAGTTCAGATACTGAGGTCAATGTACTTACTGGGGTCTCATCAATCTGGGCTGTAATAGGAGAGAGCATCCTTCCACTCGTCGGGTGCAGCTATGCGCTTGGTATATGGCGGGCGTTATCCTTCGCAATTCACCCACATGTTATTCCTGAAATAGTTGAATGCTGAGAAATCTGAATCCATTTCACTCTCTTAGATCTATTTTAAGCTCAGTGCAGGCAAATTGGTCTCCAAGTGGTCAGTTGAAAATATCACGTATGCAGGTTATACAATCATACATAATATTTACAAGATAGAAATCATGAGCGCCTAGGACGTTTTAGGAAACTTGGAAAGGTATTGAGACATGATCTGTGTTCATTTTTGGATTTTGGTGCAAGATTGTTTTGTTAACAGAAAAGCTCTATGCATTTTCCAGTATTCCTACAACTATTCCTCATAAATCTTTGTGAGAAAACAGGCCTCAAATAATCTACTGGACCACTCGCTATGGCGAGTCAGATTTTACCGAGCGAGCTATTTTTAGGGCCTACTGGTCCTTTCCGGTGAGAGAGCTCCTGCTGAGGGCAAAGAGCAGGTGTTCTGCTCATTCACAAAATGAATAAGCAATGAAGATGTCTTTAAATCTTGTTTTTATCTTTTCACATTTGCTGTGCATTCAAAGATCGAGGTCAAATGTCAGCTCAGGCCTTCTTGCAAATTGCTGCTCATTTTACCCTGGAGATTGGTGTTTACTTTTCTTTCTCTGAGTGAAAAGTTAGAGGATTTTGTAAAGTGAACTGTCTGACACAGGAGTGTAAAATGAAAGGCTATAGTTTATCAGTTGTTGTCTAATTCACATTATTTAACTAGCTTGTAAATGAACTATAAAATCATGAAAAAAATATGTTAGGAAAGTAAATTTTTTGGTAATTCTGAAATGTGATTGAAACAATGATGTTAGTAGAATCAAAACTAACAAGAGCACTTTACTTGGCTATGTGCAAATGTGAAATATTTGCTGAAAGCCAACTTCCACACACTATCATTTGTACTCTATATAGTTTTATCAGCAAAACTGCATGACAGTGGTAAAGTTTATGGCCAGTCATGCTTGTTTATTAAAAATTAGATTTTTTTAAACAAGAACTCAGAAACATTCTTGTTTAAAGCCTTATGACAATGCTATAAGGGAACTAAAAGGCAAGTCTGGTTACGTATACCGTATATGTGAGCTAGATTCTTGTTATACATGGAACAAACGTTTAGGGCCTGATTACGATGTTGGGCGGATGGTTGCGGTTTGGAACCGCATGATTACGATATGATCACCCATAGGGTGGTCACAAACATCCATTTTCTAAAGGAAGCTTGTGCAGCGGGCGGAAAAGGCTAACAGCAAAAGCTTCCATTGAAAAAAGGATGTTTGTGAACATCCCTGCACAGTGTGGAAAGGCCGACTTGAATGGCTGTCGCAAACCAACATCATAATCCCGACGGCAGAACTGCAGTCATTAAGGGATTATCCTATCTTTCCAACGCACCGACAGGCTCTCTTGGAACCACTTTGGAATCTCCGTGCAGGTTTAACTCCAATCACCGTCATCCTAATACGGCAGTCAGACTGTAAACCTACAATGTTGGGTGAAAAGCCTTTAACCACTGATTGGAAGCTCTCCACTTGGCCTCCGAGCACTGCTTGGAGGCTTTCCACCCGACATCGTAATGAGGACCCTCGTTTATTAAGTAAAACTAAATATTTTTTTTGTAGAACAGATATGCAAAACTCACATATTTGAACGGGTTTTAATGTGTATTAATGAAGAAAAATGTGACTGTAAAATAAAATATTTGTCTCGGATCAAACAATTTGAGACCGTTGTATGGATCAACCATATTACAGTTGGGTTGAGTTGATTATTCAAGTCACTGGACCTGCAGGCTGGTAACAATCTCATGATTTTCCGAGGCCTGGAAACATATTATATCTTTTGGTCATTCCATTGGGAAACAAGGCAGAATTCAATCTTTTGCTGGAATATACTATACTAGTATGAGTTGTGTATATTATATGGGGTTTGGTTTCTCAATTTCACTAAACGCTGCAAGGATATTAAACGTAATAAAGTATCATTATCGAGTAACAATGATGGTAATAATCTTGTCATATGGATGGGTCTAAATTAAGATATTTTATTATCCTGCATGAAATTCCAAACCCGGAGTATGGAATAAAAGTGGAAGATTCCATCGCAACTAAAGTCAAAAGTTTTCACGCTTGTATTACGGCATCTTGTCCATAGAATCTCCTGTCTTACCAAATTTATTACACTTGATATTCCTACATAGAGAAATTGGAAGACTGAGATTACTATTAATGAAAAGTTTTATTGAAAGTCCTGGATATTTAACTGGATACCAAAATTGAAATAGTTCAGGTTTTGTTCCATTATCAGCCTATATTATTCCATGTTCATTTTACCCGACGACATGAAAGTAGAACCAGTATATCTTACATATCATCCTATGGGGTACTGTTACTCATGCCGTCAAGAGTATCATTTCTGTAAATGATAGAAAAACCCACTAAAATCGAACATTACCTTAAAAACACAGTATCCATGTTTGCTGAGCTCAATCCTTCTCTGGTGCACCATGGGAGGCCATTTTAAACGTGTCTACTTCTTATACTCTTTATGTGGGTTTAAAATGAATGTATCAGAAAGTAATCTTCAGTAAACATTGTGTACTGGCAAAAATGTAGTGCTGGTGCCTCTAAGATAATGGCCTCTACTGGGCACGTGGCGGTATAAGGATATCTTTGAGCATCTTTTCTGGGCGTACCACGGAAAAAAATCACATAGGCCTGAGGTTTTCAGATAAATAATTGATGTGTGGACTTTAGGCTGAAAGACATACCCAGATGTACTTTGATTCTCTTTGACAGAAACTTTGGAAAACGTTTTTTCAGTCTCAGTGAATTTATTCTTCGTTCTTCTAGCTAACAGAGGAATTTAGAAATTGTAGACGTTTAATTGCTATGCAAGGTCTTTGTAAAATAGCAACACTTCAAAATAGTTTGTTCAAAGCAGAAACAATATAGGGAAATATTATGTGCTATGGTGAATTTGAAATGCTATGTGTGTGATTAGCCAACAGAGTTAGCACAAAACTTTAGCTTTAGAATCCATTGTATGTGTTTATGTATTTATTTTCTGTATTCCGGTAGACATTTTGGCATACACTGTATGTACTGTTGATTACTTTTTTTCTGATAACCTTTATACCGTCCGTATATGTTGTAGAATTCAATATATTAACTATGTGAATTTTATATTATGTAGCCCCAGCTGTGTATTGTAATGCCACTGCTTCCTATTTGCTACAATAATAAAAACAGATAAAAAGAAATAACAGGAGTTTTTTTCGATTGATAAATTTCCTAGCAGTAAAAAATATTAATTATTAACAATGTCTTTTTTGTGAAGGATCACCTTTTTACATGTTTATTTTTTCTGTACAGACAGTTCATTGTTTCGGAAGGCCACTCTGTGAGTAGTGCCCGGTGAGCCTGTGGCATTCCTTTTACATTCCACATCTCATGCTTTGCTGTCTCTCTTCTCTTACAGATGCTGAGGAGTACCAGCCTCCGGTCTGGAAGTCATATTGTGAGTATTTACACATCTGCCAATTATATCAGCCAATGGATTAGGAAGCATTTTTGGAAAAATTTGAAACTTATCAACCACAAAAACTCTGACACAAAGAAGGGAAAAAGTTTTTTTTTGGGTTCAGTTGTAACAAATGTGAGATCAAGTGTGTTGCAGGAGGGATGAGAACTTTATTCAGGTCCAGGTCACCCAGAGGTCAGTGGGCGGAGTCCGAGTGGGGTACTTCCCTTTATAACCGTGTGTGTGTGCCACAAGCACTACTATTGGTTGACCAGGAATGCCTGTGTGGTGAAGACTCTCCTGGGCAGTGTCGGTGAGCAGTCAAGGTTTATTCCAGACGGCGGTGCTAGTCTGGTACCTGGGTTCAGTGTGGCCCAGTAACCACATGTGTGGGCTGAGATTGGACCCCAAACAGAATTCTGCTGCTTTAAAGAGGACAGCCTGGGGGCCACAATATCTGCAAGGGGAACAGGCCACAATGTACTCTCATTCCAAAGCAGGAGGCCTCATAGCTCAGGTCTCAGTTGACTTGAGGTCCACCTTTGCTACCACCAGAGGGTTTCAGTGTGATTCCAGTTAGTGATCATTTATAAAGAATGCTTATAAAAAGTAAGCCTTCCATCTTCCAAGGATAGGCATGCAGGTAGCTCCTCCGGGATGTTCTGAAACCAGATAGCGCACGGCCAAAAATGTCCCCCTTAAACATTTTAATGGAGACTTGAACTGCTGACAAAAGAGGTGCTGCTGGTGGCTTCTGAGCTGCTGGGCAGAGCCGCAGTTCCAGATGGCTGGTCTACAGGGCGTGCGGGCTCCGCCCTTCAATGCTGTAGGACGCGGGTCAGAGATCAAGGAAGGTCGGGTCCCAGGCAGAGCTCAGAGTGACTCTGGTGCTTGGAAGCGCTGAGGCAGATGCAGTAGCCGCGTAGGGTGTACATAAGTACCCGTGGGTGTTCTTCTGGTGTCGGACGGGGATTGGAGGTGAACATGTAGCCGGGTGTCTGCGACAGGGGTCCTGCCTCAAGCATGTTGTATCCCCCGCTGAAACGGTGTACCTTCCTTCCGAGGTCCACAACAAGTTCACCGCCAGAGTCCTACTCTCCAGCAAAGCAGAGGAAGGATTTTCTTTCTTTATGGCTGCCTTTTCAGCCTGGAATCTCTGAGCTGCAGGGAGGAAGGCAGAACATTATTAGTGGGGTGTAAAGTGGGAGGCGTCAGTAGACATGTCAAATGGGTGAAGGGTGCGTCCGGGCAGGACAGGGCAGATCTGCAGAGGTGGTTGGCTCAGCCGCTCTCGTTGGGCAGATATTTGGGCTGATGGTACATCTCAACCATGAAATCACCCATCCCAGCCCTGAAACCACCCATCACAGTCCTGAAATCACCCATCACAGTCCAGAAATCAACCATCTGAGCCCTGAAATCAACCATCAAAGCCCTGAAATCAACCGTCTGAGCCCTGAAATCAACCATCAAAGCCCTGAAATCAACCATCTGAGCCCTGAAATCAACCATCAAAGCCCTGAAATCAACCATCTGAGCCCTGAAATCAACCATCACAGCCCTGAAATCAACCATCTGAGCCCTGAAATCAACTATCAAAGCCCTGAAATCACCCATCACAGCCCTGAAATCAACCATCACAGCCCTGAAATCAACCATCGGAGCCCTGAAATCAACCATCAAAGCCCTGAAATCATCCATCTGAGCCCTGGAATCAACCATCACAGCCCTGAAATCAACCATCTGAGTCCTGAAATCAACCATCAAAGCCCTGAAATCACCCATCACAGCCCTGAAATCCCCATCACATTCCTGAAATCACCCATCTGAGCCCTGAAATCAACCATCAAAGCCCTGAAATCACCCATCACAGCCCTGAAATCACCCAATCACCACCCAGAAATCACCCATCACTGCGCTGTAATCCCCCACCACAGCCCTGAAATCACCCATGACAGCCTGAAATCACCCATCAAAGCCCTGAAATCAACCATCACAGCCCTGAAATCAATCATCTGAGCCCTGAAATCAACCATCAAAGCCCTGAAATCAACCATCTGAGCCCTGAAATCAACCATCACAGCCCTGAAATCAACCATCTGAGCCCTGAAATCAACCATCAAAGCCCTGAAATCACCCATCACAGCTCTGAAATCCCCCATCACAATCCTGAAATCACCCATCTGAGCCCTGAAATCAACCATCAAAGCCCTGAAATCACCCATCACAGCCCTGAAATCACCCAATCACCACCCAGAAGTCACCCACCACTGCCCTGTAATCCCCCACCACAGCCCTGAAATCACCCATCACAGCCCTGAAATCACCCATCCCAATCATGAAATAACCCATCACAGCCCTGAAATCACCCAATCATCACCCAGAAATCACCCACCACAGCCCTGTAATCCCCCACCACAGCCCTGAAATCACCCATCTCATCCCTGAAATCACAGCTCTGAAATCACCCATCACGATCCTGAAAAAATGTCTGAGTTCCTGAGGATTAATAAAGCTCCCCCAATTGTCAGCCTCTTCACAGCCGAGTGAGGAGATAGAAGGCTCCCTCTACTCCTGGTGGTGGTACAGTCCAGGTGCACCTCACTCTTCAGAGCCTAAAGCTCTGTTCAACGCCTGGATGGGAACCAAAGGCAGTCCTGGCAGATGCTGTCAGACCAGCTCCTATCATAAATGTAGCGTGCAAGCGAGCCTGACCAATGCAGGGGGGCTTGGGGTTGAGGGGTTCTCCCCCAAGAAAATGTTGAAATAACATTTAAAAATGTGGTGCTTTTTACAACTTTTTTATTATTGAACCTCACCCGATCATTGAATGGCTGAATGGCGACTGGAGACAGTGCTGCATTACTCAAAGAATGAATAGTTGAATGGTGGGGAGGGAGGGAGTGAATGAATTCAAGAATGAATGACAATCAATGCAGACTTTTATCTAAGTGGAGCAAATGGTCTTAATGAGAAGACCATGAGCAGGGAGCTCTGATTTCTACTTTTCCTTCTGCTTAAAACATCACCCTCCGCAAACACTACTATCACCAATCCTTGCCACACATACATGGCCCTGATGCATGTAACATGGTGTGCGGGTTTACGACTCCAAGAATTAAGCGCAGCGCATTAAGCATTGGCCCAAGATGAGAGAAAGAAAGAGATAACCATGTAGTAACCACCACAATTGGAAACCAAGGAACCTTGATTGTATCCCGGCGTCTATTTGGCCACATAGTGTAAGAATAGGCAATTACTTTTCCCAGTGCCTTCTATCCCTTCTTCATCACATGAGAGATCTAAAGCAAAACGCTATAATGTTACTCCATCTGTAGTAAGACCCTAGGGCACGTGTAGGGGTAAGAGACAGCGTACTGCCCTCGTGTTTCATTAATAGCATCATCCTCAGGGCGGTGTGGGGGGGAGTTGGACTCTTTCTTAATGCACGGCTAGAATCTGTCACTTCTAACAAGCGCCATTAATGCAATGGGATAGTTTAATATACTAAACGGAAATGTGCTGCTGCGTTCACATAAGAAAGAAATAGGCAGCTTTGAATGTTTTATGAGTGTTTATCTTGTATATACTGCACTCTTTGGCCACCAGGGCCGGACTGGCTACCGGGCGTTTTTTGCTGGGGTGGAAGGGTGGGGTCCAGGTTCACTGCAGAGGGGCTGATTTTGTTGCTGGGGAGCTGCCGGCGCTTCTAAATGAACAATGCAAAACAAATAGCTTTGAAGTGTACTTTTTTAAACATTTGTGGGGCATTGTGTAGGAAAGCTCAGTAGTCAGTCCGGCCCTGCTGGCCACGCGACGGCAGACACCGCCCTCCCCTCCCCCTAGAGCCCTGAAGGTCAGAGCTGCTTGTGGCTTCCTGCAGGAGACAGGAACAAACCACATGTCACAAACAAAGGTTTTTAAGCAAACCTGGTCCGACCGCCACACATTTGTTTTGTGTTGTTTATTTTGAAAGAACTGATGAACTGCAGGCAGGAAATGTGGCCGCCCGCGACAAAACCAGCCCCCGACCACAGTGAGATCATCCCCTCCCCCCCACCCCCACCCCTCAGCCTGACAGAGAAACACCTGGTGCCATGTAGTGCCAGTCTGGGCCTCTCTCTGCTCATGGACCAAATGAAACGTGGGGAACCTTCAATGGTCATGTAGATGTCATAGTGCCAATATCGGCAACACACCCCACCCGCAAACACAGCAATCTCCCAATAAAAGAAAACACACCAGACGCCTTGTTTGTGGAGAAACATTACTGCAGGTTTATTTGGATAAGAGTATATGCCAACATGGGGTCAACTTATGGGCAAATCCAAGGGCAGGCAGTGGAGACACCCCTAAGTTGCCCTGCCCACCTTAAGAGCCAAATTGCACAGTGGCCCTAACCAATCAGTGCTCACTATTTGGGGATTACCCCTTACCACATGTGGACTGCCAGTCCACCCATTTACTCACACCACTTAAGGGGGCAGAGTGAATCCAGGCAAGTCCCCAGTGGCTCAGGTTTACAACCACCCGCAGGACTAACGGGGTGCCGTTGTTTCTCCAGGGTCCTGCCACAAGGACTTCCTGGGCCTATTTGGCATTTGAACCCTTGTTGTGCTCCTGAAGAGGGTACCCCTATGCACCATACAGCCTCTGGATTGCCCTGTAACTCCGCCTGCAACACAAATGAACAAGTTAACAACCTACCTACTCCAACCAACCTCCAGTAGCCACACCAGGTAAGCGGTAGGGAGGGAAAAGGCATGAACGCTTGCACAAAAGAGAGCGCCAGGTGAGCGGGAGAGGTAAATATACCTGGCTCCCCGCCCACTCGTGCGCTGGAAATGACACAGGGTGCGCCGGACCTGGAGAGGGTTCAAAACACTAGAACGCATGTCGTGTGCCTTCATGTGGTACTAAGGTGGCCAACCTCCTATGGGCGCCCCCTTCCGTGGGCCCCCATAGGAGGTTGCAATGCAAACACTAGGAGTAGTAATGCCGCAGGGGTTGAAGGAAGGTGGTCCAAGCCCCCCTCCTGTGCAATAGCTAGGTTGAATACTGGGGGGGGGAGGGCGGCATAAGGTTATGATTCTACTCCCCTTGCATTGCATCATAGGGTAGTCCTGCCATGGCTTTGGGGAAACTGAACAGATCTTCCACAAGGGGGTTGGTGTTTCTCTCTCCTCGGGTACGGCTTTAGACCCTGTGTGCCCAATTCACAGAACTAACTTAAGACAAAATCCTAAACTTACTACCATTTTAGTATTCACATCAGGCACTTACTCATTTTGGTATTCACAGAAGTTAGGACTCCTAACTTTAGGACTCCTAAATGCCTTCTGTGAATACCGAAAGTCTTAAAGTTAGGATTTTTCTCAGTTTAAGAGTAGTAAAGTTAGGACTCCTAACTTCTGTGAATACCGAAATGAGTAAGTGCCTTCTGCGAATACCAAAATGGTAGTAAGTTTAGGATTTGGTCTTAAGTCAGTTCTGTGAATAGGGCCCCACGTGTCAGTCAGCTGCCACCTCCATCCAGCAAGGCTATAGGTATATTTGGGACTTTCTGAGCCCTTTGGAGCCTGTAGCTTTGGTGGTAGAACAACGTCTACAGATGCTGAGGCACTGGGGGGACAAGCGGGCAGGATAAGGCAGAAAAGTCATGCAAGCATTGGTAAAGCCAACCGACTTGATGTTGTTGGTTATAGTTATGTGACTGTCTGTATGTCACTCCCAGCTGTCATAGAAAGAAAGCCTGATAATGAAGCAATATCTTGGGATGCAAGGGTCGGGTAGATGCGAGTCTGCGTACTTTGCTAACAGGCTGCATTATCAGAGTTAATGCGTTCACTTAAAGGAGAGTGTTAAAACAACGGACTCAGGTGATAAAGTTGCAAGTGGTAAACTCAAAAGGCATGTAAAAGAAATATACCACAGTAGATACTTTTACCAACGGGCTAGTACTTACGTTGTATCGTTAAGAAAGTTTTTGTACGTATACGTCTTTACCTTGCGAACAAAACCTGTAAATCCAACAACATGTTATCATGACAGCAAAGTAAAAGAAAGAAGTGTTACAAGATAATTAGTGAATTGCTCTGTTTCATTATGGCAGGCTAAGGTATTCAAATAGTGAGTGCCTCCCAAACAAAAAAGCCATTAATTAGCAATAAAAATGTCATTCTATCCGTAAAGTCCATATACCAAAGAGCACCCATTGGTGTTCGTCTTAAAAAAATTGTTGTGCCCAATCACCAAATTCTAATGGTAAAACAAACAGGGCAACGTAACCATCCACAAAATTCCACACCCTTGATGTACAAACCCTCTGGGAAATGCAAATCATGAAGCGTCGCCCCCAAAGACCACTCTCTTAACTGTGGTTTACTTTTTCGAAGAATAAGTGTTATGTGGTCTCCCAGACAGCTAGAGTTGCCTGTAGTCAGGCTTAAAAGGGCAGCCCTGAGCCTCTCTGTGTATGGGGTTGGACGTTTATCTGTGTATTGGCATCAAACCCTCACACACTCATGATCGTGTATCGTGTACCCTTTCTCTAGGCGCTATTTCCATCCTGTAAGGAGTAAAGAGCAGTTGGAGAGTGGTCACTCTCGATGGGACATGGGACACATACCTGTTGGGGTGCTTGTATGTAGGAGTGAGGTTCAAAAGCCTGGAGAGCAAAGCTTTCTCAGTATAATTTTTATTTTACTACGTCTTAATAATTTTATGTTGTTGGATATTTAAATGTTATAATGATTAGGAAATGGAACAGTAAATGTCACATTTGCACTTTCCCTGCTTTTGCTTATATTGGAGGGGAATAGTAAATCCACCCCCTTCAAATAAATCTAACCTCTTCAAAGTCCAACAGTTTCCCTAATGTTTCTTAGATTGGCGTAGGAATAGTACATCTAACTCCTTCATTCCCTTCACATCCCCTACTATTGCTTAGATTAGAGTCTTAAAAGTAAATCTAACCCCTCCAACACCTAATTCTTGCCCTGTTTTTGCTTACGCGGGACTAGTAATAGTAAATCAGACCCCTTAAAGTCTAATACTTTCCCTACTGTTACTTGGATTGGAGTGGGAATAATAAATCTAACCCTTCCAAAGTCCAACTATCTCCCTATGGTTGCTCGCAACGTAGTGAGAATAGTTACTCTAGCCCTCCAAAGTCCAACACTTTTCCTGCTTTTGCTTACATTGCCGTGGGAATAGTAAATCTCACCTCTTGAAAATACAACCGTTTTCCCACTTTTACTTCAATTGGAGTTCGTCTTCTTTGTACTGCAAAACTTTTGACAGTGTTGTTTATTTTTTTTCCCTTTCTTTTCTTTAGTATTTCTATTATTCATAAAACATGTATTTTTTATTTTATTTTTTTAATTAAGTGGGATGTATGTTTTTGCTAATATGTTTGTTATTTGTAATTATTAAGTTACTGCTAATATTATAAATGTAGTTCTTTAAAATTGTATTTTTAGTATTTATGTATTTAGGTCACAATTTTTTTTAAACTACTTGTATTTGTTTCAATATTTTAATTAAGTTATATAAATGATTGGTTAAATATACGTTGACTATTTTCATTAAAGTTATTGTTATTATTTTTAATAGAATGATTTAAAAACAATGTCTATTGTATTTATATTTTTTAAATTATGTATATATATATATATATATTCACAGAAAAAACCATAGGTTATAGACCATATATAGTTAGGAATTAGCATTTACAAAACCTTGAAAATTCACTGAAAAAACCATAGGTTATAGACCATATATAGTTAGGAATTAGCATTTAGAAAACCTTATTTTACTCACACAAAACCATTGAAATTCCATATATAGTTAGTTGCACTAACTATATATCGCGCACCCGCAATCCACTGCTGATGATGTCACATATTACATCATTCATGACATGGTCAGTGACATCACTGATGACATCACTGATGACATCTCAAATGACATCACTGATGACATCACTGATGACATCTCGAATGACATCACTGATGACATCACTGATGACATCATCCAGTGACTGTGTGTTTCTGTAAAGTTTAAATATGTTTGATATATTGAAGAATGAGTGGATGTATAAGTGTCTGGATGAAGGATTTAGTAGGTGCGTGACTGACTGTATGAGTGAGTGAATAAATGTGTCGTACTAAATGCATGGGTTAGTGACTAAACTGTCTGAATGTGTGCTTCAGTATGTCTGTTGTTCTGTAAACTGCTGTATGTGTGGATCATTAGCTATACGAGAGGCTATATATGTTATTGATTGGTTGCCCAAGTATTTGTATGGGAGATTGAGTTTGTGTGGGGGTGGCTGGGAGGTGTGTGACTCTGTGCATAGATGTGTGAGCAGTTGATTCACTAGGTGTATGAGTTCAAGAGTGCATGTGGAAACAGCTACATGGGCGGTTGACTGTGTGCATGAGTGTATTGATGAGTGAATGGATATCTCAATGCTACATGTCATAGTAAGTACATATGTAAAACACAGTACATGTGAGAGTTGGCATATATAAATAACTGTGCATGAGAGCCACTGAATGTGTGAGTGGCTGTATGGATCATTGTGAACTTGTATCAGGGATTGTATAAGAGAGTAAATATGTGTTAGTATATGTTTGAATAAGTAAGGTGTGTATAACTGTATAGTTGAGGAAATGGAGGTGTGATTGATTCTTTGCATGACTGACTAGGTGTGTGAGTAACTCCATGGATGAGTGACAGTGTGTGAGTGTCTGTATACACTGAGTGTATCTAAGGTTATATTAGAGTCTGAAGAGGTTTATCGTATTAGCACAAGAATGATGTCAAATGAGATGTCATCAGTGATGTCATCAGTGATGTCATTTGAGATGTCATCAGTGATGTCATCAGTGATGTCACTGACCATGTCATGAATGATGTAATATGTGACATCATCAGCAGTGGATTGCGGGTGCGCGATATATAGTTAGTGCAACTAACTATATATGGAATTTCAATGGTTTTGTGTGAGTAAAATAAGGTTTTCTAAATGCTAATTCCTAACTATATATGGTCTATAACCTATGGTTTTTTCAGTGAATTTTCAAGGTTTTGTAAATGCTAATTCCTAACTATATATGGTCTATAACCTATGGTTTTTTTCTGTGAATTTCATTGGTTTTTTAACAGCTAATATCTGTAGCTGTAAAATGTATTCTTCTTTAAATCCAAAAATATATTTTATATGTTTATGAATAATTTTTTTTGTAAATTTTTTTTTTCTTCGTTCCCGCTTCGCGAATCGGGAAGCTTCCCGTTAGCTGACCTTGATGCCGCGAAATAGACCGCGAGCCGGTAAACGTTTCTTTACCGCAAGTGCCGCGTTAGAAAACAACATCGTGACGCCTCCCGTCCGCATGACGTTTCACGTTGTCGCGTGATACGTCATATGACGTGCTACGTTAGCGAACTGGTACGCGAAGCGAGTCGCAAAGCGCAGGTTTCTGGAAGCAAACCGGGAGGCCCTGCAAAGCGCTTAACGTAAACACAGCAAGTCATGTGACTTGGTAATAACACTTTTCATTGGTTCATTTCACTTTTGGTTTCCTAATGATGTAAGACTAGGTCATATAATCTAAAATGAACACTTTTGATTGGTTGAGAACTCTTGTTTTTCCCAAATGATGAAAATCCCTCCTTCTTTCCTCACTCTGACTTTCATCATTGTGAGAGAAAGACCCTTTGTGATCACTGAGCAATGGCTTCTTTAGTAGCTTCAGCTGGTGCTTCCCCACCACCTCCACCACATCCAAGGAAGAGTGGACCACCTGCTCAAGTTGTAATTCAACAAGAAGAAGAAGAAGAGGAACAGGAGGACGAGCACGAAGAGAGGCAGTTTTTGCCTGAGCAGCCCAGGACGTCTCACCGGAAAGAAAACTTCATTTGGTAATTTTTTTTAATTCCCAACGGTCAGAAAAAAGTAAATGCAAGATACGTAACTTGCCTTAT
Source organism: Lissotriton helveticus (assembly GCF_964261635.1). NCBI lineage: Eukaryota > Metazoa > Chordata > Amphibia > Caudata > Salamandridae > Lissotriton > Lissotriton helveticus. Next base: position 1,191,239,374 of record NC_136071.1, on the reverse strand, counting down.
ATGTCAAGATAGACTGTCCAGAGGGACCGACAAAAAATACAGTTTCGGAAACTACACAATGCATCGCCATATGACTAGGTGGCATCCTAACAACTACAGTGCTGCACAGTTTCGGAACGACCTAGATAATCTCCCTATTATGGCCAGAAGATCTGTTGTACCGGAAGTAACGGGACCAGAGGGCAGGGAGATGGTGCCAAATATACAAATGAGATTTGGTGATGTAAAACACATCTGCGCATTTTGCGATGGATTCATTTCCTACGGAGAAAAAAGCATCACTCTGATCAACAGAGCTATTGACTATCATATGCAAGTTTGTCCGAAACGCCCAAAATAATAAATACTTCTTTTTTTTGTTTTGTTGCTCCTGTTGAGCCCTTTACAATGAATCGTTTTCATTGCCCCCTCCAAGAAAAACCCAAAAAAATATAAAACTGTTCCGAAAAATTCAAAAACAGTAAAAAAATGTTCAGAAAAAAAAAAAAAAGTTCTTTTCAGAACTACCTCCCCGTTATTAAAAAATTGGTACAATATTTGGAACTGTGCCAACCTCTATTTCTCTTAGTTCGCTTCCTAGTTCGCTCGCTGGTACGCGAACCGGAAGCGAACCAAAAACAGTAAGTATAAGGGAAGGAAACAGACACTTATGTTAAAAGAAACACAGCTATAAGGGAGTAAACTAGAGATACCATTACCCGTAATCCACTGCTGATGATGTCACATATTACATCATTCATGACATGCTCAGTGACATCATCAGCAGAGGATTGCGGGTTTTTTGGCAACATGCCTTATCCACGGTTTAATAACGCTGCCTTTTGCTTTATATAAGTTTTCAAATTGTATGAAATATATACCAATAGGTCGTTATGAACCTTTAGGTAGTGCTTTTCTTCAGGAGGTCTGGTCGCTTCCATACACATACAGATGTTTCAAAGATGATCAAGAAGTTTATCTGAATGGAGAGGAATGCACTGAGACGCCAGATCATTCACTAATGTGTAGGCACATACAGTTACACGGTTCATGCAACAAACACCGACCAAATATGGCTTGCGTGTTGCAAGGCACGCCAGTTCCTGCTATCATCCCCACGTTCAAGTTGTTGGAAAATGGTAGTTATTTGATGCTCAATAATGAAGATTGTTCTGAGTTAATTAAAAGTATTCCTTTTATCGTAACAGTAAGTGAACGGGTTATTTGCTGCAGAAATGTTCTATTTCCTCCCACACATGAACATAGGGAGTTTTCAATCTGGCCACAAATACCAACCTTGGGACACGTTTCAACGGCATGGCAAGAATAAGAGCTCTTTTGTCTCAGAGAGAGGTGGCCTTGAGTTCGGCCCGTGAAACTTTCGTACTTCACATAGCGAACACCCATACAGAGGTGCACACCCTTTTCAATTAAGATTTGCCTTTCAATTTCAGCAACATGTTTCCGACTATCTTTAACGCATCCTCCACAAAGTCCCTGGCACACTTTTTTAAAGTTGTTACCAGTGGTCTCGTGACTTCATTTGAGAAAATCTTTGGAGTCATCCCTGCTTCCTTTCATTGTATTTTCTGCACTCTGGTTCGTAGATTGGCATTTTTACTTGCATTACCAGCGGACGCTCTTGTGCTTTTTTACATTTTTAAATATGGATGTCCCTCCTATGCAACCTCCGACCCTGGAGCTGCTGACACTGTTCCGCAATCGCATGCTAGAATATTATGGCACAATGCCGTTGGCGATATTAAGCACGGCATATGGATTATCTTTTCGGTTCTCCTACTTCACCTGTGTCCAGCCTGTATTTCACTGCCTGACCTGTGATTTCGATTGGGCCATTGATTTGTGTCTCTGCGGACCGGTTTCTCCTGACGTCGACTTTAATCAGCTGATGACTCCTATCATTACTCACGAGTTGGTTTGTCCTGGCGAAAGGATTATGGCTGTGGCATTGATGCATGGACTACTTGGTCCCTGGAATTTACTGGCGGCAGCACAGTCTTTCTTGGAACAGAGCTTTCTTGAAAACCCACCGAGCTGTCCTCTGATGGTGATAGAGGATCCGGTGCTGGGAGAGCACGTATGTTCTTTTCCGCTTTTAAATTGGATGGCTGAACTGTTTTCGGATGAAGACGGTGACTTCCTATTGGAGGCTGTTGCAGCTTATTTTGCATACACAGTTATGTCATAGACCTTTTTCATGTTTGATATGCTGAGTACTAGCATTTCATTGACAATTCATTGACTTATTTGTCAAGTTTTTATTATTTACCTTGCCTATTGGCTTAAGACTCGATAAAGTACTTGGCTGTTTTATTTTTCTTTAGCATTAAATTTTCCTAGTTTTTAATGCTTTACCTTGCGGACCGTCCACATATAAACTTGCAATCTGCTCTCATGAGATGGCACTTCTATTATCTTATTCAGTTCGTTTCCGGATCATGAGGAGGTGTCATCTAGGTCCTGGATATCTTTACACCGTGTTAAGTTAGCATGGGCTCATTACCGGTTTAAACGCCATTTTTCCTTTTTTGCAACTTCTGCACACGACACTTAGTTGTTGCTTTAGCTTTCCACCTAGTAGTTCATCGTGGTTTACATGAGAATAATATGTTATTGGTCTACTATCTGCTTTACTTGTTAAACTATATCTGTACAGCGAGTGCTAAAGTTTCAAGAACAACACGATACAGAATTGTTATGAGGTCTGATCTCCACGACTTCATACTCATAACATAAGTGCAACTTCTGCCAATTCTGGGCATGAGGCGGGTTTTATATTGCTTTGCCGAACACACATACACAACAGTTGATGCGGTTCACATGAAGAGAGAGCTGGTGTATGCTGATGTGATTCCTTCAAATCTAAGACACTAAAGTATGGGCACGCCCTAAACCAACACAAAGAGACCTTCTTAGCAAATAATATAATATGTGTATTAGGGAGGGTGAGATATAAGCAGCCGCGGGCCGTGGAGGGAGTTACGATGGGGCAGGGAGGCGGGGAGGGGGAGAAGCAGGGTGGAGCCCTCTCTACCTTGCCCCTCCCCCTCCCCGCCTCCCTGCCCCACCGTAACTCCCTCCACGGCCCGCGGCTGCTTATAAGTGTTGCTAACTCTTATTCATTTACAGCATGTTAACATACTGTCACCATTCGCTTTTTATGTACTAGTAACTATGCTGGTAATTTTGCTACTGATAATATGTGTACTTGTATTCTCCACCCTGCTTCTCCCCCTCCCCGCCTCCCTGCCTCACCGTAACTCCCTCCACGGCCCGCGGCTGCTTATAAGTGTTGCTAACTCTTATTCATTTACAGCATGTTAACATACTATCACCATTCACTTTTTATGTACTAGTAACTATGCTGGTAATTTTGCTACTGATAATATGTGTACTTTTATTATCTAAGGTACTACGCCTGAGAAGACGGCATTAGTAAATAAACATTTCAAATACACATCTGTTCTTCTTAACTCCATGTTCTGGTTTCTAAGAAATCTATAACGACCGACTGTTCATGAGTTCCACGTATCCTGAGGTACTATAAGTTCATATTCTGGATTGTCTAAACATTGAGAGTTTGTTATATCCAATGTGACACTGTACCTAGCTTGCTAAGGAGTTTTTGATTACTAACGTGAGTTTTGGGACACCCTAATTCGCCGAGGTTCCAATCCTCTGTCCACAGTTCTGTGTGAGAACAGAAACCCTGCGACAGGGGCACCCCCGACCCTTGCTGGAGCTTCATCACACTTGCGATACAACTCCAGCAATGCGCCACCTTTACGGCACAGATACATCACGCATCTGTGCTGTTTTTGCCCCATGATGCGCCGCATTGTAAATGCAGCACACCATAGGTGACGGAACAGCGGCACAAAATGACTAACACATCCCTGGTGATGCGCCAGTCATCATAAATGTATCCCTATGCTTCTTATCTTGTTAGAGATGAACCGCCATATGTATCATCAAAGTTATTTGCATTTCCTAAATAGCGAACTTTAAGGAATAAATAGCGATTCTTTACCATTCCTAGTTTGCGATGAGCTATTTGCTAATTAGCCGAATGTAGCCCAATGAAGCCCAATGTAGCCCAAAGATGGCCGCCAGACACACAAAAAAACAAATGTAGCCCAAATATCAGCCAGATGTAGCCCAACTATAGCCCAGTGACAGAATGACCAATCAGCTTCGCAAACCTCCGTTACGCGAAGCGGAGCGCTGTTACAGATATATATCTTTTTTTGAACGTTAATTTCTCAAAATCCACTGGAGCACATATATTGAGACCTAGCAAAGGCACATCGGGCTACCAGTCCCTAATATTTTACCAAGTTTCGTGCAAATCCATTCAGCCGTTCAATTATTATTATTATTTTTTTTTTTTGCCCCGCGGGGCCCTTTTAAAACCTCCACATCAAACCTAGGGGGTCAGCGAGGATCTACTATGCCCCCTTATAGTTATTTCCCCCTTTGTTTTGACCTCCTCTTGTCTCTCGATCCTACCGAGAGACAAGATGGCGGCCGCTACGGACTGTTTGGAATGTTGACAGACGCCGGAGAACCAATCAGCTTCGCTTCACAAAGCTCCGTTGCGCGAAAAGTCCGCGAACCAGTGCGCTGCCCGGTCCGCTGTTACAGATATATATCTTTTTTTAAACGTTAATTTCTCAAAATCCACTGGAGCACATATATTGAGACCTACAAAAGGCACATCGGGCTACCAGTCCCTACAATTTTGCCAAGTTTCGTGCAAATCCATTCAGCCGTTCGGGCTAAAAGTGAGGCCAACCGCCCTATGGAAAACTCAATGTTAAAAACACGTTTTGGGACCCCCCTTTTTTCTCGGCCCCCACTGGACGAACCCCCCCCAAATTTTCAAGGGCTGCTCAGAAACAAAATGTGCCATTTTCCTGAAAATTTCAGCCAATTCCGTCCACAAACGCCTAAGTTATTAGACATAGAATTTTCAAAAAACCCATAGAGAAAAAATCCTAACTATATATACCTACTGGCGACCGCCAGTAGGTAATATATATATATATATATATATATATATATGAACCCAATCCTGTGTTCACAATCCTTTCGAAAAACAGGCACCGACTCCGTGGGATTCAAATCAAGGGTCTTTATTTGCAAGAAAAAACGATCAGATGCGTTTCGGCGGACAGTTTGCCTTGCTCACTACATCTGAGTTCACCAAGTGCATGTACAACATTTATAGTGGCTACTGATAACCCATTGGTTCATTCGAAAACGACAAAACTGACTTGTGACACAGTGATAGACATGGAAGATGATTTTGTTTGTTTGCAAAGTCATATATTGCCAAAATACCACAAAAAGTATAAAATGCATTTGTTTTCGTTTTGAATCATTTTTGGTTTTTAATTAAGTTATATAAATTATTGGTTAAATATACGTTGACTATTTTACATTAAAGTTATTGTTAATATTTTTAATAGAATGATTTAAAAACAATGTCTATTGTATTTATATTTTTTAAATTATATATATAATATATATATATATATCTTACTAAAACCAGTCATTTTTAAAAATAGAAATATTTAGCAGTTTAATATTTTAAACAAATTATATATATTGGTATAAATATGAACGTTGAATATACTTAACTTATTTCTTTTGACATTCTGTTCCACAACACTTTTGACTCAATATACTACAATGTATATAAGTAAAATATTTTTTTAGACAACATTTGTATCAGGATATTCTGTTATGTCAATATTGTTGCTCTCGATATTCTGTTGCACAGCCCGCGGAGAAACCCAAGTCCATTTCCCAGTGTGCAACAGCGTGGCTTTCCCCAAAGAAGGACCTAGTGCTTAATGTGTGACGGTGGTTGCAAGTGGCGCTCATGGGCACTCATTTTTGTGCTTTAGGACTCATTTCATCAGGGCTTGACCCTGAGCAAGAGACAAGAAAAGGCATAAAAACAAGATAGAAGTAGGAAAGGAAAAGAAAGAGAGGAAAACAGTGACATAGGGAAAGGGAAACAGCAGGGATGCAATTGACAAACAGGAGTGACATAAAAAAATGGGACGCGGAAGGTGGTGAAAGGAGGAGTCATGAGAAGGGGTGGGTGGAATTTGCGTAATCGCCTTATGCAAATCTCCGCGAACACGCAGAAATTCCGCGAACTCGCAGAATTGCTTGTTCGTGATGCTTTTTCCCTGTTCGCAATCGCTGTTTGTGTGCTCGGGGGAAATATCTTGCGAATACGCATATTGTGATCACAAACAAGTGGAACATTTTGCAAAGTCACGGAACGCAGAATTTTGGGCAATTTCGCGTTCTACGCGGAACGCGAAATTACCCAAATTCTGCAAGCGGAACAGAAATTACCGCCAAGGCCTAGTCATGAGGTGCCATCAAAACTGCACAGCACTGATACCGGTAACCCCGGCGTTCAGCAGTAGCAGCAAGTTTCTAAGAAATATTTGAGCCACTGCTCTTATTTTTCAAATTTCTTTTTTTTTTTTACAAATGTATCTTTACAGTGGGTACCCCTTAGGTTCCCTGTTCATACGGTCTGGTTACCTTGGGGAGATGTCAGTGGTCACCTGGTCATAACAAACAGTAACCTCAAACCATTAAGACTTCCAGCTCCAGTGCTTTAAGGGGGCAGTGAGAAGGCTCTTCTGGCCGACGGACCATTTGTAGGACATGAGTAATGCAAGGGTCCCACCCTAATATTGGAGTCATCATAAACTATAGGGCTCTTGAAATGGACCCAGTTGAAACCCCCAAAACAGCTGTGAAAGAAGCAGGGAGATCGAACGAGAAGCGTGCTTTCTGTCAACAGCGTAGGGATTTGGGTAGAGTGAAAAGGCTGAGGTGTAGGGATACAAAGGATGGTAGTGTTCCGCGTCCTGCCGCAGATACAGGATGGATCTGAGCAGCAGACTCTCATTGCCAGCCAGGGCCGGACTGGCCATAGCGGGCACCGGGCAATCCCCCGGTGTGCCGCACCGGTGGGGGCCGGTTTAGGGCCCCTGGGGGCCATTTTTGTTACAGGGCTGTTTTTGCAGCATAACTGCAAAATCGGCCCTGTACCAAAATCAGCCGAAAACGGCCCCGGCAAAGAGCTCGACGGCACCTCCAACACCCCCCCCTGCCCGGCCCCAGTGGGGAGGGGGGGGGGCGGTCGAGCACTTTGCCATGGCCGGTTGTGGTTCCCAGTCCGGCCCTGTTGCCAGCTGCCTTAAGACTTGGTAATAGACATGTTGAGGCAGGAAGCGTGGGTCCGTCTGCAGAATCAGCTAGATGTTTTCCTTTCTCTTAGTCCAGATAATGAGAATTGCGGTGCGAGTGCATGGCTGGGTGACTCGTGCAGTGCCAGACCGCCAGAATTACACTCATTTTAAATGACTTAGCTAAAAGATATTAATGTAATATAATATGATATAATATATAATATAATATAATGTAATATAATATAATATAGTGTAGTATATTATAATATATTATAATATAATATACTATACTATAATATTGTACAGTATTTTATAATATATTATACAATACTGTATTATAATATAATGTAATATAATATGATACAATACAATATAGTATACTATGATGTGCTGTAATATAATATATTTTATATTATAGTATAATATATTATAATATAAGATAACACAATATAATATATGATATAATATGGTATAGTATAATATAATATAATATAACGTAATATGATATAGTATAATATAATATAATATAATATAATATAATATAATATAATATAAGATAATATAGTATAATACAATATAATTGCTTTAGGACATGCTTCATCTCAGAAGTCACCTATTTATTGAACGCTCTGCAGTACCTGGGTGAGATTAGACTGTCTGTGGAGCTGAGAAAGTCCTGTCTGGATGAGGCCTCCCAGCTCTTTATCTTACTATCGCAAGGGAGCTGTAATTCCAGACTGCAAAGAAGGGCTAGCCTAGAAGGATTTAGAAGATATCCCTCTAGTTTCTCCCTGTTTTGTGGCTCAGCTCTGACGTCATCAACGATTTCAGGGTGACGGGGTTATTTGGTACTTATGAGCACTTTTCTGTGCCCTGACATGCAGTCCAATCAAGGAGTCAGCTGGCAATAAACGTCACCTCGGATAGAAAAAGAAGAAGGACTTCCGAGCCCCCAAGACCTGGGAGACTTAGGGCCTGATTCTGATGCGGGTTGGAAAGCTTCCTGACCGAATCAGTGTGGAAATGGTTTCCAACCCACTCTGATCAAGAGAGTCCGACCGACGGAGTACGATGTATCCGGATGCTTCCAGAGACGATTTGGTTGGACTCCCATTGACTTCAAAGGGAGTATATGTTCCTAACCGCATCATAATTGGGCCCTGGGTCGGGAAGACACGTTCCTGATCCGATTTGGAAGGAGTAAATGCTGTTAGGAGGCCTTCCTAACCGCATCAGAATCAGGCCCTATGTGGGAATGCTTTCCTAACCGCATCAGAATCAGGCCCCTAGCTGTAAAGCAAGGGCAACACCACAAAAAGTCAACAAAATCCACCGGGCGGGAAAAAACGAGGCTCAGGGGGGCGACGTCTGCTGACGGAGCACGACACAACAAAACACAAGAGGCAACCCTTGTCCTTCCCAAAGAGAGCCTCCAGGCTAGAAGAATGACACCGAAGGACAACCACAGCGAGAACCACATGAGCATCAGCATCATGTGACGCCATCCAGTGACGAGAAAGGCACTTTCTGATCTCACTGTCATAGAATACAAACCATGAATGCGGAAAAACTAGTATTTTTAAAACAGCATTGAAAAAGGAAGATAATGTTGTAACAAAAGAGAAGCAAACTGGAGCATATGTCAGCCAAGCTCCCTGACCTCAGGAGTATGAGCCATGTACTTGTTAGCTTGAAATACTAATGTCTCCTTCTCATCGTCGAGGCTTTCTCCAGCACTCATGTTTCTCACCCACTTCACTGTTTCCACATGTTCTGCAAGCAGCCTTTCTGGTCTGACAGTTGAAAGCCCTCTGCTCCACCAGAGATGTCACTAATGTTTGGGGGTTTCATTCCTTTTCCCACACTTGCGGGCCTATTACGATGGCGGGCGGGAAACGGGACCGACCGCCATAGGTGCCGCGGTCCCGCCATGGAAATTAGGATGCCACGGTGGCGGTGGCATCCTGCATATATTGCATTGTGGCGGGCGGTGCTGTAAGCAACACCCGCCACAATGCAATATATGCATGTTGTGCAGTTGCATGCACAACGTGGCAGGCACCGTGCAGTGCCTGCCATATTGTGCATGCAAATGGAGGGGGTACCATGGGTATCCCCCAAGTGCACCCCCAACCCCCCCAACCCCAGGGGGCCCACAACGGGCCCCCGAAAGTAAACTCTGCCTGGCTTACCATGGCGGGCTCTCCACCATGGAAAGCCCTGCACCGCTGCCCATCCTAATATGGATGGCGGTGTCTTGCAGACACCGCCACAAAATTAGAGCCCTTTTCCGCCCGGTCGCCCGTCCGACCGTAAGAAAACCAGCAGATGGTCTTTCCATCCGCCGGGTTCCCCACCGCCATCGTAATTTTACGGGTGGAATGGGAGACGGGCGGTGGTGAATGGCGGGCGGATCGCCACCGACACACGGGCGGTGGCTATCCGCCCGCCATCCAAATAGACCCCTTGATGCGTCAGTTCCTTCATTTTGGTGAAATGTTCTCAGATCTTGTCTTTTCTATTCACACTTGTTCTGTGGTGCCCCCACTTCTTCTACACTGTCCGGCATGTGCTTTACGCCTTTACCAATGTTTGCTTCCTCTGTCAGAGCTGGACTTTGGGAGAGTAACTTTTCTACACATCACCGAACCACCTGACCCCTCCTACCAGTGACAGCGCCAGATTCAAGTGCATGTTTATTTAATGCTGTTTTATATAGCGCAAACTTTACCCAAAGGTGTCAGCGTTAGGTTAGAACAGGAGTAAAATACATATTTACCAGGTTGACCTCATTTGGGTGCTAGATGGCCGTAATGGTCAAGAAGTGGGTTGAATAATTCCAGGAAGTGCCTTTGGAAGAGGAGAGTTTTAAGATCTGTTTTGAAGGTCCGGATAGAGGTGGTGGTTCGAAGGGATGGAGGGAGTGAGTTCCAGATTCTGGTCGCATTACAGAGAGGATTGAGACATGAATCTTTCCCTTTTGAAGGTAGGAGGTTGGAGCAGTAAGTGTTCGGCATTGAGTGAAGGTCTAGAGCCTCCTGAGATTTAGAGTGTATTAGCCTGATAGCGTGGGATGGAGGTGTCACGCCTTTGTGGGTGATGCGGGCAGTCTTGTAAATTGACCTTACTTCAATAGGAATAGACAGCAGTATGGGTGTGATGTCTTCATTTCTTTTAGCCCCATGTACGAAGAGAGCTGCTGATTGGAGGATGGATTTTAGAGGGCAGAGGTGGGATTTGGGGAGGCCAGCATGGAGAAAGTTGCAGTAGTCCAATCTGGAAAGACGTGGTAGCTCTCACAACCCTGTAGTACAAACAGTCACTTTTTATGTTTTTTCCCAGAACATTTCCATATAATTTATGCTTCTCAAGAAGAATATTTTTCTCCCAAATGTTCTTGTAGTTTTTATAACACAGATTGAAAATGTCTGGTTGTTTGTCATCTCTGATGCCGCTCCCTTCTGTTAGTTGTGGTAGCTTTTGTAAACTCTTCTTCCTTCAATACCCAAATAATGCAGCAACATTTGTTTGTGTTTGGGTGAACCATTACCTTCCCCAACCAGAGATACATAGGATTGAAACAGTTGTACCCACTGCTTGCAGGGTGACATCACTTCCCCTGTATCACTGAAGACGGGAGGGTATGAGAACTTACTGAAAGCTGCCTCAAGAGATGAGTGTTCCTTAGCTAAGAAGGGGTCTATGCAGAGATGGATGCTCTAGTTTGCTTACATTGATCAGCAAGGATAACACAGAAAGTAGGGGAAAGTGCTCTCTTCTGGACTCTACACCATAGACAGGAAGTGTGGGGGAGGGGTTTAAGACTTGCAGTGTAGAACGGTGTGAAGATCCTTGGGTCTTCTGTGCTCCAGAGCCTGGAGAGTGGTCAGGAGCCCGTGTACGGAACAGACGTTGCAGGAAGTGCAGGATGTGCACAGATGCTGGAAGCACGCGCTCCCCACACAGAAGACGTGAAGGCAGATACGAATGTCCGCAGCGGGCCTGGACATCCTGCAGAGTCGCAACATGGTGGTTCCACAGACCCCAGAGGTCCACGAGCCTGGAGGATCGCTGGAGCAGACCCTGAGGTCAAGACGCAGCAGGTCATAGCACTGCACAGAGTACCGCTGAGGAAGAGCATGGAAGCAAGACGAGGGCGCTGGTCAGGAGCATCTCCTCGGATGTGCAGTCAGGCACTTAACAGACCTCCACCAGTGCGGGCCCCTTGTACACATCAGAGGAGGTGAGACAGCTGCTGGTAGGACCTGTTCAGGTAACTAAGTCCTTGTAGAAATCAGAGGAGGTGAAACAATTGCTGGTAACATCTGTCAAGGTAACTCACTCCGTGTACAAATCAGAGGAGGTGAGAAAATTGCTTGTACCACCTGCTCAGAAGATATTATTGTTGCACAAGTACCAAGGCAATCTGAGAGCAGAAGGTACCTCGGAGGCTATGAGGAAGTACTAGGCCTGGGTGGTAAATTCCGTTCCGCTCATGGAATTTGGGTAATTTTGCATTCCACGGAGAACGCGGTATTGCCAAACATTCTGCAATCCGTGGCTTCATGGAATTTTTTGCTTGTTCGCGCTTTCAAAATGCTTGTTTGCGAGATATTTCTACCTGAGCACGCAAACAGCGTTCGTGAACAGGAAAAAAGCATCGCTAACAGGCGGGACAAGCAATTCTGTGTGTTCACTGAACTTTTGAGTGCTCGCTGAGATTTTTTACCGTTTTGCCGAATTTGCATAGCACGACTATGCAAATTCCCTCCTCCCCTAGGAAGTACACAAGGCTAGTGATGAAGAGCATCTGCCCCCTGCGCATCCAGAAGACTCGTTCCCATCTTAAATTCAAAGTGCAGGGCTGAAGTAGGTGTGGATATAAGATTTACTCCTCTACTGCTCCTCACTAGGGCCTGTCATGACTGAGAACCTAATGTGCAGGAATAGAAGATACAAGGTCCAACAAATAACTGCTGAAATCAGAACAAACAGAAATACATAAATGCACAAAGATGCAAGTGAGCCAGGGCCATCCTGACAGCACCGTGCCATGTTTCAGCACATATTCCATCTGCTTACATAGAAACTTGAGGAAGGGTGATCGCGAATCCCACTAGAGGAAAGAAAGAATCCACAACACTCCTTCATCCGAAGAAGGAAACTAGAAGGTCCCCAGACCGTAGTTAGACCTGTGAGGATGGAGGCATCTGGCTGAGCAATAGAGGAGAAGAGTTCCCTCGAAGGAGGCGCCAGAGAAAGAGGGACCAGCCTCCACCGCCCTTGTCTTTGGCTTCCTTCTCAGTGTTTGTAACAGCACTGACCACCACTTTCAGCGAATGCCTCAAAGACATGGATTGCAATGGGTAAAAACTGTAAAGTCGCAACGGTAAGAAGAAGAGTTCAGGTAGACGGTAATGTCGATCAGTAGCAGCGCCCCCCCCAGCGCCTTGAGACCCTCACAGGTTTGTAGTGCGCTTTACAAATGTAATGATTGATTGATTGATTGGTCATTGCCGCCTGCTCAGTTAGGTAAGGCCTTCATGACTCGATAAGCTACTGTCATCCAGCCTGACCATCCAGAGCGGGTTCAACCATCCTCTGGGCCTCTCGAAAGGAAACAACCACAGAAGACAGACACCCCATCACTTCATGGGTCATGAGAGGAAGGAGGACAACATATCTTGAAAAAGCAGGAGCTGCAATAATCACATGACAGCTGACTCAAGAGAGCCGGTCCAGGAAGAGGTAAGTCCCTGAGGGCAGGTGATCCTTCTGAGAGTCTTGGAAGGCAAGGGCGTGGCTCCTATGTCCAACAAGTAAGGTGAGAAGATGCCCATCAAGCAAATCCAGCGTCTCCTGAAACAAAAGTAGCTATACCAAAGGGGATGATGGACGGAGCGTTTGAGCGAATCAAGCACTCGCCCCCAGTCAACTGATCTGGGTTTAATCCATCACCGTTCTATAGCCCACTCCGCCATCTCAGACATGTCCATATGCAAATCAGTCTGACTCTGTGCCTCATGGGAACAGTCCAGCCTGAACTGCCAAGCCATGTCTTCCCTGGACCGGAAACAAGCATCCTGGGACCAGTTTCTGGCTATTCAGCCATCATCAGACAGGCTAGCTTGAATCCAGTGGCAAAGTGAGTAGGGCAGATACAGTCCACAAAATTACCCTGATTTCTATTTTTCAAGACAGAGCCTTCTACCCCTGATCAGCAGCATGTAAACATGGAGGCTACACCACTCTGCAGGCACCAGATCATCTCTGACCATGGACGTCATCGCGAGGCTCCATATAGTTGCCATAGGCATTCTTACCGAAATGCTCTTGCTGTTATTCTCCAATATATACGCTTTGAAAACAGCCCTGGACTTGTCATTCATGAAGGTTTGTCAAACACTCAACACATGAGAGAGCACAACAGCAGCAGGTCCCCAAACATAAATATTAAAGACAGAAAGTGGCTTCATCTGAAGGGTACCTGAAAAGGCACTCCATGAATAAATGGGGCATCCCCAAGGCTTACAGACAATCTTTCTCATCAGCATCCAGTGCAGGGTTATATAGAAGACAACATTTCAACAGCACGGGTAGACCTTCCCTGGAGCTCCCACAGCCTGTGGGTGGCAGAGGGCTGCCTTTTCTGCCCTGGTGCCCACACACCCTCCTGCTGCCAGCAGAGTAGTTGCCCTTCCTTGCCATCTGCACATTTCTTTCACCAGGACCAGGTCCTGACCCCAAACCAGTCTTTCAATGGCACTGTGTCTGTCCCTACATATGTGATGCTCTGGACCTGCTCACGTTGAACGTTCAGGGTATTTTTTTCTCGTGTAATGCAGCATGCATTATCTGGTGTAATGTATTATCCAAGTTACCTCTGGTCCAAACCAAGCCTGCTAAGGTCCCCATATTGTTCACATTTGTGTAAGCATCCCAGAACTTTAAACATGGGGGTTTCAGCAATCATGCATCTATTTATTGCACAAAGTCACCCACCCAGGCATCCAGGTCCACAGCCCTTGAAGACTATGCTATGGCTGGTTGAGTGAGTGAGGACAAAGTCTGAATATAGAAGACATTTCATGGAACAGTAGCATCTTTGCCTTCTACAATGTGCCATAGAGGCCATTCCTGTTTAAGTGGGACTGATCAACCAAGGACTTTTGATAGAGACCTAGAAATATTGGTCTAGCATGTCTGAACAAATGAACACCAGGGGCTAGATGCAGGTAATTTAGATTTCCCGATTAGAAAATACCAAATTTTACTGATTCGTTATTTTTTTCGAATCGGTAAATGCAATGTAGGTAATTATTCGGTAAAAAATACCGAATCGGTAAGATTCGGTATTTGAATCGGTAATTACCGATTCGGTAAATACCGAAAAATTCAAGGGTGGCAGGGTGTCACTTTGACACCCTGCTGCACCTCTGATTAGTGCTGGTGTTCACATGTGGCATACATACATGCCCTAAGGGCATGTATGTCTGTTACATGGCACAGGTGTAAATGCACATTTATGCATTTACATAGGAATTCCTTATTTACCACCAACTTCTAGTTGGTGGTAAATAACGAATCCTAAAATGGGAAAAGCACTCATTTGAGTGCTCCCTACATTTCAGATTCGGTAATTTACCGATTCGGTATTTTTAAGAATCTGTAATTTACCGAATTCTTAAATACCGATTCGGTAAATTACTGAATCTGAAATGTAGCCACCTACATATGAAAAGCCTAATTCCGGTCGGTAACGGCCGAAATTCGTTTATTTCAGTTGTTACCGACCGGAATTAGGCTTCCTACATCTGGCCCCAGATTGTGTGAGGAAAAGATGTATCCAGTGATCAGTCCCAGGGGCATAATAAGGACTTCCTCTGCATTTACCACATTTTGTTCCAGATGTAATATGTGTTGTAACTACGGTCAATGTTCACCCCATTCCCTGTTTCCCCTTTCACCCCTCCCTCCTCCTTCCTTGCATGTTGGTACATTCCATTCTGACAGCCAGGCGCCCGCTCTGGAATGTTGACAGAGCGGACCGGCGTCCTGGTTAACAAGCTGACGGCTTTCTGATGTGAGTTACTAACTAATAAAGAAACATAATTAGACCCTTGTGTCCCTCATCACTACATTTCTTGGCGACGAGGAGAAGGAAACTGGGCCAGGGACAGTCATTGCCGTTTCCCTGGAATTGATTTATGCTTGTTGACGGAGGAAGTTAAACGTAGCCGGTGAAACTAAGGATGAAGCGAGTGACCGATGCTGGGTGTCACCAACTGCTGTTTAAGCCTCACAAGTAAGGAGGTTAGGAATGACATTTGCGAGGAAATAACTTTGAAGGGTTGGTTACATTATCGGTTGCCAGGTCGGGCATCGCGTTGCCTGTGAACGAAACTTAAGCGTCAGGGGTGGTGTGTCATCGTTCATACTGGTGTGCCGGGTCGGGCACATACCGCGAACTTGAAGGGAGAGCTCAAGTCATGCAGCTTCACTGAAACCAGCTAATTTTCAAGTTGTTTGAGGGGCGATTAGCGGAACCATCTTTACTGCGTTCCTGCTGTGAGGCGCCCTGTATTCATCACCGGGAATTGTTCTCCGGCGCATTCAAACTACCGACGCTCTTGGGGGAATCCTCGGCTTTACAGGAAGCTTTCAAGCGCGCATTAACCAACGGCGCTGCCTGAAACATAGCGCGAGGCAGAGCGCTTACTGAAACATAGCGCGAGGCATAGCCCTTACCGGTATCTTCGCTCAGGGATATGTGGTGACTCAGTGGACTCTTGTTCGTCTCTCGCTCTCATGTGGGAACTTGGAAGGGCAGTGTTGTGGAGTTGAGAGAGGCAGCAGCTATTGGAGTGCACGCCCGTATACCTCAGCTCCAGAGCGGCCTCTTCCTGACAGGGATTATTTCGAGGGGAAGCTTCGCTACAGGAAGTTCCCGCCAGTTGGAGGGAAAGCAGGCAACCTCATTGGACTAAACTTATCGACCTTGGAAGCAGAAAGAGGACTGCATAAACCTCTGTGTTAATTGCATTCCCCCCAGTGTACACATTTTCAGTGGCAATATATAGGAAAGTGTGGTTTTTTCTTATGTTTTTAGGCGGAAACAAGTGTGTTATTCAGCTTAGAAACACAGCAACAAGTGGCATAGAGTCATTTTCACGTTTTTAGTGTATTGTTGTTTGTTTTTTCTTCATTGAGAAAAGTTAGAAATACAAGTATTTTGAGAACTTTATGGCAATGGCAGGAGCAGGAATGAGCCAACCCCCACCTTTTCTTAATGAATTAGGAGAACCAGTAATCCCTTGGAGAAGGTGGGAAGGTATCTTCAAATCTTACTTAATAGCAATTGGAGGCAGCAACTACACTAATATACGCAAACAACACATATTGCTACATAATTTGGGCACACATGGGAGGAAAATATATGAAGATATAACTGGGAGATTTATTGAGGATGAGCAAGAGGAAGTGGAGGAAGGTGTCAATGTATATGAAAGTACGCTAAGAGAATTAGCGGCTCATTTTAAGGAGAAGATAAATGTGGTTATGGAAAGACATAAGTTTTTTAAGAGAGTTCAGAAGAGGGAGGAGAAAGTGAGTAATTATATAGCTGTGTTGAGAGGTTTGTCAGCCACATGTGAGTTTGGTCAACTCACAGACTCTCTAATAAGAGACCAGTTGGTGAGGTGCACCAATGAAACCAAGATACAAGAGGAATTACTTACCAAGAACCCCAATCTTGAGGAAGCAATAAACATAGCTAAAGGTTTAGAGCACACAGCACGTTGCATGAAGGAAATGAGAGTTACAGAGGGTACAAACAGAGAGAGCAAAGTTAGTACTGAGGGTGAAACGGTTTGTAAAGTAGGGGACAAGAGTAAAGAGGTTAATCGAAGCAAGCCCAGTACCACAGTGTGTTATAAATGTGGCAGTCCAAATCATTTGGCAAATAACTGGAAGTGTCCTGCAAGGAATGTACAGTGCAGAAAGTGCAACAGGTGGGGGCATTTTTCCAAAGTATGTAAGGCACCTGGCAGAGCAGTGCATGTTATCGAGGAGACACCCCAGGAAGAGGGAAGAGAAAAATCGTACATTTTTCAGGTGGGGGATGAGGAAGATAATAATGATGATGTTTACCCCAAATGTGATGTCTTACTTGACGGAGTGATGTTTAGTATGTATGCTGATTCGTGCTCCCCTTATACTTTAGTGGATAAGAAAGTGTTTGAAGATAAGTTTGCTAATCATCCTGTAAAATTGTTGCCACCAGACATTAGTCCCAAAGGTTACAACAAAGGGAAGATCTCCCTTGAGGGAATGGTAACCATGAGAATCTCATTTAAAGATAGGCACGCAGTAGGAAAGGTGTATGTTTCCACGAGAGGCTCGACCCTATTGAGCTGGAAACATCAGAGGCAGTTGGGAATCATACTTGATCCAAACAACAAAGAGCAGGTATTGTTAATTGACCCAGAAGGTATATCAGAGAATCTCACTAATGAGTTTAAGGAAGTGTTCAGTGATGGATTGGGGGTATTTAAGAATTACATGCATAAGATTGTGCTAAAGGAGGGGGCGGTGCCTGTAGTGCACAAGACCAGGTCTATACCTTTGCGCATGAGAGACCCTCTCCAGCAGGAGCTTCTGAGGCTGGTTAAGGAGGGAGTCATCACAGAAATTGAGAGTTCAGCCTGGTTGGCCCCGATTGTCATCATGGCCAAAGATAAAGGGAACAGCATAAGACTCTGTGTAGACCTGAGGGACCTCAATGCGAATATTCTTGTGGACAGGTTCCCTCTTCCCAGGATAGGGGAAATGCTAAGCACGATCAGGGGTGCCAAGTATTTTAGCGTGCTTGACCTATCCTCCGCCTATTACCAAATCAAGCTTCACCCGGACTCCCAGATACTGACAGCGTTCACCACCCCATTTGGAAATTTCAAGTTTCAGAGAATGCCTTTCGGATTGGCATCGGCAGCTGCTGCTTTCCAAAGAGTCATGCAACATGTGTTAAAAGACTGTAGGAACACCATCTGTTTCCAGGATGACATCCTGATTTTTGGAGGTTGCGAAGAGGAACACAATGAAATGGCTAGAAGAGTGTTGGAAAAGTTGAAAGAGGTGGGCTTCACCACGAAGCCTTCAAAATGCAAACTAGGAGTAAGTTCGGTGGATTACCTGGGACACACTCTATCTGAAGATGGCATCAAACCCAAACATGACTTAGTGAAGGCAGTGGAGGATGCTCCCATTCCCAAGAGCAAAGAGGACATACTGTCCTTCCTAGGTCTTGCAGAATACATGGCTAAATTTATTAAGGATTTTGCTATGGTGTCGCAACCATTAAGAGACTTGATAAAGAAGGACAGTGTTTTTGAATGGGGAAAAGACCAGGAGGTGTCCATGAAGAGCATAAAGAAGGCTATCATTGAAGCCCCGTATATAGGGAAGTTTGATCCCAATGGTGTAACCATCATATCTACGGACGCCAGCAACAAAGGCATAGGGGCAACGCTTGCACAGAGAGAGGGCAACCAGATGAACGTGGTAGCCTTCGCATCAAGAACCCTCACAGTATCGGAGAAGAATTACTCCACCATAGAGAAAGAGGCCCTAGCTGTCTATTGGGCCATCTGTCACTACAAGTTTTTCATTTGGGGTATTCCGTTTGAAGTGCAAACCGACCATAAACCCCTGGTCTCACTGTTCACCAAGAAGGATATGGAAAGCATGACACCTAGGATAGCTAAATGGGCAGTGGGACTACAAGCTTACAACTTCAAGGTCTCCTATATACCTGGACAACAAAATAGAGTTGCTGACTTCCTATCAAGAGCACCTGCAGACGGAGAGGAGGTTGAGGAAATGAAGAGTAGCTCGATCTTGGAAGTGGACTAGCGGCAGTGGAAAAAGCGTCATGGGAAACCCAGATGGAACGAGGTGATGTCATGAAGAAGGTGAAGAGGTATATACTATCTGGATGGCCCAAGAAATGCAAAGACATGGAGACAGAGATCCAGCCGTATTGGAACGTGAGGGAGGATCTATCTGTGGAAGGTGACCTAATACTGAAATCAGGGAAAGTGGTCCCACCAGAAGCATTAAGAAGTAAGGTAGTGGAGCTGGCTCACGAGGGACATCTAGGCAGAAGCTTGTGCAAAGCCAGACTTCGTGCTGACTACTGGTTTCCTACCATGGACAGAGAAATGGAGGACAAGGTGCGTGACTGTTATGCGTGTGCCCTGAGTGACAAATCCAAGATCACGAGGAGGGCACCTTTGTCACCAGTTGAAGTTCCGGAGGTTCCTTGGAGCAAGTTAGGCTTCGACATAGCGGGTCCTATCCATGGCAAAGGGCCTCAAGACAAGTACTTATTGGTCCTAGTTGACTACTTTTCAAGCTGGATTACCTGCAAGACTGTTCACAATGTGAGCACCAAAGTCATAGTGGGTTTCTTGAAAGAGGTGTTCACACTAGAAGGCATACCCTCAACACTGGTGACAGACAATGGCGTACAACTGATCTCAGAAGAGATGAAGGACTTCCTCAAAGACTGTTCGGTGACCCATGTTCGCACGCCGCTGTATTGTCCCAAAGCAAATGGGAAAGTGGAAAGAGTGAATCGTATGCTGAAAGAGTGCATACAATTGGCCAACCAAGCAGGGGAAAACATTGAGGAAGCCATAAGGGACATGTTGTGGGCATACCACACCACACCGAAGTCCACTACAGGATGCACACCCTTTGAGTTGTTGAGGGGAAGAAAAGCTGGCACGAAACTCACACCCAGTTGGATGGGGAGAAAACAAATAAAGGAGACCGATCACAAAGAGATCAAGAGGAGAATTGTAGACAGTCAGCAGAAATACAAGGAATGGTACGATAAGAAGTGGGGGGTGAAGGAGAGAGAATTTCAGGAAGGACAAGGAGTTTATGTAAAGAAACCAGAGAGACTGTGGAGTGGAGGCAACAAGTTCTTTGCTCCCAAGACCATCCAGCAACCAAATAGAAACTCTGTGGTGGTGGATGATGGTAGACTGTGGAGTCATGATCGAGTGGTTCCAGCAGAAAGGGGAGAGCCCAGGACAGTAATGAGAAGAGGGGGAGGTGATGACATCAGGAAAAACATCAGATTAGACAGAAGGAGTGACAGATTTAGGACCTCTCCCCAGTGGCACAAACAGTACATAATGAGATAGACACTAGTACTTAGGTCATAGGAGCACAGGATCCCCACCATTATATACCCAGCATTTTTCAGTTATTTCCCTTAAGGAGGACGATGTGTTGTAACTACGGTCAATGTTCACCCCATTCCCTGTTTCCCCTTTCACCCCTCCCTCCTCCTTCCTTGCATGTTGGTACATTCCATTCTGACAGCCAGGCGCCCGCTCTGGAATGTTGACAGAGCGGACCGGCGTCCTGGTTAACAAGCTGACGGCTTTCTGATGTGAGTTACTAACTAATAAAGAAACATAATTAGACCCTTGTGTCCCTCATCACTACAATATGTTTTTTCATAACAGATTTCATAAAGTTTCCATGGCACATGCTGGCCGGAGCCCAGTGCATACATTATAGATACATTTCGGATTAGAAAGTACCAAACAATTTTGAGCATCAAACTGGCCTGCAGAACACTAGGCCTGATCAATGCAATTTGACACAGATTACCACAAAATTGGATCAATCAATAGCAAATTGTCAAAGCCATATTCCTTGAAGACTTAAGCGTCCCCCAACCCTCTTCAGGGAGGGTGCCTGCCTATGCACCCCATGCACGAAAAGGAAAATTCACTTTATTAAATTGATCTAATTATGTTATTGTAAATTAAATGTACACATAGATCCAAGTGGAAAGAACGAGGCTCAGAGTAAAGTACAAGGTAAAATTCTGAATTCTATGCTACCCCTAGAAGCAAATTGTGATTTCCTGACCATCAGAGGGATCGTCTGTTAAAACATGAAGCAATGTTGGAGGATAGGATGTCCCCAGGAAACTGTCCCTTCTTTACTTAAACACCTGTTTCTTTCTATCACACAGTGTATCAGTTACAACAAGAGGCGCCACGCCCTAGACGGACCATCTGCCCACACATGGTGAGCCCTGTTAATCTTAATTTATTGACAAATTGATTTGATCTATACTATTAGTATCAAGTAATTGTGCCAGTGCTCTGTTCAACCTAAGGTGGTGCAATTTCAAACTCAACGAGCAACGCTACAAAGTTCATGGTTATGTGGAACCACAGCTAGTATGTTGTTTGGGTTTTTCTTATTTTGATTATTGTTTATATTATTGTTTTTGTTCTAATTATGTTGTTGTTCCTGCAGGTAATAACTTATATTTGCTATATTAATTCCCATAGTTTTGCTGTTTTGTACCACTATAAATAATAGTGTTTCTATCACCTGACACAGCTGTTCTCACACTGTTTCCGGTGCGTGTTGAAGGTTGGATGGCGTAGCCTCAGATGGAGTTTCTCGTACATCATCTCGAGGCTCAGATGTTCTAGTATCAGAGGGAGCCTCATGTGAAGGCCTGTGTACATGGCAAGGGATGGTGTGGTACCCACAGACAGCCTTATGTGAAGCATCATGACAAAAGGTTTAGCCCCAGGTGGAGACTCATCTATATCATGAGGATGGTGACACACAATGAGGAGCAACTAAACAAAACAAAACAATATGGGCCCGATTCACAGAACTAACTTAAGACAAAATCCTAAACTTACTATCATTTTGGTATTCACTGAAGGCACTTACTCATTTTGGTATTCACAGAAGGCACTTACTCATTTCGGTATTCACAGAAGTTAGGAGTCCTAACTTTAGGACTCCTAAATGCCATCTGTGAATACCGAAAGTCTTAAAGTTGGGATTTCTCTCAGTTTAGGAGTCCTAAAGTTAGGACTCCTAACTTCTGTGAATACCGAAATGAGTAAGTGCCTTCTGTGAATACCAAAATGAGTAAGTGCCTTCAGTGAATACCAAAATGATAGTAAGTTTAGGATTTTGTCTTAAGTTAATTCTGTGAATCGGACCCTTTATCATTAATTAAGCATTGCAGCCTTTCAGGAATATGCATTACTGTCAGCATTAGCAACTCCCCGTGAAGAGAAACGCATCAATATCCTTGTTGGGATTGCCGCGTTCCTGCCAAGCATATTAGGAGTTTCCTCTATCCCTGGCAGAGAAGAAACAAAGCTGTGCTGCCCATTTTTAGAGGCACCACCATGGGAATGCCACCACCAAACTTGTAATCAGGCCCTAAATGTTTCAATCATGCACCTGTGTCTGTATCTTTCTTCTCAACCAGTAGGTCAGGAGTGATTGGTAATGAAAGAGAATCCCAGGGTGGTCGTCTTTTTCTAGACCCTGCAAACTTAGGGTCTGTGCCTTGGATAATTTCTATTGGGGGCGCTGTCTTCCTCCTGCAGCCCGCCCACTCTCTTTGTAGCAATGGTGGTGCCCCTGCCGTCCACTAAATTCCCGGAACTTTGGGCTGAGCAAAGGTCCCCATTGCATTATGGGATGCTTCCTTGCCGGGAAGTGTGAATATTAATGAGCAAGTCACCGGCATTATTTTCTTCCATGCAGCTTTTTTTTCACACCTTACCAGGTTTCATTTCTGGTTCTGTTGGGGGCAGACCAGGGAGCGCCCCACTGGCTGCCCCGGCCGGCACCCCGTGGGGGCAGCCCAGGGAGTGCACCACTGGCTGCCCCATCTGGCAACCCCTGGGGCAGCATCTTTTCTGCTGCCGCGGGAGCCGGCAGCTCTTCTTTGGTGGTGGCTGCCTGCTCCGCCACACAGAGACACGGGGAGTGGGGCAGGCACACCACTGCTGGGGGAAGCACAGTACACCCCCCTGCACTACCCTGCATACCAGGCCCCTTCTCCTCCTCTTATGGAAGTACACCAGCTCTCCCCCTGTTACCCCTCACATTGTGGGCCTGGATTTGGGGTCCAAGCCCCCTTTCCAAGCTTCTATGGTTGGGGGGGTGAAACTACACTCCCAATCCTCCCCTTTGGGGTGGGGGCCTGGAGATGGGGTCCCTCTCCCCCTGTTAATAAAAACAGCTGGGGGTTGGGATCCCCAAGCCTCTGGAACTCTGCAGCCCCATGCAACCCCCGCCCAGAATTAACACTTGCAAATAGTCCTTGCACAGTCACCTGGTCCACGGCCCACCCCGGGTTTTCTTCAGCCTCTGGAGCAAAGCTCCTTGTGCTCAACACACTCTATGTCCTTGTTGGGGTGTCAAAGATAAAGCCCTTTTCCCTTGGATATCTCCGGTCCTGTTGGGACATTTTCCCTGACCGTGGGCCCATTTTGCTCATGGTGGCAATTGTATTGTATTGTATTGTATGGCACACTTATAAAGCGCAGCTGTCACCCGACGGGTATCCTGGCGCTGTGATCTTTCATGGCCTGAACACAAGAAACATTACATTAACCGTCAGCTACAGTGTCCTTGGAAACAGGTGAGTTTTTAATCCCTTTTTAAAAGAAGAGAGGTCTCCCAGGCTCCGAAGGGACAGTGGCAGCGCATTCCACAGCCTGGATGCAGCGTAACCAAAGGAACGGCCACCCATCCGAATCCTCCGGATCTTGGGGACTGCCACTAAATGAGCCGCAGCCGAATGAAGAGGTCTGGTGGGGGTATACCAGAAGAACAGTTCCCGCAGAGAAATCGGTCCCTGGCCATGAAGAGCCCGAAAGACCAGACACAGAGCTTTGAATTCGACGCGCTGGGAAATGGGCAGCCAATGGAGATCTTTAAGTGCCGCTGAAGAGGAATCAAGGCACCGACGAGAAAGCGCCAGTTTTGCCGCAAAATTCTGAACCCGCTGCAGTTTGCCCAACAGGATGATAGGGGGCCCCAGAAGCAGTGCATTGCAGTAATCAAGTCTGCTCAAGATGATACTCCGCACCACTTCTGGTCTGGCATGGTTCGGGAGCAGTGGGAGGATCTTCCGCAAAGAGCGCAACAGCGCCATGCAGATGGACACTGTTTTATTTACAAAACCATCCAGTTGTAGATTGGATTCCATCATCACTCCCAGATTGCGAACCGAGTCTGCTGCTGATACCATGCCCTGAAAGGATAGGGGCCAGAAATCTTGCGGGAGTGGACGTGGAATACGATCTGCTGAGCAGTGGAGCACCTCGGTTTTAGAACTATTGAACTGCAAGGAGTTGTTACCCAGCCATTCCGCCGTGCTGACCATACAATGATGGAAGGTCTCCAGCGACACTGCATCCTTACCCTCAAAAGAGAAGATAAGTTGAGTGTCGGAGGTAAAGGTTAAAAAGGATGGGACTGACGGCCGAGCCCTGGGGTACGCCCTGCTCAACCCTTTTGATGGAAGACTTAAAGGGAGGCAGGGCAACCACCTGATGTCTATTGGCAAGGTACGAAACCAGCCAGTCTAGGGCCCGGCCCGCCAACCCAGCCTCTTCCAGTCTCCTGATCAGGATGCCATCGCTGACCATATCAAACGCTGCCGACATGTCGAGAGCACTAAAAATGCTGCTCGGCCTTGGTCGGCACGCGAGCGAAGGTCATTCAGAACAGTCACCAAGGCTGATTCAATTCCGTGGGCTGGTCTAAAGCCAAACTGCGTCGAGTCCAGACAATCATTTGTCTCCAAAAAACTGGACAGGTGTTTTGTGACCAGTTTTTCCAAGATTTTAATCGGAAAGGGGAGCAATGATATAGGTCGATAGTTTGCTGGACATAAAGGGTCCAGTGATTCCTTTTTCAGTAATGGAGAAACTACCGCAAGTTTCCAATTATCCGGAACCAAGGCAGAGTCAAGAGATTGACAGCAGATTGCATGGAGAGGAGGGAAAAGTTCATCCCTAAACAACTTCCAAAATTTATGCGGGAGCACATCAAGGGGAGAGCCGGAAGCTACTCCATCCGCTAGAGAGTAAAACTCTACAAGGGAAGGAAGAGGTAAGCTATCCAGCCGGGCTTTCCCGGTCTCCCTCTCCGAAGTGGTTAGAGAAACAACCACAGGTGCCTGAGGATTCAAATTACTCAGAATAGTCGCGATCTTATCCTCAAAGGCCTTGGCCAATGCATCACATAACAATTGGGAGGCTGGAATATCTGTTGTAACACAGGCCGGGTGGGAAAGATCTTTAACGATTTTAAACAGGGCCTGAGCTTTATTTGAAGCTGACAATAAAGTCTCTTCTAAGAACTTAGCTTTAGCGCACTTAATCTGCGACTTATAAGCCGCTAGTTCTTGTTTAACCGCATGCGTGCGGGCGGAATTCCGCCCGTACGCTGGGTTTTGCGAAAGCGCATGTTACGTGACGAGCTGGGCTCGTCATGAGCGTGCGAGGAGGCTACGCCATGACGAGCCCAGCTCGTCATGAGCGTGGAAGGGGTTAAAGAGAAGTTTGTCAGATTCAAGGTACTGCTTTCTCCATGCCCTCTCGGCGCGCTTGCACTGACATTTTTGCTGAAGAAGCTTTCTCGAGAACCAAGGCATTGCGGTTTTGGTTCTATCGCGCGTTTTCCTCAAGGGGGCCAGTTTGTCTAAAGAGGCGGTAATTTGCCGGGTAAGAGAGTTATAACTTTCACCCGCATTTCCTCCCAATTTAAAATTTCCAGGGAGCAAGTTCGGCAAGAAGGCATCTTTCAAAAGCAAGCCCTAGCCTCCTGAAGCCCTTTCCCTGGGCATCAAAGGTGGCATTTTTTGCAGGGGCTGTGTTTCACTGGCTCCCTGTGTGAGCATCTCTCTTTTTTCTCCGCTGGTGCTTCTCCCCTCATTGCTGCAGAATCCAGGTCTCTCTCCCACTAGTCCTTTAAGGTTTTAAAGGGACCATCTTCCCTGATCCTGCTGAGGGTCAACTGTAGGAAGAGTCCTTAGTCCAGGTGGGCATCAGGGGGTTCCTCCTTCCAGTTGCCCTTGGCTGCCGCTTCCATTCTCAGTGCCCAGCTCCAGCAAAAAGCGCTGTCTCCCACTTGTGCAAGACATTTTAAGTGGGGGCTTAACGTTCTAGAAGCCAGGCACCCACGGCCAATCTTGGAGTGCTACAGCACTTCTGTGCCCCATCCCAACCTTCCTGCAAAGCAAGTTGGGACATTTCAAAATGGTGTCATCCAGGAGTCACTGGTCACACTCCTCTGGGGACCTCGGATCCTCCACTCACTGACATCACTGCCTGGGCCTTTCCCACCAAAACTTCAAAGAAGCGTCCCCTCCTGTGGTGGCGCCAGAGGTCTGGGCTCCCTCCTATGTTCAGTGGCCTCGGGCTGGCCCGTCCCTGGTACAGTTTGTCCACTAATTTCACAGTGCAGATTCTTTCTTGGCACCCCTTTTCTCCCCAGCAGCCATGTGAAGCACTATTAATTGTCCCCTTTGAGTGGGAAGGCCTTAGTTCCTGCTGCTGGAGAGAAATGTAATTAGCTTGGCCCAGCCGAGTGAAAAAAAGGCCTGGGCTCTGATCCACAGCTGAGCCAGAGAAATATGACAATTCTGGATGACCCATAAGTGGTACAGATACCTTCTTGGAACTCTCAGATTTGGCATTGGCGGGCATGTTTCCCTGCATTTTGATATGTTACTGGACAAAGTTAAGGCAAAAGGTAAGCAAAACTTCACTCTAAGGCAGATTTCAGACAAGACAGTAAGCCACACTAGCCTTCCCTATGAGTGTGCACTAACATTATAAGGCCTACCTGAGGTCTAAATCATAAGGCTTACCTCAGGTCCAACTCATAAGGCTTACCTCAGGTCCAACTCATAAGGCTTACCTCAGGTCCAACTCATAAGGCCTACCCCAGGTCCAACTCATAAGGCCTACCTCAAGTCCAACTCATAAGGCCTACCCCAGGTCCAACTCATAAGGCCTACCCCAGGTCCAAATCATAAGGCCTACCTCAGGTCCAACTCATAAGGCCTACCTCAGGTCCAACTCATAAGGCCTACCTGAGGTCCAAATCATAAGGCCTACCTCAGGTCCAACTCATAAGGCCTACCTCAGGTCCAACTCATAAGGCCTACCTCAAGTCCAACTCATAAGGCCTACCTAAGGTCCAACTCATAAGGCCTACCTCAGGTCCAACTCATAAGGCCTACCTCAAGTCCAACTCATAAGGCCTACCTCAGGTCCAACTCATAAGGCCTACCTCAGGTCCAACTCATAAGGCCTACCTCAGGTCCAACTCATAAGGCCTACCTCAGGTCCAACTCATAAGGCCTACCTCAGGTCCAACTCATAAGGCCTACCCCAGGTCCAACTCATAAGGCCTACCTCAAGTCCAACTCATAAGGCCTACCTAAGGTCCAACTCATAAGGCCTACCTCAGGTCCAACTCATAAGGCCTACCTCAAGTCCAACTCATAAGGCCTACCTAAGGTCCAACTCATAAGGCCTACCTCAGGTCCAACTCATAAGGCCTACCTCAAGTCCAACTCATAAGGCCTACCTAAGGTCCAACTCATAAGGCCTACCTCAGGTCCAACTCATAAGGCCTACCTCAGGTCCAACTCATAAGGCCTACCTCAAGTCCAACTCATAAGGCCTACCTAAGGTCCAACTCATAAGGCCTACCTCAGGTCCAACTCATAAGGCCTACCTCAAGTCCAACTCATAAGGCCTACCTAAGGTCCAACTCATAAGGCCTACCTCAAGTCCAACTCATAAGGCCTACCTAAGGTCCAACTCATAAGGCCTACCTCAGCTCCATATCTACTCATGCAGAGTAGATTTGCGCCAGGCTACCTGTGTGCAATTACCAGGCTGCGCACGATGGGAGTCTCACATGCACAGCCCACCTATGTGTGTACACATCTGTGCACACATGCTCACGTGTAACCAGCCAAGTGCCCCTTACCCTTGCTGCGTCGCAGTGGCCTTATCTTAAAAGGAGGACACGGGACACTGGCGGTATGCATGTACAGTCCATTTACTGTGTGTTTACTCTGGGTTTGTCACCAGCTGTGAGGTTCACCCAGATTAAAAGTGCCAAAAACTGGTTGATCCAAAGGTGAGAAATCCAGATAGACTGCATGGGCAGAAGCCATTTTGTTACAATACTATATTAAACATGTAATATTGTTGAATTTTTTTAACAGTTGTGTACTGCGTGAATAGGCCTCAGGCGATCTCCAGGACATGGCGGATGTGGCCAGCGTCTACTAGGCGTGACCAATGATTGTCCACAGTGGGTGTGGGCATCTGGTCTGCGCCAGCTGCAGACGGCTGATTGCCATCACATGATTCAAAAACATGCCTGCATGTTCATCAGTCAGTTTATGACTGATTGAAAATAGCAAATCTCTTCTTTAATCAGTTTATAAGTGTAACTAGACATATTTATACTTTTTAAGGTCTGCACATGCAGATACAAATATAGTCCTGAAACATGAATGTACGTTCGAGAACTGCTTTCTAGCATTAGGCCTGTGCGTAAAATGCATGATTTCCTTTTCCCAAAAATATGACATTTCAGGAAAGTTGCACAAAATTATGCATAGTTGATTTCTAAAAGGTTTTTGCCTGGTATCTCGAGTGACTTTTCTATGTGACGAGATTCCTTGCACAGAAAAGTTACTCAAGGTCAATCAATCAATCAATCACAACACTTGTATAGCGCGCTACTCACCCGGAAGGGTCTCAAGGCGCTAGGGGGAAGGGGGCCGCTACTGCTCGAACAGCCAGGTCTTGAGTTGTCTCCTGAAGGCGAGGTGGTCCTGGGTCAGCCGAAGGTGGATGGGGAGGGAGTTCCATGTCTTGGCTGCCAGGTAGGAGAAGGATCTGCCTCCGGCGGTGGCTCTTCGGATGCGTGGTACGGCGGCGAGGCCGAGGCTGGCAGACCGTAGCTGGCGGGTGGGCGTGTGGAAGGTCAGGCGGTGGTTGAGGTACTTGGGGCCTAGGTTGTGGAGAGACTTGTGTGCGTGGGTGAGGAGCCTGAAGGTGATCCTCTTGTTGACGGGGAGCCAGTGCAGGTTCCTCAGGTGGCTGGAGATGTGGCTGCGTCGAGGGATGTCCAGGACGAGTCGGGCTGAGGCGTTCTG
Source organism: Lissotriton helveticus (assembly GCF_964261635.1). NCBI lineage: Eukaryota > Metazoa > Chordata > Amphibia > Caudata > Salamandridae > Lissotriton > Lissotriton helveticus. The sequence continues at coordinate 1,191,210,097 of NC_136071.1, read as the reverse complement.
GATGCGTTGTAGTCTTTTCTGTAGTTTGGCTGTGGTTCCGGCGTAGAGGGTGTTTCCGTAGTCCAGCCGGCTGGTGACGAGGATGCATGCGGAGGGTGTGAAAGCAAGAAGAGGAGACGGCGTTGACTTGTCTGGTCATCGTGAGGGAGGAGTCCAGGATGAAGCCCAGGTTGCGTGCGTGGTCTGTCGGCTTCGGGGCGGTGCCCAGGGCTGGGGGCCACCAGGAGTCGTCCCAGGCGGAGGGTGAAGGTCCAAGGATGATGACTTCCGTCTTGTCTGAGTTCAGTTTCAGGCGGCTGTTCTTCATCCACTCGGCGACGTCTTTGATCCCTTCGTGGAGGCTGGTTCTGGCGGTGTCGGGGTCTCTGGTGAGGGAGAGGATCAGCTGGGTGTCGTCGGCGTAGGAGATGATGTTGAGGTTGTGTTGGCGTGCGATGGCTGCGAGAGGTCTCATGTAGACGTTGAAGAGGGTGGGGCTGAGTGATGATCCTTGCGGGACGCCGCAGATGACTTCGGTGGCCTCGGAACGAAACGGGGGGAGGCGGACTCTATGTGTTCTTCCAGCGAGGAACGAGATGATCCACTTCAATGCCTTCTCTTGGATGCCGGTGTTGCTGAGGCGTTGGACTAGGGTGCGGTGGCAGACAGTGTCGAACGCGGCGAAGAGGTCCAGGAGAATGAGTGCCGCTGTTTCCCCGTTGTCGAGAAGGGCTCGGATGTCGTCGGTGGCTGCGATGAGGGCGGTCTCGGTGCTGTGGTTGACTCTGAAGCCGGACTGCGAGGGGTCGAGGGATCCATTCGTCTCGAGGAATGCGGCAAGCTGTCTGTTGGCGATCTTCTCGATGACTTTGGCAGGAAAAGGGAGGAGCGAGATGGGGCGGAAGTTTTTGAGGTCGGTGGGGTCCGCTGTTGGTTTCTTCAGTAGGGCGCTGAGCTCGGCGTGCTTCCAGCTCTCCGGGAAGGTGGCGGTATCAAAGGAGGTGTTGATGACGTCTCGGAGTTGGGGTGCGATGGTGGAGTCGGCCTTGTTGAAGACGTGGTGGGGCAGGGGTCAGTCGGAGATCCGGAGTGGATGGTGTTCATCGTGCGGGCTGCGTCTTCGGTGGTCACTGCGGTCCAGGTGTGGAGGGTCGTGGCAGGGTGCGTTGGTTCAATGGTAGGGTGCGAAGATGGTGTGCCGAAGCTGTTGTGGATGTCGGCAATCTTGCGGTGGAAGAACGAGGCGAGGGAGTCGCAGAGATCTTGTGAAGGGGTGATGTCGCTGTTGCCGGTGCTGGGGTTGGAGAACTCCTTGACGATGCTGAAGAGTTCCTTGCTGTCGTGGGCGTTGTTGTCCAGTCGATCCTTCAGTGATTTCTTCTTGGTGGTGCGGATGAGCTGGTGGTGCTTGCGGGTCGCGTGTTTGAGGGCGGTCATGTTGTCAGTGGTCCGGTCGAGGAGCCATGCTTTCTCGAGGGTGCGGCAGGTCTTCTTGGAGTCCTTGAGTTAGTCGGTGAACCAGGGTGCCTTCTTGCTTCTGGGTTTGCTGGGGGGGTTCTTCAGTGGTGCGAGGTCGTCAGCGCAGGCTGTCAGCCACTGCGTGAAGTTGCGGGCTGCTTCGTTGGGGTCCTGTGTGCTGGCAGGTGGGTTCTGGCTGAGGGAGGTGGTGAGCTGGTCGGTGGTGATCTTGCTCCAGCTTCTGTGAGGAACCTGTTGCGGGTGGTGGTGGGTGGTGGTTTTTCTGAAGCTGAAGTGGATGCAGCTGTGGTCAGTCCAATGGAGTCCAGTGGAGTGGCTGAAGGAGATGTGCTTGCTGGATGAGAAGACGGGGTCAAGTGTGTGGCCAGCGTAGTGGGTGGGGGTGTTGACCAGTTGCTTGAGTCCGAGTTTTGCGAGGTTGTCCAGCAGGGCGGCGGTGTTGTGGTCCTTGTTGTTCTCCAGGTGGAAGTTGAGGTCCCCTAGGAGGATGTAGTCGGCTGAGGGGAGGGCATGTGGGCTGATGAAGTCCGTGATGTCTTCGCTGATTGTGTGTGTGGTCCCGGGGGTCTGTAGATGAGGTTGCCTCTGAGGGTTGTCTTTGGGTCGGTGTGAATCTGGAAGTGGAGGTGTTCAGCGGCGGTGAAGGTTTCATCTGCGTCGGTCGTGATGCGGATGGTGTTCTTGTGGACGATGGCGATGCCTCCTCCGGTCTGGTTGACGCGGTCCCTCCTGATGATCTTGTATCCATCCGGGATGGCGATGGCGATGTCGGGGGCTGAGGAGGCGTTCATCCATGTTTCGGTGAGGAACGCAACATCTGGTGATGTTGTGTCGAGCAGGTTCCAGAGCTCGACGGCGTGTCTGTGGACGGAACGGGTGTTGAGCAGGATGCACTTGAGATTGCTGCTGGGGTTTGGCGTTGCTGGCGCGGTGCATGTTCGGAGGCAGGTGAATTTGCAGGTTGTGCAGGTGGAGGGTCCGTGGAAGCGTTTCGGGGCGGCTTGGCAGCAGGCGGGGTTCCGGCCGGCATTCAGTGCGTTGAGGGTGGCGGCGTCGTAGGTCTGTCGGGTCGTCTTGCATCGTTGGTGGGGGCCAGGGGTCCTGGCGCTGGGCGCGGTCCAGGCGCGGACGGGCGCAGACGGGCTTACCTTTGGCGCGCCTTCGGCGCACAATCGGCGCGCCCGCTGCGCGTGACCGCTGCGCGTACGCGCGGTTGCCATTTATGGCACAGTGGGAGGGAGGGAGGAGCACCTGGGAGGCGGGAGCGGGGAGGGCACAGAAGGAAAAGGGGGCGTGGCCGCTAGCACGGCGGCGGGAAGCGGGGTGGGCAAGTACAATACAAACACGGCACTGGGGGTACAGAATGTAAGTGGAAATAAGATGGGGACGAAAGGGTTAAACAGCAGAGAAGGAAAAAAAGCTGTTATTATACGGCACAAATGGTGAAAATACAAACAAAGTGATGAAATACGGCCCAGATGGGGAAAAAGAAATACAGCACACGCAGTTGCGGCGAGGGTCAGGAACAGCGAGGCAGAGGGTCGGGGTCAGCGAGGTCAGCGAGGCAGGCTCTGCGAGCAGTAGTGGGGCGAGGAGCACACGCAGCAGCTGGTGGCCGTGCGGCGCGGGGGTGTCCTGAGACAGGTCACCCACGATAAGAAGACCGGTGTGAGGGGAACCAGCAAAGATACTTTCTGCTCACAACACTTTCCCGCAGGCAAAAATGAGGCAGCATTTTGCGGCAATAAAAAATTGCGAAAATTTTGCACATTTAGAGAAACACAAGATTTGAGACATGCTCTTGATTACAGTACGTAATAAAGATTTCATATGGTCTCAGCTCACTTTGTGATGTGCTGACGTCATCGCTGTGCTGGGCCGTCTCCTGTCCCACTCTAGGATGAAAGAGCAGGGGTGGCTCCTCCTCCAGGGCGGAGGAGCGTCGCCCCACTGCTTTTTCGCAGTGCGAGAAACAGAAACATAAAATGGCAATAACTTTTAGTTATGATTGGTTGCTGGTGGGCGAGGCTGCTCTACGAGCAGGGCAGGGGAGGAGTGGTGTGCCCACTCCTGAGCACGCAAAGACTGCCGCCCAAACTAGCCATGCGCACTCTGCCCTTCTCCATGCAGGCTGCATGGAGAACACGGCCTCCCCCCAAGGTCCTGGCTGGGCAGCGTCCCAACCAGACACAACGCTGCTTGCATCATTGTGATTGGCTTAAGGGAGGGAGCCTGGCTGCCTGCTTCCTGTGCCTGCCGGGGGCAGCAGAGCAGGAGCAGAGAAGACGTGAGATCAGACCCACGGAAAGATACGTTAATTTTTTTTAATTAATATTATCAAATTAACCTCCCCTCCCCTCGGGGCCTCCCCACGCAAATCTTCCCTCGCCCCTCCACCCGCCAGTCATGCCGGCTGCGACTGTGAAAGAGAGGAGTAAGGTGACCCTTCGCCATGGTATGTCTGCCTCAGATGTAATGACGAAGCAGCTGTGGCACCTCTGGACTGTCCTACAACACAGCAGCACCAGGAGGCCTGTCCAGGGAGCCAGTGTTGAGTGTTTTGTATCTGTATTGGCTGGTTTTGTGGCCAAAGGGCCTGGTTTCCTGTAGTAGGTGTATGGTTGCTGGGAGAGCCGACGCGGAGGAGTAGTGTGGATGCTGGAGCTGTGCTCTAGTGACAGAGGACTGGGAGGGGAAACAAGGGAACCCTATTCACTTGGAGCCTGGGTGAACGTGTTTAACCAAAAACAGTGGCTCCTGTGGGCGAATGCAAGATAATTCTGATAAAGTGAACGCACAATGGCAATGTGGGTGATTTAAAATTAGAGGCCAAGAAAGGAAGCTGTATATACACAATGCGAATATATTTGTATTTTAAGGCAAAAATAGAAATCAACAATTTTATACAACATTTCTGTAGTATTATATACACTTATGTAATTAAAAAAGTGATGGCGTGTCCCAAGTGTATTTTTTTTAAAAAGAACCTAACATACTAAGGTGAAGCATAGTAAAATGTGGGTGACATAAGGTTTCAAATGTACATATACGTTGAAAAGAGGCGGCCAAGTTATATGTATGAGTAAAGTGAGTGCAGCAATTGCCTAAGAGGTCTGTCTCTTTATCTTTGTCGACGACGTTTCGACCTGACTTTATCAGAATTATCTTGTAGTGACAGAGGAGTCTGAACATCGGCACACTGGGGGCAGTGATTCTCACACAATGAGCTGGCCACGCTCTCTTCTGGGCCTCAACATCCACTGTTCGGCACTTTAAATCCCAAAATTCCTTTAGTGACTAATCTTGCTGACCCATGCACAAATACCTTAAAGTCCCAAGTTTCAGAGAATGTCTCAGGCCCGCTGCCTTTTAAAGACAAATGCACCACTTGCCTCGTATTTCAACCGTCGTGTGAGACTGGGGTGCAAAAAAACACCAGTGTTTTGCACAAAAAGTCTTGAAGGCGGGCCCCGTATACATGGGATCATGGGTGTTACGCAGACCCTTGAGTTGGGGGCCCCAACCGTCCAAGGGGCTGCCAACTGTTCATGGGGGGGGGCCTATTCCGCCAATGAACATCTCTAAGATCCAGGAGATTCTGAGGCTCCTCATCAAGTGCTTAATTTGAGCCTGAGGTTTCCGGTGCTCAGCACCGGCACTTTACCATCAACACCGACATTTTTCACGAGCACCAGTTAGGGAGACATTCATTTATGGTAATTTAAGTGATTTGGCCAAAATCACAGGATGTTGAGCTGATGCTGAGTCTCGAACCTGGTTCCCTAGCTCCGAAGTTGGCAGCTCTGATCATTACACCACATCTTCTCCCCAGTTTCATGGTTAAAGTTAGTAGTTTGTTTTAGGCGGCGTTAACTAGAGAAATGAGCTGGTGCAAGCTGCCTCCTTACGAGAGCCTCAACACCTATTTATTTTTACAAATTAACACTGCCCTCATCACGTCCTGCAAGGGGGGTTGTTATTTTGTGTTCTGCCACTGCATAGGATGAGACGCAGAGGCATAACGAAACTTGAGGGGACCTCTCTGCAAATTACTGGGAGGGCCCCCAAGGCGCTCTCAGGCCAGGGGCCTGCCACCCATGCATAGTGCCGGAGTGCCCCCCCCCAAAGCTCACTCCCATACCTTACCCCCACCAGCCCACGCTTCAAGGCATGTGGCATAATGGCCAGAGTTGCTGCCTTTGGAGCTGGGGAATCAGATTTGAGTCTCGGCTCAACATCCTGTGATTCTGGGCAAATCACTTCACCTCCTTGTGTCTACCAAAATTGTGTATTTTAACTGCTGCTCATGTAAAGTGCTCCAATATGTTTGGGTCGAGTTTGCGCTATGTAAAACTGCTACAAAAAAAAACTCATGCCACTGCATAGGATGAGCCGTCCCTCTCCCCCTGGGGGATGTGGGGAGGGACAGAGGAAGCGCAGGGCGAGCGGCCCGTGGCGTAGCAGCCGTGTGGTCATTGCAGGGGGCGTCTTGTGAAAAGCCCACACCCTTCCTGTTTACAGGGGTGGGCGAGAGCTGTTTGTGGAGGCGGGATCGAGTGTAGTGAATGCAAACATACATATGGGTCGTCACTAGAGGCTGGTGGCAGAACAAACCCTCCCTTGGTGCTGTGACTGCATCCCCCCTCCGACCCCACTTAATGGAACTCTGCTTTTCTGTTTTTTTGTTTTGTTTTTTTTCCCTCAGAAAATCAACTATGTTTATATATATGTATATAGAGATAACTCTAATCACTAGTATATGCAGTAGTCCACTGTGCTCTCTACCATTCCTATGTGACTCTTAGAGTATATCCATGTGTATCCCTTCCCTATGTATATAGAGATAACTCTAATCACTAGTATATGCGTAGACCTTTGTACTCTACCATTCCTATGTGACTCTTAGAGTATATCCCTTCGTAGCCCTTCCCTATGTGTATAGCGATAACTCTAATCACTAGTATATGCAGTAGACCTTTGTACTCTACCATTCCTATGTGACTCTGAGAGTATATCCATGTGTATCCCTTCCCTATGTATATAGCGATAACTCTAATCACTAGTATATGCAGTAGACCTTTGTACTCTACCATTCCTATGTGACTCTTAGAGTATATCCCTTCGTATCCCTTCCCTATGTGTATAGCGATAACTCTAATCACTAGTATATGCAGTAGACCTTTGTACTCTACCATTCCTATGTGACTCTTAGAGTATATCCCTTCGTAGCCCTTCCCTATGTGTATAGCGATAACTCTAATCACTAGTATATGCAGTAGACCTTTGTACTCTACCATTCCTATGTGACTCTGAGAGTATATCCATGTGTATCCCTTCCCTATGTATATAGCGATAACTCTAATCACTAGTATATGCAGTAGACCTTTGTACTCTACCATTCCTATGTGACTCTTAGAGTATATCCCTTCGTAGCCCTTCCCTATGTGTATAGCGATAACTCTAATCACTAGTACATGCAGTAGACCTTTGTACTCTCTACCATTCCTATGTGACTCTTAGAGTATATCCATTTATATCCCTTCCCTATGTATATAGAGATAACTCTAATCACTAGTATATGCAGTAGTCCGCTGTGCTCTCTACCATTCCTATGTGACTCTGAGAGTATATCCATTCGTATCCCTTCCCTATGTATATAGAGATAACTCTAACCACTAGTATATGCAGTAGTCCGCTGTGCTCTCTACCATTCCTATGTGACTCTGAGAGTATATCCATTCGTATCCCTTCCCTATGTATATAGAGATAACTCTAACCACTAGTATATGCAGTAGTCCGCTGTGCTCTCTACCATTCCTATGTGACTCTGAGAGTATATCCATTCGTATCCCTTCCCTATGTATATAGAGATAACTCTAATCACTAGTATATGCAGTAGACCTTTGTACTCTGCCATTCCTATGTGACTCTTAGAGTATATCCATTCGTATCCCTTCACGATGTATATAGAGATAACTCTAACCACTAGTATATGCGATATGCGTAGACCTTTGTACTCTCTACCATTCCTATGTGACTCTTGGAGTATATCCATCCGTATCCCTTCCCTATGTATATACAGATAACTCTAATCACTAGTATATGCAGTAGACCTTTGTACTCTCTACCATTCCTATGTGACTCTTGGAGTATATCCATCCGTATCCCTTCCCTATGTATATAGAGATAACTCTAATCACTAGTATATGCAGTAGACCTTTGTACTCTCTTCCATTCCTATGTGACTCTTAGAGTATATCTCTTCGTATCCCTTCCCTATGTATATAGAGATAACTCTAATCACTAGTATATGCAGTAGACCTTTGTACTCTCTACCATTCCTATGTGACTCTTGAGTATATCCATTCGTATCCCTTCCCTATGTATATAGAGATAACTCTAACCACTAGTATATGCAGTAGTCCGCTGTGCTCTCTACCATTCCTATGTGACTCTTAGAGTATATCTCTTCGTATCCCTTCCCTATGTATATAGAGATAACTCTAATCACTAGTATATGCAGTAGACCTGTATACTCTCTACCATTCCTATGTGACTTTTCGAGTATATCCATTTGTATCTCCTCCTTGTGTGACTTTACATCTTGTACATTTGCAATTTTTTCTGTTTGTATCTTTTATGTAACGCATGCAATTCTAAGTCCTTATGTTTTGCAACTGGTTCTTATGTAAAGCGCTCTGACACCTTCGGGTAAAGTTTGCGGTATAGAAAATCGCATTAAATAAATAAAACAAAATTGAAAAAGGGTGGCAGAAGAGACGAAACGGGGTGATTGCCAGCCCTGATGCCAGTGCGGGCACGCTTCGTGGGGACCAGTAGGTGGGTCTGGTGGAACCCAAGGCTGATGGAGGCGATTGGGTCTCAATTCATGAAGGAATGGTGGCGGAGAGGGACAAATGGGGCAGGAGGGCCAACAGTCCCGTAAGAGTCAAAATTGGTTAAAACAAAAGCTGGTGCCGTACCCAACTTCTTCTTTAGAAGCCAAAAGCTGGCACTATTGCGTGATGGTGGCTCCGCACACGGCTGCGTTGTCCTGATTCCACCTCATGCCTCTTTCATCCACCACCAGACTCTCTCTGCCCTCTTTTGCATTCTTTCAAGTTCTTTCCCGTCCTCGCTTTCTCCTTTGTCTGTTTCTCATCTTTGCCTTCCTTTTCCTTCCTTTTGTGTGTTTCACTCTCTTGTTCTGCTCCAAAATCTGATGAGGAAAATAGATGTTGAGAATGAGTGCAAGTGGCCTCCACCTGCAGCCCCGGCTCACACTAAACACTGCTGTTAGTGCAATGGATTGGTTTATGTGAGGGACCTTGACACGAGCACCAGCTGCATTAACCCCTTCCATGCTCATGACGGAACGGTTCCGTCATGAGCTACGGTTGAGCTGTACACCCCCACCCGCCAGCTGCGTTCGTCCAACCAAGCCCTCGCCGTTGTTCCGCGCATCCAGAAAGCCACCATGGGGGGAAGATCCTTCTCCTACTTAGCGGCCAAAACCTGGAATTCCCTTCCCATTCACCTCCGCCTTACACAGAACCACCTAGCCTTCAGAAAACAACTTAAAACCTGGATTTTCGATAAGTAAACCTCCCCCCCCTTCCTCAAGCGCCTTGAGACCCGATGGGTATGTAGTGCGCTATATAAATTTTGACTTGACTTGACTTGACTTGCTCATGACGGAACCGTTCCGTCATGACCACGCCCGTTTCTATTACCGCCCAGCACCGGAGGGGGAAACGCGGTCGCGCTGAAGAGGTTAAACAAGGACACATTCATTTCTGGTAGGTAGGGGGGATTAAGTGATTTGCCCAGAATCACAGGATGTTGAGCCGACCCAGACTCCAGGAATGCTGACAATGCAAACATTCTCCCCCAGTCAAGAGGTCTGGGTTAAATCCATTGTTCTTTTGCCCACTAAGCCATCCCAGTTTAGACCCATCCCGATGCAAATCAGTCTTGACCCTGTGCCTCATGGGAACAGTCCAGACCGTTCTGCCAGGCCTGGTCCTCCCTGGACCGGAAACAAGCAACCAGGGACCGGGTTCAGGGTATGTCACCCTTCTTCAGCCAGGCTTGCTTGAATCCAGTGGTACAGTGAGCAAGGGACCCACATCAGGGAATACCCGTCCCACTTAGGGCGAAAAGTGCAACTGCAACAAATGATGGACGGAATGCTGACAATGCAAACATTCTGCCCCAGTCAAAAGATCTGTGTTAAATCCATTGTTCTTTTGCTCACTATGCCACCCCAGTTTGGACCCAGCCATATGCAAATCAGTCTTGACCCTGTGCCTCATGGGAACAGACCAGCTACCCCCAACATTCTCCAGCTGACACTGCCTGGGTGTCGGAGACGCCCTGCGATGCTTCTGTTTCTAGCTCTGACTCAGCGCTCCGATCCGCCCCCTCTCACCAGGCACAGTTTTTCTGTTCATTTCGCACCTAAATCATTTTCTCAGAAGCGAGCTCTGCTGGGCTCTGAGTGGGCGGCTTGTTGCTGTTTTCGCCTTTGATCGAGTCTGAGGTGAAGAAATGCTACCACTCGCCCCCTGCCTGGGGATGGTAAAGGCGCCTCCTTCTTCCCTTTAACTCAGTAATAGAAACAGAAACAGTGCTAGCTAGACAGGCTGGGCCACTGCAGGCGCCGCGAAGCGCCGCGAAGGCTCCCGATAAGGCGCCTCGTGAGGGTAAGGCAGGGAGAGGACAAGTTATTACAGATTATTTGCATGAACAACTTAACCCTTTCTATGCTGGTGACGGAACCACTCCGTCACCAGCCACGGGTGGGCTGTGCTAATGACGGAGTGGTTCCGTCACGGCCGGATGTATGACGTTACAACGCATGCTTTTACCACGCATGCTGTTACAACGCAGTTTTTAAAACGCATACCATTACAACGCATAGCCCTTTGGGGTGCTGGATAGTGAATAGTTTAATTTACTATTCCAACTCCAGTCCCCGTGGACACTAGGGTAGGTGTTGGATAGTAAATTAAATCTATTCCCTATCCTAGAGCGCCCCCCGCGCAATGCGTTGTCATGGTTTCGTTGTAAAACCTGCATTGTAATAGCACTGCGTGGTAAAAGTTGTGTTGTAAAGGATGTTTCCCGTCACGGCCCGGCCACTGCGCCTGCGCGGTGTTGATTTCATGCCTGCGCGGCGCGTTCTATTAGGTGGGCGTGGCCGTGACAGAACCACTCCGTCATTAGCACAGCCCACCCGTGGCTGGTGATGGAGTAGTTCTGTCACCAGCATGTCGGCACCGCGCCCCCCCCCCGTGACGCGGCGTAATTACTGCCGCGGCCAAGGGGTTAAAGAGTGGTCTCTGCCTCCCTCAGCAGGGGTGCTTAGGCCAGGTGCACTACCATTTCATTTTGCATGTCTGTAATTACGATTTTTTGTGACCCGCAATTAGACACTCCAAAACGAAATGGAGACACATTAGCGATTCCCAATAGGGTCACAATTGACCTGCCTCATCAATATTCATGAGACAGGTCGCAATGTGCGACCCATTCGGAATGGGCAATAACACGTCTGTGACTGCTTTTAAATAAAGCAACTTTTTTTTTAAATACAGCCCTTTTTCCTGAAAAATAAAATGAGCTTCAAAAAGAAAAATGAAACGTTTCTGTTTCATTTTTGAAGGGTAGGCAGTGGTCCGGATCACTGCCTGCTCTTAACAAAACGTTTTTTACAAACATTCACAAAGGGGAGGGGTCCCCTGGGGAACCCTTCCCATTTGCGAGTGGGTTACTGTTTTGCGACTGCATTCTGGTCGCAAAACAATTGTACATCCCCCTGCGACTCGCTATCAGGATGGAACGCCCCTGGCACGCCCCTTCCTAATAGTAACTCGCAAACCCTATTTTGCAAGTTGGTAAAAGGTTACAAACTCGCAAATGGGGAATATACATTTAAAAATGCTGTATTTCTGGTCGCAAACGGCTCGATTCTGTGAAATGGGCCGTTTGCGAGCTGAAAAAAGTGTCACTGTGCTGGCAGAATTAAGGATTTGGAATTGGAAATTGCGCATGCAGTGGAGTTCAGCGGTTTTGGAGATCATCAAAAATGTGTTGCAATTTGCAGCACTATTACTCAATTTGTAGGGCACAAATGTGAAATAGAAACCCGTGGAAACAGCAGTTAAAATATATGTTACTTTTTATACCCTGACTGAAACATGTGAGGTCTTTCTTCCATCCATGCACACCTCTCCCCAGCCCCCCCAGGCGCTGATGTCCAGGTTTCTGCTCCCGTGCACATCCCTTGCCAGTCTTTTTAGGTCCTGATGCCAGGGTCGGTGCACCCCAGCATCTCACCTTAACCCCTGTTTGGGTGTTTCTGTCACTGGGGGGACACACATGGTAGGGGGCTGTGCCATGGTGTTGTGCAGTATTGTGGGTGAGGGACACAGCATGCCTGAAAAGACCCCCTGCCCATGTGCGCGCTTCTTGGCACCCCTTCCCGCTCAGCTGCCATGACCCTCAGTCAGTACCACAGTCCGTGCCAGCAGTCTGCGGTGTCACCAGCCTAGGAGCTTGGCTGCTGCGCAAGCTCAACCTGCACCTCTGCATCTTGCTCTGGGCAGCATTTTTGGAGAACCACGCCAACCGGTCGGTGAAAACGTGTCCTGCATCGCCATCTAGTGGCCCTGCAAGGTAATAGCAAAATAAACTGTGCAGCATAAGACAGCACTAAACTATTACCCTGTTGGACCAAACAAAAATTACATAATGTGCATTTTTAAATCACACATTCAGCCCTTGAGGTATCTTGGTGCCGAATAACAGGTATAGTATTGTTATCGGACTCGATGGTACACGTTATCATCCTCAGAAGGATAAACGTCTGAGTACTCCAGCTGGGACTCAAACCTGCGACTATAATATCAAACAGAGGGGCATATTATCAACTCGGGCGATATGAAATTATGGCCGCTTTGGCGGCTGTTTTCAGCCGCTAAGCGGCGATAATTTAATCGCCCTATTAGCAAGCTGTCGCTAACAGCAGTTAGCGACAGTTTGTAGGCGATAGCGAGCGGTTTGGGGCCCGCTTTACATGTCAGCGATATTTATCGCTAATGACATGCAAAGTGGGCGTACCCAACCTGTTAGCGACTGAAAGCAGTCGCTAACATCGCTATCGCCTATTATCAACGCAGGCATAGCGATTTAAAAATTCGCGCTAAGCGCGAATATCGCTGAAAACGAGCGCCTGCTCAGACCAGTTCTTAGCCATTATGTCCAGCCTTCCTTCTGGGGCAGCATTTTTTGGCACAGTCCTGTGTCTGTCCTAACTCACTCTCCTGGTACTGCCCATCTCATGTCATTAGCTGTGTGGCCTCCATGTTGGATAGCAGTTACCAGTTCAGTTCCAAGATTCGCACATCGTGTGTTACTTTGACGTGCTAAGAGTCCCGCTTTGATTTTCTTTGTTTTCATGTTGCGATGGCTCGCAACATGGTTTCAGAAGTGACACAGTACCGAGACGGCATTAACCGTCGTCTGTAACAACATTCCACAACAGGTCGACACAGGTCGCACCACCTTACTGATGCTTCTGGGCCTGGAGGCAGCCTTCGATACCATCGATCCCCTTAGATTGGCTGTGAGGCTCCGGGAAATAGGGATTGAGGGCTCTGCCCTTACTCTGCTTACATCTTTCCTTACGGAACGGGCTCCAAGAGTTAAGTTGGGTCAATTCCTTTCTGCTCCTAAACAACGGTTCTGCGGAGTTCCCCAGGGATCCTCATTGAGTCCCACCCTTTTAACCTTTATGTAGCCCCGCTTGCGAGGGTGGTAAGATCTTTCGGCCTAGAGGTGTTATCCTATGCTGATGACACTCAAATCATGATTACCATCACTGAGAGTGTTGAAGCCTCAGCAGCAAATTTTAAAAGCTGCATGCAGGCGGTAGCTGCATGGATGGCAGAGAACTATCCAAGACTCAATGGGGATAAAACTGAGATTTACATTTTTGGAGACAATTAGGAGATTTTGGTCCAGGGCCTGAAGGCCAGACACGCTTGGATCCTGCCCTCGCCCTGGCCTCAGTGCCAAAAATCTAGACATCATCGTTGATACCTCCCTCTCCTTGGGCCCCCAAATAAGTAGAACAGTCTCCACCTGCTTCGGGATGATAAGAACCCTCAGAAAGATATGTCAATTTCTCTCCCTCTCCGCGCGGAAACGGGCAGTGGTGGCCCTTGTGCTGTCCGGATTGGATTGCTGCAACGCCCTTTATGCAGGGATAAATAGGGGTCTCCTACACCGACTCCAACTTGTGCCGCTGCCAGGTTGGTGATAGGCCTTCCTAAATTCACTCTGTATCGGCTACCATCAGGAGCCAGCATTGGCTTCCTTTGGGCTGGAGATTTGTGTTTAAAGCCCTGTGTTTGGTACACAAGGCCTTTTACGATATGGGATCAGAAAGCATTAAAAAATGGTTTCGGAGATATGTCCCTGGTATGCAGTTAAGATCTCCCGCAAGAATTTGGTGACTGCGCCTAAGTTCAGGAAATCCAGATGGGGGGGGCGGGCTTCTCACTGGCTGCAGCCTATTTGTGGAACTCCCTTCCTCTTTCTAATTCGGTTCTGGAAATTCATTCCTCGTTCCGTAAGGCCTTGAAGACCTGGTTCTTCACCAGTTCGAATCTGTAAGCCAGGGGCAGCTCTAGGTTCATGGCGGCCCTGGGCAGGGAGCGTAGGTAGGGGGCCCCGGAAGAGGGGTCTGGGCGGGGCCCCGGAAGAGGGGGGGTCAGGGTGTTTGGAAGTGGAACAGAGCCGGAGGCCGCCAAATCCGTGCCAGGGGCCACCACGCAAATATGTATCCATCCTCAGAGGAGTATTATATTAAGGATATATATTGGCATGGTGGCCCCTGGGGTTTGGTGGCCCTGTGCAGGTGCACAGCTTGCACATGCCTGTGTAAGCCCTCTTTCTATGGACATCTCAGATTTTGATCCCTATTGGTAGTGCCTTGATGCCCCTGGGCTAAGTTTGCGCTTTATAAAGCCTATATTAATTAATTAATTAATTCATTCATTCATTCACACCTATATACTTCTGACTCATGGACAAGTTATCAATGCCACATTTTGACTTTTGCAAGTGACACGCTTTCTTTACTCACAGGGCGTTGCAGGTCCAAAACCTAAGATTTTAATGGACTCTGTGTGTTTACAGACGGTGCATTCGCGACAGGGTTAATATCCTGGGCGCGGGTCATGTTCCATCATGTTCTATGTGTATTTCCCCTTTGGTTATATTCTCTTGAATGTGTCAACTGATAGCACCCCTTTTGTAGACCAATAAAGGGGTTTCAGATGTGTTGTCCCTCTGGCAAGATCCTTCAATTGTTGTTGACTTTTAATTTTATGACGGTGTTCACACATTTGAGTTTCTTGTTATTCCGCTCTAGTAACATCTTATGCTCTTTTAAGGTAATGCCTCCCCTGCAGTTTGATACATAATTTTGCAGTCAGAACATCATACATCTCAAGGTCTGTCGAAACCTAAAGAATTGTTAAAGGGACGTTATAGTTAGCAGTTTAAAAAACAAAACATAACAATGCAATTCAACCGATATAGTTTACTGAGCTAACTATAACTTGCACCCTGTCATGCACTGATAATAACCTTGCATAGTACATCACTCATGACAGGATAAATTACATAATGTATTACATCATTGCTGAAATATCAAAGTGGCATCATTGATTACATCACTGATGACATCATAAAATCATTATGACATCGTCGTTTAGTATGTGTGTACTTGAAGTAATTCAACAAGTATTTACCTTAATGGATTTCTCTCTTAAAGACTTTAAGTAGTACTTCTATCGCATGTGTGTGCGTCCGTGCATGAGTGCACATGAGTGGTGTGTGTATATGTGTGTGTATATGTGTGTGTGCATCTGTGTGCATGCATAGTGTGTGCAAGCATGTGTGTTTGCATGTGTACATGCACGTGGGTGTGTATGTGTACACAATTGTGTGTGGTGTGTGTGCATGTATGCATGTGTGGTGTGTGTGCATGAGTGTGGTGTGTGCGTGTATATGTGTGCATATATGTGTGAGTGTGTGTGTATATGAGTGTGTGCATCTGCATGCATGCGTAGTGTGTGCAAGCATGTGTGTTTGCATGTGTACATGCACATGGGTGTGTATGTGTACACAATTGTGTGTGGTGTGTGTGCATGTATGCATGTGTGGTGTGTGTGCATGAGTGTGGTGTGTGCGTGTATATGTGTGCATATATGTGTGAGTGTGTGTGTATATGAGTGTGTGCATCTGCATGCATGCGTAGTGTGTGCAAGCATGTGTGTTTGCATGTGTACATGCACGTGGGTGTGTATGTGTACACAATTGTGTGCGGTGTGTGTGCATGTATGCATGTGTGGTGTGTGTGCATGTGTGTGGTGTGTGCGTGTATATGTGTGCATATATGTGTGAGTGTGTGTGTGGTGTGTGTGTGTGTGGTGTGTGTGTGCATGTATGTGTGTGTGGTGTGTGTGCATGTGTGTGGTGTGTGCGTGTATATGTGTGCATATATGTGTGAGTGTGTGTGTGGTGTGTGTGTGTGTGCATGTATGTGTGTGTGGTGTGTGCATGCATGTGTGTGTGTATGTGTGTATATATGTGTGAGTGTGTGTGTGGCGTGTGTGTGTGCACGTAGGCATGTGTGGTGTGTGTGCATGCATGTGTGTGTATGTGTGTATATATGTGTGGGTGTGTGTGTGGTATGTGTGCATGTATGCATGTGTGGTGTGTGTGCATGTGTGTGGTGTGTGTGTGTATATGTGTGCATATATGTGTGAGTGTGTGTTTGGTGTGTGTGTGTGTGTGCATATATGTGTGTGTGTGTGTGGTGGGTGTGTGTGCATGTATGCATGTGTGGTGTGTGTGTGCATGCATGTGTGTGTCTATGTGTGTATATATGTGTGGGTGTGAGTGTGGTGTGTGTACATGTATGTATGTGTGGTGTGTGCATATACATGCACGTGTGGTGTGTGTGTGCATGTGTTTTCCTCTCAGTCTGGAGGTGGGATAAGACACACTTCCACAACGTCAGAGTTGAAAGGTGAGGACCCCGTGCGTTCTCAGCAGTCTGGACTTGGAGTGAGACAATATGGCGGCCGTCCTTGGCAGCTCACATTGACCCATGTGTGTCAGAGAGCATCTTTGCTGGCATTCTACCAAGGTGTTCATCAAAGAGGGGTGGGCAGGTTTATTACTGCTGCCTCCCCCTGTGACGTCCAAGTTGAAGGACCTCAACGAAGATTCCATATTATGTACATTTGGACAGGGATCTTAGTCAACACTGGAATCAGTGCGACAGGGCGTCGACGTCCTTGCACAGATGATCTGTGCAATGCATTTTCTTCTTTAACGCAATGCCATTACATAACCATATAAAAAGTATCAAATTTGTTATAAGGATCCTCCATGTGATGTTTTTACTAATTAATTTGCGTTTTTGTATAAAAATATAATTGTTACGTTTAAAGACTACATGGAAATAGTTCACTGTGTATTTTGAATATTTACAGTTCAGGATAGAGGTATCAATCACAGGGAAGGCGCCCCTGGAAATATTCACGAATTATTTTTATGGTGCTAGTATTTCTGCGGTGCTAAAAGGCGGAGAGAACCACCCACCTCTCCTAATTTCTGCGGCCTAGGCTGCATCACAAACAAACATACATAAGATTCCTTAGCACACGACAATTGTATAGTATAACAGTAGCACAGTAACTTATTGTCGAAAGGAAATCGTGACGTAAAATAAATGCGATTCTTCAGTCTTTTAAATCTTTGTTCCAAAGCCCAAATGCCAACACGTGTTTCGTTGCCTCTGTATATTTGTACATACAACTTTTTCATGACATATTAGCGTGTGGTGATACTCGAGGACGCCGGCGTGGGAGTCATAGACGTAATAACTATTGAAGTTGAAGTTGGCCACACCAATTGGGACAAAGAACGACGTTGAATACTCCCTTAGAAACGTTACCCATGCTGGAGGAACGTGTGGGTCGAAAGTATCACCACACGCTAATAAGCACTAAAAGAAGCCTACTAAGCCTTGAAAAAGATGTATGAACAAATATACAGAGGCGACGAAACACGTGTTGGCATTTGGGCTTTGGAACAGTCACAGTATCTTACATTAAAGAAGGATTTAGGCAAAGATTAAAAAGACTGAAGAATCGCATTTATTTTACGTCAAGATTTCATTTCCACAATAACTTAATGTACTACTGTTGTACTATACAATTGTCATGTGCTTAGGAATCTCATGTACACTGTGTATTTTGTATATTGATTTACTGAAGTAATATATTTTTTTTAAGTGTTGCTCTCGTCCCTGCCTTCTCAAGCCTGATAGACCAATTTCTCTTCTTCTCTCGTTCTGTAGGTGGAGAACAGACCAAAATATTACGGAAGGGAGTGAGTATATTATCACTAGGGCTCCCGTTTTTTTGGTATTTATTTCTATGCCATTTCCGTCTGTATTTATCCATATTTATTTTTTGCTGATTTTATCTGTATTTATCGATATTTATTTTGGATTTTGTGGAAAAATTTATTCTGAAATTAGTATATTTCCACATTTAGTTAACCAATAAATGTGCACTCGTTCATGAACGTCTGCCAGATGTCAGTGCTGTGAACACCTGCAGAAGATAAATCAGTGCACTTATATGAAAATATACAGATTTCAGTATCAACCTTGTGCATATCTACTGCTGTTAAAGCCTCTTTACTAAAATACCTTTCTTTTTTAACCCCCGTATCTATCAATCCATGCATCTACTGGCCTGGCAGTCATGGCAGACAGTATTTAGAATTACTCAAAAAGCAACCTAATTTCCGTTTTTATCCACATTTAAAAATAAATACAGACAAGAAAATGAATGTTTTCTGTCTGTATTTATCTGTAAAAATAAGTTAAACGGAAAACAGGGAGCCTTAATTATCACCTTTGGATGGCTCCTTTATGCTGATTCACTGGCTCCTTCCCTGCTGTGTTGTACATGATTAAATATGTTAATAATATTATTAGCACAAGTGTCAGTCAACACCTATTGGTTGACTGTCTAAGCCAATGAGTTCCATAGGAGCTTCTCTCAATGCTGTGAACCAATCACAGTCACCGGTGTCTTTTCACCAATGTTATTACTTAACCCAAGGAACATCACTCGTCTTTGACTGCAGATGCCGTCACAGGAAGTGACATCACATTCTCATTCACTCAAACATCATGTCAAGAAGTGAGATCACACAACCGTAAATGCGGTCAGACTCTCACAGAGGTGGATATGGGCGGTCGTAGGAGTGCAGAGGACGCAGGGGGGCGCTGCTGAAAGACGCGGCGAGATGACCCTGCTGACAGCGGCCCATCACAGCCTATCACAGCCCGCATATATGAGAAGCCTTGACAAAGTGTATAGGGTGAAACACGTGCTGGCTGCTATCCTGTTCTGAAGGCTGTGATCCTATGCTTGCAAATCAAGAGCGTACCAATTCCTGCTCAGCCACAAATTAACTACCAGACAAATAATTTCCATTCTGGATTCATCTATCATACCTTTATCAGTGCTTACAGGTGATCCCTGTGGGCTCCAACACTGGTATGATTATTTCAGAATGAACTCCAGGGCATTTTCAAAAGAGTGCCTTGTCATTTCAGTTGGGTGTTCTCCCCTTCCTGGGGGTGGTGGTGAGGGGGCTTAGGAGTTTAGGAGTGGCAATGTGTGGGAGGTCAGAGGTGAGCTGGACAAACTTGGCAAGGAAGGAGTCTTTCATGTTTTAAGAACATTGGAGATTCAAGTCACCAAGGCTGAAGTTGGTAACATAAGACGTGAAAATGAAACCAAAGAAACCAGAAACATAGTGTGGGTTGTAGCCATATCTTTTATTTTATTTTAACATGTTTTAATACCCTTTTTTAAATTTAAAAATTGCTGTCACCTCCGGAGTCTCCCTATAGTAAAGTATTGGGAAATGTAAAAAAACGTTATTAAACTTAATAAAAAAAGTAAAAATATGTTTATGATAAATGGTATTGTCAATTATCAATATATGATTTAAATGTAGAATAAAAGGAAAAATGATACAGCTGTAATAGCTTAATTTAAATTAAAAATGTAACTAAGTTGAAGATATTGAAATACATTATTTTTCAGAAGGTTAAAATGAAAAAAAAAAAAACTAAAGCAAAAAGGTGTACTTTATTATGTATTAATAATTATTAAAAGATGTGTATAGAATTAATTCAAAGTAACTTCATTATATTTTAATTGCAAATAATGGTCGCTTAATTCATAAATTGAAAATGGTTATTAAAGTAAATTAAAACATATGTTTTGTTTTTAGATATTTATTTTGATTAAATTAAAATTATATTTAGTTCCAAATATTTTAATCAATTTAATCTAATGTAACATTATATGCTATTGAGGTTTTGTTCTATGTCCCTACCTCCATTCTTTTCTATAGGAGGGTGTTTCAGTAGCAGTGGGCGGCCATGTGTGGTGCCGGCCTTACTACGGCTGAAAGGAGGCTTTCCGACCCGAGATCATAATCGGCTCCTTATTCTTTCATGATCTAACTGCTGTTCTTCATTATATCAGGGGCGGCTTCTCCGCTAAGGCGTTGCCCACTGCTCTTTGAGAAGGAAAAATAAAACAAAAATAACACAATTATTATTGTTTTCTTTTTCTCATGTTCGGGCTGGGTTACGGCGGAGCGGAGTTGGAGGCACAGGGGGTGGAGTGGTTTGCACACTTCAAGTGTGCACGACTGTTTCGCAGGCAGCTTGGCCCGGCCAAACAGTCATGCGCACTTTGTATGTTCCCCACCAGGCTGCATTACACAGCCATGTGGGGAACATGCAAAGACCCCAGTCCCCATCTGAACGCTGATCCTCACCGCTCAGACCAATAACTGCGCTGCATTGCAGCATTATGGTTGGCTTAAAGGAGCCAATCACATCGCTGCATTGCAGCGATGTGATTGGCTGAGGGAAGCCTGGGTGCTTCCTGGTTCCAAGACTCCCAGAGAAGCAGAAGAAAATGCAGACAGCGAAGAGTTAAGAGTTTTTCCCTATTTTATTTTGTCCCGAGCTGCCCCCACCCTACCCCCGCCTCTCCACCCTCATTGCCTGCCAGCCGCTACTGCATTATATGATGGTCTTTCTAAATATCTAAGAGACTCACTGAAGTCTACTCAAAGGGATTTTATGTCTTCTTTTCTCTCTGCTTCCGGAATCTCATTTTCCCCCTAACTCACAGGTCTTATTAGGTGCCATTCTCTACATAATGCACAGTTTGTGTCTTGTGTATCGTTCTCAGGTGTCTCCGTTGAGGCTCTGCTGTTATTGCGCTCTGGGGCCAGATGAACAAAGGTTTGCCTTTATAAAGTCTGCAGTCACTTATGTTTGAGGGGAGGGCTCAGCCTTGTTCTGGTTTCTAACCTTCCTCCTTCCTTCCTTCAGGTTCCACGGGATTATTTCCCGAGACGAGGTGGACGAGCTCCTGGCTGGCGTGGAGGGCGCCTACCTGATCCGGGAGAGCCAGCGACAGCCCGGCACCTACACGCTGGCGCTCAGGTGTGTCTCTGCGCAGCCCTTGTCCTATGCAGTGATGTACTAGTGGAGTGTGGTTAGTACAGCATTGTGAGTGAGTGAGTATGTTTGTGTGTGTGCGGGTGTGTATGTATGTATGTTTGTGTGTGTGTGCGCATCTGTATGTCCCTACATGTCTGTGCACATATATGTACGTTTGTGTGTGTGTTTATGTATCTACATGTGTGTGTGTGTGTGTGGTATGTGTATGTACGTTTGTGTGTGTGTGTGTGTATGTGCACACATGTGTAGGTATCTTCATGTGTGTATGTGTGTGTGTGTGTGCGTGCCTGTATGTAAGTTTGTGTGTGTATGTGCGCATGGGTGTATGTATCTACATGTGCATGTGTGTGCATGCATGAATGTTCATGTGTGTGTGTGTGTGTGTGGTATGTGTGTGCACACATGTATGTATCTACGTGTTTGTGTGTGTGTGCATGAGCATGTATGTATGTACCTTTGTGTGTGTGGTATGTGTGTGGTGTGTGTGTGTGCGAGCGTGTATGTACCTTTGTGTGTGTGTGGTATGTGTTCATTTGTGCCTGTGTGTGTGGTTTGTGTGTGATGCTGGCCTGCCTCTTATTTCTTCAGTGTGATGGATTTGGTATGTGTTTCTGTGTAGAGATGTGGCACAAGTCTCCAGGCAGGAGCTGTGTGTGGCTCACGACTCTCTCGCTCTCTCTCTCTCTCTCTCTCTCTCTCTCCCTCTTTCTTTCTTTTTTTCTCTCTCTCCCCCCTCTCTGCCTCTCCCCTTCTGTCTCTCTCTCTCTCTCTCTACCTGTCTGTCTCTCTCTTTGTCTCTCCCCTCCTCTCTCCCCCGCACATTGACAGCATCACCTATAAGATGCACCTCGCAGGGTTTGGTTCCAGTGGCGGCAGGCATGACTCGCGGGTGGGGATGCGGGGGTCACGCAGGGATGGATTTAATTTAATAATAATAAAAAATAAGCTTACCTTCCCGCTGGTGAGGTCCTGTGTCGTCTCCGCTCCTCTCCTTCCTCCGGCAGGAGCAGGAACCAGGCAGCCAGGCTCCCACCCCTAAGCCAATCAGTGCTGCAAGCAGCGTTGTGATTGGTAGGCCTGGGCGGTAAATTCCGTTTCACTTGCGGAATTTGGGAAATTTGGGTAATTTCGCATTCCGCGGGGAACGCGGAATTGCAAAGAATTTTACGATCCGCGGCTTCGCGGAATTTTTTGCCTGTTTGCGCTTTCAAAATGCGTGTTTGTGAGATATTTCCCCCCGAGCACACAAACAGCGTTCGCGAACAGGAAAAAAGCATTGCGACCGGGCGGAACAAGCAATTCCACGTGTTTGCGGAACTCTGCATGCTCGCCGAGACTTTTTACCGTTCCACAGAGCTTTGCATAGCGCGACTACGCAAATTCCGCCCAACCCTAGTGATTGGTTGAGACGCCACCCAGCCAGGGACTAATGGCCTGGCCATGTTCTCCATGTAGGTTGCATTGCAGCCTACATGGAGAAGGGCAGAGTATGCATGACTGGTTTGGTCGGCCCCAGAGGGCTGGCCAAACCAGTCATGCGCACTCAGGAATGGGCACACACTTATCCCCTGCCCTGCTCATAGAGCAGCCCCGCCCACCTGCAACCAAACCATTCTGTTCTGCTTTCTTGAAGTGCAAGAAGCAGAAACATAAAATTGTAGTTATTACTATTTTATGTTTCTGCTTCTCGCATTGCGTGAAAGCAGTGGGGCAAAACTCCTCCGCCCATGTGGAGGAGCCGCCCCTGTAAATTGGTTCCCTCATATGTTTAGGTACCACTTTGACCTTAAGCAGCAGATGGTTTCGGCTGCCCGTCACTGGATCGAAATTCAAACTGACTCTGTCAGCCAGATATTGAAGGTCTAAACAGAAGGCGCTTGGGAGCTCAGTGCGCTGCCGCAGTGTCTGGGTTTGGGGGTTCAAGGACCAAAAACACTTCTGGTCACAAGGGTTGCTCAGTTACCCCGAGTCTCCAAGTTCTCACATAATACTGACTTTACACGGAGTGATTCACATCCCACCGGATCATGTCTTCAGCTATGACTCGGGTCACACCGTTCATTGAAGATGAGCCATGCCTCGGGTCACACCGTTCATTGAAGATGAGCCATGACTCAGGTCACACCGTTCATTGAAGATGAGCCATGACTCAGGTCACACCGTTCATTGAAGATGAGCCATGACTCAGGTCACACCGTTCATTGAAGTTGAGCCATGACTCAGGTCACACCGTTCATTGAAGATGAGCCATGACTCAGGTCACACCGTTCATTGAAGAAGAGCCATGACTCAGGTCAGGTCACACCGTTCATTGAAGATGAGCCATGACTCAGGTCACATCGTTCATTGAAGATGAGCCATGACACAGGTCACACCGTTCATTGAAGAAGAGCCATGACTCAGGTCAGGTCACACCGTTCATTGAAGATGAGCCATGACTCAGGTCACACCGTTCATTGAAGATGAGCCATGACTCAGGTCACACCGTTCATTGAAGAAGAGCCATGACTCAGGTCAGGTCACACCGTTCATTGAAGATGAGCCATGACTCAGGTCACATCGTTCATTGAAGATGAGCCATGACACAGGTCACACCGTTCATTGAAGATGAGCCATGACTCAGGTCACACCGTTCATTGAAGATGAGCCATGACTCAGGTCACACCGTTCATTGAAGAAGAGCCATGACTCAGGTCAGGTCACACCGTTCATTGAAGATGAGCCATGACTCGGGTCACATCGTTCATTGAAGATGAGCCATGACACAGGTCACACCGTTCATGGTTTCAGAGTTGATTTTTGTCACCAAGGGTGAGCGTGCCTTACTGCTATTCTGCAACACGTGGTACTAAAATTCCTCTTGTGTTGCTTCTGTGCTAGGGCCTTGAAGTCCCAAACCTCTTGAAAACGCCTACCTGTCTGGTACCCATAAGTGCCAGAGAGGCCCTGGGATTTAGGTCTAGCACCTCTTGTCCCTCTAACATAGGTCCTGTGTGAAGGAGGAGGAACAGAGCCCAACCTCTGGAACAACGTAATGCCAACATACAGGGCGCTCTTTAGAGGAGAGATGCTGGCCATGCAGTCATGACGTAATGCATCTATGCATTACCCGTGAGACACATTTTCTTACGTGGGCGAAATACGCATATTTCACATTGCACTTTTTATGACTACCTGATCAAGGTTTTTGGCTGTGAGTGACTTGTTCAAGCAGGAACTATATCGCAGAAACAAAACCTAGACGAAGAAACATGTTCTACTTGAACGGGGCTCCTGCCAGCACCTGCATGGCATCTGATTGCTAGAGATGCTGTCATTTTTAGGTCGAGCCTAGGCAGCTTGCATGTGCTGTCTGCAGGACCTGTTGTTATCTCCTCTATCGGCTTTTGGCATGCCCCTGAATTGCCATTTGTTAGTTGTTGTACCATTTAGAAATACGTGTTTTTATTGGTGCATTGGGTCGGATTCGCCCGCCTTTGCATGCTTGGGTCACGCCTAGGCGATTTCACTCATTATTTGTTTGCGTTGGCCATCCCAAAACGTTTGCGGTTCCTCCTGGTCATCCTGATCTGCCTTTTTTTGTAGGCTATCAACATCAATGTAGGCTTTCAGGCCATTTCACGGAGCAAAGCTCTGTTCGACACCTGCAAAGTGGCAGTTTCTGTCCAGTAGCTGTTTAGCTATGCCAATAGCTCTAACTCAAAAAAATGCGAGACCTATTGCATTTCTAATGCTTGTTACATGAGATACTGGCCAAGTAAAGTTCGCACAATATTAGTAATTTCACCTAATTTTTTTGAAAACTTTCCGCGCATCACAAAAAAGAGTCCGCAGTTTCGCGCACCTCTGTGTGGGTGCATCAGGGAGTAGCAAAGACGCAGTGCTTAATTTGTAAACAAAAAAATATATATATGTGCCAGGGCTCTCGTCAGGAGGCCACTGCACCCTGCACCACAGATCACCCCTGCCAGTGTTGCCAAGGATAACAACAACACAACTGCTAACCTCACACTGCTGCAAGGGTGACAATTCAAACTATCTCAGGATCCCCTAAGCTAAAAGAATTGCATGGGCGGTAAAAATCATTTTGAATGTATATTGAAGTAATAATCAACTGTTTCTGGGGTCATTTCTAAATTGGCCAGACAGCGCCACCTTGTGGCAGACTGTCACAAGCGCCAGTGTTGACAATTAAGGGCGGGTGCTGAGCACCGGAAACCACCAGCTCAAATTAAGCACTGCCATGAAGAAACCAGGCTGTCAAGGGAGAGGGCTGAGTCATTCTGTTTATTCAGAGATGCTCGAAGTCTTTAATAAATTTACCTCCATTCCTTGTTTGAGAAGAAAGACAAAACATTGTGCATTTTAAATAGATAATCATATGTGCCTTGTTGTGATGGTATACGCCAACTAGTCTTACATTAATGGATTGCCGCTGTTGGGGCATCCTGACAGAAGTTATAAATGATTCTATGATATTTGTTGAAGTATGAAATGCAGACACCATAGCAGTTGTGCTTTCTGGTCATGGCTCTCAGGTGGGTTCATATTTCTCAGTTGCTTGTCTTTCTTGACCCCAGGTTTGGACATCAAACCTTGAACTACCGCCTGTTCTACGATGGGAAGCACTTTGTGGGCGAGAAGCGCTTCGAGTCGATTCATGACCTGGTGACGGATGGACTGATCATGCTGTATATAGAAACCAAGGCCTCCGAGTACATTGCCAAAATGACCACCAACCCCATCTACGAGCACATCGGCTACGCCACCCAACTCCGGGAGAAGGTCTGCCGCCGACTCAGCCGGCACCGTAATGGGTCCAAGAAAATCCCCCTCCAGGGTGAAAACAACACCGCTGTGGAGAAGGTGAGCGTCCACGCTGGGTGGCAAAATAAGTCATAAACTACTTAGGCTTGTTACTGTCATTTTTACATTTCCATGTAGCACACTTGTCCTAGCTCCAACCCACTGAGCTCATGGTCCTCTGGGGATTGGTTGGCATTGGGCAATCCTACCTTGAGCTCATGGTCCTATTTGGGGGGTGTAAAGATTGGTTGTGAGTGGGGAAGACCAATCTGGGGGTTTATGGTGAAAGTTGGTTGAAAAACTGCTTGAGAATGGGTCAACATACACATTCGGCTTATGGTTAGGGGTCGACGTAACTTGCATATATCTGTGTAGCGTAATCACATGGAATTTTTCAAAACAATTCCTTGAGATTACGAGTAATTATGTGAGAAGGGTAATTATTTGTTAGAGCTACACCCTGGTGCCAGAAATGGATGCCAGTATGTATTTTATGTAAAGAAATTGCACTAAATGCAACAGAACATGAATAGCGAGCGCAAGCAGCTGGTTGTGCTCGCTAAATGTGCTCTTGGGGAAGGATGGTTCCCCAACTTACTCCCAGCATTTAGTAATGTTTTCTTAGCACTAAATGCACCCTCGTATGCCGTTACTACTGTATTGTGCCCTGGCAAGGTCCCAATAAAGCATATGTTAACCTATGTCTAATCTTTAGCAGTGGGGGCTGGCACTGATTTGGGAGGGGGGCACGGGGTGGGTGGGGAAGTGGAAGGGAAAGCTAAAAAAACAAAAACAAAAACAAAAAAAACTAACCTTATCGCCACGTCCCACGTCTCTGCTCCGCCTCTCCTCCGTCGAAGTCGGGCCGAACAGCAATCAGGAAGCACACCCAGGCTTCCCTGACCAATCACAATGCTGCAATACAGTGTTGTGACTGGTAAGCAGCCAGGCTCCCTCGACCAACCACAGAGCTGCAATGCAGCGCTGTGATTGGTCTGAGCGCTGTGGTACGATGTTCAGATGGAGATTGCGGACCTGGGCATGTTCTCTATGTAGGCTGCAATGCAGCGCTGTGATTGGTCTGAGCGCTGTGGTTCGATGTTCAGATGGAGATTGCGGACCTGGACATGTTCTCTATGTAGGCTGCAATGCAGCGCTGTGATTGGTCTGAGCGCTGTGGTTCGATGTTCAGACGGAGATTGTGGACCTGGACATGTTCTCTATGTAGGCTCCAATGCAGCCTGATGGGGAACATGCAAAGTGTGCATGAATGTTGGCAAAGCATTCATGCGCACTTGGAGTGTGCAAACCACTCCTCCCCTGCTCTGCTCTGAGAGCAGAGCAGCCCCACCCACCAGCAAAACAGCTGGAAACAATAAAATGATAACAAGTTATTATAATTTTCTTTTTCCTCTGTCACACTTCTTAAAAGCAGTGGGGCGACACTCCTCTGCCTTAGTGGAGGAGCCGCCACTTAGGTAAAATTATTCGTAACTTGAAGGCCGCCAGGAGGCTATGCGCTCACCGTAGCCCTTAAAAGGACTCCGGGGGTCGTGCCGCTGAAGTACACTAGGGGGCAGCCTTGCATTAGATTCAAGCGCCAGATACTCTTTCACATTCGCTGAGCAGGTCTCGCAGCCCTCCCTCGTCTCGAGTATGTTTCTAGCCCGTTTCCTCCTTGTCAGCGCTGCACACTCACAAATACTACCCAGAAACACCGAGAGTATTCTGACCAGGGATAAATATTGAAATGGATTTTTCAAATCACCATGGAACACCCCTGTCATTGATCTGATGTCTCATTGCAGCTCTAACATTTGAACATCATTTAAAAAGAATAATGTTTCATCCTGATTCTGTTATTCCAGACCAATGATCTCAAAGGGAAAATCTGTGTTCGATTCGTTTCTTAATATTTTCAGTACTCAGCACTGACCAATCATTTCCAACCCAATCAGCTCCTTTCTACCGAAGCATTGCTGCCACTTCAGGGGTCACAGCTTAGAACCCCCACTTTAAAAATACCCGAAGCTCGTTCCTACCGTCACCGACAGAGGTCGTGTCTGAGGACTCGCTCTCCTAATCTGCACACACAGGGGCATCTGAAGGGTTCTGGGGACCCTGGACCAGTCCTATTTTTGTGACCATGTTCGGAACGGCTTTGAATTTATGGTTCTATTTCATCTATTTCATGCCAGCTTTGACCAGGTCACTTCAAATTCTAAATGTGTTTATATCTAATATTCAGGGTTAGTGGTGTGCGTTTTCAATACTGTAACAAAGCAGCAGCAGCAGCTCACCGACCAGTCGCGGCGGCATGCCTCGCGCTCTGGGGTCGCACATGGAGGGGGTTCACGCAGGGGGTATTTTTTTTTTTTTTAGTAATCAAACTTATCTTTCCGCCGGCCGGGCCGTTCGTCTTCTCTGCTCCTGGTGTCTTTTTCACAGGAACAGGAAGCAGAAGCAGGCAGCTAGGCTCCCTCCCCAAGCCAATAAAAATGCTGCAAGCAGCACTGTGATTGGTCAGGATGCCGCCCAGCCGGTGGCATAGGGGCGGCCATCTTCTCTCTGCAGGCCACAATGCAGTCTACATGGAGAAGGGCAGAGTGCGCATGACTGATTTGGGTGGCTCCAGAGGGCTGACCAAACAGTCTTTGCACACTCGGGAATGGACAGGCACACCACTCCTCCCCTGCCTGCTCGCAGAGCAGCCCCGCTTACCCGCCCACATCCAAACATAAAATGGTAATAACTAAAAGTTATTACCATTTTATGTTTCTGCTTCTTGCACTGTGAGAAAGCAGTAGGGCGACGCTCCTCCGCCCTCGTGGAAGAGCCGCCCCTGTCGCTGATATTACTGCAAATAATCTCTGTGACACCCACCCATTTCTCATAAGTGAGGTCCTACTCTCTGCAAAATGTCTGTAATAGACTCTATTAAACACTAGGGGGTAGATCTTCCTAAAGTCAAAGAAAGTCACTACCTTTTCTGGTTGGAAATGAAATATGAGAGTGGTCAATCTCAATAAAGTTGGGTTGTTTAGGGTGATGGGGGAATCCCTCCCTTTGCACATAGTGCCCTCACACACCCTTGCGAGTGTCATGCTTCATCATCGGACGTTGCTCCTCGTGGGGGTGGCGCTGCTTTCCTCCACGGGCCCCGCGAGAGGGCTCTTTATCGGAGATCTTTTAAGGAGACTCCGCAACGGAGGAGGCGGGAATGTGTATAAAAGAGAGAGACTCAAGGCGTGTGACGCAGGAGGCGGGAATGTGTATAAAAGAGAGAGACTCAAGGGTTGCAACGGAGGAGGCGGGAATGTGTATAAAAAAGAGAGACTCAAGGGTTGCAACGGAGGAGGCGAGAATGTATATAAGAGAGAGACTCAAGGGTTGCAACAGAGGCGGGAATGTTTATAAAAGAGAGAGACTCAAGGGTTTAGAAGGAGGAGTGAGGAATGTGTATAAAAGAGAGAGACTCAAGGGTTGCAACGGAGGAGGCGGGAATGTATATAAGAGAGAGACTCAAGGGTTGCAACAGAGGCGGGAATGTTTATAAAAGAGAGAGACTCAAGGGTTGCGACGGAGGAGGCGGGAATGTGTATAAAAGAGAGAGACTCAAGGGTTGCGACGGAGGAGGCGGGAATATGTATAAAAGAGAGAGACTCAATGGTTGTGACGGAGAAGGAGGGAATGTGTATAAAAGAGAGAGACTCAAGGGTTGCGACATAGGAGACGGCAATGTGTATAAAAGAGAGAGACTCAATGGTTGCGACGGAGGAGGCCGGAATGTGTATAAAAGAGAGAGACTCAAGGGTTGCGACGGAGAAGACGGGAGTGTGTATAAAAGAGAGAGACTCAAGGGTTGCGACGGAGGAGGCCGGAATGTGTATAAAAGAGAGAGACTCAAGGGTTGCGACGGAGAAGACGGGAGTGTGTATAAAAGAGAGAGACTCAAGGGTTGCGACGGAGGAGGTGGGAATGTGTATAAAAGAGAGAGACTCAAGGGTTGCGATGGAGGAGGCGGGAATGTGTATAAAAGAGAGAGACTCAAGGGTTGCGACGAAGGAGGCGGGAATGTGTATAAAAGAGAGAGGCTCAAGGGTTGCACGGAGGCGGGAATGTGTATAAAAGAGAGAGACTCAAGGGTTGCAACGGAGGAGGCGGGAATGTGTATAAGAGAGAGACTCAAGGGTTGCAACAGAGGAGGCTGGAATGTGTATAAGAGAGAGACTCAAGGGTTGCAACGGAGGAGGCGGAATGTGTATAAGAGAGAGACTCAAGGATTGCGACGGAGGAGGCGGGAATGTGTATAAGAGAGAGACTCAAGGGTTGCGACGGAGGAGGCGGGAATGTGTATAAAAGACAGAGACTCAAGGGTTGCGACGGAGGAGGTGGGAATATGTATAAAAGAGAGAGACTCAAGGGTTGCAACGGAGGAGGCAGCAGAGTGTATAAGAGACAGAGACTCAAGGGTTGCAACGGAGGAGGTAGCAGAGTGTATAAAAGAGAGAGACTCAAGGGTTGCAACGGAGGAGGCAGCAGAGTGTATAAAAGAGAGAGACTCAAGGGTTGCAACGGAGGAGGCGGGAATGTGTATAAGAGAGAGACTCAAGGGTTGCCACGGAGGAGGCGGGAATGTGTATAAGAGAGAGAGACTCAAGGGTTGCCACGGAGGAGGCGGGAATGTGTATAAGAGAGAGACTCAAGGGTTGCAACAGAGGAGGCTGGAATGTGTATAAGAGAGAGACTCAAGGGTTGCAACGGAGGAGGCCGGAATGTGTATAAAAGAGAGAGACTCAAGGGTTGCGACGGAGAAGACGGGAGTGTGTATAAAAGAGAGAGACTCAAGGGTTGCGACGGAGGAGGCCGGAATGTGTATAAAAGAGAGAGACTCAAGGGTTGCGACGGAGAAGACGGGAGTGTGTATAAAAGAGAGAGACTCAAGGGTTGCGACGGAGGAGGTGGGAATGTGTATAAAAGAGAGAGACTCAAGGGTTGCGATGGAGGAGGCGGGAATGTGTATAAAAGAGAGAGACTCAAGGGTTGCGACGAAGGAGGCGGGAATGTGTATAAAAGAGAGAGGCTCAAGGGTTGCACGGAGGCGGGAATGTGTATAAAAGAGAGAGACTCAAGGGTTGCAACGGAGGAGGCGGGAATGTGTATAAGAGAGAGACTCAAGGGTTGCAACAGAGGAGGCTGGAATGTGTATAAGAGAGAGACTCAAGGGTTGCAACGGAGGAGGCGGAATGTGTATAAGAGAGAGACTCAAGGATTGCGACGGAGGAGGCGGGAATGTGTATAAGAGAGAGACTCAAGGGTTGCGACGGAGGAGGCGGGAATGTGTATAAAAGACAGAGACTCAAGGGTTGCGACGGAGGAGGTGGGAATATGTATAAAAGAGAGAGACTCAAGGGTTGCAACGGAGGAGGCAGCAGAGTGTATAAGAGACAGAGACTCAAGGGTTGCAACGGAGGAGGTAGCAGAGTGTATAAAAGAGAGAGACTCAAGGGTTGCAACGGAGGAGGCAGCAGAGTGTATAAAAGAGAGAGACTCAAGGGTTGCAACGGAGGAGGCGGGAATGTGTATAAGAGAGAGACTCAAGGGTTGCCACGGAGGAGGCGGGAATGTGTATAAGAGAGAGAGACTCAAGGGTTGCCACGGAGGAGGCGGGAATGTGTATAAGAGAGAGACTCAAGGGTTGCAACAGAGGAGGCTGGAATGTGTATAAGAGAGAGACTCAAGGGTTGCAACGGAGGAGGCGGAATGTGTATAAGAGAGAGACTCAAGGGTTGCGACGGAGGAGGCGGGAATGTGTATAAGAGAGAGACTCAAGGGTTGCGACGGAGGAGGCGGGAATGTGTATAAAAGACAGAGACTCAAGGGTTGCGACGGAGGAGGTGGGAATATGTATAAAAGAGAGAGACTCAAGGGTTGCAACGGAGGAGGCAGCAGAGTGTATAAGAGACAGAGACTCAAGGGTTGCAACGGAGGAGGCAGCAGAGTGTATAAAAGAGAGAGACTCAAGGGTTGCAACGGAGGAGGCAGCAGAGTGTATAAAAGAGAGAGACTCAAGGGTTGCAACGGAGGAGGCGGGAATGTGTATAAGAGAGAGACTCAAGGGTTGCCACGGAGGAGGCGGGAATGTGTATAAGAGAGAGACTCAATGGTTGCCACGGAGGAGGCGGGAAATGTGTATAAAAGAGAGAGACTCAATGGTTGCGACGGAGGAGGCGGGAATGTGTATAAGAGAGAGACTCAAGGGTTGCAACGGAGGAGGCAGCAGAGTGTATAAAAGAGAGAGACTCAAGGGTTGCAACGGAGGAGGCAGCAGAGTGTATAAAAGAGAGAGACTCAAGGGTTGCAACGGAGGAGGCAGCAGAGTGTATAAAAGAGAGAGACTCAAGGGTTGCAACGGAGGAGGCAGCAGAGTGTATAAAAGAGAGAGACTCAAGGGTTGCAACGAAGGAGGCGGGAATGTGTATAAGAGAGAGACTCAAGGGTTGCCACGGAGGAGGCGGGAATGTGTATAAGAGAGAGACTCAAGGGTTGCCACGGAGGAGGCGGGAATGTGTATAAGAGAGAGACTCAAGGGTTGCCACGGAGGAGGCGGGAATGTGTATAAGAGAGAGACTCAAGGGTTGCAACGAAGGAGGCGGGAATGTGTATAAGAGAGAGACTCAAGGGTTGCCACGGAGGAGGCGGGAATGTGTATAAGAGAGAGACTCAAGGGTTGCCACGGAGGAGGCGGGAATGTGTATAAGAGAGAGACTCAAGGGTTGCCACGGAGGAGGCGGGAATGTGTATAAGAGAGAGACTCAAGGGTTGCCACGGAGGAGGCGGGAATGTGTATAAAAGAGAGAGACTCAATGGTTGCCACGGAGGAGGCGGGAATGTGTATAAAAGAGAGAGACTCAATGGTTGCGACGGAGGAGGCGGAAATACATATAAAAGAGAGAGACTCAAGGGTTCAGGTGGAGCTGAAAAAGATGAGTATTGACTTTTGCCTGAATAAAAGTAAATCCTTTTGTATATGATGTCAGCGAATTACAAGGGGTTGTGGCAGCGCCAGATAAATGCTGGTTAGAAGCCCAAAGATGTAAGGATTTCTTAGTTTGTACTAGGAAACTTGATTTGCTCCTCTCACTACCCTTAACACTTGACATTTTCAATGAGTTGTGCAGGTTTTCTGGATGTTTTTCCTGGAGTGATTTGAAGATCATGCAGGTTTTTTTTTAACTGAATCCTCACTTCCACTGAGAGCCTACGCAGTTCTGGTAGTACAGACGTGATGTGGTGCACTTTTTTGCGAACTATTAAATCAGTATGAGGAAACAGAGCTTACGAGGAGAAACCGTAGGTGTATCGGAGGGTGAGACACCTTGATGAAAGTATGACGGCAGGGTCCACCGCTCTCAGCGATTGATGTTACACAGAAAACCTTACTGCAAAAGGAGATTCAGAAAAGATGAGTTTGAATACAGGCTCAGGTACGCATGTTTTAGTGCGCATGCCTACTTTTCTTCGGTCCTGACGAAAGCCACATTGACCCACCAGGGCACTTAACATATATGGCCGAAACTTGTTGACCATGATAAGGGGTACATGAGACCATTGATATCTCAAAAGTATCTAACACTGATTTTAAAACTTTCTCAAGATCAGGTAGGTGACCTTGACTCAATTTTAAATTATGTGTACCTTTTCCACCTGACTCAAAACAAACATCTGTGCTGTAATCAGGCGTCGAGGGAGACCAATGAGGGGTGAAGGGTTGTTATTTGCATATAGAGGCACAAAATACAACTAAATTGCAGTAACCATAACAACCAGATGTGCACTGGGGAGTGTCGTGGTGGGGGAACGGCGCAGTGACACATGTGATTAAGCAACGACGTGGAGCGGCAAAAAAACAATAATAAACAGTGGAGGTCAAACAAAAGTATTTACAGTTACAAACATATTTTCATTAATTGTGAATGACCCGTTAGTTGCCACGGATGGCGTTGTAGAGTTGACAGCGTTTCGGCCTCTTTAGCTTGAGGTCTTCATCAGGACAATGGTTACAGGATTCAAAAAGTGCCCTTTAGGATCAGGAGGGAAGGGAGGGGAAATGAATTGGACTGGAACCCAGGGAAACCAAAGAGAAGCGCTGGAAGGGTGGGAGAAATACCTGGTGGCACTAGGAGGGGAGAGGGAAGCACACCTTGGAGGCACTCGGCTTCCACGTGGGAAGCCAATGATGGTGCATGTCAACAACTAGGTTGGTGAGTGAGGGATCTTTAAAGATCCCCTTAGGGTTCCTCCGCCCCCACTCATTGCTGAGAGTTAGAGACTCTGTAGGAACTCTTGTTAGGTAAACAGGCACTCTCCATTGGTGGATGGTCTTCCCTCACACGTAGACATGCATCAGGTAGAGCGGGACAGTGACACAAGCTTCCCTCACACATGTATGAGGATGTAGCTACCATTGCTGGAGCAGGTGCAGTGACACCAGACCCATCAGCCCCAGACCCATCAGCCTCAGGGGCCAAATGAATCCTGATAACTGTTGTATTTTTACTACCACAACAGCAGTCAGAGGGGTCTACCAGGGCCCTCTGCATCCTTGCTACAATACTGACCAGGCTCACCCAACTGCCCTCACAAACATGACACACGTGGGGCATATTAACAGACACACAGGCACAGCACAACCTGAAGGGCAAGCTTCCCTCTGAAAGAGGCAGTGGAGCACGATAGCAGCAGTGCAAGCTTCCTTCACTTGGAGAAGAGATAGAACAGAGACAGCTGCATTACATCGTGGCGCTGTTTGTGGAATTGGAAGAGGAGCAGAAAATCTATGTTTCTTTTTTTAATGCAATATACATTAAAAACAATAAATACGTGCCACCCAAGCCATTCTTAAAGCTTTGGCGGCTGCTAGCAGTCTGAAATGTCACACTTCAGGGTGATGGTTAGTGATTGTGTAACTACTGTACTTGTGTATGTGGCAATGTATGGTGCAAACTTCGGTGGCCTCCTGACGAGAAGCACCGGCACTTATTTTTTTTACAAATTAAGCACACACACACACACACACACACACCTGGTGTCAGCAGTACAGGCCTCCCTCACACAGTACAGCCCTCACTCACACACAGAACAACCCTCACTTACACACTCACACACACACTCACAACGCATCCCTGCCGCCAGCAGTACAGGCCTCCCTCACACACAGAACAGACCTCCCTCACACTCACTACAAGCCTCCCTCACACACACTACAGGCCACACACAGTACAGACCTCCCTCACACACAGTACAGACCTCCCTCACACACACTACAGGCCTCCCTCACACACAGAACAGGCCTCCCTCACACACACTACAGGCCTCCCTCACACACAGTACAGACCTCCCTCACACACACTACAGGCCTCCTTCACACACAGTACAGGCCTCCCTCACACACAGTACAGGCCTCCCTCACACACAGTACAGGCCTCCCTCACACACACTACAGGCCTCCCTCACACACAGAACAGACCTCCCTCACACTCACTACAAGCCTCCCTCACACACACTACAGGCCACACACAGTACAGACCTCCCTCACACACAGTACAGACCTCCCTCACACACACTACAGGCCTCCCTCACACACAGAACAGGCCTCCCTCACACACACTACAGGCCTCCCTCACACACAGTACAGACCTCCCTCACACACACTACAGGCCTCCTTCACACACAGAACAGGCCTCCCTCACACACAGAACAGGCCTCCCTCACACACACTACAGGCCTCCCTCACACACAGTACAGACCTCCCTCACACACACTACAGGCCTCCTTCACACACAGTACAGGCCTCCCTCACACACAGTACAGGCCTCCCTCACACACACTACAGGCCTCCCTCACACACAGCACAGCACCAGCTCTGACGTCAGCAGTACCTGCCTCCCTCACACTCTCCTATCCAGGTCAGCGCCCCCTCAGCGCTTCCTCTTCTCTCCTCGAAATCCGGGCCCCAAGGCGCTGTACTTTAGCACAGATTGTCTCTGTTTTTTTCCTGCGAGAGTCTGCCGGACAAACCGGTTCTGGCATCAAAGGTTTCCCCCCCACTCCCCTCCCCCCTCCCCCACCTCCCCCCGGCCTGAGAGGCACCGATTCTCCGCGGTTTCAGGCCCACCCCGGGATGGAATCCAAGCCGAGAGCGGCCTGCACCGCCGCTGCCGCTTTCACCGCAGATCAGCAGCGATCAGCTCCCACGACCTACCGAGAGTGTGCCCGTGTGTGTGACACCCCCGACCCCTCCAGGCGCCCCCTGGGAGCAGAGGGCACACCCCAGGCACGCACCCCTGGGCACACGCCGTGCACGCACCCCTGGCACACGCCGCGCACGCAGCCCTGGGCACACGCCGTGCACGCACCCCGGGCACATGCCCTGCACGCCCCCCTGGGCACACGCCCTGCACGCCCCCCTGGGCACACGCCAGGCACGCACCCCTGGGCACACGCCATGCACGCCCCCCTGGGCACACGCCCTGCACGCCCCCCTGGGCACACGCCAGGCACGCACCCCTGGGCACACGGCGGGCACGCACCCCTGGGCACATGCCGTGCACGCACCCCTGGGCACACGCCCTGCACGCCCCCCTGGGCACACGCCAGGCACGCACCCCTGGGCACACGCCGGGCACGCACCCCTGGGCACACGCCCTGCACGTCCCCCTGGGCACACGCCGGGCACGCACCCCTGGGCACATGCCGTGCACGCACCCCTGGGCACACGCCGTGCACGCCCCCCTGGGCACATGCCGTGCACGCACCCCTGGGCACACGCCATGCACGCACCCCTGGGCAGCCTGAGAGATCACCTTTCCTTTCACTCCTCAGAGAGCAGAGGGTTCACTGTCTCGCCGAGAGGGGCACCGCCGATTGTTGGGGTGCCTCTAACTTGAATTACCCCCTGGAAAATCAGGTTATGAGGAACACTGGGCCTTTGTAAAACTTCTACTTTTGATTGGAGAGTACCGAAACTTCTCAGAGACAAGCAGGTGCTCTGCTGCAGTTTACCTGCACTTCTATTTTTCCATTTCAAGCACTGGGTAAACATCTCTTCTTTTCATAGAGCGCTCAGTGGCCTCCAGCCAGTTCCAAGCTGCAGGCGGTCACACGGTTCTGATCATGGCTGAGCTGGGATTTGAACACAGACCTTTCAAGACTGCATCGGCTCGCGATGCCACTACAGACCTGCTGCCAGCGTACTGCTGGGCAAGGAGACGACCCCGAAGGAGCTGTGCCTTCTAGGCGCTTTACGAACTCTGGGACAGAAGCAGCAGCAGGGAAGGGTGCCGGGCAGGCTCGGCTCCAGGAACTTTTATTTGGGTGGGCCAAGGTGGATTTGATTGGGCCAGTGTGTGGTAGCCTCCAAGCCCTAGATTACATCATATCTTCTTGTAAACAGTCACCATGATACAACGGATTGCTTCTGAGTGTACACAGAGCATTTGGAGAGTTTTTTTGTAAAGTAAGACCAATGTCCAGACCTAAGTGCAAACCCTCAAAGTGCAGCAGACCAGAATTCAACACAAGCTCTTGAATGCAAAGCATATTATAATAGTTCAAGATTAAGGAAGTACCTGTTACCACGTGTGGTAAATAAATAATTAATTACCGGTACTATTTTTGAATACAGTGAATAAAACAGATAGCTCAATAAATAAGAGGCAGGATCCGGGGTATCTGAGTCTAACAGGCTTTAATCAGGCATAAGGGAAGGGACAGGAACGGGATAGCCTGCACGGAAATAGAATGGATGGCAGCTGCCATGCTTCATCGACAGTGCAGCATATATATAGTATAATACATTACATTACATTGCATACAATAGGCGTAGCAGTAGGCGTAACTCGTAGCAGTCGCGAAAGATAAGAACAAATGGGTGTAACAAGAAGGCGTGTACAGGGCGTATACATAGACATGTGATGTAGACGTCACAGAAGTGTCATAAATGGGGTGGAAACATGGAGGGGGCTACCTGAGCAGCTGGGACCTTTAACCTAGTGGTGCGCGCAAACGGGCAATGACGTGTTACCAGGAAGAACTGGGGGCTATGACTTCTGCGCTAGAAGAGGAGACTAAAATCTGCGGTGTCAGGACGACATGTACCTATAGCATATCTGGTATCTGGTATTTGGAGTACATGTTGATAGAATCCAAAAGTTATCAGGGCAAAGGCTACTTGACACTAAGACTGGTGCATGCATAATTCTACATGTATTGCGTGTGCTAGGAATATTCTATGAATATTAATACAGTAACTCTCTTACATGGAGACAGAAAGACTAGACCATGGCTGAAACTGTTGATGCGATTCAGTAGCTTAGGAATGCAGAGAAGGAGGGCTGGACTGATAACTAGAAGCATAATATACTCTTGGCAGACTGGCAGGCAGAGCCAGGCCGGGCCGGGCACTGTGCGGCAGGAAGTAAGTGAAGGGTCAGGGATGCAGGTGGGGGCTGTATCACTCCTCGGAGAGGGTTCAGGAGACTGGAGCTGAATCTGATGTCCGGGCCCTTTTGAGGCCTAGGAACGGGGACAATGCGATGAATTAACGTGCACACTGTAAAACGTGGCAACATAGGCCTAATACTCGTTGCTTTCACGAGAACTGGAAACTGGCATACTAGAGTTGGACACAACTATAATTGCATCTTTAATCGATCATAAGGGGATACATGCATATCGATCATGCACATATAACATTGTATGGGGAACACGTAGGCACATATAACATGGCAAAATTTACTTTTCCACATTCCCTCCTTGTGCCCTACG
This sequence comes from Lissotriton helveticus, assembly GCF_964261635.1. NCBI lineage: Eukaryota > Metazoa > Chordata > Amphibia > Caudata > Salamandridae > Lissotriton > Lissotriton helveticus. The sequence goes on along the minus strand of NC_136071.1, from coordinate 1,191,171,348 downwards.
TTTCCATCAGGAAACATCAATATTCATGATACCATCTATCTGTTCATATAACATCATTTGCTCGTCTCGAATTGTCCTGGAACGGGATTTAGGACTAGGAATACAAGAGGTAGCACACATGCCGCAAATCGCAGGGCCACATTGCAAACAGAGGCAGCAACTGAATATGATCATTACTGCTATACCTAGGAATGACAATACTTTCCATCCCCAGGCAGATATTATACTCCAAAGCCAACCGGACCAAGTCCAGGTGCCTGGATTCTGGTGTAACTGATGGGCAATTTTATGAAGTCTGGTTATAGCTGAATAAACAGACGGCGCGTTATTAGGAATGAAAATGCAGCAACTAGATCCGATGACTCTACAAGCTCCTCCTCTATCGGCCAGTATGACGTCAAGAACGAGACGATTTTGGAACACAACAAAACGCATAGCAGATTGCTCTTCGGTTAAGTTACCTAGAGCGGAAGTAGTCTCATTCACTACTGCTTCAAGGGTTCTGGTTAACCTACGTATTATCTTACTATTCTGGACAGGACCTATAAAGAAAAAGAAACCTTTATTGAAGTCTTGATATTGTTCTAGAGCAGTTTCAGTTTGATCGACAATTGGGGACTCGATCTCCCTTCTATGTCTAACGTGTACTAGATGTGTGTTTCTGTGATAATCGGATGGGGCTAGAAAAACTGGTGGCAGTAGGAAGGCAATATAACATGTTCCATCCCAATCGAGGGGCAGACGAACATATGCGGTCTGACCACAAACAAAATAAGAATGACGTGAGGCTTTGAAAATAGATTTACCACTGTCACTATACTCGACAATAGTAGTACAATCGCTATGTCCTACATGTGCGGAACCATTCTTTCTGACACATAATTCGCCTTTGACTGGTAGTACTGAAATAGCAGGCAGATCTGGAGTAGTATCGGACTGAACATTCAGAACCATGAAATTCGAGGAATAATTACCTAAATCATATACTTCATTTTCTAGATCTAACCCTGTTCTATGGGAAAGACCTTGCTTGTCTGGGAAACATGTTCGATTCAGAAGGGACATATCAGTGGAGGATGATGTTAACGTGGACCATGCTCCACACGAACCATTATGTGAAAACGGATAGGGAAAGAGTGGCAGAACTCCCTTCGGTGTCTGGAAAGGGGGGAGTCGACCACACACCCAACAATTAGTGGCATTGCTGGTCTGGTGTGAATAGTGCAACATTCGGATTAATGTGTTGTTACGCATAGCAAGACGATAAGATAACTCGTGAGGAGGCAGATCACTAAATGTGTGCTCTACTGTAGCATTAGAATACATATGTACATGTGAAATAGGAAAACATAAATGTAAAGCATAACTTATGCATGTAACCACAAGACTCAAGAATAATAAAAAGAATAGAACGATAATACATCTTTTAGAGTTTTGACTAACTCTCTCACTGTGTGGGTCTGTCTCATACATGTCAGGAACCTGTCTAACCGTTTCACCCGAGAGGGACTTAGACAATTAAACTGGCTGACTTATTTTACTAGACCGGAGTTTTGCTTTATACTCCTGCTGCGGAGTTTTCTCTAACAGGGGAAGTTTGGATTCAGAGTCTGTGTTTGGGCAGTCCTTAAGAATAGGGCAGTCTTTGATAAATGTCTTTTGTCGTAATCCATGGAATTTCTTGATGTGGCTGGTATGCACCCAGCCTTTACGTCCCTCGAGCTTGACGGCGGTCCTTGTTGTCAATAACACCAGCTGGGGCTCCTTCCAACGGGGCTCCAACGGACTTGAACGATCGAAGTTGCGCACCAGCACGAGTTCACCTGGAACGACTCCGTGCGGTTTCACCTCAGTGTTGTCTGGAAATGCAGCGGCAACCTGTGAACGACAAGAGTGTAGGGCAGACATCAAGGAAGCTAGGTAATCTGTCAGCATATTACTGGAAACGTCTGTAATGCTACGGGGTCTAGGTGTACCCCACATGTTTGGAGGGCGGCCGAATACGACCTCGTACGGGGACAGACCTGATCTGGAATGTGCAACCATTCTCATATAAAAAAGAGCAACTGGTAGGGCTACTAACCAATCTACACCTTTCTCTGTACACACTTTTGCAATGCGGATTTTCAAAGTCTGGTTCTGTCTCTCTACGAGACCGGCTGCTTCAGGATGGCGTACACAATGGAACTTCCACTGGTACCCTAACAGAAGGGAAACTTGTTTCATGAGCTCGGATGAGAATGGCTGGCTGTTATCTGAATACACGACCCTAGGTAATCCGTAGCGGGGAAAAAACTCACGAACCAACTGCCTGGCAGTGGTCGCAGCTGTGTAATCTGGAACTGGATATGCTTCTGTCCACCTGGACAAAGCGCATACAACTACGAGGACATACTTGAAACCTCAACATCGCTCCATCTGAATATAATCCATCTGGAGGACTTCAAAAGGGTGGTCAGGAGGATGGAATCCACCTTGTTCCACCGGAACACTTTTACCTGGATTGAACTGACAACATATCATACAGGTACGTACTTTCTGCTTGGCTGCTGCTCGTAAATGCTTGTTGAACCAAAGGTTCTGAATGCTGTCTAACATAGCTTTTTCTCCTAGATGTGCTGGACTATGTGCGGTGTTAATAATGACTTGAACCATAGAGTCGGGGAGAAACCATGTGGCTTTTCCCTTCGTCAACCATCCTTGATCTGTCTGGACCCCTCCTTGTTCGGACCATTTCTTGATTTCATCGGGAGTAGCATGCAACTGTATATCTATGACATCTTGTGTAGGGTCCTTGACTGTCATACAAGTAGCCTGTTCTGGAATGCATGTCAGTGTCATGTTAACTGGAATGTCTGGAGTCTGAGCTGTAAGCTTGGCCGTTCGATCTGCTAGATCGTTACTTTGGGAAATGATGTCAGTGACTTTCGTATGTGCTTTGCACTTCATGATAGCGATAGCTGTCGGTAAATGTATTGCATCTAACAGAGCTTGAATGAGGAGACCATGCTGGATCTTGGTTCCATGAGAAGTCATGAAACCTCGTTCCTGCCAGAGCACTCCAAAGTCGTGTACGACTCCGAATGCGTAACGTGAATCTGTGTATATGTTTACTTTCAGGTTCTTGGCACGTATGCAGGCTTGGGTCAGAGCGACTAGCTCTGCTGCTTGAGCAGACAGGGTGTCAATACGATGTGTTTCTATAACTTCGGTGTCAGTAGTCACTGCATACGCGGCTACTAGTTCTCCTGTACTTGTTCTCATACATGAACCATCCACATAAAGTGTCAGGTCGGGATCAGGTAATGCAATGTCTGTCAGATCTTGTCTTGGCTTTGTCATAGTGTTAACAACTTCCACACAGTCATGTGTGGCAGGATTTGAAGTAACTGACGGTAACAGTGTAGCGGGATTTAAAATGTTGCAGCGTCTGATTTCTATGTGTGGCTGAAACAGTGTCAGTTCATAACCTGTTAAACGTGCAATTGTCAAGTGCTGAGTCTGTGTTCGGTTTAAAAGAACTTCCACGGAGTGTGGAACTTGTACTGTCAGGGAATGTCCTAACACTATGGAATCACTTTGTCTGATAGCTAGAGCTGTGGCTGCAACTGACTTGAGGCACGCAGGCAGAGCCTGGGCCACTGGATCTAATGTGCTCGAAAAATAAGCACAGGGCTTGTATTGTCCTGCTTGATCTTGTGTGAGAACAGATAATGCAGTACCATCACGTTCTGTGACAAAAAGTGTAAAAGGCTTACTGTAGTTCGGTGTTGCTAGAACAGGTGCTTGACATAAGGCTTTCTTTAACTCATTAAAAACAAGTGTATGTTCCTGGGTCCAAGGGAGGACAGTCGATGTGGCTGCCTCCTGTGTCGTTAACTGTATCAATGGCTTGGCTAGAAATGCATACTGAGGAATCCATTGTCTGCAGTAAGAAGTGAGGCCGACAAAAGCTCGTACCTCCTTCTGTGTCTTGGGCTGTGGAAGACGTGCTATTAACTGGATACGGTCAGGTGTCAACTGCCTACCCCTCTTGGACAGTAAGTGTCCCAAGTAGACCACTTGCTGGACACAGAATTGTAATTTGGAAGGGGACACCTTGTGCCCCATCTCGGCCAGAAAATACAGAACTGTAAGTGACGCACGCTCGCAGTCACGTTCAGAACGAGCTGTGATCAGTAGATCATCGACATACTGGAGCAGGGCAGTGTCAGTTGGCATGTGAATATTGTCTAGTTGTCTCTTAAGTGCTTGACTATAAATACTAGGGCTTTCTGTGAAACCTTGAGGTGCTCGTGTGAATTTATAGCTTCTTCCATTTAAACAGAATCCGAAAAGGAACTGGCTGTCTTGATGAATGGGGACACTGAAAAATGTGTTCTTGAGATCGATAACTGAGAAGAACATAGCTTCAGAATCAATGGCTGTCAAGAGGGAAGAAATATCTGGGACTACTGGGTACTGGGGTATGATACATTTATTAAGTTCTCGAAGGTCAATCACTAATCGATATACTGGAGGTGCATTTGGATCAGTACGTTTCAGGACTGGAATGATAGGAGAATTACATACATTGGAGTCAGTTTCTACAACCACTCCTTGAACAATAAGTTCGTCAATAATTTTGGATAAGGCTGCTACAGCTCAGGTGGCAATTTGTACTGTCTGATTCGTGGTAAAACAACACCTTGCTTTAGAGTCACACGATGGGGTGTGATATGCATACAACCTACATCAGTTGGACCTTGCGCCCATAAATGCTGTGGTACATTCAATAATCTTGGATCAAAATCACGTAATACATAATGACCTTTAAAATCTTGCAAGAACAGGCGGACCCCTTCCGGGGAGCAACAAAGGACTGCTCCTAATTCTTTTAATGTCTTAATGCCTAACAAATTTTCTGGACAAGATTTCGTGAGTAACAAATCAGTAGTTCGGGACAATGGACCAACTTCTAGAGTAACTGGTTTCGATATTTTATTAACAATAGGCTTTCCTGAAAATCCAAGGGAAACATTTCTAGAGCCTGAGAGCGGAGCCCCTGGAACCTCGTCATGACTGATGGTAGTCCTACTTGCCCCTGTATCAATCAGAAACTTTCTGTCTTTCCCTAATACTTGACTGTGTACATAGGGACCCTCTTGATCTACAGGTATCTCGATGAGAGGCAAGCCTACCTCCCTCTCTAGGCTGTTTCATGAATATGGCTGATAATCTGGATACTCTGTCTGTGCATACTGGTACATCTGTTGTGTAACATGCTGTGTTGCAGCGATAGGCTGTGGTGCTGTAACTGTCTGTTGTGCATTCTGTGGTGGCTGAGAAGTCTGTGAAACTTGTTCTTGTCTAGGCGGACGTGGTCTCTCTTTAGTTTTACCAGTAGCTATGTTGTGTTTCAGAACTGCACATTCGTTTATAAAATGACCTGGCTGTTTACAGTAATTGCATGTCCCTTTAACGGGAGCTACAGGATGACTGGCTTGATTCGGACCCCTCTTCTGACTGTCTTGTGGAACAGATTGTGCAACTAATACTTTCATTTTCGTGTCTTTCATACGTCTCCTTTCGTGTTCCTGCTCTTCCCTGATTCTGTTCTGGTGATACTGGAGCATTTGTAACATCTGTGACGGAGTATTAGCTTGCCAGGTGCTTTCTACTTTCAATACTCGATTTTTAACTTGTGGACTTGAATTCTCGACTAGTTTGGTAACAAAAAGATGAGGGTATGATTCACTACTTGTTTTCAGACCACTATTAATAATAAAACATTTTTCAAATCTAGGATAGAAATCACTGGTATCTTCGTCTTGTTTCTGTTTACAGGCTGAGATGGCGTCCCAATCTTCCTTTTTCGTGGCTAGTAATCTTGGCAAAACTTGTATCAGTAACTCTGGCAATTCTTTAGCTTTCTCCCCAAGACCGGTACCCGGTACTCGTGAATTATCTTCAGCTTCTAGAGCTGTCCAATCTATCTTTTTCTCTCCCACCTCCCATTCTTTTTCTTTGAGTTTTTCATATGTGCCCGCAGGCAACAGGACCTTTAACATTTTAATGATATCAGGATACGTGTATTCTCCCATACGGAGCATGTCTTTTAATTCACGGTGGAATCCTGCTGGATCTTTATCGTGACAGGGAATTAGCTTCTTCATCTCTAAGAGTTCCATTTTTGTGATGGGGGTGTAAACGAATACTCGTTCTAGATCACCACCCGCTGTCCTAACTGGATGTACTTCTCGTAACGGATTCTGTCTATCTATGTAAAATGATTTACTTTCTGGAGATGAGGCGTTAACAAAATGTGGATTCAGAAACGTTCGGTATTTGTGGCGCTGTTCTAGAATGACACTAATTAAATCGGTACCTAGACCTCTCCATCTGTACTGGAGTAACTCGTTCAATACATCATGTAGAGGACCTGGATCAGAATGCTGTTCCTCATACAGTGTAATGAGGTGCTGGATCATATACATACCCACCAGACACTGCTCGGCTGGGGGCAGTTTCAGAAACATTTGAGCCACTATTTCGTCTGGAAAAGTGGTAGAATCAGTAGTCCACCGGACTGCTGATCGGGCTAGTTCTTGTTCATGCATTGTACTGAGCTCACTATAACCTATTCGTGATTTCAGAATGTGATCGGTAGCTTGGAATACTTGCTCAAGAGAACCCTGTTCTGGTACTGGAGGAGGAAAAACTTTCTTGTGATCTAGGCGTGAATGTCGGTCGGAAAGTCTAGTTCTACCTACATACGCTATTCTGGAGGGATTCTCGTCGTCTACCTCTTCAGTAGAAGAGTCGTCTTCTTTCTCGGTTGCTTGTTTCGCTTCTCGTTTCTCGTGTAACTTTATTATTTCCCTACGAATTTTCTTGTACATACTCTCTATACAATTTTGTGTCTTGTGTTTTCCCTCGGCTATATTGTCACTCCACCTGGTCAAGTTTTTCATTTCTTCTTGATCCTTTTCCGGGCAATCTTGCTCTCTAATTAAACAGTTAATTAAAAACTTTAAAAGGATGAGCTGAGTCTCGACTTTTCTTTGAGCCAAGGCTTCGTGAACACTTTCTGGATTCACTCCTGTACGGATAAAACGATATATTCTGTCTAGATGTTCTCTCATATCGGGCAGGGTGTCCAAATAGTCGGTCACCCGTCTTAAACGTAATGAATATATGACCATGTTACCATCGCCTGGAACTGGATCATAACGACATTCGGTAAGTGCTCGCTTGATATCTACGTATGTAGTCACTTTTGGCGTACGCTGTAACGCTAGTTCATGTAGCGTCATACGTCTGTGTTGAGGCGGGGTACCAGGAGAATCTCCCCCCGCTGCTCCTAAATTAGAATCGTCGGTGTATACTGTACGTGCTGGTAGAGTGGCTGGCAAAACGGGTGCATGGACTATGGGCTGGGCCGGGGGTGCTGTAACGGGTGCTGCAACGGGTGCTGTAACGTGAACTGTACCCACGGCCCCAGTGGCTGGAGGAACAGGAATTACATTATTAACGGGAGCAGGTGGAATAGGATTTGCATATTCTGGGACTGTATCGTCCAAATAGGATGAGAGAAAAATATCAGCTGCGGTCGGTTTATGACGTATCTTAGTCGGGACCAATGGCGGCGGAAAATTACATGGTGCTTCCGGGGTTGCTTTTGGCAAGCCCTCGGCAAGAAGAGGATACATACCCTTAATAAGGGCATTTCTCTGTCTGTCTGACTGTTCTGCCCTAACTCGTTCACCTACTTCGATTAATTCCCTTTCTTGGGCTCTTGCTGAGGATTCCCTACTTAATTCTGTTTTTCTGATTTCTTTTTCTGTTCTTTTATGAGATTCTTTGCGCCATAACTCGATGGCATCTTTCTGGGACTGTCTGGCTTTCTTTTTCCATAATGCTTCTTCTACTCGCATGATGCACTCGGCATCCCATGTACCTGATATGGGCCATCTATATTTCTCTTCCAACTCCTTGGTATAGTCCACCCATAAGTCTAGATATAATATGGCACCTAAGCCATGCTTATGATACATAAAATGTCCGGGACTGTCCCTAGGCGGGACAGGAACTGCTTCCTCGAGTAACCCTTTTCTGGTTTTTAACTGACGTAACTTGGAAAACAGAGGCATTCTAGACTTGAATCTGAACACAATACAATACACGATAAACACAGTAATGAATAGAAAAACAAATCACTCATACCACGACATTGAAAACACATTAAATAACATTAGAATAACAGTTCGGACAGAATATTACCTGATATACTGAAAACAGAACACATGAATTTCTCGAGAACGAAACTTACTAGAATTACTAGATGCACTGCTAAAACAGTACAAAACATACCGGTCCCATAAAGAGACACGTCAGGACCCGTATCCACCTAGGTGAACACTTCGGACTGGATCTGTGTACCCAAACCCACTGGACCAGAGACAAATTAATTGACCCTGTCTAGATACTACCCCAGCAACGGTACTCACCGGGCAGCAAGAACGGAAGGCCTCGGACTGGACTGGACTGCTACGACGTCGGACTACGAGCTTCGGACTTCAGTTACAGGTGGGCCTCCGGATACCTCGGACCTTGTACTCTCGGCTTGGGCTCTGGTCGGGACTCGCCGCGTTCCTCACCGCCTCGTCTGGATGCTGGACCGCAACCTCCATCTCCTCCGTGGGCCTGAGGGATACTTGAAGCAGAAATATCTGCACGTGCACGGTATGGTTCCGTCACGGCTGCAGAGGGTCAAGGGGCCTGCGTGGCTTCGCCGGCGCGTGGGGAAAGGGCAAGTCCCTATTCGGGCGCCATTATGTGGTAAATAAATAATTAATTACCGGTACTATTTTTGAATACAGTGAATAAAACAGATAGCTCAATAAATAAGAGACAGGATTCGAGGTATCTGAGTCTAACAGGCTTTAATTAGGCATAAGGGAAGGGACAGGAACGGGATAGCCTGCACGGAATTAGAATGGATGGCAGCTGCCATGCTTCATCGACAGTGCAGCATATATATAGTATAATACATTACATTACATTGCATACAATAGGCGTAGCAGTAGGCGTAACTCGTAGCAGTCGCGAAAGATAAGAACAAATGGGTGTAACAAGAAGGCGTGTACAGGGCGTATACATAGACATGTGATGTAGACGTCACAGAAGTGTCATAAATGGGGTGGAAACATGGAGGGGGCTACCTGAGCAGCTGGGACCTTTAACCTAGTGGTGCGCGCAAACGGGCAATGACGTGTTACCAGGAAGAACTGGGGGCTATGACTTCTGCGCTAGAAGAGGAGACTAAAGTCTGCGGTGTCAGGACGACATGTACCTATAGTATATCTGGTATCTGGTGTTTGGAATACATGTTGATAGAATCCAAAAGTTATCAGGGCAAAGGCTACTTGACACTAAGACTGGTGCATGCATAATTCTACATGTATTGCGTGTGCTAGGAATATTCTATGAATATTAATACAGTAACTCTCTTACATGGAGACAGAAAGACTAGACCATGGCGGAAACTGTTGATGCGATTCAGTAGCTTAGGAATGCAAAGGAGAAAAGCTGAACTGATAACTAGAAGCATAACATACTCTTGGCAGACAGGCAGGCAGAGCCAGGCCGGGCCGGGCACTGTGCGGCAGGAAGTAAGTGAAGGGTCAGGGATGCAGGTGGGGGCTGTATCACTCCTCGGAGTGGGTTCAGGAGACTGGAGCTGAATCTGAAGTCCGGGCCCTTTTCAGGCCTAGGAACGGGGACAATGCGATGAATTAACGTGCACACTGTAAAACGTGGCAACATAGGCCTAATACACGTTGCTTTCACGAGAACTGGAAACTGGCATACTAGAGTTGGACACAACTATAATTGCATCTTTAATCGATCATAAGGGGATACATGCATATCGATCATGCACATATAACATAGTATGGGGAACACGTAGGCACATATAACATGGCAAAATTTACTTTTCCACAACACAAAAGCCTTGGCATCATTGTGGAGAAGTGTGGCTCAGGGGTTAGAGGCAGCAAACCCGGAAGCTGAGATCGGTCCTGGACCAGGGTTCAATTCCCTGCCTCGGCGGGTCTTGGGCTAAAAATTCCACGGACTCGATAATTCTCGCCCCGGTGCCTCCTCGACTCTCGGGTTCACACTCTGCGACTCTGGGCAATAGCTTGCTTAATCTCCACAACGGCCCCTCGCGGCGGGATGCCTGACTTTCACCTTGTGGATACCCTACTATCTCACAGGGGAATACCAGGACGGGTTCCCTAAGCAAGCGCCGGGATGCCCTTTGTGGTAGCTGTGCGCTATATAAGCTCAACTACATTTACAACTACATTTACATTTACATCATTCTACTGGAAAGGCTGGATATTTACTTCTTGCAATTTATCCAACACTTATTTCTCTGCACAAGTCCCTCACTGCCACCCTCCACCAGTGCCCCTCATCTCTCCATAGTCCCTCCCCCTCATGACCTCCTCCTCAGATTCCCTCTCTACCACCTTGTGCCCCTCATCTCTCCATAGTCCCTCCCCCTCATGACCTCCTCTCCAGATTCCCTCTCTACCAACCTGTGCCCCTCATCTCTCCGTAGTCCCTCCCCCTCATGACCTCCTCTCCAGATTCCCTCTCTACCACCCTGTGCCCCTCATCTCTCCATACTCCCTCCCCCTCATGACCTCCTCCTCTGACTCCCTCACTACCACCCTCCACCAGTACTCCTCATGTCTCCATAGTCCTTCCCCCTCATGACCTCCTCCTCAGATTCCCGCTCTACCACCCTGTGCCCCTCATCTCTCCATAGTCCCTCCCCCTCATGACCTCCTCCTCAGATTCCCTCTCTACCACCCTGTGCCCCTCATCGCTCCATAGTCCCTCCCCCTCATGATCTCCTCCTCTGATTCCCTCTCTACCACCCTCCACCAGTGCCCCTCATCTCTCCATAGTCCCTCCCCCTCATGACCTCCTCATCAGATTCCCTCTCTACCAGCCTGTGCCCCTCATCTCTCCATAGTCCCTCCCCCTCATGACCTCCTCCTCAGATTCCCTCTCTACCACCCTATGCCCCTCATCCCTCCATGCCCCCCCTATTGACCTCCTCCTCGGATTCCCTCACTACCACCCTCCCCAAGTGCCCCATATCTCCCCATAGCCCCTCCCCCTTATGACCTCCTCCTCAGACTCCCTCACTACCACCCTCCACCATTGCGCCTCATCTCCCCATAGCCCCTCCCCCTTATGACCTCCTCCTCAGACTCCCTCACTACCACACTCCACCAGTGCCCCCCATCTCTCCCTAGCTCTGCCCTCCACCCCATGACCGCTTCCTCAGATTCCCTCACTGTCACCCTCCATAAGTGCCCCTAATCTCCCCATAGCGCCTCCCCCTTATGACCTCCTCCTCAGATTCCCTCACTGCCACACTCCACCAGTGCCCCTCATCTCTCCATAGTCCCTCCCCCTCATGACCTCCTCCTCAGACTTCCTCTCTACCACCCTGTGCCCCTCATTTCTCCATAGTCCCTCCCCCTCATGACCTCCTCCTCAGATTCCCTCTCTACCACCCTGTGCCCCTCATCTCTCCATAGTCCCTCCCCCTCATGACCTCCTCCTCAGATTCCCGCTCTACCACCCTGTGCCCCTCATCTCTCCATAGTCCCTCCCCCTCATGACCTCCTCCTCAGATTCCCTCTCTACCACCCCGTGCCCCTCATCTCTCCATAGTCCCTCCCCCTCATGATCTCCTCCTCTGATTCCCTCACTATCACCCTCCACCAGTGCCCCTCATCTCTCCATAGTCCCTCCCCCTCATGACCTCCTCCTCAGATTCCCTCTCTACCACACTGTGCCCCTCATCTCTCCATAGTCCCTCCCCCTCATGACCTCCTCCTCAGATTCCCTCTCTACCACCCTGTGCCCCTCATCTCTCCATAGTCCCTCCCCCTCATGATCTCCTCCTCTGATTCCCTCACTATCACCCTCCACCAGTGCCCCTCATCTCTCCATAGTCCCTCCTCCTCATGACCTCTTCCTCAGATTCCCTCACTGTCACCCTCCATAAGTGCCCCTAATCTCCCCATAGCTCCTCCCCCTCATGACCTTCTCCTCGGATTCCCTCACTTTTACCCTCCACCAGTGCCCCTAATCTCCCCATAGCCCCTCCCCCTCATGACCGTCTCCTCGGATTCCCTCACTTCTACCCTCCACCAGTGCCCCTCATCTCTCCATAGCCCCTCCCCCTTATGACCTCCTCCTCAGACTCCCTCACTACCACACTCCACCAGTGCCCCCCATCTCTCCCTAGCTCTGCCCTCCACCCCATGACCGCTTCCTCAGATTCCCTCACTGTCACCCTTCATAAGTGCCCCTAATCTCCCCATAGCCCCTCCCCCTTATGACCTCCTCCTCGGATTCCCTCACTGCCACACTCCACCAGTGCCCCTCATCTCTCCATAGTCCCTCCTCCTCATGACCTCCTCCTCAGATTCCCTCTCTACCACCCTGTGCCCCTCATCTCTCCATAGTCCCTCCCCCTCATGATCTCCTCCTCTGATTCCCTCACTATCACCCTCCACCAATGCCCCTCATCTCTCCATAGTCCCTCCCCCTCATGACCTCCTCCTCAGATTCCCTCTCTACCACCCTGTGCCCCTCATCTCTCCATAGTCCCTCCCCCTCATGATCTCCTCCTCTGATTCCCTCACTATCACCCTCCACCAGTGCCCCTCATCTCTCCATAGTCCCTCCTCCTCATGACCTCTTCCTCAGATTCCCTCACCGTCACCCTCCATAAGTGCCCCTAATCTCCCCATAGCCCCTCCCCCTTATGACCTCCTCCTCGGATTCCCTCACTGCCACACTCCACCAGTGCCCCTCATCTCTCCATAGTCCCTCCCCCTCATGACCTCCTCCTCAGATTCCCTCTCTACCACCCTGTGCCCCTCATCTCTCCATAGTCCCTACCCCTCATGACCTCCTCCTCAGATTCCGTCTCTACCACCCTGTGCTCCTCATCTCTCCATAGTCCCTCCCCCTCATGACCTCCTCTCCAGATTCCCTCTCTACCAACCTGTGCCCCTCATCTCTCCATAGTCCCTCCCCCTCATGACCTCCTCTCCAGATTCCCTCTCTACCACCCTGTGCCCCTCATCTCTCCATAGTCCCTCCCCCTCATGACCTCCTCCTCAGATTCCCTCTCTACCACCCTGTGCCCCTCATCTCTCCATAGTCCCTACCCCTCATGACCTCCTCCTCAGATTCCCTCTCTACCACCCTGTGCCCCTCATCTCTCCATAGTCCCTCCCCCTCATGATCTCCTCCTCTGATTCCCTCACTATCACCCTCCACCAATGCCCCTCATCTCTCCATAGTCCCTCCCCCTCATGACCTCCTCCTCAGATTCCCTCTCTACCACCCTGTGCCCCTCATCTCTCCATAGTCCCTCCCCCTCATGACCTCCTCCTCAGATTCCCTCTCTACCACCCTGTGCCCCTCATCTCTCCATAGTCCCTCCCCCTCATGATCTCCTCCTCTGATTCCCTCACTATCACCCTCCACCAATGCCCCTCATCTCTCCATAGTCCCTCCCCCTCATGACCTCCTCCTCAGATTCCCTCTCTACCACCCTGTGCCCCTCATCTCTCCATAGTCCCTCCCCCTCATGATCTCCTCCTCTGATTCCCTCACTATCACCCTCCACCAGTGCCCCTCATCTCTCCATAGTCCCTCCTCCTCATGACCTCTTCCTCAGATTCCCTCACTGTCACCCTCCATAAGTGCCCCTAATCTCCCCATAGCCCCTCCCCCTTATGACCTCCTCCTCGGATTCCCTCACTGCCACACTCCACCAGTGCCCCTCATCTCTCCATAGTCCCTCCCCCTCATGACCTCCTCCTCAGATTCCCTCTCTACCACCCTGTGCCCCACATCTCTCCATAGTCCCTCCCCCTCATGACCTCCTCCTCAGATTCCCTCTCTACCACCCTGTGCCCCTCATCTCTCCATAGTCCCTCCCCCTCATGACCTCCTCTCAGATTCCCTCTCTACCACCCTGTGCCCCTCATCTCTCCATAGTCCCTCCCCCTCATGACCTCCTACTCAGATTCCCTCTCTACCACCCTGTGCCCCTCATCTCTCCATAGTCCCTCCCCCTCATGACCTCCTCTCAGATTCCCTCTCTACCACCCTGTGCCCCTCATCTCTCCATAGTCCCTCCCCCTCATGACCTCCTACTCAGATTCCCTCTCTACCACCCTGTGCCCCTCATCTCTCCATAGTCCCTCCCCCTCATGACCTCCTCCTCAGATTCCCTCTCTACCACCCTGTGCCCCTCATCTCTCCATAGTCCCTCCCCCTCATTATCTCCTCCTCTGATTCCCTCACTATCACCCTCCACCAGTGCCCCTCATCTCTCCATAGTCCCTCCCCCTCATGATCTCCTCCTCTGATTCCCTCACTGTCACCCTCCACCAGCGCCCCTCATCTTTACCTAGTCCCTCTCTCATATGCATTTCATTTGTTGTATAGCGCTACTCATATCAGTGTAGGGTGTCACAGTACTTTACACCACACACATTATGCAGAGACAATGAACCATACAAGTATGTAAATCAGCCTATAGGGAATGTCACATAAGCTAATGAGGATTACCAGGTGTAGTAATCACATGTCATCCATACTGGTGGGCAGTATGTTGTAAGAGGGTTAGGTCTGGAGAAGCACAAACCCAGGATTTAAAGCTTACCCCAGTGGTTGGGGGTTGGCTTTACTGATTAAAACATATATCTGCCCGAACAAACTCTTTATAGCAACATTAGAATAATGAAAGACCGGGGAAATTCTAACTATACCGCAACACACAAAGAAAAAAAAAAGAAATTCTAATTTTACTATTCAGGTTTGTATGCAGCTCTTTGATGACAGTTCATAGGTCACTGTTCTATGTTAGGATTGTAACTTCTGAACTGCATGTAACAAAAGCATCTCTCTAACAAAGGCAGTAATCCACTGAGTATCCACATAAGTGACAGTTTATCTGCATTTGAAAACTACAAACAGATAAAAGAGTGCTGTCCAGCAGGATCGTTAATCACCAGAGTTATCTGGACATTTTTACTGTTGTCTTGCATTTGTGGCAGAGCCCGTCATGAAAATGATACAAAGGATTAAAATGAAAAATACACAGCATACACAAAGTATGTGTCTTGCTGGGGTCCCCACAGATTAAAAAAATATTAACAAATAGCGCCACATTCTCGAAGCATACACAAAGTATGTATGTTGCTGGGCCTTTGCAGATTTTAAAAAATGGAACAATAGCCACACATTTTCTTACCTGCAGGACGTAACGCAAACCCGGTGCTAAAGAAAGGATTCCTCCCCTTCGCCATGCATGTCCCATTGTGTCTACATCAGTGGCAGGGACACAGCCCACCTTTCTAAAAGGAGATGTGCGATTGGGGGTGTCTGTGAGGAAGAGCCCAGGCCCAATCACGCAACTCCTAGAAAAAGAATAACAATAACGTTCAGAGGAACGTTTTGAAAAGCAGTGGCCATTTTCTGTTGGCCCTCCTGACGTCATTGCAAGGGCCCAGGTTCATGTTTGGGTGGGGCAGGCTCATGATTGGGTGGGCCTGGCCCACCCGGCCGAGCCGCTAGAACCGGGCCTGGTGCCGGGAGAAGCGCACAGGCAACAGGGAGCAACACAGAGTGTGGAGGAGAGAAGCGACAACAGGGAGAGAACTTGAAATACCACACCCTCTGATGGAGAGATTAACACAAAAAAGGTGGTACTTGAATAGTAAACAGTGGCAGCGGCGATGCCATCCAATCAAAAGAGATGCTCAATGGGCGGGACAAACACTAGATGGACAGGCTGGTGCATGAATAAGAGGCAGGCAAATGAGAGCGGCAGGAAAGCCAACCAATGGAAAGCAGTGGGCGGGCTTCAAGCCCCTGCGTTTCCTTGGTGTTGTCTTGCAACAGAGAACACAAAACAACGGAGGTACCCTTAGCTACCAGAAGGGGCAGGGTAGATGCAAGTCTGAGGAACACATCAAGAAACTATGAAGATGCACTAAACACTCCTATGTACTTTATCCAAATATTGTATAAAAACAGAGCAGTTTCTTACTGTATAAGGAGAAGTATCTATTTTTAGTTTATCCAATTTCATACAATCATAAGTGTGTATTTAGAAATACATTACACACATTTTCACTATTTTTACATTTCTTGTAAAAAGCATTTTAGATCCACACCAATCAATACCTCTCTTTTTATTCAAAATTTAAAACACATAAACATTCATTGGAATAAATTAATGCTGATGAACAGTTTTAAAGTGCATTTGTATGTGTTTCATTTTGGAAGGTGGGATTTTGAGTATGCGACTCAGGAGTCAAGAGGCCTATTTTTTGTAGATGTGGCAGTCACCGAAATGCCTCCGTTTTCCACTGGACCTGAAAATATATAATTTTCAAATTAATTTTCAAGAAAGGCGTCCTCATCTGAAGTTCATTACAGACCTCTCTTGGTGTATGCGCACGTGTCCGTGCGATCTGCGTGGATATCGGCGTGCGCGAGTGTCATCACCGTGATCTGGGGGTGGCTCTTAGTTCAATCAGATATTCAACTTTTTTGGTCTGATTCCACCTCAGGATCCGAGTACCTCATGGACTTTAGAAAAGAAAGAGTCGCTTGTCTCACACCGTTACTCCTCTGTAGCTTCCCATTGACCCGAGCAAAAGTTCATATTTTTGGAGCTGAAATCGCCTGAGGATTACCAGTATGAAATGGTCTCCCAAAATATCACACCCAATGGATTTGGGAGGTAACCGCATGACATCTCTGGCCCTGGCTACCATCCCATGGATCCGCAAGACCACGGCTGGAGGAAGATCCGTCTCCTACCTCGCCGCGGAGGCCTGGAAGTCCCCGCCTCTACATCTCAGGCAATCACCGTCACTGCCTCAATTCAGGAAGGACCTCAAGAGCAGACTATTCAACTGAACTGCAGGATCCCCCCCTCCCCTGCTTGAGTCAGTGAATGATAGGGGCGCCTGCCCCCTTTGGTAGAGTGAGGGAGGTGCAGTTAGTGAATGATAGGGGCGCCTGCCCCCTGTGGTAGAGTGAGGGAGGTGCAGCCAGTGTATAATAGGGCCCGCCTGCCCCCTGTGGTAGAGTGAGGGAGGTGCAGTCAGTGAATGATAGGGCCGCCTGCCCCCTGTGGTAGAGTGAGGGAGGTGCAGTCATTGTATAATAGGGCCCGCCTGCCCCCTTTGGTAGAGTGAGGGAGGTGCAGTCAGTGAATGATAGGGCCGCCTGCCCCCTGTGGTAGAGTGAGGGAGGTGCAGTCATTGTATAATAGGGCCCGCCTGCCCCCTTTGGTAGAGTGAGGGAGGTGCAGTCAGTGAATGATAGGGGCGTCTGCCCCCTGTGGTAGAGTGAGGGAGGTGCAGTAAGTGTATAATAGGGCTCGCCTGCCCCCTGTGGTAGAGTGAGGGAGGTGCAGTCAGTGAATGATAGGGGCGCCTGCCCCTGTGGTAGAGTGAGGGAGGTGCAGTCAGTGAATGATAGGGCCGCCTGCCCCCTGTGGTAGAGAGAGAGAGGTGCAGTCAGTGAATGATAGGGCCGCCTGCCCCCTGTGGTAGAGAGAGAGAGGTACAGTCAGTGAATGATAGGGGCGCCTGCCCCTGTGGTAGAGTGAGGGAGGTGCAGTCAGTGAATGATAGGGCCGCCTGCCCCCTGTGGTAGAGTGAGGGAGGTGCAGTAAGTGTATAATAGGGCTCGCCTGCCCCCTGTGGTAGAGTGAGGGAGGTGCAGTCATTGTATAATAGGGCTCGCCTGCCCCCTTTGGTAGAGTGAGGGAGGTGCAGTCAGTGAATGATAGGGCCGCCTGCCCCCTGTGGTAGAGTGAGGGAGGTGCAGTCAGTGAATGCTAGGGGCACCTGCCCCCTGTGGTAGGGTAAGAGAGGTGCAGACAGTGAATGATAGGGGCGCCTACCCCCTGTGGTAGAATGAGGGAGGTGCAGTCAGTGAATGATAGGGGCGCCTGCCCCCTGTGGTAGAGTAAGAGAGGTGCAGACAGTGAATGATAGGGGCGCCTGCCCCCTGTGGTAGAGTAAGAGAGGTGCAGACAGTGAATGATAGGGGCACCTGCCCCCTGTG
The DNA here is from genome assembly GCF_964261635.1 of Lissotriton helveticus. NCBI lineage: Eukaryota > Metazoa > Chordata > Amphibia > Caudata > Salamandridae > Lissotriton > Lissotriton helveticus. The sequence continues at coordinate 1,191,153,165 of NC_136071.1, read as the reverse complement.
GTAGAGTGAGGGAGGTGCAGTCAGTGAATGATAGGGGCGCCTGCCCCCTGTGGTAGGGTAAGAGAGGTGCAGTCAGTGAATGATAGGGGCGCCTGCCACCTGTGGTAGAGTAAGAGAGGTGCAGACAGTGAATGATAGGGGCGCCTGCCCCCTGTGGTATAGTGAGAGAGGTGCAGACAGTGAATGCTAGGGGCGCCTGCCCCCTGTGGTAGAGTGAGGGAGGTGCAGCCAGTGTATAATAGGGCCCGCCTGCCCCCTGTGGTAGAGTGAGGGAGGTGCAGCCAGTGAATGATAGGGGCGCCTGCCCCCTGTGGCAGAGTGAGGGAGGTGCAGTAATTGTATAATAGGGCCCGTCTCCCCCCTGTGGTAGAGTGAGGGAGGTGCAGTCAGTGAATACTAGGGGCCGCCTGTTCCTTCTGGTATTGCAAGAGAGATGCAAGTAGTGAGCCACTGGGATAAGGGCAGCCTGCTGGACGTAGCAGATCTGCAGAGCTGCAGTCAGTAACAGAGCGTGAGCTGGGATCACGTGCAACAGGTGGCGACCGGTGGAGCTGCATTGGGTGCTGACCTGGGGGCGTGCTGTGTTTAGCAATAACTTACACTTTAAAAGCACCTGCTGCAGAGTTCTTTGTGCCTCCAGCGTTCAGGCAGCAATAAAAATGTCAAGACATCTGTTGTTATTAACGTTCCTGCTAGACAGGGAGATGGAGTTCTGCAAGAGTTAGTTTTGACTGCCAATAATGTAGCGCAGAGGGTTAATGTGCCTGCTGCAAAGAACAGATCTGTATTTTATTTGGTTAGCTGAGTGGATTAGTAAAGCCAGCCTCTACCAGCGCTTTAAAACAAATGAAATGTATGTGAGATTGTGAGAGAGGGGCAATGGAGAGATGAGGGGCACTTTTGCCATGTGGCAGTGAAGGAATCTGAGGAGGAGGTCAGGGGGGGCACCAAAATAGACTGTTGCACCAGGCACCACCAGTGCTAAAGCCAGCCCTGACGTGCAATGAATAGGGCCTAGGCTGGCATCACGTGTCATGGACAGACGTGGGCTGGGTTCTCATGCCAAGTTCAGTGCGTGAGCTGGAATCACGTGCCACGAGCAGAGCGTGGGCTGGGTCACGTACTACGAGCAGAGCATGGGCCTTGGTCACGTGCCATGAGCAGAAGATGGGCTGAGATCACGCTAAGCCCCTGCCAGCATCAGTAGGAATACCAGGTGTTTGGAGCCAGGGACTTAGGATTAAAGCGAAAGCCCTGGTGGAAATCAGCCAAGAAAGACACCAGCTCCTTCTACCACCATGCCCCCCACCGGGAGCAACACCTGGCATCAGGCAGCGCTCAGGAAACCATGCATGGGGGAGTGCCTGGCAGGGGGGCCGTGGGCATCAGGCAGCCATGGGCCACTGGCATTGAGCAGCACTGCGATAAAGCCATGCAGTGGGAGTGGCCATGCAGGGGGAGTGACCTGGCAGGGGGAGTGACCTGGCAGGGGGAGTGACCTGGCAGGGGTGCTGGGAGCTTTGATGCAAGCACCTTGTCCCCTTCTTTGGGAGCGAAAGCAGCCATCCTTGGGGGGCACTCGGCCCCTCACACTCTTGGCCCCATTGCCACTGCACCTATTGCACTCTTGATAGCTACACCTAGTCCAAAATCACCCAGTAACAATCTAGCGCTAGGAACTTGGCGCATAGAACGAGCATGTGGACAACGCACTGGGGGCTAAAGGACATCGGGGAAGGCTGTGCCGAGCTCTCATTTGGTTTCTGTCTGCCTCACTCCCTCTACACAGGATGTGGAGTTACGGCAAGAGCTGCCTTCTTTGAGGCCGCAGAACCAGGTTTGACTCCTGGCACCGATAGAGACTGTACGAGAGTATGTGTATTTGGGTGGTATTTTTACTTCCAATCTGCTAGATACAGCCCACCTCCGCCACTTGAACCGGAATGCAGAAGATTGCCACGTTGGGCCTTTACAGAGATTGTACCTCTCCATGGGAAATAGACACTTTACACCAATGCTGGAAGTCTACAGTACGAAAATCCCCCCGATTTTATCATATGCCATGGAATATTCACAAATTAAAACATGGCAATCTCTATAAAAGTAAAGGAACGGACCATACTCCGAAAATTGATAAAAGTGTCACCGTCGGTACCAGTTCAAGCCCTACCTCTTGAGCTATCGATAACGGGAATCTCTGCCAGAGTAATTTCTAATAATATTAGGTGGGCGTACAATTTATTACATGCAGCCCCAGACACCTTAAGACATTTGTTAAAATTGGAGACTTTTAGAGAGGAACCGTCTGGGTATACTTTCAATAGGAATAAGCCTTTGAGTTCTCTCAATGCACGTTGCACTTTTACAGGTGTGGTCCCCAGCACACCTGACATTGTTTTTAAAACATTTGGCCCCTAGAATCAGTTTTCAATCTGATAAAGATCACTGTTGTCAATCGAAGCACTATAAACGGTTTGCAGAACAAATAGAATTCAAAACGTATGCTCCCTATTTGTGTTTTCAATTAAAGCACGGAGTAAGGCGTTGTATTCTACTCCTATGCTTGGGTATACTCCCTTTAGCCACTTTTTGAGCTAGTTGGGATGGTACTAATAACCCTAAAGGTGTATGTGAATTTTGCAAAGGTGGCCAACAAGATTTGCTCCACGTTTTATTAATATGTCCTAATGTGAGCATAGTTATGGCTCGTCAACATTATATAACCCCAATTCAATTAAAGTATAATGCATTCTCTGCCCTAGATTTAATTACATTGTGTAACTCTCCGGTTAATGAATATGTTTGCCATAATCTGTTTAAGTTCTTAAAAAGCTTTTTGAAGCTGTATTAAATCCTAAGCACAAGCCGAATCTTTTACCTTATCTAATCCTATCTAACGCTGTTTGAGTAGGTGGTGTAATATTGCTACTGTGCCATCTTGTAGTGAATCTAAAAAGCAAAAGTCTTTTAGCTAATAATTTTTATGTGTTTTAAAATTATTTTAATTCTGTATTTGTTGATCTCAGTTGAGGTCTGGATCAAATCAAATTTTACTGTTTAATTTTACTGTTTGAGGTCGCAGAACCAGGTTTGACTCCTGGCGCTGGCTCATCATCCTGTGATTCTGGGCAAATCACTTTCTCCAGTATTAGAGGTGTCTTTCATAGATTCACATGCTTGAATATTCCCCGTCGTCGAAGTGGGAGTCCCACGGTACATAAAATAGCAGTAACATATGCATGTATACATGAAAATATCATAAATAAAATATAAATACATATAATGTAATAAAATGTAAATTTTAAAAGTACCATAGAACATTATAAGCCCATTGAAAAGCCTAAGGGAGAACTCACTTTAGTAGCATATTAGTTTCATTATGTGTTGGTTCACATTCCAGCCAATCAGGCTGTAGCCTCCTCTAGAACCTTCTCCTCAGAAGCCCAAGTCCTCAGATTTTCTACCGCACGTCGTGTGAAGGGAGTCTTCCTGAGCTCTGCTCAGTTTTTTCTTCAACTCTAGCTGTTTTTTCTTCAGAAAATGTCTTCAAATAGGAAATCTTTATTTAAAGCCTGCCCTTCTTGTGGTAAACTGCGCCTTTTCCATGAGGATCCACACAGTAAATGCATTTACTGTCTCTACCCAGACCACGAGGTGAAAAACTGTAAGTACTGTCGCACTTTTCCTCCCAAGACTCTGAGGGATAGAGAGGCCCGTCTCCTTCTGTGGCTACCGAAGTTGAAGACTTCAGAGTCTGTGGTTTCTGAGGTAGAAAGTTTGTCATCTGGAGTTTCAAAAACCTCTCAGAAGCATGGGTCTGAGACTGAGGTTCCATCTCCTTTTCTGAAGAAAAGTAGACTGTTGGAGTCCTCCAGGGTTGTCTCCCCACAGGATTCGCTTCAGGGCACGTCTACGGGACCTGGTTCTCTGACGTCTGCGCCCAAAGCCTTGCCTTCCACTTTTAAATCTGGCATTGGCTCGTCGACGGGCTCGTCGACGCGTCCGTTGACGTCTTCAGCGACGACGAAGTCGGTGACTGTAGCCTCTACGTCGACGACGACATGTACTATGTCAACCATTGCTACGTCGAGGACGATCACCTCGTCGACGATAGCCAGGAGGTGAGACCCATTGCTTCTATTGTGAAAATCTCGTCAACGAGTGTCAAATCAAAACCGTCGACGCAAACCCCGTCGACGAAGATCAAGTCATCATCTAAAAGCAGCTCGTCGACGGGCCCATCATCGTCTACGGCTGTCTCGTCGACGGCGCCTCCGTCGACGACCATCATATCATTGTCGGTGACTTCGTCGACGGCTGTCATCCCGTCGACGTCTACATCATCGTCGACGAGTAAGGCTCCAATCTCGTCGACGGCTCCGTCGACGGAAAAGAAATCTTCGTCGACGAAGAAAAAGCCTTCAATTTCAGCATCGATTACATCTATGGCGACGACACAGACGCCTCAGGTTGATTCTAAAAGTGCCGCATTTACGTCAACGGGCTCGTTGACGTCTCATCAACCTTTGGCCACAGCTGCCACTTTTACAGTGGTTACTGCTTCTTCTTTGAGGACAGTTCCTCTCATTCAACTGAGTCCAGTGAGAAGTGGAACTCATCTTCCAGACCAATTGTTTCAGTCTGGTGAGGAAGAATCCGGAAACGATTCAGAGGTGGAACAACTATTCGGACAGGCATCTAGTCCATATGATTTGCACATTAAGTGCCAGGAGTATAGTGATGAGGGTGACGAAGTGGATAACGTCGAAGATGGGAACGAATTATTTCCTGTTGATGAATCAGAACCAGTTACTTCGGAGCCGGTTACGCAAATACCATTATCTTTGGTCATGAATCTGCAGCAAATGCTAGATGACTATAACCGCAGGTTCCCTCCATCTACACCTGCCTCTCCAGCACCACAACTTCCTCCACAGCCTCAACCTCAACTTCCTCAAGCACCTGCACCTGTTCCACCAGCTTTGCAATATCCACTGGAGGCGATGCTAGAGGTGAGGTGGGCGGAGTGGAAGGTGTTTGAGCCCTGTAATTGAAGGACACCGACACTGCAAAGTCCTTAGCTACCCTCCAGTATAAGAAACTGCCTTTTCGGGAGGCACGAGGTAGAGGCGGAGGTTCCTCTACTTTTCGAGGATCAGGTCAATATCGTTCATACAACACCTACAACGATAACCAGCAGAGGGGTTCCTACCAATCCCAGAATCGTCAGTGTAAGAAATGGGACCCCCGGCCAGCCAGGACTTGCGCCCCAGCCAGTCAGAGACCGCCACTCCTATATAAAGTCGACCCCTGCTCGCCCTCTAGGTAACGCGGCGCGGGCAGTCAGGCCTATCTCGGAGGACATGTGTGAAGCATTTGCGCACGCACCCACCAACCGCAACATCCCCGGCCTCCCACAAAAGGAACTCCACACGAAGTATATATGAAAATAGTCTTTGTATTAGACAGGACACATAGGGATATACACTTTACAAGGGGTTCAAGGCACGGCAGGGGTTACCAGGGAAATGGTACAGGGCAGGGCCAAGGGACCACTGCCAGTGGTACGCATCTGATGGAACTGGCATTAGAACACATATCTCCTGGAAGCTTCCTAGAACTAGCAGTAGAACTCACTCTGACCAGGGATCACATACATGAGACATCGGGTACTCAGGCGGGAAGGGGCAAGGTACATAACACAACAGAGGCCCCCATCAGCAGGGCAACACATAGTCAATCAGCAGGGCAACACATAGTAATCCTCAGCATCATATTGATATTAGTCAGCAGCACCCCCTAGGCCAGATGACCGTCCTGGGGCAGGGGCGCCTTAGAGTCTCGGTGTCCAAAGTGGCCTGAAAGGGCTCGGGCAAACCTAAACGTGGTAGCGGCCCACGAAGTGCTGGGCCGCTGAGGTACTTGGGTGGAGCCTTGCAGGCTCAGGGGGACAGGAGGGCGATGGTGGAGCCTCTCGGGGCTCAGGGAAACATGGTGGGGCCTCTCAGGGCCCAGGCAGGGCCAGGGACACGTGGTGGGGCCTCTCGGGGCCCAGGCAGGGCCGGGGCACGTTGGAGCCTCCTCGGGGCTCAGGGAAACATGGTGGGGCCTCTCAGGGCCCAGGCAGGGTCGGGGCACGTTGGAGCCTCCTCGGGGCTCAGGGAAACATGGTGGGGCCTCTCAGGGCCCAGGCAGGGTCGGGGGCACGTTGGAGCCTCCTCGGGGCTCGGGGCAAGAACGGTGGGCAGGCGGGGCCCCCCTCGGGGGACCCGGCATCACTGGGGGCCCCGGGGGCCTCTGAGCACACTCGGGCTCGCGCTGGAGGGGAGGGGCGGCCACCGGCAATGTGGCCCGATGCCCCGCCTCCCCTCCGGCATCACTCACCGGTCGGCGAGCGCGCCGGTCTCTCTCCGCTCTCCGGGGCTCCCTCTCGCTCCTGGGGGCCCCGGGGGGAAGTCGCGGCAGTCCTTGGGGTCAAGCAGGGGCGCGGAGTAGGCTCCCGCTGCCCCCTGCATTACTCGGCTCTTCTTTCCTCGCCTCCACAGCTCCCCGGGCCGGCGTCCAATCACAGCGCGGCCCGGGGAGACGTCAGGAGCCAAGCCCGGGCCGCCATCCAATCCCAGCGCGGCCCGGGGGAGGGCTTCACGGAGGGGTCCCGGGCCGGCGGCGGTGACTTGGGGGGAATTGGCGAGGGTCAGGCCCCCTCGGGAATGGGGCAGTAGCGAGGTAGGCACTCGCTGGGGGTGTAGAACCCCGCAGAACAGGGCAAGGGCCGGGTGGCACCGGCTGGTGGAAGGAAGCGCTCCCAGCGCTAGAAACACGGGCAAAGCGCTCCAAAGCGCTCGGAGACAGAGTGAAGCGCTCCAAGCGCTAGGGGTCGGAGGAAAGCGCTCCCAAGCGCTAGATGAGGGATAGCAAAGTCCATGGGAGAGTCCAGGACCTCAGGAGGAGTACAGCAGCTCCTAGGAGGGGCAGAGGCCCAACAGCAGATCAGGAGCAGGGCAGGGCCCAGGGAGGCCAGCCAACCCTGAGCCCACGCAGCAGCAGCCCCTGGCAGGGTTCCAGTCAGGAGAAGCAGGAAGAGGGAAGAGAGAGAAAAGGGCCCACCCCCCTTTTATACAGGAGCTCCCTTTGTCTCCAAAAGGGGCAGGCAGGGAGAGAACCAGCTGGAACTGGTTACAAGGAATTTCTTGGTGCTGGCCAGGCCAGGGACACTGGACGCACCCCCGGGGGGGTGGGGCCAGCCTGGTGGGGGAAGGCCCAGCCGGCTTCAGCCAATCAGGCGCCAGCACATCTACTGCACACACACACCAAGGTCTAGAAGGGGCCCTTCCCTTCTAGCCACACGCATGCCGCATACATCATCTTGTAGCATTCAACCTCACGAGCGCACACATACCAAACACGGCCCGGCACGCCCCACGCATCAGGAACTACCAGAGCCACATACATCCCCCATGCATTCCTATGGGCGGCAGGTCTCTCTCACCACGCACACACTCAGGAGGGGAATCACCATCCCCCAGTCACATATACTAAGCACAAACTTCAGGGGTGGACCTGCCAGACGGGCCAAGTCCAACACATGCCCCTCCCAGCCCAAACGCAGGGCAGGCCAATCACTACCGGGATGGACTTCCCTGCTGCAGGGCGGTAGGACGTGGACGCGGCCCGCAGAGCCGGACCAATAAACATATCCAGATTAAAAATAATAAAAGTTAAAACAAAAAAAAAACCAAAAACAAACAACAACAAAAATAAAAATGAAGACATAGGTCCAACCAGGCTACCCACCTGGTACTCCTTAGTTGCCCATGACTAGGACCAGGCCCTAAGCCATCCAGATACCACTGGTCCCTGCTAATCCGAAGTGGGGGGCGGTACCCCTGGCCCCCAACAGCCATTCTCCACTCCCTTTCTCAGTGTAGCCACGACTACCACGGTTCCTTCCACCTAGGGTCCGCACCCTCAGGTTTGCCAGAGGTCACGGGCAAGAATGCCCCACCCTACCTCTACTTCTGAGGTTCCGCGTTCTCCCAGGAGAAACACCCTCAGAACACACCTTCCTACCAGTCTTGGAACTTCCTCCCTCCACTGGTCTTCCACCTGGGAACTAAGCGGTCAGCTCTCCCCAAGGCAAGCCGCGGCCGAGCCAGCAGGTCTTCCTTGTCCGGGATACAACTTAACATGAATTCCGCCAGGGCGACACCTGACACCTAAAACACCACACGATGAGCCGCGGCAGCGCCAGCAGGTCTCAGTACAACACAACATAAATTCAGCCAGGGCGACCCCTGACACCTAGAACACAACAAGATGAGCCGCGGCAGCGCCAGCAGGTCTCAGTACAACGAACACAACAAGATGAGCCGCGGCAGCGACAGCAGGTCTCAGTACACGCAACCTAAATTCAGCCAGGGCGACACCTGACACCTAGAACACAACACGATGAGCCGCGGCAGCGCCAGCAGGTCTCAGGACAACGCAACATAAATTCAGCCAGGGCGACACCTGACACCTAGAACACAACAAGATGAGCCGCGGCAGCGCCAGCAGGTCTCAGTACAATGAACACAACAAGATGAGCCGCGGCAGCGCCAGCAGGTCTCAGTACAACGCAACCTAAATTCAGCCAGGGCGACACCTGACACCTAGAACACAACAAGATGAGCCGCGGCAGCGCCAGCAGGTCTCAGTACAACGAACACAACAAGATGAGCCGCGGCAGCGCCAGCAGGTCTCAGTACAACGCAACCTAAATTCAGCCAGGGCGACACCTGACACCTAGAACACAACACGATGAGCCGCGGCAGCGCCAGCAGGTCTCAGTACAACGAACACAACAAGATGAGCCGCGGCAGCGCCAGCAGGTCTCAGTACAACGCAACCTAAATTCAGCCAGGGCGACACCTGACACCTAGAACACAACACGATGAGCCGCGGCAGCGCCAGCAGGTCTCAGTACAACGCAACATAAATTCAGCCAGGGCGACACCTGACACTTAGAACACTACAAGATGAGCCGCGGCAGCGCCAGCAGGTCTCAGTACAACTCAACATAAATTCAGCCAGGGCGACACCTGACGCCTAAAACACAACCAGCGGGGTAAGGGGACCTGATGCATCCAACACATTCAGCGGGGTAAGGAAGGACATTATTATCGTTGACTCAGCCGCTCCCCCTCCCAGAGAACTTACACCCCATTACTCAGCACACCTCAACATTCATCCACACATCGTCCCTTAGACTGGGAAGACAGTTTTCTACCGCCCAGATTCCTCAACCTGACCCTTGTGGCACAGGTACCATTACTCTAGGGGAGGGACAAGGACCATACACATTTGAACACAGCTACGCAGACACCACGGGATCCCACCCTTCTGGGGAATCCAGAAAACCATATTGTACTAGGGAGATGATTTACCCTCCCAAGCTAGGGGCAACTAACTAACAGGGTACACAGACACTTTTTCCACAGAACAGACATTTCCGTTGATCATTAAACATTTCCATAGAGCAGACATTTTTAGCAACCTGACCCGACCCCATGTGGTGCAGGTATCATTACTTCCAGGGAAGGGACAAGGACCATACACATTGAACACCATTACGCTGCCACCACTGGATCCCACCCTTCTGGTGAATCCAGAAAACACATCGCACTAGGGGGTTGATCTACCCTCCCGGGCTAGGGTCACCTAACCAGAACACATTTTTCACAGAACGGACATTTAAGTAACCTCCTAAAAACAATAATCTCCTTTCTTTGCGACCAGTTACAATACAGAGTTTTTGTAGGGAGGCCAGTTATCGTTGTGGTACTTGCGCAAACACCAGTCCGGATCCCACCGCTAGCCGCCAGTGTAAGAAATGGGACCCCCGGCCAGCCAGGACTTGCGCCCCAGCCAGTCAGAGACCGCCACTCCTATATAAAGTCGACCCCTGCTCGCCCTCTAGGTAACGCGGCGCGGGCAGTCAGGCCTATCTCGGAGGACATGTGTGAAGCATTTGCGCACGCACCCACCAACCGCAACATCCCCGGCCTCCCACAAAAGGAACTCCACACGAAGTATATATGAAAATAGTCTTTGTATTAGACAGGACACATAGGGATATACACTTTACAAGGGGTTCAAGGCACGGCAGGGGTTACCAGGGAAATGGTACAGGGCAGGGCCAAGGGACCACTGCCAGTGGTACGCATCTGATGGAACTGGCATTAGAACACATATCTCCTGGAAGCTTCCTAGAACTAGCAGTAGAACTCACTCTGACCAGGGATCACATACATGAGACATCGGGTACTCAGGCGGGAAGGGGCAAGGTACATAACACAACAGAGGCCCCCATCAGCAGGGCAACACATAGTCAATCAGCAGGGCAACACATAGTAATCCTCAGCATCATATTGATATTAGTCAGCAGCACCCCCTAGGCCAGATGACCGTCCTGGGGCAGGGGCGCCTTAGAGTCTCGGTGTCCAAAGTGGCCTGAAAGGGCTCGGGCAAACCTAAACGTGGCAGCGGCCCACGAAGTGCTGGGCCGCTGAGGTACTTGGGTGGAGCCTTGCAGGCTCAGGGGGACAGGAGGGCGATGGTGGAGCCTCTCGGGCTCAGGGAAACATGGTGGGGCCTCTCAGGGCCCAGGCAGGGCCAGGGACACGTGGTGGGGCCTCTCGGGGCCCAGGCAGGGCCGGGGCACGTTGGAGCCTCCTCGGGGCTCAGGGAAACATGGTGGGGCCTCTCAGGGCCCAGGCAGGGTCGGGGCACGTTGGAGCCTCCTCGGGGCTCAGGGAAACATGGTGGGGCCTGTCAGGGCCCAGGCAGGGTCGGGGGCACGTTGGAGCCTCCTCGGGGCTCGGGGCAAGAACGGTGGGCAGGCGGGGCCCCCCTCGGGGGACCCGGCATCACTGGGGGCCCCGGGGGCCTCTGAGCACACTCGGGCTCGCGCTGGAGGGGAGGGGCGGCCACCGGCAATGTGGCCCGATGCCCCGCCTCCCCTCCGGCATCACTCACCGGTCGGCGAGCGCGCCGGTCTCTCTCCGCTCTCCGGGGCTCCCTCTCGCTCCTGGGGGCCCCGGGGGGAAGTCGGGGCAGTCCTTGGGGTCAAGCAGGGGCGCGGAGTAGGCTCCCGCTGCCCCCTGCATTACTCGGCTCTTCTTTCCTCCAAGTCCAACAGTCAGTCCACCGCCAGACCATACCAACGAAAAACAACATATAGAGGTGGCTCAAACAATAAGAAACAGTGACAGTCTCAGTTCCTTTCTTCTGCCGACTGTAAATCTTGGAGGTCGCATCTCAAAGTACTTTTGCAAATGGTCCGAAATCACCTCCGACCAATTGGTCCTGGATGTTATCTCCAAAGGACATACCCTGGAGTTCGCAAAATTCCCTCCCACACGTCCACCTTCGGGGCCACCCTCTCCCCATCTCAAAGAACTTTTAGCCCAGGTGAAATTGATGATCAAAAAAGGAGCCATCGAAGTAGTGCCGCAAGGTCAACGCGGCAAGGGGTTTTATTCACGATTTTTCTTAGTCAAGAAAAAGTCGGGGGAATGGCGTCCAATTTTGGATTTACGGGCCCTGAACAAATTTATCATTTTGAAAACTTTTCAGATGTTAACTCTGCTTCAAATTCTGAATTATCTCAATCCAGGGGAATTCTTTTCAACGATCGACCTCCAAGACGCATATTTCCATGTGCCAATTCACCCCAGACACAGGAAGTATCTACGTTTCACAGTCGGACAGCTGCACTTCCAATTCAAAGTCCTACCATTCGGCCTTCGATCAGCGCCGAGGGTCTTTACCAAGATCTTGGCCCCGGTAGCTGCCTTCCTGCGTCTGCAAGGCGTCCAATTGTATCCATACCTGGACGACTGCCTCATCAAGGCCAAGACTTTTCACCTGACGGAGCAGCACACCCAAGTCTGCGTCTCCCTTTTCCAATCCTCGGGGTTTTCAATCAATTGCCAGAAGTCACACTTTCATCCGTCGCAAAGGTGAGATTTTCTCGGAGCCTCGCTAGATTCTCGGCAGGGGAAAGTGTTCGTTTCCCAAGAAAGACAGGACCGCATGGTAAAGATGGTGCACTTCCTACAGTCAAAACTGTACGTTTCTGTCCAAATGTTCAAATCATTCCTTGGCATGGCTTCCTCGTGCATCCAACTTATCCCCAATTGCAGATTGCACATGAGGGCTCTACAGGAGCAATTAGACTAACAGTGGAAACAGGTGTCAGGGTCATTCGAGGACAAAGTCCTTCTAACACCTCGCATCCAGAAAGCGCTGGAGTAGTGGGCTCACCCTCCAAACATATCTGCGGGCCGTTCATTCCAAGACGAACCTCCGACTCTGACGCTTACAACAGACGCGCCTCTCGAGGGATGGGGAGCGCATCTCGACGGCATGTCTGTAAAAGGAAAGCGGACGGCGATCCAACGTACTTGGCATATCAATCGCCTGGAACTATTGGTGATTTTCTTGGCCCTAAAGTTCTTCCAGAGGTTAGTGCAGGGACACACTCTGCTGGTGAGGACAGACAACACCACCAGCATGCACTACCTCAACAAACAGAGCGGCACGAGGTCTCTCCTACTTTCACAACTGGCACAAGAAATATGGGATTGGGCGATTCAACACCAAATTCATCTCACAGCCATCCATGTGCCGGGTGTGGCCAATGTTCTGGCGGACTCACTCAGCCGGGCATCGTCAGACAATCACGAGTGGGAGCTCAACCAACCAACCGTCGATTTCATCTTCCGGCGGTGGGGCCAGCCGCAGATGGATCTTTTCGCGACTGCTACCAACAGGAAATGCCAACGATTTGCAAGTCGGCATCCCCACAGAGAGTCGAGCGGAAATGCATTTTCGATCAATTGGTCGAACGACTTCATCTACGCTTTCCCTCCACTTCCTCTAATTCCTCGCCTGTTACACAGTATGAGGTTTCAACCTTACCACATCATCCTGATTGCACCCAAATGGCCGAGGCGTCCATGGTTCACGGACCTGCTCCTATTTTCACAGTCCGACCCGATACCGCTTCATCCTCTACCTCACCTCCTCACGATGAAGCAGGGACAAATCTGTCACCTGGATCCGGCATACCTCCAACTCCATGCCTGGAACCTGAATACAATGAATTTGCACGTCTGAATATCGACGAGGACTGCAGAGAGGTGTTAGCGCGCGCTCGCGCTCCATCCACCATTAAAACCTATCAGTTAAAGTGGAAGCGTTTCTGTGTCTGGTGCCACACTAAAGGTTTGGACCCCATGACTGCAAAACTGGAACAGATCTTGCCTTTCTTTTTATCCCTGGCGAGATCAGGACTTTCACACTCAACTCTTAAAGTGTTTCTGGCGGCGATTTCCCGCTTCCGTCATGATGGTTCTACATCTCTATGTTCCTTGAGAATCATTAAGCAATTTTACAAGGGCCTTTTTAGGATGTTTCCACCTATTCGTCGCCCTCCACCTGCATGGCGCTTACATTTGGTCTTGTCTCAACTGCTTCTACCTCCATTCGAGCCTATCCACTCTGCAAGTCTAAAATTTCTCACATGGAAAGTTGCTCTCTTGCTCACCTTGACATCCTCGAGACGTGTCAGTGACATCCAGGCGTTTACCATACAGCCTCCTTTTCTACAATTCTCCAATGAGGCTGTGACATTGCGAACTAATCCTAAATTCATTCCGAAGGTTCCCAGTGACTTTCATCTCAATGAACCTGTAATCCTGAAGACTTTCTTTCCTGCTCCGCAAACTCCAACTGAGCGGTCATTACATTCATTGGATGTGAAACGTTGTCTCAAATTTTACATTCAGCGAACTGCAACTGTCAGAAAGTCAGATCAATTGTTTGTGGCGTATGGCCCAATTTGCAAAGGACAACCTGTTACCAAACAGACCATAACCAGGTAGATATCCTCTGCCATATCCTTTTGCCACCAACGGGCTGGGAAGCCCCTTTCTGCTCCAGTCCGAGCTCACTCAACTAGAGCGGTGTCTACTTCTGCTGCCCTTTTTGCGGGGGTACCCCTGAGGCAGATCTGCAGAGCTGCTACTTGGTCGAGCAGCCATACTTTTACAAAACACTACTGCCTGCAATCAACAGACGCCGCGGATGCGGCAGTAGGTCAAGCGGTGCTGCGGAATCTTTTCCAATAAAGGTGAGCCTCTGTTGCTACCCGCCTCCAGTCATAAAGGTTTTTCTATTACTATTTTAGTATTTATTACATATTGACTGATATGTTTACCTTACTTGCTTTGGTATATCACCTTTATGACTTATGTGATGATTTACTGCTTTCTACTCTTATTCAAGCATGTGAATCTATGAAAGACACCCCTAATACTGGAGAAGAACAAAAGTTACTTACCTGTAAACTGTGGTTCTCCAGTATTGGTGTCTTTCATAGATTCACATGCGACCCTCCCATCCTCCCCTCAGAGGCTCTCTTCTCCTCAGGCACTTTTACTTACTTGTGCTACGAAAATCTGAGGACTTGGGCTTCTGAGGAGAAGGTTCTAGAGGAGGCTATAGCCTGATTGGCTGGAATGTGAACCAACACATAATGACACTAATATGCTACTAAAGTGAGTTCTCCCTTAGGCTTTTCAATGGGCTTATAATGTTCTATGGTACTTTTAAAATTTACATTTTATTACATTATATGTATGTATATTTTATTTATGATATTTTCATGTATACATGCATATGTTACTGCTATTTTATGTACCGTGGGACTCCCACTTCGACGACGGGGAATATTCAAGCATGTGAATCTATGAAAGACACCAATACTGGAGAACCACAGTTTACAGGTAAGTAACTTTTGTTCTTATCTCCCCATGCTTATGGACAATGAATGGTGACCGTGTGATGCTCATGTCAAGCACTCCAATACCTTGAAAAACAAAGCATTTACATAAAAAAGGAAGGACAAAAAATACCCATTTAGTGGCTGATCTGTACAAATAGAAAACTGGATAAATCATAGCTTCCCTGCTTAAATTGTGTGATCTTAGGCAAATATTCTATTATACCAAAACTCCCTCTTCTTCTTTATTGCAAATGAAAACATTTTCAAATATGTGAATTCAGAATATAAAAAACCTATTACGTTTGATTTAATAAACTATGATGGTAGTCTATAATATTCTGGGGCAGGTACGGGGCTCACATGACTACTGTCTTGCCTCCTGAATGGCACTGTCACCATGGTGGGTGGGTGACAATTGATGGACGGAATGCTGAATAAATCATACATTCACCCCCAATCAAGAGATCTGGGTTAAATCCATAGTTTTTTTGCTCACCATGCCACCCCAGTTTACACCGAGCCATTTGCAAATCAGTCTTGACCCTGTGCCTCATGGGAACAGTCCAGCCCGAACTGCCAAGCCAAGTCCTCCCTGGACGGAAAAGAAGCATCCAGGGACCGGTTTCTGGGTATTACCCTTCATCAGCCAGGATAGCTTGAATCCAGTGGCACAGTGAGCAAGGGACACACGTCTGGGTATACCCATCCCACTTAGGGTGAAAAGTGCTAAGCAAACAAATGATGGACGGAATGCTGAATAAATCATACATTCACCCCCAGTCAAGAAATCTGGGTTAAATCCATAGTTCTTTTGCCCACTACTCCACCCCAGTTTAGACCCAGCCATATGCAAATCAGTCTTGAACCTGTGCCTCATGGGAACAGTCCAGACCGAACTGCCAAGCCAAGTCCTCCCTGGACTGGAAACAAGCATCCTGGCATCATGGTGGGGGCAGGAATGGTTCTACGTTCATATTTAAAAACTATCACTTTTAATAAGTTGTTCTGAGTGCAGCACTATAATGCGACATCTTCACGCCAAAGCCCTGCATGTTAAAGAAATGCACTTTTGTGGATTCTGGAGAAAGGGTATAATATTTGACGTGATGTGTGTTGTATGATTTACATGGCAAACATTTTCGGGGCTCGGCTCGTGCACGGGCTCTAAGAGTCAACCAGACCCTTGGCTCGCCTCTAGCTCGGCTCGCCCACCTTTAGGAGACATTGGAAGACTCTACAGAGAGCAAAAGGATTCAAGGGAAGACAGTGTGGATAAGTAAAGGCAGATCTTTAAAGTGGGATGAAAAACTGAGGGTGGGGGTCTCTCAAAGGGGTGTGGCCAATGTAATTAAGGGTGTGGCTTAAAAACACCTAAGCTAAGAATTTGTACTTATAATAGTGTACTCCCTGTCTGGTATTTTGCTGTTTCTAATTTCATTATATAGTGCAAACTAGACCCGAGACATCAAACTAGACCCGAGACATCGGGTATGAGAGCGCTTTACATGAGCACCAGTTTCGTTACAGATGAACACATGCATTTCTGTTAGGCACGGGGAGATTGAGGGATTTGCCCAGAATCACAGGGTGTTGATCATCATTGCCGAGACTCGAAATCGGTTCCCCAGCTTCGAGGTCGACTGCCCTAGCCGTAAGGCTACATCCTCTCCCCTTGTATCGAGATATATAATACAAGTAACATTGCACATACAACAAGCTAGGACTATTGGCTTTGCCAATGGTTTTGGTTGCAATAGATAAAATTAGCAATAACTGTGGCTTCATTGTATACAGTACTGAAAACGCTTCAGTTCTGAAATGTTAAGACTGTGAAAGAACTATAACGAGTCTCTTTGAAGTTACATCAAAGGCAGTGTAGGGTGGCGCTGCTGCAGATTTAAGATTATTTTTTCACCCTGAGGGTGAGGGCAAAAATGGAGAGCCCGATAGGGACCTGTGCCAGCGCCTGCTTTTTAGGACCCGGCCCACTTAAAGCCCTGAGTAAAGGACATATTGAAGGCTGTTTCCCGACAGACTCCGCTGCAGATTTCTGTCAGCGATCTGCAGGTGTCCAGTTCAGATCACAGCGGAGTAGATTCAGCCGTTCATTCTTCTAAAGTCGGCATCATTTGCCAATACAGGGCTTTAAATCCCCAGGGTTTGAGGACGGTGAGTCCCAAAGAGGAGCCCTCTTGCCCCACCCCTGCCAGTGCTGCCTCACCGGCTACAAGTATGTCCCATGGGGATGGAGTTCTGGACTTTTTGGTTCCGTCCAGAGGTGTCAGGGACAACACCCGAAGACCCCGGAGTTCAACCTGTCTTGGTACACATACAAACAGAAACACGGGCTTCTCGATGGTGGCGTCAAAGACCAAAGGTTTATTACTGCAGGGACACAGAAGTCACAGAAACTACACATGGGCAGTATCTAGGAGCCTGTTCGATTTGTACAAAGAGGATTGCTCCTTATATACTAAATATTGGGCTTCAGGCAAATTCTTTACATGTTACCACAGTTCTAAACATTCGTGTCTTAAACAATAAATATTTGGCGTTGCACAGGAATCGTCAACAGTATCTGATGTCAAAACATTGCGAATGAGGGGTTCCCACTAGTCCATCATAATCCCATGTCAATTCTTCATTCAAGACCCGGACCGCCTCATCGTAAATTTCGTTACCTCCCCCTAATAAAGGCCCAGAAGGAAAGGAGCAGAGTCAGGTGTAGAAGATAGAAAGACAGGATAAGAAATGTTTGTGGGTCGTAAATGGGCACGGTTACCAGCTTCGGCCGCCTAATCATGATCAGGCCAACGAACACAAGAACCAGTATAGCAGGACTGGCCTCAGGCTGGGGAGGCAGTTCTTGCCGAGTCATGCTGCTACAGCGTTGCTGGCCTAAGGTGCACGTGTCACTAGCAAGGTGAATTGCCGGTTAAAGCCTACGTGTCCTTTAATGAAAAAGAGATCATTGCGTGTCCATTGACTATGTGAGGGCAAGGAATACAAAATGGCTTCCGTGTTCTAAAATGGATGCCACGGGTAGAACAGAAATGTGTTTGTAACTGGAGTGCTCTTGCTCGTAGCATAGCGAAAACACCAGGATATACTAAATGGATCATTTGCGGTTCACTGATACCAAAATTATGTATTTCCGACAATGTTACAAACATGAGTAAAATCGTCACGGAACCTCAGACCCTCCTTTTGCCCTTGCATAGGCAATTACTTAGTCTATATCAGAGTCAGAGTCTAATTCTATGCTCATTAGGTCAGTGACATGTTGTTGTATCATCATCCTGTCTCGTGTCTTTTCTCCTAATGTAGGTGGTTTTCTGAAACAGGTTGCAGCACAGAGGCTACACAGAGCGGGACCACATTGGATAATAAGACAGCACGAGAACAGAAATACTAGGATGACACCAATGACCATCAGAACCTTCCATCCCCACTCTGATACCAGAGTCCAAAACCACTCCATGAAGGACCAGTTTCCCTTATCTACGTGTATAGAGTCGGAAATCTTATGTAGCTTAGAGATTGCTTCATAGACTGTTGGAGCATTATTTGGAATAAAGACACAGCAGCTCGATTGGATCATTCTGCATACCCCACCTCGATCTGCAAGTATTACGTCTAGAACCATACGGTTCTGCAACGTCATGAGACGATCCGCTTGAAGCTCAGCTGTTAAGTTACTAAGGGCACCAGCAGTTTCTGTAATAGTAGATTCAACTACTCGTGTTAGTTGACGTATACTTCTACTATTAGCCATAGGCCCCCAAAACGGAAGGAAACCTTTGAAGAAGTCTCCAGCTTCTTGACCAGCGGTATCTTCCTTGCTGAAGACACCTCTTGCTACTCTGGTTTTGTGATAATCTGAAGAAGCAGTGTATGTCGGAGGTAACAATCGAGCAATATAACATGAACCTGAAAAGTCAGCAGGCAGCCATGTATATGCTCTGTCCTGACAAATGAAGTAGGTACCCCTAGCAGTCAGAAAGGCAGGGGAGGAGTCAGACGGAAATACGTAAGTCTCAACGCACTCACTGCTCCCTAGCTGAGCTCTCGGATTTCTCCCATTTCCTTGCAAACAGACCTGACCTCGGTGAGGCACGACCCAAACTGAAGTGGAGCTTTTACGCTTGCTTTCTCCCAAACCAAGGCGGTACTCTGTAGAGTTCCAAGTCAAATACACCAGCAATTCATCTCTAGGATAAGATGGAGTATTATTGACGTCTTTAATCATATCAATAATTCCCTGGACTAAAGCTTTGTTGGCTGAGTTGTATTTAGTGGACCGTGGTGGACGCGGAGGATAGGTCTCAAGGGCATATGAAAAAATGGTCTGAAAGGCCTGAAATGATCCATTATAGCTAAAAGGCAAGACTAGATAGGGAATGCCTTTATCCATAGTGTGAGGTATCAAACCACACACCCAGCAGTCTGTAGTATTAACTATCAGTTGGTGTTGATGCAAGAGCTGTACAAATGTATTGTTAATAAATTCTGAGCGTCGAGCTTGTTCGTGTTCAGGAAATGAGTGAAAAGAATGCATAGAAGAAACCGTAGAAGTAGCAGGATCAAGGGAAGGTACTGTAGTTACTGGCATAAAAATCAAATGTACACCAAAGACGATTCCACCCACCAACGTTATTAAAACAATTAAAAATGTAACTGCACATTGCATTAGAAAGCATTTGCTGTGTAGTATTCTGTTCAGTCTATTTCTGCGAACATAAATTACATTTTCTCGTTGTAGCTCAGGAAGCTCCATCTTCTACGACCGTTCGCGACCACTGATGATGTGTACGTAGATGAAAATGCCTCTATCAGCCCTGGGAGTTCCCAGAACTAACAGAAAGATCGACCTTGTGTCGGACCCCTGCAGATTCAACTAGGCACACAGCCACGACCCTACGGCTACCCAGACGGCAAGGCAATTTTAAAACAAAAAGAAACAATACATAGTATTAGCAAACTTCCTGGCTGGAGGCAATGTATAGCAAATTCAAATCTGAAAATAGGCAGTTTCCTGCTTTATTTGTCCATATTGCGAGAACGTAAGTTGTATCTCAGTTTTGCAGGAGCTGTCTGATCTGGAAACAATGTATTTTCAGCTGACGTTGCAATGTTCACGTTTGCAGATGACAAATGTTCTTTTGGTACAGATGACAAATGTATAGGGTTCAAAAGAGCAGTTTCAGGAGGAGAGTCAGAATTTGGTGAATCCGTGATCAGTTCTGCATCACTGAAAGGTATGAACCTGGGGATTTGTTCCGTTTCAGAGGCACCGATTCCTTTCTTTACCCAGTTGTCGTAAGGAAGTGGCAGAGGCACACGTTTAGCATGAGTCGTATGGATCCAATTTCTTCTTCCGGCCACACGAATAGCAGTTCTCGTTGCTAGCAGGACTTGGAACGGGCCAATAAATCTGGGCTGAAGATTTTTCGTTCTTGCAAAATTTCGGATGACCACCTGATCACCCGGTTTCAGCTGATGGCCTGGACTCTCCGATGGCTTTGGCAATGCATCGAAAACCTGTTGGTGAATAAGACTCAATTTAGCAGTCAAGTCGAAAAGGTAATCAATTAACATTGGGTATTCCAGCTGCTTAAATTCTTTCGGTCTAGGTACCCCCCAAACATTTGCAGGACGACCGAAAACTATTTCGTAGGGACTAAGCCCTACTCTAGAATGTACAGTTGCTCTTGTTGATAGCAAAGCCAAAGGCAATGCGTCTGGCCAGGACAAACCCGTGGATGCTTGTATCTTAGCGAGTTTCAGTTTAAGGGTGCCATTGTAACCCTCGACTAAACCCGCGGACTGGGGATGATTCGCACTATGAAATTTTTGTCTAATCCCTAGGCCGGCACACACACTCTGCATAACTTTCCCTACGAACTCACTTCCGTTGTCTGACCATACAATCCGTGGCATTCCGTATCTGGGGAAGTATTCTTTAAGAAGAATTTTGGCAGTGGATAAGGCAGTATTGTCCTTCAGTGGGTATGCTTCGATCCATCTGGAGAAAGCACAAACTACCACTAGGACGTTTTTCAGGTTATTACAACGATCCATGTGAATGAAGTCTAGCTGGATCACTTCAAAGGGGCAGGAAGGAGGAGCGAAGTGACCTGCAGGTGTGGGGATTCCCTTGCCAGGATTATGCATCAAGCATACCATACAATTCCTCACCACTCTCTCTGCACACCTACTAATCCCGTCATTCTTCCAGACCGGAGCCAACATCTTACAAATCCCTTTTGAACTGATGTGCGCTGTTCCATGTGCCATCGTTACTACTGCAAGCACATACGCATCAGGCAACATCCAACGCTGTTGTTCCGACAAGTCAATCCAACACCCACTCGAGTCCAATTTACCCGTGCTCTCTTTCCATGCAAGTTTTTCCTCCTCAGTCGCCTCTTTCTGAATTTCTTTCACGCTTTCCACTGTGTCTTCACACATTCCAGACTCAGAAATCCATCTTGCAGACGTTGCAACATACATTCTACTCGTCATATTTCTGGCTGTCTGTTTTGCAGTCTCATCAGCAAAAGCATTCCCACGACCAACATTATCCGTGATTGCTTTATGAGCACTGCATTTCACAATCGCAACTTCAGTCGGTAAGGTTAGAGATTCCAACAAGTCATTAACTAGCTGACCATGTTGAATCTTAGTCCCATGGGACGTAATGAAACCTCTCTCTTTCCACAAACGGCCAAAACTATGGGCCACGCCGAACGCGTACTGACTATCTGTGAACACGTTCACTCTCTTTCCCTTAGCTAAAACGCACGCTCTTGTTAGCGCGATCAATTCTGCAGCCTGGGCAGAATTCTGACTCACTCTTGCAGTCTCCACAGTCGTACTCAAAGTCGTTACTGCATAAGCAGCAGTCACATCACCATTCTCCAATTTGAAGCAAGACCCGTCAACATACAACGTGCCATCTGGTTCTGACAACGGAGTGTCTTTTAGGTCGATTCGTCCTTTTGTTTCTTCCTCAGTTCTGAAACAACAGTCGTGTGGTTCGGGATCACTCGACTCTTCACTAGTCGGCAACAATGTTGCTGGATTCAATATATTGCATCTTTTGATCTGAATATGACTAGCTAACAGTGTCAGTTCATAACCTGATAATCTAGCACTGGTAAGGTGTTGCGTCTTGGTTCGGTTCATGAGTGTATCCACAGCATGAGGAACCATGACTACTAACATGTTGTTCATTACTAAACCAGCAGATTGTCGAATGGAAGCTGCAGCTGCGGCTGTAGCTCTCAAGCAACTAGGCAATGCTCTAGCTACTGGATCTAATGTTGATGAAAAATACGCACAAGGGCGTTGTTTATCACCGAATTTCTGCGTCAAAACACTCAATGCACAACCTTCTCTCTCGTGGACATAGAGCGTGAATGGCTTACTGTAGTCGGGTGTACCCAATACAGGTGCTGAACACAGTGCATTCCGTAACTCAGAAAAACTCTGTTGACATTCAGCAGACCATGGTACCGGACTCGGGACACCTTTCCCAGTCAAGGCTACCAATGGTTTTGCTAGAAGAGAAAAATTTGGGATCCATTGCCTACAATATGAGGTAATACCCAAAAAGGCACGTACTTCTCTCTGCGTGCTAGGAACGTTCATCTGTGTAATTGCTTTTATTCTCTCTGGGGTCAACTTCCTTCCCTCCTTTGACAAGAGATGACCTAGGTAGATCACTTCTTGGCAGCAGTATTGCATTTTTGAAGGTGACACCTTGTGATTCAAATCTGACAAGTGATGCAATAAAGAGATCGTAGCTGTTTTGCAAGTTTCCTTGTCATCGGCAGCCACTAGAAGATCATCGACATACTGTACTAAAGCAGAACCACGAGGAAGTACGAAGGAATCTAACTGGCTTTTTAATGCTTGACTGTAAATGGATGGGCTTTCACAATAACCTTGTGGAGCGCGTTTAAATCTAAAACTTCGTCCTCCTAGAGAGAAACCGAAGATATCTCTGCTTTCCTCGGCTATCGGAATGCTGAAAAAGGCATTTTTCAAGTCGACAACCGAAAACCATGCTGCTGTAGCAGGAATCAACGTTAACAATGCAGTAATGTCTGGAACCACAGGAAACTGTGGGATCACAATTTTATTAACCTCTCTAAGATCAATTACGAACCTATATACTGGAGGCTTTGTAGGGTCAGTTCGTTTCAAAATAGGCAGTACAGGACTATTACAGACATTACCTCTAGTCTCTTCTACAACATCTTTCTTGATCAGGTCTTGTACTATCAGTAGGAGCGCACGCTCACCTTCACTAGAGATTCTGTATTGTGGAATTCGTGGAAGTTTGACATTTGCTTTCAAAGTTACTACATAGGGTGGAATTTCCAATAGGCCTACATCATTAGGACCAGTCGCCCAAAGAGTATCAGGGAGTGAACGCAGCTCTGGTGGGAGCGCATCCATCGACAAGTACATCGGAGAGATTATTCTTTTACCCAACGTAAGCTGTACTCCTGCTGGAGAACAGTATAATGTCGCGTACAGGCGTTTTAACAAGTCTAAACCAAGCAGATTTTCGTTACAACCTGTCGTCAAAATCAGGGGTGCTTTCAATTGACGGGGTCCAACAGAAATAGACAAAGGACCAGAAACAGGGTTGTGAACAGGGGCGCCCGAAAAACCTACTGAAACGTTTGTTGAGCCAGACAAAGGTGCGCCAGGGAGTTTCGCATGTATGATAGAACTTTTTGCTGCACCAGTATCCAACAGAAACGGTTCGACTATACCTGATGTTGCTACCGCGACATAAGGCCCACTCTGATCTACTGGTACTGATACTACTCCCTCTCTTTGTCCATGGCTGTCCTAGTATTCACTTTGCTGACCTTCCTCACTAGCTTCATAATAGTCTTCAACATGATACTGTGGAGACCTATTCTGTTGGGCAGATTGTCCATTACGCTGGTCGAAATAATTAGAGGGGCGATCACTTGTCTGTGGAGGCATAGCACCTCGTCCTCGACCTCTAGAGTTTTGCATAGAACTACCACGACCTCTCTGAGCGGCCGCATCATTATTTTGCGCCCGAACTGGACAATCACTTTTGTAATGACCTTCCTTTTTGCAATAAGCACATTGATTCCATTGGTATTGTGGTCTTTGAAAATTATAATCCGTTCTTTGATATGACCCTTGCTGCATATTAGTTTGATTCATGCGAGGCGGATAAGCTTGCTGTAAAAGTACTTTAGTTTTTAAATCTTTCGTCTTTTTATCTGATTTTTCCTTCTCTTCTTTATCCCTATTTTCGTAGTACTGAGCAGTCGCAAGTATTTGCGCAGTCGTAGAGACAGCCCACGCACTTTCAGAATTCTTTAATTTACCACTAAGTTCTGGCAACAGATTGTGCACAAATTTATCAACAAATAATCTCTGGCCTCCTTCTGTGCTCATATCCTGACCACTATGATCCACAAAAGTCTCTTCGAATCTTGTGAAAAAGTCGGAGACGCTTTCGTCTTTCTTTTGTTTGCATGCGGACAATTTATCCCAGTTAACGCGTAATGCAGGCATTAAGGTTTTCATTAAATCGATTATTCTACCAGGCAAGTTAGCAATTAAAGGTTCAGGTTTGGAACCACCTATTTGTTGACCATCCGCTGCAGTTATAGCTGCCCAGTCACCACCTAGGGCAACTGGATGATTCTCTTTACGAATTTTAGCCCAAATTGGTTGCGGTACTACGTTACCAAATAGCAGATCTATGTCAGCAAGATTCAATACACAAGCGTCAACTGTTTGAGCCAACTCTTTGTAGTACCCTGCAGGATTTTTACGCGGATCTGGCAAGGCCTGTTTTACTGCTAACACTTCAGCTCGTTTCCATGGAATATGTATCCAGACTCTCTGGAATTGGGCCGGAGCGGCTGCAATACCAAGCGGTGCATTAGCTTGCACAGCTTCGCGCCAAATTGGTGGAACCTCTCTCATTGGATATTGACGATTTCGTTTCGTACTACGTTTCTCTAACTCTCTCGGTGAAAGAAGGGATGAGTCGGATCTATAACTTAAAATTAGTTCCATCGCTTCTTTTATATTTTGACCAACTATCATACCTGTAGCAAACTCTTTCTGAACATTAATTAATTCTCCTAAATTTGATTCAGGGTCATCCTCTTCCAATTCCTCACGTAGAAGGAAACACATTTCATCGAACACATATCGTTGTGTCGGTTCGTTCCATTGCATAAATGTATCTAATACATTTTGTACATTATATCTTCCAACTTTCGAAACCCATCTAAGGGCAGTGGAATCTAGTATTCCTCTTTCTTCAGTACTGGGAAGCTGACTACGTCTCTGCACAGAGTCAGAGGTAGGAGTCTTAATCAGAGTTTTATAGAAGGGAGATAGAATATTGGAGACAGAATCAGTGATTCTTCGTCGAACAGAAAGCGGAGTCATAATACTTGCAGAGGCAGTGAATAGAGTAGTAGTTGGAATAGATAGATCAGGAACAGTAGGAGTAGCAGGCAAAATAGCTTGTGAAGTGGCAGGTGTGAGTGACACAGGCATAGGAAAAGAAGCCGGCAACCCTAGAAGAGGGGTTGTCGAAGGAACATTAATATTGACCACAGGAGGTACAGGAACTAGATTCAGGGGAGCGGGAACAGGGACACCAGGTTGTCCAGCAACCGGTAATTGAACATTCGGTATAGGTGGAGCCGTAGCACCCTGTGCATACGGTGGGGGTGATCGTAACAAGTAAGACAACAGGGGATCCTTTTCAGGGTCCTCTACTGTCTTAGCCGTACTCGATGGCAAAGCAGGATAGCACTTGTCTATCGCTAAATTACGCTCTCTATCGGCCACCTCCATCGCTTTCTCAGACTCGTTGAGTTGCAGCTGCCTAGCAGACTGTTCTAAAGTCAACTCTTGCTCTTTCTGTTCTTTCTTCAACTTTTTAATTTCTCTCTGTTTAGATTCTTTTCGCCAATAACGGAAAGAATCAAACATTGCCGGCCGGGCTTTCTTCTTAAACAACCTTCTTTCTAGATTATCGAGAACTTCAGGTTCGAAACTACCATGTAGTGGCCAACTAAGGACACCGTCTTCCTCTGTGTAGCGGATCCATACCTCATTATAAGAGATAGGGCCCACACCAAATTTGCAATATAGATCATAAAGGGGAGTTCCAATCGGAGGAACCAAACACGAGTCCTCCAACCGGGAATCACTGTTGCAACTAAAACAAGACAACATACAATTTTTCCGACTTACCATTTTATAATCCGGAACACAAGACAAACAAGACACAAACAGAAAAGATGCGCACTCGAACCACGAACTTAGGCCTACCAGAACTGACAAATGTATCGATACCTGAACTGAACAGAATGATTATCGTAACCAGAATAACCAGTGATAACCTTACAGAACTGAACTGAACTGAGAACTAAAAGGATTATCCAAACAGGAGCAATCCTCACAAAATATTTAACTAGCAACCACTGAATACTTAACTGAGGCACTGAAGACGTCACCAAGGAGAAACCCGTCACATTTCGCCGTACTGAGGACTGCACCTCGGGTCCAAGACAGGGCGACGGTCAAGGCAACGGAGCACTGCAGCCGTCTGAACGGGAACCCTCGTGGAAGAGGACGTCGGGGCCACTTTTGCGATATGCCGGGATCGATGAAGTGGGGCGCCTCCCTCTGAAATCTTCACACGAAGCTCCTCGAACTCTTCAGGCTTTTGGACCGGTACCGAATGACGTCGCCCCACGTTGGGCGCCAAATGGAGTTCTGGACTTTTTGGTTCCGTCCAGAGGTGTCAGGGACAACACCCGAAGACCCCGGAGTTCAACCTGTCTTGGTACACATACAAACAGAAACACGGGCTTCTCGATGGTGGCGTCAAAGACCAAAGGTTTATTACTGCAGGGACACAGAAGTCACAGAAACTACACATGGGCAGTATCTAGGAGCCTGTTCGATTTGTACAAAGAGGATTGCTCCTTATATACTAAATATTGGGCTTCAGGCAAATTCTTTACATGTTACCACAGTTCTAAACATTCGTGTCTTAAACAATAAATATTTGGCGTTGCACAGGAATCGTCAACAGTATCTGATGTCAAAACATTGCGAATGAGGGGTTCCCACTAGTCCATCATAATCCCATGTCAATTCTTCATTCAAGACCCGGACCGCCTCATCGTAAATTTCGTTACCTCCCCCTAATAAAGGCCCAGAAGGAAAGGAGCAGAGCCAGGTGTAGAAGATAGAAAGACAGGATAAGAAATGTTTGTGGGTCGTAAATGGGCACGGTTACCAGCTTCGGCCGCCTAATCATGATCAGGCCAACGAACACAAGAACCAGTATAGCAGGACTGGCCTCAGGCTGGGGAGGCAGTTCTTGCCGAGTCATGCTGCTACAGCGTTGCTGGCCTAAGGTGCACGTGTCACTAGCAAGGTGAATTGCCGGTTAAAGCCTACGTGTCCTTTAATGAAAAAGAGATCATTGCGTGTCCATTGACTATGTGAGGGCAAGGAATACAAAATGGCTTCCGTGTTCTAAAATGGATGCCACGGGTAGAACAGAAATGTGTTTGTAACTGGAGTGCTCTTGCTCGTAGCATAGCGAAAACACCAGGATATACTAAATGGATCATTTGCGGTTCACTGATACCAAAATTATGTATTTCCGACAATGTTACAAACATGAGTAAAATCGTCACGGAACCTCAGGGAGGGGGGGTGGGGTGAGTCCGCCTGCCCTGCCCCTGCCTGAACTTGCTCAGCAGCGTCAAGGATGTCCGGATGGGCATGGGCGCTCCTGCCCCACCCATCCTCACCCGCCCGACGGGTGCCAGGGGCAGTGGCACCGGTGCTCCTGTTCCACCTCTCCTCACCCCTCCTCATGTGTGTCAGGTGCAGTGGCACCGGAGCTCCTGTTACACCTCTCCTCACCCCTCCTCATGTGTGTCAGGTGCAGTGGCACTGGTGCCCTGCCCCACCCCTCCTCACCCGCCCCAGGGGTGCCAGGGGCAGTGGCACCGGTGCTCCTGTTACACCTCTCCTCACCCCTCCTCATGTGTGTCAGGTGCAGTGGCACTGGTGCCCTGCCCCACCCCTCCTCACCCGCCCCAGGGGTGCCAGGGGCAGTGGCACCGGTGCTCCTGTTCCACCTCTCCTCACCCCTCCTCATGTGTGTCAGGTGCAGTGGCACCGGTGCTCCTGCCCCACCCCTCCTCACCCGCCCCAGGGGTGCCAGGGGCAGTGGCACCGATGCTCCTGCTCCACCTCTCCTCACCCCTCCTCATGTGTGTCAGGTGCAGTGGCACCGGTGCTCCTGCCCCACCCCTCCTCACCCACCGCAGGGGTGCCTGGAGCAGTGGCACCAGTGCTCCTGCTCCACCTCTCCTCACCCGCCCCAGGGGTGCCAGGGGCAGTGGCACCGATGCTCCTGCTCCACCTCTCCTCACCCCTCCTCATGTGTGTCAGGTGCAGTGGCACCGGTGCTCCTGCCCCACCCCTCCTCACCCACCGCAGGGGTGCCTGGAGCAGTGGCACCAGTGCTCCTGCTCCACCTCTCCTCACCCGCCCCAGGGGTGCCAGGGGCAATGGCACCGATGCTCCTGCTCCACCTCTCCTCACCCCTCCTCATGTGTGTCAGGTGCAGTGGCACCGGTGCTCCTGTTCCACCTCTCCTCACCCCTCCTCATGTGTGTCAGGTGCAGTGGCACCGGAGCTCCTGTTCCACCTCTCCTCACCCCTCCTCATGTGTGTCAGGTGCAGTGGCACCGGAGCTCCTGCCCCACCCCTCCTCATCCGCCCCAGGGGTGACAGGGGCAGTGGCACCGATGCTCCTGCTCCACCTCTCCTCACCCCTCCTCATGTGTGTCAGGTGCAGTGGCACCGGAGCTCCTGCCCCACCCCTCCTCACCCGCCCCAGGGGTGACAGGGGCAGTGGCACCGATGCTCCTGCTCCACCTCTACTCACCCCTCCTCATGTGTGTCAGGTGCAGTGGCACCGGTGCTCCTGCCCCACCCCTCCTCACCCACCCCAGGGGTGCCTGGAGCAGTGGCACCAGTGCCCTGCCCCCGCCCAGGCCCGGGGCCGGGATTCCCCTGCAGCGCACCCTGTCCTCGGCTGGGAAAGCCCTGCCGGAATGCGGCTGTGCAGTTTCAGCAGAACCAGGGCACTGCCGGGAGGCTCGTCTTGAATAAACACCCCCGGGGCGGCTGTGGTTTCTGCCCCCACCCGGGGGGTGAAAAGGTATCGCCGGAACTCGAGTGAATGCGAGGTCGGCCCAGGAGAGAAAATAGGCACTAAATAAAAGTGTACCCCATTAGAGAATTAGCTGCCAAGAAAGAGTCCCATGTGTGCACATTTCGGTGGTTTTAACCCCTTCGCTGCTAGGCCTTTTCCCCGTGTGCTAATCCTTTTTTTAAAAACTATTTGGGGTAGTTTGCACTTAGCCCCCTGTAACTTTTTAACCACATAAGGTATCCACGCCAAATTTGTGTCCTTTTCCTCCAACATCATGGGGATTCTAAAGGTACCCAGGGTTTGTGGATTTCCCTGGAGAGGACCCAGAAATTAGCCAAAATACAGTTAACTTTTGTTTTTTTGGGCGGAAAAATTGGGAAAAAGTGCTGGAAATAAAAGCATCTGGGTTTGTCCCTGCAAAAGGTATCAAAAAATGATTTGTGGGGCTGAAATAACCATTTTGTCAGCCTGTAGAGAATGACAGACTTTTGTCAGAAAACCAAAATATTTTACACATTTTTGCCACTTTTCTGGGACATAGCCTATTTTTGCTATTTTTTGTGCTTTCAACCTCCTTCCAGATAATGGTAGAAATGGGTATGAAAGCAATAATGGATCCTGGGAAGCTATACATTTCCGTAAAGTAGACACAATTCTGAATTCAGCAAGGGGTCATTTGTGTAGATCCTTAAAGGTTTCTTTATAGAAACTAACAGTTAAATATGGGAAACATTGAATTTTTTTTTTAAAAAACATCCTTTTGTGTCAACGTTTTCACATGTAACTTCTTCTCAATATGACAGCTCTTTGAAAGTAATATACCATTACATCAATGGGACCTTACTGGTTGTGGGGATATATAGGACTTGTAGGTTCACCAAGAACCCGATGAACCCAGAGCTAATAACTGAGCAGCGACTTGCAATGGTTTTTTATTATGTACCGGGTATATATCCAAAATCAATATGGAAGGAATCACTTGACCTGAGTAACCAGGGCTAGCAACTGTGTAATTAAAAAGCCCTCAATCACGTTTAGTTAGGTTGTGGGCGGTATATCCTGGCGCCCTGGATGCTTCGTGGTAAGAGCAAGCACAAGTCGCCGCTACCCGATTCCAGAAAAGCAGGTATAATGTGCCCACTGGCCCCCTGTTTAAGCCCGTACTATCGGACCAGGGGAACAAATTGCTCTCCACACACAATGGAACCAGAATTGTTCTAATAGGTACTTGTGTAATACATAAGCTACCTCCACTTTCTTTTTGAGGTCCTGAAGAAAGCCCCAACGACCTACCTGGGTACATATAGGGCTGAAACATGTCTACCTATTTTTTGGACACTATTATTGCGTTGGACAAGTAACTCGTGCAAACACGCACCACGCTGTTTTTACTAATGCTTGATTCCTGGCTCATTAAAACACAGTCAAGGATATACAAGCTTTTAAAATCCACTTCACTTGAGCACTTTCACTTATTCTTCAATCACTACTGCAATAGCCAGTGGTTTTCCTCCTGGTGGAGGCAAGCAAACTGCAAAAAGGAGCCCCATGATGATGCTTGCACGTTTTTAAACTTGGCGGAGAACCAAGATATACCGTTCCACGACCTAACTAAACGTGATTGAGGGCTTTTTAATTACAAAGTTGCTAGCCCTGGTTACTCAGGTCAAGTGATTCATTCCCTATTGATTTTGGATATTACAGCAAGGAAGATGAATTAATCATATTTCCTTTCATTCCCCCCACACCCCATTGATTTACAGTACCGGGTATATAGCAATTATTCTGGGAAAATGTATACAAGGAAAAATGGGTATGAAAGACAACTATGTATTTCTGAAATGGGGACAAAATATAGAGTTTAGAAACAGTAGATATTTGCATATTTCCGAAATTGGGAATACTCATACTAGCATGAGAATTGTCGGTCATTTTTCAAAATGCCTTCTTTTTTACACATTGTCTTTCATTTGGAAGGCAGAAATGCATTGAAAGTCAATAGGTAATAACAGTTGCTTTACAAACCTGAATTACCCTAAGTCTCACGATAAAAATGGTACCTCACTTGTAATGGTAGGCATAGTGCCCATGACAGAAAACAGCTCAAAATGCAACGTGAACACACCACGTTTTCGCAATGAAAAATTACCCTTTTTGTGCAAAGTGCCTTGCTGTCGTTTTTTAACCTTAGCTCTGCCGGCACCTAGGGAAATCTAGCAAACATATACATTGTTTAAAACTAGATACCCATGGGAATCTAGGATGGGGTGACTTGACTGGCTTCCACCATGTTCTGCTACCCAGAATCCCTTGCAAACCTAAAAAACATATTTTCCTCACCTTTCTGTGGTGGAAAGTTCTGGAATCTGCATGGATCCACAAATTTCCACCCACCCAGCGTTCCCCAAAGTCTTTCAAGAAAAATGTTACTTCACTTGCGTGGGTAGGCCTTGTGCCCGCGACAGAAAATGGTGCAAAACGCAAGGTGGACATACCACAATTTCACAGTGAAAATTTACCCTTTTTTGGCATAGTGCCTAGCTGTAGTTTTTGAACCCTAGCTCTGCAGCCACCTAGGGAAACCTAGCAAACCTATATATTTCTGAAAACTAGACACCCAGGGGAATTCAGGATGGGATGACTTGACTGGCTCCCACCAGGTTCTGTTACCCAGAATCCCTTGCAAACCTAAACAATTGTCCCAAAAAAACACTTTTTCCTCACATTTCTGTGGTAGAAAGTTCTGGAATCTGTGTGGACCAACATATTTCCACCCACCTCGCGTTCCCAAACGTCTTCTTAGAAAAATGGTACCTCACTTGCGTGGGTAGGCCTAGTGCCCGCGACAGGAAACGGCACAAAACACAACGTGGACATACCACAATTTCACAGTGAAAATTTACCCTTTTTTGGCATAGTTCCTAGCTGTAGTTTTTGAAGCCTAGCTCTGCAGCCACCTAGGGAAGCCTAGCAAACCTATATATTTCTGAAAACTAGACACCCAGGGGAATCCAGGATAGGATGACTTGACTGGCTCTCACCAGGTTCTAATACCCAGAATCCCTTGCAAACCTAAAAAATGGTAAAAAAAACAAATGTTCCTCACATTTCTGTGGTGGGAAGTTCTGGAATCTGCGGGGATCCACAAATTTTCTCACACCCAGCGTTTCCCCAGGTCTCCTGATAAAAATGGCACCTCACTTGCATGGGTGGGTCAAGGAACCACGACAGGCAAGGGCCCAAAACCTATTGAGGGGACATCAAAATTACCTATCTCAAACCAACCTGGTTTTGCAAGGGGGGTTCCATGAGTTTTTGGCCCAG
Organism: Lissotriton helveticus; assembly: GCF_964261635.1. Lineage (NCBI taxonomy): Eukaryota > Metazoa > Chordata > Amphibia > Caudata > Salamandridae > Lissotriton > Lissotriton helveticus. The sequence goes on along the minus strand of NC_136071.1, from coordinate 1,191,120,733 downwards.
GGCTCGGCATCCATCTAGGGAAACCTATCAAACCCACATATTTCTGGAAACTAGACACCAGGGGGAGTTCAGCGAGGTATGGCTTACATGGGTATCCTAACATTCTCCTACCCAGAATCCCCTGCAAACCTCAAATTTTGCTGAAAAAAATCACCTTTTTCTCAAATTTCTGTGTGGGAAAGATCTGGAATCTGCGTGGATCCACAAAATTCCTTCCACCCAACGCTCCCCTAGGTTTCCTTATAAAAATGGTACCTCACTTGCATGGATGGGTCAAGGACCCGCGACAAGCAAAAGCCCAACACCTATTGAGGCAACATCAAAATTACCTATGACAAACCAACCTGGTTTTGCAAGGGGGGTCTGATGAGGTTTTGGCCCGAGGTTTGGCAGCCATCTAGGGAAACCTACCAAACCCACACATTTCTGGAAACAAGACACCTGGGGGAGTCTAGCGAGGTACGGCTTGCATGGGTACTCCAACATTCTCCTACCCAGAATCCCCTGCAAACCTCAAATGTTGCTGAAAAAAAATCATTTTTTTCTCAAATTTGTGTGTGGGAAAGTTGTGGAATCTGCGTGGATCCACAAATTTCCTCCCACCCAGCATTTCCCCAGGTCTCCCCAATAAAAATGATAACTCACTTGCATTGGTGGGTCAAGGACCCGCAACAGGCAGGGGCGACATCAAAATTACCTATCACAAACCAACCTGGTTTTCCAAGGTGGGGTTCCATGGGTTTTTGGCCCGGGGCCAGGGCCGGACTGGGAACAGAAACCAGCCCTGGCAAACTGCTCAGCCTGCCCCCCTTGGGGTGAGGGGGAATGTAGCCGAGCAAGTTTGCGAGGGCCGGTTTCGGCCTATTTTGTTACGGGGGGCGATATTGCAGACCCCCAGTAACAAAAACGCCCCCACCCTAGTGACCTACTGGGGAAATGCCCGGTGCCCGCTATGGCCAGTACAGCCCTGCACTCCAGCCTCCCGTCCGGTGCACAACAAATCGATCCATCTGATAATTTCAGGACCAAAATTCATGTTTCTTAATACCTCAAACATGTATTCCCATCCCACGGTATCGAAGGCTTTCTCGATGTCCAATGAGACTACCCCACTGTGAACCACTTCAGTGCACAGAGTATGCCCCACATACGTCAGCCGTCGAGATTAAATATTATACTGCATCGTAGGATAAATGCTGTTTGGTTCTCACTGATCAGAACTCGCATAATCCCAGCCACTCTGCAGGCTATAGGTTTACTGAGAATCTTAGTGTCCCTGTCAATCATGGACAGTGAGCGGTAGGAGCCCAACAAGGTGGGGTCTTTGCTCGGCTTCTGGACCACCACAACTTTTGCCTCCTTAATTGACACGGGGAGGAGTCCAACCTGCGATGCCTCCTCCACATCTTCACGTAGGTTATCCATCAACAATCTGAGTGCCATTGTATAAACGTCCAGGGGCAACCTGTCCATCCCTGCATATCATCTAGGGACTCCCAAAGTTCCTCACTATGGATTGGACAGTCAAATTATTCAGTCATATGATATCATTTGTTAAATGGGAGAGTCTAGTCAACCGTAAATACCCAATAATCTAATGTCTATCAGGCAGTGTTTGCTGTGCAAACTCTTGTTTCAAGTGCACATGAAAGACTTGTTTATTTCTGCCTGTGTGTTGTGTACCTGTCCCATGGCATCAGTCACTGTGGCAATCTAGTTCTTTCCTTAGTTGCCAGGCCAACATTTCGCTAGTCTTATTGCCTTCCTTATGCAGGCGCTATGGGAAGAGTTTATGGGAGTATTGATCGAGCCTGAGATATGCCTCATTAAGCTGGTGTTCAGTATCTGACAACATTTTCAAGTCCCCTCAGAAAAGGGTTGTCAGGTCTGTAGCTGCCCCAGTCCCTGCTCTCCTTCATGAATCTCCTTACGCAGCTGTCCAACCACTACCACGGTGCGACCAATGGCGGCCCCTCATATCACTACTTACATAGCTTCCAACTCCGTGGGTCGATGAGCCGTCGACCAATGGCAGCCCCTCATATCACTACTTTCATAGCTCCCCACTCCGTGGCTCGATGAGCCGTCGACCAATGGCGGCCCCTCATATCACTATTTTCATAGCTTCCCACTCCGTGGCTCGATGAGCCGTTGACCAATGGCAGCCCCTCATATCACTACTTTCATAGCTTCCCACAACGTGGCTCGATGAGCCGTCGATCAATGGCGGCCCCTCATATCACTACTTTCATAGCTTCCCACTCCGTAGCTCGATGAGCCGTCGACCAATGGCAGCCCCTCATATCACTACATTCATAGCTTTCCACTCCGTAGCTCGATGAGCCATCGACCAATGGCGGCCCCTCATATCACTACTTTTATAGCTTCCCACTCCGTGGCTCGATGAGCCGGTGTCCCCCAGTTCTCTTCAAAGTTAGTGAAGAGAGCATGATGGATGTATCCAGCAAACTCTGCATCCAAAAGGTTTGGCGCCCTTAATCTCCATGCGGGTATTCGCGCCAGAGGTCTCCCATGTTTAAGCGTTAGGAGCACGGGGGAATGATCGGAAAGGAGTTTACCCAAATACGCCACCTCTCCACATGATGTTCAATGGTCCTGGCCAATTTAAACATGATCTAGTCAAACAATGTGACACCTAAATAATCCAAAACGGTCACCCTCTCCAGCAGGGTGCTGTTCAAGGAAGGGCTGGGGCAGGAGGTTTTAGGTGGATTAAATACAACAAATTTAGTTTTTAGCATGTTTATCTCCAACCCTCTTAATATACAGAATGGTACAAAGCTATCAAGAACTCTCTTGATGCCCATGGGTGACTTAGAGAGGAGGAGGTGTAATCCGCAAACAACATTGCTGGCACCTTACTATGTACCAACTTGGGGGCATCGTTGTCAACTACCTCATTAAGGGCCAGATGTAGGAGCCCTAATACCGGTCGAAAACGGCCGATTTCGGCTGTTTCCGACCGGTATTAGGGTTTTCTAATGTAGGAGCATGCTTTACAGAATCGGTATTTTACCGAATCTGTATTTACAGATTCGGTAAAATTACCGAATCGGTAAATACAGACTCGGTAAAAATACCGATTCTGTAAAAGCACATGTAGGTAGCACATCTTTGAGTGCCGCAGGCCTTTCAGATTCGGTATTTTACCACCCAATCCAATTGGGTGGTAAAATACCGAATCCAGGTGTGCATGCACATGTGTGCATGCACACCTAGCCATGTGACAGACAGACATGCCCTTAGGGCATGTCTGTGTGCCACATGGCGCACATGCCTATTTTTGGGGTGCCAGAGGGTGTCAAAGTGACACCCCCTGCACCCTTGCTAAAATCGGTATTTACAGATTCTGTAATTACAGAATCGGTATTGCCCATTGATTCCTATGGGCTGCAAGGCCCATAGGAATCAATGGGCAATACCGAATCGGTATTTACAGAATCGGTAAATACCGAATCTTAACGATTCGGTATTTACAGAATCGGTAAATACCGAATCTTAACGATTCGGTATTTACCGAATCTGAAATACCTACATCTCCCCCCCTCTATTTTACCACCTCTTAAATACTGATTTGGTATGAATCGGTATTTAAGAGGTGGTAAATTAAAATTACCTACATCTGGCCCAAAGTTGGGCAACCAGAGCGTTAATGAATAAGCAAAAGAGGGTTTGGACAAGCATGCAACCCTGCCGTACACCTCTATTAACTGGGAAACGTGGGGTTAACTCCCCAGATTTCCCATACCTCACTTGGGCATAATTACCCGTATGCAGTCTCATGATCGATGTCAAGCGATAAGGTGGGATTCCCTGTTGTTGTAGAACTTTCCACAACTTATCACTAGGGACCAAACCAAAGGCCGTTTTCAGGTCATCGAATATCACATAGAGGCTGCCACCCTCTATAGATACCATCTTTCAGTATAAAAGTTGTAGCCTTAGAACTTGGTTGATAGTGGAGGCGTTATTCCTGAAACCTGCTTGGTAAGGACTGTGGGGCTTATTTATGAGCCCCTGCGTCACTTTTGCGCCGCCGGTGCATCATTTTTTGTGACGCACTAGTGGCATAAAAAATGCACCATATTGCGCCATATTTACGAAGTGACGCATCTAGGTAGATGCGTCACTTCGTAAACCCCTGACCTACATTATACCTGCACCAGGTATAATGTATGCAGGATGGGCGTACCCCCAAAAGAAAGGGTCATATGAGTGGCGCAGCGAACTCTATGAGATTTCGCTGCGCTACTTCTAGGATGCCATTGCATCAAAACCTTACGCCTGCCTCTTGGCAGGCGTAAGGGTGACAAAGTCCCTTTCACATGGATCTTGCCCCATGTGTAAGGAGCATTGCTGGAGTTGTGTGAGGCTTCCAACACAGCTCCAGCAATGCGCCACTTTTTGCGCTGACAGATAAGTCAGTTACACTGACGTATCTGTTTTTCCTTGCGACATGATGCGTCATATTATAAATATGATGCATCATTGGTGTTGCAAGGAGGGCGCACTGAGAAGTGGCGCATCGCTGCTTTCACGCAGCGATGCGCCACTTCTCCTAAATGAGGCCCTAAGTATCCCTCTCTCCTCCATCCACACTTGGGTGCGATCGAGGAGTATCCTTGCAAACAGTTTCTGGGTGATGTCGATCAGACTGAACGGCCTGTAGCTGAATAAGGGGTAAGTTATCCCCCCCAGCCAAGTATCCGGGATCGCCATACCTCTCAAAATGGTATTAAAAATCGCCCAGAGTTAGGGTCCCCATATTTTAGGTTCTGCCCTGAATACATCCCCTGGGATATTATCTAGCCCATGTGCTTTTCCGAGGGGAAGCTTCCTAATAGCATTAAGGACCTCCGCTACCGTGATCCCTTGGTCCTCTTCAGTCCCTGGGATTAATAAACGACTGTCAACAATAAATTTTGGACCTTCCTTCGTGGCATATAAGGCATGGTATTGAGACTTCCATGCAGCCGCTGCAATTTAGGCTCAACGGCTGGCTGACCTAAATTGCTATCGGAGCTTACTAGTGACCAAAACAACCTCATGTCTCTATTGGAAAGAGCTACTCTGATGGCCTCCCATCTGTCTAACTCCCACGTCTTCTTTGCTTGTTTTATGGTATCTTGATAACAGGCACTCGTTTGGTTAATTAAGAGTCTGTTATTGCTCTTAATTGCATCTAAAAGGGCTCCCTTGGCCTTACGGCACATGTCATTAAACCCTTCCGTGCTAGCGTCGGCCAACGCAACCACTACCTGCTGGGTGCTGCGCACGACCGTTGGCCGATGCAACCCCGCCCATTCCGTTGAACGCCTGCACCGCGGCGAACATTTTACTGCAGTAAACGGGTTAAACCAGGTTTGTTTATTACCCTTTTTAGCTTTGGAATAGGCCGGGGGATTAAAAGTGTTGGTCAAGTGTAACATTTAAAAGATGAACCTTGAATCCAGTTGATAGAAATAGATCTGATTTATTGAAGATTTGTATTTGATCAAGATGATAATAAAGTATTAAGTAAATTCAATTATAATCCCACCAGGAGCAGCTGGACTGCTGCTCAGCCTCAGATGTAACTGACTCTCCTCTCAAGCATACACAACCAGCATTCTATGTGACATCATAGATGTATGCTGAGCAAGTTATAACAAACACTAAAGAAGGACAGAGAAGAAAGAAAAGCAGGATGTAACATCAAGCTAGATGTTGAATCTTGGTGGAGTGCCGCAATTCTATCTATGATTTGCCGAGAGTCCGTTTCCCCAACAGTCCTCCCCCACCAGTTCCTGCAGGGGCATTATTATTAGAGAAAAGAGTACAGCCACCTTGCCAGGTGACTGGTTGAGGGACCCCCAACTAATTCTCCTTCTATTATTAGCGAGAGTTTGATTGTTGTGAACTAGGGCACTGCTAGCCGTGGGGTTGTTAAAATCTGGGAGCAGCAATTCCAGTGTCAGGGCGTTATGGGCCGTCCTGTCTTGGCAGGACAGAAAAATCAACAACCCACTGCCCAGCTCTGGTTTCGATTAGAATAGAATCCAGCAAAGAAGATTGACCAGTCCTAGTAAATGGTGGCTTCCCTGGTCTATCTGACCTGGAACGGTCATTACAAGCCCTCAGAGAATGGGTTAAAGCCACTGCGTTAATCTGGAGGGCTAAAAGGAGCCGATTCACAGAACTAACTTAAGACAAAATCCTAAACGTACTACTTTTGGTATTCACAGAAGGCATTTAGTAGTAGTAAAGTTAGGATTTTGTCTTAAATTTGACTTAAGACAAACTTTACACAAACTTAAGACAGACTTAAGACAGACTTAAGACAAACTTAAGACAGACTCAAGACAGACTTAATACAAACTTAAGACAGACTCAAGACAGGCTTAAGACCGACTTACGACAGATTTAAGACAACTTCCTAACTTAAATCTGTTTTAAGTCTGTCTTAATTCTGTCTTAAGTCTGTTTTAAGTTTCTCTTAAGTCAAATTTAAGACAAACTCCTTACTTTACTACTACTAAATGCCTTCTGTGAATACCAAAAGTAGTAGGTTTAGGATTTTGTCTTCACTTAGTTCTGTGAATCGGGCCCTATGTGTCCAAGCCCTTATTGGTTGAATTTGGGGGTCAGGGATTAGCCAGAGGCGATCCTCTGCACTGGTATAAGATTCAGATGGGGCAACAAGAGGCTCAAATCGAAAGTTAAAGTCCACCCCTATGACCAGCCTTCTGTTCGGGGGGGGGGACAGTACCAATAAGAATGCTCAGTTGTTCAAGGGTCAGTGATTCCTGACCGACCTCAATAATAGTGAAAATCCTGCTATGGAACCCTTCCCACTTGGGGAGACCGGAGCACGCGTGACATACAGAGGAGTGGGGGCAGTGGGGTGATTGTGAGTTCAAGGAGGGGATGCGGGGGCTTCCTGTGGGTATCAGGGCTCGAGTCGGGGGTGGACGGCGTCCCCCCACTTATTTTACCGGTAGCTCAATAACTGGAGCAAATGGAGCCACACATTCACTCTTTGGCCTCTCTGGGGCGAGATCGGAGCTCATTCAGAACGCTGCTCACGCGCTGGCTTCTCTGATGCACTTATCGCATCCAAGGGGTGAGCGAGGGGAGGCAATGAGTCTGATGGTGCAAGCCACCTTTCGTGACGTCACTTCCTGTCGTGACGTCAGCGCCCCCCACTTCTTTTTTTAGGAATTGTGCCCTGGGGAAGTTCCATTATTTTCACATGGGGCCTTTTCTGTTTTCTTGCTGTGGTGGTCTGGGTAGGAGTTGTTAGTACTGGTGAGGGGGGTGGGGGGGCAGTTTGTGTGACCCCCTTTGGCAGAATCCACTGATTGCTAGTTCTAGTCAGGGGCCAGGGGCCTCTGTTGAATGGCTGCCTGGATAATCTGCTTTCCAGCTTTGTCTGGATGACTCATTAAAGAGTGGGGTCTCCCGGTGCAAACAACATCCCACAAGCTCAGATGGGCCTTGTGTTTATTTATCAGATGTCTCTTCTCAACGCTTAGGGCTCATCCACCCCCGAAGGATGAACGGCTCGGCCAACCCTGCAATAGATTGCACACAGCTTTCCTTAGTGGGCAGTCAACCAACTGAGCTATCTTGCAATCAACAGACAGAGCTGTGGTTATTGGGTGGGGGCCGGGGTATGCGGTTAGGCAGTTCTCCGGCGGATGCCGCATCTCCACAGCGGTGGACATGTGAGTGGGGGCCCCCGGGGGCCCCGAGGGGGCAGGTGACTCAAGCGCGGATGTAGTCCTTGTTTCAAGTGACGTCGCTCGATATGTTTCATGAAAGCGCTTCTGTTGATGACTTTAAAAACACCACGCGCCCTTCAACAACATAAAGAAGGCAGTGTGGAGAGGGGGCCGGCCTGGGGGCCCTGCAGAGGGGCCCTAAGTACAATCCCCGCTCTGTCAGCCCTCCCTGAGCCCTGGCTGCCAGGCCCACTCCCGGAATAGAAACATTTCACACCAAAAGGCTTCACCGCAGGAGCCGCGGCCTGGAGAGGATGAGGGGGGCTTCCAGGCACCCCTGAGCCTTGGAAGCCTTGCCAGGTGACAACAGACTCTTACCTGCCCCTCAGGGGCTCTCCTGGCATGTAACTGCCTCCGCCCCAGTCCTACCTGCCCCTCAGGTGCTCTCCTGGCATGTAACTGCCCCTCCCCAGTCCTACCTGCCCCTCAGGGGCTCTCCTGGCATGTAACTGCCCCTCCCCAGTCCTACCTGCCCCTCAGGTGCCCTCCTGGCATGTAACTGCCCCTCCCCAGTCCTACCTGCCCCTCGAGTGCTCTCCTGGCATGTAACTGCCTCCGCCCCAGTCCTACCTGCCCCTCAGGTGCCCTCCTTGCATGTAACTGTCCCCTCCCCCAGTCCTACCTGCCCCTCAGGTGCTCTCCTGGCATGTAACTGCCCCCTCCCCAGTCCTACCTGCCCCTCGAGTGCTCTCCTGGCATGTAACTGCCCCTCCCCCAGTCCTACCTGCCCCTCAGGTGCTCTCCTGGCATGTAACTGCCCCCTCCCCAGTCCTACCTGCCCCTCGGGTGCTCTCCTGGCATGTAACTGCCCCCTCCCCAGTCCTACCTGCCCCTCAAGTGCTCTCCTGGCCTGTAACTGCCCCCTCCCCCAGTCCTACCTGCCCCTCAGTACCCTCCTGGCATGTAACTGCCTCCGCCCCAGTCCTACCTGCCCCTCAAGTGCTCTCCTGGCCTGTAACTGCCCCCTCCCCCAGTCCTACCTGCCCCTCAAGGGCTCTCCTGGCATGTAACTGCCCCCTCCCCCAGTCCTACCTGCCTCGGGTGCTCTCCTGGCATGTAACTGCCCCCTCCCCCAGTCCTACATGCCCCTCAGGTGCTCTCCTGGCATGTAACTGCCCCCTCCCCAGTCCTACCTGCCCCTCGAGTGCTCTCCTGGCCTGTAACTGCCCCCTCCCCAGTCCTACCTGCCCCTCAAGTGCTCTCCTGGCATGTAACTGCCCCCTCCCCCAGTCCTACCTGCCCCTCAAGTGCTCTCCTGACATGTAACTGCCCCCTCCCCCAGTCCTACCTGCCCCTCAAGTGCTCTCCTGACATGTAACTGCCCCCTCCCCCAGTCCTACCTGCCCCTCGAGTGCTCTCCTGACATGTAACTGCCTCCACCCCAGTCCTACCTTCCCCTCGAGTGCTCTCCTGGCATGTAACTGCCCCTCCCCCAGTCCTACCTGCCCCTCGGGTGCTCTCCTGGCATGTAACTGCCCCCTCCCCAGTCCTACCTGCCCCTCGGGTGCTCTCCTGGCATGTAACTGCCCCCTCCCCAGTCCTACCTGCCCCTCAAGTGCTCTCCTGGCCTGTAACTGCCCCCTCCCCCAGTCCTACCTGCCCCTCAGTACCCTCCTGGCATGTAACTGCCCCTCCCCCAGTCCTACCTGCCCCTCAAGTGCTCTCCTGGCCTGTAACTGCCCCCTCCCCCAGTCCTACCTGCCCCTCAGTGCCCTCCTGGCATGTAAATGCCCCCTCCCCAGTCCTACCTGCCCCTCAGGTGCCCTCCTTGCATGTAACTGTCCCCTCCCCCAGTCCTACCTGCCCCTCAGGTGCTCTCCTGGCCTGTAACTGCCCCTCCCCAGTCCTACCTGCCCCTCGAGTGCTCTCCTGGCCTGCAACTGCCCCCTCCCCCAGTCCTACCTGCCCCTCAAGTGCTCTCCTGACATGTAACTGCCACCTCCCCCAGTCCTACCTGCCCCTCAAGTGCTCTCCTGGCCTGTAACTGCCCCCTCCCCCAGTCCTACCTGTCCCTCAGGTGCTCTCCGGGCATGTAACTGCCCCCTCCCCCAGTCCTACCTGCCCCTCAAGTGCTCTCCTGACATGTAACTGCCCCCTCCCCAGTCCTACCTGCCCCTCAAGTGCTCTCCTGACATGTAACTGCCCCCTCCCCAGTCCTACCTGCCCCTCAGGTGCTCTCCTGGCCGGTAACTGCCCCTCCCCAGTCCTACCTGCCCCTCAAGTGCTCTCCTGGCCTGTAACTGCCCCCTCCCCCAGTCCTACCTGCCCCTCAAGTGCTCTCCTGACATGTAACTGCCCCCTCCCCCAGTCCCACCTGCCCCTCAAGTGCTCTCCTGGCCTGTAACTGCCCCCTCCCCCAGTCCTACCTGTCCCTCAGGTGCTCTCCGGGCATGTAACTGCCCCCTCCCCCAGTCCTACCTGCCCCTCAAGTGCTCTCCTGACATGTAACTGCCCCTCCCCCAGTCCTACCTGCCCCTCAAGTGCTCTCCTGACATGTAACTGCCCCCTCCCCCAGTCCTACCTGCCCCTCAAGTGCTCTCCTGACATGTAACTGCCCCCTCCCCCAGTCCTACCTGCCCCTCAAGTGCTCTCCTGACATGTAACTGCCCCTCCCCCAGTCCTACCTGCCCCTCAAGTGCTCTCCTGGCCTGTAACTGCCCCCTCCCCCAGTCCTACCTGCCCCTCAAGTGCTCTCCTGACATGTAACTGCCCCCTCCCCCAGTCCTACCTGCCCCTCAAGTGCTCTCCTGACATGTAACTGCCCCCTCCCCCAGTCCTACCTGCCCCTCAAGTGCTCTCCTGACATGTAACTGCCCCCTCCCCCAGTCCTACCTGCCCCTCAAGTGCTCTCCTGACATGTAACTGCCCCCTCCCCCAGTCCTACCTGCCCCTCAAGTGCTCTCCTGACATGTAACTGCCCCCTCCCCCAGTCCTACCTGCCCCTCAAGTGCTCTCCTGACATGTAACTGCCTCCACCCCAGTCCTACCTGCCCCTCGAGTGCTCTCCAGACATGTAACTGCCTCCACCCCAGTCCTACCTGCCCCTCAGGTGCCCTCCTTGCATGTAACTGCCCCTCCCCCAGTCCTACCTGCCCCTCAGGTGCTCTCCTGGCATGTAACTGCCCCTCCCCAGTCCTACCTGCCCCTCAGGTGCTCTCCTGGCATGTAACTGCCCCCTCCCCAGTCCTACCTGCCCCTCGAGTGCTCTCCTGGCATGTAACTGCCCCTCCCCCAGTCCTACCTGCCCCTCAGGTGCTCTCCTGGCATGTAACTGCCCCCTCCCCAGTCCTACCTGCCCCTCGAGTGCTCTCCTGGCATGTAACTGCCCCCTCCCCCAGTCCTACCTGCCTCGGGTGCTCTCCTGGCATGTAACTGCCCCCTCCCCCAGTCCTACATGCCCCTCAGGTGCTCTCCTGGCATGTAACTGCCCCCTCCCCAGTCCTACCTGCCCCTCGAGTGCTCTCCTGGCCTGTAACTGCCCCCTCCCCAGTCCTACCTGCCCCTCAAGTGCTCTCCTGGCATGTAACTGCCCCCTCCCCCAGTCCTACCTGCCCCTCAAGTGCTCTCCTGACATGTAACTGCCCCCTCCCCCAGTCCTACCTGCCCCTCAAGTGCTCTCCTGACATGTAACTGCCCCCTCCCCCAGTCCTACCTGCCCCTCGAGTGCTCTCCTGACATGTAACTGCCTCCACCCCAGTCCTACCTGCCCCTCGAGTGCTCTCCTGGCATGTAACTGCCCCTCCCCCAGTCCGACCTGCCCCTCGGGTGCTCTCCTGGCATGTAACTGCCCCCTCCCCAGTCCTACCTGCCCCTCGGGTGCTCTCCTGGCATGTAACTGCCCCCTCCCCAGTCCTACCTGCCCCTCAAGTGCTCTCCTGGCCTGTAACTGCCCCCTCCCCCAGTCCTACCTGCCCCTCAGTGCCCTCCTGGCATGTAACTGCCTCCGCCCCAGTCCTACCTGCCCCTCAAGTGCTCTCCTGGCCTGTAACTGCCCCCTCCCCCAGTCCTACCTGCCCCAGTGCCCTCCTGGCATGTAAATGCCCCCTCCCCAGTCCTACCTGCCCCTCAGGTGCCCTCCTTGCATGTAACTGTCCCCTCCCCCAGTCCTACCTGCCCCTCAGGTGCTCTCCTGGCCTGTAACTGCCCCTCCCCAGTCCTACCTGCCCCTCGAGTGCTCTCCTGGCCTGCAACTGCCCCCTCCCCCAGTCCTACCTGCCCCTCAAGTGCTCTCCTGACATGTAACTGCCACCTCCCCCAGTCCTACCTGCCCCTCAAGTGCTCTCCTGGCCTGTACCTGCCCCCTCCCCCAGTCCTACCTGTCCCTCAGGTGCTCTCCGGGCATGTAACTGCCCCCTCCCCCAGTCCTACCTGCCCCTCAAGTGCTCTCCTGACATGTAACTGCCCCCTCCCCAGTCCTACCTGCCCCTCAAGTGCTCTCCTGACATGTAACTGCCCCCTCCCCAGTCCTACCTGCCCCTCAGGTGCTCTCCTGGCCGGTAACTGCCCCTCCCCAGTCCTACCTGCCCCTCAAGTGCTCTCCTGGCCTGTAACTGCCCCCTCCCCCAGTCCTACCTGCCCCTCAAGTGCTCTCCTGACATGTAACTGCCCCCTCCCCCAGTCCCACCTGCCCCTCAAGTGCTCTCCTGGCCTGTAACTGCCCCCTCCCCCAGTCCTACCTGTCCCTCAGGTGCTCTCCGGGCATGTAACTGCCCCCTCCCCCAGTCCTACCTGCCCCTCAAGTGCTCTCCTGACATGTAACTGCCCCTCCCCCAGTCCTACCTGCCCCTCAAGTGCTCTCCTGACATGTAACTGCCCCCTCCCCAGTCCTACCTGCCCCTCAAGTGCTCTCCTGACATGTAACTGCCCCCTCCCCCAGTCCTACCTGCCCCTCAAGTGCTCTCCTGACATGTAACTGCCCCCTCCCCCAGTCCTACCTGCCCCTCAAGTGCTCTCCTGGCCTGTAACTGCCCCCTCCCCCAGTCCTACCTGCCCCTCAAGTGCTCTCCTGACATGTAACTGCCCCCTCCCCCAGTCCTACCTGCCCCTCAAGTGCTCTCCTGACATGTAACTGCCCCCTCCCCCAGTCCTACCTGCCCCTCAAGTGCTCTCCTGACAAGTAACTGCCCCCTCCCCCAGTCCTACCTGCCCCTCAAGTGCTCTCCTGACATGTAACTGCCCCCTCCCCCAGTCCTACCTGCCCCTCAAGTGCTCTCCTGACATGTAACTGCCCCCTCCCCCAGTCCTACCTGCCCCTCAAGTGCTCTCCTGACATGTAACTGCCTCCACCCCAGTCCTACCTGCCCCTCGAGTGCTCTCCAGACATGTAACTGCCTCCACCCCAGTCCTACCTGCCCCTCAGGTGCCCTCCTTGCATGTAACTGCCCCTCCCCCAGTCCTACCTGCCCCTCAGGTGCTCTCCTGGCATGTAACTGCCCCTCCCCAGTCCTACCTGCCCCTCAGGTGCTCTCCTGGCATGTAACTACCCCCTCCCCAGTCCTACCTGCCCCTCGAGTGCTCTCCTGGCCTGTAACTGCCCCTCCCCAGTCCTACCTGCCCCTCGAGTGCTCTCCTGGCCTGTAACTGCCCCTCCCCCAGTCCTACCTGCCCCTCAAGTGCTCTCCTGACATGTAACTGCCCCCTCCCCCAGTCCTACCTGCCCCTCAAGTGCTCTCCTGACATGTAACTGCCCCCTCCCCCAGTCCTACCTGCCCCTCAAGTGCTCTCCTGACATGTAACTGCCCCCTCCCCCAGTCCTACCTGCCCCTCAAGTGCTCTCCTGACATGTAACTGCCCCCTCCCCCAGTCCTACCTGCCCCTCAAGTGCTCTCCTGACATGTAACTGCCCCCTCCCCCAGTCCTACCTGCCCCTCAAGTGCTCTCCTGACATGTAACTGCCCCCTCCCCCAGTCCTACCTGCCCCTCGAGTGCTCTCCTGACATGTAACTGCCCCCTCCCCCAGTCCTACATGCCCCTCAGGTGCTCTCCTGACATGTAACTGCCTCCACCCCAGTCCTACCTGCCCCTCGAGTGCTCTCCTGACATGTAACTGCCCCCTCCCCCAGTCCTACCTGCCTCGGGTGCTCTCCTGGCATGTAACTGCCCCTCCCCCAGTCCTACATGCCCCTCAGGTGCTCTCCTGACATGTAACTGCCTCCACCCCAGTCCTACCTGCCCCTTGAGTGCTCTCCTGACATGTAACTGCCCCCTCCCCAGTCCTACCTGCCTCAGGTGCTCTCCTGGCCTGTAACTGCCTCCACTCCAGTCCTACCTGCCCCTCAGGTGCTCTCTTTGCATGTAACTGCCCCCTCCCCCAGTCCTACCTGCCCCATAGGTGCTCTCCTGGCATGTAACTGCCCACTCCCCCAGTCCTACCTGCCCCGCAGGAGCTCTCCTGGCATGTAACTGCCCCTCCCCCAGTCCTACCTGCCCCTCATGAGCTCTCCTGGCATGTAACTGTCCCCTCCCCCAGTCCTACCTGCCCCTCAGGTGCTCTCCTGGCATGTAACTGCCCCTCCCCCAGGCCTACCTGCCCCTCAGGGGCTCTCCTGGCATGTAACTGCCCCTCCCCCAGTCCACCTGCCCCTCAGTGCCCTCCTGGCATGTAACTGCCCCTCCCCCAGTCCTACCTGCCCCATAGATGCCCTCCTGGCATGTAACTGCCCCTCCCCCAGTCCTACCTGCCCCTCATGAGCTCTCCTGGCATGTAACTGCCCTCCCCCAGTCCACCTGCCCCTCAGTGCCCTCCTGGCATGTAACTGCCCCCTCCCCCAGTCCTACCTGCCCCTCAGGTGCTCTCCTGGCATGCAACTGCCCTCCCCCAGTCCACCTGCCCCTCAGTGCCCTCCTGACATGCAACTGCCCCTCCCCCAGTCCTACCTGCCCCTCAGTACCCTCCTGGCATGTAACTGCCCCTCCCCCAGTCCACCTGCCCCTCAGTACCCACCTGGCATGTAACTGCCCCCTCCCCCAGTCCTACCTGCCCCTCAGGTGCTCTCCTGGCATGCAACTGCCCCTCCCCCAGTCCTACCTGCCCCATAGGTGCCCTCCTGGCATGTAACTGCCCCTCCCCCAGTCCTACCTGCCCCTCATGAGCTCTCCTGGCATGTAACTGCCCCCTCCCCAGTCCGACCTGCCCCTCAGGTGCTCTCCTGGCATGTAACTGCCCCCTCCCCAGTCCTACCTGCACCGCAGGCGCTGTCCTGGCATGTAACTGCCTCCGCCCCAGTCCTATCTGCCTCAGGGGCCACTCCTGGTATGTAACTGCCCCTCCCCCTGTCCTACCTGCCCCTCAGAGGCTCTCCTGGCATGTAACTGCCCCTCCCCCAGTCCTACCTGCCCCTCATGAGCTCTCCTGGCATGTAACTGCCCCCTCCCCAGTCCTACCTGCCCCTCAGGTGCTCTCCTGGCATGTAACTGACCCCTCCCCAGTTCTACCTGCCCCTCAGAGGCTCTCCTGGCATGTAACTGCCCCCTCCCCCAGTCCTACCTGCCCCTCGAGTGTTCTCCTGGCATGTAACTGCCCCCCCCCCAGACCTACCTGCCCCTCAATTGCTCTCCTGGCCTGTACCTGCCCCCTCCCCAGTCCTTCCTGCCCCTCAAGGGCTCCCCTGTAATGTAACTGCCCTCTCCCCCAGACCTACCTGCCTCGGGAGCCCTTCTTGCATTTAACTGCCCCCTCCCCAGTCCTACCTGCCCCTCAGGTGCCCTCCTTGCATGTAACTGCCCCCTCCCCAGTCCTACCTGCCCCTCAGGTGCACTCCTGGCATGTAACTGCCTCTGCCCCAGTCCTACCAGCTTCTGTTAGTCCCCTGGTGATGGTTTTACTGTACCCATGTGTCTTATTAACCCTTAAATCCAGTACTTGATTCTTATCGAACACAAGATTGTTTTAAGGAGTCTCCTCACCCATCGGTGGCTGGCGAGTGGAATATTCCGTGTGGATCTTCAATCATATCTCTTGCTTTATCCAGATATATCAGTCTCATCACAGTGTCAATGTCTGCAAAGGATCACTGTGGAAAGAGGCAGATATCCTGCTCACTTTTTACCCATGGGATCTACGGTAGCCCTGGTTGGCGGAAAACTCACCAACAACCCCATTGACTATCCATGTCCCGGTGAGCCAATTCCCTCAGTACCACATTCACTATAGCCTTATAGCCTGCCGTAGAGGGCTATACCGGCTATTAAAGGCCCTCTCCAGCGTTAAAGGCACGAGCCGAAGGCGAGGGCCTTTAACAAGGGAGAGGGACTTTAATAGCCGGTATAGCCCAGCTACGAAGGGCTATAAGGCTATTAGAACATTCTGCCACCAGAGGTCAGAATGTTCTACAAAAAAGAACAAAGCCTTCAGGGAGCGCGAGGGGATTGGAATCCCCTCAGGGTCCCTGAAGCCTTTCTTCACAGCCAGAGCTGTGAACAAAGAAACATTGGAATGTTGGAGCTCCAGGCTTCTACCAGCCATTATAAGCCCGGAGCACTGCATTGTTTTCAATGGAGCTCCCAACATTCCAATGTTCTAATGGGCATTACAAATGTGCCACAATAGACGGTCATCTCTCATTAATGTGTTTTTAATAGGAATACCACCTCAGGACACCACTGGACACTACCCAGACATTAACTAGGAAGGACTCTACTCCCAGCGCCCTGTGTGCTCACTGGTCAGCTGATTACCTGCTGGCCACGCCCACTCCCTCTTCTCACCTCGGTCGTATCTAAAACGTGTCCTCCATTTAGTCACCAGAATTCCTGTCCTGAAGAGACCCTGTAACAAGAGAGGGTCAAAACGCGTCGGCTAGTAGAAAGAGTGAGCCTGATTCACAGAACTAACGACAAAACCCTAAACTTACTACCATTTTGGTATTCACAGAAGGCTCTTACTCATTTTGGTATTCACAGAAGGTACTTACTCATTTTGGTATTCACAGAAGTTAGGAGTCCTAACTTTAGGACTCCTAAATGCCTTCTGTGAATACCGAAAGTCTTAAAGTTAGGATTTTTCTCAGTTTAGGAATAGTAAAGTTACAACTCCTAACTTCTGTGAATACCAAAATGAGTAAGTGCCTTCTGTGAATACCAAAATGGTAGTAAGTTTAGGATTTTGTCTTAAGTTAGTTCTGTGATTCGGGCCCAGAGAGCCGAAGGAAATAAAAACACCTATCACCATTGACTGTATTGTAATTGCCAAGAAATCCTCTGCGTAAATACCAAAAACCACTACCTCCCCCTTCTTAGCACTATAATATTTATATCACTGTTGGTTATGGCCACCTCACTGGGGCTCACAAATCACGTTGGAATGTGAGAATGTACATAGTGTAAATACATAATCGAATATCTCTCATAATTCTTGTTTTGTTGTACTATGAATGCAAAAGAAATCAGACTCATTTCGGCTGAAGTGAGTACAGTTTTGATCATTGTTATGTGAGCTTGCACTTCTGTAAATCCATACAGTATTGTTTGAATGAATTCAATTAAGGCCCTACCCCCCCAAAAAATTACTTTTAGTCTCTGATTAAATCATGCAAGTCACATCAAACCTTGCAGAAACTGTATTTACCAGATACATGTGTTCCTTGTGAACATTGTTTTTTTGCTAATTAGCAACACCGGTTCGCAAGGATGTCTGTGTCGCTCTTGCTTCTTGTAAATATCAGGTGCTCTCCTTGCATGTAACTGCCCCCTCCCCCAGTCCTACCTGCCCCTCAGGGGCTCTCTGGGCATGTAACTGCCCCCTCCCCCAGTCCTACCTGCCCCTCAGGTGCTCTCCTGGCATGTAACTGCCCCTCCCCCAGTCCTACGTGCCCCTCAAGGGCTCTCCTGGCATGTAACTGCCCCTCCCCCAGTCCTACCTGCCTCGCAGGAGCTCTCCTGGCATGTAACTGCCCCTCCCACAGTCCTACCTGCCCCGCAGGAGCTCTCCGGGCATGTAACTGCCCCTCCCCCAGTCCTACCTGCCCCTCAGGTGCCCCCCTGGCATGTAACTGCCCCCTTCCCCAGTCCTACCTGCCCCTCAGAGGCTCTCCGGGCATGTAACTGCCCCTCTCCCAGTCCTACCTGCCCCTCAGAGGCTGTCCTGACATGTAACCGCCCCTCCCCCAGTCCTACCTGCCCCTCAGAGGCTGTCCTGACATGTAACCGCCCCTCCCCCAGTCCTACCTGCCCCTCAGAGGCTGTCCTGACATGTAACTGCCCCTCCCCCAGTCCTACCTGCCCCTCAGAGGCTGTCCTGGCATGTAACTGTCCCCTCCCCAAGTCCTGCATGCCCCTCGGGTGCTCTCTGGGCATGTAACTGCCCCCTCCCCCAGTCCTACCTGCCCCTCAGGGGCTCTCTGGGCATGTAACTGCCCCTCCCCCAGTCCTACCTGCCCCTCAGGGGCTCTCTGGGCATGTAACTGCCCCCTCCCCCAGTCCTACCTGCCCCTCAGGTGCTCTCCTGGCATGTAACTGCCCCTCCCCCAGTCCTACGTGCCCCTCAAGGGCTCTCCTGGCATGTAACTGCCCCCTCCCCCAGTCCTACGTGCCCCTCAAGGGCTCTCCTGGCATGTAACTGCCCCTCCCCAGTCCTACCTGCCTCGCAGGAGCTCTCCTGGCATGTAACTGCCCCTCCCACAGTCCTACCTGCCCCGCAGGAGCTCTCCGGGCATGTAACTGCCCCTCCCACAGTCCTACCTGCCCCTCAGGTGCCCCCCTGGCATGTAACTGCCCCCTTCCCCAGTCCTACCTGCCCCTCAGAGGCTCTCCGGGCATGTAACTGCCCTCTCCCAGTTCTACCTGCCCCTCAGAGGCTGTCCTGACATGTAACCGCCCCTCCCCCAGTCCTACCTGCCCCTCAGAGGCTGTCCTGACATGTAACTGCCCCTCCCCCAGTCCTACCTGCCCCTCAGGTGCCCCCCTGGCATGTAACCGCCCCTCCCCAAGTCCTGCATGCCCCTCGGGTGCTCTCCTGGAATGTAACTGCCCCATGGCTCACCTCCGCCCCAGCCCTATGTGCCTGTTAATACATCCATACATACATGCCTCTGCCCCCCCCACCCCCCTCCATGTCCGTCCCAGCTTTGGATGCACTGGAGTTGGGCTCAGATTTGTGTCGATGGACGTGATCTGTCCCCCTCGCCGCCTCCCGCGAGTGGAGGAGTGTCTGTGTGTGTCGGGGTGGGGGGTGGGGGGGTGAGGGACCGGGACATTCAGAGCACTGCCCCCAACCCCCCTCGGGCGGGAGAGGGTGGGGTCCGAAACAAGCCGACCACTTAGATTAATAATGTTTCTGACTTAAAAATCAATTCTGAGAAACTCCACGGATTAACCCCCCTCCCCCTCCCCACCCTGGTGCCCCAGCACGTGCCCCCCGCAGCGGGCACGGGGTCTACGAGGGCTCGGCCGGGCGCGCATCATGTGCCTCGGAGGCCTTAATCCGAGGCGCTAATGCCCTGGCCCGGTGCCAGCCTGTAATTGGAAGCAGAGCGCTGGCCCCGGCAGCTGTGCCCCCGCGGGGGGTGGTGCGCGGGGGGCACCCTCTGCGGGGGGTGCAGAGCCCCTTCCACCCAGCCCTCACACACAGCAGCGGCACACAGCCTGAGCTCGGCTCCTCTGCCCCTGGCCCCGCACTCCTTCCTTGACGCACAGGGCCCGCACTCCTTCCTTGGTGCACAGCCTTGGCGCACAGGGCCCCGCACTCCTTCCTTGGCGCACAGGGCCCCGCACTCCTTCCTTGGCGCACAGGGCCCCGCACTCCTGGTCGCACAGGGCCCCGCACTCATTGGCACACAGGGCCCCGCACTCCTTCCTTGGCGCACAGGGCCCCGCACTCCTTCCTTGGCACACAGGGCCCCGCACTCCTTCCTTGGCGCACAGGGCCCCACACTCCTTGGCGCACAGGGCCCCGCACTCCTTGGCGCACAGGGCCCTGCACTCCTTGGCGCACAGGGCCCCGCACTCCTTGGCGCACCGGGCCCCGCACTCCTTCCTTGGCGCACAGGGCCCTGCACTCCTTCCTTGGCGCACAGGGCCCCGCACTCCTTCCTTGGCGCACAGGGCCCCGCACTCCTTCCTTGGCGCACAGGGCCCCACACTCCTTGGCGCACAGGGCCCCGCACTCCTGGTCGCACAGGGCCCCGCACTCATTGGCACACAGGGCCCCGCACTCCTTCCTTGGCGCACAGGGCCCCGCACTCCTTCCTTGGCACACAGGGCCCCGCACTCCTTCCTTGGCGCACAGGGCCCCACACTCCTTGGCGCACAGGGCCCCGCACTCCTTGGCGCACAGGGCCCCGCACTCCTTGGCGCACAGGGCCCTGCACTCCTTGGCGCACAGGGCCCCGCACTCCTTGGCGCACCGGGCCCCGCACTCCTTCCTTGGCGCACAGGGCCCCGCAGAGATGCAGCACCCCGGGGGCTGCCCCGAGTGGGCCACGGCCGCCTCCACGCTCCTGGCACACCTCCGAGCCCCCCTGGCCGGCCTGCGCCCCCTGGTCCTGGCGGGGGACGAGGAGGCGCGCAGGCTGTGGGACCCCGAGGCGGAGGACCCCTGGGGCGAGGGGCCCCTGGGAGCTGGGCCGGACCCAGGGCTGCGGGACATGATGGGGGTGACGGGGGCCGGGAGGAGGATTGTGGGGGCGCTCCTGTGCCAGCCACTGAAGCTCTTTGCCTGTTCACAGATCACGTCCCTGGTGAGGAGGGCGGCGCTGGCACCGAGCGACCACCACTGCAACTACGAGAAGGCGCACAGCTTCAAGGTAAGGGGCGTGAGGGGAGGGGCGTGTGTGCGTGCGCTGCAAGGTAAGGGGCGTGAGGGGATGAGCGTGTGTGCGTGCGCTGCAAGGTAAGGGGCGTGAATGTGTGTGGGGGTAAGCGGGAGGTGTGCGCTACCCACAGTGCCCTGTGCCCCGCAGTGCTACACTACCGTGCCAGGCTGCTGTGATGTGTAACACACACCTATGCCCGTGCCTCTCAGTTAGGTGCTTCTGTGTTGTGTTGTGCTATAAACAGGGACAGCAGAGGGCCAAATTATGTGGCAGCGGTGAGTAAATTGTGCAGCAAGAAAATGCAAATAATGTTGTGTGATGTGGCACATTTTGTGATAGTGTTACTTCATTATTTTGTCATTTTACACTGGTTAGTAATGTCTGGTTAATGGTTGCACCCCATTGGTGGCGCTTTAATACCCAAATATAGCAATAAGCGATGGAAATGTGACAGTCGACCTTTGCAAAGGGCCTTCCCCTGCACTTGAACACGGTGCTGCCTTTTTAGTAACTTTTGAACCGATGGAGTTAAAAACTATTTTTACTGTTACAATCTGCACGTTTTGCAGCAGATGAATTATGCGGCGAACACGGCAAATCCGCAATGCGAGAAACGCTGCGTCCGCACAATCACATCATCCCAGTGCTCCTGGCTACACACACCTTGATGAGTGCCTCTGTTAGACTCCTCTGTGCTCTGTTGTGCTATACACACCTCCGCTTGTGCCTTTGTTAGGTTCCGCTGTGCTGTGTTGTGCTATACCCCCACCTATGCCAGTGCCTTTGCTAAGCTCCTCTGTGTTCTTGTGTACTACACACACCTATGCTAGCACCTCTGTTAGGCTCTTCTGTGCTGTGTTGTTCTACACACACCTATACACACACCTCCACTTGTGCCTTTGTTAGGTTCCGCTGTGCTGTTATGCTACACCCACCTATGTAAACACATTTGTTATGCTCCTCTGTGTTCTGTTGTGCTACACCCACCTATGCCAGTGCCTTTGTTAAACTCCTCTGTATTCTTGTGTACTACACACACCTATGCTAGCACCTTTGTTAGACTCCTCTGAGTTCTGTTGTGCTACACCCACCTATGCCAGTGCCTTTGTTAAACTCCTCTGTATTCTTGTGTACTACACACACCTATGCTAGCACCTCTGTTAGACTCCTCTGAGTTCTGTTGTGCTACACCCACCTATGCCAGTGCCTTTGTTAAACTCCTCTGTATTCTTGTGTACTACACACACCTATGCTAGCACCTCTGTTAGACTCCTCTGAGTTCTGTTGTGCTACACCCACCTATGCCAGTGCCTTTGTTAAACTCCTCTGTATTCTTGTGTACTACACACACCTATGCTAGCACCTTTGTTAGACTCCTCTGAGTTCTGTTGTGCTACACCCACCTATGCCAGTGCCTTTGTTAAACTCCTCTGTATTCTTGTGTACTACACACACCTATGCTAGCACCTCTGTTAGACTCCTCTGAGTTCTGTTGTGCTACACCCACCTATGCCAGTGCCTTTGTTAAACTCATCTGTATTCTTGTGTACTACACACACCTATGCTAGCACCTCTGTTAGACTCCTCTGAGTTCTGTTGTGCTACACCCACCTATGCCAGTGCCTTTGTTAAACTCCTCTGTATTCTTGTGTACTACACACACCTATGCTAGCACCTTTGTTAGACTCCTCTGAGTTCTGTTGTGCTACACCCACCTATGCCAGTGCCTTTGTTAAACTCCTCTGTATTCTTGTGTACTACACACACCTATGCTAGCACCTCTGTTAGACTCCGCTGAGTTCTGTTGTGCTACACCCACCTATGCCAGTGCCTTTGTTAAACTCCTCTGTATTCTTGTGTACTACACACACCTATGCTAGCACCTCTGTTAGACTCCTCTGAGTTCTGTTGTGCTACACCCACCTATGCCAGTGCCTTTGTTAAACTCCTCTGTATTCTTGTGTACTACACACACCTATGCTAGCACCTTTGTTAGACTCCTCTGAGTTCTGTTGTGCTACACCCACCTATGCCAGTGCCTTTTGTTAAACATCCTCCGTATTCTGTGTACTTACACACACCTATGCTAGCACCTTTGTTAGACTTCTGAGTTCTGTTGTGCTACACCCACCTATGCCAGTGCCTTTGTTAAACTCCTCTGTATTCTTGTGTACTACACACACCTATGCTAGCACCTCTGTTAGGCTCTTCTGTGCTGTGTTGTTCTACACACACCTACAAACACCTGTGCTGGTGCATTTATTAGACTCTTGTGTGCTGTGCTACACCCACCTTCGTAAGCACATTTGTTATGCTCCTCTGTGTTCTGTTGTATTACACTCACCTATGCTAGTGCCTTTGTTAGGCTTTTCTGTGCTCTGTTGTGCTGTACACACCCGCGCTAATGCCTCTATTAGGCTCCTCAGTGGTGTGATATACACTCCAGTGCTGGTGCCGTTGTTAGGCTTCTCTGTGCTGTGTTGTGATATACACACCTATGCTAGTGCCACTGTTAGGCTCCTTCCTCTGTGTTCTGTTGTACTTTGCACACCTAAACTAGGCTCCTCTGTGCTCTACTACACAACCACCTTTGTTAGGTTCCTCCGTGTTGTGTTGTGCTAAACACACCTATGCTCTTTTCTTTGTTAGCCTCCTCTGTGTCGTGTTGTGCTACACACACCTATGCTAGTGCCTCTGTTGAGCTCTTCTGTGCTGTGTTGTGCTACACAAACCTATACACATACCTGTGCTAGTGCATTTGTTAGACTCTTTTGTGTTATGCTACACACACCTATGCTGGTGCCTCTGTTAGGCTCCCCTGTGCTGTGCTACACATACCTATGCTAATGCCTCTGTTAGACTTCTCTGTGTTGTGATATTCACACCTATGCCAGTGCCTTTGTTAGGCGCCTCTGTACTGTACAACACACACCTATGCTCGTGCCTTTGTTAGGCCCCTCTGTGCTGTGTTGTGCTATTAACACCTATGCTAGTGTCTATGTTGGGCTCTTCTGCGTTCTGTTGTACTTTGCACATCTATGCTAGTGCCTTTGTTAGGCTCCTCTGTGTTGTGTTACACACACCTATGCCAGTATCTCTATTAGGCTTTTCTGTGTTCTGTGCCTTTGTTAGGTTCCTTTGTGCTGTGTTGTGCTACACCCAGCTATGCAAGTGCTATTGCTAAGCTCCTCTGTTTTCTGTTGTACTACACACACTAATGATAGCATCTCTGTTAGCCTCTTCCGTGCTGTATTGTGCTACACACACCTGTGCTGGTGCCTCTGTTAGGCTCTTCTGTTCTGTACTACAAACACCTATGCTAGTGCCTTTGTTAGGCTCCTCTGTGGTCTTTTGTTGTGCTAGACATACCTCTGTTAGAGCCTGTGTTAGGAATTGGGTTTCCCATCGTTCATCTGCACAGGAAGTGACATTACTGGATTCCCCTTCATCCATCTACACAAGAAATGACATCACTGAATTTACCATCACAATTTGCACAGGAAATGACATCACTGGATTTCCCAACATTCATCTGAACACGAAGTGACTTCACTGGATTTCCCATCATCCTTCTTCTCAGGAAGTGACATTAATCCCCCTCCCAGGACCTACTTAATGGCTGCCTCAGTGTGGATGCGCAGTGGGCGCACGCAGCGAGCACGCCAAAGGCAGCCTATATGCGTCTGTCCACACCTGGACCACACCCAGCGGCAGGAACCCTGGTCCTCCTCCAGCTGCTACCATGTTGTGGTTCACTGCACCCCCCCCGCACCTGCTGCTGCTCCACACACTGCTGGCCCACTGCATCACACAACATTGAGGGAGCATTCTCCTGCACTTCCTCCAAGTTTTCAAGCTCTCAGCCAGACCCAACACCGCATTGACAGCACCCAACATCCTGCTCTCTGACACTCACTCAGTCTTGCAACCACCCACCCACACCACACTCAACACTCACATGTATGCTACTTAATAGCCACTCACTCACCCAACACGCTACAGATATCTGGGACCCACTGCATGACAATGCCACTTACCTACTTTTTCTCACAGAAACCTGTCTGAACCCTACATTGGCACCTGACATTGCCACAGCCATCCCTTTGGCTACAAGATTACCAGACAAGACAGACTTCACAAGCCCGGAGGTGGAATCGTCATCATTCACAAGCACACCATCAGCTGCACCACGTCCACGGATGGACGCTTCATCCTCCGACATGGAACATCTGTCGTTAAAGCGCCACATCACCGCCAACGTCATCCTAAGCGCACTCTCATGTATAGACCACCAGGATCGGGCACCATCTTCTCCGACACCTACATGGACTTCGTTGTACCACTCGCCCTCGATGCTAGCGATTACATCCTTCTCGGAGACTTGAACTTACAGCTGGAAGACCACCCGACCCCAACTCACATGCGCTCATTGAAGACGTTGGAAGCCGGGGCCTCACCCAATGAGTCAATCGCCCTACCCACATTGCCGGACACCTACATGACTTTATTTTCATTAACTTTGGCAAAAACCAAGTTGAAGAGCCCACACCAGTTCCCTGGACAGCCCACACCCATGCCCAGTTCCGCATCCTCGTCCCAGTCGAAGGCACATGCGCTACCACCAGACCAGCTCACCAACACTGGATCAGCGTCACTGACAAGGACTGGAACAATGCCCTCAACATCCACCAACCGGAACACAGCAGCAGCCTGCCCACAGCCATCAAGAATTCCAAAGATTCGATCACCTCCTGCGCCTCAACAAAATAACATGATCCAGACACGTGGCCACATGGTACATGGAGGAACTCAGACGGAAGAAACACCAGGGCAAGAAACTGGAGTGAGAACGGAGAATAACCCAGGACAATGCAGACGGGGGCACCTTCAAATCCACCCTGAGACGCTACCACCAAACCATCCGGACCACCAGACATGCCGCTCTGGTGGACCACATCGATGCCAACACCAACAGAAAAAATGAAACCTTGGACATTGTGAAAGATTTCGCCTCACCAGCCGCCACCTCTAACTCGATCACTCCCACCCACGACCTCTGCAATGATCTCTCATTTTCTGAGCACAAAGTTCACCACCATTTACAGACACTTCAGGCCACAGTCGGACCTGACAGACCTCGCCAAAGCCTCCTGATGTTATTCAAAGAAACTACTCAGCTGGTCACCACCCCCAGAAGAACCTGC
Organism: Lissotriton helveticus; assembly: GCF_964261635.1. Classification (NCBI taxonomy): domain Eukaryota; kingdom Metazoa; phylum Chordata; class Amphibia; order Caudata; family Salamandridae; genus Lissotriton; species Lissotriton helveticus. The sequence goes on along the minus strand of NC_136071.1, from coordinate 1,191,094,996 downwards.
CACCGCCATGAAGTCCATCCACTCAGGGGCCCATCGGACATGTGCCTCCACCACACCCATTCCAGAAGACTGCAACCCATCAGCTCCCGGCCAATCTGAATGCCTCCCACTCTTCCACAACCTAGATTCCTCTCTCACTGGCTGACATTTCTCTCACTGACAGCCCTTGATTCCTCTTCCTCTGGCTGACATCTCTCACTGATAGCCCTTGGTTCCTCTCTCTGTGGCTGACATCTCTCTCACTGACAGCCCATTGATTAATCTCTCCTTGCCTGACATCTCTCTCACTGTCATGCCTTGGTTCCTCTCCCACTGGCTGACATCCCTCTAGCTGACACACCTTGATTCCATACAGTTCTTAGAAGAACCAATGAGCAAATTTAGGCTTAAAATACAATTCTTTGAAGGTGATCGCTCCGGGGCTATCATGGTGTCGTGAACAACAAATCCAAACAGTTCTGGCTGACCGTGGTGCAGCGGGCCAACTACAGTGTCGGGAAGACCTGCAAAACAGTACCTTTAGACATGCAGGGCACTGGGGACCTTGCGGTGAGCTCCAAAGAGCCTGCGTCGGCAGGTGTCCGTTCCAGAGGCTGGTACAGGAGTCATCGGGTCCTTGGAGTCCCTCCCGTTGCAGATCAAACTCTGCGGTTGAAGTCGGGAGTGCCGGCTTCGGCGGGTGTTAGGACTGCAGTGCGAAGTCCAGTGGAGAGTCGTTTGGTGTCCTCAGTTCACAGTGCAGGCAGCAGCATTGCGACGGTCACACATCAGTGTCAGTGAAACTAGGCCTGCGTTGCGAAGTGGATCAGTGCTCGTCGCGGTGCTGGCAGGTCACTGTGCAAGCAGCGTCGCCATCGTTGCTGAAGCGCTGTTGTCAGCTGACAAACCAGAGTCAATGGTGCTGTCATCGGTAAGCCATGGTTGCGGTGTGGTATGGGGCAGTGCATTTTTAACTTACTAGCGATTGCCCTCAAAACACGGTGCAAGCAGCGGGGTTGATGTAGGCATGGAACCTTGTTGTCGAGGATGCCATTGTGGCCCTGTGAAGTGATGTGGTGCAAAGTACTGTGCCCACAGGTCATGTGCAAGCAGCGGCTTGGTGGCGTCGTTGGGCAGCACTGTCCGTGAGGACCAAGGTCGCAGTGCAGTGCCCTCTGTGGTGCCTTCAGGACACAGCACCAGCAGCAGCGTCATTGATGGCGTCATGTTGCTTTTTCTTGTTTCAGTACAAAACACACAGTTCCCATTGCTGGTTGCAGATGAACGTTAAGTCTTAGCTGTTCCTGAGACTTCTTGAAGAGGGGTCAAGCTCCACCTCAAGCCCTTGGAGAAACTCAAGCAAAGAAGTTGCAGAAAGTTCAGTCCAGTCCTTTCTGTGACCAATTCAGAAGCAGCCACTGCAGGCCAACACAGCAAAGCACACAGCAAAGTGGAAGTTCCTCCCCACAGCTTCTCCAGCTCATCTTCTCAGCAGTTTCTTTGATCCAAAAGAGTAATAAAGTCCTGGAGTCTGGGTCCCAATATTTATTCCACACTTTCCTTTGTTCTCTTGTGGCAAAAAGTACCCCGCTTAGTCCAAACCAGTTCTGTCTTCTCTGGTCTAGTTTCTTCTTAGCAGGAGGTGGGGACAGCATTTGGGCACAGGAGGCAGGAGGCAGGTGCAAGGAAAACTCCTCCCACTTCTCTAAATGCTGCCCAGGTCTATGCTGCCCAGGTCTATGCAGCTTTGCTCTGAGTCACCCAAGAAAGACAGGACACACCTCACACCGTGACTGTTTGCAGTGAATGCACATCCCCAGCCCATGTCACTGCAAAAACAAACAGCCAATACACAACCACAACAGAGACACAAAGGATGGCTAAGCAAGAACATTTCCACTTTCTAAAAGTGGCATTTTCAAACCACAATTAAAAAAACATCTTTACTAAAAGATGTATTTTTAAACCCTGAGTTCAGGCATACTAAGCTCCATTTCTCTATCTTATCCCAAGGGAGAGTAGTGCTTGTAAAATGTTACAAGGTAACTCCCATGTTAAGCCTATGGGACAAACAGCCTTTCAATAGCGAAAAACTGCATTTCACTAATAAGCCATTTAAAAATACACCACTTCATGTCCTACCTTTTAAATACACTGCATCCTGCCCACGGGGCTACCTTGGGCCTACCTTAGGGGTGACTTAGATGTAAGAAAAGGGAAGGGCCTGGCAAGTGGGTGCAATTGCCAGATCGTCATGGCAGTAAAACACAATTTACAAAGACAGCATATGCACTTTAGCACCGAAGAGCAGTGGTAAAGTGCCCGGAGTCCTAAAACTAATAAAAAAGAAGGTCAAAAACAGGAGGTCAAAAAGCAAAAAGTCTGGGGGTGAACCCGCTGAAAAAAACAAGTCTAACACACTCTCACTGGCTGACATCTCTTTCACTGTCACCTCTTGATTCCTCTCTCCCTGGTCGACATCTCTCTCGCCGTCACCTCTTGATTCCTCTCTGTGTCCGGCATCTCTCTCGCTGTCACCCCTTGATTCCTCTCTCCCTGGCTGACATCCCTCTCACTGACACCCCTTGATTCCTCTCTCCCTGGCTGACATCTCTCTCATTGACACCCCTTGATTCCTCTCTCACTGGCTGACATCTCTCTCATTGACACCCGTTGATTCCTCTCTCACTGGCTGACATCTCTCTCATTAACACCCCTTGATTCCTCTCTCACTGGCTGACATCTCTCTCGCTGTCACCCCTTGATTCCTCTCTCCCTGGCTGACATCTCTCTCGCTGTCACCCCTTGATTCCTCTCTCACTGGCTGACATCTCTCTCATTGACACCCCTTGATTCCTCTCTCACTGGCTGACATCTCTCTCACTGACACCCCTTAATTCCTCTCTGTGTCCGGCATCTCTCTCGCTGTCACCCCTTGATTGCTCTCTCACTGGCTGACATCTCTCCCGCTGTCACCCCTTTATTCCTCTCTGTGTCCGACATCTCTCTCGCTGTCACCCCTTGATTCCTCCCTCCTGGGTGACATCTCTCCCGCTGTCACCCCTTTATTCCTCTCTGTGTCCGACATCTCTCTCGCTGTCACCCCTTGATTCCTCCCTCCTGGCTGACATCTCTCTCGCTGACACCCCTTGATTCCTCTCTCACTGGCAGACATCTCTCTCATTGACACCCCTTGATTCCTCTCTGTGTCCGACATCTCTCTCATTGTCACCCCTTGATTCCTCTCTGTGTCCGACATCTCTCTCGCTGTCACCCCTTGATTCCTCCCTCCTGGGTGACATCTCTCCCGCTGTCACCCCTTGATTTCTCTCTTACTGGCTGACATCTCTCTCGCTGTCACCCCTTGATTCCTCTCTCCCTGGCTGACATCTCTCTCACTGACACACCTTGATTCCTCTCTCACTGGCTGACATCTCTCTCGCTGTCACCCCTTGATTCCTCTCTGTGTCCGACATCTCTCTCATTGACACCCCTTGATTCCTCTCTCACTGGCTGACATCTCTCTCATTGACACCCCTTGATTCCTCTCTCACTGGCTGACATCTCTCTCATTGACACCCCTTGATTGCTCTCTCACTGGCTGACATCTCTCCCGCTGTCACCCCTTTATTCCTCTCTGTGTCCGACATCTCTCTCGCTGTCACCCCTTGATTGCTCTCTCACTGGCTGACATCTCTCCCGCTGTCACCCCTTTATTCCTCTCTGTGTCCGACATCTCTCTCGCTGTCACCCCTTGATTCCTCCCTCCTGGGTGACATCTCTCCCGCTGTCACCCCTTTATTCCTCTCGGTGTCCGACATCTCTCTCGCTGTCACCCCTTGATTCCTCCCTCCTGGCTGACATCTCTCTCGCTGACACCCCTTGATTCCTCTCTCACTGGCTGACATCCCTCTCATTGACACCCCTTGATTCCTCTCTCACTGGCTGACATCTCTCTCACCGACACCCCTTGATTCCTCTCTGTGTCCGACATCTCTCTCGCTGTCACCCCTTGATTCCTCCCTCCTGGCTGACATCTCTCTCGCTGACACCCCTTGATTCCTCTCTCACTGGCTGACATCTCTCTCACTGACACCCCTTGATTCATCTCTCACTGGCTGACATCTCTCTCACCGACACCCCTTGATTCCTCCCTCCTGGCTGACATCTCTCCCGCTGTCAGCCCTTGATTCCTCCCTCCTGGCTGACATCTCTCTCACCGACACCCCTTGATTCCTCTCTGTGTCCGGCATCTCTCTCGCTGTCACCCCTTGATTCCTCCCTCCTGGCTGACATCTCTCTCGCTGTCACCCCTTGATTCCTCTCTCACTGGCTGACATCTCTCTCATTGACACCCCTTGATTCCTCTCTCACTGGCTGACATCTCTCTCACCGACACCCCTTGATTCCTCTCTGTGTCCGACATCTCTCTCGCTGTCACCCCTTGATTCCTCCCTCCTGGCTGACATCTCTCTCGCTGACACCCCTTGATTCCTCTCTCACTGGCTGACATCTCTCTCACTGACACCCCTTGATTCCTCTCTCACTGGCTGACATCTCTCTCACCGACACCCCTTGATTCCTCCCTCCTGGCTGACATCTCTCCCGCTGTCAGCCCTTGATTCCTCCCTCCTGGCTGACATCTCTCTCACCGACACCCCTTATTGCTCTCTGTGTCCGGCATCTCTCTCGCTGTCACCCCTTGATTCCTCCCTCCTGGCTGACATCTCTCTCGCTGTCACCCCTTGATTCCTCTCTCACTGGCTGACATCTCTCTCACTGACACCCCTTGATTCCTCTCTGTGTCCGACATCTCTCTCGCTGTCACCCCTTGATTCCTCCCTCCTGGGTGACATCTCTCTCACTGACACCCCTTGATTCCTCTCTCACTGGCTGACATCTCTCTCACTGACACCCCATGATTCCTCTCTGTGTCCGACATCTCTCTCGCTGTCACCTCTTGATTGCTCTCTCACTGGCTGACATCTCTCTCACTGACAACCCTTGATTCCTCTCTGTGTCCGACATCTCTCTCACTGACACCCTTTGATTCCTCTCTCACTGGCTGACATCTCTCTCACTGACACCCCTTGATTCCTCTCTGTGTCCGACATCTCTCTCACTGACACCCCTTGATTCCTCTCTCACTGGCTGACATCTCTCTCACTGACACCCCTTGATTCCTCTCTGTGTCCGACATCTCTCTCACTGACACACCTTGATTCCTCTCTCACTGGCTGACATCTCTCTCACTGACACACCTTGATTCCTCTCTCACTGGCTGACATCTCTCTCACTGACAGCCCTTGATTTCTCTCTCCCTGGCTGACATCTCTCTCGCTGTCACCCCTTGATTCCTCTCTCCCTGGTCGACATCTCTCTCGCTGTCACCCCTTGATTCCTCTCTGTGTCCGACATCTCTCTCGCTGTCACCCCTTGATTGCTCTCTCACTGGCTGACATCTCTCCCGCTGTCACCCCTTTATTCCTCTCTGTGTCCGACATCTCTCCCGCTGTCACCCCTTGATTGCTCCTTCACTGGCTGACATCTCTCCCGCTGTCACCCCTTTATTCCTCTCTGTGTCCGAAATCTCTCTCGCTGTCACCCCTTGATTCCTCCCTCCTGGGTGACATCTCTCCCGCTGTCACCCCTTTATTCCTCTCTGTGTCCGACATCTCTCTCGCTGTCACCCCTTGATTCCTCCCTCCTGGCTGACATCTCTCTCGCTGTCACCCCTTGATTCCTCCCTCCTGGCTGACATCTCTCTCACTGACACCCCTTGATTCCTCTCTGTGTCCGACATCTCTCTCGCTGTCACCCCTTGATTGCTCTTTCACTGGCTGACATCTCTCTCACTGACATCCCTTTATTCCTCTCTGTGTCCGACATCTCTCCCGCTGTCACCCCTTGATTTCTCTCTTACTGGCTGACATCTCTCTCGCTGTCACCCCTTGATTCCTCCCTCCTGGCTGACATCTCTCTCGCTGTCACCCCTTGATTCCTCTCTCACTGGCTGACATCTCTCTCACTGACACCCCTTGATTCCTCTCTGTGTCCGACATCTCTCTCGCTGTCACCCCTTGATTGCTCTTTCACTGGCTGACATCTCTCTCACTGACACCCCTTTATTCCTCTCTGTGTCCGACATCTCTCCCGCTGTCACCCCTTCATTTCTCTCTTACTGGCTGACATCTCTCTCACTGACACCCCTTGATTCCTCTCTCACTGGCTGACATCTCTCTCACTGACACCCCTTGATTCCTCTCTGTGTCCGACATCTCTCTCGCTGTCACCCCTTGATTCCTCTCTCCCTGGCTGACATCTCTCCCGCTGTCACCCCTTTATTCCTCTCTGTGTCCGACATCTCTCTCGCTGTCACCCCTTGATTCCTCCCTCCTGGGTGACATCTCTCCCGCTGTCACCCCTTGATTCCTCTCTGTCCGACATCTCTCTCGCTGTCACCCCTTGATTCCTCCCTCCTGGCTGACATCTCTCCCGCTGTCACCCCTTTATTCCTCTCTGTGTCCGACATCTCTCTCGCTGTCACCCCTTGATTCCTCCCTCCTGGCTGACATCTCTCTCGCTGTCACCCCTTGATTCCTCTCTCACTGGCTGACATCTCTCTCGCTGTCACCCCTTGATTCCTCTCTGTGTCCGACATCTCTCTCGCTGTCACCCCTTGATTCCTCTCTGTGTCCGACATCTCTCTCGCTGTCACCCCTTGATTCCTCCCTCCTGGCTGACATCTCTCTCGCTGTCACCCCTTGATTCCTCCCTCCTGGCTGACATCTCTCTCGCTGTCACCCCTTGATTCCTCTCTCCCTGGCTGACATCTCTCTCACTGACACCCCTTGATTCCTCTCTGTGTCCGACATCTCTCTCGCTGTCACCCCTTGATTGCTCTTTCACTGGCTGACATCTCTCTCAATGACACCCCTTTATTCCTCTCTGTGTCCGACATCTCTCCCGCTGTCACCCCTTGATTTCTCTCTTACTGGCTGACATCTCTCTCACTGACACCCCTTGATTCCTCTCTCACTGGCTGACATCTCTCTCACTGACACCCCTTGATTCCTCTCTGTGTCCGACATCTCTCTCGCTGTCACCCCTTGATTCCTCTCTCCCTGGCTGACATCTCTCCCGCTGTCACCCCTTGATTCCTCTCTCACTGGCTGACATCTCTCTCATTAACACACCTTGATTCCTACCTGCTGGCTGACATCTCTCTCACTGACACACCTTGATTCCTCCCTCCTGGCTGACATCTCTCTCACTGACACCCCTTGATTCCTCTCTGTGTCCGACATCTCTCTCGCTGTCACCCCTTGATTCCTCTCTCCCTGGCTGACATCTCTCCCGCTGTCACCCCTTTATTCCTCTCTGTGTCCGACATCTCTCTCGCTGTCACCCCTTGATTCCTCCCTCCTGGGTGACATCTCTCCCGCTGTCACCCCTTGATTCCTCTCTGTGTCCGACATCTCTCTCGCTGTCACCCCTTGATTCCTCCCTCCTGGCTGACATCTCTCCCGCTGTCACCCCTTTATTCCTCTCTGTGTCCGACATCTCTCTTGCTGTCACCACTTGATTCCTCCCTCCTGGCTGACATCTCTCTCGCTGTCACCCCTTGATTCCTCTCTCACTGGCTGACATCTCTCTCACTGACACCCCTTGATTCCTCTCTGTGTCCGACATCTCTCTCGCTGTCACCCCTTGATTCCTCTCTGTGTCCGACATCTCTCTCATTGTCACCCCTTGATTCCTCTCTGTGTCCGACATCTCTCTCGCTGTCACCCCTTGATTCCTTCCTCCTGGCTGACATCTCTCTCGCTGTCACCCCTTGATTCCTCCCTCCTGGCTGACATCTCTCTCGCTGTCATCCCTTGATTCCTCCCTCCTGGCTGACATCTCTCTCGCTGTCACCCCTTGATTCCTCTCTGTGTCCGACATCTCTCTCGCTGTCACCCCTTGATTCCTCTCTCCCTGGCTGACATCTCTCCCGCTGTCACCCCTTGATTTCTCTCTCACTGGCTGACATCTCTCTCACTGACACCCCTTGATTCCTCTCTCACTGGCTGACATCTCTCCCGCTGTCACCCCTTGATTCCTCTCTGTGTCCGACATCTCTCTCACTGACACCCCTTGATTCCTCTCTGTGTCCGACATCTCTCTCGCGGTCACCCCTTGATTCCTCCCTCCTGGCTGACATCTCTCTCACTGACACCCCTTGATTCCTCTCTGTGTCCGACATCTCTCTCGCTGTCACCCCTTGATTCCTCTCTCACTGGCTGACATCTCTCTCACTGATACCCCTTGATTCCTCTCTCACTGGCTGACATCTCTCTCACTGACACCCCTTGATTCCTCTCTGTGTCCGACATCTCTCTCGCTGTCACCCCTTGATTCCTCTCTCACTGGCTGACATCTCTCTCACTGACACCCCTTGATTCCTCTCTGTGTCCGACATCTCTCTCGCTGTCACCCCTTGATTGCTCTTTCACTGGCTGACATCTCTCTCACTGACACCCCTTTATTCCTCTCAGTGTCCGACATCTCTCCCGCTGTCACCCCTTGATTTCTCTCTTACTGGCTGACATCTCTCTCGCTGTCACCCCTTGATTCCTCTCTCACTGGCTGACATCTCTCTCACTGACACCCCTTGATTCCTCTCTGTGTCCGACATCTCTCTCGCTGTCACCCCTTGATTCCTCTCTGTGTCCGACATCTCTCTCGCTGTCACCCCTTGATTCCTCTCTCACTGGCTGACATCTCTCTCACTGACACCCCTTGATTCCTCTCTGTGTCCGACATCTCTCTCGCTGTCACCCCTTGATTGCTCTCTCACTGGCTGACATCTCTCCCGCTGTCACCCCTTTATTCATCTATGTGTCCGACATCTCTCTCGCTGTCACCCCTTGATTGCTCTCTCACTGGCTGACATCTCTCCCGCTGTCACCCCTTTATTCCTCTCTGTGTCCGACATCTCTCTCGCTGTCACCCCTTGATTCCTCCCTCCTGGGTGACATCTCCCCCGCTGTCACCCCTTTATTCCTCTCTGTGTCCGACATCTCTCTCGCTGTCACCCTTTGATTCCTCCCTCCTGGCTGACATCTCTCTCGCTGTCACCCCTTGATTCCTCCCTCCTGGCTGACATCTCTCTCGCTGTCACCCCTTGATTCCTCTCTCCCTGGCTGACATCTCTCTCGCTGTCACCCCTTGATTCCTCCCTCCTGGGTGACATCTCTCCCGCTGTCACCCCTTTATTCCTCTCTCACTGGCTGACATCTCTCTCACTGACACACCTTGATTCCTCTCTCACTGGCTGACATCTCTCTCACTGACACACCTTGATTCCTCTCTCACTGGCTGACATCTCTCTCACTGACAGCCCTTGATTTCTCTCTCCCTGGCTGACATCTCTCTCGCTGTCACCCCTTGATTCCTCTCTCCCTGGTCGACATCTCTCTCGCTGTCACCCCTTGATTCCTCTCTGTGTCCGACATCTCTCTCGCTGTCACCCCTTGATTGCTCTCTCACTGGCTGACATCTCTCCCACTGTCACCCCTTTAATCCTCTCTGTGTCCGACATCTCTCCCGCTGTCACCCCTTGATTGCTCTTTCACTGGCTGACATCTCTCCCGCTGTCACCCCTTTATTCCTCTCTGTGTCCGACATCTCTCTCGCTGTCACCCCTTGATTCCTCCCTCCTGGGTGACATCTCTCCCGCTGTCACCCCTTGATTGCTCTCTCACTGGCTGACATCTCTCTCGCTGTCACCCCTTGATTGCTCTCTCACTGGCTGACATCTCTCCCGCTGTCACCCCTTGATTGCTCTCTCACTGGCTGACATCTCTCCCGCTGTCACCCCTTGATTGCTCTCTCACTGGCTGACATCTCTCCCGCTGTCACCCCTTGATTGCTCTCTCACTGGCTGACATCTCTCTCGCTGTCACCCCTTGATTGCTCTCTCACTGGCTGACATCTCTCCCGCTGTCACCCCTTTATTCCTCTCTGTGTCCGACATCTCTCCCGCTGTCACCCCTTGATTGCTCTTTCACTGGCTGACATCTCTCCCGCTGTCACCCCTTTATTCCTCTCTGTGTCCGACATCTCTCTCGCTGACACCCCTTGATTCCTCTCTCACTGGCTGACATCTCTCTCACTGACACCCCTTTATTCCTCTCTGTGTCCGACATCTCTCTCGCTGTCACCCCTTGATTCCTCCCTCCTGGCTGACATCTCTCCCGCTGTCACCCCTTTATTCCTCTCTGTGTCCGACATCTCTCTCGCTGTCACCCCTTGATTCCTCCCTCCTGGCTGACATCTCTCTCGCTGTCACCCCTTGATTCCTCTCTCACTGGCTGACATCTCTCTCGCTGTCACCCCTTGATTCCTCTCTGTGTCCGACATCTCTCTCGCTGTCACCCCTTGATTCCTCTCTGTGTCCGACATCTCTCTCGCTGTCACCCCTTGATTCCTCCCTCCTGGCTGACATCTCTCTCGCTGTCACCCCTTGATTCCTCCCTCCTGGCTGACATCTCTCTCGCTGTCACCCCTTGATTCCTCTCTCCCTGGCTGACATCTCTCTCACTGACACCCCTTGATTCCTCTCTGTGTCCGACATCTCTCTCGCTGTCACCCCTTGATTGCTCTTTCACTGGCTGACATCTCTCTCAATGACACCCCTTTATTCCTCTCTGTGTCCGACATCTCTCCCGCTGTCACCCCTTGATTTCTCTCTTACTGGCTGACATCTCTCTCACTGACACCCCTTGATTCCTCTCTCACTGGCTGACATCTCTCTCACTGACACCCCTTGATTCCTCTCTGTGTCCGACATCTCTCTCGCTGTCACCCCTTGATTCCTCTCTCCCTGGCTGACATCTCTCCCGCTGTCACCCCTTGATTCCTCTCTCACTGGCTGACATCTCTCTCATTAACACACCTTGATTCCTACCTGCTGGCTGACATCTCTCTCACTGACACACCTTGATTCCTCCCTCCTGGCTGACATCTCTCTCACTGACACCCCTTGATTCCTCTCTGTGTCCGACATCTCTCTCGCTGTCACCCCTTGATTCCTCTCTCCCTGGCTGACATCTCTCCCGCTGTCACCCCTTTATTCCTCTCTGTGTCCGACATCTCTCTCGCTGTCACCCCTTGATTCCTCCCTCCTGGCTGACATCTCTCCCGCTGTCACCCCTTTATTCCTCTCTGTGTCCGACATCTCTCCCGCTGTCACCCCTTGATTCCTCTCTGTGTCCGACATCTCTCTCGCTGTCACCCCTTGATTCCTCCCTCCTGGCTGACATCTCTCCCGCTGTCACCCCTTTATTCCTCTCTGTGTCCGACATCTCTCTCGCTGTCACCACTTGATTCCTCCCTCCTGGCTGACATCTCTCTCGCTGTCACCCCTTGATTCCTCTCTCACTGGCTGACATCTCTCTCACTGACACCCCTTGATTCCTCTCTGTGTCCGACATCTCTCTCGCTGTCACCCCTTGATTCCTCTCTGTGTCCGACATCTCTCTCATTGTCACCCCTTGATTCCTCTCTGTGTCCGACATCTCTCTCGCTGTCACCCCTTGATTCCTTCCTCCTGGCTGACATCTCTCTCGCTGTCACCCCTTGATTCCTCCCTCCTGGCTGACATCTCTCTCGCTGTCATCCCTTGATTCCTCCCTCCTGGCTGACATCTCTCTCGCTGTCACCCCTTGATTCCTCTCTGTGTCCGACATCTCTCTCGCTGTCACCCCTTGATTCCTCTCTCCCTGGCTGACATCTCTCCCGCTGTCACCCCTTGATTTCTCTCTCACTGGCTGACATCTCTCTCACTGACACCCCTTGATTCCTCTCTCACTGGCTGACATCTCTCCCGCTGTCACCCCTTGATTCCTCTCTGTGTCCGACATCTCTCTCACTGACACCCCTTGATTCCTCTCTGTGTCCGACATCTCTCTCGCGGTCACCCCTTGATTCCTCCCTCCTGGCTGACATCTCTCTCACTGACACCCCTTGATTCCTCTCTGTGTCCGACATCTCTCTCGCTGTCACCCCTTGATTCCTCTCTCACTGGCTGACATCTCTCTCACTGATACCCCTTGATTCCTCTCTCACTGGCTGACATCTCTCTCACTGACACCCCTTGATTCCTCTCTGTGTCCGACATCTCTCTCGCTGTCACCCCTTGATTCCTCTCTCACTGGCTGACATCTCTCTCACTGACACCCCTTGATTCCTCTCTGTGTCCGACATCTCTCTCGCTGTCACCCCTTGATTGCTCTTTCACTGGCTGACATCTCTCTCACTGACACCCCTTTATTCCTCTCAGTGTCCGACATCTCTCCCGCTGTCACCCCTTGATTTCTCTCTTACTGGCTGACATCTCTCTCGCTGTCACCCCTTGATTCCTCTCTCACTGGCTGACATCTCTCTCACTGACACCCCTTGATTCCTCTCTGTGTCCGACATCTCTCTCGCTGTCACCCCTTGATTCCTCTCTGTGTCCGACATCTCTCTCGCTGTCACCCCTTGATTCCTCTCTCACTGGCTGACATCTCTCTCACTGACACCCCTTGATTCCTCTCTGTTGGAAATGGGATCCCCGGCTGGCCAGGGCTTTCGCCAAAGTCAGTCAGAGACCACCACACCCAAGTCAGGGCAAGGGAGTTACACGCCAAGATAACCCCTACTCACCCTCTAGGTAACGTGGCGCGAGCAGCAAGGCTAAACTTGGAGGCGATGTAGGTTAAGTATTTGCGCACGCACCCCAGCAACAACAACCAAAGGCCCACCACAAAGGAAACTCCACACAAGGTTATAGAAAAAATAGCCTTTGTATTACACCAAAACACATTAGATAAAACACACACTTTACAATGTGCCAGAGGCACGGGCAGAATTTACAAGGGATATGTACAAGACAGGGCCACCTGGACCACTGTCAGGAATCAGAAGTAGCACTTTCAGAAATAGTACTTAGTACATAGAATATAGCACAAAATAGCACACAACCAGTAATTACTGGTAACCAGGACCTCACTAGCACCACCTGTACTAGGGAGAAAACAACCACCTATGTATTACAATACCTGTAGGGGTGTAAGAGGAAAACACATGATGCAATGCATAACATTCATTCAGAGGTGTAAAGGCACATGACGCATAAACAATACATTCAGAGGTGCAAGGAACAGCAACACAATAGCGCAAAATCCACATTCGCCACCACCTGTGGCAGTCCCTGTGTCCCAATGTCAGGGCCTAAACGTGGCAGCTGCCCACAAAGTGCTGGGCAGCTGGGAAGTGATGCTGGGGGGGACAACGTTGGAGCCTCTCAGGCTCTGCACAAAGCACTTGTTTCCCCTTGAGCCTCGCTGGGCTCTTCACGCTACCACATGCCTCCACTGAGCCTCTCTGGGCTCTGAAACACAATGTGGGCACTCAGGGGCCTCTCAGGGCTCACACCCAAAAAGATGGAGCCTCGTTGCGCCTCGTGGGCTCGAAGAACAAATGCCTCCCTGAGCCCCACTGGGCTCTGCACACAAGGCCTGGAGCCCCTTTCCGGGCTCCGGACACAAAATGGGGGCGTAGTTGGAGTCCCCCTCCTGGGGACTCAGTGAACCAAGTAATGCCCACACGAGCCTCTCGGGCTCTCAAAACAACTGCTGCCCTGAGCCTTGCTGGCTCCAACAACAGGTAAGGCCCCCACGAGCCTTTTACTAGGGGGGAGGGGCGGGCACCGAAAATGCGCCCCGACGCCCCCTCCCCTCCCGGGCACTCACCGGTCTCTAGAGGCTGCAGCACTTTCTGCCTCTGACTCCTGGCGGGCGGGGAACTCCTCCTTCGCGCTCCGCCCGGGGCACACGTCCAGGCTCTGTCTCTCCCTCGGGGCTCGCCCTGCAGGAAGCAGCTTCCGCCTGCCTCTCTGTCCTGCCCCCGGCCTGCCTGACTTCCAGGTCGCGGGTGCGGGGCGGGACTTCCGGTCGGCCTACTTCCTCATTGGCCGGCCGGCAGGAACACTTCCGGGTCGTCGCGGGCAGCGCGGCGGCCCGTCTCCAGCACTTCTAGGCGGGGGACGAATTTACCGAGGGGTCGGCACCCTCGAGGGAAGAGCGAAAACGGGCAACAAGGTCCCTGGCAGGGTGGGCACCTGCCAGGCGACAAAGTAACTACAAATCAGCGAGGTGGCACTCGCTAGGGTAGGCAAAGCGCTCCCAAGCGCTATAGGCAGAATAAAGCGCTGTTAGGCGCTAGAAGGAAAACAAAGCGCTCCCAGGCGCTAGGAACCTCAGAAAGCGCTCACCAGCGCTAGCTATAGATAAGGGTCCACAAAACGTCCTTCAGCAAGGCAGGGGGGGCAAGGCTGGGCCCAGAGCCAGCACACTGGGTCTCCAGGCAGGGAGACACCCCAAGTGGCGGTCCTCTGGCCCAGCAGCAGCAGCAACAGCCCCCTCAGGATCCTGGAAAAGAACAACATCTGTGGGGACACAGCCCCATTTTTATACAGTGCATTCCTTTGTTCAAGGGTGTAGAGTGGGGGCGGAACCAGTCGCAGCTGGTTCTTGAGTACCCTGTTTACCTCAACCACCCTCTCTATTCACTGGCAGGGCTTGGGTCATTAGACACACCACAGGGGGGCGGAGCCAGCATTGTGTGGGGAAAACCCAGCCCATCCAGGACACAGGTACACTCCTCCCACACATCACTCATGCTAATCTCCCACTCACCACCGGGCAGACCCATCCAGACTTCCTGGAGCCTGGCATGCCAGCCAGCTCCAGCCAATCACACGCCAGCACCCTCACAGCACACGTACAGCCATGTCTAGAAATGGCGCTTCGCTACTAGACACATACAAGCCGCACATACCGTTGCGCAGCATTCATTCTCACGAGTTCACACATACCAGACTCAAGCCTGTACACCCCACGCATCAGGAACTACCAGGGACACATACATTCCCCATGCATTCCTATGGGCGGGCAGGCCTAGCTCAGCACATGCACTCAGAGTGCGCACGCACTTTCCACTGGGACACAGTGAAAGTGCGCAGAATCCCAAAATCACCATCTCCAGGTCACCATTTCAAGCAAAAAGTCTAGGGGTGAACCTGCCCTAAGGGCCAAAGTCCAACATAACCCCCTTCCAGCCAAAACGCAGGGGAGACCAATCACCACCGTGATGGACTTCCCTGCTTGGGGCGATAGAACACGGACGCGGGCCCACAACTGCAGGGACACCCTCCTGTTCTACGCCACGGTGAACCCATGGGATTCCTTCTAAACACACTGTCTGGACCAACTGGGCTACCCCACTGGTACTCCCAAGTTGTCCGCGGCCAGGACCAGGCCCTGGGCCACCCAGGTGCCACTGGTCCATGCCAATTCGCAGAGCGGGGGGTAGTAACCCCTGGCAAATAGGAGCCATTCTCCACTCTTCCTGTCTGCAAGGCAGGACTAGACTGCCACTGGTTCTCCAGCCTAAGGCCTACAACCTCAGGCGGACCAGGAGTCTCAGGGAAGGCTCTCCTCCCCCTACCTCTTCTCCTAGGGTTCCTCCTCCCTCTGCGAGTGGTACCCCTAGAACGCCATTCCAACCCAGGACTTATCCACTCAGGTTGCACCGGGGTCAGAGGTGGGCTCTCCCACCCTCTGCACCCCCTTCCAGAGGTCTGCCCTCTCCCACCTGGAGAAGTTCCTCTGGAAGAAGAACCGGTCAGGACACTGGTTACAGTCGTCCTACCCTTCAGGTCAGGCTGACCCTGAACCTGGCCTTCCAACCTCTGGTCTAAAACCTTCGGTGGAACAATTGCCTGGCACTCCAGGACTTCTGGGGACTTACACTCCATCCCCCTGAGGCTAACAAATGTCACATCTGTTGTGTGACTGTCTGTCTGGCGCAGATCTCCCGCCCTCTGTCCACCTGACAGTGCGTGACGATCCCCCAGACCAGAAGTGTTGTTACCATGGTCACTACACGGGAACCTAGCCCAACTGGGTAGTCCCTGACCCACTGGTCCTTCCACTGGGGAACTCCCCCAATCACTCCTCACTCTGGACTCCTGTACCCTCCCTACCGGAGCGGTACTGCCAGACTCTAGAACCACAGGAGCTCTGGTTACAGACACTCCAGGTCCTCTACTCACTAGGAGATCCTCCTCAAGTGGACTAACAGGACAGCCTAGGTCCCCAACCTGGTGTTCCCTCAAGAAACCACCCAGGTTCTGAGACAGGGCTTCGGGCCTCTGGGGGCTCTCAGCCACCCACTGACTCCTGCTCCACTGAGCCAGGCAGTCAGCCCCTACACCCTTCTCACTAACCAGGGACCTAGCTGGGCTACACTGAGCCTCTTCCACCACGCTGGGCTGGAAGATCCCCGACCCACTACTTTTGGAGTCACTCACCAATGACCCTAGAGAACCTCTGGCCCTTTCCCAGCGGTCGGCTTCCCTTGCCAGTAACTCTGTATCAGTAAATCCAACTTGCAACAGGTGTTGGCGCAACTCTGGCGAACAACCACTGAGCACCTGCTCTTTGACTATAAGATCAAACAAGACTTCAAAATCAGAGTCAGTGTGAACCTCTACCCAAGCCCACAGTGTATCACAACATTCATCCTGAAAGTCTACCCAAGACTGGTGAGACAGTTTCCTACTGTCCCTGAACTTCACCCTTAACTCCTCCTCTGGGGAAAAAGGTACCAGACTGGGGGAATTGGGACTGGGATTTCCTACACTGAAATCTAAATAGCTGCCACCACTGGACTCAACCCTCCCTGGGGAATCCAGACATTCAACACTGCGCGCAGGGGATAGTCTACCCTCCAGAGCTACTTTGCCTCTGGTGGCGGCCCTCTCAGCCTCCTCTATCCTTTCCTGCGCTAAGACCCTCTCGGTCTCCAGCTGTTGCTTTCTAATGCCCAGCTGTGCCATAGCCTGGGCATGCTCCAACCTGAGCCTCTCTAAAGCCAGCTGGTGCTCCCTTTCTCTCCTCCTATCTTCCAGCTCCTCTGGGGACAGGGAAAGGGATGAGGCGCTGCCTCCAAAACTGGACCCAGCAAGGGACTCCCTATCTATGGGGTCCTCACTATCTGCTGGCGTCCCTGTGCTATCATTTTCTTCCTCCTCTTCTGAATCTTCAGGGCTCCCCACAGACCCACCACCCTCCTGGTGTGAAGCCCGGGCCCTTTCCTCACTGCGCTCAAGGTCCCACTGACACTTTTGCCATAGGATCAGGCTGCTCCTAAGTTCGGACTGAGTGTCTAACTCATCCACCCCTATGTCTCTCTCTTCACAGAACCTTACCAACTCTCCCATACTGTATCTAAACAGATCACAGACATCAAAAGCAGGCTCCATTCTGGCAGACGTTCTAGAGAAGAGATCACACAGGGAACCTAGGGGTCTGAGCTAACACAGGAGTACACAATTCACAAGGTATCAGCGAGCTCTCTATCCCAGAGAACTCCACTCACTTGCCTAGTGCCAAACACCATTCATCCACACACAACCCCCCCCTCGGACTAGTAAGGCAGTTTCTACCACCCCTGACTTCTCAACCTGACCACAAGTGACACAGGTACCAGACTCTGGGCGCGGGGCAGGGGAACAAATGCACTGGACACAATTGCACAATGCTACCTTCAGGAGAAGAAAATATGAAACTTCCAAAAAAAAAACAATCCCCTTAAAATGTGGTCATCTAAAATGCAGAGTTTTGTGGTGCAGCCAGCCGCTACTAAGGTACAAGGCAAACACAAATCCTTATCCCACCGCTTGCCGCCAATGTTGGAAATGGGATCCCCGGCTGGCCAGGGCTTTCGCCAAAGTCAGTCAGAGACCACCACACCCAAGTCAGGGCAAGGGAGTTACACGCCAAGATAACCCCTACTCACCCTCTTGGTAACGTGGCGCGAGCAGCAAGGCTAAACTTGGAGGCGATGTAGGTTAAGTATTTGCGCACGCACCCCAGCAACAACAACCAAAGGCCCACCACAAAGGAAACTCCACACAAGGTTATAGAAAAAATAGCCTTTGTATTACACCAAAACACATTAGATAAAACACACACTTTACAATGTGCCAGAGGCACGGGCAGAATTTACAAGGGATATGTACAAGACAGGGCCACCTGGACCACTGTCAGGAATCAGAAGTAGCACTTTCAGAAATAGTACTTAGTACATAGAATATAGCACAAAATAGCACACAACCAGTAATTACTGGTAACCAGGACCTCACTAGCACCACCTGTACTAGGGAGAAAACAACCACCTATGTATTACAATACCTGTAGGGGTGTAAGAGGAAAACACATGATGCAATGCATAACATTCATTCAGAGGTGTAAAGGCACATGACGCATAAACAATACATTCAGAGGTGCAAGGAACAGCAACACAATAGCGCAAAATCCACATTCGCCACCACCTGTGGCAGTCCCTGTGTCCCAATGTCAGGGCCTAAACGTGGCAGCTGCCCACAAAGTGCTGGGCAGCTGGGAAGTGATGCTGGGGGGGACAACGTTGGAGCCTCTCAGGCTCTGCACAAAGCACTTGTTTCCCCTTGAGCCTCGCTGGGCTCTTCACGCTACCACATGCCTCCACTGAGCCTCTCTGGGCTCTGAAACACAATGTGGGCACTCAGGGGCCTCTCAGGGCTCACACCCAAAAAGATGGAGCCTCGTTGCGCCTCGTGGGCTCGAAGAACAAATGCCTCCCTGAGCCCCACTGGGCTCTGCACACAAGGCCTGGAGCCCCTTTCCGGGCTCCGGACACAAAATGGGGGCGTAGTTGGAGTCCCCCTCCTGGGGACTCAGTGAACCAAGTAATGCCCACACGAGCCTCTCGGGCTCTCAAAACAACTGCTGCCCTGAGCCTTGCTGGCTCCAACAACAGGTAAGGCCCCCACGAGCCTTTTACTAGGGGGGAGGGGCGGGCACCGAAAATGCGCCCCGACGCCCCCTCCCCTCCCGGGCACTCACCGGTCTCTAGAGGCTGCAGCACTTTCTGCCTCTGACTCCTGGCGGGCGGGGAACTCCTCCTTCGCGCTCCGCCCGGGGCACACGTCCAGGCTCTGTCTCTCCCTCGGGGCTCGCCCTGCAGGCAGCAGCTTCCGCCTGCCTCTCTGTCCTGCCCCCGGCCTGCCTGACTTCCAGGTCGCGGGTGCGGGGCGGGACTTCCGGTCGGCCTACTTCCTCATTGGCCGGCCGGCAGGAACACTTCCGGGTCGTCGCGGGCAGCGCGGCGGCCCGTCTCCAGCACTTCTAGGCGGGGGACGAATTTACCGAGGGGTCGGCACCCTCGAGGGAAGAGCGAAAACGGGCAACAAGGTCCCTGGCAGGGTGGGCACCTGCCAGGCGACAAAGTAACTACAAATCAGCGAGGTGGCACTCGCTAGGGTAGGCAAAGCGCTCCCAAGCGCTATAGGCAGAATAAAGCGCTGTTAGGCGCTAGAAGGAAAACAAAGCGCTCCCAGGCGCTAGGAACCTCAGAAAGCGCTCACCAGCGCTAGCTATAGATAAGGGTCCACAAAACGTCCTTCAGCAAGGCAGGGGGGGCAAGGCTGGGCCCAGAGCCAGCACACTGGGTCTCCAGGCAGGGAGACACCCCAAGTGGCGGTCCTCTGGCCCAGCAGCAGCAGCAACAGCCCCCTCAGGATCCTGGAAAAGAACAACATCTGTGGGGACACAGCCCCATTTTTATACAGTGCATTCCTTTGTTCAAGGGTGTAGAGTGGGGGCGGAACCAGTCGCAGCTGGTTCTTGAGTACCCTGTTTACCTCAACCACCCTCTCTATTCACTGGCAGGGCTTGGGTCATTAGACACACCACAGGGGGGCGGAGCCAGCATTGTGTGGGGAAAACCCAGCCCATCCAGGACACAGGTACACTCCTCCCACACATCACTCATGCTAATCTCCCACTCACCACCGGGCAGACCCATCCAGACTTCCTGGAGCCTGGCATGCCAGCCAGCTCCAGCCAATCACACGCCAGCACCCTCACAGCACACGTACAGCCATGTCTAGAAATGGCGCTTCGCTACTAGACACATACAAGCCGCACATACCGTTGCGCAGCATTCATTCTCACGAGTTCACACATACCAGACTCAAGCCTGTACACCCCACGCATCAGGAACTACCAGGGACACATACATTCCCCATGCATTCCTATGGGCGGGCAGGCCTAGCTCAGCACATGCACTCAGAGTGCGCACGCACTTTCCACTGGGACACAGTGAAAGTGCGCAGAATCCCAAAATCACCATCTCCAGGTCACCATTTCAAGCAAAAAGTCTAGGGGTGAACCTGCCCTAAGGGCCAAAGTCCAACACTCTCTGTGTCCGACATCTCTCTCGCTGTCACCCCTTGATTGCTCTCTCACTGGCTGACATCTCTCCCGCTGTCACCCCTTTATTCATCTATGTGTCCGACATCTCTCTCGCTGTCACCCCTTGATTGCTCTCTCACTGGCTGACATCTCTCCCGCTGTCACCCCTTTATTCCTCTCTGTGTCCGACATCTCTCTCGCTGTCACCCCTTGATTCCTCCCTCCTGGGTGACATCTCCCCCGCTGTCACCCCTTTATTCCTCTCTGTGTCCGACATCTCTCTCGCTGTCACCCTTTGATTCCTCCCTCCTGGCTGACATCTCTCTCGCTGTCACCCCTTGATTCCTCCCTCCTGGCTGACATCTCTCTCGCTGTCACCCCTTGATTCCTCTCTCCCTGGCTGACATCTCTCTCGCTGTCACCCCTTGATTCCTCCCTCCTGGGTGACATCTCTCCCGCTGTCACCCCTTTATTCCTCTCTCACTGGCTGACATCTCTCTCACTGACACACCTTGATTCCTCTCTCACTGGCTGACATCTCTCTCACTGACACACCTTGATTCCTCTCTCACTGGCTGACATCTCTCTCACTGACAGCCCTTGATTTCTCTCTCCCTGGCTGACATCTCTCTCGCTGTCACCCCTTGATTCCTCTCTCCCTGGTCGACATCTCTCTCGCTGTCACCCCTTGATTCCTCTCTGTGTCCGACATCTCTCTCGCTGTCACCCCTTGATTGCTCTCTCACTGGCTGACATCTCTCCCACTGTCACCCCTTTAATCCTCTCTGTGTCCGACATCTTTCCCGCTGTCACCCCTTGATTGCTCTTTCACTGGCTGACATCTCTCCCGCTGTCACCCCTTTATTCCTCTCTGTGTCCGACATCTCTCTCGCTGTCACCCCTTGATTCCTCCCTCCTGGGTGACAACTCTCCCGCTGTCACCCCTTGATTGCTCTCTCACTGGCTGACATCTCTCTCGCTGTCACCCCTTGATTGCTCTCTCACTGGCTGACATCTCTCCCGCTGTCACCCCTTGATTGCTCTCTCACTGGCTGACATCTCTCCCGCTGTCACCCCTTGATTGCTCTCTCACTGGCTGACATCTCTCCCGCTGTCACCCCTTGATTGCTCTCTCACTGGCTGACATCTCTCTCGCTGTCACCCCTTGATTGCTCTCTCACTGGCTGACATCTCTCCCGCTGTCACCCCTTTATTCCTCTCTGTGTCCGACATCTCTCCCGCTGTCACCCCTTGATTGCTCTTTCACTGGCTGACATCTCTCCCGCTGTCACCCCTTTATTCCTCTCTGTGTCCGACATCTCTCTCGCTGACACCCCTTGATTCCTCTCTCACTGGCTGACATCTCTCTCACTGACACCCCTTTATTCCTCTCTGTGTCCGACATCTCTCTCGCTGTCACCCCTTGATTTCTCCCTCCTGGCTGACATCTCTCTCGCTGTCACCCCTTGATTCCTCCCTCCTGGCTGACATCTCTCTCGCTGTCACCCCTTGATTCCTCCCTCCTGGCTGACATCTCTCTCGCTGTCACCCCTTGATTCCTCTCTCACTGGCTGACATCTCTCTCACTGACACCCCTTGATTCCTCTCTGTGTCCGACATCTCTCTCGCTGTCACCCCTTGATTGCTCTTTCACTGGCTGACATCTCTCTCACTGACACCCCTTTATTCCTCTCTGTGTCCGACATCTCTCCCGCTGTCACCCCTTGATTTCTCTCTTACTGGCTGACATCTCTCTCACTGACACCCCTTGATTCCTCTCTCACTGGCTGACATCTCTCTCACTGACACCCCTTGATTCCTCTCTGTGTCCGACATCTCTCTCGCTGTCACCCCTTGATTCCTCTCTCCCTGGCTGACATCTCTCCCGCTGTCACCCCTTGATTCCTCTCTGTCCGACATCTCTCTCGCTGTCACCCCTTGATTCCTCCCTCCTGGCTGACATCTCTCCCGCTGTCACCCCTTTATTCCTCTCTGTGTCCGACATCTCTCTCGCTGTCACCCCTTGATTCCTCCCTCCTGGCTGACATCTCTCTCGCTGTCACCCCTTGATTCCTCTCTCACTGGCTGACATCTCTCTCGCTGTCACCCCTTGATTCCTCTCTCCCTGGCTGACATCTCTCTCACTGACACCCCTTGATTCCTCCCTCCTGGCTGACATCTCTCTCGCTGTCACCCCTTGATTCCTCTCTCCCTGGCTGACATCTCTCTCACTGACACCCCTTGATTCCTCTCTGTGTCCGACATCTCTCTCGCTGTCACCCCTTGATTGCTCTTTCACTGGCTGACATCTCTCTCACTGACACCCCTTGATTCCTCTCTGTGTCCGACATGTCTCTCGCTGTCACCCCTTGATTCCTCTCTGTGTCCGACATCTCTCTCGCTGTCACCCCTTGATTCCTCCCTCCTGGCTGACATCTCTCTCGCTGTCACCCCTTGATTCCTCCCTCCTGGCTGACATCTCTCTCGCTGTCACCCCTTGATTCCTCTCTCCCTGGCTGACATCTCTCTCACTGACACCCCTTGATTCCTCTCTGTGTCCGACATCTCTCTCGCTGTCACCCCTTGATTGCTCTTTCACTGGCTGACATCTCTCTCACTGACACCCCTTTATTCCTCTCTGTGTCCGACATCTCTCCCGCTGTCACCCCTTGATTTCTCTCTTACTGGCTGACATCTCTCTCACTGACACCCCTTGATTCCTCTCTCACTGGCTGACATCTCTCTCACTGACACCCCTTGATTCCTCTCTGTGTCCGACATCTCTCTCGCTGTCACCCCTTGATTCCTCTCTCACTGGCTGACATCTCTCTCATTAACACACCTTGATTCCTACCTGCTGGCTGACATCTCTCTCACTGACACACCTTGATTCCTCCCTCCTGGCTGACATCTCTCTCACTGACACCCCTTGATTCCTCTCTGTGTCCGACATCTCTCTCGCTGTCACCCCTTGATTCCTCTCTCCCTGGCTGACATCTCTCCCGCTGTCACCCCTTTATTCCTCTCTGTGTCCGACATCTCTCTCGCTGTCACCCCTTGATTCCTCCCTCCTGGGTGACATCTCTCCCGCTGTCACCCCTTGATTCCTCTCTGTGTCCGACATCTCTCTCGCTGTCACCCCTTGATTCCTCCCTCCTGGCTGACATCTCTCCCGCTGTCACCCCTTTATTCCTCTCTGTGTCCGACATCTCTCTCGCTGTCACCCCTTGATTCCTCCCTCCTGGCTGACATCTCTCTCGCTGTCACCCCTTGATTCCTCTCTCACTGGCTGACATCTCTCTCACTGACACCCCTTGATTCCTCTCTGTGTCCGACATCTCTCTCGCTGTCACCCCTTGATTCCTCTCTGTGTCCGACATCTCTCTCATTGTCACCCCTTGATTCCTCTCTGTGTCCGACATCTCTCTCGCTGTCACCCCTTGATTCCTCCCTCCTGGCTGACATCTCTCTCGCTGTCACCCCTTGATTCCTCCCTCCTGGCTGACATCTCTCTCGCTGTCACCCCTTGAATCCTCCCTCCTGGCTGACATCTCTCTCGCTGTCACCCCTTGATTCCTCTCTGTGTCCGACATCTCTCTCGCTGTCACCCCTTGATTCCTCTCTCCCTGGCTGACATCTCTCCCGCTGTCACCCCTTGATTCCTCTCTGTGTCTGACATCTCTCTCGCTGTTACCCCTTGATTCCTCTCTCCCTGGCTGACATCTCTCTCACTGACACCCCTTGATTCCTCTCTGTGTCCGACATCTCTCTCGCTGTCACCCCTTGATTCCTCCCTCCTGGCTGACATCTCTCTCACTGACACCCCTTGACTCCTCTCTGTGTCCGATATCTCTCTCGCTGTCACCCCTTGATTCCTCTCTCACTGGCTGACATCTCTCTCACTGACACCCCTTGATTCCTCTCTCACTGGCTGACATCTCTCTCACTGACACCCCTTTATTCCTCTCTGTGTCCGACATCTCTCCCGCTGTCACCCCTTGATTTCTCTCTTACTGGCTGACATCTCTCTCGCTGTCACCCCTTGATTCCTCTCTCACTGGCTGACATCTCTCTCACTGACACCCCTTGATTCCTCTCTGTGTCCGACATTTCTCTCGCTGTCACCCCTTGATACCTCTCTGTGTCTGACATCTCTCTCGCTGTCACCCCTTGATTCCTCCCTCCTGGGTGACATCTCTCTCGCTGTCACCCCTTGATTCCTCTCTCACTGGCTGACATCTCTCTCACTGACACCCCTTGATTCCTCTCTGTGTCCGACATCTCTCTCGCTGTCACCCCTTGATTGCTCTCTCACTGGCTGACATCTCTCCCGCTGTCACCCCTTTATTCCTCTCTGTGTCCGACATCTCTCTCGCTGTCACCCCTTGATTGCTCTCTCACTGGCTGACATCTCTCCCGCTGTCACCCCTTTATTCCTCTCTGTGTCCGACATCTCTCTCGCTGTCACCCCTTGATTCCTCCCTCCTGGGTGACATCTCTCCCGCTGTCACCCCTTTATTCCTCTCTGTGTCCAACATCTCTCTCGCTGTCACCCCTTGATTCCTCCCTCCTGGCTGACATCTCTCTCGCTGTCACCCCTTGATTCCTCCCTCCTGGCTGACATCTCTCTCGCTGTCACCCCTTGATTCCTCCCTCCTGGCTGACATCTCTCTCGCTGTCACCCCTTGATTCCTCCCTCCTGGCTGACATCTCTCTCGCTGTCACCCCTTGATTCCTCTCTCCCTGGCTGACATCTCTCTCGCTGTCACCCCTTGATTCCTCCCTCCTGGGTGACATCTCTCCCGCTGTCACCCCTTTATTCCTCTCTGTGTCCGACATCTCTCTCGCTGTCACCCCTTGATTCCTCCCTCCTGGCTGACATCTCTCTCGCTGTCACCCCTTCATTCCTCTCTCACTGGCTGACATCTCTCTCGCTGTCACCCCTTGATTCCTCCCTCCTGGCTGACATCTCTCTCGCTGTCACCCCTTGATTCCTCTCTCACTGGCTGACATCTCTCTCGCTGTCACCCCTTGATTCCTCTCTCACTGGCTGACATCTCTCTCATTGACACCCCTTGATTCCTCTCTGTGTCCGGTATCTCTCTCATTGTCACCCCTTGATTCCTCTCTGTGTCCGACATCTCTCTCGCTGTCACCCCTTGATTCCTCCCTCCTGGCTGACATCTCTCTCGCTGTCACCCCTTGATTTCTCCCTCCTGGGTGACATCTCTCTCGCTGTCACCCCTTGATTCCTCTCTCACTGGCTGACATCTCTCTCACTGACACCCCTTGATTCCTCTCTGTGTCCGACATCTCTCTCGCTGTCACCCCTTGATTGCTCTTTCACTGGCTGACATCTCTCTCACTGACACCCCTTGATTCCTCTCTGTGTCCGACATCTCTCTCGCTGTCACCCCTTGATTGCTCTCTCACTGGCTGACATCTCTCCCGCTGTCACCCCTTTATTCCTCTCTGTGTCCGACATCTCTCTCGCTGTCACCCCTTGATTGCTCTCTCACTGGCTGACATCTCTCCCGCTGTCACCCCTTTATTCCTCTCTGTGTCCGACATCTCTCTCCCTGACACCCCTTGATTCCTCCCTCCTGGGTGACATCTCTCTCGCTGTCACCCCTTGATTCCTCTCTCACTGGCTGACATCTCTCTCGCTGTCACCCCTTGATTCCTCTCTCACTGGCTGACATCTCTCTCACTGACACCCCTTGATTCCTCTCTGTGTCCGACATCTCTCTCGCTGTCACCCCTTGATTGCTCTCTCACTGGCTGACATCTCTCCCGCTGTCACCCCTTTATTCCTCTCTGTGTCCGACATCTCTCTCGCTGTCACCCCTTGATTCCTCCCTCCTGGCTGACATCTCTCTCGCTGTCACCCCTTGATTCCTCTCTCACTGGCTGACATCTCTCTCGCTGTCACCCCTTGATTCCTCTCTCACTGGCTGACATCTCTCTCACTGACACCCCTTGATTCCTCTCTGTGTCCGACATCTCTCTCGCTGTCACCCCTTGATTGCTCTTTCACTGGCTGACATCTCTCTCACTGACACCCCTTGATTCCTCTCTGTGTCCGACATCTCTCTCGCTGTCACCCCTTGATTGCTCTCTCACTGGCTGACATCTCTCCCGCTGTCACCCCTTTATTCCTCTCTGTGTCCGACATCTCTCTCGCTGTCACCCCTTGATTCCTCCCTCCTGGGTGACATCTCTCCCGCTGTCACCCCTTGATTCCTCTCTCCCTGGCTGACATCTCTCTCACTGACACCCCTTGATTCCACTCTCCCTAGCTGACATCTCTCTCACCGTCACCCCTTGATTCCTCCCTCCTGGCTGACATCTCTCTCACTGACACCCCTTGATTCCTTTCTCACTGGCTGACATCTCTCTCACTGACACCCCTTGATTCCTCTCTCACTGGCTGACATCTCTCTCGCTGACACCCCTTGATTCCTCTCTCACTGGCTGACATCTCTCTCACTGACACCCCTTGATTCCTTTCTCACTGGCTGACATCTCTCTCACTGACACCCCTTGATTCCTCTCTCACTGGCTGACATCTCTCTCACTGACACCCCTTGATTCCTCTCTGTGTCCGACATCTCTCTCACTGACACACCTTGATTCCTCTCTCACTGGCTGACATCTCTCTCGCTGTCACCCCTTGATTCCTCTCTCCCTGGTCGACATCTCTCTCGCTGGCACCCCTTGATTCCTCTCTGTGTCCGACATCTCTCTCGCTGTCACCCCTTGATTCCTCCCTCCTGGCTGACATCTCTCTCGCTGTCACCCCTTGATTCCTCTCTCACTGGCTGACATCTCTCTCGCTGTCACCCCTTGATTCCTCCCTCCTGGCTGACATCTCTCTCGCTGTCACCCCTTGATTCCTCCCTCCTGGCTGACATCTCTCTCGCTGTCACCCCTTGATTCCTCTCTCCCTGGCTGACATCTCTCTCGCTGTCACCCCTTGATTCCTCCCTCCTGGGTGACATCTCTCCCGCTGTCACCCCTTTATTCCTCTCTGTGTCCGACATCTCTCTCGCTGTCACCCCTTGATTCCTCCCTCCTGGCTGACATCTCTCTCGCTGTCAACCCTTGATTCCTCTCTCACTGGCTGACATCTCTCTCACTGACACACCTTGATTCCTCTCTCACTGCCTGACATCTCTCTCACCGACACCCCTTGATTCCTCTCTGTGTCCGACATCTCTCTCGCTGTCACCCCTTGATTGCTCTTTCACTGGCTGACATCTCTCTCACTGACACCCCTTTATTCCTCTCTGTGTCCGACATCTCTCCCGCTGTCACCCCTTGATTTCTCATTTACTGGCTGACATCTCTCTCGCTGTCACCCCTTGATTCCTCTCTGTGTCCGACATCTCTCTCACTGACACCCCTTGATTCCTCCCTCCTGGGTGACATCTCTCTCGCTGTCACCCCTTGATTCCTCCCTCCTGGGTGACATCTCTCTCGCTGTCACCCCTTGATTCCTCTCTCACTGGCTGACATCTCTCTCGCTGTCACCCCTTGATTCCTTTCTCACTGGCTGACATCTCTCTCACTGACACCCCTTTATTCCTCTCTGTGTCCGACATCTCTCCCGCTGTCACCCCTTGATTTCTCTCTTACTGGCTGACATCTCTCTCACTGACACCCCTTGATTCCTCTCTCACTGGCTGACATCTCTCTCACTGACACCCCTTGATTCCTCTCTGTGTCCGACATCTCTCTCGCTGTCACCCCTTGATTCCTCCCTCCTGGCTGACATCTCTCTCACTGACACCCCTTGATTCCTCTCTGTGTCCGACATCTCTCTCGCTGTCACCCCTTGATTCCTCCCTCCTGGGTGACATCTCTCCCGCTGTCACCCCTTGATTCCTCTCTGTCCTACATCTCTCTCGCTGTCACCCCTTGATTCCTCCCTCCTGGCTGACATCTCTCTCACTGACACCCCTTGATTCCTCTCTGTGTCCGACATCTCTCTCGCTGTCACCCCTTGATTCCTCCCTCCTGGCTGACATCTCTCTCGCTGTCACCCCTTGATTCCTCTCTCACTGGCTGACATCTCTCTCACTGACACCCCTTGATTCCTCTCTGTGTCCGACATCTCTCTCGCTGTCACCCCTTGATTCCTCTCTCACTGGCTGACATCTCTCTCACTGACACCCCTTGATTCCTCTCTGTGTCCGACATCTCTCTTGCTGTCACCCCTTGATTCCTCTCTCACTGGCTGACATCTCTCTCACTGACACCCCTTGATTCCTCTCTGTGTCCGACATCTCTCTCGCTGTCACCCCTTGATTCCTCTCTGTGTCCGACATCTCTCTCGCTGTCACCCCTTGATTCCTCCCTCCTGGCTGACATCTCTCTCGCTGTCACCCCTTGATTCCTCTCTCACTGGCTGACATCTCTCTCGCTGTGACCCCTTGATTCCTCTCTCACTGGCTGACATCTCTCTCGCTGTCACCCCTTAATTCCTCTCTCACTGGCTGACATCTCTCTCGCTGTCACCCCTTGATTCCTCCCTCCTGGGTGACATCTCTCTCGCTGTCACCCCTTGATTGCTCTTTCACTGGCTGACATCTCTCCCGCTGTCACCCCTTGATTCCTCCCTCCTGGGTGACATCTCTCTCGCTGTCACCCCTTGATTGCTCTTTCACTGGCTGACATCTCTCTCGCTGTCACCCCTTGATTCCTCCCTCCTGGCTGACATCTCTCTCGCTGTCACCCCTTGATTCCTCCCTCCTGGCTGACATCTCTCTCGCTGACACCCCTTGATTGCTCTTTCACTGGCTGACATCTCTCCCGCTGTCACCCCTTGATTCCTCTCTCACTGGCTGACATCTCTCTCGCTGTCACCCCTTGATTCCTCTCTCACTGGCTGACATCTCTTTCGCTGTCACCCCTTGATTCCTCTCTGTGTCCGACATCTCTCTCGCTGTCACCCCTTGATTCCTCCCTCCTGGCTGACATCTCTCTCGTTGTCACCCCTTGATTCCTCTCTGTGTCCGACATCTCTCTCACTGACACCCTTTGATTCCTCTCTCACTGGCTGACATCTCTCTCACTGACACCTTGATTCCTCTCTCACTGGCTGACATCTCTCTCGCTGTCACCCCTTGATTCCTCTCTCACTGGCTGACATCTCTCTCGCTGTCACCCCTTGATTCCTCCCTCCTGGCTGACATCTCTCTCGCTGTCACCCCTTGATTCCTCTCTCACTGGCTGACATCTCTCTCACTGACACCCCTTGATTCCTCTCTGTGTCCGACATCTCTCTCGCTGTCACCCCTTGATTCCTCTCTGTGTCCGACATCTCTCTCGCTGTCACCCCTTGATTCCTCTCTGTGTCCGACATCTCTCTCGCTGTCACCCCTTGATTGCTCTTTCACTGGCTGACATCTCTCTCGCTGTCACCCCTTGATTCCTCTCTCACTGGCTGACATCTCTCTCGCTGTCACCCCTTGATTGCTCTTTCACTGGCTGACATCTCTCTCACTGACACCCCTTGATTCCTCTCTCACTGGCTGACATCTCTCTCACTGACACCCCTTGATTCCTCTCTGTGTCCGACATCTCTCTCGCTGTCACCCCTTGATTCCTCTCTCCCTGGCTGACATCTCTCCCGCTGTCACCCCTTGATTCCTCTCTCACTGGCTGCATCTCTCTCGCTGACACCCCTTGATTCCTCTCTGTGTCCGACATCTCTCTCGCTGTCACCCCTTGATTCCTCCCTCCTGGCTGACATCTCTCTCGCTGTCACCCCTTGATTCCTCTCTGTGTCCGACATCTCTCTCACTGACACCCTTTGATTCCTCTCTCACTGGCTGACATCTCTCTCACTAACACACCTTGATTCCTCTCTCACTGGCTGACATCTCTCTCGCTGTCACCCCTTGATTCCTCTCTCACTGGCTGACATCTCTCTCGCTGTCACCCCTTGATTCCTCCCTCCTGGCTGACATCTCTCTCGCTGTCACCCCTTGATTCCTCTCTCACTGGCTGACATCTCTCTCACTGACACCCCTTGATTCCTCTCTGTGTCCGACATCTCTCTCGCTGTCACCCCTTGATTCCTCTCTGTGTCCGACATCTCTCTCGCTTTCACCCCTTGATTCCTCTCTGTGTCCGACATCTCTCTCGCTGCCACCCCTTGATTGCTCTTTCACTGGCTGACATCTCTCTCGCTGTCACCCCTTGATTCCTCTCTCACTGGCTGACATCTCTCTCGCTGTCACCCCTTGATTGCTCTTTCACTGGCTGACATCTCTCCCGCTGTCACCCCTTGATTCCTCTCTGTGTCCGACATCTCTCTCGCTGTCACCCCTTGATTGCTCTTTCACTGGCTGACATCTCTCCCGCTGTCACCCCTTTATTCCTCTCTGTGTCCGACATCTCTTTCGCTGTCACCCCTTGATTCCTCCCTCCTGGCTGACATCTCTCTCGCTGTCACCCCTTGATTCCTCTCTCACTGGCTGACATCTCTCTCGCTGTCACCCCTTGATTCCTCTCTCACTGGCTGACATCTCTCTCACTGACACCCCTTGATTCCTCTCTGTGTCCGACATCTCTCCCGCTGTCACCCCTTGATTCCTCTCTGTGTCCGACATCTCTCTTGCTGTCACACCTTGATTCCTCTCTGTGTCCGACATCTCTCTCGCTGTCACCCCTTTATTCCTCTCTGTGTCCGACATCTCTCCCGCTGTCACCCCTTTATTCCTCTCTGTGTCCGACATCTCTTTCGCTGTCACCCCTTGATTCCTCCCTCCTGGCTGACATCTCTCTCGCTGTCACCCCTTGATTCCTCTCTCACTGGCTGACATCTCTCTCGCTGTCACCCCTTGATTCCTCTCTCACTGGCTGACATCTCTCTCACTGACACCCCTTGATTCCTCTCACTGGCTGACATCTCTCTCGCTGTCACCCCTTGATTCCTCTCTGTGTCCGACATCTCTCTCGCTGTCACCCCTTGATTCCTCTCTGTGTCCGACATCTCTCTCGCTGTCACCCCTTGATTCCTCTCTGTGTCCGACATCTCTCTCGCTGCCACCCCTTGATTGCTCTTTCACTGGCTGACATCTCTCTCGCTGCCACCCCTTGATTGCTCTTTCACTGGCTGACATCTCTCTCGCTGTCACCCCTTGATTCCTCTCTCACTGGCTGACATCTCTCTCGCTGTCACCCCTTGATTGCTCTTTCACTGGCTGACATCTCTCTCATTGACACCCCTTGATTCCTCTCTGTGTCCGGTATCTCTCTCATTGTCACCCCTTGATTCCTCTCTGTGTCCGACATCTCTCTCGCTGTCACCCCTTGATTCCTCCCTCCTGGCTGACATCTCTCTCGCTGTCACCCCTTGATTCCTCTCTCACTGGCTGACATCTCTCTCACTGACACCCCTTGATTCCTCTCTGTGTCCGACATCTCTCTCGCTGTCACCCCTTGATTGCTCTTTCACTGGCTGACATCTCTCTCACTGACACCCCTTTATTCCTCTCTGTGTCCGACATCTCTCCCGCTGTCACCCCTTCATTTCTCTCTTACTGGCTGACATCTCTCTCACTGACACCCCTTGATTCCTCTCTCACTGGCTGACATCTCTCTCACTGACACCCCTTGATTCCTCTCTGTGTCCGACATCTCTCTCGCTGTCACCCCTTGATTCCTCTCTCCCTGGCTGACATCTCTCCCGCTGTCACCCCTTTATTCCTCTCTGTGTCCGACATCTCTCTCGCTGTCACCCCTTGATTCCTCCCTCCTGGGTGACATCTCTCCCGCTGTCACCCCTTGATTCCTCTCTGTCCGACATCTCTCTCGCTGTCACCCCTTGATTCCTCCCTCCTGGCTGACATCTCTCCCGCTGTCACCTCTTTATTCCTCTCTGTGTCCGACATCTCTCTCGCTGTCACCCCTTGATTCCTCCCTCCTGGCTGACATCTCTCTCGCTGTCACCCCTTGATTCCTCTCTCACTGGCTGACATCTCTCTCGCTGTCACCCCTTGATTCCTCTCTGTGTCCGACATCTCTCTCGCTGTCACCCCTTGATTCCTCTCTGTGTCCGACATCTCTCTCGCTGTCACCCCTTGATTCCTCCCTCCTGGCTGACATCTCTCTCGCTGTCACCCCTTGATTCCTCCCTCCTGGCTGACATCTCTCTCGCTGTCACCCCTTGATTCCTCTCTCCCTGGCTGACATCTCTCTCACTGACACCCCTTGATTCCTCTCTGTGTCCGACATCTCTCTCGCTGTCACCCCTTGATTGCTCTTTCACTGGCTGACATCTCTCTCAATGACACCCCTTTATTCCTCTCTGTGTCCGACATCTCTCCCGCTGTCACCCCTTGATTTCTCTCTTACTGGCTGACATCTCTCTCACTGACACCCCTTGATTCCTCTCTCACTGGCTGACATCTCTCTCACTGACACCCCTTGATTCCTCTCTGTGTCCGACATCTCTCTCGCTGTCACCCCTTGATTCCTCTCTCCCTGGCTGACATCTCTCCCGCTGTCACCCCTTGATTCCTCTCTCACTGGCTGACATCTCTCTCATTAACACACCTTGATTCCTACCTGCTGGCTGACATCTCTCTCACTGACACACCTTGATTCCTCCCTCCTGGCTGACATCTCTCTCACTGACACCCCTTGATTCCTCTCTGTGTCCGACATCTCTCTCGCTGTCACCCCTTGATTCCTCTCTCCCTGGCTGACATCTCTCCCGCTGTCACCCCTTTATTCCTCTCTGTGTCCGACATCTCTCTCGCTGTCACCCCTTGATTCCTCCCTCCTGGGTGACATCTCTCCCGCTGTCACCCCTTGATTCCTCTCTGTGTCCGACATCTCTCTCGCTGTCACCCCTTGATTCCTCCCTCCTGGCTGACATCTCTCCCGCTGTCACCCCTTTATTCCTCTCTGTGTCCGACATCTCTCTCGCTGTCACCACTTGATTCCTCCCTCCTGGCTGACATCTCTCTCGCTGTCACCCCTTGATTCCTCTCTCACTGGCTGACATCTCTCTCACTGACACCCCTTGATTCCTCTCTGTGTCCGACATCTCTCTCGCTGTCACCCCTTGATTCCTCTCTGTGTCCGACATCTCTCTCATTGTCACCCCTTGATTCCTCTCTGTGTCCGACATCTCTCTCGCTGTCACCCCTTGATTCCTTCCTCCTGGCTGACATCTCTCTCGCTGTCACCCCTTGATTCCTCCCTCCTGGCTGACATCTCTCTCGCTGTCATCCCTTGATTCCTCCCTCCTGGCTGACATCTCTCTCGCTGTCACCCCTTGATTCCTCTCTGTGTCCGACATCTCTCTCGCTGTCACCCCTTGATTCCTCTCTCCCTGGCTGACATCTCTCCCGCTGTCACCCCTTGATTTCTCTCTCACTGGCTGACATCTCTCTCACTGACACCCCTTGATTCCTCTCTCACTGGCTGACATCTCTCCCGCTGTCACCCCTTGATTCCTCTCTGTGTCCGACATCTCTCTCACTGACACCCCTTGATTCCTCTCTGTGTCCGACATCTCTCTCGCGGTCACCCCTTGATTCCTCCCTCCTGGCTGACATCTCTCTCACTGACACCCCTTGATTCCTCTCTGTGTCCGACATCTCTCTCGCTGTCACCCCTTGATTCCTCTCTCACTGGCTGACATCTCTCTCACTGATACCCCTTGATTCCTCTCTCACTGGCTGACATCTCTCTCACTGACACCCCTTGATTCCTCTCTGTGTCCGACATCTCTCTCGCTGTCACCCCTTGATTCCTCTCTCACTGGCTGACATCTCTCTCACTGACACCCCTTGATTCCTCTCTGTGTCCGACATCTCTCTCGCTGTCACCCCTTGATTGCTCTTTCACTGGCTGACATCTCTCTCACTGACACCCCTTTATTCCTCTCAGTGTCCGACATCTCTCCCGATGTCACCCCTTGATTTCTCTCTTACTGGCTGACATCTCTCTCGCTGTCACCCCTTGATTCCTCTCTCACTGGCTGACATCTCTCTCACTGACACCCCTTGATTCCTCTCTGTGTCCGACATCTCTCTCGCTGTCACCCCTTGATTCCTCTCTGTGTCCGACATCTCTCTCGCTGTCACCCCTTGATTCCTCTCTCCTGGGTGACATCTCTCTCGCTGTCACCCCTTGATTCCTCTCTCACTGGCTGACATCTCTCTCACTGACACCCCTTGATTCCTCTCTGTGTCCGACATCTCTCTCGCTGTCACCCCTTGATTGCTCTCTCACTGGCTGACATCTCTCCCGCTGTCACCCCTTTATTCATCTATGTGTCCGACATCTCTCTCGCTGTCACCCCTTGATTGCTCTCTCACTGGCTGACATCTCTCCCGCTGTCACCCCTTTATTCCTCTCTGTGTCCGACATCTCTCTCGCTGTCACCCCTTGATTCCTCCCTCCTGGGTGACATCTCTCCCGCTGTCACCCCTTTATTCCTCTCTGTGTCCGACATCTCTCTCGCTGTCACCCTTTGATTCCTCCCTCCTGGCTGACATCTCTCTCGCTGTCACCCCTTGATTCCTCCCTCCTGGCTGACATCTCTCTCGCTGTCACCCCTTGATTCCTCTCTCCCTGGCTGACATCTCTCTCGCTGTCACCCCTTGATTCCTCCCTCCTGGGTGACATCTCTCCCGCTGTCACCCCTTTATTCCTCTCTCACTGGCTGACATCTCTCTCACTGACACACCTTGATTCCTCTCTCACTGGCTGACATCTCTCTCACTGACACACCTTGATTCCTCTCTCACTGGCTGACATCTCTCTCACTGACAGCCCTTGATTTCTCTCTCCCTGGCTGACATCTCTCTCGCTGTCACCCCTTGATTCCTCTCTCCCTGGTCGACATCTCTCTCGCTGTCACCCCTTGATTCCTCTCTGTGTCCGACATCTCTCTCGCTGTCACCCCTTGATTGCTCTCTCACTGGCTGACATCTCTCCCACTGTCACCCCTTTAATCCTCTCTGTGTCCGACATCTCTCCCTCTGTCACCCCTTGATTGCTCTTTCACTGGCTGACATCTCTCCCGCTGTCACCCCTTTATTCCTCTCTGTGTCCGACATCTCTCTCGCTGTCACCCCTTGATTCCTCCCTCCTGGGTGACATCTCTCCCGCTGTCACCCCTTGATTGCTCTCTCACTGGCTGACATCTCTCTCGCTGTCACCCCTTGATTGCTCTCTCACTGGCTGACATCTCTCCCGCTGTCACCCCTTGATTGCTCTCTCACTGGCTGACATCTCTCCCGCTGTCACCCCTTGATTGCTCTCTCACTGGCTGACATCTCTCCCGCTGTCACCCCTTGATTGCTCTCTCACTGGCTGACATCTCTCTCGCTGTCACCCCTTGATTGCTCTCTCACTGGCTGACATCTCTCCCGCTGTCACCCCTTTATTCCTCTCTGTGTCCGACATCTCTCCCGCTGTCACCCCTTGATTGCTCTTTCACTGGCTGACATCTCTCCCGCTGTCACCCCTTTATTCCTCTCTGTGTCCGACATCTCTCTCGCTGACACCCCTTGATTCCTCTCTCACTGGCTGACATCTCTCTCACTGACACCCCTTTATTCCTCTCTGTGTCCGACATCTCTCTCGCTGTCACCCCTTGATTCCTCCCTCCTGGCTGACATCTCTCTCGCTGTCACCCCTTGATTCCTCCCTCCTGGCTGACATCTCTCTCGCTGTCACCCCTTGATTCCTCCCTCCTGGCTGACATCTCTCTCGCTGTCACCCCTTGATTCCTCTCTCACTGGCTGACATCTCTCTCACTGACACCCCTTGATTCCTCTCTGTGTCCGACATCTCTCTCGCTGTCACCCCTTGATTGCTCTTTCACTGGCTGACATCTCTCTCACTGACACACCTTTATTCCTCTCTGTGTCCGACATCTCTCCCGCTGTCACCCCTTGATTTCTCTCTTACTGGCTGACATCTCTCTCACTGACACCCCTTGATTCCTCTCTCACTGGCTGACATCTCTCTCACTGACACCCCTTGATTCCTCTCTGTGTCCGACATCTCTCTCGCTGTCACCCCTTGATTCCTCTCTCCCTGGCTGACATCTCTCCCGCTGTCACCCCTTGATTCCTCTCTGTCCGACATCTCTCTCGCTGTCACCCCTTGATTCCTCCCTCCTGGCTGACATCTCTCCCGCTGTCACCCCTTTATTCCTCTCTGTGTCCGACATCTCTCTCGCTGTCACCCCTTGATTCCTCCCTCCTGGCTGACATCTCTCTCGCTGTCACCCCTTGATTCCTCTCTCACTGGCTGACATCTCTCTCGCTGTCACCCCTTGATTCCTCTCTCCCTGGCTGACATCTCTCTCACTGACACCCCTTGATTCCTCCCTCCTGGCTGACATCTCTCTCGCTGTCACCCCTTGATTCCTCTCTCCCTGGCTGACATCTCTCTCACTGACACCCCTTGATTCCTCTCTGTGTCCGACATCTCTCTCGCTGTCACCCCTTGATTGCTCTTTCACTGGCTGACATCTCTCTCACTGACACCCCTTGATTCCTCTCTGTGTCCGACATGTCTCTCGCTGTCACCCCTTGATTCCTCTCTGTGTCCGACATCTCTCTCGCTGTCACCCCTTGATTCCTCCCTCCTGGCTGACATCTCTCTCGCTGTCACCCCTTGATTCCTCCCTCCTGGCTGACATCTCTCTCGCTGTCACCCCTTGATTCCTCTCTCCCTGGCTGACATCTCTCTCACTGACACCCCTTGATTCCTCTCTGTGTCCGACATCTCTCTCGCTGTCACCCCTTGATTGCTCTTTCACTGGCTGACATCTCTCTCACTGACACCCCTTTATTCCTCTCTGTGTCCGACATCTCTCCCGCTGTCACCCCTTGATTTCTCTCTTACTGGCTGACATCTCTCTCACTGACACCCCTTGATTCCTCTCTCACTGGCTGACATCTCTCTCACTGACACCCCTTGATTCCTCTCTGTGTCCGACATCTCTCTCGCTGTCACCCCTTGATTCCTCTCTCACTGGCTGACATCTCTCTCATTAACACACCTTGATTCCTACCTGCTGGCTGACATCTCTCTCACTGACACACCTTGATTCCTCCCTCCTGGCTGACATCTCTCTCACTGACACCCCTTGATTCCTCTCTGTGTCCGACATCTCTCTCGCTGTCACCCCTTGATTCCTCTCTCCCTGGCTGACATCTCTCCCGCTGTCACCCCTTTATTCCTCTCTGTGTCCGACATCTCTCTCGCTGTCACCCCTTGATTCCTCCCTCCTGGGTGACATCTCTCCCGCTGTCACCCCTTGATTCCTCTCTGTGTCCGACATCTCTCTCGCTGTCACCCCTTGATTCCTCCCTCCTGGCTGACATCTCTCCCGCTGTCACCCCTTTATTCCTCTCTGTGTCCGACATCTCTCTCGCTGTCACCCCTTGATTCCTCCCTCCTGGCTGACATCTCTCTCGCTGTCACCCCTTGATTCCTCTCTCACTGGCTGACATCTCTCTCACTGACACCCCTTGATTCCTCTCTGTGTCCGACATCTCTCTCGCTGTCACCCCTTGATTCCTCTCTGTGTCCGACATCTCTCTCATTGTCACCCCTTGATTCCTCTCTGTGTCCGACATCTCTCTCGCTGTCACCCCTTGATTCCTCCCTCCTGGCTGACATCTCTCTCGCTGTCACCCCTTGATTCCTCCCTCCTGGCTGACATCTCTCTCGCTGTCACCCCTTGAATCCTCCCTCCTGGCTGACATCTCTCTCGCTGTCACCCCTTGATTCCTCTCTGTGTCCGACATCTCTCTCGCTGTCACCCCTTGATTCCTCTCTCCCTGGCTGACATCTCTCCCGCTGTCACCCCTTGATTCCTCTCTGTGTCTGACATCTCTCTCGCTGTTACCCCTTGATTCCTCTCTCCCTGGCTGACATCTCTCTCACTGACACCCCTTGATTCCTCTCTGTGTCCGACATCTCTCTCGCTGTCACCCCTTGATTCCTCCCTCCTGGCTGACATCTCTCTCACTGACACCCCTTGACTCCTCTCTGTGTCCGATATCTCTCTCGCTGTCACCCCTTGATTCCTCTCTCACTGGCTGACATCTCTCTCACTGACACCCCTTGATTCCTCTCTCACTGGCTGACATCTCTCTCACTGACACCCCTTTATTCCTCTCTGTGTCCGACATCTCTCCCGCTGTCACCCCTTGATTTCTCTCTTACTGGCTGACATCTCTCTCGCTGTCACCCCTTGATTCCTCTCTCACTGGCTGACATCTCTCTCACTGACACCCCTTGATTCCTCTCTGTGTCCGACATCTCTCTCGCTGTCACCCCTTGATACCTCTCTGTGTCTGACATCTCTCTCGCTGTCACCCCTTGATTCCTCCCTCCTGGGTGACATCTCTCTCGCTGTCACCCCTTGATTCCTCTCTCACTGGCTGACATCTCTCTCACTGACACCCCTTGATTCCTCTCTGTGTCCGACATCTCTCTCGCTGTCACCCCTTGATTGCTCTCTCACTGGCTGACATCTCTCCCGCTGTCACCCCTTTATTCCTCTCTGTGTCCGACATCTCTCTCGCTGTCACCCCTTGATTGCTCTCTCACTGGCTGACATCTCTCCCGCTGTCACCCCTTTATTCCTCTCTGTGTCCGTCATCTCTCTCGCTGTCACCCCTTGATTCCTCCCTCCTGGGTGACATCTCTCCCGCTGTCACCCCTTTATTCCTCTCTGTGTCCAACATCTCTCTCGCTGTCACCCCTTGATTCCTCCCTCCTGGCTGACATCTCTCTCGCTGTCACCCCTTGATTCCTCCCTCCTGGCTGACATCTCTCTCGCTGTCACCCCTTGATTCCTCCCTCCTGGCTGACATCTCTCTCGCTGTCACCCCTTGATTGCTCCCTCCTGGCTGACATCTGTCTCGCTGTCACCCCTTGATTCCTCTCTCCCTGGCTGACATCTCTCTCGCTGTCACCCCTTGATTCCTCCCTCCTGGGTGACATCTCTCCCGCTGTCACCCCTTTATTCCTCTCTGTGTCCGACATCTCTCTCGCTGTCACCCCTTGATTCCTCCCTTCTGGCTGACATCTCTCTCGCTGTCACCCCTTCATTCCTCTCTCACTGGCTGACATCTCTCTCGCTGTCACCCCTTGATTCCTCCCTCCTGGCTGACATCTCTCTCGCTGTCACCCCTTGATTCCTCTCTCACTGGCTGACATCTCTCTCGCTGTCACCCCTTGATTCCTCTCTCACTGGCTGACATCTCTCTCATTGACACCCCTTGATTCCTCTCTGTGTCCGGTATCTCTCTCATTGTCACCCCTTGATTCCTCTCTGTGTCCGACATCTCTCTCGCTGTCACCCCTTGATTCCTCCCTCCTGGCTGACATCTCTCTCGCTGTCACCCCTTGATTTCTCCCTCCTGGGTGACATCTCTCTCGCTGTCACCCCTTGATTCCTCTCTCACTGGCTGACATCTCTCTCACTGACACCCCTTGATTCCTCTCTGTGTCCGACATCTCTCTCGCTGTCACCCCTTGATTGCTCTTTCACTGGCTGACATCTCTCTCACTGACACCCCTTGATTCCTCTCTGTGTCCGACATCTCTCTCGCTGTCACCCCTTGATTGCTCTCTCACTGGCTGACATCTCTCCCGCTGTCACCCCTTTATTCCTCTCTGTGTCCGACATCTCTCTCGCTGTCACCCCTTGATTGCTCTCTCACTGGCTGACATCTCTCCCGCTGTCACCCCTTTATTCCTCTCTGTGTCCGACATCTCTCTCCCTGACACCCCTTGATTCCTCCCTCCTGGGTGACATCTCTCTCGCTGTCACCCCTTGATTCCTCTCTCACTGGCTGACATCTCTCTCGCTGTCACCCCTTGATTCCTCTCTCACTGGCTGACATCTCTCTCACTGACACCCCTTGATTCCTCTCTGTGTCCGACATCTCTCTCGCTGTCACCCCTTGATTGCTCTCTCACTGGCTGACATCTCTCCCGCTGTCACCCCTTTATTCCTCTCTGTGTCCGACATCTCTCTCGCTGTCACCCCTTGATTCCTCCCTCCTGGCTGACATCTCTCTCGCTGTCACCCCTTGATTCCTCTCTCACTGGCTGACATCTCTCTCGCTGTCACCCCTTGATTCCTCTCTCACTGGCTGACATCTCTCTCACTGACACCCCTTGATTCCTCTCTGTGTCCGACATCGCTCTCGCTGTCACCCCTTGATTGCTCTTTCACTGGCTGACATCTCTCTCACTGACACCCCTTGATTCCTCTCTGTGTCCGACATCTCTCTCGCTGTCACCCCTTGATTGCTCTCTCACTGGCTGACATCTCTCCCGCTGTCACCCCTTTATTCCTCTCTGTGTCCGACATCTCTCTCGCTGTCACCCCTTGATTCCTCCCTCCTGGGTGACATCTCTCCCGCTGTCACCCCTTGATTCCTCTCTCCCTGGCTGACATCTCTCTCACTGACACCCCTTGATTCCACTCTCCCTAGCTGACATCTCTCTCACCGTCACCCCTTGATTCCTCCCTCCTGGCTGACATCTCTCTCACTGACACCCCTTGATTCCTTTCTCACTGGCTGACATCTCTCTCACTGACACCCCTTGATTCCTCTCTCACTGGCTGACATCTCTCTCGCTGACACCCCTTGATTCCTCTCTCACTGGCTGACATCTCTCTCACTGACACCCCTTGATTCCTTTCTCACTGGCTGACATCTCTCTCACTGACACCCCTTGATTCCTCTCTCACTGGCTGACATCTCTCTCACTGACACCCCTTGATTCCTCTCTGTGTCCGACATCTCTCTCACTGACACACCTTGATTCCTCTCTCACTGGCTGACATCTCTCTCGCTGTCACCCCTTGATTCCTCTCTCCCTGGTCGACATCTCTCTCGCTGGCACCCCTTGATTCCTCTCTGTGTCCGACATCTCTCTCGCTGTCACCCCTTGATTCCTCCCTCCTGGCTGACATCTCTCTCGCTGTCACCCCTTGATTCCTCTCTCACTGGCTGACATCTCTCTCGCTGTCACCCCTTGATTCCTCCCTCCTGGCTGACATCTCTCTCGCTGTCACCCCTTGATTCCTCCCTCCTGGCTGACATCTCTCTCGCTGTCACCCCTTGATTCCTCTCTCCCTGGCTGACATCTCTCTCGCTGTCACCCCTTGATTCCTCCCTCCTGGGTGACATCTCTCCCGCTGTCACCCCTTTATTCCTCTCTGTGTCCGACATCTCTCTCGCTGTCACCCCTTGATTCCTCCCTCCTGGCTGACATCTCTCTCGCTGTCACCCCTTGATTCCTCTCTCACTGGCTGACATCTCTCTCACTGACACACCTTGATTCCTCTCTCACTGGCTGACATCTCTCTCACCGACACCCCTTGATTCCTCTCTGTGTCCGACATCTCTCTCGCTGTCACCCCTTGATTGCTCTTTCACTGGCTGACATCTCTCTCACTGACACCCCTTTATTCCTCTCTGTGTCCGACATCTCTCCCGCTGTCACCCCTTGATTTCTCATTTACTGGCTGACATCTCTCTCGCTGTCACCCCTTGATTCCTCTCTGTGTCCGACATCTCTCTCACTGACACCCCTTGATTCCTCCCTCCTGGGTGACATCTCTCTCGCTGTCACCCCTTGATTCCTCCCTCCTGGGTGACATCTCTCTCGCTGTCACCCCTTGATTCCTCTCTCACTGGCTGACATCTCTCTCGCTGTCACCCCTTGATTCCTTTCTCACTGGCTGACATCTCTCTCACTGACACCCCTTTATTCCTCTCTGTGTCCGACATCTCTCCCGCTGTCACCCCTTGATTTCTCTCTTACTGGCTGACATCTCTCTCACTGACACCCCTTGATTCCTCTCTCACTGGCTGACATCTCTCTCACTGACACCCCTTGATTCCTCTCTGTGTCCGACATCTCTCTCGCTGTCACCCCTTGATTCCTCCCTCCTGGCTGACATCTCTCTCACTGACACCCCTTGATTCCTCTCTGTGTCCGACATCTCTCTCGCTGTCACCCCTTGATTCCTCCCTCCTGGGTGACATCTCTCCCGCTGTCACCCCTTGATTCCTCTCTGTCCTACATCTCTCTCGCTGTCACCCCTTGATTCCTCCCTCCTGGCTGACATCTCTCTCACTGACACCCCTTGATTCCTCTCTGTGTCCGACATCTCTCTCGCTGTCACCCCTTGATTCCTCCCTCCTGGCTGACATGTCTCTCGCTGTCACCCCTTGATTCCTCTCTCACTGGCTGACATCTCTCTCACTGACACCCCTTGATTCCTCTCTGTGTCCGACATCTCTCTCGCTGTCACCCCTTGATTCCTCTCTCACTGGCTGACATCTCTCTCACTACATTTGGAAGAGGTCTATAGCCAAGTAGCAGAGATTCTTTTTTTGATTTCAATATTCTAGTGTTTAGGAATATCAACAAGTGTCGTCCAACTATAGTAAACCACTGCAAAAAGATAACTTGTTTGATATTCGATTTTATTGATGATTTATATTTTACATATGATAAGTGTTTATATATCTTTTTTTGATTTTTTGTATATTTCTCTTTT
Organism: Lissotriton helveticus; assembly: GCF_964261635.1. NCBI lineage: Eukaryota > Metazoa > Chordata > Amphibia > Caudata > Salamandridae > Lissotriton > Lissotriton helveticus. Next base: position 1,191,052,105 of record NC_136071.1, on the reverse strand, counting down.
TTAGTCAGATTAGTAATTTATAAAGAACAATACAGTGTATACAGTGACTGATATTATACATAAAACTCGTGTATTTACATATTCATTTAAATTCAAGAAAGGTTTAAAAAAACATGAACACAAAACATGGAAGACATGATCAATAAACTTAAAAACTCAACAAATGAGTTGAAGGCAATACGGTAGATTACACTACGCGCGTTTCGGCTCTTGGGCCTTCTTCAGGTGACCGTCTATTGCTCTATAGGATATGGAAAGAGAACATACATCACTCTTCTTTTATAACAAATTTATATACAAGTTTATATACAGGAGGACAAGAGAAACAAAACATATGTTAATAAACTTATTTGGCTAATTTTTATACAGTGTTTTAAACCATGTACAATAAATTTGTGTATACAGTGAGACAACCTTGTAAACAATACAAGCAGCATATATGTATATATACAACAGTAAGGATAGATAGAATGTCTATTATCTAATGAGACATCTCATGAGTTTAAACCTTAGCAAAAAGAAAAGATACTAGACGGGCATTACATAGCTGTTTCCCTGCCTAAACTACCCAAATAAGGAGTCTGGTATTGAACCCGTCCTCTAAATGATTATTGACTTCTGTAAGTACACTTCATTAAACTATATTCAGCTTTATGATCTTTACACAGTACTAGTAACTCTATCGATTAACCCACCAATTAGCCGAGTAATAATATGAGAAGTCAATAATCATTTAGAGGACGGGTTCAATACCAGACTCCTTATTTGGGTAGTTTAGGCAGGGAAACAGCTATGTAATGCCCGTCTAGTATCTTTTCTTTTTGCTAAGGTTTAAACTCATGAGATGTCTCATTAGATAATAGACATTCTATCTATCCTTACTGTTGTATATATACATATATGCTGCTTGTATTGTTTACAAGGTTGTCTCACTGTATACACAAATTTATTGTACATGGTTTAAAACACTGTATAAAAATTAGCCAAATAAGTTTATTAACATATGTTTTGTTTCTCTTGTCCTCCTGTACATAAACTTGTATATAAATTTGTTATAAAAGAAGAGTGATGTATGTTCTCTTTCCATATCCTATAGAGCAATAGACGGTCACCTGAAGAAGGCCCAAGAGCCGAAACGCGCGTAGTGTAATCTACCGTATTGCCTTCAACTCATTTGTGGAGTTTTTAAGTTTATTGATCATGTCTTCCATGTTTTGTGTTCATGTTTTTTTAAACCTTTCTTGAATTTAAATGAATATGTAAATACACGAGTTTTATGTATAATATCAGTCACTGTATACACTGTATTGTTCTTTATAAATTACTAATCTGACTAAAAAAGAGAAATATACAAAAAATCAAAAAAAGATATATAAACACTTATCATATGTAAAATATAAATCATCAATAAAATCGAATATCAAACAAGTTATCTTTTTGCAGTGGTTTACTATAGTTGGACGACACTTGTTGATATTCCTAAACACTAGAATATTGAAATCAAAAAAAGAATCTCTGCTACTTGGCTATAGACCTCTTCCAAATGTCTTGTTCTTTCCCTATGTATAGCAAGTAGAACTATATTATATAGGGGTCCCCTTCTTTCAAAATATATGACATCTCTCTCACTGACACCCCTTGATTCCTCTCTGTGTCCGACATCTCTCTCGCTGTCACCCCTTGATTCCTCTCTCACTGGCTGACATCTCTCTCACTGACACCCCTTGATTCCTCTCTGTGTCCGACATCTCTCTCGCTGTCACCCCTTGATTCCTCTCTGTGTCCGACATCTCTCTCGCTGTCACCCCTTGATTCCTCCCTCCTGGCTGACATCTCTCTCGCTGTCACCCCTTGATTCCTCTCTCACTGGCTGACATCTCTCTCGCTGTGACCCCTTGATTCCTCTCTCACTGGCTGACATCTCTCTCGCTGTCACCCCTTAATTCCTCTCTCACTGGCTGACATCTCTCTCGCTGTCACCCCTTGATTCCTCCCTCCTGGGTGACATCTCTCTCGCTGTCACCCCTTGATTGCTCTTTCACTGGCTGACATCTCTCCCGCTGTCACCCCTTGATTCCTCCCTCCTGGGTGACATCTCTCTCGCTGTCACCCCTTGATTGCTCTTTCACTGGCTGACATCTCTCTCGCTGTCACCCCTTGATTCCTCCCTCCTGGCTGACATCTCTCTCGCTGTCACCCCTTGATTCCTCCCTCCTGGCTGACATCTCTCTCGCTGACACCCCTTGATTGCTCTTTCACTGGCTGACATCTCTCCCGCTGTCACCCCTTGATTCCTCTCTCACTGGCTGACATCTCTCTCGCTGTCACCCCTTGATTCCTCTCTCACTGGCTGACATCTCTTTCGCTGTCACCCCTTGATTCCTCTCTGTGTCCGACATCTCTCTCGCTGTCACCCCTTGATTCCTCCCTCCTGGCTGACATCTCTCTCGTTGTCACCCCTTGATTCCTCTCTGTGTCCGACATCTCTCTCACTGACACCCTTTGATTCCTCTCTCACTGGCTGACATCTCTCTCACTGACACACCTTGATTCCTCTCTCACTGGCTGACATCTCTCTCGCTGTCACCCCTTGATTCCTCTCTCACTGGCTGACATCTCTCTCGCTGTCACCCCTTGATTCCTCCCTCCTGGCTGACATCTCTCTCGCTGTCACCCCTTGATTCCTCTCTCACTGGCTGACATCTCTCTCACTGACACCCCTTGATTCCTCTCTGTGTCCGACATCTCTCTCGCTGTCACCCCTTGATTCCTCTCTGTGTCCGACATCTCTCTCGCTGTCACCCCTTGATTCCTCTCTGTGTCCGACATCTCTCTCGCTGTCACCCCTTGATTGCTCTTTCACTGGCTGACATCTCTCTCGCTGTCACCCCTTGATTCCTCTCTCACTGGCTGACATCTCTCTCGCTGTCACCCCTTGATTGCTCTTTCACTGGCTGACATCTCTCTCACTGACACCCCTTGATTCCTCTCTCACTGGCTGACATCTCTCTCACTGACACCCCTTGATTCCTCTCTGTGTCCGACATCTCTCTCGCTGTCACCCCTTGATTCCTCTCTCCCTGGCTGACATCTCTCCCGCTGTCACCCCTTGATTCCTCTCTCACTGGCTGCATCTCTCTCGCTGACACCCCTTGATTCCTCTCTGTGTCCGACATCTCTCTCGCTGTCACCCCTTGATTCCTCCCTCCTGGCTGACATCTCTCTCGCTGTCACCCCTTGATTCCTCTCTGTGTCCGACATCTCTCTCACTGACACCCTTTGATTCCTCTCTCACTGGCTGACATCTCTCTCACTGACACACCTTGATTCCTCTCTCACTGGCTGACATCTCTCTCGCTGTCACCCCTTGATTCCTCTCTCACTGGCTGACATCTCTCTCGCTGTCACCCCTTGATTCCTCCCTCCTGGCTGACATCTCTCTCGCTGTCACCCCTTGATTCCTCTCTCACTGGCTGACATCTCTCTCACTGACACCCCTTGATTCCTCTCTGTGTCCGACATCTCTCTCGCTGTCACCCCTTGATTCCTCTCTGTGTCCGACATCTCTCTCGCTTTCACCCCTTGATTCCTCTCTGTGTCCGACATCTCTCTCGCTGCCACCCCTTGATTGCTCTTTCACTGGCTGACATCTCTCTTGCTGTCACCCCTTGATTCCTCTCTCACTGGCTGACATCTCTCTCGCTGTCACCCCTTGATTGCTCTTTCACTGGCTGACATCTCTCCCGCTGTCACCCCTTGATTCCTCTCTGTGTCCGACATCTCTCTCGCTGTCACCCCTTGATTGCTCTTTCACTGGCTGACATCTCTCCCGCTGTCACCCCTTTATTCCTCTCTGTGTCCGACATCTCTTTCGCTGTCACCCCTTGATTCCTCCCTCCTGGCTGACATCTCTCTCGCTGTCACCCCTTGATTCCTCTCTCACTGGCTGACATCTCTCTCGCTGTCACCCCTTGATTCTTCTCTCACTGGCTGACATCTCTCTCACTGACACCCCTTGATTCCTCTCTGTGTCCGACATCTCTCCCGCTGTCACCCCTTGATTCCTCTCTGTGTCCGACATCTCTCTTGCTGTCACACCTTGATTCCTCTCTGTGTCCGACATCTCTCTCGCTGTCACCCCTTGATTCCTCTCTCACTGGCTGACATCTCTCTCGCTGTCACCCCTTGATTCCTCTCTGTGTCCGACATCTCTCTCGCTGTCACCCCTTGATTCCTCTCTGTGTCCGACATCTCTCTCGCTGTCACCCCTTGATTCCTCTCTGTGTCCGACATCTCTCTCGCTGCCACCCCTTGATTGCTCTTTCACTGGCTGACATCTCTCTCGCTGTCACCCCTTGATTCCTCTCTCACTGGCTGACATCTCTCTCGCTGTCACCCCTTGATTGCTCTTTCACTGGCTGACATCTCTCTCATTGACACCCCTTGATTCCTCTCTGTGTCCGGTATCTCTCTCATTGTCACCCCTTGATTCCTCTCTGTGTCCGACATCTCTCTCGCTGTCACCCCTTGATTCCTCCCTCCTGGCTGACATCTCTCTCGCTGTCACCCCTTGATTTCTCCCTCCTGGGTGACATCTCTCTCGCTGTCACCCCTTGATTCCTCTCTCACTGGCTGACATCTCTCTCACTGACACCCCTTGATTCCTCTCTGTGTCCGACATCTCTCTCGCTGTCACCCCTTGATTGCTCTTTCACTGGCTGACATCTCTCTCACTGACACCCCTTGATTCCTCTCTGTGTCCGACATCTCTCTCGCTGTCACCCCTTGATTGCTCTCTCACTGGCTGACATCTCTCCCGCTGTCACCCCTTTATTCCTCTCTGTGTCCGACATCTCTCTCGCTGTCACCCCTTGATTGCTCTCTCACTGGCTGACATCTCTCCCGCTGTCACCCCTTTATTCCTCTCTGTGTCCGACATCTCTCTCCCTGACACCCCTTGATTCCTCCCTCCTGGGTGACATCTCTCTCGCTGTCACCCCTTGATTCCTCTCTCACTGGCTGACATCTCTCTCGCTGTCACCCCTTGATTCCTCTCTCACTGGCTGACATCTCTCTCACTGACACCCCTTGATTCCTCTCTGTGTCCGACATCTCTCTCGCTGTCACCCCTTGATTGCTCTCTCACTGGCTGACATCTCTCCCGCTGTCACCCCTTTATTCCTCTCTGTGTCCGACATCTCTCTCGCTGTCACCCCTTGATTCCTCCCTCCTGGCTGACATCTCTCTCGCTGTCACCCCTTGATTCCTCTCTCACTGGCTGACATCTCTCTCGCTGTCACCCCTTGATTCCTCTCTCACTGGCTGACATCTCTCTCACTGACACCCCTTGATTCCTCTCTGTGTCCGACATCTCTCTCGCTGTCACCCCTTGATTGCTCTTTCACTGGCTGACATCTCTCTCACTGACACCCCTTGATTCCTCTCTGTGTCCGACATCTCTCTCGCTGTCACCCCTTGATTGCTCTCTCACTGGCTGACATCTCTCCCGCTGTCACCCCTTTATTCCTCTCTGTGTCCGACATCTCTCTCGCTGTCACCCCTTGATTCCTCCCTCCTGGGTGACATCTCTCCCGCTGTCACCCCTTGATTCCTCTCTCCCTGGCTGACATCTCTCTCACTGACACCCCTTGATTCCACTCTCCCTAGCTGACATCTCTCTCACCGTCACCCCTTGATTCCTCCCTCTTGGCTGACATCTCTCTCACTGACACCCCTTGATTCCTTTCTCACTGGCTGACATCTCTCTCACTGACACCCCTTGATTCCTCTCTCACTGGCTGACATCTCTCTCGCTGACACCCCTTGATTCCTCTCTCACTGGCTGACATCTCTCTCACTGACACCCCTTGATTCCTTTCTCACTGGCTGACATCTCTCTCACTGACACCCCTTGATTCCTCTCTCACTGGCTGACATCTCTCTCACTGACACCCCTTGATTCCTCTCTGTGTCCGACATCTCTCTCACTGACACACCTTGATTCCTCTCTCACTGGCTGACATCTCTCTCGCTGTCACCCCTTGATTCCTCTCTCCCTGGTCGACATCTCTCTTGCTGGCACCCCTTGATTCCTCTCTGTGTCCGACATGTCTCTCGCTGTCACCCCTTGATTCCTCTCTGTGTCCGACATCTCTCTCGCTGTCACCCCTTGATTCCTCCCTCCTGGCTGACATCTCTCTCGCTGTCACCCCTTGATTCCTCCCTCCTGGCTGACATCTCTCTCGCTGTCACCCCTTGATTCCTCTCTCCCTGGCTGACATCTCTCTCACTGACACCCCTTGATTCCTCTCTGTGTCCGACATCTCTCTCGCTGTCACCCCTTGATTGCTCTTTCACTGGCTGACATCTCTCTCACTGACACCCCTTTATTCCTCTCTGTGTCCGACATCTCTCCCGCTGTCACCCCTTGATTTCTCTCTTACTGGCTGACATCTCTCTCACTGACACCCCTTGATTCCTCTCTCACTGGCTGACATCTCTCTCACTGACACCCCTTGATTCCTCTCTGTGTCCGACATCTCTCTCGCTGTCACCCCTTGATTCCTCTCTCACTGGCTGACATCTCTCTCATTAACACACCTTGATTCCTACCTGCTGGCTGACATCTCTCTCACTGACACACCTTGATTCCTCCCTCCTGGCTGACATCTCTCTCACTGACACCCCTTGATTCCTCTCTGTGTCCGACATCTCTCTCGCTGTCACCCCTTGATTCCTCTCTCCCTGGCTGACATCTCTCCCGCTGTCACCCCTTTATTCCTCTCTGTGTCCGACATCTCTCTCGCTGTCACCCCTTGATTCCTCCCTCCTGGGTGACATCTCTCCCGCTGTCACCCCTTGATTCCTCTCTGTGTCCGACATCTCTCTCGCTGTCACCCCTTGATTCCTCCCTCCTGGCTGACATCTCTCCCGCTGTCACCCCTTTATTCCTCTCTGTGTCCGACATCTCTCTCGCTGTCACCCCTTGATTCCTCCCTCCTGGCTGACATCTCTCTCGCTGTCACCCCTTGATTCCTCTCTCACTGGCTGACATCTCTCTCACTGACACCCCTTGATTCCTCTCTGTGTCCGACATCTCTCTCGCTGTCACCCCTTGATTCCTCTCTGTGTCCGACATCTCTCTCATTGTCACCCCTTGATTCCTCTCTGTGTCCGACATCTCTCTCGCTGTCACCCCTTGATTCCTCCCTCCTGGCTGACATCTCTCTCGCTGTCACCCCTTGATTCCTCCCTCCTGGCTGACATCTCTCTCGCTGTCACCCCTTGAATCCTCCCTCCTGGCTGACATCTCTCTCGCTGTCACCCCTTGATTCCTCTCTGTGTCCGACATCTCTCTCGCTGTCACCCCTTGATTCCTCTCTCCCTGGCTGACATCTCTCCCGCTGTCACCCCTTGATTCCTCTCTGTGTCTGACATCTCTCTCGCTGTTACCCCTTGATTCCTCTCTCCCTGGCTGACATCTCTCTCACTGACACCCCTTGATTCCTCTCTGTGTCCGACATCTCTCTCGCTGTCACCCCTTGATTCCTCCCTCCTGGCTGACATCTCTCTCACTGACACCCCTTGACTCCTCTCTGTGTCCGATATCTCTCTCGCTGTCACCCCTTGATTCCTCTCTCACTGGCTGACATCTCTCTCACTGACACCCCTTGATTCCTCTCTCACTGGCTGACATCTCTCTCACTGACACCCCTTTATTCCTCTCTGTGTCCGACATCTCTCCCGCTGTCACCCCTTGATTTCTCTCTTACTGGCTGACATCTCTCTCGCTGTCACCCCTTGATTCCTCTCTCACTGGCTGACATCTCTCTCACTGACACCCCTTGATTCCTCTCTGTGTCCGACATCTCTCTCGCTGTCACCCCTTGATACCTCTCTGTGTCTGACATCTCTCTCGCTGTCACCCCTTGATTCCTCCCTCCTGGGTGACATCTCTCTCGCTGTCACCCCTTGATTCCTCTCTCACTGGCTGACATCTCTCTCACTGACACCCCTTGATTCCTCTCTGTGTCCGACATCTCTCTCGCTGTCACCCCTTGATTGCTCTCTCACTGGCTGACATCTCTCCCGCTGTCACCCCTTTATTCCTCTCTGTGTCCGACATCTCTCTCGCTGTCACCCCTTGATTGCTCTCTCACTGGCTGACATCTCTCCCGCTGTCACCCCTTTATTCCTCTCTGTGTCCGACATCTCTCTCGCTGTCACCCCTTGATTCCTCCCTCCTGGGTGACATCTCTCCCGCTGTCACCCCTTTATTCCTCTCTGTGTCCAACATCTCTCTCGCTGTCACCCCTTGATTCCTCCCTCCTGGCTGACATCTCTCTCGCTGTCACCCCTTGATTCCTCCCTCCTGGCTGACATCTCTCTCGCTGTCACCCCTTGATTCCTCCCTCCTGGCTGACATCTCTCTCGCTGTCACCCCTTGATTGCTCCCTCCTGGCTGACATCTCTCTCGCTGTCACCCCTTGATTCCTCTCTCCCTGGCTGACATCTCACTCGCTGTCACCCCTTGATTCCTCCCTCCTGGGTGACATCTCTCCCGCTGTCACCCCTTTATTCCTCTCTGTGTCCGACATCTCTCTCGCTGTCACCCCTTGATTCCTCCCTTCTGGCTGACATCTCTCTCGCTGTCACCCCTTCATTCCTCTCTCACTGGCTGACATCTCTCTCGCTGTCACCCCTTGATTCCTCCCTCCTGGCTGACATCTCTCTCGCTGTCACCCCTTGATTCCTCTCTCACTGGCTGACATCTCTCTCGCTGTCACCCCTTGATTCCTCTCTCACTGGCTGACATCTCTCTCATTGACACCCCTTGATTCCTCTCTGTGTCCGGTATCTCTCTCATTGTCACCCCTTGATTCCTCTCTGTGTCCGACATCTCTCTCGCTGTCACCCCTTGATTCCTCCCTCCTGGCTGACATCTCTCTCGCTGTCACCCCTTGATTTCTCCCTCCTGGGTGACATCTCTCTCGCTGTCACCCCTTGATTCCTCTCTCACTGGCTGACATCTCTCTCACTGACACCCCTTGATTCCTCTCTGTGTCCGACATCTCTCTCGCTGTCACCCCTTGATTGCTCTTTCACTGGCTGACATCTCTCTCACTGACACCCCTTGATTCCTCTCTGTGTCCGACATCTCTCTCGCTGTCACCCCTTGATTGCTCTCTCACTGGCTGACATCTCTCCCGCTGTCACCCCTTTATTCCTCTCTGTGTCCGACATCTCTCTCGCTGTCACCCCTTGATTGCTCTCTCACTGGCTGACATCTCTCCCGCTGTCACCCCTTTATTCCTCTCTGTGTCCGACATCTCTCTCCCTGACACCCCTTGATTCCTCCCTCCTGGGTGACATCTCTCTCGCTGTCACCCCTTGATTCCTCTCTCACTGGCTGACATCTCTCTCGCTGTCACCCCTTGATTCCTCTCTCACTGGCTGACATCTCTCTCACTGACACCCCTTGATTCCTCTCTGTGTCCGACATCTCTCTCGCTGTCACCCCTTGATTGCTCTCTCACTGGCTGACATCTCTCCCGCTGTCACCCCTTTATTCCTCTCTGTGTCCGACATCTCTCTCGCTGTCACCCCTTGATTCCTCCCTCCTGGCTGACATCTCTCTCGCTGTCACCCCTTGATTCCTCTCTCACTGGCTGACATCTCTCTCGCTGTCACCCCTTGATTCCTCTCTCACTGGCTGACATCTCTCTCACTGACACCCCTTGATTCCTCTCTGTGTCCGACATCGCTCTCGCTGTCACCCCTTGATTGCTCTTTCACTGGCTGACATCTCTCTCACTGACACCCCTTGATTCCTCTCTGTGTCCGACATCTCTCTCGCTGTCACCCCTTGATTGCTCTCTCACTGGCTGACATCTCTCCCGCTGTCACCCCTTTATTCCTCTCTGTGTCCGACATCTCTCTCGCTGTCACCCCTTGATTCCTCCCTCCTGGGTGACATCTCTCCCGCTGTCACCCCTTGATTCCTCTCTCCCTGGCTGACATCTCTCTCACTGACACCCCTTGATTCCACTCTCCCTAGCTGACATCTCTCTCACCGTCACCCCTTGATTCCTCCCTCCTGGCTGACATCTCTCTCACTGACACCCCTTGATTCCTTTCTCACTGGCTGACATCTCTCTCACTGACACCCCTTGATTCCTCTCTCACTGGCTGACATCTCTCTCGCTGACACCCCTTGATTCCTCTCTCACTGGCTGACATCTCTCTCACTGACACCCCTTGATTCCTTTCTCACTGGCTGACATCTCTCTCACTGACACCCCTTGATTCCTCTCTCACTGGCTGACATCTCTCTCACTGACACCCCTTGATTCCTCTCTGTGTCCGACATCTCTCTCACTGACACACCTTGATTCCTCTCTCACTGGCTGACATCTCTCTCGCTGTCACCCCTTGATTCCTCTCTCCCTGGTCGACATCTCTCTCGCTGGCACCCCTTGATTCCTCTCTGTGTCCGACATCTCTCTCGCTGTCACCCCTTGATTCCTCCCTCCTGGCTGACATCTCTCTCGCTGTCACCCCTTGATTCCTCTCTCACTGGCTGACATCTCTCTCGCTGTCACCCCTTGATTCCTCCCTCCTGGCTGACATCTCTCTCGCTGTCACCCCTTGATTCCTCCCTCCTGGCTGACATCTCTCTCGCTGTCACCCCTTGATTCCTCTCTCCCTGGCTGACATCTCTCTCGCTGTCACCCCTTGATTCCTCCCTCCTGGGTGACATCTCTCCCGCTGTCACCCCTTTATTCCTCTCTGTGTCCGACATCTCTCTCGCTGTCACCCCTTGATTCCTCCCTCCTGGCTGACATCTCTCTCGCTGTCGCCCCTTGATTCCTCTCTCACTGGCTGACATCTCTCTCACTGACACACCTTGATTCCTCTCTCACTGGCTGACATCTCTCTCACCGACACCCCTTGATTCCTCTCTGTGTCCGACATCTCTCTCGCTGTCACCCCTTGATTGCTCTTTCACTGGCTGACATCTCTCTCACTGACACCCCTTTATTCCTCTCTGTGTCCGACATCTCTCCCGCTGTCACCCCTTGATTTCTCATTTACTGGCTGACATCTCTCTCGCTGTCACCCCTTGATTCCTCTCTGTGTCCGACATCTCTCTCACTGACACCCCTTGATTCCTCCCTCCTGGGTGACATCTCTCTCGCTGTCACCCCTTGATTCCTCCCTCCTGGGTGACATCTCTCTCGCTGTCACCCCTTGATTCCTCTCTCACTGGCTGACATCTCTCTCGCTGTCACCCCTTGATTCCTTTCTCACTGGCTGACATCTCTCTCACTGACACCCCTTTATTCCTCTCTGTGTCCGACATCTCTCCCGCTGTCACCCCTTGATTTCTCTCTTACTGGCTGACATCTCTCTCACTGACACCCCTTGATTCCTCTCTCACTGGCTGACATCTCTCTCACTGACACCCCTTGATTCCTCTCTGTGTCCGACATCTCTCTCGCTGTCACCCCTTGATTCCTCCCTCCTGGCTGACATCTCTCTCACTGACACCCCTTGATTCCTCTCTGTGTCCGACATCTCTCTCGCTGTCACCCCTTGATTCCTCCCTCCTGGGTGACATCTCTCCCGCTGTCACCCCTTGATTCCTCTCTGTCCTACATCTCTCTCGCTGTCACCCCTTGATTCCTCCCTCCTGGCTGACATCTCTCTCACTGACACCCCTTGATTCCTCTCTGTGTCCGACATCTCTCTCGCTGTCACCCCTTGATTCCTCCCTCCTGGCTGACATCTCTCTCGCTGTCACCCCTTGATTCCTCTCTCACTGGCTGACATCTCTCTCACTGACACCCCTTGATTCCTCTCTGTGTCCGACATCTCTCTCGCTGTCACCCCTTGATTCCTCTCTCACTGGCTGACATCTCTCTCACTACATTTGGAAGAGGTCTATAGCCAAGTAGCAGAGATTCTTTTTTTGATTTCAATATTCTAGTGTTTAGGAATATCAACAAGTGTCGTCCAACTATAGTAAACCACTGCAAAAAGATAACTTGTTTGATATTCGATTTTATTGATGATTTATATTTTACATATGATAAGTGTTTATATATCTTTTTTTGATTTTTTGTATATTTCTCTTTTTTAGTCAGATTAGTAATTTATAAAGAACAATACAGTGTATACAGTGACTGATATTATACATAAAACTCGTGTATTTACATATTCATTTAAATTCAAGAAAGGTTTAAAAAAACATGAACACAAAACATGGAAGACATGATCAATAAACTTAAAAACTCAACAAATGAGTTGAAGGCAATACGGTAGATTACACTACGCGCGTTTCGGCTCTTGGGCCTTCTTCAGGTGACCGTCTATTGCTCTATAGGATATGGAAAGAGAACATACATCACTCTTCTTTTATAACAAATTTATATACAAGTTTATATACAGGAGGACAAGAGAAACAAAACATATGTTAATAAACTTATTTGGCTAATTTTTATACAGTGTTTTAAACCATGTACAATAAATTTGTGTATACAGTGAGACAACCTTGTAAACAATACAAGCAGCATATATGTATATATACAACAGTAAGGATAGATAGAATGTCTATTATCTAATGAGACATCTCATGAGTTTAAACCTTAGCAAAAAGAAAAGATACTAGACGGGCATTACATAGCTGTTTCCCTGCCTAAACTACCCAAATAAGGAGTCTGGTATTGAACCCGTCCTCTAAATGATTATTGACTTCTGTAAGTACACTTCATTAAACTATATTCAGCTTTATGATCTTTACACAGTACTAGTAACTCTATCGATTAACCCACCAATTAGCCGAGTAATAATATGAGAAGTCAATAATCATTTAGAGGACGGGTTCAATACCAGACTCCTTATTTGGGTAGTTTAGGCAGGGAAACAGCTATGTAATGCCCGTCTAGTATCTTTTCTTTTTGCTAAGGTTTAAACTCATGAGATGTCTCATTAGATAATAGACATTCTATCTATCCTTACTGTTGTATATATACATATATGCTGCTTGTATTGTTTACAAGGTTGTCTCACTGTATACACAAATTTATTGTACATGGTTTAAAACACTGTATAAAAATTAGCCAAATAAGTTTATTAACATATGTTTTGTTTCTCTTGTCCTCCTGTACATAAACTTGTATATAAATTTGTTATAAAAGAAGAGTGATGTATGTTCTCTTTCCATATCCTATAGAGCAATAGACGGTCACCTGAAGAAGGCCCAAGAGCCGAAACGCGCGTAGTGTAATCTACCGTATTGCCTTCAACTCATTTGTGGAGTTTTTAAGTTTATTGATCATGTCTTCCATGTTTTGTGTTCATGTTTTTTTAAACCTTTCTTGAATTTAAATGAATATGTAAATACACGAGTTTTATGTATAATATCAGTCACTGTATACACTGTATTGTTCTTTATAAATTACTAATCTGACTAAAAAAGAGAAATATACAAAAAATCAAAAAAAGATATATAAACACTTATCATATGTAAAATATAAATCATCAATAAAATCGAATATCAAACAAGTTATCTTTTTGCAGTGGTTTACTATAGTTGGACGACACTTGTTGATATTCCTAAACACTAGAATATTGAAATCAAAAAAAGAATCTCTGCTACTTGGCTATAGACCTCTTCCAAATGTCTTGTTCTTTCCCTATGTATAGCAAGTAGAACTATATTATATAGGGGTCCCCTTCTTTCAAAATATATGACATCTCTCTCACTGACACCCCTTGATTCCTCTCTGTGTCCGACATCTCTCTCGCTGTCACCCCTTGATTCCTCTCTCACTGGCTGACATCTCTCTCACTGACACCCCTTGATTCCTCTCTGTGTCCGACATCTCTCTCGCTGTCACCCCTTGATTCCTCTCTGTGTCCGACATCTCTCTCGCTGTCACCCCTTGATTCCTCCCTCCTGGCTGACATCTCTCTCGCTGTCACCCCTTGATTCCTCTCTCACTGGCTGACATCTCTCTCGCTGTGACCCCTTGATTCCTCTCTCACTGGCTGACATCTCTCTCGCTGTCACCCCTTAATTCCTCTCTCACTGGCTGACATCTCTCTCGCTGTCACCCCTTGATTCCTCCCTCCTGGGTGACATCTCTCTCGCTGTCACCCCTTGATTGCTCTTTCACTGGCTGACATCTCTCCCGCTGTCACCCCTTGATTCCTCCCTCCTGGGTGACATCTCTCTCGCTGTCACCCCTTGATTGCTCTTTCACTGGCTGACATCTCTCTCGCTGTCACCCCTTGATTCCTCCCTCCTGGCTGACATCTCTCTCGCTGTCACCCCTTGATTCCTCCCTCCTGGCTGACATCTCTCTCGCTGACACCCCTTGATTGCTCTTTCACTGGCTGACATCTCTCCCGCTGTCACCCCTTGATTCCTCTCTCACTGGCTGACATCTCTCTCGCTGTCACCCCTTGATTCCTCTCTCACTGGCTGACATCTCTTTCGCTGTCACCCCTTGATTCCTCTCTGTGTCCGACATCTCTCTCGCTGTCACCCCTTGATTCCTCCCTCCTGGCTGACATCTCTCTCGTTGTCACCCCTTGATTCCTCTCTGTGTCCGACATCTCTCTCACTGACACCCTTTGATTCCTCTCTCACTGGCTGACATCTCTCTCACTGACACACCTTGATTCCTCTCTCACTGGCTGACATCTCTCTCGCTGTCACCCCTTGATTCCTCTCTCACTGGCTGACATCTCTCTCGCTGTCACCCCTTGATTCCTCCCTCCTGGCTGACATCTCTCTCGCTGTCACCCCTTGATTCCTCTCTCACTGGCTGACATCTCTCTCACTGACACCCCTTGATTCCTCTCTGTGTCCGACATCTCTCTCGCTGTCACCCCTTGATTCCTCTCTGTGTCCGACATCTCTCTCGCTGTCACCCCTTGATTCCTCTCTGTGTCCGACATCTCTCTCGCTGTCACCCCTTGATTGCTCTTTCACTGGCTGACATCTCTCTCGCTGTCACCCCTTGATTCCTCTCTCACTGGCTGACATCTCTCTCGCTGTCACCCCTTGATTGCTCTTTCACTGGCTGACATCTCTCTCACTGACACCCCTTGATTCCTCTCTCACTGGCTGACATCTCTCTCACTGACACCCCTTGATTCCTCTCTGTGTCCGACATCTCTCTCGCTGTCACCCCTTGATTCCTCTCTCCCTGGCTGACATCTCTCCCGCTGTCACCCCTTGATTCCTCTCTCACTGGCTGCATCTCTCTCGCTGACACCCCTTGATTCCTCTCTGTGTCCGACATCTCTCTCGCTGTCACCCCTTGATTCCTCCCTCCTGGCTGACATCTCTCTCGCTGTCACCCCTTGATTCCTCTCTGTGTCCGACATCTCTCTCACTGACACCCTTTGATTCCTCTCTCACTGGCTGACATCTCTCTCACTGACACACCTTGATTCCTCTCTCACTGGCTGACATCTCTCTCGCTGTCACCCCTTGATTCCTCTCTCACTGGCTGACATCTCTCTCGCTGTCACCCCTTGATTCCTCCCTCCTGGCTGACATCTCTCTCGCTGTCACCCCTTGATTCCTCTCTCACTGGCTGACATCTCTCTCACTGACACCCCTTGATTCCTCTCTGTGTCCGACATCTCTCTCGCTGTCACCCCTTGATTCCTCTCTGTGTCCGACATCTCTCTCGCTTTCACCCCTTGATTCCTCTCTGTGTCCGACATCTCTCTCGCTGCCACCCCTTGATTGCTCTTTCACTGGCTGACATCTCTCTTGCTGTCACCCCTTGATTCCTCTCTCACTGGCTGACATCTCTCTCGCTGTCACCCCTTGATTGCTCTTTCACTGGCTGACATCTCTCCCGCTGTCACCCCTTGATTCCTCTCTGTGTCCGACATCTCTCTCGCTGTCACCCCTTGATTGCTCTTTCACTGGCTGACATCTCTCCCGCTGTCACCCCTTTATTCCTCTCTGTGTCCGACATCTCTTTCGCTGTCACCCCTTGATTCCTCCCTCCTGGCTGACATCTCTCTCGCTGTCACCCCTTGATTCCTCTCTCACTGGCTGACATCTCTCTCGCTGTCACCCCTTGATTCCTCTCTCACTGGCTGACATCTCTCTCACTGACACCCCTTGATTCCTCTCTGTGTCCGACATCTCTCCCGCTGTCACCCCTTGATTCCTCTCTGTGTCCGACATCTCTCTTGCTGTCACACCTTGATTCCTCTCTGTGTCCGACATCTCTCTCGCTGTCACCCCTTGATTCCTCTCTCACTGGCTGACATCTCTCTCGCTGTCACCCCTTGATTCCTCTCTGTGTCCGACATCTCTCTCGCTGTCACCCCTTGATTCCTCTCTGTGTCCGACATCTCTCTCGCTGTCACCCCTTGATTCCTCTCTGTGTCCGACATCTCTCTCGCTGCCACCCCTTGATTGCTCTTTCACTGGCTGACATCTCTCTCGCTGTCACCCCTTGATTCCTCTCTCACTGGCTGACATCTCTCTCGCTGTCACCCCTTGATTGCTCTTTCACTGGCTGACATCTCTCTCATTGACACCCCTTGATTCCTCTCTGTGTCCGGTATCTCTCTCATTGTCACCCCTTGATTCCTCTCTGTGTCCGACATCTCTCTCGCTGTCACCCCTTGATTCCTCCCTCCTGGCTGACATCTCTCTCGCTGTCACCCCTTGATTTCTCCCTCCTGGGTGACATCTCTCTCGCTGTCACCCCTTGATTCCTCTCTCACTGGCTGACATCTCTCTCACTGACACCCCTTGATTCCTCTCTGTGTCCGACATCTCTCTCGCTGTCACCCCTTGATTGCTCTTTCACTGGCTGACATCTCTCTCACTGACACCCCTTGATTCCTCTCTGTGTCCGACATCTCTCTCGCTGTCACCCCTTGATTGCTCTCTCACTGGCTGACATCTCTCCCGCTGTCACCCCTTTATTCCTCTCTGTGTCCGACATCTCTCTCGCTGTCACCCCTTGATTGCTCTCTCACTGGCTGACATCTCTCCCGCTGTCACCCCTTTATTCCTCTCTGTGTCCGACATCTCTCTCCCTGACACCCCTTGATTCCTCCCTCCTGGGTGACATCTCTCTCGCTGTCACCCCTTGATTCCTCTCTCACTGGCTGACATCTCTCTCGCTGTCACCCCTTGATTCCTCTCTCACTGGCTGACATCTCTCTCACTGACACCCCTTGATTCCTCTCTGTGTCCGACATCTCTCTCGCTGTCACCCCTTGATTGCTCTCTCACTGGCTGACATCTCTCCCGCTGTCACCCCTTTATTCCTCTCTGTGTCCGACATCTCTCTCGCTGTCACCCCTTGATTCCTCCCTCCTGGCTGACATCTCTCTCGCTGTCACCCCTTGATTCCTCTCTCACTGGCTGACATCTCTCTCGCTGTCACCCCTTGATTCCTCTCTCACTGGCTGACATCTCTCTCACTGACACCCCTTGATTCCTCTCTGTGTCCGACATCTCTCTCGCTGTCACCCCTTGATTGCTCTTTCACTGGCTGACATCTCTCTCACTGACACCCCTTGATTCCTCTCTGTGTCCGACATCTCTCTCGCTGTCACCCTTTGATTGCTCTCTCACTGGCTGACATCTCTCCCGCTGTCACCCCTTTATTCCTCTCTGTGTCCGACATCTCTCTCGCTGTCACCCCTTGATTCCTCCCTCCTGGGTGACATCTCTCCCGCTGTCACCCCTTGATTCCTCTCTCCCTGGCTGACATCTCTCTCACTGACACCCCTTGATTCCACTCTCCCTAGCTGACATCTCTCTCACCGTCACCCCTTGATTCCTCCCTCTTGGCTGACATCTCTCTCACTGACACCCCTTGATTCCTTTCTCACTGGCTGACATCTCTCTCACTGACACCCCTTGATTCCTCTCTCACTGGCTGACATCTCTCTCGCTGACACCCCTTGATTCCTCTCTCACTGGCTGACATCTCTCTCACTGACACCCCTTGATTCCTTTCTCACTGGCTGACATCTCTCTCACTGACACCCCTTGATTCCTCTCTCACTGGCTGACATCTCTCTCACTGACACCCCTTGATTCCTCTCTGTGTCCGACATCTCTCTCACTGACACACCTTGATTCCTCTCTCACTGGCTGACATCTCTCTCGCTGTCACCCCTTGATTCCTCTCTCCCTGGTCGACATCTCTCTTGCTGGCACCCCTTGATTCCTCTCTGTGTCCGACATCTCTCTCGCTGTCACCCCTTGATTCCTCTCTGTGTCCGACATCTCTCTCGCTGTCACCCCTTGATTCCTCCCTCCTGGCTGACATCTCTCTCGCTGTCACCCCTTGATTCCTCCCTCCTGGCTGACATCTCTCTCGCTGTCACCCCTTGATTCCTCTCTCCCTGGCTGACATCTCTCTCACTGACACCCCTTGATTCCTCTCTGTGTCCGACATCTCTCTCGCTGTCACCCCTTGATTGCTCTTTCACTGGCTGACATCTCTCTCACTGACACCCCTTTATTCCTCTCTGTGTCCGACATCTCTCCCGCTGTCACCCCTTGATTTCTCTCTTACTGGCTGACATCTCTCTCACTGACACCCCTTGATTCCTCTCTCACTGGCTGACATCTCTCTCACTGACACCCCTTGATTCCTCTCTGTGTCCGACATCTCTCTCGCTGTCACCCCTTGATTCCTCTCTCACTGGCTGACATCTCTCTCATTAACACACCTTGATTCCTACCTGCTGGCTGACATCTCTCTCACTGACACACCTTGATTCCTCCCTCCTGGCTGACATCTCTCTCACTGACACCCCTTGATTCCTCTCTGTGTCCGACATCTCTCTCGCTGTCACCCCTTGATTCCTCTCTCCCTGGCTGACATCTCTCCCGCTGTCACCCCTTTATTCCTCTCTGTGTCCGACATCTCTCTCGCTGTCACCCCTTGATTCCTCCCTCCTGGGTGACATCTCTCCCGCTGTCACCCCTTGATTCCTCTCTGTGTCCGACATCTCTCTCGCTGTCACCCCTTGATTCCTCCCTCCTGGCTGACATCTCTCCCGCTGTCACCCCTTTATTCCTCTCTGTGTCCGACATCTCTCTCGCTGTCACCCCTTGATTCCTCCCTCCTGGCTGACATCTCTCTCGCTGTCACCCCTTGATTCCTCTCTCACTGGCTGACATCTCTCTCACTGACACCCCTTGATTCCTCTCTGTGTCCGACATCTCTCTTGCTGTCACCCCTTGATTCCTCTCTGTGTCCGACATCTCTCTCATTGTCACCCCTTGATTCCTCTCTGTGTCCGACATCTCTCTCGCTGTCACCCCTTGATTCCTCCCTCCTGGCTGACATCTCTCTCGCTGTCACCCCTTGATTCCTCCCTCCTGGCTGACATCTCTCTCGCTGTCACCCCTTGAATCCTCCCTCCTGGCTGACATCTCTCTCGCTGTCACCCCTTGATTCCTCTCTGTGTCCGACATCTCTCTCGCTGTCACCCCTTGATTCCTCTCTCCCTGGCTGACATCTCTCCCGCTGTCACCCCTTGATTCCTCTCTGTGTCTGACATCTCTCTCGCTGTTACCCCTTGATTCCTCTCTCCCTGGCTGACATCTCTCTCACTGACACCCCTTGATTCCTCTCTGTGTCCGACATCTCTCTCGCTGTCACCCCTTGATTCCTCCCTCCTGGCTGACATCTCTCTCACTGACACCCCTTGACTCCTCTCTGTGTCCGATATCTCTCTCGCTGTCACCCCTTGATTCATCTCTCACTGGCTGACATCTCTCTCACTGACACCCCTTGATTCCTCTCTCACTGGCTGACATCTCTCTCACTGACACCCCTTTATTCCTCTCTGTGTCCGACATCTCTCCCGCTGTCACCCCTTGATTTCTCTCTTACTGGCTGACATCTCTCTCGCTGTCACCCCTTGATTCCTCTCTCACTGGCTGACATCTCTCTCACTGACACCCCTTGATTCCTCTCTGTGTCCGACATCTCTCTCGCTGTCACCCCTTGATACCTCTCTGTGTCTGACATCTCTCTCGCTGTCACCCCTTGATTCCTCCCTCCTGGGTGACATCTCTCTCGCTGTCACCCCTTGATTCCTCTCTCACTGGCTGACATCTCTCTCACTGACACCCCTTGATTCCTCTCTGTGTCCGACATCTCTCTCGCTGTCACCCCTTGATTGCTCTCTCACTGGCTGACATCTCTCCCGCTGTCACCCCTTTATTCCTCTCTGTGTCCGACATCTCTCTCGCTGTCACCCCTTGATTGCTCTCTCACTGGCTGACATCTCTCCCGCTGTCACCCCTTTATTCCTCTCTGTGTCCGACATCTCTCTCGCTGTCACCCCTTGATTCCTCCCTCCTGGGTGACATCTCTCCCGCTGTCACCCCTTTATTCCTCTCTGTGTCCAACATCTCTCTCGCTGTCACCCCTTGATTCCTCCCTCCTGGCTGACATCTCTCTCGCTGTCACCCCTTGATTCCTCCCTCCTGGCTGACATCTCTCTCGCTGTCACCCCTTGATTCCTCCCTCCTGGCTGACATCTCTCTCGCTGTCACCCCTTGATTGCTCCCTCCTGGCTGACATCTCTCTCGCTGTCACCCCTTGATTCCTCTCTCCCTGGCTGACATCTCTCTCGCTGTCACCCCTTGATTCCTCCCTCCTGGGTGACATCTCTCCCGCTGTCACCCCTTTATTCCTCTCTGTGTCCGACA
The DNA here is from genome assembly GCF_964261635.1 of Lissotriton helveticus. Classification (NCBI taxonomy): domain Eukaryota; kingdom Metazoa; phylum Chordata; class Amphibia; order Caudata; family Salamandridae; genus Lissotriton; species Lissotriton helveticus. Next base: position 1,191,031,371 of record NC_136071.1, on the reverse strand, counting down.
TCTCTCTCGCTGTCACCCCTTGATTCCTCCCTTCTGGCTGACATCTCTCTCGCTGTCACCCCTTCATTCCTCTCTCACTGGCTGACATCTCTCTCGCTGTCACCCCTTGATTCCTCCCTCCTGGCTGACATCTCTCTCGCTGTCACCCCTTGATTCCTCTCTCACTGGCTGACATCTCTCTCGCTGTCACCCCTTGATTCCTCTCTCACTGGCTGACATCTCTCTCATTGACACCCCTTGATTCCTCTCTGTGTCCGGTATCTCTCTCATTGTCACCCCTTGATTCCTCTCTGTGTCCGACATCTCTCTCGCTGTCACCCCTTGATTCCTCCCTCCTGGCTGACATCTCTCTCGCTGTCACCCCTTGATTTCTCCCTCCTGGGTGACATCTCTCTCGCTGTCACCCCTTGATTCCTCTCTCACTGGCTGACATCTCTCTCACTGACACCCCTTGATTCCTCTCTGTGTCCGACATCTCTCTCGCTGTCACCCCTTGATTGCTCTTTCACTGGCTGACATCTCTCTCACTGACACCCCTTGATTCCTCTCTGTGTCCGACATCTCTCTCGCTGTCACCCCTTGATTGCTCTCTCACTGGCTGACATCTCTCCCGCTGTCACCCCTTTATTCCTCTCTGTGTCCGACATCTCTCTCGCTGTCACCCCTTGATTGCTCTCTCACTGGCTGACATCTCTCCCGCTGTCACCCCTTTATTCCTCTCTGTGTCCGACATCTCTCTCCCTGACACCCCTTGATTCCTCCCTCCTGGGTGACATCTCTCTCGCTGTCACCCCTTGATTCCTCTCTCACTGGCTGACATCTCTCTCGCTGTCACCCCTTGATTCCTCTCTCACTGGCTGACATCTCTCTCACTGACACCCCTTGATTCCTCTCTGTGTCCGACATCTCTCTCGCTGTCACCCCTTGATTGCTCTCTCACTGGCTGACATCTCTCCCGCTGTCACCCCTTTATTCCTCTCTGTGTCCGACATCTCTCTCGCTGTCACCCCTTGATTCCTCCCTCCTGGCTGACATCTCTCTCGCTGTCACCCCTTGATTCCTCTCTCACTGGCTGACATCTCTCTCGCTGTCACCCCTTGATTCCTCTCTCACTGGCTGACATCTCTCTCACTGACACCCCTTGATTCCTCTCTGTGTCCGACATCTCTCTCGCTGTCACCCCTTGATTGCTCTTTCACTGGCTGACATCTCTCTCACTGACACCCCTTGATTCCTCTCTGTGTCCGACATCTCTCTCGCTGTCACCCCTTGATTGCTCTCTCACTGGCTGACATCTCTCCCGCTGTCACCCCTTTATTCCTCTCTGTGTCCGACATCTCTCTCGCTGTCACCCTTGATTCCTCCCTCCTGGGTGACATCTCTCCCGCTGTCACCCCTTGATTCCTCTCTCCCTGGCTGACATCTCTCTCACTGACACCCCTTGATTCCACTCTCCCTAGCTGACATCTCTCTCACCGTCACCCCTTGATTCCTCCCTCCTGGCTGACATCTCTCTCACTGACACCCCTTGATTCCTTTCTCACTGGCTGACATCTCTCTCACTGACACCCCTTGATTCCTCTCTCACTGGCTGACATCTCTCTCGCTGACACCCCTTGATTCCTCTCTCACTGGCTGACATCTCTCTCACTGACACCCCTTGATTCCTTTCTCACTGGCAGACATCTCTCTCACTGACACCCCTTGATTCCTCTCTCACTGGCTGACATCTCTCTCACTGACACCCCTTGATTCCTCTCTGTGTCCGACATCTCTCTCACTGACACACCTTGATTCCTCTCTCACTGGCTGACATCTCTCTCGCTGTCACCCCTTGATTCCTCTCTCCCTGGTCGACATCTCTCTCGCTGGCACCCCTTGATTCCTCTCTGTGTCCGACATCTCTCTCGCTGTCACCCCTTGATTCCTCCCTCCTGGCTGACATCTCTCTCGCTGTCACCCCTTGATTCCTCCCTCCTGGCTGACATCTCTCTCGCTGTCACCCCTTGATTCCTCTCTCCCTGGCTGACATCTCTCTCGCTGTCACCCCTTGATTCCTCCCTCCTGGGTGACATCTCTCCCGCTGTCACCCCTTTATTCCTCTCTGTGTCCGACATCTCTCTCGCTGTCACCCCTTGATTCCTCCCTCCTGGCTGACATCTCTCTCGCTGTCACCCCTTGATTCCTCTCTCACTGGCTGACATCTCTCTCACTGACACACCTTGATTCCTCTCTCACTGGCTGACATCTCTCTCACCGACACCCCTTGATTCCTCTCTGTGTCCGACATCTCTCTCGCTGTCACCCCTTGATTGCTCTTTCACTGGCTGACATCTCTCTCACTGACACCCCTTTATTCCTCTCTGTGTCCGACATCTCTCCCGCTGTCACCCCTTGATTTCTCATTTACTGGCTGACATCTCTCTCGCTGTCACCCCTTGATTCCTCTCTGTGTCCGACATCTCTCTCACTGACACCCCTTGATTCCTCCCTCCTGGGTGACATCTCTCTCGCTGTCACCCCTTGATTCCTCCCTCCTGGGTGACATCTCTCTCGCTGTCACCCCTTGATTCCTCTCTCACTGGCTGACATCTCTCTCGCTGTCACCCCTTGATTCCTTTCTCACTGGCTGACATCTCTCTCACTGACACCCCTTTATTCCTCTCTGTGTCCGACATCTCTCCCGCTGTCACCCCTTGATTTCTCTCTTACTGGCTGACATCTCTCTCACTGACACCCCTTGATTCCTCTCTCACTGGCTGACATCTCTCTCACTGACACCCCTTGATTCCTCTCTGTGTCCGACATCTCTCTCGCTGTCACCCCTTGATTCCTCCCTCCTGGCTGACATCTCTCTCACTGACACCCCTTGATTCCTCTCTGTGTCCGACATCTCTCTCGCTGTCACCCCTTGATTCCTCCCTCCTGGGTGACATCTCTCCCGCTGTCACCCCTTGATTCCTCTCTGTCCTACATCTCTCTCGCTGTCACCCCTTGATTCCTCCCTCCTGGCTGACATCTCTCTCACTGACACCCCTTGATTCCTCTCTGTGTCCGACATCTCTCTCGCTGTCACCCCTTGATTCCTCCCTCCTGGCTGACATCTCTCTCGCTGTCACCCCTTGATTCCTCTCTCACTGGCTGACATCTCTCTCACTGACACCCCTTGATTCCTCTCTGTGTCCGACATCTCTCTCGCTGTCACCCCTTGATTCCTCTCTCACTGGCTGACATCTCTCTCACTACATTTGGAAGAGGTCTATAGCCAAGTAGCAGAGATTCTTTTTTTGATTTCAATATTCTAGTGTTTAGGAATATCAACAAGTGTCGTCCAACTATAGTAAACCACTGCAAAAAGATAACTTGTTTGATATTCGATTTTATTGATGATTTATATTTTACATATGATAAGTGTTTATATATCTTTTTTTGATTTTTTGTATATTTCTCTTTTTTAGTCAGATTAGTAATTTATAAAGAACAATACAGTGTATACAGTGACTGATATTATACATAAAACTTGTGTATTTACATATTCATTTAAATTCAAGAAAGGTTTAAAAAAACATGAACACAAAACATGGAAGACATGATCAATAAACTTAAAAACTCAACAAATGAGTTGAAGGCAATACGGTAGATTACACTACGCGCGTTTCGGCTCTTGGGCCTTCTTCAGGTGACCGTCTATTGCTCTATAGGATATGGAAAGAGAACATACATCACTCTTCTTTTATAACAAATTTATATACAAGTTTATATACAGGAGGACAAGAGAAACAAAACATATGTTAATAAACTTATTTGGCTAATTTTTATACAGTGTTTTAAACCATGTACAATAAATTTGTGTATACAGTGAGACAACCTTGTAAACAATACAAGCAGCATATATGTATATATACAACAGTAAGGATAGATAGAATGTCTATTATCTAATGAGACATCTCATGAGTTTAAACCTTAGCAAAAAGAAAAGATACTAGACGGGCATTACATAGCTGTTTCCCTGCCTAAACTACCCAAATAAGGAGTCTGGTATTGAACCCGTCCTCTAAATGATTATTGACTTCTGTAAGTACACTTCATTAAACTATATTCAGCTTTATGATCTTTACACAGTACTAGTAACTCTATCGATTAACCCACCAATTAGCCGAGTAATAATATGAGAAGTCAATAATCATTTAGAGGACGGGTTCAATACCAGACTCCTTATTTGGGTAGTTTAGGCAGGGAAACAGCTATGTAATGCCCGTCTAGTATCTTTTCTTTTTGCTAAGGTTTAAACTCATGAGATGTCTCATTAGATAATAGACATTCTATCTATCCTTACTGTTGTATATATACATATATGCTGCTTGTATTGTTTACAAGGTTGTCTCACTGTATACACAAATTTATTGTACATGGTTTAAAACACTGTATAAAAATTAGCCAAATAAGTTTATTAACATATGTTTTGTTTCTCTTGTCCTCCTGTACATAAACTTGTATATAAATTTGTTATAAAAGAAGAGTGATGTATGTTCTCTTTCCATATCCTATAGAGCAATAGACGGTCACCTGAAGAAGGCCCAAGAGCCGAAACGCGCGTAGTGTAATCTACCGTATTGCCTTCAACTCATTTGTGGAGTTTTTAAGTTTATTGATCATGTCTTCCATGTTTTGTGTTCATGTTTTTTTAAACCTTTCTTGAATTTAAATGAATATGTAAATACACGAGTTTTATGTATAATATCAGTCACTGTATACACTGTATTGTTCTTTATAAATTACTAATCTGACTAAAAAAGAGAAATATACAAAAAAACAAAAAAAGATATATAAACACTTATCATATGTAAAATATAAATCATCAATAAAATCGAATATCAAACAAGTTATCTTTTTGCAGTGGTTTACTATAGTTGGACGACACTTGTTGATATTCCTAAACACTAGAATATTGAAATCAAAAAAAGAATCTCTGCTACTTGGCTATAGACCTCTTCCAAATGTCTTGTTCTTTCCCTATGTATAGCAAGTAGAACTATATTATATAGGGGTCCCCTTCTTTCAAAATATATGACATCTCTCTCACTGACACCCCTTGATTCCTCTCTGTGTCCGACATCTCTCTCGCTGTCACCCCTTGATTCCTCTCTCACTGGCTGACATCTCTCTCACTGACACCCCTTGATTCCTCTCTGTGTCCGACATCTCTCTCGCTGTCACCCCTTGATTCCTCTCTGTGTCCGACATCTCTCTCGCTGTCACCCCTTGATTCCTCCCTCCTGGCTGACATCTCTCTCGCTGTCACCCCTTGATTCCTCTCTCACTGGCTGACATCTCTCTCGCTGTGACCCCTTGATTCCTCTCTCACTGGCTGACATCTCTCTCGCTGTCACCCCTTAATTCCTCTCTCACTGGCTGACATCTCTCTCGCTGTCACCCCTTGATTCCTCCCTCCTGGGTGACATCTCTCTCGCTGTCACCCCTTGATTGCTCTTTCACTGGCTGACATCTCTCCCGCTGTCACCCCTTGATTCCTCCCTCCTGGGTGACATCTCTCTCGCTGTCACCCCTTGATTGCTCTTTCACTGGCTGACATCTCTCTCGCTGTCACCCCTTGATTCCTCCCTCCTGGCTGACATCTCTCTCGCTGTCACCCCTTGATTCCTCCCTCCTGGCTGACATCTCTCTCGCTGACACCCCTTGATTGCTCTTTCACTGGCTGACATCTCTCCCGCTGTCACCCCTTGATTCCTCTCTCACTGGCTGACATCTCTCTCGCTGTCACCCCTTGATTCCTCTCTCACTGGCTGACATCTCTTTCGCTGTCACCCCTTGATTCCTCTCTGTGTCCGACATCTCTCTCGCTGTCACCCCTTGATTCCTCCCTCCTGGCTGACATCTCTCTCGTTGTCACCCCTTGATTCCTCTCTGTGTCCGACATCTCTCTCACTGACACCCTTTGATTCCTCTCTCACTGGCTGACATCTCTCTCACTGACACACCTTGATTCCTCTCTCACTGGCTGACATCTCTCTCGCTGTCACCCCTTGATTCCTCTCTCACTGGCTGACATCTCTCTCGCTGTCACCCCTTGATTCCTCCCTCCTGGCTGACATCTCTCTCGCTGTCACCCCTTGATTCCTCTCTCACTGGCTGACATCTCTCTCACTGACACCCCTTGATTCCTCTCTGTGTCCGACATCTCTCTCGCTGTCACCCCTTGATTCCTCTCTGTGTCCGACATCTCTCTCGCTGTCACCCCTTGATTCCTCTCTGTGTCCGACATCTCTCTCGCTGTCACCCCTTGATTGCTCTTTCACTGGCTGACATCTCTCTCGCTGTCACCCCTTGATTCCTCTCTCACTGGCTGACATCTCTCTCGCTGTCACCCCTTGATTGCTCTTTCACTGGCTGACATCTCTCTCACTGACACCCCTTGATTCCTCTCTCACTGGCTGACATCTCTCTCACTGACACCCCTTGATTCCTCTCTGTGTCCGACATCTCTCTCGCTGTCACCCCTTGATTCCTCTCTCCCTGGCTGACATCTCTCCCGCTGTCACCCCTTGATTCCTCTCTCACTGGCTGCATCTCTCTCGCTGACACCCCTTGATTCCTCTCTGTGTCCGACATCTCTCTCGCTGTCACCCCTTGATTCCTCCCTCCTGGCTGACATCTCTCTCGCTGTCACCCCTTGATTCCTCTCTGTGTCCGACATCTCTCTCACTGACACCCTTTGATTCCTCTCTCACTGGCTGACATCTCTCTCACTGACACACCTTGATTCCTCTCTCACTGGCTGACATCTCTCTCGCTGTCACCCCTTGATTCCTCTCTCACTGGCTGACATCTCTCTCGCTGTCACCCCTTGATTCCTCCCTCCTGGCTGACATCTCTCTCGCTGTCACCCCTTGATTCCTCTCTCACTGGCTGACATCTCTCTCACTGACACCCCTTGACTCCTCTCTGTGTCCGATATCTCTCTCGCTGTCACCCCTTGATTCCTCTCTCACTGGCTGACATCTCTCTCGCTGTCACCCCTTGATTCCTCTCTCACTGGCTGACATCTCTCTCGCTGTCACCCCTTGATTCCTCCCTCCTGGCTGACATCTCTCTCGCTGTCACCCCTTGAATCCTCCCTCCTGGCTGACATCTCTCTCGCTGTCACCCCTTGATTCCTCTCTGTGTCCGACATCTCTCTCGCTGTCACCCCTTGATTCCTCTCTCCCTGGCTGACATCTCTCCCGCTGTCACCCCTTGATTCCTCTCTGTGTCTGACATCTCTCTCGCTGTTACCCCTTGATTCCTCTCTCCCTGGCTGACATCTCTCTCACTGACACCCCTTGATTCCTCTCTGTGTCCGACATCTCTCTCGCTGTCACCCCTTGATTCCTCCCTCCTGGCTGACATCTCTCTCACTGACACCCCTTGACTCCTCTCTGTGTCCGATATCTCTCTCGCTGTCACCCCTTGATTCCTCTCTCACTGGCTGACATCTCTCTCACTGACACCCCTTGATTCCTCTCTGTGTCCGACATCTCTCCCGCTGTCACCCCTTGATTTCTCTCTTACTGGCTGACATCTCTCTCGCTGTCACCCCTTGATTCCTCTCTCACTGGCTGACATCTCTCTCACTGACACCCCTTGATTCCTCTCTGTGTCCGACATCTCTCTCGCTGTCACCCCTTGATACCTCTCTGTGTCTGACATCTCTCTCGCTGTCACCCCTTGATTCCTCCCTCCTGGGTGACATCTCTCTCGCTGTCACCCCTTGATTCCTCTCTCACTGGCTGACATCTCTCTCACTGACACCCCTTGATTCCTCTCTGTGTCCGACATCTCTCTCGCTGTCACCCCTTGATTGCTCTCTCACTGGCTGACATCTCTCCCGCTGTCACCCCTTTATTCCTCTCTGTGTCCGACATCTCTCTCGCTGTCACCCCTTGATTGCTCTCTCACTGGCTGACATCTCTCCCGCTGTCACCCCTTTATTCCTCTCTGTGTCCGACATCTCTCTCGCTGTCACCCCTTGATTCCTCCCTCCTGGGTGACATCTCTCCCGCTGTCACCCCTTTATTCCTCTCTGTGTCCAACATCTCTCTCGCTGTCACCCCTTGATTCCTCCCTCCTGGCTGACATCTCTCTCGCTGTCACCCCTTGATTCCTCCCTCCTGGCTGACATCTCTCTCGCTGTCACCCCTTGATTCCTCCCTCCTGGCTGACATCTCTCTCGCTGTCACCCCTTGATTGCTCCCTCCTGGCTGACATCTCTCTCGCTGTCACCCCTTGATTCCTCTCTCCCTGGCTGACATCTCTCTCGCTGTCACCCCTTGATTCCTCCCTCCTGGGTGACATCTCTCCCGCTGTCACCCCTTTATTCCTCTCTGTGTCCGACATCTCTCTCGCTGTCACCCCTTGATTCCTCCCTTCTGGCTGACATCTCTCTCGCTGTCACCCCTTCATTCCTCTCTCACTGGCTGACATCTCTCTCGCTGTCACCCCTTGATTCCTCCCTCCTGGCTGACATCTCTCTCGCTGTCACCCCTTGATTCCTCTCTCACTGGCTGACATCTCTCTCGCTGTCACCCCTTGATTCCTCTCTCACTGGCTGACATCTCTCTCATTGACACCCCTTGATTCCTCTCTGTGTCCGGTATCTCTCTCATTGTCACCCCTTGATTCCTCTCTGTGTCCGACATCTCTCTCGCTGTCACCCCTTGATTCCTCCCTCCTGGCTGACATCTCTCTCTCTGTCACCCCTTGATTTCTCCCTCCTGGGTGACATCTCTCTCGCTGTCACCCCTTGATTCCTCTCTCACTGGCTGACATCTCTCTCACTGACACCCCTTGATTCCTCTCTGTGTCCGACATCTCTCTCGCTGTCACCCCTTGATTGCTCTTTCACTGGCTGACATCTCTCTCACTGACACCCCTTGATTCCTCTCTGTGTCCGACATCTCTCTCGCTGTCACCCCTTGATTGCTCTCTCACTGGCTGACATCTCTCCCGCTGTCACCCCTTTATTCCTCTCTGTGTCCGACATCTCTCTCGCTGTCACCCCTTGATTGCTCTCTCACTGGCTGACATCTCTCCCGCTGTCACCCCTTTATTCCTCTCTGTGTCCGACATCTCTCTCCCTGACACCCCTTGATTCCTCCCTCCTGGGTGACATCTCTCTCGCTGTCACCCCTTGATTCCTCTCTCACTGGCTGACATCTCTCTCGCTGTCACCCCTTGATTCCTCTCTCACTGGCTGACATCTCTCTCACTGACACCCCTTGATTCCTCTCTGTGTCCGACATCTCTCTCGCTGTCACCCCTTGATTGCTCTCTCACTGGCTGACATCTCTCCCGCTGTCACCCCTTTATTCCTCTCTGTGTCCGACATCTCTCTCGCTGTCACCCCTTGATTCCTCCCTCCTGGCTGACATCTCTCTCGCTGTCACCCCTTGATTCCTCTCTCACTGGCTGACATCTCTCTCGCTGTCACCCCTTGATTCCTCTCTCACTGGCTGACATCTCTCTCACTGACACCCCTTGATTCCTCTCTGTGTCCGACATCTCTCTCGCTGTCACCCCTTGATTGCTCTTTCACTGGCTGACATCTCTCTCACTGACACCCCTTGATTCCTCTCTGTGTCCGACATCTCTCTCGCTGTCACCCCTTGATTGCTCTCTCACTGGCTGACATCTCTCCCGCTGTGACCCCTTTATTCCTCTCTGTGTCCGACATCTCTCTCGCTGTCACCCCTTGATTCCTCCCTCCTGGGTGACATCTCTCCCGCTGTCACCCCTTGATTCCTCTCTCCCTGGCTGACATCTCTCTCACTGACACCCCTTGATTCCACTCTCCCTAGCTGACATCTCTCTCACCGTCACCCCTTGATTCCTCCCTCCTGGCTGACATCTCTCTCACTGACACCCCTTGATTCCTTTCTCACTGGCTGACATCTCTCTCACTGACACCCCTTGATTCCTCTCTCACTGGCTGACATCTCTCTCGCTGACACCCCTTGATTCCTCTCTCACTGGCTGACATCTCTCTCACTGACACCCCTTGATTCCTTTCTCACTGGCTGACATATCTCTCACTGACACCCCTTGATTCCTCTCTCACTGGCTGACATCTCTCTCACTGACACCCCTTGATTCCTCTCTGTGTCCGACATCTCTCTCACTGACACACCTTGATTCCTCTCTCACTGGCTGACATCTCTCTCGCTGTCACCCCTTGATTCCTCTCTCCCTGGTCGACATCTCTCTCGCTGGCACCCCTTGATTCCTCTCTGTGTCCGACATCTCTCTCGCTGTCACCCCTTGATTCCTCCCTCCTGGCTGACATCTCTCTCGCTGTCACCCCTTGATTCCTCTCTCACTGGCTGACATCTCTCTCGCTGTCACCCCTTGATTCCTCCCTCCTGGCTGACATCTCTCTCGCTGTCACCCCTTGATTCCTCCCTCCTGGCTGACATCTCTCTCGCTGTCACCCCTTGATTCCTCTCTCCCTGGCTGACATCTCTCTCGCTGTCACCCCTTGATTCCTCCCTCCTGGGTGACATCTCTCCCGCTGTCACCCCTTTATTCCTCTCTGTGTCCGACATCTCTCTCGCTGTCACCCCTTGATTCCTCCCTCCTGGCTGACATCTCTCTCGCTGTCACCCCTTGATTCCTCTCTCACTGGCTGACATCTCTCTCACTGACACACCTTGATTCCTCTCTCACTGGCTGACATCTCTCTCACCGACACCCCTTGATTCCTCTCTGTGTCCGACATCTCTCTCGCTGTCACCCCTTGATTGCTCTTTCACTGGCTGACATCTCTCTCACTGACACCCCTTTATTCCTCTCTGTGTCCGACATCTCTCCCGCTGTCACCCCTTGATTTCTCATTTACTGGCTGACATCTCTCTCGCTGTCACCCCTTGATTCCTCTCTGTGTCCGACATCTCTCTCACTGACACCCCTTGATTCCTCCCTCCTGGGTGACATCTCTCTCGCTGTCACCCCTTGATTCCTCCCTCCTGGGTGACATCTCTCTCGCTGTCACCCCTTGATTCCTCTCTCACTGGCTGACATCTCTCTCGCTGTCACCCCTTGATTCCTTTCTCACTGGCTGACATCTCTCTCACTGACACCCCTTTATTCCTCTCTGTGTCCGACATCTCTCCCGCTGTCACCCCTTGATTTCTCTCTTACTGGCTGACATCTCTCTCACTGACACCCCTTGATTCCTCTCTCACTGGCTGACATCTCTCTCACTGACACCCCTTGATTCCTCTCTGTGTCCGACATCTCTCTCGCTGTCACCCCTTGATTCCTCCCTCCTGGCTGACATCTCTCTCACTGACACCCCTTGATTCCTCTCTGTGTCCGACATCTCTCTCGCTGTCACCCCTTGATTCCTCCCTCCTGGGTGACATCTCTCCCGCTGTCACCCCTTGATTCCTCTCTGTCCTACATCTCTCTCGCTGTCACCCCTTGATTCCTCCCTCCTGGCTGACATCTCTCTCACTGACACCCCTTGATTCCTCTCTGTGTCCGACATCTCTCTCGCTGTCACCCCTTGATTCCTCCCTCCTGGCTGACATCTCTCTCGCTGTCACCCCTTGATTCCTCTCTCACTGGCTGACATCTCTCTCACTGACACCCCTTGATTCCTCTCTGTGTCCGACATCTCTCTCGCTGTCACCCCTTGATTCCTCTCTCACTGGCTGACATCTCTCTCACTACATTTGGAAGAGGTCTATAGCCAAGTAGCAGAGATTCTTTTTTTGATTTCAATATTCTAGTGTTTAGGAATATCAACAAGTGTCGTCCAACTATAGTAAACCACTGCAAAAAGATAACTTGTTTGATATTCGATTTTATTGATGATTTATATTTTACATATGATAAGTGTTTATATATCTTTTTTTGATTTTTTGTATATTTCTCTTTTTTAGTCAGATTAGTAATTTATAAAGAACAATACAGTGTATACAGTGACTGATATTATACATAAAACTCGTGTATTTACATATTCATTTAAATTCAAGAAAGGTTTAAAAAAACATGAACACAAAACATGGAAGACATGATCAATAAACTTAAAAACTCAACAAATGAGTTGAAGGCAATACGGTAGATTACACTACGCGCGTTTCGGCTCTTGGGCCTTCTTCAGGTGACCGTCTATTGCTCTATAGGATATGGAAAGAGAACATACATCACTCTTCTTTTATAACAAATTTATATACAAGTTTATATACAGGAGGACAAGAGAAACAAAACATATGTTAATAAACTTATTTGGATAATTTTTATACAGTGTTTTAAACCATGTACAATAAATTTGTGTATACAGTGAGACAACCTTGTAAACAATACAAGCAGCATATATGTATATATACAACAGTAAGGATAGATAGAATGTCTATTATCTAATGAGACATCTCATGAGTTTAAACCTTAGCAAAAAGAAAAGATACTAGACGGGCATTACATAGCTGTTTCCCTGCCTAAACTACCCAAATAAGGAGTCTGGTATTGAACCCGTCCTCTAAATGATTATTGACTTCTGTAAGTACACTTCATTAAACTATATTCAGCTTTATGATCTTTACACAGTACTAGTAACTCTATCGATTAACCCACCAATTAGCCGAGTAATAATATGAGAAGTCAATAATCATTTAGAGGACGGGTTCAATACCAGACTCCTTATTTGGGTAGTTTAGGCAGGGAAACAGCTATGTAATGCCCGTCTAGTATCTTTTCTTTTTGCTAAGGTTTAAACTCATGAGATGTCTCATTAGATAATAGACATTCTATCTATCCTTACTGTTGTATATATACATATATGCTGCTTGTATTGTTTACAAGGTTGTCTCACTGTATACACAAATTTATTGTACATGGTTTAAAACACTGTATAAAAATTAGCCAAATAAGTTTATTAACATATGTTTTGTTTCTCTTGTCCTCCTGTACATAAACTTGTATATAAATTTGTTATAAAAGAAGAGTGATGTATGTTCTCTTTCCATATCCTATAGAGCAATAGACGGTCACCTGAAGAAGGCCCAAGAGCCGAAACGCGCGTAGTGTAATCTACCGTATTGCCTTCAACTCATTTGTGGAGTTTTTAAGTTTATTGATCATGTCTTCCATGTTTTGTGTTCATGTTTTTTTAAACCTTTCTTGAATTTAAATGAATATGTAAATACACGAGTTTTATGTATAATATCAGTCACTGTATACACTGTATTGTTCTTTATAAATTACTAATCTGACTAAAAAAGAGAAATATACAAAAAATCAAAAAAAGATATATAAACACTTATCATATGTAAAATATAAATCATCAATAAAATCGAATATCAAACAAGTTATCTTTTTGCAGTGGTTTACTATAGTTGGACGACACTTGTTGATATTCCTAAACACTAGAATATTGAAATCAAAAAAAGAATCTCTGCTACTTGGCTATAGACCTCTTCCAAATGTCTTGTTCTTTCCCTATGTATAGCAAGTAGAACTATATTATATAGGGGTCCCCTTCTTTCAAAATATATGACATCTCTCTCACTGACACCCCTTGATTCCTCTCTGTGTCCGACATCTCTCTCGCTGTCACCCCTTGATTCCTCTCTCACTGGCTGACATCTCTCTCACTGACACCCCTTGATTCCTCTCTGTGTCCGACATCTCTCTCGCTGTCACCCCTTGATTCCTCTCTGTGTCCGACATCTCTCTCGCTGTCACCCCTTGATTCCTCCCTCCTGGCTGACATCTCTCTCGCTGTCACCCCTTGATTCCTCTCTCACTGGCTGACATCTCTCTCGCTGTGACCCCTTGATTCCTCTCTCACTGGCTGACATCTCTCTCGCTGTCACCCCTTAATTCCTCTCTCACTGGCTGACATCTCTCTCGCTGTCACCCCTTGATTCCTCCCTCCTGGGTGACATCTCTCTCGCTGTCACCCCTTGATTGCTCTTTCACTGGCTGACATCTCTCCCGCTGTCACCCCTTGATTCCTCCCTCCTGGGTGACATCTCTCTCGCTGTCACCCCTTGATTGCTCTTTCACTGGCTGACATCTCTCTCGCTGTCACCCCTTGATTCCTCCCTCCTGGCTGACATCTCTCTCGCTGTCACCCCTTGATTCCTCCCTCCTGGCTGACATCTCTCTCGCTGACACCCCTTGATTGCTCTTTCACTGGCTGACATCTCTCCCGCTGTCACCCCTTGATTCCTCTCTCACTGGCTGACATCTCTCTCGCTGTCACCCCTTGATTCCTCTCTCACTGGCTGACATCTCTTTCGCTGTCACCCCTTGATTCCTCTCTGTGTCCGACATCTCTCTCGCTGTCACCCCTTGATTCCTCCCTCCTGGCTGACATCTCTCTCGTTGTCACCCCTTGATTCCTCTCTGTGTCCGACATCTCTCTCACTGACACCCTTTGATTCCTCTCTCACTGGCTGACATCTCTCTCACTGACACACCTTGATTCCTCTCTCACTGGCTGACATCTCTCTCGCTGTCACCCCTTGATTCCTCTCTCACTGGCTGACATCTCTCTCGCTGTCACCCCTTGATTCCTCCCTCCTGGCTGACATCTCTCTCGCTGTCACCCCTTGATTCCTCTCTCACTGGCTGACATCTCTCTCACTGACACCCCTTGATTCCTCTCTGTGTCCGACATCTCTCTCGCTGTCACCCCTTGATTCCTCTCTGTGTCCGACATCTCTCTCGCTGTCACCCCTTGATTCCTCTCTGTGTCCGACATCTCTCTCGCTGTCACCCCTTGATTGCTCTTTCACTGGCTGACATCTCTCTCGCTGTCACCCCTTGATTCCTCTCTCACTGGCTGACATCTCTCTCGCTGTCACCCCTTGATTGCTCTTTCACTGGCTGACATCTCTCTCACTGACACCCCTTGATTCCTCTCTCACTGGCTGACATCTCTCTCACTGACACCCCTTGATTCCTCTCTGTGTCCGACATCTCTCTCGCTGTCACCCCTTGATTCCTCTCTCCCTGGCTGACATCTCTCCCGCTGTCACCCCTTGATTCCTCTCTCACTGGCTGCATCTCTCTCGCTGACACCCCTTGATTCCTCTCTGTGTCCGACATCTCTCTCGCTGTCACCCCTTGATTCCTCCCTCCTGGCTGACATCTCTCTCGCTGTCACCCCTTGATTCCTCTCTGTGTCCGACATCTCTCTCACTGACACCCTTTGATTCCTCTCTCACTGGCTGACATCTCTCTCACTGACACACCTTGATTCCTCTCTCACTGGCTGACATCTCTCTCGCTGTCACCCCTTGATTCCTCTCTCACTGGCTGACATCTCTCTCGCTGTCACCCCTTGATTCCTCCCTCCTGGCTGACATCTCTCTCGCTGTCACCCCTTGATTCCTCTCTCACTGGCTGACATCTCTCTCACTGACACCCCTTGATTCCTCTCTGTGTCCGACATCTCTCTCGCTGTCACCCCTTGATTCCTCTCTGTGTCCGACATCTCTCTCGCTTTCACCCCTTGATTCCTCTCTGTGTCCGACATCTCTCTCGCTGCCACCCCTTGATTGCTCTTTCACTGGCTGACATCTCTCTTGCTGTCACCCCTTGATTCCTCTCTCACTGGCTGACATCTCTCTCGCTGTCACCCCTTGATTGCTCTTTCACTGGCTGACATCTCTCCCGCTGTCACCCCTTGATTCCTCTCTGTGTCCGACATCTCTCTCGCTGTCACCCCTTGATTGCTCTTTCACTGGCTGACATCTCTCCCGCTGTCACCCCTTTATTCCTCTCTGTGTCCGACATCTCTTTCGCTGTCACCCCTTGATTCCTCCCTCCTGGCTGACATCTCTCTCGCTGTCACCCCTTGATTCCTCTCTCACTGGCTGACATCTCTCTCGCTGTCACCCCTTGATTCCTCTCTCACTGGCTGACATCTCTCTCACTGACACCCCTTGATTCCTCTCTGTGTCCGACATCTCTCCCGCTGTCACCCCTTGATTCCTCTCTGTGTCCGACATCTCTCTTGCTGTCACACCTTGATTCCTCTCTGTGTCCGACATCTCTCTCGCTGTCACCCCTTGATTCCTCTCTCACTGGCTGACATCTCTCTCGCTGTCACCCCTTGATTCCTCTCTGTGTCCGACATCTCTCTCGCTGTCACCCCTTGATTCCTCTCTGTGTCCGACATCTCTCTCGCTGTCACCCCTTGATTCCTCTCTGTGTCCGACATCTCTCTCGCTGCCACCCCTTGATTGCTCTTTCACTGGCTGACATCTCTCTCGCTGTCACCCCTTGATTCCTCTCTCACTGGCTGACATCTCTCTCGCTGTCACCCCTTGATTGCTCTTTCACTGGCTGACATCTCTCTCATTGACACCCCTTGATTCCTCTCTGTGTCCGGTATCTCTCTCATTGTCACCCCTTGATTCCTCTCTGTGTCCGACATCTCTCTCGCTGTCACCCCTTGATTCCTCCCTCCTGGCTGACATCTCTCTCGCTGTCACCCCTTGATTTCTCCCTCCTGGGTGACATCTCTCTCGCTGTCACCCCTTGATTCCTCTCTCACTGGCTGACATCTCTCTCACTGACACCCCTTGATTCCTCTCTGTGTCCGACATCTCTCTCGCTGTCACCCCTTGATTGCTCTTTCACTGGCTGACATCTCTCTCACTGACACCCCTTGATTCCTCTCTGTGTCCGACATCTCTCTCGCTGTCACCCCTTGATTGCTCTCTCACTGGCTGACATCTCTCCCGCTGTCACCCCTTTATTCCTCTCTGTGTCCGACATCTCTCTCGCTGTCACCCCTTGATTGCTCTCTCACTGGCTGACATCTCTCCCGCTGTCACCCCTTTATTCCTCTCTGTGTCCGACATCTCTCTCCCTGACACCCCTTGATTCCTCCCTCCTGGGTGACATCTCTCTCGCTGTCACCCCTTGATTCCTCTCTCACTGGCTGACATCTCTCTCGCTGTCACCCCTTGATTCCTCTCTCACTGGCTGACATCTCTCTCACTGACACCCCTTGATTCCTCTCTGTGTCCGACATCTCTCTCGCTGTCACCCCTTGATTGCTCTCTCACTGGCTGACATCTCTCCCGCTGTCACCCCTTTATTCCTCTCTGTGTCCGACATCTCTCTCGCTGTCACCCCTTGATTCCTCCCTCCTGGCTGACATCTCTCTCGCTGTCACCCCTTGATTCCTCTCTCACTGGCTGACATCTCTCTCGCTGTCACCCCTTGATTCCTCTCTCACTGGCTGACATCTCTCTCACTGACACCCCTTGATTCCTCTCTGTGTCCGACATCTCTCTCGCTGTCACCCCTTGATTGCTCTTTCACTGGCTGACATCTCTCTCACTGACACCCCTTGATTCCTCTCTGTGTCCGACATCTCTCTCGCTGTCACCCCTTGATTGCTCTCTCACTGGCTGACATCTCTCCCGCTGTCACCCCTTTATTCCTCTCTGTGTCCGACATCTCTCTCGCTGTCACCCCTTGATTCCTCCCTCCTGGGTGACATCTCTCCCGCTGTCACCCCTTGATTCCTCTCTCCCTGGCTGACATCTCTCTCACTGACACCCCTTGATTCCACTCTCCCTAGCTGACATCTCTCTCACCGTCACCCCTTGATTCCTCCCTCTTGGCTGACATCTCTCTCACTGACACCCCTTGATTCCTTTCTCACTGGCTGACATCTCTCTCACTGACACCCCTTGATTCCTCTCTCACTGGCTGACATCTCTCTCGCTGACACCCCTTGATTCCTCTCTCACTGGCTGACATCTCTCTCACTGACACCCCTTGATTCCTTTCTCACTGGCTGACATCTCTCTCACTGACACCCCTTGATTCCTCTCTCACTGGCTGACATCTCTCTCACTGACACCCCTTGATTCCTCTCTGTGTCCGACATCTCTCTCACTGACACACCTTGATTCCTCTCTCACTGGCTGACATCTCTCTCGCTGTCACCCCTTGATTCCTCTCTCCCTGGTCGACATCTCTCTTGCTGGCACCCCTTGATTCCTCTCTGTGTCCGACATCTCTCTCGCTGTCACCCCTTGATTCCTCCCTCCTGGCTGACATCTCTCTCGCTGTCACCCCTTGATTCCTCCCTCCTGGCTGACATCTCTCTCGCTGTCACCCCTTGATTCCTCCCTCCTTGCTGACATCTCTCTCGCTGTCACCTCTTGATTCCTCTCTCCCTGGCTGACATCTCTCTCGCTGTCACCCCTTGATTCCTCCCTCCTGGGTGACATCTCTCCCGCTGTCACCCCTTTATTCCTCTCTGTGTCCGACATCTCTCTCGCTGTCACCCCTTGATTCCTCCCTCCTGGCTGACATCTCTCTCGCTGTCACCCCTTGATTCCTCTCTCACTGGCTGACATCTCTCTCACTGACACACCTTGATTCCTCTCTCACTGGCTGACATCTCTCTCACCGACACCCCTTGATTCCTCTCTGTGTCCGACATCTCTCTCGCTGTCACCCCTTGATTGCTCTTTCACTGGCTGACATCTCTCTCACTGACACCCCTTTATTCCTCTCTGTGTCCGACATCTCTCCCGCTGTCACCCCTTGATTTCTCATTTACTGGCTGACATCTCTCGCGCTGTCACCCCTTGATTCCTCTCTGTGTCCGACATC
The DNA here is from genome assembly GCF_964261635.1 of Lissotriton helveticus. Classification (NCBI taxonomy): domain Eukaryota; kingdom Metazoa; phylum Chordata; class Amphibia; order Caudata; family Salamandridae; genus Lissotriton; species Lissotriton helveticus. Next base: position 1,191,012,723 of record NC_136071.1, on the reverse strand, counting down.
TCTCTCACTGACACCCCTTGATTCCTCCCTCCTGGGTGACATCTCTCTCGCTGTCACCCCTTGATTCCTCCCTCCTGGGTGACATCTCTCTCGCTGTCACCCCTTGATTCCTCTCTCACTGGCTGACATCTCTCTCGCTGTCACCCCTTGATTCCTTTCTCACTGGCTGACATCTCTCTCACTGACACCCCTTTATTCCTCTCTGTGTCCGACATCTCTCCCGCTGTCACCCCTTGATTTCTCTCTTACTGGCTGACATCTCTCTCACTGACACCCCTTGATTCCTCTCTCACTGGCTGACATCTCTCTCACTGACACCCCTTGATTCCTCTCTGTGTCCGACATCTCTCTCGCTGTCACCCCTTGATTCCTCCCTCCTGGCTGACATCTCTCTCACTGACACCCCTTGATTCCTCTCTGTGTCCGACATCTCTCTCGCTGTCACCCCTTGATTCCTCCCTCCTGGCTGACATCTCTCTCGCTGTCACCCCTTGATTCCTCTCTCACTGGCTGACATCTCTCTCACTGACACCCCTTGATTCCTCTCTGTGTCCGACATCTCTCTCGCTGTCACCCCTTGATTCCTCTCTCACTGGCTGACATCTCTCTCACTGACACCCCTTGATTCCTCTCTGTGTCCGACATCTCTCTCGCTGTCACCCCTTGATTCCTCTCTCACTGGCTGACATCTCTCTCACTGACACCCCTTGATTCCTCTCTGTGTCCGACATCTCTCTCGCTGTCACCCCTTGATTCCTCTCTGTGTCCGACATCTCTCTCGCTGTCACCCCTTGATTCCTCCCTCCTGGCTGACATCTCTCTCGCTGTCACCCCTTGATTCCTCTCTCACTGGCTGACATCTCTCTCGCTGTGACCCCTTGATTCCTCTCTCACTGGCTGACATCTCTCTCGCTGTCACCCCTTAATTCCTCTCTCACTGGCTGACATCTCTCTCGCTGTCACCCCTTGATTCCTCCCTCCTGGGTGACATCTCTCTCGCTGTCACCCCTTGATTGCTCTTTCACTGGCTGACATCTCTCCCGCTGTCACCCCTTGATTCCTCCCTCCTGGGTGACATCTCTCTCGCTGTCACCCCTTGATTGCTCTTTCACTGGCTGACATCTCTCTCGCTGTCACCCCTTGATTCCTCCCTCCTGGCTGACATCTCTCTCGCTGTCACCCCTTGATTCCTCCCTCCTGGCTGACATCTCTCTCGCTGACACCCCTTGATTGCTCTTTCACTGGCTGACATCTCTCCCGCTGTCACCCCTTGATTCCTCTCTCACTGGCTGACATCTCTCTCGCTGTCACCCCTTGATTCCTCTCTCACTGGCTGACATCTCTTTCGCTGTCACCCCTTGATTCCTCTCTGTGTCCGACATCTCTCTCGCTGTCACCCCTTGATTCCTCCCTCCTGGCTGACATCTCTCTCGTTGTCACCCCTTGATTCCTCTCTGTGTCCGACATCTCTCTCACTGACACCCTTTGATTCCTCTCTCACTGGCTGACATCTCTCTCACTGACACACCTTGATTCCTCTCTCACTGGCTGACATCTCTCTCGCTGTCACCCCTTGATTCCTCTCTCACTGGCTGACATCTCTCTCGCTGTCACCCCTTGATTCCTCCCTCCTGGCTGACATCTCTCTCGCTGTCACCCCTTGATTCCTCTCTCACTGGCTGACATCTCTCTCACTGACACCCCTTGATTCCTCTCTGTGTCCGACATCTCTCTCGCTGTCACCCCTTGATTCCTCTCTGTGTCCGACATCTCTCTCGCTGTCACCCCTTGATTCCTCTCTGTGTCCGACATCTCTCTCGCTGTCACCCCTTGATTCCTCTCTGTGTCCGACATCTCTCTCGCTGCCACCCCTTGATTGCTCTTTCACTGGCTGACATCTCTCTCGCTGTCACCCCTTGATTCCTCTCTCACTGGCTGACATCTCTCTCGCTGTCACCCCTTGATTGCTCTTTCACTGGCTGACATCTCTCCTGCTGTCACCCCTTGATTCCTCTCTGTGTCCGACATCTCTCTCGCTGTCACCCCTTGATTGCTCTTTCACTGGCTGACATCTCTCCCGCTGTCACCCCTTTATTCCTCTCTGTGTCCGACATCTCTCTCGCTGTCACCCCTTGATTCCTCCCTCCTGGCTGACATCTCTCTCGCTGTCACCCCTTGATTCCTCTCTCACTGGCTGACATCTCTCTCGCTGTCACCCCTTGATTCCTCTCTCACTGGCTGACATCTCTCTCACTGACACCCCTTGATTCCTCTCTGTGTCCGACATCTCTCCCGCTGTCACCCCTTGATTCCTCTCTGTGTCCGACATCTCTCTTGCTGTCACACCTTGATTCCTCTCTGTGTCCGACATCTCTCTCGCTGTCACCCCTTGATTCCTCTCTCACTGGCTGACATCTCTCTCGCTGTCACCCCTTGATTCCTCTCTGTGTCCGACATCTCTCTCGCTGTCACCCCTTGATTCCTCCCTCCTGGCTGACATCTCTCTCACTGACACCCCTTGATTCCTCTCTCTCTGGCTGACATCTCTCTCACTGACACCCCTTGATTCCTCTCTCACTGGCTGACATCTCTCTCACTGACACCCCTTGATTCCTCCCTCCTGGCTGACATCTCTCTCGCTGTCACCCCTTGATTCCTCTCTCACTGGCTGACATCTCTCTCGCTGTCACCCCTTGATTCCTCTCTGTGTCCGACATCTCTCTCGCTGTCACCCCTTGATTCCTCTCTGTGTCCGACATCTCTCTCGCTGTCACCCCTTGATTCCTCCCTCCTGGCTGACATCTCTTTCGCTGTCACCCCTTGATTCCTCCCTCCTGGCTGACATCTCTCTCGCTGTCACCCCTTGATTCCTCCCTCCTGGCTGACATCTCTTTCGCTGTCACCCCTTGATTCCTCCCTCCTGGCTGACATCTCTCTCACTGACACCCCTTGATTCCTCTCTGTGTCCGACATCTCTCTCGCTGTCACCCCTTGATTGCTCTTTCACTGGCTGACATCTCTCTCAATGACACCCCTTTATTCCTCTCTGTGTCCGACATCTCTCCCGCTGTCACCCCTTGATTTCTCTCTTACTGGCTGACATCTCTCTCACTGACACCCCTTGATTCCTCTCTCACTGGCTGACATCTCTCTCACTGACACCCCTTGATTCCTCTCTGTGTCCGACATCTCTCTCGCTGTCACCCCTTGATTCCTCTCTCCCTGGCTGACATCTCTCCCGCTGTCACCCCTTGATTCCTCTCTCACTGGCTGACATCTCTCTCATTAACACACCTTGATTCCTACCTGCTGGCTGACATCTCTCTCACTGACACACCTTGATTCCTCCCTCCTGGCTGACATCTCTCTCACTGACACCCCTTGATTCCTCTCTGTGTCCGACATCTCTCTCGCTGTCACCCCTTGATTCCTCTCTCCCTGGCTGACATCTCTCCCGCTGTCACCCCTTTATTCCTCTCTGTGTCCGACATCTCTCTCGCTGTCACCCCTTGATTCCTCCCTCCTGGGTGACATCTCTCCCGCTGTCACCCCTTGATTCCTCTCTGTGTCCGACATCTCTCTCGCTGTCACCCCTTGATTCCTCCCTCCTGGCTGACATCTCTCCCGCTGTCACCCCTTTATTCCTCTCTGTGTCCGACATCTCTCTCGCTGTCACCACTTGATTCCTCCCTCCTGGCTGACATCTCTCTCGCTGTCACCCCTTGATTCCTCTCTCACTGGCTGACATCTCTCTCACTGACACCCCTTGATTCCTCTCTGTGTCCGACATCTCTCTCGCTGTCACCCCTTGATTGCTCTCTCACTGGCTGACATCTCTCCCGCTGTCACCCCTTGATTGCTCTCTCACTGGCTGACATCTCTCCCGCTGTCACCCCTTGATTGCTCTCTCACTGGCTGACATCTCTCCCGCTGTCACCCCTTGATTGCTCTCTCACTGGCTGACATCTCTCTCGCTGTCACCCCTTGATTGCTCTCTCACTGGCTGACATCTCTCCCGCTGTCACCCCTTGATTCCTCTCTGTGTCCGACATCTCTCCCGCTGTCACCCCTTGATTCCTCTCTCCCTGGCTGACATCTCTCCCGCTGTCACCCCTTGATTTCTCTCTCACTGGCTGACATCTCTCTCACTGACACCCCTTGATTCCTCTCTCACTGGCTGACATCTCTCCCGCTGTCACCCCTTGATTCCTCTCTGTGTCCGACATCTCTCTCACTGACACCCCTTGATTCCTCTCTGTGTCCGACATCTCTCTCGCGGTCACCCCTTGATTCCTCCCTCCTGGCTGACATCTCTCTCACTGACACCCCTTGATTCCTCTCTGTGTCCGACATCTCTCTCGCTGTCACCCCTTGATTCCTCTCTCACTGGCTGACATCTCTCTCACTGATACCCCTTGATTCCTCTCTCACTGGCTGACATCTCTCTCACTGACACCCCTTGATTCCTCTCTGTGTCCGACATCTCTCTCGCTGTCACCCCTTGATTCCTCTCTCACTGGCTGACATCTCTCTCACTGACACCCCTTGATTCCTCTCTGTGTCCGACATCTCTCTCGCTGTCACCCCTTGATTGCTCTTTCACTGGCTGACATCTCTCTCACTGACACCCCTTTATTCCTCTCAGTGTCCGACATCTCTCCCGATGTCACCCCTTGATTTCTCTCTTACTGGCTGACATCTCTCTCGCTGTCACCCCTTGATTCCTCTCTCACTGGCTGACATCTCTCTCACTGACACCCCTTGATTCCTCTCTGTGTCCGACATCTCTCTCGCTGTCACCCCTTGATTCCTCTCTGTGTCCGACATCTCTCTCGCTGTCACCCCTTGATTCCTCTCTCCTGGGTGACATCTCTCTCGCTGTCACCCCTTGATTCCTCTCTCACTGGCTGACATCTCTCTCACTGACACCCCTTGATTCCTCTCTGTGTCCGACATCTCTCTCGCTGTCACCCCTTGATTGCTCTCTCACTGGCTGACATCTCTCCCGCTGTCACCCCTTTATTCATCTATGTGTCCGACATCTCTCTCGCTGTCACCCCTTGATTGCTCTCTCACTGGCTGACATCTCTCCCGCTGTCACCCCTTTATTCCTCTCTGTGTCCGACATCTCTCTCGCTGTCACCCCTTGATTCCTGCCTCCTGGGTGACATCTCTCCCGCTGTCACCCCTTTATTCCTCTCTGTGTCCGACATCTCTCTCGCTGTCACCCTTTGATTCCTCCCTCCTGGCTGACATCTCTCTCGCTGTCACCCCTTGATTCCTCCCTCCTGGCTGACATCTCTCTCGCTGTCACCCCTTGATTCCTCTCTCCCTGGCTGACATCTCTCTCGCTGTCACCCCTTGATTCCTCCCTCCTGGGTGACATCTCTCCCGCTGTCACCCCTTTATTCCTCTCTCACTGGCTGACATCTCTCTCACTGACACACCTTGATTCCTCTCTCACTGGCTGACATCTCTCTCACTGACACACCTTGATTCCTCTCTCACTGGCTGACATCTCTCTCACTGACAGCCCTTGATTTCTCTCTCCCTGGCTGACATCTCTCTCGCTGTCACCCCTTGATTCCTCTCTCCCTGGTCGACATCTCTCTCGCTGTCACCCCTTGATTCCTCTCTGTGTCCGACATCTCTCTCGCTGTCACCCCTTGATTGCTCTCTCACTGGCTGACATCTCTCCCACTGTCACCCCTTTAATCCTCTCTGTGTCCGACATCTCTCCCGCTGTCACCCCTTGATTGCTCTTTCACTGGCTGACATCTCTCCCGCTGTCACCCCTTTATTCCTCTCTGTGTCCGACATCTCTCTCGCTGTCACCCCTTGATTCCTCCCTCCTGGGTGACATCTCTCCCGCTGTCACCCCTTGATTGCTCTCTCACTGGCTGACATCTCTCTCGCTGTCACCCCTTGATTGCTCTCTCACTGGCTGACATCTCTCCCGCTGTCACCCCTTGATTGCTCTCTCACTGGCTGACATCTCTCCCGCTGTCACCCCTTGATTGCTCTCTCACTGGCTGACATCTCTCCCGCTGTCACCCCTTGATTGCTCTCTCACTGGCTGACATCTCTCTCGCTGTCACCCCTTGATTGCTCTCTCACTGGCTGACATCTCTCCCGCTGTCACCCCTTTATTCCTCTCTGTGTCCGACATCTCTCCCGCTGTCACCCCTTGATTGCTCTTTCACTGGCTGACATCTCTCCCGCTGTCACCCCTTTATTCCTCTCTGTGTCCGACATCTCTCTCGCTGACACCCCTTGATTCCTCTCTCACTGGCTGACATCTCTCTCACTGACACCCCTTTATTCCTCTCTGTGTCCGACATCTCTCTCGCTGTCACCCCTTGATTCCTCCCTCCTGGCTGACATCTCTCTCGCTGTCACCCCTTGATTCCTCCCTCCTGGCTGACATCTCTCTCGCTGTCACCCCTTGATTCCTCCCTCCTGGCTGACATCTCTCTCGCTGTCACCCCTTGATTCCTCTCTCACTGGCTGACATCTCTCTCACTGACACCCCTTGATTCCTTTCTGTGTCCGACATCTCTCTCGCTGTCACCCCTTGATTGCTCTTTCACTGGCTGACATCTCTCTCACTGACACCCCTTTATTCCTCTCTGTGTCCGACATCTCTCCTGCTGTCACCCCTTGATTTCTCTCTTACTGGCTGACATCTCTCTCACTGACACCCCTTGATTCCTCTCTCACTGGCTGACATCTCTCTCACTGACACCCCTTGATTCCTCTCTGTGTCCGACATCTCTCTCGCTGTCACCCCTTGATTCCTCTCTCCCTGGCTGACATCTCTCCCGCTGTCACCCCTTGATTCCTCTCTGTCCGACATCTCTCTCGCTGTCACCCCTTGATTCCTCCCTCCTGGCTGACATCTCTCCCGCTGTCACCCCTTTATTCCTCTCTGTGTCCGACATCTCTCTCGCTGTCACCCCTTGATTCCTCCCTCCTGGCTGACATCTCTCTCGCTGTCACCCCTTGATTCCTCTCTCACTGGCTGACATCTCTCTCGCTGTCACCCCTTGATTCCTCTCTCCCTGGCTGACATCTCTCTCACTGACACCCCTTGATTCCTCCCTCCTGGCTGACATCTCTCTCGCTGTCACCCCTTGATTCCTCTCTCCCTGGCTGACATCTCTCTCACTGACACCCCTTGATTCCTCTCTGTGTCCGACATCTCTCTCGCTGTCACCCCTTGATTGCTCTTTCACTGGCTGACATCTCTCTCACTGACACCCCTTGATTCCTCTCTGTGTCCGACATGTCTCTCGCTGTCACCCCTTGATTCCTCTCTGTGTCCGACATCTCTCTCGCTGTCACCCCTTGATTCCTCCCTCCTGGCTGACATCTCTCTCGCTGTCCCCCCTTGATTCCTCCCTCCTGGCTGACATCTCTCTCGCTGTCACCCCTTGATTCCTCTCTCCCTGGCTGACATCTCTCTCACTGACACCCCTTGATTCCTCTCTGTGTCCGACATCTCTCTCGCTGTCACCCCTTGATTGCTCTTTCACTGGCTGACATCTCTCTCACTGACACCCCTTTATTCCTCTCTGTGTCCGACATCTCTCCCGCTGTCACCCCTTGATTTCTCTCTTACTGGCTGACATCTCTCTCACTGACACCCCTTGATTCCTCTCTCACTGGCTGACATCTCTCTCACTGACACCCCTTGATTCCTCTCTGTGTCCGACATCTCTCTCGCTGTCACCCCTTGATTCCTCTCTCACTGGCTGACATCTCTCTCATTAACACACCTTGATTCCTACCTGCTGGCTGACATCTCTCTCACTGACACACCTTGATTCCTCCCTCCTGGCTGACATCTCTCTCACTGACACCCCTTGATTCCTCTCTGTGTCCGACATCTCTCTCGCTGTCACCCCTTGATTCCTCTCTCCCTGGCTGACATCTCTCCCGCTGTCACCCCTTTATTCCTCTCTGTGTCCGACATCTCTCTCGCTGTCACCCCTTGATTCCTCCCTCCTGGGTGACATCTCTCCCGCTGTCACCCCTTGATTCCTCTCTGTGTCCGACATCTCTCTCGCTGTCACCCCTTGATTCCTCCCTCCTGGCTGACATCTCTCCCGCTGTCACCCCTTTATTCCTCTCTGTGTCCGACATCTCTCTCGCTGTCACCCCTTGATTCCTCCCTCCTGGCTGACATCTCTCTCGCTGTCACCCCTTGATTCCTCTCTCACTGGCTGACATCTCTCTCACTGACACCCCTTGATTCCTCTCTGTGTCCGACATCTCTCTCGCTGTCACCCCTTGATTCCTCTCTGTGTCCGACATCTCTCTCATTGTCACCCCTTGATTCCTCTCTGTGTCCGACATCTCTCTCGCTGTCACCCCTTGATTCCTCCCTCCTGGCTGACATCTCTCTCGCTGTCACCCCTTGATTCCTCCCTCCTGGCTGACATCTCTCTCGCTGTCACCCCTTGAATCCTCCCTCCTGGCTGACATCTCTCTCGCTGTCACCCCTTGATTCCTCTCTGTGTCCGACATCTCTCTCGCTGTCACCCCTTGATTCCTCTCTCCCTGGCTGACATCTCTCCCGCTGTCACCCCTTGATTCCTCTCTGTGTCTGACATCTCTCTCGCTGTTACCCCTTGATTCCTCTCTCCCTGGCTGACATCTCTCTCACTGACACCCCTTGATTCCTCTCTGTGTCCGACATCTCTCTCGCTGTCACCCCTTGATTCCTCCCTCCTGGCTGACATCTCTCTCACTGACACCCCTTGACTCCTCTCTGTGTCCGATATCTCTCTCGCTGTCACCCCTTGATTCCTCTCTCACTGGCTGACATCTCTCTCACTGACACCCCTTGATTCCTCTCTCACTGGCTGACATCTCTCTCACTGACACCCCTTTATTCCTCTCTGTGTCCGACATCTCTCCCGCTGTCACCCCTTGATTTCTCTCTTACTGGCTGACATCTCTCTCGCTGTCACCCCTTGATTCCTCTCTCACTGGCTGACATCTCTCTCACTGACACCCCTTGATTCCTCTCTGTGTCCGACATCTCTCTCGCTGTCACCCCTTGATACCTCTCTGTGTCTGACATCTCTCTCGCTGTCACCCCTTGATTCCTCCCTCCTGGGTGACATCTCTCTCGCTGTCACCCCTTGATTCCTCTCTCACTGGCTGACATCTCTCTCACTGACACCCCTTGATTCCTCTCTGTGTCCGACATCTCTCTCGCTGTCACCCCTTGATTGCTCTCTCACTGGCTGACATCTCTCCCGCTGTCACCCCTTTATTCCTCTCTGTGTCCGACATCTCTCTCGCTGTCACCCCTTGATTGCTCTCTCACTGGCTGACATCTCTCCCGCTGTCACCCCTTTATTCCTCTCTGTGTCCGACATCTCTCTCGCTGTCACCCCTTGATTCCTCCCTCCTGGGTGACATCTCTCCCGCTGTCACCCCTTTATTCCTCTCTGTGTCCAACATCTCTCTCGCTGTCACCCCTTGATTCCTCCCTCCTGGCTGACATCTCTCTCGCTGTCACCCCTTGATTCCTCCCTCCTGGCTGACATCTCTCTCGCTGTCACCCCTTGATTCCTCCCTCCTGGCTGACATCTCTCTCGCTGTCACCCCTTGATTGCTCCCTCCTGGCTGACATCTCTCTCGCTGTCACCCCTTGATTCCTCTCTCCCTGGCTGACATCTCTCTCGCTGTCACCCCTTGATTCCTCCCTCCTGGGTGACATCTCTCCCGCTGTCACCCCTTTATTCCTCTCTGTGTCCGACATCTCTCTCGCTGTCACCCCTTGATTCCTCCCTCCTGGCTGACATCTCTCTCGCTGTCACCCCTTCATTCCTCTCTCACTGGCTGACATCTCTCTCGCTGTCACCCCTTGATTCCTCCCTCCTGGCTGACATCTCTCTCGCTGTCACCCCTTGATTCCTCTCTCACTGGCTGACATCTCTCTCGCTGTCACCCCTTGATTCCTCTCTCACTGGCTGACATCTCTCTCATTGACACCCCTTGATTCCTCTCTGTGTCCGGTATCTCTCTCATTGTCACCCCTTGATTCCTCTCTGTGTCCGACATCTCTCTCGCTGTCACCCCTTGATTCCTCCCTCCTGGCTGACATCTCTCTCGCTGTCACCCCTTGATTTCTCCCTCCTGGGTGACATCTCTCTCGCTGTCACCCCTTGATTCCTCTCTCACTGGCTGACATCTCTCTCACTGACACCCCTTGATTCCTCTCTGTGTCCGACATCTCTCTCGCTGTCACCCCTTGATTGCTCTTTCACTGGCTGACATCTCTCTCACTGACACCCCTTGATTCCTCTCTGTGTCCGACATCTCTCTCGCTGTCACCCCTTGATTGCTCTCTCACTGGCTGACATCTCTCCCGCTGTCACCCCTTTATTCCTCTCTGTGTCCGACATCTCTCTCGCTGTCACCCCTTGATTGCTCTCTCACTGGCTGACATCTCTCCCGCTGTCACCCCTTTATTCCTCTCTGTGTCCGACATCTCTCTCCCTGACACCCCTTGATTCCTCCCTCCTGGGTGACATCTCTCTCGCTGTCACCCCTTGATTCCTCTCTCACTGGCTGACATCTCTCTCGCTGTCACCCCTTGATTCCTCTCTCACTGGCTGACATCTCTCTCACTGACACCCCTTGATTCCTCTCTGTGTCCGACATCTCTCTCGCTGTCACCCCTTGATTGCTCTCTCACTGGCTGACATCTCTCCCGCTGTCACCCCTTTATTCCTCTCTGTGTCCGACATCTCTCTCGCTGTCACCCCTTGATTCCTCCCTCCTGGCTGACATCTCTCTCGCTGTCACCCCTTGATTCCTCTCTCACTGGCTGACATCTCTCTCGCTGTCACCCCTTGATTCCTCTCTCACTGGCTGACATCTCTCTCACTGACACCCCTTGATTCCTCTCTGTGTCCGACATCTCTCTCGCTGTCACCCCTTGATTGCTCTTTCACTGGCTGACATCTCTCTCACTGACACCCCTTGATTCCTCTCTGTGTCCGACATCTCTCTCGCTGTCACCCCTTGATTGCTCTCTCACTGGCTGACATCTCTCCCGCTGTCACCCCTTTATTCCTCTCTGTGTCCGACATCTCTCTCGCTGTCACCCCTTGATTCCTCCCTCCTGGGTGACATCTCTCCCGCTGTCACCCCTTGATTCCTCTCTCCCTGGCTGACATCTCTCTCACTGACACCCCTTGATTCCACTCTCCCTAGCTGACATCTCTCTCACCGTCACCCCTTGATTCCTCCCTCCTGGCTGACATCTCTCTCACTGACACCCCTTGATTCCTTTCTCACTGGCTGACATCTCTCTCACTGACACCCCTTGATTCCTCTCTCACTGGCTGACATCTCTCTCGCTGACACCCCTTGATTCCTCTCTCACTGGCTGACATCTCTCTCACTGACACCCCTTGATTCCTTTCTCACTGGCTGACATCTCTCTCACTGACACCCCTTGATTCCTCTCTCACTGGCTGACATCTCTCTCACTGACACCCCTTGATTCCTCTCTGTGTCCAACATCTCTCTCACTGACACACCTTGATTCCTCTCTCACTGGCTGACATCTCTCTCGCTGTCACCCCTTGATTCCTCTCTCCCTGGTCGACATCTCTCTCGCTGGCACCCCTTGATTCCTCTCTGTGTCCGACATCTCTCTCGCTGTCACCCCTTGATTCCTCCCTCCTGGCTGACATCTCTCTCGCTGTCACCCCTTGATTCCTCTCTCATTGGCTGACATCTCTCTCGCTGTCACCCCTTGATTCCTCCCTCCTGGCTGACATCTCTCTCGCTGTCACCCCTTGATTCCTCCCTCCTGGCTGACATCTCTCTCGCTGTCACCCCTTGATTCCTCTCTCCCTGGCTGACATCTCTCTCGCTGTCACCCCTTGATTCCTCCCTCCTGGGTGACATCTCTCCCGCTGTCACCCCTTTATTCCTCTCTGTGTCCGACATCTCTCTCGCTGTCACCCCTTGATTCCTCCCTCCTGGCTGACATCTCTCTCGCTGTCACCCCTTGATTCCTCTCTCACTGGCTGACATCTCTCTCACTGACACACCTTGATTCCTCTCTCACTGGCTGACATCTCTCTCACCGACACCCCTTGATTCCTCTCTGTGTCCGACATCTCTCTCGCTGTCACCCCCTGATTGCTCTTTCACTGGCTGACATCTCTCTCACTGACACCCCTTTATTCCTCTCTGTGTCCGACATCTCTCCCGCTGTCACCCCTTGATTTCTCATTTACTGGCTGACATCTCTCTCGCTGTCACCCCTTGATTCCTCTCTGTGTCCGACATCTCTCTCACTGACACCCCTTGATTCCTCCCTCCTGGGTGACATCTCTCTCGCTGTCACCCCTTGATTCCTCCCTCCTGGGTGACATCTCTCTCGCTGTCACCCCTTGATTCCTCTCTCACTGGCTGACATCTCTCTCGCTGTCACCCCTTGATTCCTTTCTCACTGGCTGACATCTCTCTCACTGACACCCCTTTATTCCTCTCTGTGTCCGACATCTCTCCCGCTGTCACCCCTTGATTTCTCTCTTACTGGCTGACATCTCTCTCACTGACACCCCTTGATTCCTCTCTCACTGGCTGACATCTCTCTCACTGACACCCCTTGATTCCTCTCTGTGTCCGACATCTCTCTCGCTGTCACCCCTTGATTCCTCCCTCCTGGCTGACATCTCTCTCACTGACACCCCTTGATTCCTCTCTGTGTCCGACATCTCTCTCGCTGTCACCCCTTGATTCCTCCCTCCTGGGTGACATCTCTCCCGCTGTCACCCCTTGATTCCTCCCTGTCCTACATCTCTCTCGCTGTCACCCCTTGATTCCTCCCTCCTGGCTGACATCTCTCTCACTGACACCCCTTGATTCCTCTCTGTGTCCGACATCTCTCTCGCTGTCACCCCTTGATTCCTCCCTCCTGGCTGACATCTCTCTCGCTGTCACCCCTTGATTCCTCTCTCACTGGCTGACATCTCTCTCACTGACACCCCTTGATTCCTCTCTGTGTCCGACATCTCTCTCGCTGTCACCCCTTGATTCCTCTCTCACTGGCTGACATCTCTCTCACTGACACCCCTTGATTCCTCTCTGTGTCCGACATCTCTCTCGCTGTCACCCCTTGATTCCTCTCTCACTGGCTGACATCTCTCTCACTGACACCCCTTGATTCCTCTCTGTGTCCGACATCTCTCTCGCTGTCACCCCTTGATTCCTCTCTGTGTCCGACATCTCTCTCGCTGTCACCCCTTGATTCCTCCCTCCTGGCTGACATCTCTCTCGCTGTCACCCCTTGATTCCTCTCTCACTGGCTGACATCTCTCTCGCTGTGACCCCTTGATTCCTCTCTCACTGGCTGACATCTCTCTCGCTGTCACCCCTTAATTCCTCTCTCACTGGCTGACATCTCTCTCGCTGTCACCCCTTGATTCCTCCCTCCTGGGTGACATCTCTCTCGCTGTCACCCCTTGATTGCTCTTTCACTGGCTGACATCTCTCCCGCTGTCACCCCTTGATTCCTCCCTCCTGGGTGACATCTCTCTCGCTGTCACCCCTTGATTGCTCTTTCACTGGCTGACATCTCTCTCGCTGTCACCCCTTGATTCCTCCCTCCTGGCTGACATCTCTCTCGCTGTCACCCCTTGATTCCTCCCTCCTGGCTGACATCTCTCTCGCTGACACCCCTTGATTGCTCTTTCACTGGCTGACATCTCTCCCGCTGTCACCCCTTGATTCCTCTCTCACTGGCTGACATCTCTCTCGCTGTCACCCCTTGATTCCTCTCTCACTGGCTGACATCTCTTTCGCTGTCACCCCTTGATTCCTCTCTGTGTCCGACATCTCTCTCGCTGTCACCCCTTGATTCCTCCCTCCTGGCTGACATCTCTCTCGTTGTCACCCCTTGATTCCTCTCTGTGTCCGACATCTCTCTCACTGACACCCTTTGATTCCTCTCTCACTGGCTGACATCTCTCTCACTGACACACCTTGATTCCTCTCTCACTGGCTGACATCTCTCTCGCTGTCACCCCTTGATTCCTCTCTCACTGGCTGACATCTCTCTCGCTGTCACCCCTTGATTCCTCCCTCCTGGCTGACATCTCTCTCGCTGTCACCCCTTGATTCCTCTCTCACTGGCTGACATCTCTCTCACTGACACCCCTTGATTCCTCTCTGTGTCCGACATCTCTCTCGCTGTCACCCCTTGATTCCTCTCTGTGTCCGACATCTCTCTCGCTGTCACCCCTTGATTCCTCTCTGTGTCCGACATCTCTCTCGCTGTCACCCCTTGATTGCTCTTTCACTGGCTGACATCTCTCTCGCTGTCACCCCTTGATTCCTCTCTCACTGGCTGACATCTCTCTCGCTGTCACCCCTTGATTGCTCTTTCACTGGCTGACATCTCTCTCACTGACACCCCTTGATTCCTCTCTCACTGGCTGACATCTCTCTCACTGACACCCCTTGATTCCTCTCTGTGTCCGACATCTCTCTCGCTGTCACCCCTTGATTCCTCTCTCCCTGGCTGACATCTCTCCCGCTGTCACCCCTTGATTCCTCTCTCACTGGCTGCATCTCTCTCGCTGACACCCCTTGATTCCTCTCTGTGTCCGACATCTCTCTCGCTGTCACCCCTTGATTCCTCCCTCCTGGCTGACATCTCTCTCGCTGTCACCCCTTGATTCCTCTCTGTGTCCGACATCTCTCTCACTGACACCCTTTGATTCCTCTCTCACTGGCTGACATCTCTCTCACTGACACACCTTGATTCCTCTCTCACTGGCTGACATCTCTCTCGCTGTCACCCCTTGATTCCTCTCTCACTGGCTGACATCTCTCTCGCTGTCACCCCTTGATTCCTCCCTCCTGGCTGACATCTCTCTCGCTGTCACCCCTTGATTCCTCTCTCACTGGCTGACATCTCTCTCACTGACACCCCTTGATTCCTCTCTGTGTCCGACATCTCTCTCGCTGTCACCCCTTGATTCCTCTCTGTGTCCGACATCTCTCTCGCTTTCACCCCTTGATTCCTCTCTGTGTCCGACATCTCTCTCGCTGCCACCCCTTGATTGCTCTTTCACTGGCTGACATCTCTCTTGCTGTCACCCCTTGATTCCTCTCTCACTGGCTGACATCTCTCTCGCTGTCACCCCTTGATTGCTCTTTCACTGGCTGACATCTCTCCCGCTGTCACCCCTTTATTCCTCTCTGTGTCCGACATCTCTTTCGCTGTCACCCCTTGATTCCTCCCTCCTGGCTGACATCTCTCTCGCTGTCACCCCTTGATTCCTCTCTCACTGGCTGACATCTCTCTCGCTGTCACCCCTTGATTCCTCTCTCACTGGCTGACATCTCTCTCACTGACACCCCTTGATTCCTCTCTGTGTCCGACATCTCTCCCGCTGTCACCCCTTGATTCCTCTCTGTGTCCGACATCTCTCTTGCTGTCACACCTTGATTCCTCTCTGTGTCCGACATCTCTCTCGCTGTCACCCCTTGATTCCTCTCTCACTGGCTGACATCTCTCTCGCTGTCACCCCTTGATTCCTCTCTGTGTCCGACATCTCTCTCGCTGTCACCCCTTGATTCCTCTCTGTGTCCGACATCTCTCTCGCTGTCACCCCTTGATTCCTCTCTGTGTCCGACATCTCTCTCGCTGCCACCCCTTGATTGCTCTTTCACTGGCTGACATCTCTCTCGCTGTCACCCCTTGATTCCTCTCTCACTGGCTGACATCTCTCTCGCTGTCACCCCTTGATTGCTCTTTCACTGGCTGACATCTCTCTCATTGACACCCCTTGATTCCTCTCTGTGTCCGGTATCTCTCTCATTGTCACCCCTTGATTCCTCTCTGTGTCCGACATCTCTCTCGCTGTCACCCCTTGATTCCTCCCTCCTGGCTGACATCTCTCTCGCTGTCACCCCTTGATTTCTCCCTCCTGGGTGACATCTCTCTCGCTGTCACCCCTTGATTCCTCTCTCACTGGCTGACATCTCTCTCACTGACACCCCTTGATTCCTCTCTGTGTCCGACATCTCTCTCGCTGTCACCCCTTGATTGCTCTTTCACTGGCTGACATCTCTCTCACTGACACCCCTTGATTCCTCTCTGTGTCCGACATCTCTCTCGCTGTCACCCCTTGATTGCTCTCTCACTGGCTGACATCTCTCCCGCTGTCACCCCTTTATTCCTCTCTGTGTCCGACATCTCTCTCGCTGTCACCCCTTGATTGCTCTCTCACTGGCTGACATCTCTCCCGCTGTCACCCCTTTATTCCTCTCTGTGTCCGACATCTCTCTCCCTGACACCCCTTGATTCCTCCCTCCTGGGTGACATCTCTCTCGCTGTCACCCCTTGATTCCTCTCTCACTGGCTGACATCTCTCTCGCTGTCACCCCTTGATTCCTCTCTCACTGGCTGACATCTCTCTCACTGACACCCCTTGATTCCTCTCTGTGTCCGACATCTCTCTCGCTGTCACCCCTTGATTGCTCTCTCACTGGCTGACATCTCTCCCGCTGTCACCCCTTTATTCCTCTCTGTGTCCGACATCTCTCTCGCTGTCACCCCTTGATTCCTCCCTCCTGGCTGACATCTCTCTCGCTGTCACCCCTTGATTCCTCTCTCACTGGCTGACATCTCTCTCGCTGTCACCCCTTGATTCCTCTCTCACTGGCTGACATCTCTCTCACTGACACCCCTTGATTCCTCTCTGTGTCCGACATCTCTCTCGCTGTCACCCCTTGATTGCTCTTTCACTGGCTGACATCTCTCTCACTGACACCCCTTGATTCCTCTCTGTGTCCGACATCTCTCTCGCTGTCACCCCTTGATTGCTCTCTCACTGGCTGACATCTCTCCCGCTGTCACCCCTTTATTCCTCTCTGTGTCCGACATCTCTTTCGCTGTCACCCCTTGATTCCTCCCTCCTGGCTGACATCTCTCTCGCTGTCACCCCTTGATTCCTCTCTCACTGGCTGACATCTCTCTCGCTGTCACCCCTTGATTCCTCTCTCACTGGCTGACATCTCTCTCACTGACACCCCTTGATTCCTCTCTGTGTCCGACATCTCTCCCGCTGTCACCCCTTGATTCCTCTCTGTGTCCGACATCTCTCTTGCTGTCACACCTTGATTCCTCTCTGTGTCCGACATCTCTCTCGCTGTCACCCCTTGATTCCTCTCTCACTGGCTGACATCTCTCTCGCTGTCACCCCTTGATTCCTCTCTGTGTCCGACATCTCTCTCGCTGTCACCCCTTGATTCCTCTCTGTGTCCGACATCTCTCTCGCTGTCACCCCTTGATTCCTCTCTGTGTCCGACATCTCTCTCGCTGCCACCCCTTGATTGCTCTTTCACTGGCTGACATCTCTCTCGCTGTCACCCCTTGATTCCTCTCTCACTGGCTGACATCTCTCTCGCTGTCACCCCTTGATTGCTCTTTCACTGGCTGACATCTCTCTCATTGACACCCCTTGATTCCTCTCTGTGTCCGGTATCTCTCTCATTGTCACCCCTTGATTCCTCTCTGTGTCCGACATCTCTCTCGCTGTCACCCCTTGATTCCTCCCTCCTGGCTGACATCTCTCTCGCTGTCACCCCTTGATTTCTCCCTCCTGGGTGACATCTCTCTCGCTGTCACCCCTTGATTCCTCTCTCACTGGCTGACATCTCTCTCACTGACACCCCTTGATTCCTCTCTGTGTCCGACATCTCTCTCGCTGTCACCCCTTGATTGCTCTTTCACTGGCTGACATCTCTCTCACTGACACCCCTTGATTCCTCTCTGTGTCCGACATCTCTCTCGCTGTCACCCCTTGATTGCTCTCTCACTGGCTGACATCTCTCCCGCTGTCACCCCTTTATTCCTCTCTGTGTCCGACATCTCTCTCGCTGTCACCCCTTGATTGCTCTCTCACTGGCTGACATCTCTCCCGCTGTCACCCCTTTATTCCTCTCTGTGTCCGACATCTCTCTCCCTGACACCCCTTGATTCCTCCCTCCTGGGTGACATCTCTCTCGCTGTCACCCCTTGATTCCTCTCTCACTGGCTGACATCTCTCTCGCTGTCACCCCTTGATTCCTCTCTCACTGGCTGACATCTCTCTCACTGACACCCCTTGATTCCTCTCTGTGTCCGACATCTCTCTCGCTGTCACCCCTTGATTGCTCTCTCACTGGCTGACATCTCTCCCGCTGTCACCCCTTTATTCCTCTCTGTGTCCGACATCTCTCTCGCTGTCACCCCTTGATTCCTCCCTCCTGGCTGACATCTCTCTCGCTGTCACCCCTTGATTCCTCTCTCACTGGCTGACATCTCTCTCGCTGTCACCCCTTGATTCCTCTCTCACTGGCTGACATCTCTCTCACTGACACCCCTTGATTCCTCTCTGTGTCCGACATCTCTCTCGCTGTCACCCCTTGATTGCTCTTTCACTGGCTGACATCTCTCTCACTGACACCCCTTGATTCCTCTCTGTGTCCGACATCTCTCTCGCTGTCACCCCTTGATTGCTCTCTCACTGGCTGACATCTCTCCCGCTGTCACCCCTTTATTCCTCTCTGTGTCCGACATCTCTCTCGCTGTCACCCCTTGATTCCTCCCTCCTGGGTGACATCTCTCAAGCTGTCACCCCTTGATTCCTCTCTCCCTGGCTGACATCTCTCTCACTGACACCCCTTGATTCCACTCTCCCTAGCTGACATCTCTCTCACCGTCACCCCTTGATTCCTCCCTCTTGGCTGACATCTCTCTCACTGACACCCCTTGATTCCTTTCTCACTGGCTGACATCTCTCTCACTGACACCCCTTGATTCCTCTCTCACTGGCTGACATCTCTCTCGCTGACACCCCTTGATTCCTCTCTCACTGGCTGACATCTCTCTCACTGACACCCCTTGATTCCTTTCTCACTGGCTGACATCTCTCTCACTGACACCCCTTGATTCCTCTCTCACTGGCTGACATCTCTCTCACTGACACCCCTTGATTCCTCTCTGTGTCCGACATCTCTCTCACTGACACACCTTGATTCCTCTCACTGGCTGACATCTCTCTCGCTGTCACCCCTTGATTCCTCTCTCCCTGGTCGACATCTCTCTCGCTGGCACCCCTTGATTCCTCTCTGTGTCCGACATCTCTCTCGCTGTCACCCCTTGATTCCTCCCTCCTGGCTGACATCTCTCTCGCTGTCACCCCTTGATTCCTCCCTCCTGGCTGACATCTCTCTCGCTGTCACCCCTTGATTCCTCCCTCCTTGCTGACATCTCTCTCGCTGTCACCCCTTGATTCCTCTCTCCCTGGCTGACATCTCTCTCGCTGTCACCCCTTGATTCCTCCCTCCTGGGTGACATCTCTCCCGCTGTCACCCCTTTATTCCTCTCTGTGTCCGACATCTCTCTCGCTGTCACCCCTTGATTCCTCCCTCCTGGCTGACATCTCTCTCGCTGTCACCCCTTGATTCCTCTCTCACTGGCTGACATCTCTCTCACTGACACACCTTGATTCCTCTCTCACTGGCTGACATCTCTCTCACCGACACCCCTTGATTCCTCTCTGTGTCCGACATCTCTCTCGCTGTCACCCCTTGATTGCTCTTTCACTGGCTGACATCTCTCTCACTGACACCCCTTTATTCCTCTCTGTGTCCGACATCTCTCCCGCTGTCACCCCTTGATTTCTCATTTACTGGCTGACATCTCTCGCGCTGTCACCCCTTGATTCCTCTCTGTGTCCGACATCTCTCTCACTGACACCCCTTGATTCCTCCCTCCTGGGTGACATCTCTCTCGCTGTCACCCCTTGATTCCTCCCTCCTGGGTGACATCTCTCTCGCTGTCACCCCTTGATTCCTCTCTCACTGGCTGACATCTCTCTCGCTGTCACCCCTTGATTCCTTTCTCACTGGCTGACATCTCTCTCACTGACACCCCTTTATTCCTCTCTGTGTCCGACATCTCTCCCGCTGTCACCCCTTGATTTCTCTCTTACTGGCTGACATCTCTCTCACTGACACCCCTTGATTCCTCTCTCACTGGCTGACATCTCTCTCACTGACACCCCTTGATTCCTCTCTGTGTCCGACATCTCTCTCGCTGTCACCCCTTGATTCCTCCCTCCTGGCTGACATCTCTCTCACTGACACCCCTTGATTCCTCTCTGTGTCCGACATCTCTCTCGCTGTCACCCCTTGATTCCTCCCTCCTGGGTGACATCTCTCCCGCTGTCACCCCTTGATTCCTCTCTGTCCTACATCTCTCTCGCTGTCACCCCTTGATTCCTCCCTCCTGGCTGACATCTCTCTCACTGACACCCCTTGATTCCTCTCTGTGTCCGACATCTCTCTCGCTGTCACCCCTTGATTCCTCCCTCCTGGCTGACATCTCTCTCGCTGTCACCCCTTGATTCCTCTCTCACTGGCTGACATCTCTCTCACTGACACCCCTTGATTCCTCTCTGTGTCCGACATCTCTCTCGCTGTCACCCCTTGATTCCTCTCTCACTGGCTGACATCTCTCTCACTGACACCCCTTGATTCCTCTCTGTGTCCGACATCTCTCTCGCTGTCACCCCTTGATTCCTCTCTCACTGGCTGACATCTCTCTCACTGACACCCCTTGATTCCTCTCTGTGTCCGACATCTCTCTCGCTGTCACCCCTTGATTCCTCTCTGTGTCCGACATCTCTCTCGCTGTCACCCCTTGATTCCTCCCTCCTGGCTGACATCTCTCTCGCTGTCACCCCTTGATTCCTCTCTCACTGGCTGACATCTCTCTCGCTGTGACCCCTTGATTCCTCTCTCACTGGCTGACATCTCTCTCGCTGTCACCCCTTAATTCCTCTCTCACTGGCTGACATCTCTCTCGCTGTCACCCCTTGATTCCTCCCTCCTGGGTGACATCTCTCTCGCTGTCACCCCTTGATTGCTCTTTCACTGGCTGACATCTCTCCCGCTGTCACCCCTTGATTCCTCCCTCCTGGGTGACATCTCTCTCGCTGTCACCCCTTGATTGCTCTTTCACTGGCTGACATCTCTCTCGCTGTCACCCCTTGATTCCTCCCTCCTGGCTGACATCTCTCTCGCTGTCACCCCTTGATTCCTCCCTCCTGGCTGACATCTCTCTCGCTGACACCCCTTGATTGCTCTTTCACTGGCTGACATCTCTCCCGCTGTCACCCCTTGATTCCTCTCTCACTGGCTGACATCTCTCTCGCTGTCACCCCTTGATTCCTCTCTCACTGGCTGACATCTCTTTCGCTGTCACCCCTTGATTCCTCTCTGTGTCCGACATCTCTCTCGCTGTCACCCCTTGATTCCTCCCTCCTGGCTGACATCTCTCTCGTTGTCACCCCTTGATTCCTCTCTGTGTCCGACATCTCTCTCACTGACACCCTTTGATTCCTCTCTCACTGGCTGACATCTCTCTCACTGACACACCTTGATTCCTCTCTCACTGGCTGACATCTCTCTCGCTGTCACCCCTTGATTCCTCTCTCACTGGCTGACATCTCTCTCGCTGTCACCCCTTGATTCCTCCCTCCTGGCTGACATCTCTCTCGCTGTCACCCCTTGATTCCTCTCTCACTGGCTGACATCTCTCTCACTGACACCCCTTGATTCCTCTCTGTGTCCGACATCTCTCTCGCTGTCACCCCTTGATTCCTCTCTGTGTCCGACATCTCTCTCGCTGTCACCCCTTGATTCCTCTCTGTGTCCGACATCTCTCTCGCTGTCACCCCTTGATTCCTCTCTGTGTCCGACATCTCTCTCGCTGCCACCCCTTGATTGCTCTTTCACTGGCTGACATCTCTCTCGCTGTCACCCCTTGATTCCTCTCTCACTGGCTGACATCTCTCTCGCTGTCACCCCTTGATTGCTCTTTCACTGGCTGACATCTCTCCTGCTGTCACCCCTTGATTCCTCTCTGTGTCCGACATCTCTCTCGCTGTCACCCCTTGATTGCTCTTTCACTGGCTGACATCTCTCCCGCTGTCACCCCTTTATTCCTCTCTGTGTCCGACATCTCTCTCGCTGTCACCCCTTGATTCCTCCCTCCTGGCTGACATCTCTCTCGCTGTCACCCCTTGATTCCTCTCTCACTGGCTGACATCTCTCTCGCTGTCACCCCTTGATTCCTCTCTCACTGGCTGACATCTCTCTCACTGACACCCCTTGATTCCTCTCTGTGTCCGACATCTCTCCCGCTGTCACCCCTTGATTCCTCTCTGTGTCCGACATCTCTCTTGCTGTCACACCTTGATTCCTCTCTGTGTCCGACATCTCTCTCGCTGTCACCCCTTGATTCCTCTCTCACTGGCTGACATCTCTCTCGCTGTCACCCCTTGATTCCTCTCTGTGTCCGACATCTCTCTCGCTGTCACCCCTTGATTCCTCCCTCCTGGCTGACATCTCTCTCACTGACACCCCTTGATTCCTCTCTCTCTGGCTGACATCTCTCTCACTGACACCCCTTGATTCCTCTCTCACTGGCTGACATCTCTCTCACTGACACCCCTTGATTCCTCTCTCACTGGCTGACATCTCTTTCGCTGTCACCCCTTGATTCCTCTCTGTGTCCGACATCTCTCTCGCTGTCACCCCTTGATTCCTCCCTCCTGGCTGACATCTCTCTCGTTGTCACCCCTTGATTCCTCTCTGTGTCCGACATCTCTCTCACTGACACCCTTTGATTCCTCTCTCACTGGCTGACATCTCTCTCACTGACACACCTTGATTCCTCTCTCACTGGCTGACATCTCTCTCGCTGTCACCCCTTGATTCCTCTCTCACTGGCTGACATCTCTCTCGCTGTCACCCCTTGATTCCTCCCTCCTGGCTGACATCTCTCTCGCTGTCACCCCTTGATTCCTCTCTGTGTCCGACATCTCTCTCGCTGTCACCCCTTGATTCCTCTCTGTGTCCGACATCTCTCTCGCTGTCACCCCTTGATTGCTCTTTCACTGGCTGACATCTCTCTCGCTGTCACCCCTTGATTCCTCTCTCACTGGCTGACATCTCTCTCGCTGTCACCCCTTGATTGCTCTTTCACTGGCTGACATCTCGCTCACTGACACCCCTTGATTCCTCTCTCACTGGCTGACATCTCTCTCACTGACACCCCTTGATTCCTCTCTGTGTCCGACATCTCTCTCGCTGTCACCCCTTGATTCCTCTCTCCCTGGCTGACATCTCTCCCGCTGTCACCCCTTGATTCCTCTCTCACTGGCTGCATCTCTCTCGCTGACACCCCTTGATTCCTCTCTGTGTCCGACATCTCTCTCGCTGTCACCCCTTGATTCCTCCCTCCTGGCTGACATCTCTCTCGCTGTCACCCCTTGATTCCTCTCTGTGTCCGACATCTCTCTCACTGACACCCTTTGATTCCTCTCTCACTGGCTGACATCTCTCTCACTGACACACCTTGATTCCTCTCTCACTGGCTGACATCTCTCTCGCTGTCACCCCTTGATTCCTCTCTCACTGGCTGACATCTCTCTCGCTGTCACCCCTTGATTCCTCCCTCCTGGCTGACATCTCTCTTGCTGTCACCCCTTGATTCCTCTCTCACTGGCTGACATCTCTCTCACTGACACCCCTTGATTCCTCTCTGTGTCCGACATCTCTCTCGCTGTCACCCCTTGATTCCTCTCTGTGTCCGACATCTCTCTCGCTGTCACCCCTTGATTCCTCTCTGTGTCCGACATCTCTCTCGCTGCCACCCCTTGATTGGTCTTTCACTGGCTGACATCTCTCTCGCTGTCACCCCTTGATTCCTCTCTCACTGGCTGACATCTCTCTCGCTGTCACCCCTTGATTGCTCTTTCACTGGCTGACATCTCTCCTGCTGTCACCCCTTGATTCCTCTCTGTGTCCGACATCTCTCTCGCTGTCACCCCTTGATTGCTCTTTCACTGGCTGACATCTCTCCCGCTGTCACCCCTTTATTCCTCTCTGTGTCCGACATCTCTCTCGCTGTCACCCCTTGATTCCTCCCTCCTGGCTGACATCTCTCTCGCTGTCACCCCTTGATTCCTCTCTCACTGGCTGACATCTCTCTCGCTGTCACCCCTTGATTCCTCTCTCACTGGCTGACATCTCTCTCACTGACACCCCTTGATTCCTCTCTGTGTCCGACATCTCTCCCGCTGTCACCCCTTGATTCCTCTCTGTGTCCGACATCTCTCTTGCTGTCACACCTTGATTCCTCTCTGTGTCCGACATCTCTCTCGCTGTCACCCCTTGATTCCTCTCTCACTGGCTGACATCTCTCTCGCTGTCACCCCTTGATTCCTCTCTCACTGGCTGACATCTCTCTCGCTGTCACCCCTTGATTCCTCTCTGTGTCCGACATCTCTCTCGCTGTCACCCCTTGATTCCTCCCTCCTGGCTGACATCTCTCTCACTGACACCCCTTGATTCCTCTCTCTCTGGCTGACATCTCTCTCACTGACACCCCTTGATTCCTCTCTCACTGGCTGACATCTCTCTCACTGACACCCCTTGATTCCTCTCTCACTGGCTGACATCTCTCTCACTGACACCTCATCATTTCTCAGGGACCATCTGAGCCCCCATTGACTGTGAGAGCTCAGGAGGCGGGCACTGCTGCGAGCTCCGGCTTTCAGGGGGCGGTGGGGGGAGGACAAAGAGTCAATGCCTCCTCTTGGAGTTTAATGTCGTTGTAAATGTATTAATATATTTCTTGTGCCCCCAAAGAGGCATGAGTAGTAATTAGTAGGTTAGTTTTTTGGGGGGTTTTGTTGTACTAGGATTTTGCTCTTGATTTCTTGTGTGTTTAGTAGAGTTTGGGGTAGTGATGGAATGACAGGAGGGGATTTGAAAAGGAGAAGTAGTGAGTTGTTTTGGAAGTAATGGTTGGAGGTTGGGTGACCTGGTTTAAGAAGGAGGAGTTGTAGATTGAAGGATGTTTGGGAGTTTTATAGTAGTCAGAAGGACAGGAGTTTAAAAAAAAGTAAACATGTTTTATAATAAAACGTAAATATTATCTATCTATCTATCTATCTATCTATCTATCTATCTATCTATCTATATATATTCAGTTAAAAAACCATAGGTTTCAGGAATTAGCATTTTAAAAAACCATTGAAATTGCTCCCATATAGTTAGTTGTACTAACTATATTTCGCGCACCCGCAATCCACTGCTGATGATGTCACATATTACATCATTCATGACATGGTCAGTGACATCACTGATGACATCACTGATGACATCTCAAATGACATCACTGATGACATCACCAAGGGAGAGATCCCTAAACGCGTCGAGTGTTTCTCTTGCCGTAGACCATTTTTTGCTTAATAAATCCACGTCTGCTGCACTGAAACTCTGTATGTGTCCGTGACTGCCGCGCTTTGGTAACAAGGTATTTAAAGTATGGCTGTGGTGCATTTTCGTAGAGGCTGCCTGCCTCATGACGGAACGCCTTCATTTGAGAGGCTGGGAGAGGCGCTGCAAGTATTTGTGCTTGCAATTGGGATTGTATATATATATATATATATATATATAAAAATAATGCTTTGTATGATTTATAGAGTTTTGTTTGCTTTATGAAACAAACCCCTTTATATAAACACCCAGGTGTACATAGATCCAGCAATATTTACATACAGGCAGATGCATCAAAGAAAATACCGGGAGCAAACGGGCAGATTCTCAGAATCTGGCCGTTTGCTCCCAGTATTTTTGCATTTGGGATGCATCATCCCAAATGCAGAAATCGCAATTTAAGGAATCTCTAAATAGCGATTCCTTAAATTGCTCTTGCATTTAAGGAATCCCAAAATGAGATTCCTTAAATGCAATGCATGAAACCCAAAAAAATAGCGAATTCGCTAATAGGGGGAGCAAATTACCATGAAGTTGAACTTCATGGTAATTTGCTAAAACTTTGAAAAATGCACTTTAGTCCATTTTTCAAAGTTACATGTTGCGCACACACATGCCCTTATGGCATGTGTGTGTGTAGCATTTGTGCACAGGTCCATTTCAAGGGTGCAACAGGGTGTCCTTTGGACACCCTGGCACCCTTGAAATAGCGGAACATTAGCGATTCGGTAATAGCTAATCGCTAATAAGGAATGGCTTTCCCATTCATTCCTATGGGCCTTTAGGCCCATAGGAATGAATGGGAAAGCCATTCCTTATTAGTGATTAGCTATTACCGAATTACAAATAAGGAATCTGTAGGAATCGCTAATAACATTGTGATTCCTACATGCATCCCGTTTTGCGAGTCTTTAATAGCGATTCCTTAAAATTCGCTATTAAGGACTCGCAAAACATAACTTTGATGCATCTGCCAGATAGTCTGTTGTCCACATTTAGCATGTAGTAAAATGCCACGTATTGTCGTTATTGGTAGCAGGCGTAACCCTCTACATATGCACCTATATGTCCCTATTAGCAGCAATTGTGAGATGGTTTGATATACACATGTATCCTGTGGTAAAATATATAATTTTTCCCAAATATAAATGTATCTACGTCTAATAGGAGGCACAGTTTAGATTACAGTTACGTGAAGTAGTATAACGACAGCTCTTTTCCAAATCGTAAGAAGTACAGTTTGTCCTGCCTGAGTATACAGTTGTGGTACATTCTTGAGTTATAAGTATAGTCGTCATGCGGGGAACACCCACCTCTTGTCCGATCTTCTGAAACTATGATGGTTGTCAATCAATGTCAAAGAATCCTATGTTTGTGGGACGTGAATTCCATGGTTTGGCTGCTTGAACATAGAAAGATGTTCCACCCATGTTTATTTAGGTCGAGCCTGGGCAGTGCATGGGCTGCTCTGCAGGCCATGCTGTATTGGAGTATGGACTTAAAGTCCCGCCCATATTTTTCATTGTCCTTGTCCCTTGTCCACTGCAAACTGAGGCTGCTCATTGGTGAAAAGACTTCATTGTCCCGCCTTAATCCCGCCTTATCGCATTTTGTAACAACCCATGGCGAACACTCCCCAGAGACAAAATAGAATGAACACACGGGTCCTTGCATCACATAGGAGTGCTGGAGGTGACCACGCGGGTCCTTGCATCACAAAGGAGTGCTGGAGGTGACCACGCGGGTCCTTGCATCACATAGGAGTGCTGGAGGTGACCACGCGGGTCCTTGCATCACAAAGGAGTGCTGGAGGTGACCACGCGGGTCCTTGCATCACAAAGGAGTGCTGGAGGTGACCACGCGGGTCCTTGCATCACATAGGAGTGCTGGAGGTGACCACGCGGGTCCTTGCATCACATAGGAGTGCTGGAGGTGACCACGCGGGTCCTTGCATCACATAGGAGTGCTGGAGGTGACCACGCGGGTCCTTGCATCACATAGGAGTGCTGGAGGTGACCACGCGGGTCCTTGCATCACAAAGGAGTGCTGGAGGTGACCACGCGGGTCCTTGCATCACATAGGAGTGCTGGAGGTGACCACGCAAGTGCTTGTATCACATAGGAGTGCTGGAGGTGACCACGTGAGTGCTTGTATCACAAAGGAGTGGTGGAGGTGACCACGCTAGTGCTTGTATCGCAAAGGAGTGCTTGAGGTGACCACGCGGGTCCTTGCATCACAAAGGAGTGCTGGAGGTGACCACGCGAGTGCTTGTATCACAAATGAGTGCTGGAGGTGACCACGCGAGTGCTTGTATCACATAGGAGTGTTGAAGGTGACCACGCAAGTGCTTGTATCACATAGGAGTGCTTGAGGTGACCACGCAAGTGCTTGTATCGCAAAGGAGTGCTTGAGGTGACCACGCGAGTGCTTGTATCACAAAGGAGTGCTGGAGGTGACCACGCGAGTGCTAGTATCACATAGAAGTGCTTGAGGTGACCACACAAGTGTGTGTATCGCAAAGGAGTGCTTGAGGTGACCACGCAAGTGCTTGTATCACATAGGAGTGCTTGAGGTGACGACGTGAGTGCTTGAATCACATAGGAGTGCTTGAGGTGACCACGCAAGTGCTTGTATCACATAGGAGTGCTTGAGGTGACGACGTGAGTGCTTGAATCACATAGGAGTACTTGAGGTGACCACGCGAGTGCTTGTATCACATAGGAGTGCTGGAGGTGACCACGCGAGTGCTTGTATCACATAGGAGTGCTGGAGGTGACCACGCGAGTGCTTGTATCACATAGGAGTGCTTGAGGTGACCACGCGAGTGCTTGTATCACATAGGAGTGCTTGAGGTGATGACGTGAGTGCTTGAATCACATAGGAGTGCTGGAGGTGACCACGCGAGTGCTTGT
Organism: Lissotriton helveticus; assembly: GCF_964261635.1. Lineage (NCBI taxonomy): Eukaryota > Metazoa > Chordata > Amphibia > Caudata > Salamandridae > Lissotriton > Lissotriton helveticus. Next base: position 1,190,984,425 of record NC_136071.1, on the reverse strand, counting down.
ATCACATAGGAGTGCTTGAGGTGACGACGTGAGTGCTTGAATCACATAGGAGTACTTGAGGTGACCACGCGAGTGCTTGTATCACATTGGAGTGCTGAAGGTGACAACGCGAGTGCTTGTATCACATAGGAGTGCTTGAGGTGACGACGTGAGTGCTTGAATCACATAGGAGTACTTGAGGTGACCACGCGAGTGCTTGTATCACATTGGAGTGCTGAAGGTGACAACGCGAGTGCTTGTATCACATAGGAGTACTTGAGGTGACCACGCGAGTGCTTGTATCACATAGGAGTGCTGGAGGTGACCACGCGAGTGCTTGTATCACATAGGAGTGCTGGAGGTGACCACGCGAGTGCTTGTATCACATAGGAGTGCTTGAGGTGACCACGCGAGTGCTTGTATCACATAGGAGTGCTTGAGGTGATGACGTGAGTGCTTGAATCACATAGGAGTGCTGGAGGTGACCACGCGAGTGCTTGTATCACATAGGAGTGCTTGCGGTGACCAAGTGAGTGCTTGTATCACATAGCGGTACAGGGGGAAACCATGGGGGTAATGAGTCACACTAGCGCCTTGAGACCCTCCCGGGTGAGTAGCGCGCTATACAAATGCCCATGATTGATTGATTGAGCAGTACTGGAAGTGACTTCACAGGACATTACATCACATATGAGTGCTGGTGGTGACCACACGGGTGATTGCATCACACAGCAGTACTGCAGGTGACTGCGCAGGTCTTTGCATCACATAGCAGTACAGGAGGAGAGCGCGTGGGTGTTTGCATTACATATCAGTACTGGAGGTAACCACGCAGGTCTTTGCATCACATATCAATACTGAAGGTGATCGCATGGGTCCTTACATCACACAGCAGTACTGGAGGTGACTGCGCAGGTGCTTGCATCACATAGCAGTACTGGGGGTGACTGCGCGGGTCCTTGCATCACATAGCAGTACTGGAGGTGACTGCGCGGGTCCTTGCATCACATAGCAGTACTGGAGGTGACTGCGTGGGTCCTTACATCACACAGCAGTACTGGAGGTGACCGCGCAGGTGCTTGCATCACATAGCAGTACTGGAGCTGACTGCGCAGGTCCTTGCATCACATAGCAGTACTGGAGGTGACCGCACAGGTGCTTGCATCACATATCAGTACTGGAGGTGACCACGCAGGTCTTTGCATCACATAGCAGTACTGGTGGTGACTGCGCGGGTCCTTGCATCACATAGCAGTACTGGAGGTGACCGCGTGGGCCCTTGCATCACATAGCAGTACAGGAGGAGACCGCGTGGGTGCTTGCATCACATATCAGTACTAGAGGTGACCGCGTGGGCCCTTGCATCACATAGCAGTACAGGAGGAGACCGCGCGGGTCCTTGCATCACATATCAGTACTAGAGGTGACTGCGCGGGTCCTTGCATCACACAGCAGTACAGGAGGAGACCGCGCGGGTCCTTGCATCACATAGCAGTACTGGTGGTGACTGCGCGGGTCCTTGCATCACATAGCAGTACTGGTGGTGACTGCGCGGGTCCTTGCATCACATAGCAGTACTGGAGGTGACTGCGTGGGTCCTTACATCACACAGCAGTACTGGAGGTGACCGCGCAGGTGCTTGCATCACATACCAGTACTGGAGCTGACTGCGCAGGTCCTTGCATCACATAGCAGTACTGGAGGTGACCGCACAGGTGCTTGCATCACATATCAGTACTGGAGGTGACCACGCAGGTCTTTGCATCACATAGCAGTACTGGTGGTGACTGCGCGGGTCCTTGCATCACATAGCAGTACTGGAGGTGACCGCACAGGTGCTTGCATCACATACCAGTACTGGAGGTGACCGCGTGGGCCCTTGCATCACATAGCAGTACAGGAGGAGACCGCGTGGGTGCTTGCATCACATATCAGTACTAGAGGTGACTGCGCGGGTCCTTGCATCACACAGCAGTACAGGAGGAGACCGCGCGGGTGCTTGCATCACATATCAGTACTAGAGGTGACTACGCGGGTCCTTGCATCCCACAGCAGTACTGGAGGTGACTGCGTGGGTCCTTGCATCACATAGCAGTACTGGAGGTGACTGCGTGGGTCCTTGCATCCCACAGCAGTACTGAAGGTGTCTGCGCGTGTCCTTGCTTCATATAGCAGTACTGGCCGTGACCACACAGGTCCGTACATCACATAGCAATTCTGGAAGTGACTGTAGGGATCCTTGGATCACATAGCAGTACAGGAGGAGACCGCGTGGGTGCTTGCATCACATAGCAGTACTGGAGGTGACTGCGCGGGTCCTTGGATCACATAGCAGTACAGGAGGAGACCGTGTGGGTGCCTGCATCACATATCAGTACTGGAGTTCACCACGTGGGTGCTTGCATCGCATATTAATACTGGAGGTGACTGTGTGGGTCCTTGCATCACATAGCAGTACTGGAGGTGACCGCACAGGTGCTTGCATCACATAGCAGTACTGGAGGTGACCGCGTGGGCCCTTGCATCACATAGCAGTACAGGAGGAGACCGCGTGGGTGCTTGCATCACATATCAGTACTAGAGGTGACTGTGTGGGTCCTTGCATCACACAGCAGTACTGGAGGTGACCGCACAGGTGCTTGCATCACATACCAGTACAGGAGGATACCGTGTGGGTGCTTGCATCACATATCAGTACTAGAGGTGACCGCGCGGGTCCTTGCATCACACAGCAGTACAGGAGGAGACCGCGCGGGTGCTTGCATCACATAGCAGTACTGGAGGTGACTGCGTGGGTCCTTGTATCACATAGCAGTACTGAAGGTGTCTGCGCGTGTCCTTGCTTCATACAGCAGTACTGGCGGTGACCACACAGGTCCGTACATCACATAGCAATTCTGGAGGTGACTGTAGGGATCCTTGGATCACATAGCAGTGCAGTAGGAGACCTTGTGGGTCCTTGCATCACACAGCAGTACTGGAGGATGATCGTGTGGATGCTTGCATCACATATGAGTGCTGGAAGTGACTGTGCATGTGATTTAATTACATAGCAGTACTGGAGGTCATCACAGGGGTCATTGCATCACATTGGAGTGGTGTGGCTCACTGGTTAGAGGCGGCAGACCCGGAAGCAGAGGACAGCCCGGGACCAGGGTTCTATTCCCGACGCGGCAGGGTCGTGGACCAGGGTCAGCGGACTCGATAATTCTCGCCTCGGTGCCTACTCTAACCAGGGATCACACTCGGCAACTCTGGGCATTAGCTTGCCTCATCTCCACAACGGCCCCCCACATACGCTGGGGATGCCTGGTTTCACCTTGGAGATACCCAGCAGGGATCATCTCACAGGGAAAGCCAGGACGGGTTCCCCAGCGGTCTACAGCGCAGAGATACTCCTTCGGGAGTCGATTCTAGCGCTTTAGAAACCCACAATTAATTAATTAATTAATTAATAGCAGTGCTAGAGGTGACCGTGCGGGTCCTTGCATCACATAGCAGTACTGGAGGTGACCGCGCAGGTGCTTGCATCACATAGGAGTGTTGGAAGTGACTGTGCGTGTGCTTTCATTACATGCCAGTATTGGAGGTGACCGTGCCAGTGCTTGCATCACACAGCAGTACTGGAGGTGACCGTGCCAGTGCTTGCATCACACAGCAGTACTGGAGGTGACCGCGTGGTTCATTGCATCACATAGCAGTACTGGAGGTGACCGCGTGGTTCATTGCATCACATAGCAGTACTGGAGGTGACCGCGTGGTTCATTGCATCACACAGCAGTACTGGAGGTGACCGCGTGGTTCATTGCATCACATAGCAGTACTGGAGGTGACCGCGTGGGTCATTGCATTACACAGCAGTACTAGAGGTGACGGTGCGGGTCCTTGCATCACATACCAGTACTGGAGGTGACCGCGTGGGTCATTGCATCACATAGCAGTACTGGAGGTGACCGCGTGGGTCATTGCATTACATAGCAGTACTAGAGGTGACGGTGCGGGTCCTTGCATCACATACCAGTACTGGAGGTGACCGCGTGGGTCATTGCATCACATACCAGTACTGGAGGTGACCGCGTGGGTCATTGCATCACATACCAGTACTGGAGGTGACTGCGTGGGTCATTGCATCACACAGCAGTACCGGAGGTGACTGCACAGGTGCTTGCATCACACAGCAGTACTGAAGGAGGCCGCGTGGGTCCCTGTATCACATAGCAGTACTGGAGGTGATCGCAGGGGTCTTTGCATCGCATAGCAGTACTGGAGGTGACCGCGTGGGTCATTGCATCACATAGCAGTACTGGAGGTGACCGCGTGGGTCATTGCATCACATAGCAGTACTGGAGGTGACTGCGTGGGTCATTGCATCACACAGCAGTACTGGAGGTGACTGCACAGGTGCTTGTATCACACAGCAGTACTGAAGGAGGCCGCGTGGGTCCCTGTATCACATAGCAGTACTGGAGGTGACCGCGTGGGTCTTTGCATCGCATAGCAGTACTGTGACCACGAGGGTCTTTGCATCACATAGCAGTGCATGGAGTGGGCTTTGGGCACCCAGTGTGTGGCCTCCCTCTCGGTCCAGCCTCGACCCCTTGAGGTAAAGCTGTCCCTTGGGTTCCATCCCTGGGGCCTCCGTTTTAACAGCAGCCAGACGTCCAGGCACGTGGGCCTCCGAGCCCAGGGGAGTGGGGACCCACAATGCTCTTGGCCCTTAGAAGCTCCTCCCAGTAGTGCTGTGAGCAGGACCGGCCGGACCTCTGGGCTCCGGCGAGGCCGCCACGCCCTTGTTTACCTGCGCGTTGATCCTACGGACAAAGGGACCGGCCTCGTCGCCATGAAGACGGGACCTGTTTGTTTGGAGAACAGGACGTTCCTGGCGGAGAAGGGATGGCGAGTAAACATTTTAAGCTTCAAGCCGCGCGGGAGCAGGTGGGACCAGGGGTGAGTCAGCCTGGAGAGTAGGGGATGTCCCAGCAGGCCAGAGAGATGAATTAACTGAATCCATACATTCACCTTGGTGCCAATATCGACAACACTCCCCGTCCCCCATACAGCAATCTCCTGGAGAAATAAACACACAAGACGCCTTCTTTGTGGAGAAAATTGCTGCAGGTTTATTTGCATAACAAATACGCCAACATGGCGGGTTATCTTACGGGCGATCCCAGGGCAGGCAGCCCCTCGCCGCCTGCCCACCTGATGAGCCAAATTACACCGTGGCCTTAGCCAACCAACTCTAGTCACCATTACCAACTTGCTTTCGTCATAGGAACATCTGCTTGAACTCGTGCTGAGAGAGACCCCCCTATTTCACTCAGACGTTCCACTGGGGATGATGCATGCCCTATGAATACAATTAAAACCAATACATCCGAGCGCTCACTCATTAAGCACCGCCCACCACAAATAAAGCGGCCCGCTCTGGGCTCACCTGCAGTCTGTCCAGGCAAGTGCAACGCCAGGAGCACACGGCCCCCAAACAAGCACACACCATAACCTGTACGGGCTTCCTGGATGGATAACAGGTCCGCACGGAGATTGGTTATAAACAGCCAATTATCTGCATCCAAATTGCCTCCCCAGCTGAGTACCGATCCTCCCAGTCTCACCAATGTGAACGATATCTTAGAAATAGCCAACTCCCCAAAAGGACAACGGTACCTGTTGACACCTGTTCATTGCAACAACACATCCAGGCTCAGGTTTCTCACCGCAGACCCATCTCTCATCCATTATGTCCATCCCAGACTGACCCTGTAGGTTAACAGCCCCCCCTTCCTTTTCCAGAACTTGAAGAAAGAAGTTTTTCTGACCCCCACTTCCATTTCTCAGACCTGCCAACTCACACGGTGCCACCGTGTGTCACACGATTTCAGCTACCTGCACACGGTCCCCCGGCGAGGAACCAAAATCACACAGTGGCAGGGAAAGCGAGCTAAAAACACTGCAAAGTGTGGATTTCTAGCTTGTTTTCAGAGACAGTAAGCAGCTGATATGCAGTAAGAAGTGTAAAAACGCCCTAGGACATTGGCCAAAACCTCAATGACCCCTTTTATTTTTTGGGGGAAGGGGGAACTTGGGAAGGGGCAGAGTGTCTCTTAGGTTGCTCTCGGCACGAGGCCCACACCCTCCTTACACAATAAAATCAATTTTTAAATTGGCAGGTATGATTTCTGAGACCACAATAAAGGCGCTACCACCGACCTGGAGTGGTATCGAACTAATGGTGGCCGGCCTCTGAGATAATATTCCAATGCCCCCTTTGAAAATTAAACCATGGATAGATTCCAAATGTTATCACCAATAACCATTATCATCTTTCTATACACCTCCCTTGCTGCTACAGGGTCTGACCACAAAGAATTACCTTTCCCTGAATCAGCATCAATTTAATACAGACCAAATTTCCCATGTTGATATTAGTCTTGCAACATCTCCCCTGTATCTCTCTATTTTATACTTGTATTCCTCAACAGCTCGCCTTATGGTCTGGAAATCAACTTCCAACCTCTCCCCAGATTATCTTAATTCAAGCGCAGAGAAACTAGCTGGATCCAGAGTCCGTGCCCTTAATAATTCAAAAGGAGATATTCTATATACCTTGTGGAGCTTGTGCTATAAGGAACTAGCCTGCACAATTTTCCTCAACTCTATTTCACACTTCACTGTCAACTGTATATATTCATATATTCCTTTAGAACTCTATTAGATCTCTCCACCTGTCTATTAGAGTCAGGATGAAATACGAAATATTCTTGTGCCTTATGCCACATTTTGCAAGTTATTCATCTGTGGGCCATTGTCTTGAGAATGCCTTCCCTAAAAAAAAGAAATCCCATACATTTGATTATAACTTACATAGTGACTTTCCCCACAATTTTAACCTCTAGACATTTGGAGAACTAGTCTACAAGTTCGATGTGAAAAACTTCTTGTTACAGTACCACAGTAAAGTGTCAAGTACCATAGGGGTCGATTAGGATCGCGGACGAACTTGAGTCCGTCCGCGACCCCTGAGGAGGAGGGAACGTCCGTATGGGCTGCAGGGTTCCCTCCGAGCTGATTAGGATGTGACCGCCAGGGTGGCGGTCACATCCTCTATCTTTAACATTGCGACGGGTGCAGCTTCAAGCTGCACCCGTCGCAAGTTAAAAATGCATGCCACGCATTCGCATGCACAAAGCGGCAGGCACCGCGCGGTGCCTGCCGCTTTGTGCACGCAAATGCAGGGGGGTACCATAGGTACCCCGAATGTGCACCCCCACCCGAAGTGAAACTCCTTAAGCTTTTCCACGGCGGAAAATCTGCAGCGGAAAAGCATGTCATTCACACCATCCTAATATGGCTGGCGGTGTCTGATAGACACCGCCAGCCATGTTAGAGCCTTTCCACCGCGGTCGGAAGGCGACCGCGGCGGAAAGGCTGCGGACGGAATCCCAGACCCACTGCCATCCTAATATGGCGGTGGGTCTTTTGAGGCTCCGCAGCGGTTTTTCCGCATCCTCCGGGCCGGCGGTGGCTTCCGCCGGCCCGGAGGATGCGGAAAAAACGCTATCATAATCGGCCCCATAGATACTGAACTTTCTCCAGGCTTTCTCTGGCAGCTCTACTAGTTGAGCATCCACACAAGCCCTCTCATACACACCCACACTCCAGGACCCACTTTTCCAAGATATAAAATTCATATCGGGACCATCAGAAATATCCATGAGCATGCCTCTAGGTGCACAACATACCTACACGCCCTTTATGAATATGATCAAACAGCTTCCTTTACAAATCAAAGGGAGATAAGGAGCCAGATTTATATCTCTGTCCCACTGTCCTGCCATGAGGAAGGAGCAAACGACTCCATCCCCATGGTGGAGAGCTACATTTAATAAGCCTTTGTAATGCAATAGTTATTAGAGCAACAACGGTCCCATGCTTACAAGTTATATGCGAAACAATAAATATAGACAGAATCATTTCTATATTTGGAGCGACATATCCAGCCGGACAGAGGTCTTCAAATTTACTCTATAAACAATTAATTCATACAGAAGGAATACCTTCAACAAATCACCAGTGTGGGGCACAAGCCTGTACCCAGACACTATCAGATCAAATACAGAAGATGATAAAGAACAAGGAAAGGGCTTTTTAAGGCAAAAGTAACGTTTTTCTGTTAAAAATTCAAATGTACAGAAATATCAGAGCGGCACCATTACATATACATCACATATAAATCAGGTTTTGTATAAGGTGCAAGGCAGGTCGACAGCGTTTCGGTCCCACTACTTAATCATGGGGACCATCATCAGGACATTTAATAAATGCCTTAACGGTTTTAAGCCTCTAAATGCCTAAAGAAGGGAGTAAGAGAAAAGGCATATATACATTTAGAACTGTGTTTATGGAGTTATTTACACAATTCATCAGGTGACTTTAAGTGAATGGTGAACCTAACTAAGTTATATACACGAGAAGGTAAAGTTGTGAGAGCTGCTAGGCTCCGTGCCATTGAACATGTCTGCGGGGGTAGAGAGCGCTAATCATTTCTATCAATATACTTCGGATCGTGTGATGAAAAATGGGAATAATTCCCTCAGTTGTGCCGGTATTGTTGGCGGCGCAGTAGGGTGGAGTGCGGAGCGATATGGTTGAAGGTTGTGCAAAGTGTTGTGCCCAAAGTGGTTGATTATGGGGGCATCTGGACCGGATTACGGTGAAGTCTGTAGCTGAACATGTTCACTGTGCACTTATGCGATAATGCGGCGAGTGCGGGAAGCGGGTGTGGCGAAGTCCGCGGCTGAACAAGTAGGTTGTGCACTTCTGCGATAATACGGCGAGTGCGGGTAGACAAGGGGCGGAATGCTGTGGGTCTTACCGGGTTAGTAAGACCGGTCGATGCAGGCAATGGAGTGGTGGCCTAGTAAAGGCAGAAAGGCCCTGTAATCGAATAGGGGAAACCGTTATTCCGTGAAAGACCACATCGCAAACTAAGTGGTTTCAATAGGCGCGAGATGGTTCTTACCGCAATCGGGCATGATGAATTGGACCGCGTTACAATTGTGTAATCTGGTGGTACCAGGATTATACCTGCAAGTAAAAACGGGCCGTTAGAGGATTCACGTGGGTAATTAGGAGGGTGCAGGGGATTGTAGCCCAAGGGCTGGTAGGACTTACCGGATCAGTCGGTAGTTCGGTCTGTTCCCTGGTTTCCTCGTGGGGAAGGAGGCGGAGAGGATAAGAAGGAGGCGGGAGGGTTCTGATTGGTTGGTCGTTAGAGGACAGTGCAGGGGCATAAAAATAAAGGACGGACACGTTGCTAAGCGGCCATTTTGGTGGGAGATAAAAGTAATTTTAACCTAAGTGGATAGTGCGCAGTGAAAGTGACTAAAACATGAATCATTAGATTTCAAATGACAATTAAAAACACATGAGTTAACTTGGGAAGGAGAAATAATCACAGGGTGACATTGTATGCATCAGAGAAACCTCATCAGAGCGTTTCAGTTCAATTGTGAGTCAGACTTTAAATGAGGGCAGTCCAATCCTCTTGAAGATTTAATCCAGAGTTTAGGCTGTCCGTTTTCAATATCCATTTAAGCTCTTCCTTGTTGAGCATTCGAGTCAGGTCACCCCCTCTTGGTGGGATGATACCTTGGGTGATTACAGTCCAACGAATTTCATTCTCTGTATGCCCTTTGTTGGAAAAATGTTCGACTAGGGGAGCATTAGGTGTACTACACCGAATCCGGCTCCGATGTTGGGATATTCGTAGCTTGATTTTCTGCTTGGTCTGACCCACATAAATTAAATCACAGGGACAAAAGATTGCATAAATGATGTTACAGCTATTACAATTAGTAAAGGTCCTTAGCTCACTTTTGACATCTTTGTATACAATCTCCCTACAGTCTATTGAAAAGTCATACACAACACATGAACCGCACTTGGAATGGCCTCGAAGCGGTGGTAAAGACCAATGGTCATTGAGTGTGGTATTCAGCGGGGCTGTGGGAGGCAGGGCTGCCCTAACCAACTGATCTTTGAGATTTTTACTTTTTTTGAAAGCAAAGAGGGGAGCTTCCCAGTTCAATGGTCCTGAGTTCAGTATGTGCCAGTTCCTTTTTATACTCTGTTTGATACGATTGGAGATGGTGGAAAAGGTAGTGACACATACCATTTTATCCGTGGTTTGTTTGGGTTTTGGCTCCAAGAGGGTCTCACGAGGGCAGTACCAAGCCCTTTTCATAGAGTTTTTTATTAGGCGTCGTGGATAGCCTCTAGTTCTTAGTTTTGCTGAAAGTGTGTTTGCCTCAACAAAATAATCCTCCTCTCGAAGCAATTCCTCTTGTAATGCAATAGGTCTCGCATTTACAAGACTTTGAGCTATTGGCATTGTAAATGTCAATAGCTTAAATTCTCGCACATGCGAGACCTATTGATGTACAAACCTTTATTGTTTCCAAGTGCCCCATGTGTGTCTAAAGACAGGGGCGCATCCTCCATTAAAGTGAAAGCACGTTACATAATACCATAAAACCGGGAGCCCTATCTATGATGTATCTATACTCCCTCTGCCTGAGTCTTAATGCTCTGTCTCCACCCCAGATCTTACTGGGTATCTGCTCAATGGCATAATATGAAAGAAGGAAGCTGTCATAAAAATCTAAGGGTGGACAAAGAATTCAGCTCCGCTGGCAGAGTTTGCAGAGTTTTGCCCAATTTGTTCTGCATACTCAGCGCGGAGTTCCACAAAACTCTGCAAAGTGACGCAGAGCAGAGTTTTTTCTCTTGTGCGGCTCACCAACTGTAAGTTAGAGAGCGATCGCAACACCAAAATATCGCTGGACCTCCTCTCAGCAAGATTTCTCAATGCGGGCTGTCATGGCCGGTCGCGACCGCTCGCATTGAAAAATCTGCTGCTAGCGTTGAGAAAGCTGCTGTTTGAGCAGAATGTCTAGTCGAGTGGCAGAAAGCAGCACGTGATGTGGAGTGCTGTTTGCACTGGTTTAACAGTGCAGCAAAAACTTCATGCGCTTAAAATCAGTGCGAGCAGTGTGACTTACCATACACCACCGCTAGCAGAACTCAGCGGAGTGCGGCGGATTTTGTTCTGTCACTACGGGGAGTTCCATAAAGTAAAACTCCGCAAACTCCGACCATGCCTAGAAAAATGCCTGCCCTGCAAATGTCTTGCTATAGGATAGTGGGGATCCTTGTTGTTAATGGCCCTTACATATTTAAGCACCCTCTTTTTGGCCATCTGTGTGGTACTACCCAAATACCTGAGCTTGCAGGGACGTTCTAAGACATATATGATGAACGAAGAGCTGCATGTCAGGAATTGAGGAATTATTCTGGTGTAGTTCTGCCTGGCTGTTGTGAATTCTTTATGCATGTAACTATTCGTGCATAAGTTCAGGCCTTAATATGACCATAGCGGAAGAAACGTTGAAGATGAAGTGTTCTTTCACCTGTCTCGTCATGGTGATATCACTATGGACAAGAAGGTCTCTGAGATTGCTTTCCCTTCGTTAGGTGATTCTGTGTCTTTCTTGTATTGTGTGACCCATGGTGTAGTCACTGGTGTGTACATCCCCGTTTTTGATCAGAATTTTCTGGAGGTTGCTGGAATTATTGTTGTAAGTAAGAATAATGTTCGGCCCCTCTTTGCCGTCATCATCCTTAATGGTGATCAGGTCAAAGTCTGGGCTCTCGTGACCTTTCCGGCGTTGTTGATCGCTCTTTTGAGGACCCATTGAGGATCTCCCTTTTCTTTAAATCTCTCAGTCATGATAGTTTGTTCTGTCAGAAATGCCTCGTCCGTGTTGCAGTTACATTTCACCCTCAGTAGATCCCCATAGGTAATACTCCAGTTAATGGTATCCGGGTGGCTGCTGAGGGAGTGTAAGAGGCTGTTGCCTGCGGTCACTTTGCGAAAGAATTTGGTGAGTCTGGAATCTTGTGAGAGCTCAATCTAGAGAGTCAACTGTATTCCTACTCAGGGTGTGCACAAGAAAGAGGTTGAGGGTGTTGTTGTTGAGCGTGCCAATAAATCATCTGGCTTCATCTTTTGTCCCTTTACAGATAATGAACAGGTCATAAATGTATCTCAACCAAAGTATTACCTGTTCAATCTCTAGAAAGCCCTCATTGTCCTTGAAGATCTCCTCTTACCATAATCCTAGGAACAGATTAGCAAAACTGGGGGCAAAACATGTGCCCATTGCGGTCCCAAGTATTTGTTTGTTAAAGGACATATTGAAAAGAAAGATGTTATTCATCAGACAATGCTCAACCCTGGCAAGGATCATGTCACTGTGAGCCTTGTACCTCACAGGTCTGGTGCGAGGAAATGTTGACATGCTTTGATTCCTTGTTGGTGGTCCATTGTGGTATACAAGGAATTGGCATCCAGTGTGATCAATAGGAAATCCTTTTTCCAATGGATGCCTTCGAGTTTCCCTAAACATCTGTGGTGTCTCTAACATGGGATAGAAGATTTTAAACAAAATCCTTCCAAAATGATCTATAAACTTGGGAACATTCTCCGGGGCACTGCCCCTGGAGGAGACTATGGGTGGGTTGTTGGGGTTTTTATGCCCCTTGTGGAGTAGATATAATACTGGTAATTTGGGAAATTTCCTTTTAAAAAAACAGTATTCCTCCCATTCAAGTATCCCTCTGTCCTTCCACTGAGCAAGCTTGGCCCAGATTTCTATGACACTGTTAGTGTATGCTTCTTTGTTGATGTTGGTGTAGAATTTGCTGTCAACGAGTTGGCATTTAGCTTCGTTTTTGTACATTTCCTTGGTAAGAAGTTCAAAGTTCCCTCCATTGTTGTTGGGACGTAATATTATGTAGGGGCCTGTTTCTGTACTAACGTGAGACTGTGTAGTGAACTTTTCTTGAACCATGTCTTGTGACGAATTTTGATAAGGTTTTTATTGACATTGTCAATATTATCGTGAAGTAGCATGGGATAAAAGGTGGAATGGGGTTTAAACTAAGTGGAAGCAGTAACATCATGAGTGACACCCATCCCCTCTCATAGCGTGTCGATATCTTCCTGGACCCCTCAGAGACCTCTTCTGATTGTAATTCATGCAGAGTGAGTAGGGTATCAACATCGCCAATATTGAGATCATGTTGAAGTTCACAGTTGGCATGTCTATGAGTTGTTCTAGGTATCTCTTTTTTGAGGCTATGCCATTTCTTTAATTTCAGCTTTCTTATATATTTACAGAAGTAAATCCGATTCTCATTATAATTAAGAGCTACAGATGGGCAGAATGAAAGACCTAAACATAGTGTTTTTTTTTAGTGTCACTCAAAAGATTAATGATGGTTTTAATCACTGTGTCCATGTCCATGATATTGCTTTCTTGGAGTCTGCAATGCTTGTTCCCATGTCCCCCATCTCTGTTTCAGTCTTTTTCGCATCTTTCTGGACCTCTTCCTCGTCCTCTCTATAAAGTAAAAAGAAATATATATATATATATATATATATATATATTCACTGAAAAAACCATAGGTTATAGACCATATATAGTTAGGAATTAGCATTTACAAAACCTTGAAAATTCACTGAAAAAACCATAGGTTATAGACCATATATAGTTAGGAATTAGCATTTAAAAAACCTTATTTTACTCACACAAAACCATTGAAATTCTATATATAGTTAGTTGCACTAACTATATATCGCACACCCGCAATCCACTGCTGATCATGTCACATATTACATCATTCATGACATGGTCAGTGACATCACTGATGACATCACTGATGACATCTCAAATGACATCACTGATGACATCTCAAATGACATCACTGATGACATCACTGATGACATCTCAAATGACATCACTGATGACATCACTGATGACATCTCATTTGACATTACTGATCACATCACTGATGACATCATTCATGTGATAATACGATGAACCTCTTCAGACTCTAATATAACCTTAGATACACTCAGTGTAAACAGACACTCACAGACTGTCACTCATCCATGAAGTTACACACACACCTAGTCAGTCATGCTAAGAATCAATCACACCTCCATTTTCTCAACTATACAGTTATACACACCTTACTTATTCAAACATATACTAAAACATATTTACTCTCTTATACAATCCCTGATACAAGTTCACAATGATCCATACAGCCACTCACACATTCACTGGCTCTTATGCACAGTTATTTATATATGTCAACTCTCACATGTACTGTGTTTTACATATGTACTTACTTTGACATGTAGCACTGAGATATCCATTCACTCACCAATACACTCATGCACACAGTCAACTGCCCATGTAGCTGTTTCCACATGCACTCTTGAACTCATACACCTAGTGAATCAACTGCTCACACATCTATGCACAGAGTCACACACCTCCCAGCCACCCCTACACAAACTCAATCTCCCATACAAATACTTGGGCAACCAATCAATAACACATATAGCCTCTCGTATAGCTAATGATCAACACATGCAGCAGTTTATATCACACCAGACATAATAATGCACAAATTAAGACAGTTTAGTCACTAACCCATGCATTCAGTGAGACACATTTAATCACTCACTCATACAGTCAGTCACGCACCTACTAAATCCTTCATCCAGACACTTATACATCCACTCATTCTTCAATATGTAAGACATATTTTAACTTTACAGAAACATACAGTCACTGGATGTTGTCATCAGTGATGTCATCAGTGATGTCATTTGAGATGTCATCAGTGATGTCATCAGTGATGTCACTGACCATGTCATGAATGATGTAATATGTGACATGATCAGCAGTGGATTGCGGGTGCGCGATATATAGTTAGTGCAACTAACTATATATGGAATTTCAATGGTTTTGTGTGAGTAAAATAAGGTTTTTTAAATGCTAATTCCTAACTATATATGGTCTATAACCTATGTTTTTTTCAGTGAATTTTCAAGGTTTTGTAAATGCTAATTCCTAACTATATATGGTCTATAACCTATGGTTTTTTCAGTGAATTTCAATGTTTTTTTAATAGCAAATATCATAAACTGTCGAATGTCAAGTACGTGGTAAGTAAAAACATTTTCGTGTTTATGCACACTGATCTGCTTTGAATGCTGCTCCCCACCCCTCATTTCTATTAGGAGTACTCTCTCTTTGCAGATAGTGAAGGGTAGTTAACGCAGGCCTTTGCCCCCGTTGTAATCCGTCGTGCCTGCTTCTCTCTCCATTTGATTGATTGTTCTCTTTGGTTCATTCTCTATTTACAAACAAGCACAGAGTCGCAATACTCTGTTTAGTCTTTGGAGATAGCGAAAAATCGTGTAAAAAAACAAAAGGAATCGAGCAAAATCAGTAGGCCACTAATGGGATCTCTTTTTGACCTCGCTAAAATAGAAACATTAGGAACAACCTGTTGAAAATAGCAATGTGTATGTACATAAGCGGCGTTCATTTGTGTTCACAGTACCCCTTGTTGATTGTTTGAATCGAGCATTGAATTGTTCGAAGTTGGTTCTCTTAAGGATCTTCTCTGCCTGCAAACGAGGAAGAATAGGAATATTCTCTCTCCCTTTGCAGATAGTGAAGGGTAGGTAACGCAAGCCTTTAACACGTCGTACCTATTTCATTCCTCATTGATTGATTGATTGTCCGAACATTGACTGTTTGGGAATTAGTTCTTTTTGGAAGTATTCCCGGTTTGCAAATAAACGTAGGAAAATCTTTGCAAGTAGTGAAAGGGTACGTAATGCGGACCTTTCTCCCCCGTTGTAATCTGTCATGCCTATCTACTCCCCACTGATTGATGCACCTATTTCACCCGGACTATTTACTAGAGATAGGTCATCTGGCCCGACCAGAGAGCACCCCTAGTGAAAAGGACATATGCAAAAATAACGAAGTGATCACTGTATCCTGTTAACAGAAACTTTAGCATGAAACAACCTGGAAAGAAAAGAATAGGAAAACGAAAATCAGTAGGCCACTGATGAACATGAACTTTTATTAAACAACGAACAAAGAAACGATAACATAACGTAATGATAAAACCTATTAATGTCCTAGAAACAAGAAAACGTTAAAATATGCCAGTGGTGAGAGACCAGAAAAACAGTAAGAGAAACCAAATCACCCCTCGCTGTCCCACCGCCTGCCACGCCAAAAAAATCGATAGACTAGGGAAAATGCAAGTCAGTAGAACATCCGCCCCCACTCTGAAAACTACCAAGGTGGGGCAGGGTTGCGGCTACGCCCAGCCGGGAGCAGCCCATATAAGGCGGATCCTGTTGCCACGCCTCGGCCAGGAGATCCTAACGTAGGGTGTAGCCGGAGGAGAGGCCGAGGCCAGCGGGACCCGGCCAGGGGATTGCCTTTACAACGCTGAACAGTTGCAGGGGGGGGGAATGTCTCCTCGACCCTCCCCTCTCTCTCCCAGTCCGGCCGCGGTGGCCCTTGACAGTTTCAGGTAGTCCCGCCACATGCTCTTCCGGTCCGGCCACCAACGGTCGGGGGGCCGAGGCCGACGGGATCCGGCTGCAGCCGATAAACCAAGAAACCCGTTCATGGGGCCAGAGCCAGGGGCGTCCGGCCGACATCTACCGGAAGCCCGGCCCGAAGACGGACGGGACACTTCTTCTTTCTTGAATAATGGCTGCGACAACACTGGGGGGGGGATGTCTTGCACATGCCTCCGACCCCCCCCCCCTCGTCCTCATCGCCTGGTCCGACCATAACAAATGTCAAGCGAGACGCCGTGGGGTGCACTGGGAGGGAGAGACGGTGCGAACAGGCCTCTCCCGCCTCCCCAGGTGGAGGCTTCCCACCTGCACCCTCAGTGCTCCAGGCGCCCGGAAAAGGGTTCTTCCACTGTAGCCATGCTGCAACGTCTCGCCCGGCAGGGTGGAGCCCGTCCGCTCATTTGACCCCGCGATCGCCAGTAGCTACCGAACTCTCAAAATGGCGGTCGACCTGGCAAGAGCGGGCCCAGCATAAAGAAATGGCCCGGTCACTGGTTGACTCCACCACCGTAGTCCTCCACGACCTTGAAGATTCTACAGCAGCCGCGGGAGTCTCCGACCCCCGATGGGGAATGACTGCCATGATCGCCCGTGGAGTGACGAAACTGTATCCGCGGGACGTCGGCGCTCCCATGCTGGCGCCAGCCTCACTTTGAATTACTAGAATCCTGCAGACCTCAGTTCCGGTAAAAGCACAGTGTGACCCGGTAGGAAAAATTGTTGCACCCCCTCCCCTTTTTGACTGATAGTTCAAACCACCGATCCTTTCCTTTGCCCTTTTAACGGAACTTTGGACTGCCTCCCCCTCTTTTACATTTTCTAGAGAAAACAAAACATTAACCACTACATTAGCATAGCAGTTGACACCAGAACTGTTTTCAAATTGAAAACCAACAACATCTTCAACAGAATCCTTTTTGTTTCTGCTGTGACCCTGCTACAGCACAGGCATTGTCCCCAGCAGTAATTCTGCAATGCCGGTAAGAATAGCTGTGGTGCCTACTGGACTCACTCACCCCCGCGGCGCCCCACGCCGTTATTTGCTGGGCGGCAACTTACTAGACATCACTTTCGTGCCATCTAGATTTCAGCGCGTTCTGCTGCCTTGGAACTATTCGCACAACAGACTGCTACTGACGACCCACCCCCAGGCAACATCTTCTGAATTTTCATAATTTGAAAGAACTAATAACAGGTCCTCATCAGGAATTTCCTCTTCAATCATCTCATCAGGAATTTCCTCATGAAAAGTCTGCAATGATGATTCTTGTAACTCTATGGTCTCCAAACATTCGATAAATTCGCCATCAAGAGATTGATCAAAAAAAATCATTCAAGTCATCTCCTCCTTGTGAGAATATTTCATTGTTGGTGCTGTCAATTGCAATAAATGTAGTGGATAATTCAAAAGAAATTGCCACGGTCTCTTCGTTGTTTAAATGTTTTTACTGTTTTTGTTTTGTTGTATATATTTATATGTTATTAAAGTTTTATATTCCTACTATTTTGTTGGAGTGCTATATATTTTTAATGTGACACATAATTGTAAAAACTTTGATGTACAAAGAGTCATTCCTAGAATCTTCCGCTTCAGGCTCGGTCCCCTCCCCAATCACAATACAGGATGGTTTTCAGATAGTAGGAACACGTGTGGTGTGACGGATCTCATCGGGTGTGGGCCTTGATCTACTATAACTCCTTTGAAGAGGGGTGATTCTTTACAGCTGGAGCCATAAACTACATCTGCAGGGCTAGCTGATAGTCTGGACAATCGGACACAGAGGAAGAGGAGTGTCAGAGGGTGCGGTAGTGAATAGGGCGAAAGGGAGGTGTCGGGCGGGCACAGAGTGTGATTTTCAGGGAAGAGCAGCGCAGATGGGGGGAGGTTTATTGCCGATGCATAAGACAGAGAGCGGGGGTGACCAGTGCCTGGGGAAGATGCTTGCGAGGGTGGGGAGCCATGCTCCGAATCGACAGCGTGCAGAGAGTGGGTCTGCTCAAGGCATCTAAAATGGCTGCCGTGCACGACAAAAGTGTGGCATTTCAAAAAAGGCAAGATGGCGCAGACATTGTTTTTCAACACTTCCTCATTTCCTTCCAATCGAACGTTAACAGACGTTGGTGCATATTACCAAAGTTAAGCGATATTTATCGCTAACGATGCTTACCAACGAATTTTTTTACCGCTAAGCATCGTCTGAAATTATCGAAGATAAACCTTGCTATTACCAAGGTTTATCGCAAATGCGATAATAAACGGCCGCAATGCATGAATATCGCTAAAAAGTCAGCGATATTCATGCATTACCGAGCTAATGCTCTTAGCCATGTTATCCACCTCCCATTGGATAACATGGCTAAGAACTGCTCAGGGCAGGTGTTAGTTTTTGGAGATATTCGCGCTTAGCGCGAATATCTCCAAAAGTTGGTAATAGGAGATAGATATCTTGCATGTTGTAATGCAAATTATTGTGGTATATGGAACTCATACCATAATCTCTCAGGAAAGCAGAAACTGATCCTTTTGGGACCGCCTAAAAAGACCTAGGGGGTGAGGGGTACTCTACTTTGCTCCCTTTTCACGTTCCGAACTATTTTATTTTACTCTCTTCTGTAATTACACAAAATCGCAGCAATAAGATTCATCGGAGACACACAGTGAGAGAAAGGAGGCCGGAGATGAAGAAGAGATGTCAAATACACATTGGAGATAATATAGTGGCAGAAGGGAAGTAAATATGAGTAAACTTACCATGTAACATAAAAATGTTGCACTCTATACTATAAGTCTCATTTTATACTACAATCACTTCGCTACAACCTCATAAATTAAAAATAAAAATGAATAATGTCTCAAACAATTTTTGATTTCTAAATATAAATTTATTCTTCAGAATTTTCTAAATTTGAAAGAACTAGTACCATGTCCTCATCAGCAATTTCCTCATGAAAAGTCTGCAATGATAATTCTTCTAACTCTATGGCCTCCAAACATTCGATAAATTCGCCATCAACAGATTGATCAAAAAAATCATTCAAGTCATCTCCTCCTTGTGACAATATTTCATTATTGGTGCTGTCAATTTCAATCAATGTAGTGGAATCATTCAAGTCATCTCCTCCTTGTGACAATATTTCATTATTGGTGCTCTCCATTTCAATCAATGTAGTGGAATCATTCAAGTCATCTCCTTGTGACAATATTTCATTATTGGTGCTGTCCATTTCAATCAATCTAATGGAATCATACAAGTCATCTCCTCCTTGTGACAATATTTCATTATTGGTGCTCTCAATTTCAATCATTGTAGTCGACAATTCAAAAGAAATTGCCACGGTCTCTTCATTGTGAGCCATTTTATTTTGAAATTGCTTGCTGTAAATTGCAGAAAAAAATAATCACTTTCATTTATCGTTTTTAGTAATACATAATATAAAACTAACTTTATCAAGTATTTAGTATAACAGAGGGACTGCAAATAAATAACAGAAAACATTTTTCAAATTATCTTCAAGTGTACAACATAGTTCCCCTTACAAAGAAATTGCCACGGTCTCTTCATTGTGTGCCATTTATTTTGAAATTGCTTGCTGTAAATTGCAGAAAAAAATAATCACTTTCATTGATCGTTTTTAGTAATACATAATATAAAACTAACTTTATCAAGTATTTAGTATAACAGAAGGACTGCAAATAAATAACAGAAAACATTTTTCAAATTATCTTCAAGTGTACAACATAGTTCCCCTTACAAATTAACAACTCACCTTTTTAAAAGTAGGAGAAGTGTTAGTACTGTGTAAATCAAACACCAGAAATTCACCACCAACAATTCCTCACAAATGTACCTCAGACAGTAGTATCACAAAATGGCTGTGGTTTCCTCTCATTTGACATATATACATAACCAATTAACTTTCATCACACACAAATACAAAACCAAAGTAACATTTTAATTGGTTCTAAATTTCAACACTTTCAAATGTGTTTTCCCCATGCAATTTTCCATAGGACATTTACATACGTCTACAGCCTGAATGGCTGAACGGAATTACACCAAACTTGGCAAAATGGTACATCAAACCTAAGAGGTCAGGAAGAATCTACTATACCCCCTTATGGTCATTTCCCCCTTCGCTTTGGCCTCCTCTTGTCTCTCAATCCTACCGAGAGACAAGATGGCGGCCGCTACGGACTGTTTGGAATGTTGACAGACGCCGGAGAACCAATCAGCTTCGCAAAGCTCCGTAAAACGAAAAGTACTCGAAGGGGAGCGCTGTTACAGATATATATCTTTTTTTGAACGTTAATTTCTCAAAATCCACTGGAGCACATATATTGAGACCTAGCAAAGGCACATCGGGCTACCAGTCCCTAATATTTTGCCAAGTTTCGTGCAAATCCATTCAGCCGTTCGATTATTATTATTATTTTTTTTTTTTGCCCCGCGGGGCCCTTTTAAAACCTCCACATCAAACCTAGGGGGTCAGCGAGGATCTACTATGCCCCCTTATGGTCATTTGCCCCTTCGCTTTGGCCTCCTCTTGTCTCTCGATCCTACCGAGAGACAAGATGGCGGCCGCTACGGACTGTTTGGAATGTTTACAGACGCCGGAGAACCAATCAGCTTCGCTTCACAAAGCTCCGTTGCGCGAAAAGTCCGCGAACCGGAGCGCTCACCGGTCCGCTGTTACAGATATATATCTTTTTTTGAACGTTAATTTCTCAAAATCCACTGAAGCACATATATTGAGACCTACAAAAGGCACATCGGGCTACCAGTCCCTACAATTTTGCCAAGTTTCGTGCAAATCCATTCAGCCGTTCGGGCTAAAAGTGAGGCCAACCGCCCTATGGAAAACTCAATGTTAAAAACACGTTTTGGGACCCCCCTTTTTTCTCGGCCCCCCCTTGACAAACCCCCCCCAAATTTTCAAGGGCTGCTCAGAAACAAAATGTGCCATTTTCCTGAAAATTTCAGCCAATTCCGTCCACAAACGCCAAAGTTATTAGACATAGAATTTTCAAAAATCCCATAGAGAAAAAATCCTAACTATATATACCTACTGGCGACCGCCAGTAGGTAATATATATATATATATATATATATATATATATATATATATATATATATATATATATTTATATATATATATATATATATAAAAGTAACAACTGTAACAATTACGTAGCATTAAAAAAATACCAATTTCATTACACATAAAAAGTAAACAATATAATTTTATATACACAGAAACACCATACTAATAAATAATCAATGTAAACAAAACTATAAAATTTTAGGAATAATACCCACTCCAATCTGTGCAACAGTAGTGAAAGCATTCGACACAGAAGAGGTAAAATTCACTATTCCCATTCAAGTCTGTGCAACAGTAGGGAAAGCGTTGGATTGTGGATGGGTACAATTTGCTATTCCCACTCTAATCTGTGCAACAGTAGAGAGAGTAGTTTCCTTCAAACAAATAACATATTTCAACAACTATATTAAATAACAAGAAATATAAATA
Source organism: Lissotriton helveticus (assembly GCF_964261635.1). Lineage (NCBI taxonomy): Eukaryota > Metazoa > Chordata > Amphibia > Caudata > Salamandridae > Lissotriton > Lissotriton helveticus. Next base: position 1,190,962,380 of record NC_136071.1, on the reverse strand, counting down.
TTTAAATATATAAATTATATATATATAAATATAAAAATATTAAACACATTACACATTTATTACATTGTTTAATAAATATTACAAATTAAAGCAAATAAAATGAATATAATTAAAATAACACAATATGTTCTCACAGTCATAACAACCAACAATACAATTACAACATACCATATTGAATAACACAATTTTTAATGAATGAATAACTATTTTTACATTTATTATTACTTAAATACCTTCTCACCATATACCTTTACAAACTAAACAACACATACCTAAAATATATCTTTATTTAATTTTAAATTACTTCCCACCCAATATCACTACAAACCACAAAACCCACAACTGACCCTTAACTTGAAAAAAGTACACAATTAATATAATTATCAATTAAATAATTATTAATAATTAACAGTTAATTAAGAAATTATATTTAATTTACTTTCCACCTTGAACCCCTAGAAGCCTCACAACCTACTACAACACTAACAATTTCAATACTCTATTAAATTAAATTTAAAATCAACTAAAAATTGACAAACTATAATAAAACACATTAACAATAATAATACAAACAATGTATAGAACAATTAAATTATACAATACAATTAAAATATATACCAAAATACATAAAAGTAATTTTAAAAACTGTATTATTAGCAATATATTTGTAAAACAATATTAACAACATAGATATTTTTGACATTGATATTACTTACCTTAGAAATCATTACTCTTGTCAATGACATTTTTGCACCCAATATTTGTGCAACATGATGTTAAAAATCGGATATTTAGCGCCCAGGCACGGCTCAGTGTGCTTTGATCTCGGCCCTTTTGCTGCTCCGTAGATTAATGATGACGGTCATAGGAGAAATGCCTTCCTTGGAAGTACTTATTAAAGGTGCTTCTGAGAATCGGTGCAGCGCTGAGAGTCCCCGTTCATGGTCACGAGGCGGCCGCCCCATGCCAGGACTGTGGCTCGTGCACGGCGGAAGCTGTGGCGAGCCTCGTGGGTATCTGAGAGCCAGTCTTGTAATGTGTGACACATCATATCCTGTTTGTGGACCTCTTCCAATCGCTCTTGTGTCCTGTATGATCATCGTTTACTCACTTACTCATAATCCCCTTTGGCCCGCCCCTTCCAATTCTTGGCCAACTCACTCTTGTTTTCTAAAGCGCCTAGGAGGGCCTTTGCACAGTTAGCGCCCCGGGTGTGGTGTTGTGGGCCCTAGGCCCACATTCTAATAAATGACGGACTAGCACACAGTATGTGGGTTACTGCAACTAGCCACGAGCATGTGCACTCGGGCCCATTTATTGGCTGGGTCACGCCACTCGTGACGCCGGTGGTGGATGGGTGTGGGATGTGTGTGCCCACTCCCATAGGGGGAGTGGTTATTAAACCAGTGCCTGTCGAGACACTAGAACGTGTCTCGCAGGACACAACACCGGGCGAAACCATGTTTGGACCCCCTATCCTCTTAGTTGAAAAATATTTCCCAAGCTCAGTTGTTTCAGTTTGTGTCCTGCATTTCTGAGTGGTAAGGAAACTGCAAGGACCTCAGTGCAAAGGGAAGACACACAACTTAGTAAATACCCTCACTGAGCGTGGAGTATCTTTTGAACTCTGACCTGACCCCGGGCATGTCCCCAGCCCGTCATTGACTCGTCTGTGGCTTGCACCCAGGAGGAACAGAGAAACAATGTTGCTGGGAGGGCTGGAGAGGTGTCTCCTGCCCACGACCTTCCCCTCTTTCCGGACAGTATTCTGACCTCTCCTGCCTATTCCCCCGCCCCCGCACCTCCTTGGTATGACCTTTCTCTGTTCACAGTTGAATCACTGGCTGTACCACTCGGAGCAGTGGGGGGCTCCTGTGAGCACACATCTCTCAGCCTCCTGCTCACCTTACATTTTATTTTATTTTATTTTTATTTATTTAGAGTGTTTTATAAAGCGTGCACATGACCCATGGGTATCAGAGTGCTGTACATAGGGTTGAAAGAGCAAGATGAAAGGTATTGACAGATAATTCAAAGCAAAGAGTTACAATGGGCTGTTGTAACATATACAATTATTAGCACAAATATACAACACTCAGTCCATTAATATTCCATTAGTCTTCATTCTTCTAGCAACTTCGCAGTGGGTATTTGCTGCTGCTCTGAATCTCTTCGGATCCAGGTACCCCGAGGAGCAGAGTTTTCGAGAGTTCTCCTCTAAACGACGTCTCTCTGATCCATCTAAAAGTTGCTGTCCTTGACACAATCCTTGTGTCCTGTGACTCCGAAGACTATGCAAGGAATCTATTCATTAGTATCTTTTTATCTCTTTTTTGAACAAGAGGGTCGGTGGGCTAGAGCGTATCTTGGGTGGTTAGGAGTTCCAGATCCTTGGTGCTGCACAGGAGAAGGATCGTGTGTAAGTTCTTTGTTTGCAGAATCTAGGCGGTTCAAGCCTGAGAGAGTTAGCGCTTCTTAGGTAGCGGCTGCCACCGGAGATTTGATTATTTTCTGCCAGGTAATTGGTTCTTTGAAATCTAATGCTTTGTGTGTGAGGCAGGCAATTTTCAGTTGAGTTCTTGCCTCAAGGGGAAGCCAGTTAAGATACCTAAGCGATGGGGTGATGTGTTCGAAGCGTCTAGTTCCTGTTACCAGTCTTGCTGCCGCATTAAGAGTTGTTTTGAGTGGAACTGCTATCGCTTTGGGTAGCCCTGACAGGGTCGCCGAGCCGTATTTTAGTCTGGAGACCACAAGTGCCACAAGTGCTTGTCCTGCTTGTGTGGAGTCCGAAGGTTGTAGAAATGCTTTCTTCATTGTTCTGAGTTGGAATGTCGCACTGCATATGGTCGCACTGATGCAATGCGTATTATTTGCCGTGTTGAGTTGAACCTACTGGATCTCACGAAGGAGACGGCAGGTGGTAACAAAGCTTAATGGTGATCTCATTTTTTATAGTTTAAATTTAATTAAACAGTGGTAACTGCATTTCCAACATCAGCAGCAGGGAGTGGTAAGATGGGTCTAACATGAAGGAATTATGAGCATTAAGCGAAGGGTTTGTCAACCAACGGAGAGATCGTGGTCCGTGAAAACGAAGCGGGAACTCAACGGAAGGCAAGTCGGTGTCCAGAATTGTCAATAGTGGTTTTGAAAGCAAAGAAAGGATTTCAAAGATGGAACAGAAGAGCCAGTGGACTACATTAAGTAGGGAAAGACATCAAGGGCCAGATGTAGGTCACCAAATACCGGTCGGTAACGGCCGTTTTTTACCGAATCGGTATTTACCGATTCGGTAATTGACATTGATTCCTATGGGCCTCTAGGAATCAATGGCAATTACCGAATCGGTAAATACCGATTCGGTAAATACCGAATCCTACAGATTCGGTATTTTTTACCGATTATTTACCTACATTCGATTTACCGAATCATAAATACCGAATCGGTAACATTCGCTATTTATGAATCGGTAAATCCAATTTACCTACATCTAGCCCCAAATCTCCTGAGTGCTGAGGGATTACCCATCAGAGGAATGCAGCCGCTAATTCTGCAAGTTCTGCCGTTAAGGAAATTGGAAAGGTGATCTCAAAATTTGATTTCCGGATCTAGAATAATGGTTGTTGCAAGAAAGGTGAGGGCTGGAAAGTCCTGAACCCCATATAACATTTCCCCTTTCAGGATAAGGTAAGTTGTTAATTTACCTAGAAATCTACCCCTTCGAGATATTTCTTAGCCGCCGACGTAGAGTGCGGCTGTGCTCGGCACACAGAAGCTTTCAAGAGATCGAACTCCAGCTTTGGATGCAGCTAAGAAGAGCTTAACTAAGGGGAAGCTGTGAGGAATACCGCGCAAAATGAAATTTTAACGGTGCAACCACGGCCAGCCTTAGCGCTGGTGGCACCCAGTGCGACAATCTTTTTTTACCCCTGGACCTCTTCCTCGGATTCCCCCACTACCACTCAGCAAAAGTGACCTTCACCTCTCCATAGCCCCTCTCTCACATACATTTCATTTGTTTTACAGCGCTGGTAAAGGCTGGCTTTACTAATCCACTCAGCTATACACATAAAATATTTGAAGCAGGTATATTAACCCTTTGTGTTACTTTATGGCAAGTAAAAATCAGGGGTGTAGCTTGGGGGGGGAGTTTGGGGTGTTACACCCCCCCTAATAAATCTATTTTGTGGTAAATAGTTGAGTACAGCTGCTTTCAGTCGGGTATTGTGAGGTGTCTGTCGGAATTTATCAGAAAATTGTACATAAACACATACAAAACACTAACCCGGGGCTACGCGGAGGTCCATGGAGTTGCAAACAAACTCCGTGGAGCTCCACTACATCGCCCGCCTCCACCCTCCTAAGTAAGTTAACGGTAATTCAAAATCAACTTAAAACCACTTACATCTTTACCGCAGCTTCCCCAGGCTGCCTTCCTCCTCTTCCTCGCCGTACTAATGCTTGAGAAAACTGCGCCCGAACATGCGCATTTCTTGGTGCAATCTCCCGTACCACAGAACCTGTGCCTAGTGCTCCCTTCCAGACACAGAGCTCAAGCTCAGTGCACTCTTCTGGGCCACAGAGCCCCTGCCCGCTGCACCCTTCCAGACCACAGACCCTGCTCTGTGCACCCTTCCAGACCACAGACCCTGCTCTGTGCACCCTTCCAGACCACAGACCCTGCTCTGTGCACCCTTCCAGACCACAGACCCTGCTCTGTGCACCCTTCCAGACCACAGGCCCTGCTCTGTGCACCCTTCCAGACCACAGACCCTGCTCTGTGCACCCTTCCAGACCACAGGCCCTGCTCTGTGCACCCTTCCAGACCACAGACCCTGCTCTGTGCACCCTTCCAGACCACAGACCCTGCTCTGTGCACCCTTCCGGACCTCAGAGTCCCCGCACAGTGCACCCTTTCGGTCCCCCAGGGCTTTAAGTGGGCCGGGTCTCACCGGTGTTTGGCACCAGCAGTTTTTTAAAAGGTGCCTCGAAACAGGTCTCTATCGGGCTCTGTTTTGTGTCCTGGCACAGGCGGTCCGTGTTTTTCCGGACTACAGTGACCGCAGGCGCATCGATGGGCGCTGCTCACTTCTTACTAGTGGAGAAGTTACGGCATGATGTCAAGCAGGTGAGCGTTCTAGGGAATTTGAAATCCTTTAGAGAGAGTTTTTCTCTGTGGATTTCCCTTCTCTTTTTGAAACTCAGGAGCAGCAACATTGTCCTGGTGTCACCGGGTCTTTAAGTGGAAGCTTTTTCAATAATAAATAAAAGCCATAGTTGCTGCTTATTTATCCTATGCAACTAACAACCATTGACAACGTCAATAGTCCTGACTTGTAGGTATGATGTTACTTGTTGTATCATATATCTGGATGCAATGAAAGACACAGCAAAATACAAGTCGGGCGTCGCACTATGCTATGCACAGATTTTTAGTTTACGTGTTTAAGCCACGCCCTTAATTGCATTGGCCACGCCCCTTCATGAGACCCCCCTAGTTTTTTCATCCCACTTAAAGCCCTGCTGACCCCAGTCCCGTTATGGGTCGTCAGTACCGTTTACTAAACATGAGTACCAGTGCATGATTGTTGCACGCGGGGCTGCAAAAATGTCACGTTACCAGAGAGCCTTGGAACGGGCTCCCTGATGGACGGGGTCCATGTTCACTAAACCATACAAGAAGCCTTCCTGCCCCTGTACCCCTCCTGTCACCTCTGGGACCAATGACACGCCTTCCTTCAGCCGCAGTCACAGGGCGCGCCCCTTCTCCCTCGCTTTCCACACTCAGGGCCCGATTCACAGACCTAACTTAAGACAAAATCCTAAACTTACTACTTTTGGTATTCACAGAAGGCATTTAGTAGTAGTAAAGCTAGGATTTTTCTTATATTTGACTTAAGACAAACTTAATACAGACTTAATAAAGACTTTAGGACAAACTTAGGACAGACTTTAGACATAAATAAGTTAGGATTTTGTCTTAAGTTTGTCTTATGTCTGTCTTAAGTCTGTCTTAAGTTTGCCCACCAGCAAGTTGACCTCAAGTGTCTGCCTCGAGGCGCTATCCACCAGGATACAAGGGTCACGAACAAGGAGAGATGGAGCAAGAAAGCGCCCAACAGCAGCTGGCCTCATGTGTCTGCCTCGAGGCGCTATCCACCAGGAGACAAGGCCACGAACTAGGAGAGCTGGAGCAGGCAAGCGCCCACCAGCAAGCTGACCTTGTGTGTCTGCCTCGAGGCGCTATCCACCAGGAGACAAAGGCCAAGAACAAGGAGAGATGGAGCAAGCAAGCGCCCACCAGCAGCTGACCTCATGTGTCTGCCTCGAGGCGCTATCCACCAGGAGACTAGGGCCATGAACAAGGAGAGATGGAGCAAGCAAGCGCCCACCAGCAAGCGGACCTCATGTGTCTGACTCGAGGCGCTATCCACCAACACACAAGGGCCATGAACAAGGAGAGATGGAGCAAGCAAGCGCCCACCAGCGGCTGACCTCTGTGTTTGCCGCGAGGCGCTATCCACCAGGAGACAAGGGCCACGAACAAGGAGAGGTGGAGCAAGAAAGCGCCCACCAGCAGCTGACCTCAAGTGTCTGCCACGAGGCGCTATCCACCAGGCGACAAGGGCCACGAACAAGGAAAGATGGAGCAAGCAAGCGCCCACCAGCAAGCAGACCTCATGTGTCTGTCTCGAGGCGCTATCCACCAGCAGACAAGGGCCACGAACAGGGGGAAATGGAGCAAGCAAGCGCCCACCAGCAGCTGACCTCAAGTGTCTGCCTCGAGGCTCTATCCACCAGGAGACAAGGGCCACGGACAAGGAGAGATGGAGCAAGCAAGGGCCCACCAGGAAGCTGGCCTCGTGTGTCTGCCTCGATGCGCGATCCACCAGGATACAAGGGCCACGGACAAGGAGAGATGGAGCAAGCAAGCGCCCACCAGCAGCTGACCTCAAGTTTCTGCCTCGAGGCGCTATCTACCAGGATACAAGGGCCACGAACAAGGAGAGATGGAGCAAGCAAGCGCCCACCAGCAAGCTGACCTCAAGTCTCTGCCTTGAGGCGCTATCCATCAGGATACAAGGGCCACGATCATGGAGAGAAGGAGCAAGCAAGCGCCCACCAGCAAGCTGATCTCGTGTGTCTGCCTCGAGGCGCTATCCACTAGGAGACAAGGGCCATGATCAAGGAGAGATGGAGCAAGCAAGCACCCACCAGCAAGAGGACCTCATGTGTCTGCCTCGAGGCGCTATCCATCAGGATACAAGGGCCACGAACAAGGAGAGATGGAGCAAGCAAGTGCCCACTAGCAGCTGACCTCGTGTATCTGCCTCAAGGCGCTATCCATCAGGATACAAGGGCCACGAACAAGGAGAGATGGAGCAAGCAAGCGCCCACCAGCAAGCTGACCTCAAGTCTCTGCCTAAAGGCGCTATCCATCAGGATACAAGGGCCACGAACAAGGAGAGAATGAGCAAGCAAGCGCCCACCAGCAAGCAGACCTCACGTGCCTTCCTCGAAGCACTATCCACCAGGAGACCAGGGCCACGAACAAGGGGAGATGAAGCAAGCAAGTGCCCATCAGCAGCTTACCTCAAGTGTCTGCCTCGAGGCGCTATCCACCAGGAGACAAGGGTCACGAACAAGGAGAGATGGAGCAAGCAAGCGCCCACCAGCAGCTGGCCTCATGTGTCTGCCTCGAGGCGCTATCCACCAGGAGACAAGGGCCACGAACTAGGAGAGCTGGAGCAGGCAAGCGCCCACCAGCAAGCTGACCTTGTGTGTCTGCCTTGAGGCGCTATCCACCAAGAGACAAGGGCCAAGAACAAGGAGAGATGGAGCAAGCAAGCGCCCACCAGCAGCTGATCTCATGTGTCTGCCTCGAGGCGCTATCCACCAGGAGACAAGGGCCAAGAACAAGGAGAGATGGAGCAAGCAAGCGCCCACCAGCAAGCTGACCTCACGGGCCCGCCTCGTAGCGCTATCCACCAGGAGGCAAGGGCCACGAAGGACTGTCTTCTGGGCACAGACTTTCCGAGGACGCAATGTTCAGAGGGGTATACAGTCAAAATATTGAGTTAAAAATATAGAATTGCAGTAATATCGAATTCAAAATATAGAATGGATAAAATATCGAATGGACAGAATATAGTCAACAAAAATATCGAATTTAATGGACAAAATATCGAATGGACAGAATATAGACAACAAAAATATCGAATTTGAGGTAAGTAAGTTAATATCGATTTACATAAATATAGAAAGTCCAAATATCGAAGTATATAATATAGGTTTTAAATATATCGATTTTTTAATAATATCGAATTTTTTAAAGTGTTTTTTATGTTAGTTTATGTGTGAAAAGTGTATATTCATTTTATAATATTTTAAGAAATGAATTTTATGGTATTTCATTTTTGCGTAATTTTATTCTGTAGCCGGTTGTGGGTTTATAGGGGAATAGGGTGGGAAGTAATTTAATTATATTTAATTAAATATTTTAATTTATTTATTTGTATTTATATTGAATTAACTGTCAATTAATTTTTAATTGGTAATTAATTGAATTATAATTGGTCATTAATTTTACTTAATTTTTTAATTGATAGTTATGTTCATTTTATTAATTTATTTTCTGTAGCGGGTTGTGGGTTTATAGGGGAATAGGGTGGGGAGTAATTTAATTATAATTGATTAAATATTTTACTTTATTTATTGATATTTATCTTGAATTAATTGTTAATTAATTGTTAATTGGTAATTAATTAAATTATAATTGGTAATTACTTTTTATTAATTGGTAATGATTTAAAAAAAATATATTTGTATTTGTAATTGATTAATTATAATATTATATTAAATTGGTAATTATTTTTAATTAATTTGTAATTGCTAATAATATTTAATTTATTTTAATTAATATATGAAGTATTTAGTTTCCCTACTGTTGCACCCACTGGAGTGGGAATAGTAATTTTTACTCTTACGCTATCCAACGCTTTCCCTACTGTTGCACTCTCTGGAGTGGGAATAGTAATTTTTACCTCTACGCTATCCAACGCTTTCCCTATTGTTGTAATCTCTGGAGTGGGACTAGTAATTTTTACCCTCCCGCTATCCAACGCTTTCCCTACTGTTGCACTCACTGAAGTGGGAATAGTAATTTTTACCCCTACGCTATCCAACGCTTTCTCTACTGTTGCACTCACTGCAGTGGTAATAGTACATTTTACCCTCCCGCTATCTTACGGTAAAAATATTGTATATTTTTTATTAATATTACGTTCATATATGTATATATATATATATATATATATATGTATTAAAAAATCAAATTGTATGTTTATTTTTTTTAACTTACATTAATCATGTATTACTTTTAAGGTTATTTAAGTATTTTAAGTATGTTGAAGTTAATTATATTTATTATTTCATTAATTTTTAATTACTTTTAAGACATTTAAAAAAAAACGATATTTTGACTAACTATATTTTTTACAACGATATTTTTGATTCAATATTTTTGTACTTACCTGTTTGGAGATAGGAATTCGATATTTTTGTATTCTATATTTTATCCTCGATATTTTGGTAGTTCTATATTTGTGTAATCGATATTATGTCAGTGATCCGTTCAGAGGAGCATGTGGTATGTGCAGCCGCCTGCGAGGCCATGCCTTGATAACAGCGGGGACAGTGAGTGCTGAGAGTGCAGTGAGTGCTGAGAGCACTGTGAGTGCTGAGAGTGCAGTGAGTGCTGAGAGAACAGTGAGTGCTGAGAGCACTGTGAGTGCTGTGAGGACAGTGAGTGCTGAGAGTGCAGTGAGTGCTGAGAGGACAGTGAGTGCCGAGACTGCAGTGAGTGCCGAGACTGCAGTGAGTGCTGAGAGTGCCTTGAGTGCAGTGAGTGCTGTGAGGACAGTGAGTGCTGTGAGCACTGTGAGGACAGTGAGTGCTGAGAGTGCAGTGAGTGCTGAGATTGCAGTGAGTGCTGAGAGTGCAGTGAGTGCTGAATGTGCAGTGAGGACAGTGAGTGCTGAGAGTGCAGTGAGTGCTGAGAGTGCAGTGAGTGCTGAGAGTGCAGTGAGTGCTGAGGGTGCAGTGAGTGCTGCGAGTGCAGTGCGTACCGAGGGTGTAGTGAGTGCTGCGAGTGCTGTGAGTGCAGTGAGTACCGAGGGTGCAGTGAGTGCTTTGAGGACAGTGAGTGCTGAGGGTGCAGTGAGTGCTGAGAGGACAGTGAGTGCTGAGAGTGCAGTGAGTGCTGAAATTGCAGTGAGGAAAGTGAGGGCCGAGAGTGCAGTGAGTGCTGAGAGTGCAGTGAGTGCTGAGAGTGCAGTGAGTGCTGAGAGTGCAGTGAGTGCTGAGGGTGCAGTGAGTGCTGCGAGTGCAGTGCGTACCGAGGGTGCAGTGAGTGCTGCGAGTGCTGTGAGTGCAGTGAGTACCAAGGGTGCAGTGAGTGCTTTGAGGACAGTGAGTGCTGAGAGTGCAATGAGTGCTGAGAGGACAGTGAGTGCTGAGAGTGCAGTGTGTGCTGTGAGTGCAGTGAGTACCGAGGGTGCAGTGAGTGCTTTGAGGACAGTGAGTGCTGAGAGTGCAATGAGTGCTGAGAGGACAGTGAGTGCTGAGAGTGCAGTGTGTGCTGAGAGTGCAGTGAGTGCTGAGGGTGCAGTGAGTGCTGCGAGTGCTGTGAGTGCAGTGAGTACTGAGGGTGCAGTGAGTGCTGCGAGTGCTGTGAGTGGAGTGAGTACCGAGGGTGCAGTGAGTGCTTTGAGGACAGTGAGTGCAGTGAGTGCAGTGAGTGCTGAGAGTGCAGTGAGTGCTGAGAGTGCAGTGAGTGCTGAGAGTGCAGTGAGTGCTGTGAGGACAGTGAGTGCTATGAGCACTGTGAGGACAGTGAGTGCTGAGGGCACTGAGAGGACAGTGAGTGCTGACAGTGCAGTGAGTGCTGAGAGGACAGTGAGTGCTAAGAGTGCAGTGAGTGCTGAGAGTGCAGTGAGTGCTGAGGGTGCAGTGAGTGCTGCGAGTGCTGTGAGTGCAGTGAGTACCAAGGGTGCAGTGAGTGCTGCGAGTGCAGTGAGTACCGAGAGTGCAGTGAGTGCTTTGAGGACAGTGAGTGCTGTGAGGACAGTGAGTGCTTAGAGTGCAGTGAGTGCTAAGAGTGCAGTGAGTGCTGAGAGTGCAGTGAATGCTTAGAGTGCAGTGAGTGCGTAGAGTGCAGTGAGTGCTTTGAGGACAGTGAGTGCTGTGAGGACAGTGAGTGCTTAGAGTGCAGTGAGTGCGTAGAGTGCAGTGAGTGCTTTGAGGACAGTGAGTGCTGTGAGGACAGTGAGTGCTGTGAGCACTGTGAGGACAGTGAGTGCTGAGAGTGCAGTGAGTGCTGAGATTGCAGTGAGTGCTGAGAGTGCAGTGAGTGCTGAATGTGCAGTGAGGACAGTGAGTGCTGAGAGTGCAGTGAGTGCTGAGAGTGCAGTGAGTGCTGAGAGTGCAGTGAGTGCTGAGGGTGCAGTGAGTGCTGCGAGTGCAGTGCGTACCGAGGGTGTAGTGAGTGCTGCGAGTGCTGTGAGTGCAGTGAGTACCGAGGGTGCAGTGAGTGCTTTGAGGACAGTGAGTGCTGAGGGTGCAGTGAGTGCTGAGAGGACAGTGAGTGCTGAGAGTGCAGTGAGTGCTGAAATTGCAGTGAGGAAAGTGAGGGCCGAGAGTGCAGTGAGTGCTGAGAGTGCAGTGAGTGCTGAGAGTGCAGTGAGTGCTGAGAGTGCAGTGAGTGCTGAGGGTGCAGTGAGTGCTGCGAGTGCAGTGCGTACCGAGGGTGCAGTGAGTGCTGCGAGTGCTGTGAGTGCAGTGAGTACCGAGGGTGCAGTGAGTGCTTTGAGGACAGTGAGTGCTGAGAGTGCAATGAGTGCTGAGAGGACAGTGAGTGCTGAGAGTGCAGTGTGTGCTGTGAGTGCAGTGAGTACCGAGGGTGCAGTGAGTGCTTTGAGGACAGTGAGTGCTGAGAGTGCAATGAGTGCTGAGAGGACAGTGAGTGCTGAGAGTGCAGTGTGTGCTGAGAGTGCAGTGAGTGCTGAGGGTGCAGTGAGTGCTGCGAGTGCTGTGAGTGCAGTGAGTACTGAGGGTGCAGTGAGTGCTGCGAGTGCTGTGAGTGGAGTGAGTACCGAGGGTGCAGTGAGTGCTTTGAGGACAGTGAGTGCAGTGAGTGCAGTGAGTGCTGAGAGTGCAGTGAGTGCTGAGAGTGCAGTGAGTGCTGAGAGTGCAGTGAGTGCTGTGAGGACAGTGAGTGCTATGAGCACTGTGAGGACAGTGAGTGCTGAGGGCACTGAGAGGACAGTGAGTGCTGACAGTGCAGTGAGTGCTGAGAGGACAGTGAGTGCTAAGAGTGCAGTGAGTGCTGAGAGTGCAGTGAGTGCTGAGGGTGCAGTGAGTGCTGCGAGTGCTGTGAGTGCAGTGAGTACCAAGGGTGCAGTGAGTGCTGCGAGTGCAGTGAGTACCGAGAGTGCAGTGAGTGCTTTGAGGACAGTGAGTGCTGTGAGGACAGTGAGTGCTTAGAGTGCAGTGAGTGCTAAGAGTGCAGTGAGTGCTGAGAGTGCAGTGAATGCTTAGAGTGCAGTGAGTGCGTAGAGTGCAGTGAGTGCTTTGAGGACAGTGAGTGCTGTGAGGACAGTGAGTGCTTAGAGTGCAGTGAGTGCGTAGAGTGCAGTGAGTGCTTTGAGGACAGTGAGTGCTGTGAGGACAGTGAGTGCTGAGAGTGCAGTGAGTGCTGAGGGTGCAGTGAGTGCTGCGAGTGCTGTGAGTGCAGTGAGTACCAAGGGTGCAGTGAGTGCTGCGAGTGCAGTGAGTACCGAGAGTGCAGTGAGTGCTTTGAGGACAGTGAGTGCTGTGAGGACAGTGAGTGCTGTGAGGACAGTGAGTGCTTAGAGTGCAGTGAGTGCGTAGAGTGCAGTGAGTGCTTTGAGGACAGTGAGTGCTAAGAGTGCAGTGAGTGCTGAGAGTGCAGTGAGTGCTGAGGGTGCAGTGAGTGCTGCGAGTGCTGTGAGTGCAGTGAGTACCAAGGGTGCAGTGAGTGCTTTGAGGACAGTGAGTGCTGAGGGTGCAGTGAGTGCTGAGAGTGCAGTGAATGCTTAGAGTGCAGTGAGTGCGTAGAGTGCAGTGAGTGCTTTGAGGACAGTGAGTGCTGTGAGGACAGTGAGTGCTTAGAGTGCAGTGAGTGCGTAGAGTGCAGTGAGTGCTTTGAGGACAGTGAGTGCTGTGAGGACAGTGAGTGCTGAGAGTGCAGTGAGTGCTGAGGGTGCAGTGAGTGCTGCGAGTGCTGTGAGTGCAGTGAGTACCAAGGGTGCAGTGAGTGCTGCGAGTGCAGTGAGTACCGAGAGTGCAGTGAGTGCTTTGAGGACAGTGAGTGCTGTGAGGACAGTGAGTGCTGTGAGGACAGTGAGTGCTTAGAGTGCAGTGAGTGCTAAGAGTGCAGTGAGTGCTGAGAGTGCAGTGAATGCTTAGAGTGCAGTGAGTGCGTAGAGTGCAGTGAGTGCTTTGAGGACAGTGAGTGCTGTGAGGACAGTGAGTGCTTAGAGTGCAGTGAGTGCGTAGAGTGCAGTGAGTGCTTTGAGGACAGTGAGTGCTGTGAGGACAGTGAGTGCTGAGAGTGCAGTGAGTGCTGAGGGTGCAGTGAGTGCTGCGAGTGCTGTGAGTGCAGTGAGTACCAAGGGTGCAGTGAGTGCTGCGAGTGCAGTGAGTACCGAGAGTGCAGTGAGTGCTTTGAGGACAGTGAGTGCTGTGAGGACAGTGAGTGCTAAGAGTGCAGTGAGTGCTGAGAGTGCAGTGAATGCTTAGAGTGCAGTGAGTGCGTAGAGTGCAGTGAGTGCTTTGAGGACAGTGAGTGCTGTGAGGACAGTGAGTGCTTAGAGTGCAGTGAGTGCGTAGAGTGCAGTGAGTGCTTTGAGGACAGTGAGTGCTGTGAGGACAGTGAGTGCTGAGAGTGCAGTGAGTGCTGAGGGTGCAGTGAGTGCTGCGAGTGCTGTGAGTGCAGTGAGTACCAAGGGTGCAGTGAGTGCTGCGAGTGCAGTGAGTACCGAGAGTGCAGTGAGTGCTTTGAGGACAGTGAGTGCTGTGAGGACAGTGAGTGCTGTGAGGACAGTGAGTGCTTAGAGTGCAGTGAGTGCTAAGAGTGCAGTGAGTGCTGAGAGTGCAGTGAATGCTTAGAGTGCAGTGAGTGCGTAGAGTGCAGTGAGTGCTTTGAGGACAGTGAGTGCTGTGAGGACAGTGAGTGCTTAGAGTGCAGTGAGTGCGTAGAGTGCAGTGAGTGCTTTGAGGACAGTGAGTGCTGTGAGGACAGTGAGTGCTTAGAGTGCAGTGAGTGCGTAGAGTGCAGTGAGTGCTGTGAGGACAGTGAGTGCTGTGAGTGCAGTGAGTGCTGAGAGTGCAGTGAATGCTTAGAGTGCAGTGAGTGCTAAGAGTGCAGTGAGTGCGTAGAGTGCAGTGAGTGCTTTGAGGACAGTGAGTGCTGTGAGGACAGTGAGTGCTGTGAGGACAGTGAGTGCTAAGAGTGCAGTGAGTGCTGAGGGTGCAGTGAGTGCTGCGAGTGCAGTGAGTACCGAGAGTGCAGTGAGTGCTTTGAGGACAGTGAGTGCTGTGAGGACAGTGAGTGCTGTGAGGACAGTGAGTGCTAAGAGTGCAGTGAATGCTTAGAGTGCAGTGAGTGCTAAGAGTGCAGTGAGTGCTAAGAGTGCAGTGAGTGCTGAGAGTGCAGTGAGTACAGTGAGTACTCTGCTCTGTCCCGCCTGCAGCCCTCGGAGTCGCCGGACGGGCTGTGTGTACACAGACACAGAAGAGACGGAACAGGTTGTGAAGGGTTTCCAGTGAGCGTGCACCGCCCCGGGGGACGGCACGAGCCTCCGCTCCGGGTTTCGGCCTGAAAAGGGCAGTGAAACCGGCTGTGTTTGCTGATCTCAAATCTCCTCTCTTCCAAAGACACTTTCAGAAGTACTACTTTCCTACTCAGGCCCCCCTTGGAAGTTCGCTCTTCATTGTACATTTTTACTTTTTCCTGTACATTCCTCACCCCTGCCTGCTGTGTTGGATTTTGTGTTTGTGTACCCTTCATTTTTAGTCTTTGTAATATTCTATTTTGTATCACTTTTCTCTTGTAACATAACTAGCTCTAATGTACAGCGCTCTGACACCTTCGGGTAATGTCCGCCCTTTATAATAATGCACTAAATAAAAAAAATAAAACATTAAAAAGGCTGGGCCGTGGAGCCCAGGGCCAGGGCGTGCGAGGCAGCAGTGGGGGTCAGGACAGGGCAAGCATACGATGTCGGCCCTGTATGCTGGGGTCAAAGGGTCACTTCCTTTCGGGGAGCACGCCTCTTGCACGAGTCCCATTACACCCTGGACAAGTCCTAGAGGAGCTCAGTCCTGCTCAACGAAGAGCCTGGTGTGGCTGTGCCCCCCCCCCGCTCGTGCCATCCTGGGTCTGTGCCCCACAGAGCGGGCGTTGGGTGGGGGCGCCCCACAATACTGAGGCCTGGCTGCCGGGGCCCCCCTTGTGCCAGCCTGGGTCTGTGCCCCACAGAGTGGGCAATGGGTGGAGGCGCCCCGCCAATGCTGAGGCCTGGCTGCCGGGGCCCCCCTTGTGCCAGCCTGGGTCTGTGCCCCACAGAGTGGGCAATGGGTGGAGGCGCCCCGCCAATGCTGAGGCCTGGCTGCCGGGGCCCCCCTTGTGCCAGCCTGGGTCTGTACCCCACAACGCTGGTGATGGGTGGAGGCGCCCCGCCAATACTAAGGCCTGGCCGAGGGGTGCCTCCTCGTGCCAGCCTGGGTCTGTGCCCCACAGCGCTGGTGATGGGTGGAGGCGCCCGCCAATACTGAGGCCTGGCTGCCGGGGCCCCCCATTGTGCCAGCCTGGGTCTGTGGCCCACAACGCTGGTGATGGGTGGAGGCGCCCTTCCAATACTGAGGTCTGGCTGCCAGGTCGCCCTCGTGCTAGCCTGAGTCTGTGCCCCACAGATCGGGCGATGGGTGGAGGCGCCCCGCCAATACTGAGGCCTGGCTGCCGGGGCCCCCCTCGTGCCAGCCTGGGTCTGTGCCCCACAGAATGGGCGATGGGTGGAGGCGCCCCGCCAATACTGAGGCCTGGCTGCCGGGGCCCCCCTTGTGCCAGCCTGTGTCTTTGCCCCACAACGCTGGTGATGGGTGGAGGCGCCCCGCCAATACTAAGGCCTGGCCGAGGGGTGCCTCCTCGTGCCAGCCTGGGTCTGTGCCCCACAGCGCTGGTGATGGGTGGAGGCGCCTGCCAATACTGAGGCCTGGCTGCCGGGGCCCCCCTTGTGCCAGCCTGGGTCTGTGCCCCACAACGCTGGTGATGGGTGGAGGCGCCCGCCAATACTGAGGCCTGGCTGCCGGGGCCCCCCTTGTGCCAGCCTGGGTCTGTGCCCCACAACGCTGGTGATGGGTGGAGGCGCCCTTCCAATACTGAGGTCTGGTTGCCGGGCCGCCCTCGTGCTAGCCTGAGTCTGTGCCCCACAGAGCGGGCGATGGGTGGAGGCGCCACGCAAATACTGAGGCCTGGCTGCTGGGGCCCCCCTCGTGCCAGCCTGGGTCTGTGCCCCACAGAGCGGGCTATGGGTGGAGGCGCCACGCCAATACTGAGGCCTGGCTGCCGGGCCGCCCTCGTGCTAGCCTGAGTCTGTGCCCCACAGAGCGGGCGATGGGTGGAGGTGCCACACCAATACTGAGGCCTGGCTGCCGGGGCCCCCTCGTGCCAGCCTCGGTCTGTGCCCCACAGAGCGGGTGATGGGTGGAGGCGACCCGCCAATACTGAGGCCTGGCTGCCGGGGCCCCCTCGTGCCAGCCTGGGTCTGTGCCCCACAGAGCGGGCGATGGGTGGAGGCGCCACGCCAATACTGAGGCCTGGCTGCTGGGGCCCCCCTCGTGCCAGCCTGGGTCTGTGCCCCACAGAGCGGGTGATGGGTGGAGGCGCCCCGCCAATAATGAGGCCTGGCTGCCGGAGCCCCCCTCGTGCCAGCCTGGGTCTGTGCCCCACAGAGTGGGCAATAGGTGGAGGCGCCACGCCAATACTGAGGCCTGGCTGCCGGGGCCCCCCTCATGCCAGCCTGGGTCTGTGCCCCACAGAGTGGGCGATGGGTGGAGGCGCCCCGCCAATACTGAGGCCTGGCTGCTGGGGACCCCCTCGTGCCAGCCTGGGTCTGTGCCCCACAGACCGGGCGATGGGTGGAGGCGCCCCCCAATACTGAGGCCTGGCTGCCGGGGCCTCCCTCGTGCCAGCCTGGGTCTGAGCCCCACAGAGTGGGCGATGGGTGGAGGCGCCACGCCAATACTGAGGCCTGGCTGCCGGGGCCCCCTCATGCCAGCCTGGGTCTGAGCCCCACAGAGTGGGCGATGGGTGGAGGTGCCACGCCAATACTGAGGCCTGGCTGCCGGGGCCCCCTCATGCCAGCCTGGGTCTGTGCCCCACAGAGCGGGTGATGGGTGGAGGCGCCCCACAGAGCGAGTGATGGGTGGAGGCGCCCCGCCAATACTAAGGTCTGGCTGAGGGGTGCCAGACCCGGCTCTCCTTTGAGCAGGACTCAGCTCCTCTGGGACTTGTACTGAAGTTCCATTCTGTGACCCTGACACTAATGACATTTTGCTCCAGTCCAGTTAGTATTATGTCAGTCTGTGCTGATCTGCACCTGATGACGGAGGTGTGAGGGATACAGAGCATCACTCAGTCAGTGACCTCACTCCACCTCATAACTCAGTTGAACTTCGTTTGGCTGAATGTATACACGCGTGCGTGGTAGAATAAAAAAATAATAATGAGTAATAGACAGCGAAATATATGTGAATATTCGTGACCATCGATACAGAAGAATCAATCAATCAATCAATCAATCAGGGATTTGTAAAGCACGCTACACACCCATGAGGGTCTCAAGGTCTTTACGGGGGAGGGTGAGCAGCTCTTTTCAGTCGAAGAGACAGGTCTTGAGGGTCTTCCTGAAGATGTTCAGAGAGGGGAAGCGTCTGATGTTGACCGGGAGCTCGTTCCAGGTCTTGACGACGATGTAGGAGAAGGCTCTTCCACCCGTTCTGGCTCTGCGGATGCGCGGGGTTTTGGCAAGGGCGAGGTTGATGGATCGGAGGTTTCTCTTGGGTACGTGGAAGGAGACTCTCTCGTGAGGTATTGCGGTCCGGTGTTGTGGAGGCATTTGTAGTCGTGGGTGAGTATCTTGAAGATTATTCTCTTCTCGACGGGGAACCAGTGCAGTGTGCGCAGGTGTTGGCTGATGTGCTCTTGTCGAGGGATCCCGAGAACGGATCTGGCTGCGGTGTTCTCTATGGTCTGGAGTTTGCGGGGCAGAGACTTGTTGATTCTGGCATAGAGGGCGTTACCCGTAGTCCAGTCTGTTGGTTATGAGTGCGTGGGGGCCCGGTCTTTCTTGATTCCGGGGGATCCATCTGAAGGACTTGTGAAGGATGCGGAGGGTGTTGAAGCAGGTGGAGGCGACGGCGTTGACCTGCCAGGTCATTGAGAGGGAGGAGTCAAGAACAATGCTGAGGACGTGGTCTGTGGGGGTGGGCAGGCTGCCTAGTGCGGGGGGCTCCCAGGTGATGTCCCAGGCTGTGGGGGAGGGCCTGAGGCTGAGGACCTCTGTCTTCTCTGAGTTGTGCCTCAGGCAGCTGCTGCTCACCCAGGATACCACGCCCTTCATTAATTCCTGAAAGCTGAGTCTGGTGGTGGGGGGGTCCTTGGTGAGCGAGAGGATAGAAGTGACACAAAACCAAATGCATGAAAATAATAACATCCGTTTTGTTTAGGTAAGACAGCATACATCGTGTTCATGATGATTTAAAAAAGAAATGTATCAGTAAATAATATGACATCACAAGGCAACTTTTCATGGTGCAACTCCAAGATGAACCTCGGGTACAATCCCCTGTTGCACTATGACATGGTATTAATTTATTTTTAAATGATGCAGAACTTGTTGCCAGGGGGCCACTTTAGGGAGTGAGCATTTCGATGTTACTTGTTGTATTATATATCTGGATGCAATGACAGAAGCAGCAAAATACCAGTCCAGCGGCACACTATGCTAAGCATAATTTAGCTTACGTATTTTTAAGCTGCGCCCTTAATTACATTGGCCACGCCCCTTTGAGACACCCTCTAGTTTTTTCATCCCACTTAAAGCCCTGTGCATATGTATAGTGGTTTATAACCCTGTCTAGGTGCTACAGTCAGCCTGCTAGGCTCTGGGTTATGCTGGGTTGTATGAGTGTTATTCATTTCAGCATGATGTATGTAGGTTAATGTCGTGCGTGGATGACCAGAGTGGAGTCCTTGTCTTGTCTGAGGGTGCAGTGCTTGGGCGTGTGATTGGCGCGAGAGGTGTCAGAGTCAGAGTGCACGCATGTCACATCAATGTATCCTGGACAATGCTAGTCTGTGTGGGTCTCGGGAGACGGACTCATGAGTGGGACATGCGCGGTCTGTGGTAGGTGCTGGGTTAGCCACGGTGGAGGGCTGTTAAACCCCTGTGGCTTGAGGGGGGTACGCAAAGGCCCTAGAAGACACAATGGATTTGGCCCTGATCTCTGTACTGGGATGAATGTATGACATTGTTCTGCATTCTGTCCATCAATAGTTCTTTTTGCATTTGTCACATCGAGTGGAACGGGTATGCTCAGACGTAAGTCCCGTGCTCTCCCTACCACTGGAGTCAAGCTATCCTGGCTGATGACGGCTGATAGCCAGAAACCAGTCCTAGGATGCTTGATTCCGGTCCAGGGAAGACATGGCTTGGCAGTTCGGGCTGGACTGTTCCCATGAGGCACAGGGTCAAGGCTGATTTGCATATGGCTGGGTTCAAACAGGAATGGTATGGGGAGCAAAAAAACAATGGAGTTAGGCCCAAATCTCTGTACTGGGGTGAATGTATGACATTGTTCTGCATTCTGTCCATCAATAGTTCTTTTTGCATTTGTCACCCCGAGTGGGACGGGTATGCTCAGACGTGAGTCCCGTGCTCTCCACACCACTGGAGTCAAGCTATCCTGGCTGATGAGGGCTGAAAGCCCGAAACCGGTCCTTGGATGCTTGTTTCCAGTCCAGGGAGGACCTGACCTGGCAGTTCGGGCTGGACTGTTCCCATGGGGCACAGACTGATTTGCATATGGCTGGGTTCAAACTGGAATGGCATGGTGAGCAAAAAACGATGGATTTAGGCCCAGATCTCTGTACTGGGGTGAATGTATGACATTGTTCTGCATTCTGTCCACCAACTGTTGTTTTTGCATTTGTCACCTAGAAGAACACAGGCAGATGTGGTGGATGAGCCCAGGAGCCTCCGACTTGCTGTCAGTGCTGACAGTCATTGTATACTGTGAAGGGGTGTGGCCTGGTAAAAGGGTATATGGTCCCCCTTCCCCCAGGGGTGAGATGAGAGGCGCGCGCCACCAGGCACTTGTTGCAGAAAGA
Source organism: Lissotriton helveticus (assembly GCF_964261635.1). Lineage (NCBI taxonomy): Eukaryota > Metazoa > Chordata > Amphibia > Caudata > Salamandridae > Lissotriton > Lissotriton helveticus. The sequence continues at coordinate 1,190,941,907 of NC_136071.1, read as the reverse complement.
GCGACACAGAACGTCTGGGGTGGTGCTTCTTAACCTATGGTGTGGGCTCCACCAAGCTTTTTCAGGGGGTTCGTGACTGCTTTGAATATTCAATAATATTAACAGATGAAGAAAATCTAAATAAATATAAAGGCAAAATGTCCAACTGGAAATTTTAAAATGATCTGTAAATGTAAAGGAGTTTGAAATTGGAGAATAAAGATTGAGATCTCGGCGGATGGGTCGCTCCGTCACACCGGCTATGGATATCCCGTCCCCCGAACTATAAATCCCATAAGAAATATTAATCCCATTATATCCTAATGGGATTTGTATTTCAGCAGATGGGACATCAGTCACCGTTGCGATGAAACAACTCATCCGCCGAGATACAAATCAGGCCCTAAGTGTCCCCAGGTTGATTCTTGGGAGCAGTGCACGTGCAGCAACACAAAACATAGCACGGGCTACGGGGGCCTCAACTGAATTTAGAAAAGATCCAACCTTCCTCTTAAAATTGACATTATGTTTTTTAAAAATATTTATTTGTGAATTAAATACAATATTACATAATAATATTATGCGAGGATCAGATGGGGCACCCAGGGACAGCTGACAGATAGGGTCCCCGTGAGGAGTGGAGTCCGCCAGGGATGTGTTATGGCTCCGACCCTCTTCTCCTTGTTTGTGAATGGAGTGGTGGACCACCTGAGAGGAGAAGAGACGGATGCCCCATCCCTGGCAGGGGAAAGAATCCCCACTCTACTCTTTGCTGACGATACTATACTGATATCCAAATCCCCGGTAGGACTGCAAAAGCTCCTGCATCGATTCAGCTCCTTTTGCATAGATAGAGGCTTAACCATCAATACCTCTAAAACCAAGTTGATGGCTTTCTCACCCTTCAAAAGTTTTAAAAACAACTTCACGCTCAATGGGGCTCCCCTGGAGTTGGTTGATTCCTTCGACTATTTAGGGGTGAGGATAAACAGTCGAATGAACTGGAAGGACCACCTGGCCAAAATGCTACTTGGTCACAAAAGAGTATCTGGGGTGACCCTGAGGGAGTATCGGGAGTCAACCAGTAAACCTCTGTCACCGGTCATGGCTATTTACGAGGGTCAGATACTCCCTGCTGCATTATATGGCTCGGAGCTCTGGGGGTTTGAAAACGTTTCGGATCTAACTACAGCGGAAAATAAGTTTCTGAGGGATGTGGTGGCTCTCCCTGTTTCTACCCCGTTGATCCCCTTGCGGCTAGATTTGGGTAGACGAGCCTTAACAGATCTAGTGAGGTTGCGCCCACTGCTCTTTTGGGTTCGTCTAAGAAGAACTAAGGAGCTTGCCAAATATGCCGAAGGGTTGGATGACCTAATACTGCTTGATACTGGCAATAAAATTGGTTGGCTGTGCAATGTGAGGCACCTACTCTTCCAATTGGGATTGAGAGATGTGTTGGAGACCCAAATACCTCCGCCCAAACTAGTGATTAAGAAGTTATATTGGGATTGGGTGCAGGTGGAGAATACACGCTGCGGGGCTGGGGGCTCACTCACTGAACGGTTCTTAGAGTTCAAGTGGGCTAAGAAGTTGGAACCCTTCCTCGATCTTATAACTAAGCCGCTAGACAGAGCCCTATATCTAAAACTAAGGTACGGGACCCTCCCGGTGCATGAATTTACCGCGAGGTGGTCTAACCCTGGTGGCCCCTCGCGATCGTGCCCCGGTTGTGCGGCCCCTAAGGAGTCTGTGGCCCACCTACTTTTTGCCTGCCCCGCTTACAAAGTGGCACGGAAGATTTGGCTGAAACCAGTCTGTAGGGGGTTGGGACTGAGGTGCCACAGACTGGCCTTACGAGTACTCTCTACAGACTCATCATCTACTGCCACTGTATGCGGGGTGGCAAAATACCCGAGTAGTGCTTGGCTGACACGCTCAAGGTTATTGAAGCTGCACTCTAGGCCACCAAGTGACTAGATTGGTTGTAATTGAAGGCCTTCCACTTCCACATAATGAAATGTTGAGAATGTCTGACTAAGGTCCATACTAATTGTTTGTTGTATTCTGTGTTATATTTTAAATAATGGTTTTATTGCTGATAGTTAATATCTTTTACTGCGGGAAATGTACCCTTTTAATGTGTAAAATGTACTCTTTTATGGTGAGCAATTTTACCGAATAAAGATATTCAAACTAAACTAAAAAATATTACATAATTTGTATATTTTTTTGATAAATGCTTTATGTCTATTTTTTGTGTATTGTCTTGTGGTTCAAATTATCAAAATGCTAAGTTTGGGGTTCTCTGGCTTCTAGTAATGACTAAGTGGGAGTTCCCAGATTCCAATAATGACTCAGTGAGGTCCTCAGATTCCAATAGTGGTTCGGCGGGGGTCCCTGGGTTCCAGTAATATTTAAACGAGGGTTCACAGAAGTCAAAATGTTGAGAACCATTGGTGTAGGAAATACCCATGGGCCAGGCAAGAGGGGGCTCTGACCTGCACTGGATTCAGGAGCCATTGAAAGAAATTAGGGAGTCAGTCTGTTTAGGGCTTGACCTTTAGCTTTATATCAAATAAATGCATAAGAGAGCGGGCTACACTGGAGTGGCAGTGCAGGTGGGGGACTGGTGGGTACAAATTCAAAGAGGCGGGCGAGGGGGAGCTCAGAAATCCACCTGGTTTAGCAAGACCCGATACCCCTTGGGCATTTGCTTGTCTGCCCTCCCCACTCTGTGTGGCATTTTAACTTCCACCCCCACACACATAGCCACCATCCCTGAGATGCCTGCGTCCTGTTTTTGCCCTCCCTTCTGACCGCCTCTCTTTCTCCCCCCTCCAGGTACACACGTTTCGGGGGCCGCATTGGTGCGAGTATTGTGCCAACTTCATGTGGGGGCTGATCGCCCAGGGAGTCCGGTGCTCAGGTAATGATCATCACGACTGACCCCGCTGAAGGGAGCGGGAAACATCCTTTACCCCGCATGCGTTACTATTACAACGCATTCCCCAAATTAACGCCCCGTGGAGTTAAAATAGTAAATTGCGTTGTAATGGTGAATGCGTTGGAATGGATTGTGTTGTAAAGCCATGCGTTGTTAAAGATTTTGCGGTGTAAAAACTGGGGTAATGGCACACGGAATAAAAGTGTCCTATTCGAACTGAGGAGCAGGTCATAGACATGTGACCACACCTGCCAGCATAGCACCCAGGGGAGTCATCTGCGCACGCTAGTGTGGCAGTGTGGGTACTCTGGCCGAACATGAGACGCTGTGCAACCTGGTGTCCCCTAGTACAGCAGCATGATGTCTTCTGGTACCCTTGTGTTTCATATCACGTGAAGTAGAGGAATAGGTGCAATTGCGTGCTCACGAGCATGTGAAAGAGGTATGCCGCCAGTCGTGCTCTCTAGTGTGGTAACAATGGGTATTGTCCCATAATATGAGATATCCTTCCTTTCCTGTGTTCCCAAGTGTGGGGGCATGAGGAATTACAGAGTTCTAACGCTCCCTGGCATGTGGGGATATCCTGGTAGTAAAGTGCGCACTAGTATGTTGGCGTGATCCCTGAAATGTGAACATGTGATAATGGAGTGGTCCCCAGTATGTGCACATGTGCCTGTCGCATATTCCCCAGTATGTGCACATGTGCCTGTCGCATATTCTCCAGTATGGGAACATGTGACAGTCACATGGTCCCAGGATGTGAACATTGTACCAGTTGTTTGGTCCGTAGTATGTGAGCATGTGCAAGTGGCATGATCCCCAGTATATAAACATGTGCCACTTACTAGGGTTCCAGTATGTGAACATGCATCAGTCGTTTGGTCCCCAGAATGTGAACATGTGCCAGTGGCGTGGTCTCCAGTATGTGACCATGCTCCAGTAGTGTGGCCCCAGCATGTGAACATGTGCCACTCACGTGGTCCCCAAGTATGTGGACATGTGCCAGTAACTAAGTCCCTAGGACTGGTAACATGTGCCAGTTGTGTGGCTGCCAGTATGTGAGCATATGCCAGTCTCATGGTCTCTTAGTATGTGAACATGTGCGAGTTACATGTTCCTCAGTAAGTAAACTTGTACTAGTCACGTGGGCCCTAGATTGTGAACATTTGCCAGTTGCATGGTCCACAGCATGTGAACATGTGCCAGTCACGTGGTCCCTGGTATGTGAACATGTGCCAGTCACTTGTTCTCCAGTATGTGAACCCCAGTATGTGCACATGTTCCAGTTGTGTGTTCCTGATTATGTGAACATGTAGTAATCGCGTGATACCCAGTATGTGAACATGTGCCAGTCCCATGGTCCCAGTATGTGAACATGTGACAGTCCCATGGTCCCAGTATGTAAACATGCACCAGTCGTTTGGTCCCTACAATGTGAACATGCGCCTGTGGCGTGGTCTCTAATATGTGAACATGCTCCAGTTGTGTGGTCCCCTGTATGTCGACATGCAGCAGTCACGTGGTTCCTCTGACAGCCGGATGGAGTAAGAACCACTGGAGCGAGGACATCGGCTACCCCTCCCTGTTTAGAGATGATGGCCTCACATGCTCGCTTTATTCTCTCCATCATCGGTCTCAAACAGGAAACAAAGTCCACCCGATGCCCTGAAAGCCTTCTCTCAAGGTGTGTGTGTGTGAGAGGGGGGGAAGTTGTAGATCCCCTCTGGGCACTGGCACACCTGGGCACTAAACCAGCAGGGCCGGTACCCTGAGAGCACCTAGGCGCTAGACCTGCAGGGCAGAGGTCCTGGAGGCATCTAGGCACTAACCGTTTCATGGATTCCTTTCCCCTGTCCTGTGCAGCCAGGCAGTCCCCTCTGCCATTTTAAACTCCTTCCCGACATATAGCTGGTATTACCATAGCTAGAGATGATCTTTGGGTGATGTGCACTACACAGATGTGGTAAGTAGTTTCAGGGGTGATAGCTAGGCCTGAGCGAAGCACTACGCTACGCTGGCGTAGTTTGCGAAGTTTGCGCAACTTCGCACTACGCGACCTGAAAGTAGCACAGTGCAAACACGCGTAGCATAGTGCAGCGGTCCTTTTTTGCTTGCTCGCGGTCCTCAACAACAAGTTGGTGACCGCGAGCAATCAAAATGACATCTTGGCGAGACTTTTTCCTCGTTCGCGATCAGCAACATCAAGTTGCTGATCGCGAGCGTGGAAAATAAACCTCCCTGCGAGATTCTCAATGCGGGGAGGTCTGTTTTCTCATTGCGAGTGGTCACGTATGCTCGCGACCGCTCGCGATGAGAAACTACCAGTCCGCGTTGAGAAAGCTGCAGCTCGAGGAAAAATCTCCTTGAGCGGCAGAAAACTACAGCTCGCACTGTGCAAGATGCCGGATGCTTGTCCTCACTGTGCAATCATTGAAAACGGCATCTTGCACAGTGCGAACATGCCACTACGCAGTTCGCGTAGTGCTACACAAAGCTCGTGTAGTGCGAAGTGCACTTTGCATAGCTTCGTGAAGCACTACTTCGAAAACTACGCCCAGCCCTAGTGATAGTCCCTTTGCAGATTCATCTACGACTACCTGGTCTGCTGGCACATGCACTATGCCCCTTCCCAATATCCTTGGTGAAGCGCATAACCCATCGCTAGGGAAGCTGCACACGCACTATGCCCCTCCCCCATGTCCTTGCTGACGGGCATCACCCATCCCCAGGGGTGTGGCCTGAACTGATGCTGTCCTCCTCTCTTGCAGACTGCGGCCTGAACGTCCACAAACAGTGCTCCAAGTACGTGCCAAACGACTGCCAGCCGGACCTGAAGCACGTCAAGAAGGTGTACAGCTGTGATCTGACCACCCTGGTGAAGGCGCACAACACGCCCAGGCCCATGGTGGTGGACCTGTGCATCCGGGAGATCGAAGACCGAGGTCAGTCAGCACTCGCGCCCTCTCTGTACATCTGAGGGGCTTCCCTCAATCACCCTTCTTTTTATATATTCTGAGCTGCCCTCAAACATTGTCCAGTGTCTTCTGTATGTGTCCATCTGTGTGCTCCCCAAACCCTGCCCAGCCTGTGTGTGTGTACACCTCTGACCCTTCAGCACTGTCCTACATGCCTTTATGTACCAGAGCCCCCCTCCATCACTTTTTAATGTATTCTGTCTGTGTACAGCTGTGTGCTCCCCAAATCCTGCCTGGTCTGTGTGTGTACAATATGCCTGGGTGGTGAACTCTGCTCCATTTGCTCCATTTACAGAGTTTTCCCCAATCCGCAGGGCACGCGGAGTTCTGAAAAACTCTGCTCTGTGAAGCGGAGTTTATCCTCGCTCGCGCTCAGCAACATTAAGTTGGCGAGCGCGAGCTGATTCAGCGTAACATTATCATGCAGAATAACCTGAGAATTTTGCGAGATTATGTTTAAATAAGCAAGAAGAGTAAGCGTTTCATGCCATTTCAAGCACAAAAATATCTCCCCGCGTCTAGCATGGGTGCAAGAATGCATGGTGCACTAAGAAATAGCGCTAAATGTAACAGAATACGAATAGGCGCAAGTAGCCGCTCGTGCTCACTAAATTTACTCCTTGGGGTAGTATTTTCCCCCAACTTACTTCCAGCATTTAGTGTTATTTTCTTAGTACAAAACGCACCCCCGCGTCCAAAGTGAACATGAGAATGCATTTTCCGTGAACAAATAGCGCTAAATGTTGTAGAACACGAATAGCGAGAACTAGTCGACTCTTGCTAAATGTGCTCTCGTTATAGGATTCCCCTCACAAATTACTCATAAGTAATTACATAATTATCAGTAATTCCGCATCAAAGAGTAATACAGAATTATCAAAATTACTCTGATCACTGTGGTCTGATTGAAATTACGCCAGGATCGGTTTTATGGAAGCTGCTTTAAAAGCAGGTCGAGACGCTGTGGACCTGAGATCGAGCAGAGAGTCATTCAATGGAGCGACAAGAGGTGCGAGCTGTGTTACGGTGAGACTGCGGCACAATGGTTCGGGCATGTAAAGGAGGGGACGCGTGGCAGCCTGTCGAGGATTGGAGGGTTTCTAGGGAGAGCCAAGTTCAGTGCAGGTAGAGGAGAATCAGAAGGAGCCCAGTGAGAGAGAAGTTCAATGACCATACAGGACGGTGGGCGGGTTCTTGATGAGATAGAACTTCAGCCATGAAAGTTCAGGATGGGAGGGTGCCTGGTGAGAGAGAAGTTCAGCCAGGTTGGAGAAGGTTAGACCATGGAGAGACAGGGCGAGGAGCCTGAACGGAGCTGTGCTATAGGCACCACGCCAAGCCTGATGGTGAAGGTGGGTCGACATCAAATGCGACTCAAGACCATCTGGTTGCAAAGTCCATAACGTTGTCAAGGTGAGGAAAGCGTTGTTTGAGGGACACATACGGATAGGCTGAGGCAGCGGTCCCGTGTGAACAAGAGACTTCATGAGGTCTCTGTTCTGACAGACAGGAGGTGGGGGCGGCACAGATGTCGGTCTACGACAATGAGCATTGTATCCTGGAAGTGATGTCACATGGATAACCCCTCGACCCATGCATAGCTTAGCACCATGGTGATGGGATACGGGACGTGACATCACATGGGTGACCCCTGTCCCATTCATATCCTAGCTCTATGGGCTTGGCATACTGTAAGTGACATCGCAGAGGTGACCCCTCGTACCATTCATATCCCATCACCATGGGCATGGGATACGGGAAGTGACATCACAGGCATGACTCATGGGCACCTAGCCTGCCATTTGCCTGTGGCCTCCAGTTCGGGCTTGTTCCAGCTTGATCTAGTGACACAGCCACTGACCGGGTTTTCCTGCTCACTGTTCTTCCCTCCAACAGAAGCCCCGCCCACCCCAGGACTCACTTAATGCAGGCCGCAGCGTGACCCCACGCACACTGCAGGCCACGCGCTAGACACCATCTTTACCTAAAGTGACAGAATCATGTGCAGACACTCTACGGAACTCAGCTGGACTGACCACTCTGTCGTCCACTTCAACATCGCCAGCTCACAGACCTCCGCCCCAAGTCTGACCAAAGCCCCCACCACAGCTGGAGCAAAGTCTCAAAGGATACAGGGATCAACTCCCTTAACACCACCAACCCCATCTCCTCCAACAACCTCGACCAAAACATCAGAAACTTCAACAATTGGATCACCGACTGCGTTCAGAACTGCTACACAACACTGTAAACAACTGGAAAGGAGATGGCGCACCAGCATGGACAAGAACGACAAGATGACCTTCAAGAAGGCCCTCAACCTCTACCACAGACAGTTGGGAGAATCGAAGAAAAATGCCTTAGCCTCAAGCTCTAATAACAGCAAAGAACTCTTCAATATCATCAAATAATTCTCCAACCCCTCAGCTGCAACAAACATCATTACCCCCTCGCAGGAACTCTGCAACAACCTTGTAAACTTCTTCCACGACAAGATCGTCAACATCTACAGAAACTCCAAACCGCAGCCCAAGGCCACCAAATCTTCAAGCAACACAATGACCCCGCTACCACCTTAGACATCCGACTAACCAAAGGGAGCCTGCTCGCCCTACAGGTAACCCTGGGCGAAGCTGGCCTGGTTGCCTCCAGTTGAATTAATTAACAGGAAGGTTAGGCATGCCTTCACGCCGTACGCCTTGAGCATTGCAGTCCTTCCTGGTTTCCTGTAAATTTATTCAACCCGATGCAGAGCAGTGCAGCGGAAGGCAAGTGGAGCCGCAGGTCAGAGCTTGACACCAAAGGTAAGGGTTACTCCGCTCTGCTGCGATTGCGGAGTTTTGGAAAACTTTGCAGTTTTGCAACTGCAAACTTCGCTGGCAGAGAGAAGGTTTCTGCCCAGCCTTACCCACAGGACAGCGCCTCCATCATGAACTCAATCCACTTGGGCCCCAACTGACCATTAAGCCAGGGCGGAGTTGGCGGAGTTCCACTATGCCGGAAAAAAAAACCTCAGTCAAACTCCGCTCCGCTCCCCTCCACCCTCCCTAGAAAGGCAATAAAAAAAAATCACTTTCCTGCTCCGGGCTGCTCTCCTCCTCGCCATGGTCTCTCTCTCTTCCTTGTCCTTGCAAACTCCTACGTTGTACGTCTTGTGAGAACTGCACATGTGGGCACGTGCGCACATGCGCACTCCTCCCAAGACGTACATCGTAGGAGTTTGCGTGGATGAGTACAGCGAGGTCGAGGCGAAGAGAGGGACCACAGCGAGGAGGAGCCCGAGATGCCACAGCAGGTAAGGGCTTTCTTGTGCCTCATTTGTGTGTGGGCAAAGGGCGGCTAACGCCGCTCCACTGCAGGGTTTGAGTTTTGTCTGTACTCCGCGTTCTCAACGGAGCACAGAGTTGGCCAAACTCCGTTGGGGGAGCTGAGGTCTCTGCCCGGGGTTACTGCCCATGCCCTCACCACATTTTTATCCTAGGCAAAGCCAGAATCAGCCAAGTGCTCACCACCTTGTTTAACACCTCAATTGAGTGTGGTGCTAGGGAGATGGGGTCAGGGAAGACCAGTTCGATTAACTCAGTTTTTCATGAATAAAGCATTAGAGAAGGCTGGGCCATCAAGTGCCTGGAAATAGTGAGACACTAAGATCAGGTTATGGTGCTATGCTCTGTTGCGCCATTTTGATAACTCAGTGGTTTATGAAGGCAGGGCCTTCCAGCACCAGGCAGCAGTGAGACATAAGGTTGAGTGTGGCTCTAAGCTGTGGAATAAGAGAGGGAGAAGAAACTTTGGGGTGGTAGCAAACTTCTGCTCTGCCGCCGGAGTTCGGTGAGTTTAGCCCACTTCGCATTCTGATTGGAGCGCAGAGTTGCTGCAAAAGTCACCCAGTCGCTTTGTGGTGTCATTTTTTCTCACGCGCATCTCACCAACATTAAATAGTGAGGCGCGAGCATGAATTTGGATCCTTTAGCATGATTTTCAGATGCTAACACCTTCGCTGCGGCGGCTATTCCGCCGCAGCGCTAAGGGGGTAGGGGGGGCGTGCGGCGCACCCAGGCTGGTGATGGAACCGCTCCGTCACCAGACGCGGTTGAGCTGTGCTCATGACGGAGCGGTTCCGTCATGGCCCCACCCGCTTAATAGAACGCGCCGCGCAGGCGTGAAATCAGCGCTGCGCAGGCGCATCAGGCGGGCCATGACGGAACCGCTCCGTCATCAGCACAGCGCCACCGCGGCTGATGACGGAGCGGTTCCGTCATCAGCACAGAAAAGGTTAGAACGCCTCCCAGCGAGATTTCTTAACCTGGCCACTCACGGCAGTTTGTGACCATTCGCACTGAGGAAGCTGCCGCTCGAGCAGAAGATCTACTCGTGCGGCAGAAAGAAGCAGCAGCCTCTGGCGCGCCGTGCGGTGCAGTTGGCACTGATTTTACATCGCAGCAGAAGCTTGCGGTGCTAAACATGAACTCAAGCAGCACGCTGTGCCGAATGACGCGCACTTGCAGAACTCCGCAGAATCACGCAGTGTGTTTATGTAACTTCAATAAATTCCATGGAGTGAAACTTTGCAAGTTACACCTACCCCCGTAGCATTACCATTTGGTGGAGGTAGTATCACAGATGAGCTGTAGGGTGAGATGAGTGCCTGGCTGGGGATGTAGGAGGAGGACCTGTTATGGCCGGTGCCGCAGGACCAAGAGAGAAGAAAGCGTGTGGTGAAGGTGTCGGTTCTGCGGACGCTGGCCCTCCCTCTCTTTCACCCTAGCGCCAAGACGCCTCGGCATTCGTGCGCTCTACAAATGTTAATCCTATCCTATCATATCCTATCCTGAACTGCATCCAAGGGAGCCACTTCCCTGACATTGCATAGCCTCCTCTTTACATTTCCCATCTCCTTCACATTACACAGCTCCACCTGTACATTACACAGCTTCCTTTGTGCAATACACAGCTCTCCTTTGGACTTTTGCCCGCTCTGCACTCCAAGTAGAGTGCGTAGTTCCCATAAAAATCAGCATAGCAGAGTTTTTTCTCTCACGCCACTTGCCAATGTTAAATTTGCAAGTGAGAGCAAGGAAAATCGTACGCTAGACCACCTCCTGGTGAGATTTCTCAACGCGGGTATTTGCGGCAGGTCGATACCGCTCACATCGACAAACCTGCTGCTCAAGTAGAACATCAAATCGAGCGGAAGAAAGAAGCAACGCCCTCTTGCACGGCATGTGGCGCCATTTGCACTGATTTTACAGCGCTACTCTTGGTGCTAAAAGTCAGCGCGAGCAGTGCAGCTCACCTTACTCCGCCGCTTGCGAACTCCGGGGAGCGCGGCGGAGTATTATCGGCACTTCGCAGAGTTCCGCATAGCGGAACTTCGCAAACTCCGCCCAGGCCTTGTAACGGCTTCAGATTGACATGTAGAACTTACCCTTTATGATGGATCAAAAATCATATGTATTAGGACACATCTGGACAGTGGCAGCTGCCTGGATTAAGCCGCTCTACATGGACCCTCTGTGGCATCAATATATGGAGGTCTCTTCAGTCACTGTTCAAAGCTATCTGTTCGAAATGGAAGTGAACAAGGTATTTTTCAAACAGATACAATCTGACTGCATGCCAATAAACAATGTATTTCTCTCAATCTGACCCCAGATGCTGTGACTCGTGATCCTAATCCCAGGGTGTTTCCTTCTCCCTCTCGCAGGTCTGAAGTCCGAGGGTCTGTACAGGGTCTCCGGCTTCACAGAGCACATAGAGGACGTGAAGCTGGCCTTCGACAGAGGTGAGCCAGGGGAGGGGGTTAGGGGTGGGGGGGGGTACACCAGCCTCTGTGTGCAAGGATGATGAGCTGTAATTCCGAAATGATGTTTCTCAGATGCAAGCACTCAAAAAATATACTGTCTTACTCCTAGCTACTGGTCAGCACTAAAGCGCCTAGAGGTAATTCAGCTTGTGACGCTGTGCTATGCTAGCTTCTGGTTAGCAGTGCCTAGTGGTAATTAAGCTTGTGAAGTGTTACCATCCCAGCTTCTGGTTAGCTGCGCCTAAAAGTAACTCAGCTTGTGATGTTGCACCATGCTAGTTTCTGGTTAGCAACAACTAGAGGTAATGCAGCTTGTGATGTTGTGCCATACCCGGTTCTGGTTAGCAGCGCTTATAGGTAATCTTGTGATCTTGCACCATACCAGCTTCTGGTTAGCAGCGCCTAGAGATAATTCAGCTTGTGAAGTTGTGCCATACCAAATTTTAGTTAGCAGCTCCTAGAGGTAATTCATCCTGTGATGTTGCACCATACTAGCTTCTGGTTAGCAGCGCCTAAAAGTAACTCAGCTTGTGATGTTGCACCATGCTAGTTTCTGGTTAGCAGCACCTAGAGGTAAATCAGCTTGTGATGTTGGCCCTACCAGCTTCTGGGTAGCAGTGCCTACAGGTAACTGAGCTTGTGATTTTGCACCATGCTAGTTTCTGGTTAGCAGCACCTAGAGGTAAATCAGCTTGTGATGTTGGCCCTACCAGCTTCTGGGTAGCAGTGCCTACAGGTAATTCAAGTTGTGATGTTCCATCATGCTAGCTTCAAGTTAGCAGCGCCTAGAGGTAATTCAGCTTGTGATGTTGCGCCATATTAGCTCGTGGTTAACAGCGCCTAGAGGTAATTCCTCTTGTGATGTTGTGCTATGCTATCTTCTGATTAGCATGATAGCACTTAGAGATAATTCAGACACAAGCTGAAACCGCCAAAAAAAAAAACCCTATGAAAGCAATGGATAGCTCCCTCTTCGTAGTTTTGCCCACTCCGCGCTCCACGTAGAGCGCAGAGTTCCCAAAAACTCTGCGTGGCGGAGTTTTTTCCTCACTCCGCTTGCCAACGGTAAGTTTGCAAGTGCGAGCAAAGAAAATCGTACTCTGGACCAGTTAGTGGTGCTGGTACTATCATTGGCAGCGCTGGCATGGCAGTGGGCACTGCACGCTACACTGGACTCCCGACATGGGCCCTGGCACTTATTTTGTTTGCAAATTAAGTATTGCTTCATGACTTGTGTTTTTCAGGAAACATATTGCAGTGCCTTATAAAACAGAGGTGTTATACGATATCTTTCTAGATATAAAATGTGTTATCTCCACTGAAAGTCTTGCATACCTAAACTGATTATCCTCTGGATTATGACAGACTAAGATACAGGCCTGTGGTCTCACCACGGCAGCAGGTGCTCAACCCACGAGGCTGCCTCGCTGGCTATGCTGATAGACATTCTCTGAGGGGACAGTACTGGAGGGGGTGGTGGTTGGTGGCAGTGGGGTGTTTGTGAAGGCTTCTTTCTTCACAGTTGGATGCCCCATACCCCCATGACTCGGTCTCTGCCTCCCCCTAGATGGCGACAAAGCGGACATCTCTGCCCGGACCTATCAGGACATCAACATCATCGCCGGCGCCTTGAAGCTCTACTTCCGGGACCTCCCCATCCCCGTCATCACCTACGAGGCCTACCCTAAGCTCATTGAAGCAGCGAGTGAGTATGTAGCGCCTCGTGTCTCAGGGCTGTGACTGGTGTGGGTGCCTCTCTGTCCCAGCCCCGCGGGCCTCCAGCGGTGAGCATGGGACGTAACTCTCTCTCTGTTCCAGCAACAAGAGACACATGCTGCCTGTGATGTGTGCCAGGGTCTGGGGGAAGGTCACGTGGTCTGTGATGAACTTAAGAATGAAAGGGGGGGTCCCATAGGAGACGCATGGGGCCCGATTCACAGAACTAACTTAAGACAAAATCCTAAACTTACTCCCTTTTTGGTTTTCACAGAAGGCACTTACTCATTTTGGTATTCACAGAAGTTAGGAGTCCTAACTTTAGGACTCCTAAACTGAGAAAAATCCTAACTTTCGGTATTCACAGAAGGCATTTAGGAGTCCTAAAGTTAGGACTCCTGACTTCTGTGAATACCAAAATGAGTAGGTGCCTTCTGTGAATACCAAAATGAGTAAGTGCCTTCTGTGAATACCAAAATGAGTAAGTGCCTTCTGTGAATACCGAAATGGTAGTAAGTTTAGGATTTTGTCTTAAGTTAGTTCTGTGAATAGGGCCCGTGCTGCTTGTGATGTACTGCAGGCTGTAGGTGGAGGTCCCGTGGTCTGTGATGTTTTTAGGAATGTGAGAGACGTCCCATTAGAGACGCATGCTGCTTGTGATGTACTTACTAGTTGTGTATCTAGTCTCAGAGAGCCTTCCCTGTTAATGCTCTAGCGCAGGGGTGGAAAGGTCCCAGGAGATCCCCCACTGCCCCGTGACAGCACATATCGAAACCCCAAAGTCAGGTAAAGGGCTCAAGTCACCTCTTTTGGGATTACAAGGAGTGTTGGGGGAGTAGCACACCCCTTCTCTTAATTGGATCTTTCATAGATTCACATGCTTGAGTCTTCCCCGTCTTCAGTGATGGATTCCTACCCTGATGATGGGGATTGGTTGCACAATGTGAATCTGTGAGACAGATCAGACTGTAGAACTGTGGTTACAGTTAAGTCATTGTTTCTTCTCTTCACTCCTCTCCCCCACTGTACCCCGGCTGGGGCCCAGCTGGCCAGCCCCAGCAGCCCTAAGCAGCGAATCCTCACCGTCTCCATTTTCATCTTTCTACTTCTCTCCTCTCCTCGTTGTTTCTAGAATATCTCTCACCCAGGGCAGACTGGCCATAGAGGGCACCGGGCGTTGCATATCTGGTGCCGATTTTGGGCCCCTGGGGGCTGTTTTTGTTACAGGGACGTTTTTGCAGCATAATTGGCCCCAGTAACAAAATCGGCCAAAACCGGCCCTGGCAAACAGCTCTGTCGCTCCCAGGGGCCTGCCGAGCTCGTTGCCAGGGCCAGTTTTGGTTCCCAGTCCGGCCCTGATCTCACCCCTGCCTCCTAATCACATCCACGCCTCGGAGGGGATTCCTACCTTGTTAAATCAGCTGCCACTAGAGCGCAGACCGTGCTGAGCCCACAGTGCTAATCTGGCAGCCATGTTATTGTCTTCTTGTTTCAGAGCTCTCTGATCCAGACAAGCGCCTTGAAGCTGTGCACGAAGCGCTCACGTTACTGCCTCCAGCGCACTTCGAGACGCTGCGATACCTGATGATTCATCTCAAGAAGTAAGCACCCCCCCGGAACTCATTCACCTCAGACGAGCAGCAACGAAGAGAAGAGGGTGCTGGAGGGGTGGATAAAGGCACTTACCTGCAGGAAACGGCAGCTTTTTGTGCCACTTCAGAGGGGAGCATGGTGGGAGAGAGATGGAAAACGTTACTTACCTGTAACAATCGCTGTACGGCTAGTAGGCAGCACAGAAGGGGAGTATTGTGTGAGAGGTATAAACAGGGAACGAGTCGGGAGTCCACACGGGTGGACGGCATCCCCCACTTCTTTCACCAGGTGGACGCCGTCCACCCTGCCAAGAATTTGGGCCCCACTATAAAAGATGCTGAATTTATCCCGGTGTAATTTCCAACCACGGGACACATTAACTGGTTCCGTGCTGATGACAGAACCGTTCCGTAAACAGCCGCGGTGGCGCTGTGCTGATGACGGAACCGCTCCGTCATGAGCACAGCTCAACCGCGGCTGGTGACGGAGCGGTTCCGTCAGCAGCATGGGCCCGCCGCGCGGCCCTCCGCCCCCTTAGCGCTGTGGCGGAATAGCCGCCGCAGCGATGTGGTTAAGAAGCGCCTGCACGGCGTTGTCTGCTTTCGATCACAGCAACGTGCAGGGGGGAAGGGGCTCTCTTATTTCTGACTCTTGATGGGATACTCAGTCACAACAAAGGCCGAGTCTCAGGGGTCCTCAGGCCTCCTTTTGTGGGAGTCTCTTGGCTGGCAGCGGTCAGGAGCCTCACGCCTGATGCAAACGCAGCAGAGGGGAAACAAAGGCTGCACCTTGTTAGCACTTCACACATACTTGAGAGAGGCAGCTTTTCACTTTGTTCTGGCTCTGTTTAGGAGATATGCATAAACTGTGAGAACTTCAGATGTGTTGATCTTTCCCAGTATTTGCACAAAATAAATAGCATTGATATACACTTATTACCCTTGAGGAGGAGTTGTAAAAATTTAAATATCACTATTTCTTTTAAAGCACTATGGCTATAGAAAGCTTACGCTGACAAAAAGTAACATTGTTTTATGTGTAGCGTACAAAAGTGTGAATCTTCTGCCCAAATCAGGAGGGTTTGCAAGTATACTCGAAATGTGCTCCAATGTACTCATGATACACCTGCTAAATATATGTGAGGGCTTAAGATCTGATATCACTTCTTGTGATGCCAGTTCCTGTGATGTCACGCGCTGTGATGTCACGCGCCGTCATGTCACATGCCGCGATGCCACTTGCATACTGATTAACTAGGTTAGTCCCCCACTTCTTTTTTTAGGACTTGTGCCCTGGATATTAGACATTGCTTACCTGCAGGAAACGGTTGGCAGCCTTTTGTATCACTTCAGATGGGTAGCGTAAAAGGGGAGCATGGTGCAATACATGTAATGGGAGTGTACCAGCACTTCTCATCACTGCTGCAACACATTTAATGGGAGAGTACCTGCACTTCTCAGCTCTGCTGTGATACATTTAATGGGAGAGTGCCTGCACTTCTCAACTCTGCTGTGATACATTTAATGGGAGAGTACCTGCACTTCACAGCCCTGCTGCAATACATTTAATGGGAGAGTACCGGCACTTCTCAGCACTGCTGCAATGCATTAATGGGAGAGTACCTGCACTTCTCAGCTCTGCTGTGATACATTTAATGGGAGAGTACCAGCACTTCACAGCCCTGCTGCAATACATTTAATGGGAGAGTACCTGCACTTCTCATTACTGGTGCAATACATTTAATGGGAGAGTACCTGCACTTCACAGCCCTGCTGCAATACATTTAATGGGAGAGTACCGGCACTTCTCAGCACTGCTGCAATGCATTAATGGGAGAGTACCTGCACTTCTCAGCTCTGCTGTGATACATTTAATGGGAGAGTACCAGCACTTCACAGCCCTGCTGCAATACATTTAATGGGAGAGTACAGGCACTTCTCAGCACTGCTGTGATACATTTAATGGGAGAGTACCGGCACTTCTCAGCACTGCTGCAATGCATTTAATGGGAGAGTACCTGCACTTCTCAGCACTGCTGCGATACATTTAATGGGAGAGTACCGGCACTTCTCAGCACTGCTGCAATACATTTAATGGGAGAGTACCTGCACTTCTCAGCACTGCTGCGATACATTTAATGGGAGAGTGCCTGCACTTCTCAGCACTGCTGCAATACATTTCATGGGAGAGTACCCTCACTTCTCAGCACTGCTGCAATACATGTAATGGAAGAGTACCTGCACTTCTCAGCACTGCTGCAATACATTAATGAGAGAGTACGGCACTTACCAGCACCGCTGCAATGCATTTAATGGGAGTGTACCAGCACTTCTCAGCACCGCTGCAATGCATTTAATTGGAGAGTACCGGCACTTCTCAGCACTGCTGCAATACATTTAATAAGAGAGTACCTGCACTTCTCAGCACTGCTGCAATACATTCAATGGGAGAGTGCCTGCACTTCTCATCACTGCTGCAATACATTTAATGGGAGAGTACCTGCATTTCTCAGCACGGCTGCAATACATTTAATGGTAGAGTACCGGCACTTCTCAGCACTGCTGCAATGCATTAATGGGAGAGTACCTGCACTTCTCAGCTCTGCTGTGATACATTTAATGGGAGAGTACCAGCACTTCACAGCCCTGCTGCAATACATTTAATGGGAGAGTACAGGCACTTCTCAGCACTGCTGTGATATATTTAATGGGAGAGTACCGGCACTTCTCAGCACTTCTGCAATGCATTTAATGGGAGAGTACCTGCACTTCTCAGCACTGCTGCGATACATTTAATGGGAGAGTACCTGCACTTCTCAGCACTGCTGCAATACATTTAATGGGAGAGTACCCTCACTTCTCAGTACTGCTGCGATACATTTAATGGAAGAGTACCTGCACTTCTCAGCACTCCTGCAATACATTTAATGGGAGAGTACCTGCACTTCTCAGCACTGCTGCAATACATTTAATGGGAGAGTACTGGCACTTCTCAGCACTGCTGCAATGCATTTAATGGGAGAGTACCTGCACTTCTCAGCACTGCTGCAATGCATTTAATGGGAGAGTACCTGCACTTCTCAGCACTGCTGCAATACATTTAATGGTAGA
This sequence comes from Lissotriton helveticus, assembly GCF_964261635.1. NCBI lineage: Eukaryota > Metazoa > Chordata > Amphibia > Caudata > Salamandridae > Lissotriton > Lissotriton helveticus. The sequence continues at coordinate 1,190,923,784 of NC_136071.1, read as the reverse complement.
GTACCGGCACTTCTCAGCACTGCTGCAATACATTTAATGGGAGAGTACCTGCACTTCTCAGCACTGCTGCAATACATTTAATGGTAGAGTACCGGCACTTCTCAACACTGCTGCAATACATTTAATGGTAGAGTACCTGCACTTCTCAGCCCTGCTGCAATACATTTAATGGGAGAGTACCTGCACTTCTCAGCACTGCTGCAATACATTTAATGGGAGAGTACCGGCACTTCTCAGCACTGCTGCAATACATTTAATGGGAGAGTACCGGCACTTCTCCGCTCTGCTGTGATGATACATTTAATAAGGGAGTACCAGCGTTTCCCAGGAGCAAACAGGCACTCTAAATAGTTAGTACCTGCACTTCTATATTTCAATTTAAATCCCTGCTCCTGACTGTAGGAATGAGGGCCACCCCCCCTAAAGGCTGACAGCTGAGTGCAGCCCCTTGGAGGTCAGGTCTAGCTCCCTCCTCCGGTTCCTCGTGCACATTTCTGCATTGGATGTCCAAGAGAAGTGTCATTTAATCTCATCCAAACCAGTCGCAGAAAACGACTTCCAATCCGATTAGAGGGTTTACGCGGGGTCTGATTAATGCTCTTAATCCAAACAGCCGCGCGCTTCGGTGGAATCTAAAAATGGTAGTTTAATGCCGAGAGCTTCGATCCAGCCAGGGGGGCATCACATGACGCGGCTGTGTCCGGTGTGAAATTAAGAAGCACTTTCAGAGCACAGGTTGAGAGGTGAATAACGCACGCGCTCCATGGAGGCCTCAGTCTGCAGCACCGGATGGACACGTGTCAGTGCCACCGAAACACGAGGACTGAGCGCGCACTCAGTCCTTGCACCTCAGCTGGGGGCCAATAGGACTTTGCAGACAGTCTGGGGTACAGAAAGAGACAGGCGCATCTCACACCATCGTCATGTATGCACGTGTGTATGCATGTATGTGGTATTTGTTTACCTCGAACCCTAGCCACAAGGCAGCACAATACAGTGCAGGGTTAGGGGCAAGAATACAGTCCCCCAGCCATGGGAGGGTTAACTGGTTATTGGATTGTTACTGCGATGTGGTGGAACAGCTCTTCAAGGAGGTGAGTCATCAATTCTTTCCGAAACGGGAGGAGTTTAGGGGTGGATGTGGCACAGTGGCCAGAGAGGCTGACTCCGGAGCGCGGGGCTCACGGTTTGATCGCTGGCGCCGACGGCAGCTCAGCTCAGCATCATGTGACTCTGGGCAGTAGGTCACTTAATCTCCCCGACAGCCCCCAGCGCCTTGAGACCCTTACGGGTGATAAGTTTGCGCTTTACAAATACCGGATTTGTTTATAGGGCGGTCCTGATGGATACGTGGATGCTGCTCCAGATCCTGGGTGCACAGATGGAGAGGCCTGCTGCCTTGTATGTTTTTTCTTTTTTACACTCCTTAGTCTGCAGTCTGATGGTGTCCTGGCTGTGGGTGTCCTGAGAGCCACCAGAGATGGTGAGCGTGTCTGCTAGATAAGAGGGGGTGTTGGCCGGGGTGACGTTGTAAATGACGCAGCTGGTTTCGAAGCTGGGTAGAGCCATGGAGACAGTGGGCTTCCATCATAGGTTGGTGATGCAAACACAACTCTTCCAGCCCTAGCTGTGAGATGCTGATGCATGTAGGATGCTCTTAACCCCTTCCGTGTGGGCATATTCCCCCGCTGTGCTGGGGGAGGAGGGGCGCGCGCAGCGCCCCGGTGCTCATGACGACCTCAGCTCGTCATGAGGCACAGCGCCCCGGTGCTCATGACGAGCTCAGCTCGTCATGACCACACCCGTTTTCATAGAACGCTCGCACAGCAGGGGAATTAGCCCAGCGTACGAGCGTTCCAACTGTCATGACGAGCTCAGCTCGTCATGAGCACACGAGCGTCGTGGCTCATGACCGGCTGAGCTCATCATGAGCATTCAAGGGCTTAAGGGCCCCCCTGTGATGCCCTTAAGAGGTGTCAGGGTCTGAGAGGCTCTGGAGATGCCATTTAAATCCCCCAGAAGCAAGAGTACAGAGGCTTGAGCAGTAGATTGTTCTGAACTCTCTTTTTGGAAGGACCAGTTTCACTTTCTGTAGAAGAGAGAGCTGTCACCAGGCAGTCTTTGTTTTTGTTGGCAATGATTTCCTTCAGGGTGAATCCAAATGGTTTGCGTTCGGTGAGAGTTAGGGTTCAAAGCCATCAAGATTCATGTCATTGGGCCATGTGTGTACTGGGAGGACACTGCATGACGTCCGACACAGTGAGTTTACATTCTTTCCACGCAGGGTATTTCCCAGTGGGGTCTTTCACCATGTTCTTTAGTGCGAAGTAGTGAGATACACAAAGAACAGATTAATGTTCAATTTGGAAAGCACGACCACCCTGCGTGCTCACTAATCGTTCGAATCTTCCAGTATGTCTCACTTTGTAATAATAACGAGGTTTTTATTTCAGTTACTGGCCCAGGTAGGAGAAGTAGCCATCACCGGCTCCAAAATTCATTGTCATGTTTCTTATCAGTAACTATGACAACCACACTGACAGCAGAGGGTCAGTACTGATGGCACTGACAGAAGTGGGCAACTCGAAACATAGTGTCAGGCACCGTCTCCTATACTCCTCGGGGCTGCGCCGAAAGGCCTATTCCCTCACCCACACAACGATCCCGGAGCCTGAAGTGATGAACACAGACTCACAGTGAGCGCGGGAAAGGAAGGGGACAGCGGGGAGGGAGATCTGAAATGACAAAGACAACTGATTAGAATAACACCCCCCCTTCCACCTCACTAGTTCTTTCTAACAACCGGTCTTATTCCATAAAACATATGTCCCTAAACCCCTACCTGAAAAGGAAAATAATGAAGTCTTGGTCTACAGGAGAGATAGGCTTAGGATAATACCAGGGGCTGCAACCAACTAGAAGAGAACAATGAATAGCATAAGGTGATTTGATACTTATTGAAGGTTGCATATACATCAACACCAGTACCTTACATACCACATTAGTTCTGTGTTCTGTTTAGGGCTGCACCTGTCCCTCTGAGTAGATACCCCCCAGTAGTTTCTCTCCTGCACTGAAGAAAACAATAAAGAAATGTTGTAGACAGAAAACAAATAGGAACACTGTAGGTTGCTTCACCATCAATGATTTCCTTCCCAGAAAACGTAGTGCGCTAAAGTCTATGTGAAACAAATGGTCCTTGACTCCTTCGTGGTCACAGAAAGATGCAAGTTAATTGCCTAGCACAGTGTTTCCCAAACTGTGGTCCGCGGACCCCCAGGGGTCCGTGACACATTCCCAGGGGGTCCGCAAGCAACAGTTTTAAAAGCACTTCAAAGTTCCTTGGGAATAATCTGTAGTGTTCGGGCAACTATAAAAGTGTCAAGATAACATCCAGTGATTAATGTACCAGCTGGAAAGGGATGCGCGTTTTGTTCAATAGCAGGTTTGACTCATCTAAGGTAGCACAGTGGGTTAAAACGCCTGCTGCAAAGAATGTGTACCATGCATTAAAAAAAAAACCAGTAGTTTATGTGCATAGCTCAGTGGGTTACTGCTTTTGTCACAGAGTTTATTTTGTTATTGTGGAGTTTATGAGCTACAATCATAATCTAGCATCTGAAGCTATGGCCTGCCATCAAACAGCTGCATGCAAACTGCATAGTACAAGTTAGCATGCTATTTTTTTTTCCCAGTCTTTCATAACATAATCCTCATTTTGCCAAAAAGGTTTGTTTGGGTAGAATTAAACTGTTATAATTAAAGTCAAAGCTAACCCCTACGTTTTATTCTGTGTCAAGATTTTGTTCTTCTCCAGACCAATCACTCTTAAAAAATGCTCACCAGTATGGATGACATGTGAATCCTACACCTTGAAATCTCCTTTGCCTTATATAACATAACATTTTCTATACACCAATTTACGATTCGTTGTCTCTGTATGTGTGTGATGTAAAGTGCTCTGACACCCACCACTTGTATGCTGTATAAAACAAATGAAATACATGTGACAGAGGGGCTATTGAGAGAGGAGAGGCACTGTTGGAGAGGGACAGTGAGGGATTAATAAAAGAGCCCCAAAAAGATTGTTGTATTGGTGCATAGTAAGGTCATCATTTACTATGCTTTAAAAGCAAATTCAATTCAATATATAATGACAAATGTGTTGCAGAATGCACAATTTTTCCCAAATGTACTTGGTGGGAGAGCCCCCCAAAGCTTGCTTTGCAGTGGCCTTGCTCACTCACTGCACTTAGTACTGGGACTGGTCTGACAATATTTGCCAGGGCAGCTTTGGGTTTCCAGTCTGGCCCTGGCAGGAGCCTCTTACTGCGAAATAGAACAAAATATTGAAGTTAGTTGCCGAGATGCAGCACTAACCATCCCATTAAAAGATTTCGATTTTGCTAATTCTTTCTATACAAAATATTAAAATCTTTAGTAATTCGAGTATTTTTTTGGTGTGCACAAGTGTGTTTACTTTTTTCAAACTACTGTTTTAATGTTTGAAATTTAAATCGTACACATTGTTTGGGGGTCCTTGGCTTCCAATAGTGACTCAATAGGGGTCCTCAGGAGTCAAAAGTTTGGGAACCACTGGCCTAGCAGTTTGAACCCAAACCGCTTTGACTGCGAGGAAATGTTGAACAACCTAAACCGTTAAATGTTCAACTCAAAAACAACTTTGGTCTGGTAACACGATTTTCCCTGCATGAGAAAGCAGAAGCTCTTCTCCTCCAACAGGGAAAACAAACTTTGGATCCACAAACTATAATGTCAATTGAGAGAATAACTGATACACACCGCCGCGTGTATCTCAAACGGTACCTTTCGAACCAAAACCCGGCACCAAACCGGGTGCCTTCAAATCCAGCTCCAATTGTACTTTAGTACTCACGATTATACCGCTTCACTCTCTCACCAGTTAGACCTCAAACACAGCAAGAATTATCGGCACCGGCAACAGACGCCACCAAGCTTTAGTTCCTGATTTGCGTGGCTTGCGTCGCTACGTTGCGTAACCGCTCGGTTTGCTGGGAAACGTAGTTCGGTCATGGAGACTTGCCAAACACCACGCATGATGCGGACAGCGGCACCCTAGGACCGTAGTCCTGACACATAGTAGAACAGTAGGCACAGCAGTCATAACACGTGGCTTCAGTTTTAGGGTGCTGACAACAGGAGTGACTGGAGTTATTTATTGTTACAACAGTCCTACCACAACTGACAGCAGTTGGCCACCACTGACAGAAGTGGTGCAGCCCTAAACACAGCAGCACAGGAGTGACAGCAGTCATAACACGCTGACAGTGTAGCGGCTGTTTTAAGGCACAGGTTACTGGAGTGACAGCTGTTCTATTTTTGTATTAACAGGTCAGACAAAGGTAAGTTGAAGTTGGTTTGTTAGTGGCTACAAGACAGCACATCATGGTCAGATTGTCCTCCCAGCTCCAACCACCACCACTCCAAACAACAGCATTCCCTGTAGTAAATATCGCCTAGCAACATAAGAACATCTGGGACAGAATGGACAGAGAGAACTAAGAACTCTGGGGCATATTACCAACAAGTAGCAATAATTATCGCTAAATAGGCTTAGCGACAATTTTTTTATCGCTGCCTATCACTGGATATGTTAGCGGAGAAAACATGCTATTAGCAACGTTTTTCTCCATTGTGCTAAAATATCCAGCGATAGTGGCGAAATGCGTGAATATCGCTGAGAATACAGCGATATTCACGCATTATCGACGAAATACTCTTAGCCATGTTATCCACCTCCCATTGGATAACATGGCTAAGAACTGGTCTGGGCAGGTGTTAGTATTTGGAGATATTCGCGCTTAGCGCAAATATTTCCATCGCTACGCCTGCCTTGCTAATAGGCGATAGCGACTGCTTTCAGTCGCTAACTGGTTGGGAACGCCCACTTTGCATGTCATTAGCGGTAAACATCGCTGACATGCAAAGCGGGCCCCAAACCGCTCGCTATCGCCTAAAATCTGTTGCTAACATCAGTTAGCGACAGCTTGCTAATAGGGCGATAGAATTATCGCTGCTTAGCGGCCGCTAAAGTGGTGATAATTGCCTATCGCCCTGCTTGATAATATGCCCCTCTCTGCTCCCAGCACTGAACAAAACATAGGAGTACAGTATTAAAGCACAATATGTGAATACTACATATCCTCTTCCTTATACAAAAGAAAACACACAATCAAAATAAAACTAAGCAAAAAAACAAAAGTAAAAGAAACGGAAGAATATACTACCAGGATTACTCACAAAACCTATTAGGGATGACTCTAGGTCTGGAGCTTTTTATGATGGAACATCCACTGGAAACACCCACCCCCTTGGTTTCAACAGCAGTCTCTTGACTGATGATCCCTTTAACCTTGACAACTATCCCAACATTCCACCACTTTCCCCCTATGACCTGGACAGCATTTCCCCCCAACCTTTACCACAGTAGTGGGAGCACCAAATGTATCCAAACCCTTGTTCACAACGACAGAAGATTTTACACGTACCAAATCACCCACAAACACAGGGACAATTGTGACTCCATTTTTGTGATCAAACCAACGCCTCTGTTTTGATTGTGTTTTAGACACATTCTCCTTGAAACTGTCCATCAGACTCTCCACATCAGATTCAGACCTGATCCATTTATTCATCCAGCCCAGTTTGAAGCTGGTGTTAGCTTTTCTTCCCTGCAATACCTTGAAGGGAGAAACTTTGGTTGTGGAATTAGGGGTGGTTCTATCGAACCACAACATGTCGTTCAAAGAATGGTCCACATCATGGTTCCCTGACTTTACCCACCTGACATACTCACCGAGCACTCTGTTCATACGTTCAACCAAACCATTGCTTTGCTGGCAATAAAGAGAACTCTTCACATGCTTGATGTTGCATGAATCAAGAAAGGATTTAAATTGACCACTCACAAATTGCGTACCATTGTCTAAAACAAGCACTTCTGGAAAACTCTCCCTCATGCAAATCTCTTTGTGAAACAATATCAGATTGGCTGTGCTGGGGTCCTTCACCAATTTAACTTCTGGCCACTTAAATGCATAGTCAACCAGCACAAAAATATAACGAGAACCTCCAGTCAAAAACTCACAAGGACCCATAATGTCTACAACAACCCTGACCCTGCATCCTGAAGGCCCATCAATGGGGATGGAGTGGACACTATTTAAATATTTTATCTGCCAAATCACACAACACACAATTTTTAACCGCATCATCAATCTGAGCATCCATGCCGGGCCACCCAAAGGTTTCGCAGATGTGATGTTTGGTGAGGGTTGAGTCTAAATGACCTTCATGCGCCTTGCTGATGATGTCTTTTCTAATGCCATGGGGAAGACTGAGTTTCTCTGAGCATAGCAAAAGTCCATCCTCTATGGAAATTCTCCCCTCAACCTTCCAATAGGGTTGCAGAAGCAGAGATAGGACTTTCTCCCTGGGCCAACCACTAGTGGCTAAATCGCAAACCTACTGAAAAACTACATCATCCCTCAATGCATTTATCCAAGTCTCCTCCGAGCAAAGAATAAGTTCAGACAATTCTAAGGCAGCTACAAAACAATTCTCCAAATCCTCTTCACCCAGCTGATACAACTCTTGACCCACACTTTCATTGCTACTCAAAGGAAACTGGGACACAAAATCAACCTGATCATTTTTCCCCCAGGAATGTAAACAACATCAACTTGATACTGCATTAGCCGAGAAACAATTCTCCAAATCCTTGAAGTACAACACTTGTTAACACAAGTGCTAAGAATATTAACCAACGGTTTGTTGTGGTCAATCCGTAATAGAAACTGTCTACCCCATACATATGGGTGAAACTTCTCCTCTGCCCACAGACAAGTTAACCACACCTTTTCAATGACAGAATATGGCTGCTAAGCCACCTTAAGACCTCTTGAAGCAAAAGCTACTGTGTTCTCTTATCGACAGGTGTAGTGGCTACAACAATGGTGTCCAAAAGACCTTTTCTCGTCGTATCCCTTCTTCAGAAATAAGATGACCTAGGTACTCCACCTCCTCACACAACAACTTGCATTTCTCAGATTTGAGCACCACACCATGCTTCCTCAAAAATCTCTAAGACCCTGTTGAGAATGGCATCATGTGACTGGACATCCTTGGCATGGATAAGGACATCATCTTGGAAGACCAGCACACCTCCCACAGACCCAAACAAGTTTTGCATCACCCTCTGGAAGACGGATGCAGTGGATGCCAAACCGAATGGCATCCGTTTGTACTGAAAATTTCCCAAAAGAGAAGCTAAAGCTGTTAAAGGTCATGAATCAGGATGTAAGTCTATCTGGTGATAGGCACTGGCAAGGTCCAGCTTTGAGAAAAGCTTAGAACCCCTAACGCATGCAAGCAAATCATTAATCTTGGGAAGAGGAGGAGAATCCACCCAGATTTCTTTGTTAAGGGATCTCAAATCCACACACATGTAACTTTCCACACCTCTTGCTTGCTACCACCAAAGGAGACAGCCACAATGACGACTTAGTGGGCTCAATAATACCCTGATCACACAATGATTTTAGCTGATTGTCCAAGTTTGCCATCACGCTAAATGGAACACCCCTTGGCTTTTGTTTAACAGATGTGACACCATCTTTCACAATAATTTTGTGTTTGAAACCCCATATTCTTCCTAAACGTTTACCAAAAACTGAGGGAAATTTCTTCTTCCATTTGTGTCCTCCCTCATCACACTCGACAACTAGGACCTGTTCCTTGGCACCAGGCCTACGAACCATGCCGAACAACCCATGATGGAACCATCCTAAGAAGTTCAAACCCTGAAGGGCAACGTAGACTTTACCTTTGATCCTCCTATCTTAGAATGTGAGCACATCCTCAATATAACCAAGGAGTTCAAACTTTTAACCTTCATACGAGACTGGTGAACAGTCAGGTGGTTGTAGAGCTTTATTTTCCCAAGTTTCCTCGGATAGTTTCTGGGTGATCATTGTAATTCTGGTGCCAGAATCAACCAACAGATAAAGAGCTTTGCCCCCAACAGACTTCAACAATAGGATCCACACGACTTGAAGGGTCACCCTCAATGGTTTTGGATTCCTCAGATACCAAGCTCACTGGAGCATCCATCACAATCAACACGATCTTAGAATCAAAATAATCATCAGACTCTACCACACATGCCACAATTTGTTTTCTTTAGACATACTTTGGCAAAGTGAACCATTTTCACGCAATAATTGCACACCACATTGGCTCCAGGACATCTCCCTCCCTTGGGATATGGAGGATATTCACAACAGAAACACATCAATTTAGAATTAATGTACTCACCTTGACTCTTGCTTTTGACTATGGTAGATATCCCAGCTCTGCCTGCAGTTGTGTAGCACTGACAGTACTAAAACGGCTCTGCTTGCAGTTGTACAGCACTGGCAGTACCAGAACAGCTCTACCTGCAGTTGTGTAGCACTGGCAGTACTAGAACAGCTCTACCTGCAGCTGTACAGCACTGACAGTACTAGAACAGCTCTGCCTGCAGTTGTACAGCACTGACAGTACTAGAACAGCTCTGCTTGCAGTTGTGTAGCACTGACAGTACTAGAACAGCTCTGCCTGCAGTTGTGTAGCAATGACAGTACTAGAACAGCTCTACCTGCAGTTGTACAGCAATGACAGTACTAAAACAGCTCTACCTGCAGTTGTACAGCACTGACAGTACTAGAACAGCTCTACCTGCAGTTGTACAGCACTGACAGTACTAGAACAGCTCTGCCTGCAGTTGTGTAGCAATGACAGTACTAGAACAGCTCTACCTGCAGTTGTACAGCAATGACAGTACTAAAACAGCTCTACCTGCAGTTGTACAGCACTGACAGTACTAGAACAGCTCTACCTGCAGTTGTACAGCAATGACAGTACTAGAACAGCTCTACCTGCAGTTGTGTAGCACTGACAGTACTAGAACAGCTCTACCTGCAGTTGTACAGCAATGACAGTACTAGAAAAGCTCTACCTGCAGTTGTACAGCAATGACAGTACTAAAACAGCTCTACCTGCAGTTGCACAGCAATGACAGTACTAAAACAGCTCTACCTGCAGTTGTACAGCAATGACAGTACTAGAACAGCTCTACCTGCAGTTGTGTAGCACTGACAGTACTAGAACAGCTCTACCTGCAGTTGTACAGCAATGACAGTACTAGAACAGCTCTACCTGCAGTTGTACAGCAATGACAGTACTAAAACAGCTCTGCCTGCAGTTGCACAGCAATGACAGTACTAAAACAGCTCTACCTGCAGTTGTACAGCAATGACAGTACTAGAACAGCTCTAGCTGCAGTTGTACAGCAATGACAGTACTAGAACAGCTCTGCCTGCAGTTGTGTAGCACTGGCAGTACTAGAACAGCTCTACCTGCAGCTGTACAGCACTGACAGTACTAGAACAGCTCTGCCTGTAGTTGTACAGCACTGACAGTACTAAAACGGCTCTGCTTGCAGTTGTACAGCACTGGCAGTACCAGAACAGCTCTACCTGCAGTTGTGTAGCACTGGCAGTACTAGAACAGCTCTACCTGCAGCTGTACAGCACTGACAGTACTAGAACAGCTCTGCCTGCAGTTGTACAGCACTGACAGTACTAGAACTGCTCTGCTTGCAGTTGTGTAGCACTGACAGTACTAGAACAGCTCTGCCTGCAGTTGTGTAGCAATGACAGCACTAGAACAGCTCTACCTGCAGTTGTACAGCAATGACAGAACTAAAACAGCTCTACCTGCAGTTGTACAGCACTGACAGTACTAGAACAGCTCTACCTGCAGTTGTACAGCAATGACAGTACTAGAACAGCTCTACCTGCAGTTGTGTAGCACTGACAGTACTAGAACAGCTCTACCTGCAGTTGTACAGCAATGACAGTACTAGAACAGCTCTACCTGCAGTTGTACAGCAATGACAGTACTAAAACAGCTCTACCTGCATTTGCACAGCAATGACAGTACTAAAACAGCTCTACCTGCAGTTGTACAGCAATGACAGTACTAGAACAGCTCTACCTGCAGTTGTGTAGCACTGACAGTACTAGAACAGCTCTACCTGCAGTTGTACAGCAATGACAGTACTAGAACAGCTCTACCTGCAGTTGTACAGCAATGACAGTACTAAAACAGCTCTGCCTGCAGTTGCACAGCAATTACAGTACTAAAACAGCTCTACCTGCAGTTGTACAGCAATGACAGTACTAGAACAGCTCTACCTGCAGTTGTACAGCAATGACAGTACTAGAACAGCTCTGCCTGCAGTTGTGTAGCACTGGCAGTACTAGAACAGCTCTACCTGCAGCTGTACAGCACTGACAGTACTAGAACAGCTCTGCCTGCAGTTATACAGCACTGACAGTACTAGAACAGCTCTGCTTGCAGTTGTGTAGCACTGACAGTACTAGAACAGCTCTGCCTGCAGTTGTGTAGCAATGACAGTACTAGAACAGCTCTACCTGCAGTTGTACAGCAATGACAGTACTAAAACAGCTCTACCTGCAGTTGTACAGCACTGACAGTACTAGAACAGCTCTACCTGCAGTTGTACAGCAATGACAGTACTAGAACAGCTCTACCTGCAGTTGTGTAGCACTGACAGTACTAGAACAGCTCTACCTGCAGTTGTACAGCAATGACAGTACTAGAACAGCTCTACCTGCAGTTGTACAGCAATGACAGTACTAGAACAGCTCTACCTGCAGTTGTACAGCACTGACAGTACTAGAACAGCTCTACCTGCAGTTGTACAGCAATGACAGTACTAGAACAGCTCTACCTGCAGTTGTACAGCACTGACAGTACTAGAACAGCTCTACCTGCAGTTGTACAGCAATGACAGTACTAGAACAGCTCTACCTGCAGTTGTACAGCAATGACAGTACTAGAACAGCTCTGCCTGCAGTTGTGTAGCAATGGCAGTACTAGAACAGCTCTACCTGCAGTTGTACAGCAATGACAGTACTAGAACAGCTCTACCTGCAGTTGTACAGCACTGACAGTACTAGAACAGCTCTACCTGCAGTTGTGTAGCAATGACAGTACTAGAACAGCTCTGCCTGCAGTTGTGTAGCAATGACAGTACTAGAACAGCTCTGCCTGCAGTTGTGTAGCAATGACAGTACTAAAACAGCTCTGCCTGCAGCTGTGCAGCACTGACAGTACTAAAACAGCTCTGCCTGCAGTTGTACAGCACTGACAGTACTAGAACAGCTCTACCGGCAGTTGTACAGCACTGACAGTACTAGAACAGCTCTACCTGCAGTTGTACAGCACTGACAGTACTAGAACAGCTCTGCCTGCAGTTGTACAGCAATGACAGTACTAAAACAGCTCTGCCTGCAGTTGTACAGCACCTCACTTCACAAAAGGACATCCTTCACAAGAGTCTCTGCAAGGGCTGCAGATAGAGAACTCAACAAAGAGGCACCAGTTAAGGCTGCAGACACCTTTGGTGAAAGGAGAGGGTGAAAGCATCCTTTGCTGAGGTCAAGCCATTGGCTCTAGGTATGGTTGCAGACACCTCTGGTGAAGTTAGAGGTGAGAGCACCCTTCGCTGAGGTCACGTCATTGTATGGTTGAAGAGTCCTCTGGTGAAGGGAGGAGGAGAGGGCCCCTTCACTGAGGGCTCATCCTTAGCACTAGGTATGGTTGTAGACACCTCTGGTGAGGAGAGTGGGTGAACAGACCCTTTGTTGAGGTCACAACATTGGCACTAGGTATGATTGCAGACACCTTTGGTGATGTGAGCCGTGAAATCACTCTTCATTGAGGTCACATCATTGCCTCCAGGTATGGTAGCACACCTATGGTGACACGAGAGGTGAAAGCACTCTTCGTTGAGGTGACGTCATTGACACTAGGTATGGCTGCACACCTATGGTGACACGAGAGGTGAGAGTACCCTTCGTTGAGGTCACGTCATTGGCACTAGGTATGGTTGAAGAGTCCTCTGGTGAAGGGAGAGGGCGAGGGCCCCCTTCTCTGAAAGCTCATCCTTAGCACTAGGTATGGTTGTAGACACCTCTGGTGAGGAGAGTGGGTGAACAGACCCTTTGTTGCGGTCACAACATTGGCACTAGGTATGATTGCAGACACCTCTGGTGAGGGGAGTGGGTGAAAATACCCTTCGCTGAGGTCACATCCTTGGCACTAGGTATGGTTGCAGACCCCTATGGTGGAGTGAGAGGTGAAAGCACTCTCCATTTCAGGTCCCGTCATTGGCACTAGGGATGGTTGCAGACACCTCTGGGGAAGTGAGAGGTGAAAGCACTCTTCATTGAGGTCACATCATTGCCTCTAGGTATGGTAGCACACCTATGGTGACATGAGAGGCGATAGTACCCTTCGTTGAGGTCACGTTATTGGCACTAGGTATGGTAGCACACCTATGGTGACTTGAGAGGTGAGAGTACCCTTCATTGAGGTGACGTCATTGGCACAAGGTATGGTTGAAGAGTCCTCTGGTGAAGGGAGAGGGCGAGGGCCCCCTTCACTGAGGGCTCATACTTGGCTCTAGGTATAGTTGCAGACACCTCTGGTAAGGGGAGTGGGTGAAAAGACCCTTCGCTGAGGTCACATCCTTGGCTCTAGGTATGGTTGCAGACCCCTATGGGTGAGTGATAGGTGAAAGCACTCTCCATTTCAGGTCCCGTCATTGGCACTAGGGATGGTTGCAGACACCTCTGGTGAAGTGAGAGGTGAAATCACTCTTCATTGAGGTCACATCATTGCCTCTAGGTATGGTAGCACACCTATGGTGACATGAGAGGTGAGAGTAGCCTTCATTGAGGTGACGTCATTGGCACAAGGTATGGTTGAAGAGTCCTCTGGTGAAGGGAGAGGGCGAGGGCCCCCTTCACTGAGGGCTCATACTTGGCTCTAGGTATAGTTGCAGACACCTCTGGTAAGGGGAGTGGGTGAAAAGACCCTTCGCTGAGGTCACATCCTTGGCACTAGGTATGGTTGCAGACCCCTATGGGTGAGTGATAGGTGAAAGCACTCTCCATTTCAGGTCCCGTCATTGGCACTAGGGATGGTTGCAGACACCTCTGGTGAAGTGAGAGGTGAAATCACTCTTCATTGAGGTCACATCATTGCCTCTAGGTATGGTAGCACACCTATGGTGACATGAGAGGTGAGAGTAGCCTTCATTGAGGTGACGTCATTGACACTAGGGATGGTTGCAGACGCCTCTGGTGAAAGGAGAGGGTGAGAGCACCATTTGTTAATGTCCCATCACTATTACTAGGTATGCTTGCAGACTCCTCTGGTGAAGGGAGAGGGTCCCCTTCATTGAGGAGCCATCATTATCACTAGGTAAGACGACAGACACCCCTAGAGAAGGGAGAAGTGAAAGTTCTCTCCATTGAGGCCACGTCATTGACACTAGGTATGGCTGCACACACCTCTGGTGAAGGGAGAGGTGAAAGTACCCTCCATTTCAGGTCACAAGGATGGCTGTAGATGAAGTCACGTTCATGGCTCAACCTAAGTCTGAAATTAATCAATCTAACCCTTGTTTCACCTTCTTTTGCAGGGTGACCCAACACGAGAAGGAGAACCTGATGAGCCCCGAGAACCTTGGCATCGTCTTCGGCCCCACGCTGATGCGCCCCCCTGAGGAGAGTACGCTGGCCACCCTCAGCGACATGCGCTACCAGAAGCAGCTGGTGCAGACTCTGATTGAGAACGAAGATGTTTTGTTCTGAGGGCGACACGGTACACAACAGCTCCGACGCTGAGGCGCTTCCGAAACATTGCGAGCCAGGTGGAAGTTACGGTCCTAAGACAAGAGCCTGATGAGGATCCTGTGCCGGACTGGGGAGTCCGCAGGGACATTTCCAGAACATTCCGAGCCATGGGGCCATCACGGTTCTAAAGAAGGAGCATTCCAAGGATCTGCTGCTGGACTGGGATGTCTTCAAAGCATCACCTAGAGGATTTACCAAAGCTTCGCGAAGCATGTCTCCTAGAAAGGCCGGTCTGCAGACTAAGCAGTGGTGACAAGTCAACGTTGGAGCCGGCACTCTGACTTTGCCTCATACACGTGCTAAGTCTTCACAGCAGGATGTCGTGATGTCCCCGGGCTCCATGTTGTGATAACGCAGAGGTGGTCACACTGTACCTGCAGTTACAGTCATCGTATATGACGTTGGTGCTATATCACCTCTGCTCTCGGGACAGATTTATCTGAGAGTGGGCCGGGCTCCCACAGACTCTTATTTCAAGCCCAGGGACCTGTGGCTAGTCTGTCCCGGGTCAGTGGGCCCCAGAGAGTGGTCAGGCAGGAAGTGATCTTGGGCCCCTAAATGCAGGTTCCAGGAAAGCAGTAGGATGTCTTGCATAGAACCTAGTTAAACACCCCTGGAGAGACAGATCAGGAGTAGAAACATTTTAAGAGACTGGGCAATGTCCTAGGTATGTACATTGGAAAGGGCAGATCTACACAGCTGAAGGAAGTTTGAAAGATAGATAGATAGATCGATAGATAGATAGATAGATAGATAGATAGATAGATAGATAGATAGATAGATAGATAGATAGATAGATAGATAGATCAAAGCCAAAACAATGCAGACAGGGTTACTTAAACTATGCATGTCAGAGCCATGCTTTTAACATGTTTACCTTCTCGAGTGACAAGTTGCTTTCACGTCACCCATGTGGTGGACGAGTTTCACTGCAGTTTCCCCAACAATGTCCTTCCTTGAGGTACAAAGAGATTCAAAGTAAGAATCCTGGAGTCAGCCCCTCCATCACAAATGATTCGTAAGTGTAGAGTAGTTTGCAATTTTTACTTTGCACCACTCTGTCCACACAGTAAGAGTTTGAGTGGTTTGCACCAGCTTTGCTTTGAATTGATATTTCTGGTCGCCTAATTTGTCAGGTCCTACTCACACCCCAAATTCCTTCAGCTGTGTAAGCGGTTCTTTCAGTAGGCATGTCGGGGGCCCTGAATCCTTGCAGTAGTAAGGAGTTATAATAGATTTTTGCCACTACTTGCTCTACTGCTGGCGTCCTTACCTGCCATTTGAAGTATTTCTTCTCTTTTCAATAAGGGACTGCCACAAAGAAACGTACAACGTTATTTTTTTTTTACAAATAATGGAATAAGATCTTTAACAAAAAAGTAGCAGGCATGTGTGCACCCTGGGGTGCAAGCATAGTCCCCGATTAAAAAAAGCCGCTGAAGCCAATGCTTCGAATGTGGGTATGTAGCGCCTCGATTAGATCCTAGCGCCTAGAAAGAAGGCTTAGCTCAGTAGAGGAAGCTCAAGCTTCTAAAGTGTGGAATATTCATTCCTCTAGAGTCACACACCCAATCAGCAGCGGGATGCATTCCCGGTCAGAGCTCGAGAACGTCATCACACATACTGGTGTCACGCAAAAGGGTGTCACACAAAGGCGTGTCACACAAAGGGGTGACACACAAGGGGGTGACACACAAAGGGGTGACAGACAAGGTGGTGTCACACAAAGGCGTGTCACACAAAGGGGTGACACACAAGGGGGTGACACACAAAGGGGTCACACACAAAGGGGTGTCACACAAAGGGGTGTCACACAAAGGTGTGTCATGCTAAAGGGTGTCACACAAAGGGGTGTCACACAAAGGGGTGTCATGCTAAAGGGTGTCACACAAAGGGGTGTCATGCTAAAGGGTGTCACACAAAGGGGTGTCATACAAAGGGGTGTCACACAAAAGGGGTGTCACACAAAAGGGGTGTCACACAAAGGGGTGACACACAAGGGGGTGTCACACAAAGGGGTGTCACGCAAAAGCGTGTCACACAAAGGGATGTCATACAAAGGGGTGTCACACAAAAGGGTGTCACACAAAAGCGTGTCACACAAAGGGATGTCACACAAAAGGTGTGTCACACAAAAGGGTGTCACACAAAAGGGTGTCACACAAAGGGGTGTCACACAAAAGGTGTGTCACACAAAGGTGTGTCATGCTAAAGGGTGTCACACAAAGGGGTGTCACGCAAAGGGGTGTCACACAAAGGTGTCTCATGCTAAAGGGTGTCACACAAAGGGGTGTCACGCAAAGGGGTGTCACGCAAAGGGGTGTCCCGCCTACCCCGTGACATGGCCGCCGCGCTCTGTGCACAATGCAGTCTGTACATAAAAAGCGGCATAATTATGAGAGAGAAACCAGAGAGCACCTATATTCTCAATGTATGTATCCCTCTTCAGGGCGCTACAGAAATGGCTGCATGTCTATTTTGATTAAAAGTTCGGTGCAGTGCATTGAAATGACAATCCTAACGCCCTCTCAGTTATTTATTTTAGGCTGGAATGGAGTGCGAGCAGCTTTACTTCCGGAGCAGTGTTATGTCCTCGCCCAAAGTCTCTTCCTTTCCACCTTCACATCTCCCCAGGTGTAAATAAAGAATCCGTTCATAGTTTTTGTTCAACTGCTGTACAGGTGCAGACTGTCAACATTTAAAAATAATGTATTTAAAGAAGGCAATGAAATGACATTGTTAATACTCAATGGATGCACACTTTACATTTGTAATGTTTTATAAACTTCAGGAAGACGCCGGGTGCTTGTAAACAACTCATACATTTAAGAAGATTAGTGTCACAGATCGGCTTCCGGGAGATTGTCAACCAATCAGGAATGCTCTTAGGGAGGGCTGGGCTGCATGGCACGTGACATCACAATAGCCATTTCCAATGCTTAGATCATTCAAGGGAGGATAAAACATGCTGATGGATACAAAGCCCCAGTTGTCTTGACTTCTGAATGCAGATGTTTGAATCTCAGTTCACCCTCTGACACTTCTTGTTATCTGAGTCAGGAGGCTTTGCTTAGCTTATCCTCCATTTTGTCTGCCAGGATTGGGTAAAAAAAAGTGGCCCAAATTATATGTGAGGAGCAGAGACATATTCCCTCTTCTCACACCTGGGGATTGGTTAGTTGACTCAGAGTCAGACCAAGGACTGAAAACCTTCTTTACTTTCCATTGGAAGGACCGACCCACTCTTTTAACATTTTCACCCACTTTTTTCATAGTACAGTAATGCTATGGGCGGCATTGCCGGGGGGAGAATTATGGACATTTCTTTTATATTCAGTCAACATTCTAGTCATCAATTTTGGTTCCTTTCATTTTCTAAGGGTTGTCAGGATTTCTTGGAGATCTCTTGGGATCTATTATGGTGATATGTGTATGGCCTCTCCCAGGTTGTTTATGAGGTCTCTGTCCAACGGAAGGGTTTGAATGTCTCCTGCATTATTCAAAGCCATTAACATTATTGAGTTTAAAGGAGCAGAACTAGTGAACAGACCCACAGCAATGTCTAAGGGGTTGATTACGATGTCGTTTGGAAAGCATTCCGAGCGAATCAGTCTCGGAATGGTTTCCAACCGAATTACATTCAGGGAGTCCGACCGACCAATTACGATTGTTCCGAATATGATTCAGTCAGACTCCCATTGACTTCATAGGAACCTGTGTTGCGAACGAAATCACAAGCTCCCATTTAAGAAAGGGGAGGGTGGGGAAAATCGTGCACCCTATGGTGGGCTACCAATGGTGCCTGCCACACCATGCATAGTTGCAGAGAAGGGTCCCTGTGGTCCCCAACAGGCTCCATTCATAAGGTTTCCGATCCTTGTCGGAACAACCAATTCAGAAAGGCTGTCCGAATCTGACATCGTAATCGCTCGGTCAGAAACGCGGTGTTGCCCTGTATGAGTCGGCTCCGAATGACTCAGTTCTTTCAAATGGCATTCAGAACCAACTCGGAAAGTCAGAACGCTGTACAAACATTGCAAACAGTTGTTCAGGAAGTTTTCCGAATAGTTCGGAAAGAATGATTCTGAAATGGATTTGGCAGACTCGAATCTGATTTGGAGCCTTTCCGACCGACATCGTAATCGATGGAGAATCCCACCATTGTTGATTAGTACTCCACCCTCTTTCTACTCAAGTGTCTGGTTCACTGAAAGGTTTCTCTGCCTACAATGCACACGACATCTGCTATCAGCAATAGTGCTAGGAAGATACTTACTGATGGTTATGTGAGTAGTAGAACAGTTGGTTGACACACTGCTAGAGTTAATGGATGTCTTTCAGAGCATCCAGTAGGCCCCAGGGCCCAGGGTGCATTGCCGACAGCAGCGTCAGGTTCCAGAACGTTCTAGAGACTTGTACATTTAAGTGTATTATCAGCAGTGCTACAGAATGATGAACGTGCATAAGAACACGTTTTTATTATTGTGAACCTTGCACCTAAGACTGGTAATACCTACTTTGGGTCTCATGAACCAGAAGTATGTATGTATGTATGTATGTATGTATTTTAATGCTTATTAAGCGCAGCTGTCACCCAGCGGGTATCCTGGCGCTGAGATCAGTTCCACCATCTGCTCTACCATTTATTCTGCTCTAGGGAAGAGAAAGGTTTTAAGGTCCTTTTTAAATAAAATCAAATTTTGACTGCTCCTCAGTGTTAAAGGTAGAGTGTTCCACATTGTGGCGGCCGTAAAACTGAAGGCGCGGCCGCCCATTCTCACTCTGTTTATTCTTGGGATTTTCACTAAGAACGCTGAGGCGGATCTCAGAGGTCTGGCAGCCTGATACCACGAAAAGAGGTTTTGCAGTGGTATTGGTCCTTGACCATGCAGTGCTCCAAAAATCAGGCACAAAGCCTTATAGGAGATCCTCTGCTGGACCGGTAACCAATGTAAGATTGCCAGAGCTCCGGCAGAAGAAGCCGAGCGAGGCAAGGTTAGGGCTAGTTTAGCCGCCATGTTTTGAACCCTTTGTAATTTATGGATCAAAACCTTTGGGGCTCCTAGAAGTAGTGCGTTGCAGTAGTCTAACCTACTGAGGATGGTACTACGCACTACTTCTACTCTGGCTTCCCGCGGGAGAAGCGGCAGTATCTTCCGTAGAGCACGGAGCAGGCCCATACATGTCCCAACAGTCCTGTTCACCGAGACGTCCAATTGCAGGTTCGGCTCGAACATGACTCCCAGATTGCGGGCCGAGTCTGCACAAGGTGCCCAGAGATACTCAGGGCCTCATTTATGAGGTTTTGCCGTAGGGCAGCACCACAGGCCATCCTGCGGCACTGCCATATAGCAAAAGAAAAGGGCAGGAATGCGCCGTAGGTATCAGATACAGCGCATTCCTGTCTTTTTCCCCTGCGCTAGCGCACCATGGGCTGCCTTGTGCCAACACAGGCACTGTTGCACCATGGTGCAAGGGTGCCTGCGTTGCGGGGATGATTATTTTTATGCATTTTCCTCTTTCCATGTGTGCTGCAGAATGCAGTACACATAGTAAAAGGAAAAACAAGGAGAATTAAAGATATTTCTTCTCGTGCCTCTCTTACGCCTCCCCGGTTGAGGCGTACATTTATGGCACTGCCTCAGAGTTACGATTTCTCATGAATCTGGGGCATTGTCAAAAGTCCATGGATGTTGCTGGGAATGCCCACAGCAACACCCATTGCACGCCGCTTTAATGCAGAAAACTGTGTTAAAGGGAACGATATTTACAAGGCCGCAATAATCCCCAAAAAGTGGTTTTAGTGCTGCCTGGTAGGTAAGAAGCAGGCTGCTGCGCCACGGAACGTCACAAAAATTGATGTTCCACGGCGCAAGGGGCCTCATGAACGAGGCCCTCAGATGTGAGGGGGATGAGTGACTTATTGTGCAAACTGTGAAAGGGCCGAAGGTGGAAACACGTGTGTGTGAAGGGCGCTAATGACAATTTGGAGATGTAGGGGGAGATTTACAAGCCCCTTGCGCAACTTTATCGTTACTTTTAACATAGGAAAAGTGACACAAAAGTGGCGCAAGGAGCTTGTAAATCTGCCCTGTTGTTTCTCAGCTGCTGTGAAAGTTAGAGTCACCCGTAAGTAAAGGGAAGACCCCTCAACAGGCTGGTGTGTTTGAGGAGCCACTATTGGGTACAACTCCAGCCCCTGTGACCCGGCCAAATAACTTGGGAGTGATTTTGGATTCGAAACTCTCTTTTAGTGATCATATTAGTAGGGTCGTTTCATCTTGCTTTTTCATTCTTAGAACCCTGAGGAAAATTAAATTCCTCCTTCCGGAAGACTGCCTGAAGATAGCAGTCAGGGCGCTCATTCTGTCACGACTGGATTACTGCAATAGTCTCTATCTAAACATCCAGAAGAGACGTTTGGCCAGACTCCAGATCGTACAGAATGCGGCAGCCAGGTTGCTAACAGGGACACCCAGGTTTGTCTTGGTGAAGCCGAGTCTTAAAACTCTTCATTGGCTCCCCGTCAAGCAACGGGTAGAGTTTAAGGCCTTGTGCATAGTGTTCAAGGCTCTCAATGGCACCGGCCTGGACTTTTTCAGGTACAAAATTCAGTGGTATGTTCCTGGAAGAGCTTTGCGCTCCTCAAAAGCTAAACAAATGATCCTTCCCCGCTATAATAAGGCCAGCTGGGGTGCTAGTAGTTTTCTTCACGGTGCCACTAAAGCATGGAATAGCCTACCTTTCCATCTTAGAAACTCATCAGAGGTTCTATCTTTCCGGAAAGAACTTAAAACATGGCTATTCACATAAACATTTATCCTATCATATGGCCACAGTTTCTCCTAGGTAGGTAGCGTATAGCGCCAGGACACCTCAGGGTAACAGAGCTCTCTAAAAATCTCATTAACATAACATAACATAACATACTCTCGGTGAGGCTGCTCCACACAAGCCATCTGAACCAATGCTGGCAGGTGACTGACTCGCCCCATCCCCACCGGCCTTTCAGAGACAGCCCTGATGAGTGACAGTCTCCGCTGCAGGTCTCCTCTGACAGGCACCAGCCACCAGGGATGTTTATCCCTTTCACACCCTGCTCTCAGTCCCAGGTCTTTTACAAACAGACTAAGGAGCCAGCTTCCGCTTGTGAAGTTAAACAGGAACTGGTCACTCATGAGCACGTGCAGGACAGATCTACAGGTTAATGAATGTGCTTTATGAAATGTCTGTCTGTGTTTTATGGATCCTCAGACTAGTGCAGCAATGAGGGTCTCATGGAACCCTGGCAAGCCCAGCAGGACATAATTAAACTTTCAATATTCTTATATGCAGTGGGGAGAATGCCTGGGTCTTTCTGAATTACAATACACTGCCTGACCAGAATATAATTTAATCTTTTGTATCCAAACTGTAATCATATTTAGCAGGTTTGTAAACAACTTGAAATTTTGAGTTTTTAAATTTTTTTATTCTAAAGACAGTTTTCAACATAGTGTAAAATTCAGCAGTTCCACTACACTTCTCCCACAAAACAACTGCCCTATAAATGACCCACATCCGGGGCACGGATGTCTAGAGCTCTCAAAGTGCAGGACACATTGGCAAACTAAGGGTGCCCTTTCCTTTGAAATCCACATCCTTTTCAAATTTAACTTTTTTAAAATCATTCTATCGCTCAATTGAAGATTGACCTCAAAGGCCAGTCCCTTAGAAGAAAGATTTCTAAAGTTAACCCCTTGTGTGCTGGTGACGGAACCACTCCGTCACCAGTTACGGGCACCCTGTGCTAATGACGGAGTGGTTCCGTCACGGCGCGCTGCCCCGCCCATGCTGCTGCGATTCCGCGCCTGCGCGGCGCATTCTATTGAGCGGGCGGGGCCGTGACGGAACCACTCCGTCACAAGCACAGCGAGTCCGTGGCTGGTGACGTAGTAGTTTCGTCACCAGCATGACAGCGCCGCGCGGCCTCCATCCCCCCAGCGCCGTGGCGGAATTACTGCCGCGGCCAAGGGGTTAATGTATTTTAAAAATTAACTGTGAATACAGAATCGTGGTATTTCCCGAATGGAAAGTCAGCCACCGAGCGGATGCAAGTGATTTCACTCTCCGTTCAAAGCAAACTTTAAAGAGTTTAAACCTCAGTGGGCATCTCCTATGTGGCGTGGTCCCATTTAAAGCAGACTGGCTCCGCCCATGTCTGCTTGTCACGTGTACCCGCCAGTCGCCGAGGTGTCCACATCGAGTTTATTAAACCGGTTCATTTAATTTGTGATCTGATTCTGGACTCCACCCGGCTAGGTGTGCCGTTACATCCCTCCTTGCATTGTATTTGCAATAAGTAATGCAGTTACTCTCCTTTCAATGGCTTTGTTTCTCACTAATTTGTTTGTACCCATGTCATGTTTTAATGTATATTTTTTTTTTACAGAGTTTTATATAGCGCGAACTTGACCCGAATCAGGTATTAGAGCGCTTTACATAGCACCAGTTACATTACAAGAGGACACACATTAATTTTTTGTTAGGCACGGGGAGATTAAGTGATTTGCCCAGAATCACAGGATGTTCAGCGTCATTGCGAAGACTCGAACCTGGTTCCCCAGCTTCGAGGTCGACTGCCCTAACCGTTAGGCCAACTCCTCTCCCCTATGTATCATATGGATATGTATATGTATCACAAGGATATGTGTCATATATTCTAAAGGGGAAACATCGTTTACAACACGGTGTTTACACCGCATGACCTTTACCACGCAGCCATTACAACGCAAGTCATTACTACGACTTGCGCTGGATGGCGCTCTTGGTTAAGGAATAGTGTGATTTTCTCTTCCAACACCTTCCCTACTGTTACGTGGGCTGGAGTTGATATAGAAAATCATATTAATCCTCAATCCAGCGCCCTCCAAAGCAAGTCGTTGTAACAACTTGCGTTGTAAAAAACACGATGTATAGTACTGCGATCAAAATGATCGCGTTTTACTGTCATACATCCCATTTTTGGCTTCTAAAATGTGAAATAGCTCAAACTTTTGATATATAATTCTACCCCCAGTTCCTATAGGTCTATGTTTAGCTCCTATTCTGTAAGTTGGGCCTGGCTAGTATACAATGACCCCCATTGACAGTAGTGCTCCACACAGGATATTGTTTATATGAAGAGTTCTCTACCACGGCATACTACCTAAATATTGTGTATGAAATATCATTCTCCTCCGGGCAGGCTGAAGGAAGGGCAGGTTACCGCGCCACACACCGCGACCATCCACAAACTATTTGCAACAACACTGTCTCAGTCCTCTGCCTGGACCCAATGTGCACGCTACTCCTGACTGGAGTATTCAAGTTTGAGACCCTACCTCTGGTCAATTGATAATTAGACACCTATGTGACTCATCTCCATTATAGTTTTATCCTGCGGTGATTAGTCAATACCACACTATACATAACCCCCCACTTAACCCTGACTCAGGCTAGGGTTTGTCATTTTCTTTGGTCCTGATGAAACACCAAGGATTCCTCCCGGACCGCAGAGGCGTGGAACATGTCAACGCATACACACCCGGTAGATTGCCTTTCTCCATTACGGGAAGCTCACAATCTGCATACACTTTGTATCCCTACCGTGTGGACCCCAGATTAAATATAAGTTTGTGGTACCCCACAGGTAGTTTTAATTCACTTCTTCACTGATCTCCCACACACCCACACTCGCCATCACGGCTTGGTTTCACTTAAAAAAGATCTCCGCTAAAGAGCCCTTTCAATGGGCCTGTGGGGTATTGAAGCAGGACACCTCCAAGGGTGTGTGAGGGCATCACTGCCTAGTAACGAAGACTCCCTTATCACATACCTAACCTGAGAAACAGCACCACACAAATAGTTACACCTCATTACTGTCATAGGAAATATCAACCTCCCAATGTATCATAGCCTAAATATTGAAGGCCAAATTATTGATAGAATCAGTATAATACATAGGCAAGTGTAAGTTTACTATAACTAAATTGACTTACATGTATCTTGTCAAGCAATATATCTCAACGGTACGTAGGTGTTAACCTGCTGTTGATAAATGTCATTAATCTTTGCATTAAATAGCTAATAACCAGTCTCTGATGGATCATTTCAATGACTTTCCAAAGTGCTTCCATGACATTATATTGACTTGAAAAAGAATTTGAATATAAATGTAACAAGGTAATACATAAAAAAATATTAATTACAAATAAATTAAAATAAGGAAATGTTTAAAAAATATAATACAAGTATTTAAAAAAATGAAGCAAATACTAATAACTAAAACATGTATAAAACACAACATGTGTATAATTTACATTTAATAAAAAAATAAAAATAAAGTTCTGCAATATGATTAATAAATAGTTAAAATTGCATTTTCCAAAACATATTGGTAAAGTTCATATTCCTCAGAAAAGGCTTCTGAATAAAATAAAAATATTAAATTACAATAAAGCATATTTAAAAAAATCACACAATATACATATATATATATAGCAAAAATTACGAAACTACATTTAAAATAATAATAGAACCAAATTCAAAAATAGTAATATAAAGAACTTGCAATTAATGAAAATAGAAGATATATTCAGCAAAACAGAAAACCTATTCTCAATTCCACATCTTAGGTAATAAACATAAAAAATGAAATAAATATCAAACAAACAATTTAACCTCATAACCCAAACACATTAGAAGGATAAAAGTTACTATTCCCACTCCAACCTAAACTACAAAAGGGAAAGTGTTGGCTTTGGGAGGAGTGAGATTTACTACCACCACTCCAAACCAACCAACAGTAATAAAAGTGCTGAATTTTCCAGATGGAAGATTTATCATTCCCACTCCTACCTAGGCTACAGTAGGAACAGTATTGGACTTTGGAGCGGTCATGTTTGAAGGAAGAGACCCGATTAGGACCACCTGGGTCACTTGCGACCATCTCTCAGCCTTCCATACAAATGAAGAATCCGTCAGTCAGTAGAGAATAGAAACCAAGCTTATTTTATTAGTATTCGCTTGAGCGGAGTCCTGTCTGACCAGTCTCCTAAGAGAGCTGCCAAGGGACTGACCCCCGTCCACTCAGTAACAAAAAATATACATTTCCAAAACCTCTAAAGTCCCGCCCAAACTGTAATTTTCCAGCCTCAGCACTAACTAAAAAAAGAAGTGCAGAAAGGCAAGCTACCATCTTGAGAACGGGTACATGCTATCTTACTTTCAAGGTTACCCTGCCTGTGCTCATCTCTCTGAGGGGGGACCAGAGCTTACTCTAGAGGAAAGATATGCAAAGACAGAACGATCTATTTATTGGTGTAGTGAAGCTCAACCGTGAGTATGATAAAGAGAAACAATGGAGGCTGCTCTCTGCTATGGCAAACATTATGAGAGAGGAGCTTAGGTTCAATCATGGTATAAAATGGTGGCTGAATACAAAATGGTGGCTCAAATGCTAACTTAACTTGCATAATGCTAGTAGGAGTTGGCTAGACGCATTCTCAGTCCAACAGACCCTGCTTTTAGCATTTGCTAACAATTTTATCTAATGCTATATGGCGTATTATTATTCACATAGTAAGAGAATCATTAGTAATTCATGATAATTCGTAAATTGTTAATATTAAAAAATGCCCTCATCAATGGACATCAAATCATGGACAGCCTGCATCATCATGGACGAGGACTTAGCATCAGGTATTGGGTCCTTGGATGTGGGCGTCAACTTCCCAACACAATAAGCCCAGCAAGCCGGGAGGCAATGTACGCATAGGCAACATGTAAACATAACAACTGCTATGGCTATGAGAAAAAGAATAATTCTCCATCCCCAGGATGTTATTAAACCCCAGAACCAACCAGAGAAAGTCCAGCTACCATTCTCTTGGTGAATGTCGGATGCAAGTCTGTGCAACTTCCGTATTGCAGCATATACTTTAGGGACATGGTCCGGTATATATAAACAGCAACTACTGCCAATGACATGGCAGAACCCACCCTGATCAGCAAGGATGATGTCTAACACCATGCGGTTCTGGATGTCAACAAGCCTCGTAGCCTGCAGCTCAGCTGTAATATTAGTCAATATTCCTGCCGTAGTATTAATGACTCCTTCTACTACCCTGGTGAGGCGACGAATATTGAGGCTATTGGACATAGGGCCCCAAAAGGGAATGATACCCTTCATAGCATAAGTAAACTGCTGCAGGGTACTGTCTGTCTGATCAATGTCTTCTGCATTGATGACCCTTCTAATACGTGATAAATGGACACTGGACACTCCTACGCTGCAATCGGTGATACTATGGTAGTTTAACGGTGCTATATACACTGGGGGAAGAAGGAAAGAGACATAACATATGTCAGACACCCCATGGGAAGCCATACATAATCCTGGGACCCACAAACAAAATTGGCGTTATGTGGCTGAATTAAGGGTGGGCTATTGGTCATGCTCAGCATATAAATATAATTGCAATTAATCCTAACCACGTTGACATTCTCAAAACCCTGAACACAAAAAGTGGCTGTCATGTTTTCTACTGGCACCGGCATTGCTTCATCCTGAGTAATATTGCACATCAGGAAAGACTTAAAATACTAACTGACATTAAAACCCTGAAAATCCATCATTTCCTTTCGAAGACATGTTACATTTTTTTCATTCTCATATACATTCATACAAGCTGTTGTAGACAAAGTATCAGGGGCCCCTTGCTCTCCTGGGGTAAACCCTTGGTGAACACTTATATATTCTAACACAGTGTCATAAACAGCGTATGTCATATTCATGGCGTCTGAATGGTAATGAGTATACATCATGGTAAACAGTTGAAACTAGGGCTCACAACTCCCGAGATAAGAAAATGGCAAGGACGGTGATATATAGTTCTTATGGGTACAGAAGTGAGCAGTCCACAAATCCCGAAATTAGCAACATTTGATGTATTATGGGCCTGGTGGAGCATCTGTAAGAACATATGTTTTTCTGTGCTCGCCCTTATGAGGAGCCAAAGTAACAAACATGAGTTCAGGGGGAGCAGGCGTTGTACCAATCAAAGAGTGCACAGGATATTTCTCCTCAAGGAACCACACTTTTCCAAGTACTGTTGTCAAAAATATTAGGATAATTACTATAAAAACGATCTTACTCTTGATAGACCAGCTAGACCAACCAGAACCGCCCTACCTAAAAAGTGGGGTCGCAAAGGACTGTTCTTCCTCCATAATGGGGCTACCAAATGGGTAAATTTTTAAATCAGAGGAAAGGACATGCAATGGAGCCAACTATTGACAAAGCAAGGAAAGGGAAATGTTCCCAGCGTCCGTCAGAGCCTCGGTGGTAGGCTCCTATCGTACATCAAGTACTGGCACTACTGAGCACCAGCGGTGGAGCTAGGCAATCCTAACTCTTTGGAGAAATCCTACATCGCACAGGATGAGAAACTCCCTCTCCCAAAGGAGCACACTCGAGCAATCCTGTTCAATGTTCGAACAATGCACCAATATCACCTATCCCTATTCTACTGTGTCCTGACTTATCCCTGCTATTCTGACTTTTCCTTTGGTGCACTGTTCCTCCGTCGAGGGCACAAATTGTACCCATCTGCTCCAGGGACAGAGGGGTCTTCAAAAAGGGGCTCAGACACAGAGGGGCCAAGAGACCGGTGTTCAAGCACTGATGGGCCAACAGGCTGGGGCTCCCGAATGGCCTTAATCTCAGGCGAAACTGCCTCGTTCAACACTGCGTTGCTCTCCTCCTCTGTGGGTGCTATGTCAGTCAGGCATTTAAGAAGGGAACAAATTGAGGTACTTGCTCCGTTTCAGAGTCGCCAATGCCACTGGTCATAGCGGGAGAGGTAAACTCTGGCAGTGGTTAGAGTGGATCCAGTTCTTCAGACATCTACCTTCACTGACATACGAGTGGCGAGGAGGACCTGAACAGGCCCCTTCCAACATGGCTCCAGGCTGCTCTGCCTCTGGAAGTTCTTCACTAGAACATAGTCACCGGGCCAGATATCATGGCCTGACCCCTCGGGAGCTGGTGGCAAAGTTTCATAAATCTGTTGGTGAGTAGAGCACATGTTTTTAGTCAACTCACATAATTATTCCACAAGCAAAGGATATTCTATTTTGGAGAATTGACGAGGTAGCGAGACGCCCCATACATTCGCCGGGCGCCCAAACACAACCCCGTACGGTGACAATCTTGTCCTAGAGTGAGCCGTATCTCTTGTAGACAAAAGGGCTAATGGCAAAGCATCTGGCCATTGCAATCCTGTCCTCTCCTTGGTCTTTGCCAGTTTCAGTTTGGGAGTACTGTTGTACTTCTCAACCAGACCTGCTCACTGGGGGTTGTTTGCAGCATGGAACTTTTGCTTTATATGCAGACCTTCGCACACCAGCTGAATAACCTTCGAATTGAGGTGACTTCCGTTGTCACTGCAAATCAAACGGGGCAATCCAAATCGCAGGAAGAACTCCTTTAGGAGTACCTTTATCGTCGCCATGGTTGTGTTCTCTTTAGTGGGGTAAGCCTCAATCCATTTGCTGAATGCCCACAACGACTAACACATATTTCAGATTGTTGACTCATTCCATTTTGATGAAATCCATCTGGAAAGCCTCGAAAGGGAAAGAAGACAGTGCAAAATTACCAGGGGTCACAGGGGTGCCCTTTCCAGGGTTATACATCATGCATATCATATAATACTTTACTAAGTGAGCAGCAACTTTGGGAAATGTTATCGTTCTGCCATACAGGGTCTAGCAATTTTCAGGAACTCTTTGCTCTAAGGTGGGCTGGCCCATGTGCCATAGTGACTACAGGTAGGACATATGCCTCTGGCAATATCCATCTCTATTTTCCTGATTTGTCCATCCAGCACCCATCTTCATCTAAACATGCTGTGCTCTACTGCCATACTGCTAACTTCTCAATCATTGCCTCACTTTGAATTTCATTCACATTATCTAGAGTATCTTCAAACATGGCGGCCTCGGGTACCCACCTGGCAAGACCCGCTACAAACATTCTTTTCATCTTTGTTCGAGCTGACTCCTTAGCTGTCTGGTCTGCAAATGCATTTCCCCTTCCAACATCATCAGTAATTGCCTTGTGGACACTGCACTTGATTATGGCCAAATTCTTAGGGCGTGTCAGGGAGGTCAGAAGCCTATGTAGTAGAGGGCCATGCTCTATATGTGTCCCATGCAATTTAAGAAACCCTCTCTCTGCCCAGAGCTGCCTAAAAATATGGGCAACCCCAAAGGTGTACTGGCTGTCAATATAAATATTAACAGCCAATCCCTCACTCAATCCACAAGCTCTAATAAGGGCGACTAACTCAGCTGCCTGTTCGGATTGGTAAGGAACCTGGGATGTCTCAACTACCGTATGTAGTGTAGTAAGTGCATATGCAGCAGTGGTAGTGCCATCTGGTAATTTGAAACTAGATGTCTACAAAAAGGGGAATGTGCTGTTATAGGTGGGGATCCACATCTATACAGTTCTGGCCCCACACTCGCACTGACCCAAACGGCAGTTGGATAGAAGATCTCCGACAAAGTGCCCCTATTTTAGGGAGCTCGTTGGGTATTGCACCGCCGACCCAACGAGGAGCAGCCCATATGATGAAGCATGACACCTGAAAGAGTGTGTGAGGGCATTAAGATCCAACATATGGATCCCCACCTATATCTTTCCTCGATATAGTGGGACCTAGTTACGCGTGACTCCTCCAGTATTTTCTCTAGAGGTACAGCACATTCCCCCTTTTTGTAGACATTGATTGAGGCCGCTTTTGTGCTGGACCCCCCACTCTTTACGGAGTGGAAAACTGGTCCCCCATCCCCCTCGTTGTTGTATGATTTGAAACTAGAGCCATCAACATATAGTTCCCCTTGAGGGTCAGATAAGGGAACATCAGTCAAGTCTACCCGTCCCTTCATTTCTTCCTCTGTCCGAAAAAGACAATCATGTATGTCCTTTTCCTCACTCTCAGAATGGGGGGTAGTTACATGGCAAGGTTCAGAGTGGCACATCTTTTGATCGTAATATGTGGGACAAAAAGAGTTAGCTCATAACCGGTCATACGTGCACTGTTGAGGTGCTGTGTCTTGGTCTTATTCAAGAGACTGTACACAGCATGCAGTAACATGACTGTGAGGTCACTATCAAGTACGAGCCCAGCCAATTGCCTTATAGAGATGGCCACAGCCGCAAACTCTCTTAGACAGCTTGGGAGGACTCTGGCGACTGGGTTGAGCAAAGCAGAAAAATAAGCACACAGCTGTTTCTTACCTCTAAGCACCTGTGTTAAAACAGAAAGTGCACAACCAGCCATCTCGTGTATGTACAACACAAAGGGCTTCACATAGTCAGGCGTGCCAACCACTGGAGCAGAGCAAAGCACAACCTTTAATCGCTCAAAAGACTGCTGACATTCATGCGTCCAAGGCAGGGGCTCATGCACATCTTTAGTGGTTAGTGCTAGCAAACACTTTATATTAGTAATGAGAAATTAGGGATCCAATGTCGACAGTAGGAAGTGATGCCAATAAAGGCGCGTAAAGTAAAGTAAAGTAAAGTCCACATTTGTAAAGCGCACAATCACCCGTAAGGGTCTCTAGGCGCTGGGGGGCCGTCGGGAAGATTAAGCGAGCTATTGCCCAGAGTCACATGGTGCTGGGCTAACCTGCTGCCGGAGCCGGGATCGAACCGTGGTCCCCAGATTCCAGCGTCAGTCGCCCTGGCCGCGGCGCCACACCTCCCTCTGGGATTTAGGGATGGGCATTTTAACAATGGTGCTAATGTGCTCAGGTGTCAATCTCCTACCCTCCTTCGATAGTAGGTGACCTAAATAGGGGACCTCCTGTCGACAATATTGAAATTTGGAAAGGGACACTTTATGTCTATATTGAGCCAAATGGATCAACAACTTAACCGTACTGTCTTTGCATCCCTGTTCAGTGTCAGAAGCAATCAGTATGTCATCTACGTACTGGAGCAATATATTACCTGAGGAAAGCATGAGGGAATTCAATTGAGCTTTCAAGGCTTGGCTATATATACTAGGGCTCTCAGCATAGCCCTGAGGAGCTCGACAAAATCTAAAACTCTTGCCAACTAGCATAAACCCAAATAAATAACGGCTATTGGGTGAATTGGTTTACAAAGCTCATTCTTCCACCTGAGGAATTTTATACTGGGAAATACATGGCAAAACAGTGTTGTCCTTAACTTTGATGGAAATTTGCAAGACTCCCACATCCGTATCACCCGTCGCCCAGAAAGTTGTTGGCACATCCTTGAACTCAGAGGGAAGGGGTGCATCTTTGGACAGACACTGCTTGGAACTGGTCACATTGGGTCCGATTGGCATGGAAACACCTTCCGGAGAACGAACAATTGTCGCATGCAACTTCTTCAATAAATATAGGCCCATTAACTTTTCTCCACAATTAGATGGTATTCAAATTGTGAATCCACAGTAAAAGTACCGATAGTCAATGCAAGAGGTTTGGAAATGGGACTCACAACCGGTACACCTGAAAAGCCTACCGAAACATTATTCTGGCCAGACAGAGCTACCCCGGGGACCAGCGAATTAGAAACAGAGCTACTCATTGCACCTGTATCCACAAAGAAATTCTTGACTGAGCCTTGCAGATCCATGGTGACATAGGATCGTGCTGATCCACAGGCATCTGAACTGGTCCCTCACCCTGTGCCTGGCTGTCCTAACTGTGAGACATTCCTGTCACCTTGTCCAGATCATAATCATCATGATAATACTGTCTCCCTTGAGGGTCATCATAATAGTGCTGATCAGAGTGACCCTGTGGTGTCCCATCCTCCCAAACTCCAACCTGATCACTTGCTCCATGGCCCCATCCTCTATGTGCCGCAACTTTCTGTAATAACACTGGGTGCTGCTGGTTGTAGATTTTTGTAGACACAATACTGTTTTCTAAGGGATTTGGCTCCATCTTCCGTCCCCCAACACCCTCCCGCTTTGCAGCTTAACCCCTCTCCCACCAACCTCCCTAATCGCCCATCCCAGATTTTCTTGTCTCTTAAATCACTGCTTTTACGTCCTAGGGTCTATCCTTCTCCCTCTCTTGCTCCCCCTCACAGTGCCTCCATGGCCATCTGACTATCTGCAAGCAACAGAACAGAGCATGCAAATAAAAAACTAAAGTAAATCAATTGTCAATTTCAACGCCAGGAGCTCAAACTTTAAGAAATGCAAGAACTATTGCATTGCAAATGCTTGTTTTTCTTACATCCTGGTCTGACCGTCCGATTGTGGAGCAAAGACTGAAGGACAATGTTATTTATTCATTAGTGCATCACTGAATGTTCACCCAAATATGGCAAGAAATGGAGTTCTTTGATCCCTGACGATCACAGAATGAACTCTGTGTGGCTGATAATTACACACACATGTGCTAGTTTAATTTCAGATTGTACCTTATTCAATTGTGAAAAATTAACTGTTTCCATAAATAGGTCAGGTGCAACCAGAACCACTGGCTTTTGGGGGTGGGGAATAGAATGAGTGAGCGGATAAAGACTGGGGGCAGATTTACAATCCCCTTGCACCACTTTTTGCATCACTTTTCCCATGTTAAAAATGACGCAAAAGTGGTGCAAGGGCCTTGTAAATAAGCTCCTGGGTGATTAGAGGGTGTGGCTGTATCAAATGTAAAGTGCCGCAGTTCAGAACGCTTTCAGGCGACAATGATACCAGCTGGGCCATGGGGCATGTACTACAGAAGGATCCGCAGGGTGGAGAAAGGAGTGTTGAGCAGTGAAACAAACCACACCCTGCGAGGGCGAGGAGGGAGCTGGGGACAGGAGCGAGGAAGTACTGGTCAAAAGACCGTCATGATAACAGCACTTTGCACAGCCTTGTGGAAAACTTTGATTGATGTCAATTAAAGTTAGTCAATGGTAGCATTTGCTGCCCCTGGCCTGCTCTTGGATATCCCCAGCATAGGCCTTGCTACCCCTGATCTCTGGGGTCATGAAGGCAAAGGCCTTCAGATGCAAGCAGGAGGCTGTTCAGGGGCTCTTCAAGAGCCTAGATACCCTCAGGGGTGACAAGTAGCACTTTACCAATCTACTGATTGATTGATTGATTGATTGATTGATTGATTCATGGACTAAGAGCCTTGTTTAGAGTCTGGTAGACATAGCGCTCTCTTACAAATGTGTCCACCAGACCCTTGATCTGCGGGCCTCATCAAGAGACAAGACTACTGTCTGCTCGACGCCCCTCTTGGCTCCAACGACAGGATGCTTCCTCATTAGGGTGATTTCCTGCCCTCCCAAACTTAACATACATCCCGTCTCCTGAGACTCCTTCTCAGGGGATGCTCGGTCCTTGACTGGTCATCACTGAATCCTGCAAGCATGGCGTGTAGAACAGGGTGTACCTTGGGTTTAATGGATCTCTCGATGCCCACGCAGTATCCAGCTGGGCCTGCTGCCCCATGCAGTGCCACTCAAAGAAGTGCCCCCCCCCCCAAAGGGTGGCACAAAAGTTATCCCTAACTTTGGCCCCCTCAATAAGATGTGTCTCACATCCTTTAATAAGCAAGCCAGTGTCATAAACTGAAGAAAGGACAAAGACTGAGATGGGACAGACCCACCTGGGCAACACCAGAGGTGGGCAAGCAGCCACAACCTTCAGCAGCCATGCAGACAAAACACGGAGCGACACACCGGGCAGTACCAGTAACCCTCATACCCACCTCCACGTCGTTGGGATCTGTATTTTCCAACTACCTATGTGCACGTACTCTACACAGCATGTGGAGTTAATCACCCTCTTTCTTACCACAACAATGGAGCTGCTAACCACAGTGTGAGATATACGCAGCCATGTACACAGACTCAACCAGGCATAGGAAGTGCAACAGGACAATAGCACAAACATTTGACTATGTGTGAATCCTTCACCCACATAAGGAGTACCTATTTGATAGGTTTTGCATTTCCCGCCCCTCAATTCACTCAACATGATGACGTACAAGTTAGCATAGTGTGTCTAACTGAATGATGTGTTGCATATGTATTTCGGACTAATTGATTATTTTCGTGTTCCAGTTAGTAATTTCTTAGCTTAGCTCCTGTGCCGCCATCTTGGGAACATGTCTCCGCAGCCAGACTGCAATGCCCCCTCCCTTATGAGCAGAAAATCCCTGGTCTCAGCATTTGTTGCCTTGAGTTGGTATTTGCAGAAAACTAACAACGAAATATGTTTCTTTGCTAACAGTAAATGTTCCGATGCCCGGGAGGAGCGGAGTCTCGGCTCCGTGGCCTTGGGGGTGATAACAGAGCCATCCTCCCGTACGTGCAGAGGCTTCATGTGTGCGCTCATTGTTCACCATTTCTCCAGTCCTGTACTTTTCCATTAGGGGTGTGACTAATGTTGCTGTAACGTGATATAATGTATTGTCATTTTGAGAACCAGCAGTCCTCTCGGCGCACTCTTTGAAGTGAAGTCAGACAGGGCCTCTCTATATAGAGAAACTAATGGCCTAATCAATAACTCCTAATTCTTCTCCACTGTCTGGCTGGCTTATTTTATGGGAATGATATCTGAGTGAGGTAAGTTTGCTCAGGTGGTTTTGAGCCACGCTTATCATATTGGTGCCAGGATCTATCAGTTCTCCTGCCCCCACAGATTCCACACAGGCAGGAATCAGACATGAGTGCCCCCCAAACGGAGGGAGCATAAAACAGGTACAAACTGGTCAATGTTTGACCTGTTGTCACTAAAGGAAATCTAACCAAAACTTTGGTCTTTTGTCCTTGGGGACCGAGAACCCCAAAGCTCTTGCTGTTCACATTATCAGGCAGCCTGCTGCCACTTGGTTGGCCTTGGAGGTCTGTGTCCAGATCTGTCACAAACACCAGAATGGAGAACTCCTGGCGCCGAGCGGAGCCTCTTGCCTCTCAAGAGCTGAGTGCTTTTATGCTCAGGTTTTAGGCAACCACAAAATACTAGACCCAGGGGTAAGAGGGAAGAAAAGGTATGAGGGTGAGAAACAATGGTCCTGATGAGAGGTCTAAATATCCATAGCCGGAACCATCATCCAGGCATACACAGACATAATTAATTAATGTTATTTATATGAGTCACCAGCATTTGAAACTCATGAGTGTATAGAAAAATGAATGCTTGTGTATTTATTTTTATTTATTTTATTTTAGAGGTTTTATATAGCGCTGGCTGGACTCGGGGGCATCAGAGCGCTTTACATATTGTGAGCCAGGAGGTAAAAACACCAGGACCCAAAAAACATAGCAGTATTATATATACACAACAAATACGTCAACATATGGGGGACTTTAGGAGGATAAATATGGGAAGACAAAAAACATCATACTGTGGAGTAAGTGGTAATAATAATTACATAGGCACAAAGAATTAAGAAGAGCGCTGGGAAGATAGGGGAGTAAGGAAAGGGAGGATAGTGGTCAGTTAGGTTGATAAGGAAAGCAGGATAGGTCAATACATTGGATGGAGTTGGAGAGGGATGATGAGGGCTGAGGGTTGACGACGGAAGGGGGGTGTATGGGAATACGAGGGTGGTAGACAGGGAGGGGGAGGGGATGAGACGAAGGGCGGGCAAGGCAGGTCGCAGGGGGGCGGACGTATAGTGTATACTCAGCACTGTAGACTGGGTGGGGGGGCAGGACCCACCTGGTGAGATTGGCAATCTCCACAATAATGGCCGCCATGATAGGTAATGAGTGACCGCTGGAAGGCTGGCCCGCAAACACTGGAAAAGATCTGTTTTAAGGGAAGCCGGGAGCAAATTGGAATGAGATGTGGAGAAATTTCAGCAAGTGGGCGGTGGCTTGGCACCGAAGCACATTGTAATCAGCCTCCATGCCAAGGCTTCCAGTCTTGGTCAGATGCTCCTATGAAAGAGGTCAGTGTTATCTTGGAAAGGGAAGAAGGCCTACATTCTCAATGACAGTGCCGCCATCTTGGATTGGCCATGGTGCAGAAACTACTTTCAATGACTTCAGGCCTTGGGTGGCAAAGGAGACCTGGAGTTCCAATATCTACACTGAAGTGATGGGCACAATCATCAGCAGCCATACCAGGAAGTGCCACCTATCAGATGGTATTGAACTATTTGTCTTGCTTAATGCAATGGGTGGCTTTTGACTACCCACATAAAGCCTGATGCACTGTCAAGTAGTCCACAGGAGCCATGCATAGCCGTGCATGTGGGCACTGGACGAGTCCTTGTGTTCTGGCTGAAGTGACCCCCATGTAGATGTAGGTAAAATGTGTGACTGTCAGAAAGGAAGAAGTCATACTGTAGCAGACTTGAGTCAGCAGAAATGCAAGTCATTGGAGAGGTATTGGGAGGAGTTCTTATGTCAGAGGCAAAGCCCAGAGGCAAGGTGGCAAGTAACAATAAAGTGCAGTAACTGTCCACCAGGGCCAAGTGTTTATTTATGTGCCTTGTGTGAGGTCCAGAGCATTCTTTAAGTCACTGTGCTGCAAAAAGGACAGATACAAAAATAAGAAGAATTCTCAGACAGTGGACTGCTGTGAGGTCGATGGCTCATCCTGCTGATAGGTACTGGAGCTGTTCTCCCTTGTCCTTTCCTGGAGAGGCCACTTTTACTTTCCAATCCAAAAAAAGTGGGAAAAAACAAAGACAAGCCAGCAGAGACTGCAGAAGTTGGGAAAGTTCTCAAGGACCACTCCCTCATAACAGTAAGAGGCTGGGAACTTCCTGGGAATACATCAAACTAATGACATTAGTGAATGAGATGGTGTTTTAGTGTGAATTGCAAGTACTGCAAAATCTGTTAAGACAACACCTAAAAGCACAAAAATTCCTCTAAAACCTTCAAGGCACTTCTTGTTTGGCCCTGCAATAAAGCTATGGGCTCAAACTTGAAATAAAAGTACCCCTTCATAGAGAACACAAGTTTTTTTAGGTCGAGCCTAGAGGTAGCACGCATGCGCTGCTCGCTCTGCGAGGCATGCTGTAATAGAGTATGCTGTGGAAGCTCCGACCTCTCTCCGCCCATGATTCTCATTGGCTTGTATCATTGTCCTTCGGAAATTCATTACGAGGCTTGTTAGTCCCTCCTTGGTACCGCCTTGTCTCCATTTGTTACTGTCCATAAGGACTGGGGGCATATCAGCAAGGCTGAGTTATAAAATTATCGCTGATTTTGCGTCCGTTTTTGTCCGAAAAGCGTAGATAAATGTATCGCCTTATAATCAAGGTCACTCTATCGCGTGAATCCTTGCCTTAGCGCCCTTACTCATAACGCCCAGCTTTGTATCTCTAATGAGATGCAAAGTGGGCGTACCTTCCCAAACTTCAGTGGAGAATGTCGCTAAATGACATTACTCCAATTAACAAGCAAACCGCTAACCTGCTTAGCGAAATTAAAAGAAGCGGTAACTGCGCTTAACGCAGGTTTCTGTACGCCTGCTTTCATCTGACTTAGCAATGTAATCCAATGGGAGGGGGATTACATGGCTAAGTCCACCCTGCCCTATCAGCAAGGTATCACCTGTCACGGTGCGATTGTCGCCGGTTTCCCAGCGATAATCGGACTGTTTTGAAGCTAACGCTTGGATTTCTATCACTATCACAGGCAATCGCACCGATTGTCTGCTGGAGCAGTCTGCATCCATAAAATGGTGGCGATGCCTAGCAGGCACCGTCCACCATAATATGTGCTGGGGGAGGTTTATGTGCACTGGTGGGGTACCATGGCATTTCAGTGCACTAAGTGACAAGCACCATGTAGTGCCTTTTACGTAGTGCACTGAAATGCACAACCTGCATTTCCAACATTGCAGCCGGTGCTGCACCCACCGCAATGTTAAAATGCAAGATGCAACCGCCATGGTGGTGGTAGCATCCTAATTTGGTGTTCGGAACCGCCTGTATTGTAGACGGTCCCGGTCACCACCAGGATGTCCGCCATCGTAATCGACCCCTAAGTGTATATTAATGTTCACCTGGCAATACTTTTAAAGCAACGCTTTCTGTGCAACAAAGAGCATTATCTAATCGCTCCGTAAGCAAGATGAGTGAACTGGCAGCAAAGAACAGCGATTTGTTCAGTTCGGATAAAGAAACTATACATCAAGAACAATAACGTGTGCACAGATGGAATCAAGGTGAGGTATTGAGCACCGAGGACTGAAGAGAAAAGAAAACTTGTCATTTCCACAATGCACAGCTGTACGTTTATTATTTATATATATATATATATATATATATATATATATATATATAGGGACATTAACCCTTTAACCGCGGCGGAAATTCTGCTGCGGTGCGGGTGATTTTATAGCGTGGGCGTGGTTCGGACGGCCCCCGGCCGTCCTCCGCACACGCCCACCATGACGTCAGACGGCCAACTGGCATCCGACGCACGCAAGGGGTTAATACACATATTAAGCTAAAAAACGAGAGGACAATTGAAATTTAATATTATCCTCTACAAAGCTGTTTGAAATTTCAGCAATTACAAAATGCACTATTTTTTTACGGAAATAATTCTTTCCTGCAAAAGGATCGCAGGTATGGGTTAAGCCAATAAGTCTTACCTTGGTAAGAATGCAGTATTTTGTAAATATTTTGGAAGCATATGCACAAAGCAACTGCAAAACATATACAAAATATTTTAAAAGGCGTGGCCCAACAACCTCAAGCACACCAGAGCTCGCACTGAAGCGCACCTCTGTTTCAGGCTGTTCTGCACATGTGAAAGGGAACATGTCATCACTCACAGTGCATGAGAGCCAATGTCTGACATGGACTGCCCACACCACCTGCTGTGGCGGGCAGAAGCAACATGTGAATGACAACTGAGCAGGCCAATGGATGGGGACTGACCCAAAGCCCATTATGTTTATTTCAATATATTGCTACTATTATTATCTAGAAAAACAAACAGAAGGCTAGTGAGACAAACACGATGGACTACAGACCAGAACTTCTGCAGTTCACAGAAATGGCAAGTCCTTTTTAGGTCGAGCCTGGGCAGCGCATGCGCTGCTGTGCGGCATGCTGGATTGGAGTGTGGAATAGACGCCCCGCCCACTATCCCGCCATATTTTTCATTGGCTTGTTTCATTGTCCTTCGTAAAGGCCGGCTTCTGATTTGTTAATAGGCTTGTTAGTCCCTTCTTAGTACTGCCTTGTCTTCATTTGTAACATCCCACGAGGACTGCCCTTTTACTTCGGTTGTTACAAGGTACCTCTTTTTTAGTCTGTAAGCACTTTCAGCCACATGCATCAAGCTAAAAACCAGTCGCAAACGGGCAGATTCTCAGAATCTGCCCCTTTGCGACTGGTATATTTGCATTTGGGATGCATCATCCCAAATACAAAAATCGCAATTTAAGGAATCTCTAAATTGAGATTCCTCAAATTGCGATTGCATTTAAGGAATCCCAAATTGAAATTCCTTAACTGCAATGCATCAAATCGAAAAATTAGCGATTTCGCTAATAGGAGTAGCAAATTACCATGAAGTTGTACTTCATGGTAATTTGCAAAAACTTTGAAAAATGCACTTTTGTGCATTTTTCAAAGTTTCATGTTGCGCACACACATGCCCTAAGGGCATGTATGTGGGCAACATATGTGCACAGATCAATTTCAGGGGTGCAACAAGGTGTCATTTTGACACCCTGGCACCCTTGAAATTGCATTCTCAATTTGCAATTCTCTAATTGAGATTCGCAAATTGAGAATGTCTTTCCATTCATTCCCATGGGCCTCATGGCCCATAGGAATGAATGGGGAGGTATTCCTTAATTGCGATTCGCAAATTGCGAGTCGCAATTAAGGAATGTTTAGAAATCGCAATTTTTTAAGCGATTTCTACATGCATAGGGTTTTGCGATTCCTTAAAAATCGCAATTAAGGAATTGCAAAAGCCAACAATGATGCATGTGCCTGATAATTCTTTCATGAGTTTTTCCTACTGCAGGCACAACATGCTTTCCTGCAACATTCATCGCACCATCTTTCACTTTCCGAGCAGCGGAGACAATGGCGGCTGCTTCTTTGAATAAGCCTTCCATTTACAAGAGTTTGAGCTGTTATCATTGTAAATGACAATGCATTATATTTATGTATTAATTAGCAAAACAGATACATAACAGGCATTGTCTTTTACAATGCCAATAGCTTAAACTCTCACAAATGTGAGACCTATTGCATTGCCAATGCTTGTTTTTAGATGTTCTGGGTCCAGCAGTACTCCTGTGTAACCCTAAATTGAAAGGAAACTAATGCTGGATTTTCACTGGCCACTTTCAGTGGTTCTTTGGGTCTCTCGGGAGTTCTAAATTACCTCATTGGAGGTGGAAAATAAATAAAAATGAAAGCATGCATTTGGTTGGCCACTCAGGAGGCACCACTAAAAATCTCTTAAGAAAGAACCTCAAATGATTTTGCTAACCACCGTTACTGGATTGGTGTTTAACAGTGACCATTTGCAGTAGATACAAGCTGAAACCTTCATGGTTTCAGCTAAACTGTAGGCCAGTAAACAGTAATTGCAACAACCACCAAATCCATGAAGGTTTCACCATCAGAAGATGATGACGTTAGAGTTCGTCCAAAGCGATACAAAAGGGGGTGGTGATGGACGGAGCAACTGAATCCATCAAACACTCACACCCGGGCAAGAGATCTGGGTTTAATCCATCACCGTTCTTTAGCCCACTCTGCCACCCCAGTTCAGACATGGTCATATGCAAATCAGTCTGACCCTGTGCCTCATGGGAACAGTCCAGTCCGAACTGCCAAGCCATGTCTTCCTTGGACCGGAAACAAGCTTCCGAGGACCGGTTTCTGGCATTTCAGCCGTCTTCAGCCCGGCTTGCTTGAATCCAGTGGCAAGAGTAGAGTTCGTCCAGGCGCTTTCACAGCAGCACAAGAGGGAAGTCCAGTGAAGGAATCACTGGTTCGGCACTTTTTCTAACTTCCAGCTGGAGAAAAAAATAACATAAGTGCATAGAAGGTTATGTACACTTTGTGCCAGAAGGTGCTGCAAGGCAGGTAGAGTGGACAGAATTCAACGGGAACCACTGGAATGTGGAGGGTCTGAGGGCTGTGTACCCAAACAACATATTGCGTGCGGAGGTGCTGAAGAAGAGAGTAGTAGACAGAAAACCAACTGCTCAAGAGGAAGCAGTGGAACAAGAAAATAATCACATTTCGGTACACACTTCAGACACTGCCACAAAGTTAAAAACAATGGGGCCGATTCACAGAACTAGTCTGAGATAAAATCCTAAAACTACTTCTTTTGGTATTCACAGAAGGCCTTTAGTAGTAGTAAAGTAAGGATTCCTACCTTTACTACTACTAAATGCCTTTTGTGAATCAGAAAGTAGTAAAGTTAGGATTTTGTCTCAGTTTAGTAGTAGAAAAGTTAGAAGTCCTAACTTTACTAGTACTAAATGCCTTCTGTGAATACCAAAAGTAGTAAGTTTAGGATTTTATGTCAGATTAGTTCTGTGAATCGGCCCCACTATAGGGTTTATTAACAGGTGCATTCTTAACCCCTTCCTGGCTGATGACGAGCTGAGCTCGTCATGAGCGTAACCTGCCGTGCGCTGATGACGAGCTGAGCTCGTCATGTAACGCGCTAATTTTAAAATTGCCGCGTACAGCGGGAAAAGCCGCCGCATCGATGCGGTTAATGTCAAAAGATTTCTATTGTTCAGAGTCCTTTTTAGATTATATTGAGCCAAGGAAACTTTATATTCTTTTTAGATATGGTGCCTTGCCACTTTTCAGTCTAACTTCAAGTTCGGTGAAACCCTCAGACGTTGATGCAATGGGCTGCCCATCTTGTGACATGCACAAGAAGCTGTAGCCCAAATATTGGTTTTTTTTGTCCGGCATATAGCAGGTCACGAGCCAGGTGGATAATACCAACACCCAGATGTGTAGCTGTCAGAAGGCACCTGGAGGCGGGTAGAATTCTGCAGACAGATCTGACGGCCCCCCATGGTTTTTGGAGTTTCAAGATTTTTAATGGGTATGTGGCATGTACTGAAGAAATTGGGAGCAGTTGCCTTATCTGATTAATTAGGAATCTTTTATTTTCTACAAATGGTAATTGAAAAATACTTACTGATTTTACGATTATAAATCATTTTGTATTGATTTTAGGAAATCGTGTGGTTCGGTAATATTTTGATCCTACTCTTATCTGTTTATTACACCATGACCACGAAAGCATTTTATGATTGTTTTTGTATGTCTCTTTTATGGTACTTTTTACCGATATAAAGACTGTTGAACAAGTAAAAACAATCATAAAAGGGAATGCATGGGAATTCAAATGTTTTCATTCTCATGAACTTCCTTGAGCAGAATCCAGGAGAGCGTTGAATGGTGACTGTAAGATGTACCCACTGGGGTATGGGGGTTTATTTGTGTCTTGTGGGTGATTGGTGTGTACCGCGGGCAGTGGCACCCTGGTATTAAATGTGTGAAAGCCCTAGGGAATGGGGCTGCCCCGGGGAGGTGGACTGACCTCAAACAAGTAGCACTGCAATGTGCAAGGGGCTGAAGAGGTGGGGGGATGTAGGCATACACAGGGTACATTACCTCGTATATTAGTTACCAGTGCATTGCACTCATTCAAGTAAGGATGCGCGTGGTGCATTATCATACATGTGTAGGTAACACCGTGCACCATACTGCGGCACTGGACCCTGTGTGGGAATCATGACCAGAAGAAGATTGCTCGCTGGCAGGTGCCACGGAAAATGTGAGTTTAAAAAGACCTAGGGGCATATTACCAACAGACAGCGATTAATATCACCAAACGCGCTTAGCGCGCTTTTATTTATCGCCGTCTATCGCTGGGTCTTATCGCCGATATTAACAACGCCTATCACCAGGACGATAATATTTCCAGCGATAGCGGCGTTGTGAAGGGAACATCGCTGGACATCCAGCGATACAACCACAGAGATGGCGTAAACCTTGTAAATAGGCGAAGGTGCCCTCAGCCGCACGCTCCACCTGCCACAGGACAAAGAGGGTTAGTCAGTATTTTACCAGGCGTTAGTTTTTGGAGAAAAGCATTGTTTTTAAAATCACTAACCGTGTTGTGGGTCGCATTGCAAATATCGCGATGTACTCATGGCGATAATTTACATGTAATTAAGTGACGATACGCCCAGTGATGCCCACTTTGCATCTCATTAGAGATGCAAAGCGAAGCATCGGGGGGAAA
Organism: Lissotriton helveticus; assembly: GCF_964261635.1. NCBI lineage: Eukaryota > Metazoa > Chordata > Amphibia > Caudata > Salamandridae > Lissotriton > Lissotriton helveticus. Next base: position 1,190,879,666 of record NC_136071.1, on the reverse strand, counting down.
AGGCTGCTAACATGCACTAATGCATGTTAGCACTGCCTTGTGAATAGGGCGAACAAATTATCTCCGCTTTTTTGGGCTTTTAAAGCCAAAAAAGCAGAGATGAGACCCTTGATAATATGCCCCCTGGTAAGGGTAGCCAAGTTTTGAAAATATATATATATATTTAACAATGCCCCCCTTTAACTCTACACAAGTGAACAATGTCAAAGCTACACTCGTTCTCTGAGGACATTCGGGCCCTCAACAGGTACAAAGCAAAATAAGATGAAACGCAGCCCCCTCCTACCCCCCCAAACCCTTGCCCGCCTAGCTGGCTTTGTTTCTGTATAAACACTCACATTTTGGGGACAGCTGAGTCACGCGATGCCTTGTGTGTCTTATATCTTCCCTTGGTGACAACTAAACACAGCTGACGAGCCGTCCCCTCTGACGAGCAGAGATCCAGGCCGAAACCGCCCTGTTTCTGGCCGAGCTGCAGGCGCCGCGCTTAGAAACCTGAGGTATGTTGGGCGGACGCCCAGTTTCACATCAGAGGCCCCTGAGACAGGCGGCATGTGTGCAGGAAACAAGCGCCTGTCAGCGGGGCCCTTACCCGAGAGTGAGGCACAACTGGTTCTGGGTCAGAGATCTGAACAGCTGTCTTGGAAGGTGAGTATTGGCTGTGCCCAGCTGTGGCCAGCAGTGGCGCCCAGTAGAGATGCAGAACTGGTCAGTCCGATGGAAAGCTGATGACTTTGCCTCCCGCTGACAATTCTGCACGAAGGTTTCGCACAAAAATTATCTGCCCATCTTGGAATTTGCTTTTGCCAAGTTTCGAGCAGATTGGTCACTAGGAGACAAGATATAAATATAGGTTACAAAATCGCTTGTTCTCTTTAACAGTCACATGAAAAGATTTGCTCAAACGGACAGAAAAAAGCTACTGGGTTACATAACCTCTACAGGACATATTGGCTTTGTCAATGTTTATTTTTTGAGCCATGTTGCATAGCAAAGCGCTATGACGGAGCCAGTGTTGACTGCAAAGTAGTACTTTTTTTTTTACAATCAACCATGCTGCCCCGCTGCTGTGCAAAAGTGCTAAAAAACAATTGCATAGGCGCGACCTATTAGCTTTGCCAATGCTTGTTATGTGTGGATTGAATTTCCAGTCCACCCTCGTGAGGTCAGCTTTTGTGATCATGCTGTCTGAACGTCTTTGGCAGATTGTTAATTATTAGGTTTAAAACCTTATGAGTTGGCGACGTGACCATGACAAACAAAGGCAAAGCGCTGTGGGCCCGATTCACAACGGGCCTCCGCACTTGCGGCGGATGCCCCGCACTCGTGGGCGAGGCCTCGCATTCATGTCGGACGTCCCGCACTAGAGTTGGAGGCCCGCACTCATGGTGGAGGCCCAGCACTTGAGGGGGAGGTACCGCATGGTGGAGGCTCGCACTCGTGATGGAGGTCACGCACTCGTGATGGAGGTCGCGCACTCGTGATGGAGGTCGCGCACTCGTGATGGACTTGACGCATTTGTAGTGGAGGCCCTGCACTCGTGGCGGAGGTACCGCACTGGGATTGGAGGCCCGCACTCGTGGCGGAAGTCACGCACTCGTGATGAAGGCCCCACACTTGTGATGGAGGTCACGCACTTGTGATGGAGGTCGCGCACTCGTGATGGAGGTCGCGCACTCGTGATGGACTTGACGCATTTGTAGTGGAGGCCCTGCACTCGTGGCGGAGGTACCGCACTGGGATTGGAGGCCCGCACTCGTGGCGGAAGTCACGCACTCGTGATGAAGGCCCCACACTTGTGATGGAGGTCACGCACTCGTGATGGAGATCGCGCACTCGTGATGGACTTCACGCATTTGTAGTGGAGGCCCTGCACTCGTGATGGAGGTACTGCACTGGTGGTGGAGGTCCTGGACTGGTTGCTGAGGCCCCACATTGGTGGCAGAGTCCCCACACTTGTGATGGAGGCCATGCACTCGTGATGAAGGCCACGCATTGGTGGTTGAGGCCCCACACTCGTGGCGGAGGTACCACACGGGGATTGGAGGCCCGCACTCATGGTGTAGGTCATGCACTCGTGATGAAGGCCCCGCACTGGTGGCGGAGGCCCCGCACTTGTGATGGAGGTCACACACTCGTGATGGAGGCCCCGCACTGGTGGCGGATGTGGAAAATTAGTACGGTTTGGTAAACATTATCTGCGCCATCTTGCCTTTTCCCCTGATGCCACACTTTTTGTCGTGCGCACCCGCCATATTAGGTGCCTCGATCAGAACCACCCTCTGCATGCCACTGACCCCCACTCACTGGCCACCCCCCCGCTCTCACATGCCCTGGGTCATAAACCCCTCTTCGGCGCAGCTCTGCCTCGGAATCCCATCCTGTTCCCAGCGCGACACCTCCCTTCATTCCTTTCATGATCCCAGGTCCTTTGATACAAACCCCCTTTTCCTGTGTGCCCGTTTGTCTTCCTCGTTCCCAGGCCGCCACCTGGCCCTGCGGATATTGTTTATTGCCCCCCCCCTCCCCATACAGTGGGAAGCTTCCCCCATTAAAGGGCCCTCAAATTGATCAAAGCCCCCACCCTATGATATCCGATCAACCCCACACATTCCGTGAATCGGCGGAATGTCCAGCTGCGCGATAATCATCACCTATTGTGACCGGGGTGGGGACTTCAACTGTAAATGTGTGTGGGAACGGGCCTGAAGGGGAGATTCCAAGGATGTCCTTTCATACTTCAAAGCATTGCAAGAATGTGTTACCTGCAATAAAAAATCATAAACCTGTGTATAAGAGGCCAGGCCTCAGAGATGCGGTTAGAGCACCTCGTGACGATACTGGCTGTCCGAACTGATGTGTTCTCCTCCGGAGAGAATAAACCTTGTTTCCTGCCTTCCAGTCTCCAGCGCCTGCCTCTTCATTGATTAATATTTTGTGGGTTAAGGAGGCGATACCGCCGGGCAAATATTGGTTGGCCGTGACCTTTTTTTTACAATTGGCGTCCCAAACGTGGGGCCCATCAGCGACACGTGGATCCAGTGGGAGAGGTTCTGACGACAGAGTGAACGACTGCAACGATCGGGAGAGCTCTTGCCCAATAGACCCTCGTCTGGCAGCCGATCATCCGAACTTCACTGGTTCCGAACAGACCTCTCTCGAGTGATCTACGGTCCTGACTGGGAACCATCAGGAGTGCCGCGAAGAATACGAGGAAAAGAGGACGATCGGGCGCTGGATTCGGAAGACAAGAAACTGTCCATACGGTCCGGGTAAGGTCGTGTAAACACGACGAATTGCGAAATAATTGTTTGATTGTTTGGAAAATACTAGTATTGCTCTTTGTTGATTTGTTTGGAGATTCGCTGTCTGCAAACGGAGAAACGACAGGCTCTCTCTCTCTTTGCAAGCAGTGAAGGATAGGTAACGCAGCCAGCGTGCCTATCTTTCTCCCCCACTGATTGATTGTTTGAACCCACACTGATTAATTGTTTTTGACCCCGAACTACTGTTCGCGGATTGTTTTCTGGAGATTCTCTGTCTGCAAACAGGAAAAAGAACAGGTTCCTCTTTGCAGATAGTGAAAGGGTAGAGGATGCAGACCTTTTGCGGGCCTACTTATTCTCCCCACTGATTGTTTGATTGACCGAGTATTGACTGTTCGATATTGGTTCATGAGGTATTCACTGCCTGCAAACAACGTAGAATAGAAATATTCTGTCTAGTCTTTGCACGCAGTGATAAGATAGGCAGTGCTGACTTTTGTCCTCGTTGTGAGCCGTCATGTCTGTCTTCTCCCCACTGATTGGTAGTTGGTTCAGCCCGGACCGTTTATTAGAGGTGGACCATCTAGCTCCGCTGGAAGGCACCCCTAATAAAGACATGTTCACAAAGTATGGATTAGTTACCATAGCCTATAGTAAGCTGTGGCACAAATATACCAAAGAAAATCAAGAGAAACAGTGGCCACTGATAGGATCCTTCGATCTTGATAAAATAGAAACGTTAGAAATAGCCCTTTGTAATAGTAAGACAACACCTATTATGCTCGACAGTCTCGGTATGTGGCGCAAAGAAGCAATGCAACGAAAGAAAAGAGACGAAGTCAGAGTAGGTAAAGAAACGCGACAGACAACCTTCCAAGCATCTGGTAGGCAAAAGGAAGGGATAGCGGCAACACGGTTCCAAGGAGTAAACGCAGGAAGGGAACGGTGTAAAGGGATATATCGACAGGACAACCCCAAGACACAACGACCCGAAAGTAATCCCCCGACACTACGCGTAGGACGACCAGACTTAGGGCAAAACCAATGTGCTTTTTGTAAATATTCCGGGCACTGGAAAGCCCAATGCCCGACTCTACTGAATGAGGGTAAGAGCAGAGGGCCGACAGAAATAACAGGCCGGCAGAAAGGGAAAAGGCGTGAGACAAAGATGAATCAGACTGACACAGACAGGCCAGATAGAACCACCACGTTTGATTATGCCCGATGGCACAGATTTCGCCAGACCGATTTCAGCGACATGTTTGAGTCCTCATAGATCGAACAACGCTAAGACGGGAAACCCAGTCTAGCTCTAAGTTACCCGGTGACGAACCCCGTACTACTGCTACTGTTCCCTAACACAAAAAGCCACCCTTTTCGGATAACCTACAGAAACAATACACAGAGTAGTCTCGGACAGATTAGTATACATTCCATTAATGAACTCAAACTTCGAGTGCAATGGGACTGATTACTCTCTGTTGCCTCCCCACTCTGTAAAGCAATTACAGGTCTGCATAGACAACCCCCCATTACCCAGACATGCCTGTCCAAACAAAATACCTACCCCCATTCCGAAAGTTCCCGAAATGCCGCAGGTCACCGGTCACGCCCATCCGGAAGGTGAAACACACAGCACGTGTGGGGCGGGGCCTGCTGACAGCCATCGATCGAAAAGATCACCAGTGGGATGTCCAGGAGGCACCACGGGCCCGGCATGAAATGGCCTTCCCATCCTCTTCTTCCTGGGGCGGCGTCCCCCGGGCCACGAGTAGGGAGGGGGCGGATGCAGATGACCCCCTCCCTCGTATCTCATGGTCCGGCCATCACAAATACCTCCGCTGAGGAATTGGTGCAGGGTGGGCTGGGACGGAGAGGGGGCGCAAACAAGCCTCTCCTACCTCCCCAGATAGGAGGTTTCCCAGCCCCGGCCCGGCGCCGAAATCCTCCAGTCGGGCGGCGGCCATACTTCCGCAGCACAGGACATGCACCGCGGCGGCCATACTTCCGCAGCACAGGACATGCACCGCGGCGGCCATACTTCCGCAGCACAGGACATGCACCGCGGCGGCCATACTTCCGCAGCACAGAACATACAATGGCGGCGACCATACTTCCGCAGCACAGGACATAGGGTGGCCAGCAACCATACTTGCGCAGCACAAGACATACGATGGCCCTCAAGTGTACTTGTGGAGTACGGGATATGGGGTGGCCATCATGCATGCCCATGAAAGAGGGCAGCGTGGAGTGCACCGGGAGAGGGAGACGGCGCGAACGAGTCTCGCTCGCCTCCCCAGGTGGAGGCGCCACAGTTGCACCCTAGCGCCTCGAGCCGAATGTCCTGCTCCTACGGCATGGTGTTCCATTTTTCGCCCCAAGAAGTCTCTTCCACTCTTGCTGACACGACGAAGGGCGGCTGCTGCGGAGTCTCAAAATGGCGTCTGGATCCCCCTGGAAGGCGGGTCTAGGCCGCTAGAGTAACTTTGACCAGCGATGTAACTCGGACGCTTGCCCACCGGGGCACGAGCCCCCACCTCCGACAGCATCTCCACAGCCTCAAAGATTCAGCAAAAAGTCCCAGGAGCCCTTGGTCCCTACAGGCTTCCGGTGAGGAATAACTGCCTTGATCGCTAACGAAATAAGCATGACATAGCCACCCCTTCTGTTAGCACAAGTCTTTTTGAACTGCCGAAAGGGACTCTGGTCCAACCGCCGGTTTTGGAAAACATTTTTTTTTCCCTGATGCTACTTCCGGACTAACCCGGCCTCGCCCAAAATGGCGCCGGTATCAATAGGAACTTACGAACACCTTGTGGTGTTTTTAGCTTGATGTTCTGAGATATGTATATGATCTGAGATATGTATATGATCTGAGATATGTATATGATCCTTTGTACACTTGACGAAAAAAGAGGGAGGGTTCACTTGACGAACATGTAAAAAGGATCCCGTTAAAATGTTGGTTTCAATGTACGATTCATTATGATATTATTGTAACTGATACATAACCTCGCTTATGACACACGCCCACGGTATGCATATAGGAAATTTGATTGCAACTAGTCGGACTGTGCTTCCAATTATGAAATGAATGCCCCTTGATCCCTCAACTATTGATAGACGTTTTTTAGTTTCCTGCAAATGAATGAATAAACCTTTTTTACATGTTTTTAATGCTGCAAAATAGCCCCCCCCTACTGTACGCACTTTAGCCATCGCCGTGTCCTGCCAAATACGATTGCACTCTCACATCTACATGCTGAACGATTGTGCAAATAAAGGTTTTCCAAACTATGAACAGGTATTGCATGCTTTTTGTAAAATGTGGGATCAGCGGGAGAGTTTTTTGTGCGCTCTGCTTTGTTCTCTTTTTAAGGTTATTAGAAGACGGTTGCTCAGCCCCGGATTGAGGATCGAATCTAAGGCACGATACTCTGCCCCCGAATATGCGACTGGCTCAGGAACTAATGCATGGAGAAGGACCTCGACTTCCGAGGGCGGGTAAAGTGAAGTGGTGTAAATGATAGAATGTTATAAAGGTATGGTACTCAAAGGTACTAGGGAACAGGGTTGGCCGAAGAGCTGATATGCCTTAGGACAATCACAGCGTTGGAAAAGATTTAAGGACCCCGATAGCTAGATACATCTACAAACTAGATACCTCGCACTAAGCGCCTCTGATTTTCTTTAACGTTTTCCTGCACATGGCCTATAATGCCACACTCGGACCGTCTCCCTCGTGAACAAACCTATCGCTCGCCATCCTTGCCACACTGATGCCCCCCCTGGCTTCAGAAACCAAGACCCCAGGGATTCTATCCTGAGGAGATAAGACGAGTATGTGGTAAGTAAAGGGTTTTCGTGCCCATGCATTTGATATGCTCGAATGTTGTCCCCCTCCCTTCCCCTCTTTTCCTCCCTCTACAGGTTACATTGGAATCACGACTGAGGTATGGTGAAGATCTGAAGCCTCGCCATGTCTGATACATGAAGCGGACTAACGCTGCAAGGTGGCACCTAAGGACACCCACAAACTACTCTTGTAACGAAAGAGCCAATAAGTTGTATGATATGATGAAACACGATCACCCCTAATCCGTGTTGCGTGAATGAGCACATGTCACGTATGTCTGAAACTATGAGAAAATGTTTTTATGCGACTGAAGCGTTGACTTAACTAGTCAAAGGACCGAGAGTGCGAGAAGTGCGACACAATGGTGCCTTTTACTCAATGCATGTCCCTTGTACCCGGCCTAATGCTCGTCCGTCCCAAACTGCATGCTTTCGAAATTCTAACACAGACCTGTAATGTCTCATGTTGTGTAATGCGCTGAATAGCCTATCTTAATACACGGCCACCCCCCATGTCGCACGTGTACTATTTAGCCTATTGTTGCACATCTCTCTCTCTCTCTCTCTCTCTCTCTCTCTCTCTCTCTCTCTCTCTCTCTCTCCTCCACACTCTCACTCTTCTGAACGACTAGCACCTAATTGGCAAACCGCCACCCCTGGTGCACCACCCAATTGGCTCCAAATACCGCAAGTATTTGCACAAATTTGTCTTAAATAAAATCACCTTGATGCCATGTTACTACCTCTCCTTTCTGCTAAATGTTGATGAAACCCAGAATTGGCCAAAAAGGAAAGGACAGGTAAGACGACTTAGGTTCCCTAATCTGACCCGTAATAAGGGAACTACATGTCAGTGGCTACTATGATAAAAATGCCTCAGGTAACGCGACCTTCCCCGTCCCGAATTGTCTCAATACCCAAACAGTAAAGGTGATCGAAACATCCCCATCTTCCCAGAACGCCCCCAGTTTTGTATCAGCTGCCCCGGACGAGAGTTTAAAAACTGTCCCTCACCCCCGGTTGTAAGAGATGGGTCGACTTACAACTAACACAGGCCAGCCGTTGTTCCTAGGAATGATTTGTTGATGAGCAAGCTACCGAGTTTAGAATTCGAGAAATGTCACTGAACGCTTACCAACTGAACTGTGGCCTTCTGCTAGATAACGCCCTCATGACACAAAGCAAGACGATAGTCCCTCACCCCAGTTCGCTATGTTCCTAGTTGTTTTCCATAAGACCCCGGTTTTTAATGAAGTAGTCAGGTTGTAAGAGACTCTGTAGGAATTAGAATGATGTTTGCAAAGTTAAGATTAGACCGAAATGAAGAAATTGTTGCAATAAACCCTGTTAAAAGTAAAATGTTTAGCTGAAAGGTAGGATGCATTGGTAGAATGGAAAATTGTTTAGCCTATGTTCGTTCCTCAGAAAGATACCTATCAGACCATGGTGATAGCACGTTGCACTTTTTCGTAAAATATAAAGCCCTGGAGAACGGTATAGCTTCGTAAGGCTCGTACTAGGAAAGTGGGTCTCTGCCAGAAGTACTGACGTGACTGTAATAAACAAAATGCAATGAATAGGTACCAGATCTCGTACCACGACAATGAATGTAACACCAACAAACACCAAAGAAATAGTTACGAAGGAAAGTTATAGGAAATCCAGCAAACCCATCATCAATTATTTATATGTTGGCTGTAAACCCCAATGTAACGGATGTTTCTCAGTTGCTTGGAGCTGGGAGAGAAATAGACTTATGTGATTACCTTCCTCTGCCAATTCTCTAAAGACTGTCTTTTCAAACTCATTTAAGGGTACCACTGTCGGAGGAGAGAGAGACCGGATGTGGGAGCACGCGGCCTGACTGCAGATCGTGGAACATCTGCGACATTGGCCAAGGCGAGACCGCAACAGTAAGGAGTCGCAGGATGAGGCACCGTTTTCGACAAAATGAGAGGAAAGGGCTGACCTGATGCCCCTGCTCGATGATCAACATGTGCCAAAAAGTCCCCGCCCTCTGGACTCGGTCATGGGCCCGCCTACCTGAAGTTTTCCGCCCCCTTGGTCTGTTCCCGATCTGGCCCTGCTCCATCCCCCTTTTTTTCCTCCGACCTACCCTAAAGGACTACTCACACACCCCCTTCTTCCACCTGAACTCTTTGACAATCGACTCGAAAAAGAAAAACTGCGATCAGATAGAATAGGGTTTTGCTGCAAACTAAAATGAAACTTGGGTGCCCTGTCTAAGGTACCCATGAAAGAATAGTTAGGACACAGGGCGAAAAAGGACCTTTTTGACCAGGAAAGCGAGGAAAAGGTCATGCCCTGCAACGCAGGACCTAGAATAGAGCTGGACCCATAGCTCCACCGCCGGTGCTCAACAGTGCCAACAGAAGACGACAAAGAATGCTGAGAACTCACTTATAATGGTCCACGACAATAAGACTTCCCCTTCGAACAGTGACACCCCTGATTATCGTTTTTACTACGTCTCATTTCTCTCCCAGCCACCATTGTATTGATTATGCTCCAACCGAATACGAAATGAACTTACATTTGTAATAACCTATCAGTCCATATTCCGAATGACTATAAGCATCTATGAAATGTACCCAATGCTCGCACTACAGAATCGTTTTTGTCCGATATTGCATTACTATGACTTTCCTGCAACGAGCTTAACGATAGGCCTGCCTCCTAGGATGACAGATTTTAAATGTAATGTTTACAGCTCCTTCACATGGGTTCCTACTTCTTTACTCATGACCGCCACAGTAGACATGGATAGGAAATAGGCCAGCAAGATGTCTTGGGAATGTTAAAGGGAGGACTGTGGAAAATTAGTACGGTTTGGTAAACATTATCTGCGCCATCTTGCCTTTTCCCCTGATGCCACACTTTTTGTCGTGCGCACCCGCCATATTAGGTGCCTCGATCAGAACCACCCTCTGCATGCCACTGACCCCCACTCACTGGCCACCCCCCCGCTCTCACATGCCCTGGGTCATAAACCCCTCTTCGGCGCAGCTCTGCCTCGGAATCCCATCCTGTTCCCAGCGCGACACCTCCCTCATTCCTTTCATGATCCCAGGTCCTTTGATACAAACCCCCTTTTCCTGTGTGCCCGTTTGTCTTCCTCATTCCCAGGCCGCCACCTGGCCCTGCGGATATTGTTTATTGCCCCCCCCTCCCCGTACAGTGGGAAGCTTCCCCCATTAAAGGGCCCTCGAATTGATCAAAGCCCCCACCCTATGATATCCGATCAACCCCACACATTCCGTGAATCGGCGGAATGTCCAGCTGCGCGATAATCATCACCTATTGTGACCGGGGTGGGGACTTCAACTGTAAATGTGTGTGGGAACGGGCCTGAAGGGGAGATTCCGAGGATGTCCTTTCATACTTCAAAGCATTGCAAGAATGTGTTACCTGCAATAAAAAATCATAAACCTGTGTATAAGAGGCCAGGCCTCAGAGATGCGGTTAGAGCACCTCGTGACGATACTGGCTGTCCGAACTGATGTGTTCTCCTCCGGAGAGAATAAACCTTGTTTCCTGCCTTCCAGTCTCCAGCGCCTGCCTCTTCATTGATTAATATTTTGTGGGTTAAGGAGGCGATACCGCCGGGCAAATATTGGTTGGCCGTGACCTTTTTTTTACACGGAGGCCCCACACTTGTGATGGAGGTCGCGCACTCGTGATGAAGGCCCCGCACTGGTGGCGGAGGCCCCGCACTTGTGATGGAGGTCGCGCACTCGTGATGAAGGCCCCGCACTGGTGGCGGAGGCCCCGCACTTGTGATGGAGGTCACACACTCGGGATGGAGGTCTTGCACTCGTGGTGGAGGCCCACACTTGTGATGGAGGTCACATACTCGGGATGGAGGTCATGCACTCGTGGTGGAGGTCACGCACGTGTGATGGAGGCCCCGCACTCATGGTGGAGGCCCCGTACTTGTGGTGGAGGCCCTGCACTCGTGATGGAGGCCCCGCACTCGTGGTGGAGGCCCCGCACTCGTGATGGAGGCCCCGCACTCGTGATGGAGGCCCCGCACTCGTGGTGGAGGCCCGCACTAGCTTATAGGAGGGGTCCCACACTCGTGGATGAAGCCCCGCACTTGTGAACAAGGCTTTGCACTCGTGGCGGGACCTCCGCACTGCAGTTTGTCATTGAGGGGGCCTCCGCCATCTGTGCGGAGGCATTTTGTGAATCGGGCCCTCAGTTCAGAGCACCATGCATTGCCTGTGTATCTGCCCTTGTTTACAGTCTCTGTCCTCAGAGTGAATGGAGTGTTGCTGTCCTACAGGAACAGAAGCAGAAGTCCCAGGGCACTTTAACAGAACGGCCCCTGTGCACTCCAACTGGCTATGGACTCCAACTAATGTGCAGTTTAGTGTACAGGGACACTGGAATTATGCGGTAGGGGAGGGTCAAATTATGCATCAGGGTTGAATAAATTATGCAGAAAAAAGGCAAATTGTGCTGCATAATGTGGCACATTCTGTGATTGTATTACTTCATTATTTTGCCATTTTACACTTGTTGATACTGTCTGGGTATATGTTGCACCTCGTTAGTGCCAGGCTAACACCCATGTATAGCAATAAGCAGCAGAAAAGTGAACAGTCAACCTTTGCAAAGGGCCTTCCACTGCACAGCAGCACGGGTTGCTGAGTTTAATAACGTTTGAACCATTTATCTAGAAACAATGGGGCATATTACCAACGATTAGCAATATTTATCGCTAACTAGGCTTAGCAACAAATTTTTTATCGCTAAGCATCGCCAGAAATTATCGCTGAGATAACGTGCTATTAGCAACGTTTATCTCCAAAGCGATAAATTTTCCAGCGATAGCGTGAATATCACTGAGAATACAGTGATATTCACGCATTAGCGACAAAATGCTCTTAGCCATGTTATCCACCTCTCATTGTATAACATGGCTAAGAACTGGTCTGAGCAGGCGTTGGTTTTTGGCGATAGCGGGAATATTTCCATCGCTATGCCTGTGTTTGGTAATAGGCGATAGCGATGTTAGCGACTGCTTTCAGTCGCTAACAGGTTGGGTACGCCCACTTTGCATGTCATTAGCGATAAATATCGCTGACATGCAAAGCGGGACCCAAACCGCTCGTTACCGCCTAAAGCTGTCGCTAACCGCTGTTAGCGACAGCTTGCTAATAGAGCGATAGAATTATCGAAAACGGCCCCAAAAGCGGCAATAATTGCCTATCGCCCTGCTTGGTAATATGCCCCAATATTTGTTAAAATCTGCAGATCATCCAGCAGACAATGGTTTATGTGGCAATGCGGCAGATCCATAATTATGCAAAAATTCTCCTTGGTCACACAATTGCATACTTCCACTAACCCTGACAATGCCTTAGTGTGTATGCGGTATCATTGTATTGAGGATTGCTCGCAGATGGCCCAGCTGAGGCCTTCATTGTTGTTGTGTTTCGTCCAGTGTGACCTGCCCTGTTTCCCTGGTGTGTGCACAAAGCACCTAGGCCTGTTGTGACCACTGTGACACTGTCCGAGAGGTGCAGACCTGCTCATCTCCAGAAGTACACCTTGGCTGCTAGACCTTAACACCCAGGAAGACACAACTGTACAAAGAGAGCAACATTCCTGGGCCACCACACACCCACCGGGGACCCTGCTCCAGAAGCACTGACTGACCCCAAAAGCCAGAGCAGTCAGTCAGATATAAGCTCGGACCATTCAATGTACGTCTCTCTGGGCCATAAAGAGAACAAACAAGGCTGAACCAGATGCAACGCCTGAGCCACAAAAGGCACTCACCAGGCGCTATGGCCCCTCTGCGCACAAACCATCACACACATTATTATCATGCTATAGTACCATCATGGCGACACTCCCCACCCCCAAGCACCTAGCATGCATGCAAATAAATGCACACCACACAAATTGTTATTGGGAAAAACTGCTGCAGGTTTATTACATACACCGTTATGTAATACGGTGGGTTATCTTACGGGCGATCCAAGGGCAGGCAACATTCTCACCACCTGCCCGCCTGATGAGCCAAGCAGCACTGGGGCGAACCCCATCTGTGCTGCCCCTTCTGGTGATCCTCCTCCCGGATCACGTGACACTTATTACTCACGCCCCTTTCAGGGCGGAGCGTAGCAAGGCAAGCCCCCGGTTGTTCAGTCCCACAACTGTCCGAAGGAAAAAACGGAGCGCCGACACGGTTTCCAGGAACCTCCCATGAGGCTCCTGGGCTCTGGCACCCCTATGTGCCGTGCAGAGGTACTCTTCTGTACCCATTTGCTTCCAGATCGCCCTGTAACTCCGCCTGCAACGAAAAAAGGAACACGATTACAACATTCTCACCATGCTTCCTACCCCCCACCATGCCGGGTAATCGGTAGGGTGGGAGACGGCGTGTCCCGCGAGGCAGTGGCCGCGCGTGTCCGGTGTGACGACAAAGAGGTCGTCAGCATGGTGAGGGGGGCATATACCCCTAATCCCGCCTACCGCACCTGACATGACGCGGCCCTGTCCGCGCCCAGGAGGGGACTTCCCTAGAGACCCTGCTCCTTTGGGAGGAAAGGAGGGGTGTGCAACCAGATGCAACGCCTGAGCCACACAAGGCACTCACCAGGCGCTATGGCCCCTCTGCGCACAAACCATCAGACACATTATTATCATGCTATTCACCCGGCTTCACCCTCCCTTCCCCACCAAGCGGACCGAGAAAGGGCACACAAGGATTGAAAACCTTCTGAATCCTGCACCCCAGAGGGACACTCCGCAGTCACGGGTTCGAGCTGCAACGTCCAGACAACACACAGAGGCCATGGGTTCAAACACCATCGACAGATGAAGGCATGGACATGAATTGGTAAGTGCCTAGAAAGCGGTTTCTAGCGCTGACTCTAGAAGGGGGACCCGGTGGCGCCAGCAGTGATATCTCTCCTGTAATGAGTCGGTCCAGACACACGGTGGCCATGGGTTCAAACACCATGGACAGATGAAGGCATGGCCATGAATTGGTAAGTGCCTTGAAGACGGGTTTCTAGCGCTGGCTCTAGAACAGGGACCCAGCGGCGCCAGCAGTGATATCTCTCCTGTAATGAGTCGGTCCAGACACACGGTGGCCATGCGCTGCTCGAAAGGTGAGTGGGGGCCCGCAAAAGCACAATCTGGCGAGCAAGTGCTGCTCCGAATCCGCAAAGGTACCGAGCTTCAAAGGAAAAACAAGCATTGGCAAAGTCAACATGTCTCGGTGGAGGGTGCTGGAAGTAGGGGTGCGGGAGATACTGCAACACCCCCAAAAATAACCTTACAGGAGTTGGTTTTAACTTGGCCATCAGCTGTTAGTTCAAAGCAGAGGCGAAGTGTGGGACAAACTCTTCTGACAAACTGCTCCTTTTTTTTAACAGTAGATTTGTATTTACTTTTCCCTTCCTTCATTTTGTGCTCGGAATTATTTCATGTGAAGCAAGTGACAGCCCTCCTGGGTGCAGGAAGTATCAAAGGGAAGGCTACAGGATGTGAAATGTTTTCTAAAAGAACAAAATGTTACTGGCTGTATCAGCACCAAAGAAAGTACAAAAGAGGTACATTGGGGCAGATTTATGTTGGGAATGCGCCACGTTTGTGTCACGCAACTGCGGCGTAAACATGGCGCATCCCTAGGACCCACTTACAACGTGACGCATCTAGGCAGATGCGTCACGTTGTAAAGCCCTGCGCCATTTGTGGGCGTTCCGGCGCAGGGTGGGCGTTCCGGGGCAGGTGCGCCTCGCAAAAGTGGCTGAGTGAAATCTATAAGATTTCACTCAGTCACTTTCAGGCCAATGCTGCGTCAAAACCCTGCGCCTGCTTGAAGCAGGCGTAAGGATTGACGCAGCATTGTAAAGATGGGGCACCCCCGAGCCTTGCTGGAGCTGCGTTGCGCTTGCGACGCAACTCCAGCAATGCGCCACCTTTACGGCACAGATGCGTCACACATCTGTGCCATTTTTGCCCCTTGGTGCGCCGCATTGGAAATGCGGCGCACCATGGGTGGCGGAGCAGCGGCGCAAAATAACTGCCGCATCCCTGGGGATGCGCTAGTTATCGTAAATCTGCCCCATTGTTTTTTTGTAATTTTGAAGGGTGATGGAAATAAAAATGTCAGCAGGGTCAAAAGAAACCAAGACACGCTGCTTGTGTGATGCGCAAATTGCTGTTCACGTGTTGTTGTTTGGGCGCTAGTGAGGTGCACGAGGGAAGCTGAAAGCCTGCTGCGAATAATGGTCCCGATTCACAGAACTAACTTAAGACAAAATCCTAAACTTACTACTTTTGGTATTCACAGAAGTTAGGATTTTGTCTTAAGTTTGTCTTAAAACAGACTCAAGACAGACTTAAGACAGACTTGAGTTAGGATTTTGTCTTAAGATTGTCTTAAGTCTGTTTTAAGATAAACTTAAGACAAAATCCTAACTTCTGTGAATACCAAAAGTAGTAGGTTTAGGATTTTGTCTTAAGGTAGTTCTGTGAATCGGGCCCTTAGAGGACATTTCAAGGAGAATGCGCCGGCTGTAAACGGCTGCACCCGGCACACTGGGCTTTCCTCGGATAATTGATCAATGCTACCAGTGAACGCACACCTGGCTCATTTGCGACACGTGTTCATGGTGTGATTTTTCACCACCCCTGCGACTACATTGGCAGCCCCCACCCCTTTGCCCCCCCCCCGCTCCCCCCCCTCCCCAAAACTGTTCCAGCGCCACTGGGTCTGGGCTCAAGGACCTGTTGACTTTATTAATTTTAACAACGCTCGGGCGCCCATAAAATGACGCGTCATTGGGACATTAACAAAGTCCACAGGCCCTCGAGCCCAGACCCGCTGACGTAGGATCTCTCGCTGACGCTGCTCTGCCGCCACTAATCACGAATTAAAAAATATATATATAATTTACCGATGCGAGAACGGAGCTGTAGAACAAAGGACACCGTTTTTAGAAATCAACATTTTAAATTGAAAGAGGGTCGGGGGGGGGGGGGAGGGGGGGGAGGGGGAGGGGCGATTGAAGCCGAGAAATACATGGTCCACTGTAACATTATTTTGTAGTTTGATTTAAATCTATAAAGAAGTTCATGAAGTATTAAAAGCAGAAAGATAATAACCCGCGCCATCGAGGTCTGTTTTTTGATTGGCTGACACTCACAGCTCCCTTCTGACACTCTGAGGCTCAAGAGCTTGACAAGCAGGCCCCCAAATCTCTTCAAACCTCTCACCCACGAGAAAATGATCCATTAACTCGAGTACTGGCTGTGCTGGGCTCTGAACCTTGAGAACTTCAGTGTATTAGGGTGAGGGCCAAACTCAAAGCCCTGAAAGTTTGATCAACCGGTTCATAAGTTTTATAAATTGTCCCCACTAGTCGGAATCCTGGCCTGGAAGAAGAGTTGACGCCCCACAGACCTCTGTGGCCAGAGCCCCCACATTGCCTCTCTACCCCTATTAGAAAATGGCTGCAAGACGTGGCCAGCCACCTGCCCGCTCCCTGCCCTGCCCAGGACACAGGTGCCCCTTCCTGGCTCAGACCAGGGGTCATGGACTAGAGCCATTGGCTAGCCAACCCCTAGCCCACTTTGAACCAGGGAGAATTACACCCCCCTCCCCCCGTAGCGGAAGGCTTTCCACAACGCCCCTTTATTGGCTCCCTGGTCTGGCCACAGAGCAGGGCTCAAGTCCTTGTGTGACGCGTCCTTTCTCCTGCCAGGGGACCTGGGCATTTCCTCCACTCTCTCCTGGCATGGGCCGAAAGAGAGCCGGGCGGCTGCCATCCTTGGAGGCCTCCCAGTGTGATTGGAGCTTCAGCCACATCTGGAGAGAGGCTGACACTGCACCCCACTGGTGTCCACTGGAGCCTCAAGGCACAGAGCCGAGTGATGGACGCCGGGCAGCCCAGTCACCCTCAGAGAGCATGTCGCCGCCTCCCAAGAGTCTATCTATCTATTGTTCTCAAGCCCTTTGCACGACGTGTGCGCCACTTTTAACATGGGAAAAGTGATGCAAACGTGGCGCAGGGGGCTTTTAAATCTGCCCTTGAGAGATCAGATTGTTGCCACCGGTCCCTACGCTGCTCCAACTGCAAAAATGCGGAGGAGAATGGGGTGGCTCACAGCTGCCTTATCCTCCCACCATCAAAGAAGGACAAAACATGATTTGCATGGCCAGCCACCCCCTAGGAGAGCTAGAACAAAAGAGAATCAATCAATCAATCAATCAATCAGGTCATTTATAGAGCGCACTACTCACCCGTAGGGTCTCAAGGCGCTGGGTGGGAGGGGGGTGCCGTTACTGCTCGAACAGCCAGGTCTTGAGCTTCTTCCTGAAGGAGAGGTGGTCTTGGGTCAGGCGCAGGTCGGTCGGGAGTGAGTTCCAGGTCTTGGCGGCCAGGTAGGAGAAGGACCTTCCTCCTGTTGTCGCTCTTCGGATGCGGGGGACGGCGGCGAGGGCGTGGTTGGTTGATCTGAGGAGGCGCTTGGGAGTGTAGAAGTTGATCCGGTTGTTGAGGTAGCTCGGGCCTTGGTCGTGTAGGGCTTTGTGCGCGTGGGTGAGGAGACGGAAGGTGATTCTCTTGTTGATCGGGAGCCAGTGCAGATCTCTAAGGTGTCCGGAGATGTGGCTGCGTCGGGGGATGTCGAGGATGAGTCTGGCCGAGGCGTTCTGGATCCGCTGGAGTCTCTTCTGGAGCTTGGCGGTGGTTCCGGCGTAGAGGGCGTTGCCGTAGTCCAGTCGGCTGGTGACGAGGGCCTGGGTGACCGTCTTCCTGGTCTCGGTGGGGATCCACCGGAAGATCTTACGGAGCATGCGCAGGATGTTGAAGCAGGACGAGGAGACGGCGTTTACTTGTCTGGTCATGGAGAGGGAGGAGTCCAGGATGAAGCCCAGGTTGCGTGCGTGGTCCGTCGGTTTGGGTGCGGTGCCCAGGGCGGGGGGCCACCAGGAGTCGTCCCAGGCGGAGGGCGAGGAGCCCAGGATGAGGACCATGGGCCATCATGGTGAGCTACCAACCCTGAAGGAGAGGAAGAACAGCTCTCCAATATTAATATCTGGGGAGAGGATGTGGTCCGTCTGCTAGACAGCTGACTTTGGTGCTGGAAACCAGGGGCCTTATTTATGAAGGACTTGCGCCACCGGTGCGTCACTTTTTCCCATGTTAAAAGTGACGCACCGGTGGCGCAAGGCCTTCATAAATAAGGCCCCAGGGTTCCAGCCTCGGAGTCGCGTCCACATTCTGTGATTCTGGGCAAATCACTTAATCTCCCTGTCCCTGAATGTGTAATGTAAATACGGTGCTCATGTAAAGCGCTCCAATACCTTCGGGTCGAGTTTGCGCTATATAAAATCTGCAACAAAAAAATTAATTAAAGAGCGAACTCCTGTTTTTCACAAGCCATGTCCCAGATCCCAATGCAAATAGCTAAAAGCTATGCCTGTCCCTCTTTGCAGCAAGTTGCCCATTAGTAGATGTGGGTAAAGGCCTGGTCCGCTGCCCACAGCCTGCTGAGCACCGGCACAGATGCTCAGGGGGCATGGGGGCATTGGAGAGAGGAGTTGGCCTAACGGCTAGGGCGGTCGACCTCGAATCTGGGGAACTGGGTTCGAGTCTCGGCAACGACGCTGAACATCCTGTGATTCTGGGCAAATCACTTAATCTCCCTGTTCCTAACAAAAAAAAAATGCTTGTGTTCTCAGGTAACACAACTGGTGCTAGGTAAAATGCTCTGACACCCAATACCTTCAGGTCAAGTTTGTACTATATAAAATATAAAACTTTGTTAAATACAAAAATTAAAAAAAAACATATTATGGTCACATTGATATAAATGAGCATAATGGAAGCCCCAACCAGACATAACATATATTTAAAATGACATATTCTAGGAGTAGGTGGCGAATTATAACTTATCATTGCTTTGAGTTTGGAGAATGATGTGGGTCCCACTGATGCCCCCAAATTAGAGATGCATTTGTGGACCATGCAATGTCTATGGGAGACAGACCTGCATGTTTGAGCCGCATGTCAAGACTAACTGTCAATGGTATAGATTACAGCTCGCTGGAACATAGGTGGAGCTATTGGTCTTCAAGGAATAACCACACGCTGCACATCTCGTGACTGGCCTCCCACCCTTGTGAAGTTAAGTTCTTGGAAAGGTCTAACCAACATCAACATTTTTGCCCTACACAACCTGCTAACCAACCTCTTTCTGTTTGAGTGGAATGACGGTGTGACCCCTGAGGTCACCTTACCCTACGTCCATAGATTCATCAAGGAACCTGACTTAATGTATGGTGGGGTGAAAATAACAAGCATTTGCAATGCAATAGGTCTCGGATTCACACGAGTTTGAGCTATTGGCATTGTAAATAACAAAGCATTTTATTTATGTTTTGGGTTTTAAAGCATAAATAAAAGACTTTGTCATTTACAATACTAATAGCTTAAACTCTCGCAAATGCGAGACCTATTGCATTGCAATAAAAGGCCTTCTCGATCGCTTGTTAGAATGTAAATATCGGAGGAAGAGACTGGCCTGCGACGTCTTCAAAGTAGTGATAAATAGTGCAGTGAAGAAGATGTGTAAGTGTTGTAAATTACACAGACATAAAGGGTGAAGTGAGAGTTACATATGATCAGAGCTATAAACACTAATAAAGCGCTCCAATACCTTTCACTCTGTGATTACACTGTCGTGGCTGAGGAAGAGGAGAGGGAGGGGGGCTATTTCCTGCCCTCTCTGTGATATGAGTGTGCAGTGTGGCATTGGGTAATGTCATTGCTGTCTTTGACCTAATAAAAAACACTCCCACGCTGGTAGGGCCCTACCTTCACCTCTTGGTGCAGGGTGGGCTATGCTTTATGGCAGGCGTGGAGGGAGGGAGGGATGGTCTCGGCTGCAGCTCTGGCCTCATATAGTGCCCCTGCTATTACAAGTGAGCGAGAGTTGCTGAGGTGGTGGTATTGGTATTGGTAGTATTGGTATTGGTGGTGGTGGTATTGGTGGTGCTGGTATTGGTGGTGTTGGTATTGGTGGTGGTGGTGGAAGTGGTGGCATTAGTGGTATTAGTGGTGGTGGTTTTATTGGTGGTGGCGGTATTGACATTAACATTCACATGATTCACCTACATATCTGGATTAGGCATACGTAAGCAGGCTACGCATCGTAGGAGTACGCCAATGCTATTGTTTTATATGCTCTTATTCATCTTATTAGCACTAAGGTGGACATTTATCTACTTTTTAGGGCTCGGCTGAACGCGCGGAAGCGCGTCTCCGCCGAAGCTCTTTTGTCGGCATGTGTGCTTCCCAGGAGACAATCCTGGCCGCGTGCTTCGCCTTTGAGGCGATTTGAAAGTGGCACGCGCTGACTGGCACGCGCCGCGCTCGGCCAGGCTGTCTCCTGGGAAGCACAAACATACCCAGGCACACCTCCCCCTGCACGCATGCGGCCACACACACACGAGCGCAGACAGACATGCAGACACGCAGACAGAGACACTCCCCCCCTCCCCCGCACACAGAGACACACACACACAGGAGCGCACATACACGCACACATACAGAGACACATGTACACACATCCACACCGTGATGCCTTTAAAATGTGGCGCGCATGGCCCTTGCGGTGCAGTTTACCCTATTTCCAGACGTGGCTCGCACCCATCCATGCCCGGTCGCCTGGCGCCCTCTCCCGGTCCCTCCTCCGGGTCTTGCTCTGCTCCCCTCTGCGGGTCCCCGTCCTCCGTAGCTCTCCAGAGCGACCCCTGGCGGAGAGTGTGTGTCCGTGCCTGCTACCTCCGGCTTCGCTGGGCAGCCCCGAACTCCTCGTTGCTGCTTGATCTGGGAGTCCTTGGGGCCGCCCCGACCCCCTGTTGGTCCTAAGTTCTCTGCCGCGCTCCGGGCTCCTCTCTGCGGCTGCAGCCCTCTGCTCTCTGCCCCTGACCTCTGCCTCCCTCGGCTCGCACACTCCCCGATCCCTCTCTCAGACCCCGGAGGTCTCCGCTCCTCCTCCTTCTCCCGGCCCGCACTTCCCTCCTCCACAACTCATCCCCCTCCCCTGATTTGGACGTCCTTTTCCAGGACACCCCTCCCCTGCACCTCCTCCTCCTTCTCTCTTTATTTATTTATATATTTATTTATGCATTTTTATATAGCGCGGACTTTACCCGAAGGCGTCAGAGCGCTTCACATTAGGAACAGAAATGAAACATAATGAGAAACATTACAAAAGAACAGATTGCAAAAACAAACGTTACTTACATAAGGTAATAGTGACAATTGTGAGCAACCAAAATACATGAGGTAGTAAAAACTGTGAGCAACCAAAATTACATGAGGTAGTAAAGGTAATAGTGACAATCGTGAGCAAACAAAATACTTGAGTAAAAATTGTGAGCAACCAAAATACATGAGGTAGTCAAAAGTGCACAAGAGGCCCCCTCCTGCCCAGGCATCGGAGCAGCAGCCACATGGGTATGTATAACCACTGGAGTACGCCATAGCCTGTGCCATCACTCACACGGAGTCTGACAGCATACGGGGTTACCTGGCAACGTGCACTGTCCTCCCCTTGTAATTGGTAGCCTCCACTAGTATTCCCGTGAATACCTGACGGCGCGCACAGTTGCGCACATATAGTGTATGTAAACAATGATTGGTAGCCCCAGGGAGCAAATGACACCATGCATTATTACCTCGGGCAGTACCCCACAGAATGGATTGTTGCCCATAGGGAATAGGGCATATGTGCAAGCATGCCACGTTAGCCCTGCACCACACCCGGTAGTAATAGCATACAGGCTTTAATGCCTAGCCTACATTATTAGTCCCAGGCAGTACATGCAGTATGCTTTGTTGGTCACGGGAATATTCAACAGGATGCACTGTTACCGCTCCCCCCACTCCCCCCCCTCCCCGATCTAACTTGCAGTTTTATCCCCAGCCTATCTGACGCCTGCATTGTTAGTCCCAGGTTGTACATGACAGCATGTACTGTTGGTATCAGACACGGAATTTCTGAGTGTGTGCACATTTACAGCATGACGGCATAAACTGTTAGACCGAGGTGGTGTTTAACAGCATGTTTTTTTTACCCTACAACATGTATTGTTATTTGCTCCATTATTATTCCCAGGGAGTATCTGACTGACAGCGGTCACTGTTGCGAACACAGAGATTCAGTAAACCTCCATTTTTATCCCACAGGGAGTAACTCACACCATGCATTGTTACCCCCAGGAGTAACTCTCAGAATACAATGTCATTTATTTAAGATTTAAAAAAATAAATAAAGAGCAATGCCAATAGCTCTACCTTTAATGCTGCCGAGACCATTGCATTGTAAATGCTTGTTATGATATTGTTACTAGCAATCACATTGGTCTGCTCCTGTCTTTTGATTGTCGCAGCTAACATGCTTCATACTAGACTGATGCTTGACCAATAAATAATGATTGAAACCGTTCCAATCATCAGTCTATGTATTCTGAGAAAAACAAGCATGAGTGACTAAGCGAAAGATACCCTATTGTTTCACGATAGCTGAGGAATCGGGGTTGTCATGTTCAGTGGTTGCCAGAAACTACACACACCACTGTTGAATACAGAGGATGGTAGTGGCACTGTAGAGATAGCTGGTCTAACAGCTGGCTCATCCTGTGGGGATGTCCAGGGTCTATCTGTACACTAAGCCCTCAGTTTAGGTCACCCAAAACATGCAGGTCCTTGGGGGTCCTAGGAACTACAAGGCATTGGTGGTGCTGGTATTAGTGATGGTGGTGGTATAGGTGATGGTGGTATTGGTGGTGGTATTTGTATTGGTGGTGGTATTGGTATTGGTGGTGGTGGTATTGGCGGTGGTGGTATCAGTGGTGGTGGTATTGGTGGTGGTATTGGTATTGGTGGCGGTGGTAGTAGATTGGTGGTAGTGGTGTTGGTGGTGGTATTGATGGTAGTATTGATGCTGGTGGTGAAGGTACTGGTGGTATTGGTGGTGGTACTTGTGGTAGTGGTGGTGGTATTAGTATTGGTGGTGTTGGTGGTGGTGGTATTGGTGATGGTGGTGGTATTGGGGTAGTATTGGTGTAGGTGTAGGTGGTGGTAACAATGGTGGTATTGGTGGTGCTATTGGTGGTGTATTAGTGAGGGTATTGGTGGTGGTGGTATTGGTGGTGGTATTGGTGGTGGTATTGGTGGTGGTATTGGTGGTGGTGGTATTGGTGGTGGTATTGGGATTGGTGCTGGTGGTGGTGCTATTGGTGGTGGTGGTTTTGGTGGTGTTGGTATTGGTGGTATTGGTGGTTGTGGTATTGGTGGTGGTGGTAATGATGGTGTTGGTATTGGTGGTGGTATTGGGATTGGTGCTGGTGGTGGTGCTATTGGTGGTGGTGGTAGTTTTGGTGGTGTTGGCATTGGTGGTATTGGTGGTGGTGGTATTGGCGGTGGTGGTAATGATGGTGTTGGTATTGGTGTTGGTGGTACTGTTATTGGTGGTGGTATTGGTGTTGGTGGTACTGGTATTGGTGGTGGTATTGGTGTTGGTGGTTTAGGTGGTGGTGGTATTGGTAGTAGTATTGGTGGTATTGGTATTGGTATTGGTGGTATTGGTATTGGTGGTGGTGGTATTGGTGGTGGTGGTGGTGGTGGTAGCGATGGTGGTGGTATTGATGGTATTGGTGGTGGTAGTGGTAGTATTGGGGACAATTCCCATGCTGTACTGAGCGTTCTACACAAACGGGTGTGGCAGTGATGAGCAGTGTGCCTCATGACAAGCTGAGCTCGCCATGAGCACGGGGACGCTGTGCGCGCGCCCCCACCCCCCAGCACAGTGGGGGAATTACCCCCGCCGCAAAGGGGTTAAACACGGAGGGGCATATTCTCATGAACTTATCACTGAGTTATCGGCACTTTAGCGCAGAAAAAGTGGCGCAAGAATTATCGCCCCATTCTCAATCTGGTGCAAACGGACGATATCGCCAGTTTTCCAGTGATAGCTTCCGCAAAAAACCATCACCACGGATGAGAGCGACAACTAAAGCTAATGATATGCAGAGTAAGCGTTCCCATACAAAAACACATGAAAACACCACTTCGCGATATTGTCAGCAACCAGCCAGATCTGCGATTCGATCCAAAAACAGGTGATAGGGCGCGTTAGCAGCAAGGATTTAACACCTGCCTTTTACTGGTGTTAAGCAGGACGATTACCTGCGGTATGAAAGGGAGCCCAGCCCAGAACCACATCTGAAGACCAACACATGTCATGGAGCTACTGATCATGCAGCTCGCAGACCCCAGAGGGCCACAACACCCACCACCACCACCCCCATGCCACCCCCCTGGACCCCCTGTCCTCCGGACTTCCACTGAGGCAGCACAGATCAGGACAGCAGACGTTCTAACATGCACCAGCCTTAGATACTCAACACCAGAGGAAGTCATTGCCCACTACAGGCACAACAGGACAACCATCCTCCACATCCTGACCTATATTGCCCATGGGCTGACAGTGCCAACACAGCAGACAACCAACATCCCTCCCCACACAAAGCTGCTGGCTGTCCTGCGCCTGTTGGCCCCTGGTACCTCCCAACCAACAACTGCCAGAGTTGGAGGACTCTCACGGCCAGCCCTATCAAACTTTCTCACACATGTCTTGGATGCATGTCCACAATAGCAACGTCGGGCCCCTGTATCCGCACCACACAACCGTTCCAATTCGTGGTGTTCCTGTGCAACCAACCCCAACGCCAGCCATTGCCAGACGCCCCTGTGCCCAGGATCGAAGATTGTAGTAACTTAAATGGGGGTGCGCACGGTCATGAAGTCCAGTAGTGAACAGTAGTGCAAAAACAGTCCTTTATTACAAATACACAAATGAACAAAATGAAAAGCAATGCCAACACCCAACGGGGAACTTCATCAGTGCAGCGTGTGGATTCAAGTAATTGCATATGCTGCGGGAACTCCCCAACGCAATTCCATACTCCGGAAGTCAGTATTCAGAAACCTGTTGGACAAATGGTGACAATGGTCAAGCATCTGTATAGTCACAAACCCAATCTGGTACATTGTATAGCACTTGGACAAACCGGAATGCTTACAGGAAAGACAAATCCTGCTGAAAAAGAATGTAACAGAAGTATGTGTGGTCGTAACGTCCGTAGGAAGGAAAAGGAAGGTTACCGTGACACGAACTTCTGTTACGGTCTCATGATGCAGGATTCCTCATACCTGTAAGCATCACGGTTTGTATCAGCTTGATACCCATGCACCTTCACTCCCCCCACCCAGCCATGAGGGCGCCACCGTGACTGGTGGTGTCTACGCGATCCTGTGCACCTTCTGCACCCCAGCCCTGGTCCCCAGAGCGGTCCGCCACCCAGTGATGACTGCCTGCCCCTGCGCACCCAGGCCTCAATGCTCACCTGCAGCCACCGGCATGTCTCCAAGAGGGCACACCACATGCCGGTGCAACCTCCACAGCCGATCATTGGATTCCACGCCACAGACCCCCAGCGCACCCTGCCGCAGAGTCATGTTTGTGCAACCTGCTGCCTTCGGCCTACACTGCGGTCCAGCTGGGCTCACAATTCAAATCGCACCTTTATTGGCAGGACGGCGTTTCGAGACCTACGCATTATTGCAGGCTGCTTACCCGCTCAGCTCTGGTGCCACTAACTCAGTGCACCACAAGTCATTGCCACGTGGCGAGAGGACCGTGCCGGTTGAAGTGCCTCGGCTGCCACCAACTCTGTGCAAAGCAAGTCACTGTCTCGTGGCGGTAGGCCTGTGCCGGCCAAAGTGCCTCGGCTGCCACCATCTATGTGCACCACAAGTCATGGGCCCTTTATGATTGAGCCCCGTTGTGCGGATGCCATCATGTCACCTCCAGCAGTGGGGAATGTGATGTGGTAGGGCCCTAGGCCCTCATACATGACTAATACCACAGAGACACACCCAGATAGATAGTGGAAATGGCCTAGAGCACGTGCGCCCTGCCCGTTTTATTGGCAGGGTCACATGTTTTATGACTCTTGTGCTGGATGGGGGTTGTGTGGGTGTAAACCAGCCCTCAGGGCGTGGCTGTGGCATGCTGACAACTAGACCACAGGGAAGACCTGGAACACGTAGCACTATCGTCATCCCCTGTAAGGGTAAGCAGAGTGGGTTGGCCTGGCGTATACCAGTCCAGCGTAGGAGTGTGAACAATGACCCCAGGGCTCTGGGCGTGGTTCCTTTCTGTGTTGGACAAGAAAGTAACTAATGCGTGTGTCTCTGTTGTAGTGTCAGCACCATCCGGACCGCAATCGGTAATGTTGCACCCTGTGACTCTAGTCCCACAACATGAGCAACATGGACGTAAGGGGGAATCACTGACCCTACTTTCATCCATACTTTCACACTTGAATGATCATAGACATGACACATCTGTGGGAATTTTAATGTTTAATGTTAAAGGGCTGTATAACCACGAAGTAGGAACGGTCGTAGAGGAGGAGGGGATTGTGCAGCAGGGCCAGTCAGTAGCTTTTACCCTCAACAAAATTATTGTGAGAATTGAGGGTTTGACAAAAAATAAAGCCCCAGGCCCAGATGGGATTCTGTCTGACCTGTTCCTGAGCTGTGTGGAGCTGTGGGCCCCAATAATGACAAGAGTAATAAACGTGGCTATCAGCTCTGGTTTGCCCCGCTCATGGTCTACGGCCATAATTGTCCCTATTTTTAAAAAGGGTAACAGGGACAATCCCCAGTGCTATCGACCAATTTCACTGATAGATGTGTCTGCTAAGCTATTGGGCCGGGGAATCCTTAATCGTCTTACTGAGTGGACCGAAGAAAACAACACTATCTCCGACACCCAGTATGGTTTTAGGATAGGGAGATCTACTAGCGACCAATGCCTGAACCTCTACATGCTGACTGCTAAATACACCAAAACCAGCAATGAAGCCATCTACCTGGGGTTCATGGATTTGGCAGCCGCTTTCGATCATGTGAATAGGGATAAGCTCTGGGCTATGATGGCTCACACGAGGATTGATTTTGGCCTAATTAACATCTTAAGGGAGTTACACAGGGACACTTCTGCCAAAGTACGGTATAACACGGAGGGGGGAGGTTGACAGAATCGTTTTCATGCAGGAGTGGGGTACGGCAAGGGTGTATTCTTGCCCCTTTTTTATTCTCATTTTATATTAATAATTTAGAGCAGTTTTTGATTAATTTAAAGACAGATTGCCCAAGAGTAGGGTCAGGCTGCATCCCGGTATTGCTATACGCGGATGACGTGGTCCTGCTCGCGCGCACGCCAAAGAGTCTACAGATTTTAATAGACAGATTTGTAAAATTCATGGAATCTTTAGACCTGTCCGTCAATCTGGGCAAATCATATGTATTGTTGGCAGGCAACAAACCTTGCACCAAATCTACTTATATGATAGGAAGCCACACAATAGAAAGGGTTAAATCCTTCTCATATTTAGGCTTACTATTTGACAGGTTTTTAAAATTTAATTCCCTGGTGGAGGAACGTTGCTGTAAAATGATTGCCACTAATGGTGCTATTGCGAGTTATGGGCGGAGGGTTGGGAGATGGTGTCCCAAACAAGTAATGAACCTTTATGGCTCTATGTGTTGTTCCAAAGTCACGTACGGGGCAGAGGTATGGGGCTTTGTGAATACTAACCAGCTACAGCGGGAGGAAATCAAATATCTACGATCAATTCTGAAAATTCCACAGAGTACCCCAGCTATTATAGCACATAGAGAACTAGGGAGGCCATACCTCGAAGATTTGGTGAAGCTTAGACCCATTTTGGCCTGGTTGAAAATCTGGACAAACCCCGAGGTGTCCCTAGGTAGGCAAATTCTAAATGATTGCCTAGGAAGGGACAAAAGTATGAGTATTCCATGGCTCAATTATGTAAAGGCCAGTTTGGAAAACCTCGGCTATAAGAATCTCTTTACTGACCCTGCAGCAATTGTAACTCAAGATAAAGCGATTATAAAGAGAGCTTTTTTGGCCCAGAGAAGAACACGTAAAGCTGAGGCTGAAGGGTCCAAACGCACTGTGAGCGCCCATAGCCTTGTCAAAAGTACCGAGGGAATGGAACCTTACCTATACTTTATGTATAACGCCCAGGATAGGTTTTTAATGTGCCGTTTTAGGCTCGATTTATTGCCATATTTATTGGCGTCTCCACCAGGTTTTTTATCTTCAATTGAGCAGAAGGGAGCCTGCGGCTGCAACAATAGGTCACCGCAGGACTCCCTTCATTTTGTACTACTGTGTTCTTTTTACTCAATGCCTAGGCGTAGATTCTTGGTAGGAATTTTAAAACAAGCCAAATTGACACATGCTAAAGCTGCTTTACTCTAGGGAATGACAAGTACATCAGTAGAGGAAGAGTTTAGTCCGCAGTCTGATAGCTGTGTCATTGGTGACCAAACAGAATACGACAGTCCATGTCGAGGTCCAAGGTGAGTGTCGCAGAGTGCATCGGGGGAAAGTGGAAGGTGATGATGCAGAGGGCAGAACCAAGCAGACACAGGCCATATGTCGGAGATGAATGCTACTGCTTCCTTCTTACCAGTAAGGCAGATTCATCCATATCTTCGTCCTCTGCAGTTTCATGTGCCTCACATGTGGGTGGTGGTGATATGTCTCCTGCACTGTGTTGCAGTGACACATCAGGGGCCGGAGTTGGAATGTCTGCTGCACTGTGCTCCACTGACACATCAGGGGGCGGGGATATGGATGAAATAGTAGCAGAAGCATTCATCCATGCCTGACCTTGTGGCAGCAATGCCACGATGAGGGAAAGCAGGGCATGGAAGAACCCAGCTACCTCTCGCTGGTGTGCAGCCGTGGCAGCCGTTCTTTCCACCTGCATCCACTCCATGTTCTCCATGATCCTCTGCATGTGTCCCAACTCCCGGCTGACATCGCTACAGCCACTCTGACTAGACAGTTGTTCTTGTCTCAGAGTCAGGACTCCAGCAATGTCAGCCATGGTCCGTTGGACAGCATGGAATGGACTGTGGGTGTCCATTAGGGACTGTGAATGGTCCCTGATGGGACTTAGACACCCATGTATGGTATCAAGGTTGGCTGCCATGAGGTCGAACTGCACCCGCAGCTGATCTGCCAACTTCTGCTGGCACCCCAACACACGGCGTTGGAAGGCCATGTGTTGTTCGTGGAGGTCCTGGGACACAGCTGTGTGGTATGTGCAGGGGGTGAGGTCTCCTCGATGCAGCTGGGCTGCCCTGCTCCTGGAGGTGAGGTGGCGAGGATGTCCATGAGCTGTTGGAGGGCATCGGGTCGGTGGTGTGGTGGTTCGCTTCATCATCAATCAAAAGATGTTCGGTCTGCTTGGCAACAGGTGTTGATTTTCCCTCTGCAATGTGAAGGGGAGATGCAGTTTAACATTGTGTTCACATGTATGTTGACGCATTGTACATGTTTACATACAGACTGCATGACAATGTACATTGTGACTGTTTAGGAGGAGCTGCCTATTTGATGCGGGACAGTAAACATTTCAACAACATCACAGATGTGTTTGGACTTGTACATTATCAACTCACATTTCCCTGCTATGCCAAATGGGATTTTTCCAGTTTCTACACCCAGGTGGCACCAGTTTTGTCCTCTGTTCTGTTGTGAACGTGTTGCAGTTTGTACCAAATTGTTGTCGATGTTGATGTGCCCTGAATGTTATGTGTGTTTGATTCATTTTTGGAGAGTCGCCCCTGCAGCTCTGATTTTGCTGCCCCTTATCCCTTTCAGGCAGTGTGCCTTTGACTTCTGTGCGTGTACAAAGCTGAGATGTATACTTGGGTACACTGGGCTCTTGGACGCAGTTTTGAGTCTGGGGCATGGTTTGTCCGCAGGTGTGTTGTTGATGTCAGAGGTTGTTTGTGCACGTGGATGTGTCAGAGTGTGACCGGCTCCTTTACGAATGTGGCCCACACTCAGCCACTTCAGTGTCATGGCATGCAGCATGTCATGATATATTGACTGCAGCCATGCTTTTCATCATGCAGTGTCACTTGCATTGTCAGTGTGGCACACAGACATGCCACTTTGCTGGGTTTGGCACATGCGCATGGGTTGGTTGTGAGATTGGTGATGTGTGGGAAGGGCCCACTCTGGGCACACAGTCGACGGGGGCCTACTTGCCGTTTCTAGGTGTGCTGCAGTGTGCCAAGGTGATCAGGGACATGCTCCAGAGTCATTGTGGATGTGCACTGCTATATGCTTAATTGTGCATGTGTGCCATTGTGCCCATCTCCCCAGTCCCCCCAGTTCCTGGTCACTACTGATCCTGTTGCTGTTGTGTCAGGTCATGTTGAGCAGTGTCTGGTCCGCCAACTCCTGCCACCGTCTCCACACTGATAACTGTGGACACCATTTCCTCCATCTTGTCCAGCTCCTCCAGTGGCACTGAACTCCCACCTCCAGTCTGCATTGCTGCCTTCTGGTTGTTGTCGAGTTTCTGCTTGGTTTTGCGCTTCACATCATTTCAGTACCTCTTGACCTCTTCCATTGTCCTCCTCAGCACTCCTTTTGCATTCACCTTGTCCATGATGGACTGCCATATTCCATTTTTTGTCGCCAATGACACAGTGGAGGTGATGAACAGTAGTTGATGGTGTTCTATCACCTCCGTTATCAGGATCCTGTTTTCCTGCGGACTGAACCGCGTCTTCCTCTTCTTCTTCTCCTTGCCCTTCCCTGACCCCGAGGTCCAAGGTTGGTCCTCCGTACGGCTTGTGGGATTCTGGTTGCCCTCTGTATTTGCTCCGGCTACCTCCATTGTGCTTCATAGTTGTTTTGGTTTTGTTTGTGGTTTTTCTTTCTACTTTTATAGTGATTTTTCCCACCTGACATGTGTGGATTGCAGGCCTGGCAAAGATTATCGTTGACTTTCTTATCGCAGTTGGGTCCATCGCAACGTTTTTCATGTTCGGGTTTAGATTTTTATCGCTGTCCTGGTGACTTTATTGCGGACATTTGATGCGTTATCGGGAAACTTTTGCATGTTACTGCCGTGTTGTGAATAGAACGTTAACACAGAGTTATTTTCGGGCAATAGACGGGATATGAAACATTGCCTTAACCTATTGTGGCGATGATTATCGCACGTTCTTGAGAATATACCCCAGAGCATCTTCTTGTAACACTAAGTCAAGCCCACCTCCACCAGAGCCCCTATATGATAAACGTGTTTTGCATCATGCCCTGAAGAAGGCTTAACTTGATATTTGGCGATTATTAACCACTGAAAGCCCACAATGTTTTATGCCATTCAGTCCAGGGAAGCAGCGATCTTTGTGCAGCAGGGGCAGTGGCACTGGGGCAAGGGTGAGATGAGTCCATTGCCCCCCAGTTATATATTTCTTTTGTCTCGCAGAGGGTGTTGTGAAGGATGATTTGAGGGGGACCGGGCACTCTTTCCTCCTTCAAGGCACTTGTCATGCCAGGAGCCTTCCTGCTCTGCTCCTGGTCAAAGGGCACTGCTGTGCTGTCCTCTGCGCCACACTGTGTGTTAATCTGACTCAATTTTTTGCAAAAAACACAGTTGATGGACAGAATGTAGAACAATGTCATACATTCACCCCAGTACATCAGGTAATCTGACTCAAGCCTCAAAATTCTCAAGAAGTGCGTGCTTCCGCCCCATTAAATATTAACGTGGCGCGTTACGCAGAATGTTATCTCTCTGCCCTCTCATAAGTTTGTGCTGAAGTCTCTTTAATGAGAGATACCTCTCACATGCAGCACCATATCACAGTGCTAATGGTTGTATTATTGCTGCTGAGGTCACAGTTCTACTCTGTTATATTGGCAGAAACAATAAAAGGTAAAAATAAATCTGACAAAATAGAAATGATAAGCTTTAAAAGTCAATGCAGATGAGCGGGTAGTGGAGGGGTTGCGTCAACACACCTGGAGCGGCCATGTTTGAAAGCGACGCATTGGAGGTGAGAGGACAGGTGGGCCATGGGACTGTGTGCACGCCTTATTTACCACAGTATGAACCTCACAATGCCAATGCGTGCATCCATTTCAACAGGATTTGTGGAAAGTGTGTTAATAAAGATGTGCACTAGAGAAGTGCAGGGCGATGGGGGCCTCCAGCTTCCCTGCGGGGTGTGCAGGGTAAGGTTGCAGGTGGGGACATGGCCAAGCAAGATGCCTAGAACTATGTGCAAAATCACACCTGTGCAACTTTTATCACCCATGTCGGATGCAAAATTTAGCACACCAACATCATGGGTGATGTTTTGTATTTTTTTTATAAACAAATAGATAAAACATGTCACCTCCAGGAGTGACTCAGAATGAAGCCTCAAGCCCAGCCAGAGCTCCCGGAGGCTGGATCAATTCACTCAATTGCCCCCTCTGACGCCTGGTGTCTACAGATTACAAGAAAGGCAGGTGGCCTTGCTCAAGATTAGTAGGGCAGAGTGCTCAAGACCAGTTTTTTAACTGTCATTAAACTTGGGTGCTGTGAGGTGCCTGCTGCATCCACCTCTGGACACCAGGGGCAGAGGCTCCCAGCTGCTCCCCACCCCTGCCACATGAGCCCATCCCCAAGCCCCCCTTCCTGGAAAGACACCAGGGACAACAAGCAGACATCCCAGGCAGGGCGGCCTGCTTTGGCCAGCCTCAGTTGTTGTTTAAAGCAAAGAGCCTCGTCCTTGCCTGGGGCAATCTGACTCAAGGGTCAAACTTTCCTGGAGGTCCACCCAGCAAAGCCAACCCACGCAGCCAGGTAGCTTGTATCCACCCAGTGGTTTGACCAAATGGTGTTTTTATAGCCATCTAGAGTTAAACTGGTTGTGTTTGTGCAATCCACCCAGAGGATTCAGCACGGTGGGAAGGTCAGTCGCCCTTCGGCTGGACTGTTGTCTTCGTTCATATGACCCTGCAGGGTCATTTCCTTTGTGGCAGTGTGCAGAAACTGGCTCCAGGCCTGCTGGGAAGGCTTCAGTGCGGCATGTCCATTTTATCCTGTGGAGAGTGTTACAGCCCCCTGGCAACAGCTGCACCGAGCCTGCACGGCCGTGTGAGATTAACCACATCTGTGCTCTCCCTGGAAACTGTCCTGGCTCCTCTTGACGGGGCAAGCGGGGACAAGGAATGGGGCTGACAACTCTCAGTGCCACTATCAACGGGTCGACTGTGATCAGTGTGCACCAAGCCCATTTTGCTGCTGAGCAGGGAGCCACGCCAGTTGCAGGCGGACCGGTCTGCGTATTCTTTCAACTTGCTAAACATGTGAACACAAGAGTGAAAAATGAAACTAGACTCAATACACCATCAAAACTCCGGCCACAAGAAGAAATATTGCTGTTGATAGAACAGTAGAGAAAAGGCTGTGAGCTGAGGGAAAAGTTCAAGATACACATCAGGCAGGTACTAATGATTAAAGCGAGTCGAAACCAAAATAACAGATGAAACACTGAAGGAAAGGTATAGAGACTTCATAAACCGAAAAAGAGCATGTAAAATTCACAAACTTTCATGATCTGGAATACAGAGTAAGAGAAGGGCAAACATAGTCTAAAATTCCAAGAAATAATAAAGCTGGTATGGACTTAATGAAAGAAATTGTCACAGAAAATGTCAGCAGCATTCTTTAATGGCTTGATAACCCCA
The DNA here is from genome assembly GCF_964261635.1 of Lissotriton helveticus. Taxonomy (NCBI): domain Eukaryota; kingdom Metazoa; phylum Chordata; class Amphibia; order Caudata; family Salamandridae; genus Lissotriton; species Lissotriton helveticus. The sequence continues at coordinate 1,190,845,833 of NC_136071.1, read as the reverse complement.
TTGGCCAGGATGTAACCCCGTTGGCCAGGATAATCAGGTCTTATGGGTTCGAGGCACTATCGTATGCAGACGATACCCAGCTGCTGATTACCTTTAGTCCTGACCCCACAGATACAATGATCCGGTTTGAAAATTCCATGACCCACATTGACAGCTGGATGGGCCAAAACAAACTACAGCTAAATAGCAGTAAACCGAGGTCATTCTGTTTGGCAGGGCAGAAGAGTATTGGTCTAGCAGTTGGTGGCCTCAGGCATTGGGTTCGTGCCCGTCTCCAAAACAAACAGTATGCAACCTTGGAATTACAATCGACAACAAGCTTTCCATGAAAGCCCATGTCAACTGTGTACTGGGCACCTGTTATGGCATCTTGCGGAAGCTACGTAAATCTTCAAGTGGCTACCAATTGAAATCAGGAAGCCACTGATGCAGGGCCTAATTGTAAGCTGCATGGACTATGGAAATGCTTTACTGTCCTCCATAAATTAAGACCTCTTCTCTAAACTGCAGATTCTGCAGAATACTGCGGCCAAACTGATTTTAGATCTACCTCCAAGATCGCCTTCATGCCCTAATCTAAAACTCCTTTATTGGCTTCCAATTAGGAAAACAGGGCACTTTAAAATCTTGTGCCTAACACATAGATGATGAAACTCATTTATTTTATGTAGGGGAGGGGAATGGTGATGATTTTAACTAATCAAGCAATAAACATTAAACTTGAAACTTAAACTATGGCATTGGACCTGGCTATATAGAAAAAAAACTTAAAAGATATCAGCCCCTCAGAATCTTGAGGTCCAGTTCTAAACTTCTTCTTACCCCACTACGAGTTCGCACTGTGGGAAATGGAGGTCGATCTTTCTCACATCTTGCCCCTTACCTCTGGAATAAGCTACCGCTCCATCTTTCGTCCATTTCAAATAACCAGCGCTTTCGCAGAGAATTGAAGACATGGATGTTCTAAATGAAATCAGATATGACCCCAGGTAGTGGAAGCTTCCGCAAGCGCCATGAGACCTAACGGTGATTTGTGCGCTATATGCGATTCTTTGACTTTGATAACAAAAATCAAACTGAAACACCCAATGAAAGAGATGAGTTTATGAACAACGTTCCAGATGAAAATCCAAATGCTGCAAACCATCTTAATGTACCTAAGAAAATAAAGGGGTCAACAAGAAACTTAAAAACAATATGCAAACTCAAAGGGCAGCTTTAAAAACTACCAAACAATGTTATTAAATAAATACATAAATAAATAAACAATGTTAAAAAGACAGAAAGAAAATTGGCAGAATAATCCCTGGTAGGGCAAGGGACACATGACGTTACATCATTGTGGATGACATTTAGGAGTGTTATAAAAAGGTCCAAACTGCGTCCCAATTGCCTGAATGCCAGAAGAATGGGATTGTGAAAACTTGTGTAACAAACTCACTGTTGTTGAAATAACATAGGCATTTTCAGGAGCCAACTTAAACAAAGGAGTTAATCCTAACAATATTGGCTTAAAAGATTTGTAAAAGGTATATAAAAAAGAACCGAGGCTGCTGCCAAGAACCAAAGAACCAAGACAACTGCCAAGAGACTTTTCAGCCTGGCTGGCAATCAGAAGAGTCCCGGGCTCATCCAGAAAACAGATCCATATTAATTCTGAAGAACATGCTTGTAAACAATCCGAACAAAATAAGCAGTTGGAGACTGATTACAATAGCTACAGCATTCATGAAGCTATTTACAAAAATGTTGACAATAAGAAGCACATGTTTCGCAAGCCTAAATAAAAGACAGAGGGGCAGATGTATCAATGGAATTTTTAGTCGCAAACGCTGCGATTCGCAAAAAAGCAGCGTTTGCGGCTAAAAATTAGCGAAACGGTATGTAGTAGGGAAATTGCATCGCAAAATTAAGGAATCGCAAATTTTCCGATTCCTTAATTTTGCGTAAGCATTTAAGGAATCGCAAATTGCGATTCCTTAAATGCTATGCAACAAGCATTCCATTTTTGAGATTTCTCCTTAAGAAATCGCAAATTACCACCAACTTCAAGTTGGTGGTAATTTGCGATTTCTTTGGCATTTGTGAAGGTGCCATATGGCGCACATACATGCCCTGAGGGCATGTATGTGCGCCATATGCGCACACATGTTCATTTCAGGGGAGCATCAGGGTGTCCTTATGACACCCCTGCACCCTTGAAATTAGTCTCAATTTGCGATTCTCAAATTGTGAATCGCAAATTGAGAATGACTTCACGTTCATTCCTATGGGCCTCCTGGCCCATAGAAATGAAAGGGTAAGTATTCCTTAATTGATTTCACAATTTGCTAATCGTAATTAAGGAAAACTAAGAAATCGCTAAAAAATTGCGATTTTTTACATACACCCCTTTTTGCAATTCTCAAATAGCGATTCTCAAAAAATCGCTATTTGAGAATCGCAAAAGGGGATTTTCATACATATGCCCCAGAAAGGCTTGTGAAAGTGAAGGGGTGATTCGAGTGCCGGACACTCCTTCAAAATGTCATAAAAGGGCCACTATGGAACAGACACACAGTGGTGTTGATAGACGTATCAAAAGCATTCTCTGTCAGTCCTCATCACATCATGCAGAGCCCTGAAAGACAATGAATCAGCCATGTGTTTGAGAGCTAAGAAAAGACCTGCATACAGTTGTAATTACATACTTTAAGGAGAAAAAAACATCTGACATTTCAAAGATAAAATAATGGTCAACAACTGCCAAGCAGGTCAATTTTACAAGCAAACATTGATGATAGGCACCCGGGAGACAGTAAAAGGTATGATATGCTTTGATCCTCACATGGGTTGTATAAATACAACAAAATAGATTGGATACTAATAAAACAGGTTAAATAATTGACAATCTGCCACACAAGCCCAAACAAAAGGTTAAAAAAACTCTGTCAATGCAATTCCCAAGCTGTCATAAAACTAGAAATAGTTGTCATAGAGGCAAAAACTCTCATAAAACTCAAGCACTCAATAAAGGGGTGGCATCTTTTCTGGATGGGGAGTCAGTGGACCTTCCTGAGGTGGGGGGAGATGTGGATCTGTTTGGAAGGTCAAGGATGGGTCTGGCAGCTGAGTTGTGAATAATCTGCAATTTCTTCAGGATTTGGGCGATGATTCCTGTGTAGAGCGCATTGCCGTAGTCAAGTTGACTGGTACCTAGGGTTTTTCTGGTGTTGACAGTGAGCCATCTGAAGATCTTTCAGAACATGTGATGGGTGCAGAAGGAGATGGAGGAGACTGAGTTGATCTGTCATTTTATGGTGAGTTCGCTGTTAAGGATGATGCCGAGGCTGCGGGTGTGGTCTGTCGGTGTGGGTGTGGGTCTGAGTTCGGTAGGCCACCAGGTGTCGCTCCACAGGGAGGTGTTTTTCTAAAGATCAGCACTTCAGTCTTGCCGGTGTTGAGCTTCAAGCAGTTGGCCTTCATCCTGTCGGCAATGCTTGTCATGCAGTTCTTGGATTTAGTCCTGGTGGTGGAGCAGTCTTCTGAGAGCGAGAAGATGAGCTGGGTGCCGTCTGTGTAAGAGAAGATGCTGAGGTGATAATGGGGCGTCATGTAGGTGTTGATCATGGTGGGGATGGGGGATGAACCTTGCGGGATGCCACAGATGATGTTCTTGGGTTTTGACGAGAAAGGAGGTAAGCAGATTGTTGGGTCCATTCTGTGAGGATGGATGGGATCCATTTGAGAGTGTCTCCCTGGATACCTATGTGGCGAAGTCTCTTGATAAGGGTGCATTGGGATATGTGTCAAATGCTGCTGAGAGGTCAAGGAGGATCAGGGTCGCTGTGTCTCCCCAGTTGAGGAGGATTCTGATGTCATCAGTAGCAGTGATCAGGGTGGGCTCGGAGCTGTGATTGGCATGGTAACTGGTCTGGGTGGAATTCAATAGGATGAATTTCTGCAGGTGTTCGGTGAGTTGTCAGTTCCCACTCTATTCTCCTATAAACCCACAACCCGCTACGGAACTAAAAATGCAAAATTCAAATAAAAGAAAATGAATAACTACTAAAATTTTAACGCATATAATAAAAATACAAACAATTCTTATTCAAAAAACATACATCACATACATATAAAATATATACTAAAAAATATAACATTATAAAAAATCGATAATATTAAAAACTATATTTTTGCAAACGATATTAAACACTTCAATGTTTTTAACATTGATAATATTTACCTAAAATCGAAATTCTTGACCATGAGAATTTGTCTGTCGATATTCCTGACCCACGATATTTAGGACTCGTTATTTCTGCAAATCAATATTTTTGACTCGATATTCTGTCTCTGCACCTTCTATTGAACTTCTGGCTTTTGGCAAAGATTGTAATCAATACATCAGGGCCGTGTTAGCTATGGTGCCAAGCCAATGATCATGGATTTTATGAAAAAAGCAGTAGACCTTATGTATTTCTTGTGAAAACCATATGTTAAATTCAATAGGTATTTAAGGTTGGATTCTCACCACTCTGACTCAAAATCTACAGATAGGTGCTTTGTCACGTGGATCTCACAGACTAAACAGCAGGCAATAGGTTAGGTATTGATTACCTCCTCTGACAAACCATGGGTATAGAAATTTACACTATGATAATTCTTGTTAAACTCTCTTAGGAGAGGCACTTTGCCAGATGTGCTTTTGTATACATTTGTAATTGTATGACTGTATGCTGATGGTTACCTTGTAATAAAGCTTATGCTCAGGACAGTAGGCCTGGGTTTGTTATGACGACAAGGCAATGACAGTCCTTTGTTAGCATGCTGGGAAACTTTATTCCAGATGCCATAAATCAGCTCTGTTTAATATGAAAAGTGATGATAAAGACAGTAGGCCTGGCTTATTAAATGTGAAAACATTTGTTTAAGCCAATAGGCCTCTAGCAGTGGATTTGTTATCTCGCAATGTTACAGGCTGCAACAGGCATTTGGTTACATGTAATCTCACTGCAAAGTGCTTTGGTGTTGACTGCCCACTCTGAAAAACCCTGGCAGTAGTAGAGTTTCACTGTAAGGATTCTTGTAACGCCTGTTGAGAATGGTTGTACATTGATTGGACAAATGTAATTCTGTATATATTTGTAATTTTATAGCTTCATGCATTATGGATTCCTATTTGTATACACTTCAGTGGGCCTGTGTTGGTTATAGTACAAGCGACAGGCCTTATCGGTCACTGGGAAAAGTTACGTCAGATTACTAGTGATGTGCTTATAATGAAAGGTTATGACAAAGCAAATAAGCCTGTCTTACTTATTGTGGAAAAAAACATGTGTTAAAGGCACTAGGCTTTTAAGGGTACACTGTTATTACACTGTGCTGAAGCTATAGGCAGATATTTTGTTGGAGTGTGTGAAATCCACGTGATTTGCTTACACGTAATTACGCAAAATTTCCAGAAACTCACATGAGCACCACTCCATCATCTAGCAATATATTTCAGTGTGAAATGCATCCTAGCTTGAATTGTATACAAGAAGCTGCATTGTACAATTAGAAAATAGCACTAGAAAAACGTGTCGTGAACAACATGTCCTCAAGTTCTGGTTCTTCGTGTTGTTCCTGCACTATATTTTTGCCACAAATGGTGGTGTAATTATGCATGTGCTGTAATGGCATAGTTTCTAGAATTGTGCATAGCAATGGTGGCGTGATTATGCATGTGCTATAATGGCATAGTTTCTAGAACTGTGCATAGCAATGGTGGCGTGATTATGCATGTGCTATAATGGCATAGTTTCTAGAACTGTGCATAGCAATGGTGGCGTGATTATGCATGTGCTATAATGGCATAGTTTCTAGAACTGTGCATAGCAATGGTGGCGTGATTATGCATGTGCTATAATGGCATAATTTCTAGAATTGTACATAGCAATGATGGTGTAAATATGCATGTGCCATAATGGCATAATTTCTAGAATTGTGCATAGCAATCAAAATACAACATTTCTAAATTTATGTGAATTATGTCTGAGTGATGTGAATTTCACCCTGGTCTAGTATTGTCTTCCACAGAATCTCACAGCTTACTGTGGTGTGGGATGGGTGTTGTGACACATCCAAAGAAACTATGGGGATTTGTCCAGTGGTAATTCTTATTAGGATCTTTTAGCCTGGATTGTATATCGTTTTGACAACTGTAATTTTCTACATGTGTATACTTGTTTTAAGGTACATTTGATGGGTGCCTTGTTATAAAGCTGATTACCAGCTCAGTAGGTCCGAGTTGTAAAAGGTTGTGAGAAACTAATGATAAAGACTATAGGTCTGATTCTTTGTAATGAAAGGTTATGATGCAGGCCGCCCGTCTCTGCAGATAAACTAGAGAGAGGATCTCTCCACCGGAACAGTCTAGTCCTGTCTCGACAGCCCTGAACCTCACAGTACCCCTCAGTAACCTGCTCTCTTCACAGCTCTGTCTGGTCCACCCATGGCAGGTACTTCTATGACCAGTTAATCGATGACTGGTCCTCCCATGACTGGTGCACCCATGGCTGGTGCACCCATGACTGGTCCTTCTATGACTAGTGCACCCAGGGATGGCTCACCCATAAGGTGCACCCATGGCTGGCCCTCTCATGACTGGTTCATCCATGGCTGATTCTCTGGTGACTGGTGCTCCCAGGGCTGGCTCACCCATGGTTGGTCTCTCATGACTGGTTCATCCATGGCTGGTGCACCCACGACTGGCTCGCCCATGGCTGGTCCACCCATGAGTGGTGCACCCTTGACTGGCTCGCCCATGGCTGGTCCACCCATGACTGGTGCACCCATGACTGGCTGGTCCTCCCATGACTGGTGCACCCATGACTGGCTCGCCCATGGCTGGTACTCCCATGACTGGTGCACACATGACTGGCTCGCCATTGGCTGGTTGTTAGAAAGGCGACCCCGGGGGAGGCAGAAGATGTCTGACTGACCACCCCTAGGTCCACCTCTCCGTCGAGGAGTAGCCGAGCGGTTGCTGAGAGGCCTCCTGAATGAGGGTCCTCTCCTAGGATCGTACAGCAGAGTAATCACAACACTACAGATGGACACCACACAAGAAGTTAAGTTCTCAAGCTTTTATAGGGAATAAACGGTTGCTGGTTCTTGGCAGTATGTACAAGCAGATCGAGGGATCTGGAAAGTCTCTTAAAAGGGGGGTAAGGTAGCGGGACAGTCTTACTCGGGGCGGAGGAAGGGATACCCTACGCACAGCTCTCAATCCTCGAGCTGGGGGGTTCCGAGATGTTCGAGCCGCGGCAGCGCCAGCAGGCTTGCAAGGTGTTTCAGCGAAGTAGGCCGCGGCAGCGCCAGCAGGCTCTCGGCAGGTTCAGCAAGGTAGGCCGCGGCAGCGCCAGCAGGCTCTCAGATGGTTCAGCAAGATAGGCCGCGGCAGCGCCAGCAGGCTCTCGGAAGGTTCAGCAAGGTAGGCCGCGGCTGCGCCAGCAGGCTCTCAGATGGTTCAGCAAGATAGGCCGCGGCAGCGCCAGCAGGCTCTCGGAAGGTTCAGCAAGGTAGGCCGCGGCAGCGCCAGCAGGCTCTCGGAAGGTTCAGCAAGGTAGGCCGCGGCAGCGCCAGCAGGCTCTCAGAAAGTCGTCGGGTTACGGACGAGTTCGTCTGGTGTCGGCCGTGACAGCGTCAGCAGGGCTTCCAGTCCAGGATACAACTGAAGTCTTAATCCAGGGTTGCCCCAGATATAGGTCTGGAGTCCTTTGATGTCCGGACCCTCGCGCCTGGGGGTCAGAGGGGCCGGGATGATGGTGTCCAGACACCCAGCAGGGGGGTGGAGCCAGCGCCCAGGGAGGCCGGAGGGCGATCGATACCAGGCGTCCGGGGACGGCTGGAGGCCCATCGAAACTCCCCTTCCTCCGGGATCTGTCGAGTGGCTACTCGACCACCTGGGTGGATCTTGGTGCCTCGATGTCGGGGCTTCGCTGGGGCCTGGGCTGGGGCCGAGGCCACGTGGTTGTGACGTGGCGGGTCCAAGATGGAGTCGGGCATGGCCTCGTGCTGAGGTCGTGATGGGCCTACGCCGGGGTCAGGCCTGCGCTGGTGGACCGGGATGGTAGCCGGCCCTGTGGGGTTGGGGCGTGCAGGATCGGGCCGAAGGGGCCGCCCGAGGTCTGGTGGAGGGCGGATATCGTCCTGGGCCCGCCATGCGGGAGGGGTAGGACCACGCCACGAGGCCGGGTCCAACACGCGTCCCCCCCAGCTGAAGGCAGGGGAGAGTCACCCATCTTCTTGGGGATTCTCCTCGCCAAGGCGGAAGAATCTGGACAGGCCGTCAGCATTGGCGTGGTCGTTGCCGGGGCGATGCTCCACGGTGAAATCCATTCCCTGCAGCGAGATGGACCAGCGCAACAGCTTCGGGTTTTCTCCCCGCATCTGCATCAACCAACGCAGGGGCTGGTGGTCGGTCTGGACCCGGAAGTGGGTGCCGAAGAGGTAGGGCCGGAGCTTCTTGAGGGCCCACACCACGGCGAAGGCTTCCCTCTCGATGGTGCTCCAGCGTCGCTCTCTCGCCAGCAGGCGTCGGCTGATGAAGGCCACAGGTTGGTCGATTCCTTCGGGGTTGACTTGGGACAGGACCGCCCGATGCCGTGCTCCGAGGCGTCGGTCTGGACTACAAACTCTCTGCTGTAGTCGGGGGCCCGGACCACAGGGGCGGTGCACATGGCAGTCTTTAGAGTCTCAAAGGCCGTTTGGCACGCAGGGGTCCAGTGCACCCTCTTTGGTAGCTTCTTGGAGGTCAGTTCGGTCAGGGGCACCACAATGCTCCCATAGTCTTTTATAAACCGCCGATAATATCCAGTGAGCCCCAGGAAGGCTCGGACGGCGGTCTGGGTGACTGGGGGCTCCCAGTCCCGGATGGCATCGATCTTTGGTTGGAGGGGAGCCACGTGGCCGCTCCCCACTCGGTGTCCCAGATAGGTCACAGTCCCTTGGCCTATCTGGCACTTACTGGCTTTGATGGTGAGTCCGGCCCGCCGAAGGGCCGTCAGGACCGTCCAGAGGTGGGTCAGGTGCTCACCCCAGTGAAGGCTGTACACAGCAATTTCATCGAGATAGGCAGCGCTGTACTCCTCTAGTCCGGCCAGCACCTGGTTCACGAGTCTCTGGAAGGTTGCTGGTGCGTTCTTCAGGCCGAAGGGCATCACCTTGAAGTGATAGTGGCCATCGGGGGTCGAGAAGGCTGATCGTTCTTGTGCACCCGGGGTGAGGCCGATCTGCCAATACCCCGCCGTGAGATCGAAGGTGCTGAGGAATTTGGCAGCTCCTAAGTGATCGATTAGTTCATCTGCCCTGGGGATAGGATGGGCGTCGGTTCTGGTGACTGCATTCAGCCCCCGGTAATCAACACAAAACCGGAGCTCCGGAGCTGTCCCGGGGGCGGCGGCTTTAGGGACCAGGACAACGGGACTGGCCCAGGGACTGTTGGAGGGTTCGACTACCCCCAGAGCTAGCATCTTGGCCACTTCTGTTTGGATGCAGGCCCAAACCCGGTCGGGTACTCGAAAAGCTCGGTGTTTCACGGGCGGGCTGTCTCCGGTGTCCACATCGTGGACACACCACCGGGTGACCCCCGGAGTGAGGGAAAACAGATCCGCAAACTGCCCCAGCAGCTTCCAGCAGTCTTGTTGCTGCTCTGGGGTCAGGGTAGAGGAGAGCCGGACCCCTTCGAAGGAGCCGTCTTTCTCGGAGGTGCTGAGGAGGTCTGGTAGTGGTTCGGAGTCGTCTTTCGCTCCGTCATCGGTCGCCAGCAGCAGACTTAGTTCAGTGCGTGCAAAGTGCGGCTTGAGTCGGTTAGCGTGGAGAACCCGGAGTGGGTTCCTGGGGGATTCCATGTCCACTAAGTAGGTGACAGGGCTCTTGCGCTCCACCACCTTGAAGGGCCCCGTCCACTTGTCCTGGAGGGCACAAGGTTCGACCGGGGACATGACCCAGACCTCCTGGCCCGGCTCGAATTCGATGGACGAGGCGTTCTGGTCATACCAGCGTTTCATCTCCCCCTGACTAGCCTCCAGGTTGGCCTCGGCAAGTTCCCGAAACTTCCGAGTCTGATTGCGTAGGGTCAGGAGGTACCGGTAGACATCAGGTGGGGCATCTCGGGCTGCCGTCTCCCAGCCTTCCTTGACCAGGCTGAGGGGGCCTCGGACCGGGTGCCCGTACAAGAGTTCGAAAGGGCTGAACCCCAGGGACTTCTGGGGTACCTCTCGGTAGGCGAACAGGAGGCAAGGCAGTAGGACATCCCATTTGCGCCAGAGGGGCTCCTCTAGGCCCTTGATCATCCCCTTCAGTGTCCTGTTGAATCGTTCGACTAGCCCATTTCCTTGGGGGTGATACGGAGTGGTGAACTTATAGGCGACCCCGCACTGCTGCCAGAGGGACCGCATATGCTTCGAGATAAAGTTGGAGCCCCGATCACTCACGACTTCCCGAGGGAAGCCGACTCGGGAGAAGATGCTCATGAGGGCTCGGCCCACCACGGGGGCCGTGATGGTTCGGAGGGGGATGGCCTCGGGATAGCGGGTAGCATGATCCACCAGGACGAGGATGAAGCGGTGCCCCTGCGAGGTGCGAGGATCCAGGGGCCCTACGATGTCGATCCCCACTCGCTCGAAGGGGGTGGTGACCATGGGAAAAGGTTGGAGCGGGGCCTTCACCTTCCCCCCGCTCTTTCCGCTGGCTTGACAGGTTGGGCAGGTCCTGCAGTGGTTATGCACATCGTTCCGCATTTTCGGCCAGTAGAAATGGGTCACCAGGCGGCTGTAAGTTTTGTCCTGCCCCAGGTGCCCGGCGAGGGGCACATCATGTGCTAAGTTTAGGAGGAAGTCTCTGAATCGGAGGGGCACGACCAGCACCCGGCTGGCCCCTAGTTCGGCAATCTTCTGTTCACTGTAGAGAAGGTCGTTGTCCCAATAGACCCAGTGGGACCCCGCGGGGTCTCCCGCGGCTTGAGTAGCGGCTTGCTGTCGGACCCCCTCAAGGGAGGGGCAGGTTTTCTGCTCCTGCCGGAACTGTTCGCGAGTGGGACCCCCTTCTTGGCGCCATTGCGCGAGTTCGGGGAGGTGTTGGAGTGCGGGGAGATTTTCTTGGTCGGGCTCTTGGGAGCCGTGTTCCAGGCCAGGGTCCTCGGGGATGACGGGTGGCGGCGGTGCGGGCCACTCCGGCTCTTCAGTCGAAGCTTCCCCCGCTGGGGTGGAGGCTCGGGCGGACATGGAACGGGTGGTCGCGCAGACCCACTCGGGAAGGCCTAGCATCCCTAGGTGCTCTCTTCTTTCGACGCCTGCCCAGGGGGAACTTTCCAGGTCGTTCCCAAGGAGGCAGTCCACGGGGGCACCGTCGCGGACAGTCACTTTTAGCATGCCCGACACTCCCCCCCACTCGAAGGGGATGCGGGCCATCTGGCACAAAGTCTCTGAGTTATCTGCGGACCGGACTGGGCACAGGACGTTAGGAAGGATCTGTTCGGAGGTCACCAAATGGCAGCGGACTGCTGTTATGCTGGCTCCAGTGTCACGGAGGGCTTCGGTTCGGCGACCATTGATGGTGACCCACTGGCGGTACTTCTGGGTGTTGCCGGGGATCGGGCCTCGGGGGATTAGGTCGTGAGTCCCCAGGCAGGCTAAGGTCATGGCGGCGGGCTCCCACTCGGCCTGCTCGGGGCCGTTGTCCTCTTCCTCACTACCTTCTTCACCCAGGGCCGCGGCCATTATCTGGCGGGCTGGGGGCCCGGTGGTGCCGGGTCGCTGATTCATCGGGCAGAGGGGGTCATTCGCGTAATGACCCTGTCGCTGGCATCTGTGGCACGTAACATTCGGCCGGGGCACTGGTCTGGCTGGGGGGCCCCCTCTCTGGCCCCAGGGTGGCGACGTGGAGGCAGGGGAGGACCCCTGGGGGGCGTCTCGTCCCCGGCTCTGGCCTACTCTGCCGCCTCGGGGTCGATGGTTTCCCGGAGTTCCCCGGCCGGAGTCTTCCGTGGGACCCCGGCCGACTCGGGTGCTCGCCCATCTATCCGCCTCGACAGCGAGTTTTCGTGGCTCAGTCAGTTTGCTGTCGAGGAGGTGTTGCCGGAGTTCAATGAAGCAGTTATTGGATAGATGTTCCCACAGAATGAGGTCGACCAACTGCTGGTAGGTGGTGACCTGACAGCCCCGAGTCCACCCCTCGAAGGCTCTGCTGTAATAGTTCACGTACTCCACCCACGTGGTACCGGGGATTTTTTTGCAGTCTCGGAAGCGCTGCCGGTACATCTCGGGGGTGAGTCCGTAGCGAGTGAGGAGGGCGGTCTTCATGTGCTCGTACGAGGTCATCTCGGCGTCGGGGAGCTCTAGCAGGGCGTCTCTCCCTTCGTTGATAAAGTTCCCCCACAGGCCGGCGCCCCAGTCCTTGAGGGGTACTCGATGGGCGGTCATGGCGACCTCGTAGGCTTTGAACCACTGTTGGATGTCGTCGTTCTTATAGTACTCTTTGACGACATCCTTAGGTATGTGCACCTTTGTGTCCCCCGGGGGAGGTGAGGTCTTCCCCCCGGAGCGATCAGTCTCGTTTGCCTTGGCTTTAAATTCCATTTCTTTGAGGACGCGCTCGTGCTCGAGCAGGAGTTTCTTCTCCTCGAGGTCTCTTTGTCTTCGCCTTTCTTCTAGGTCTCCTTCTAGCCGTAGCTGCTCGAGGGCTAACTTCCTTTCTGCCAGTTGGATCTCTCCTTCTTGCCTGAGTCGAATGAGCTCCAATTCGTGGAGCCGGTTCTTCTCTCGTTCTCTGGCATCTTCGTGGGAGAGGTCCGTGTCTGGGTTCGCGGGTCTCCCTCCCGCTGGGTTCGTCGCAGCCTCCGTGCCCCCGTTCGGGCCCGGGTTATCTTCCCTCGGGGGTGGCGCCTCGCCGGCGTCCACCCAGGCCTGCAGGGCCGATTTAAAGTCTTCTTTAGTACTTAAGCCAGTGGTAGCGATGCCTAAGTCCTTGCAGAATTGCTTTAGCTCCTTGTGACTGTAGTCTTCCATTTTCTCTTTCTGGAATTCTGTGCTCATGGTTGCAGTGTTTTTTTTTTCTTGGTAGTGAGCAAATTACTCTCTGTACGATCTGCGTGGGCTCGGATCCCACCGCTGCCACCAATGTTAGAAAGGCGACCCCGGGGGAGGCAGAAGATGTCTGACTGACCACCCCTAGGTCCACCTCTCCGTCGAGGAGTAGCCGAGCGGTTGCTGAGAGGCCTCCTGAATGAGGGTCCTCTCCTAGGATCGTACAGCAGAGTAATCACAACACTACAGATGGACACCACACAAGAAGTTAAGTTCTCAAGCTTTTATAGGGAATAAACGGTTGCTGGTTCTTGGCAGTATGTACAAGCAGATCGAGGGATCTGGAAAGTCTCTTAAAAGGGGGGTAAGGTAGCGGGACAGTCTTACTCTGGGCGGAGGAAGGGATACCCTATGCACAGCTCTCAATCCTCGAGCTGGGGGTTCCGAGATGTTCGAGCCGCGGCAGCGCCAGCAGGCTTGCAAGGTGTTTCAGCTAAGTAGGCCGCGGCAGCGCCAGCAGGCTCTCGGCAGGTTCAGCAAGGTAGGCCGCGGCAGCGCCAGCAGGCTCTCAGATGGTTCAGCAAGATAGGCCGCGGCAGCGCCAGCAGGCTCTCGGATGGTTCAGCAAGGTAGGCCGCGGCAGCGCCAGCAGGCTCTCAGATGGTTCAGCAAGATAGGCCGCGGCAGCGCCAGCAGGCTCTCGGAAGGTTCAGCAAGGTAGGCCGCGGCAGCGCCAGCAGGCTCTCGGAAGGTTCAGCAAGGTAGGCCGCGGCAGCGCCAGCAGGCTCTCAGAAAGTCATCGGGTTACGGACGAGTTCGTCTGGTGTCGGCCGTGACAGCGTCAGCAGGGCTTCCAGTCCAGGATACAACTGAAGTCTTAATCCAGGGTTGCCCCAGATATAGGTCTGGAGTCCTTTGATGTCCGAACCCTCGCGCCTGGGGATCAGAGGGGCCGGGATGATGGTGTCCAGACACCCAGCAGGGGGGTGGAGCCAGCGCCCAGGGAGGCCGGAGGGCGATCGATACCAGGCGTCCGGGGACGGCTGGAGGCCCATCGAAACTCCCCTTCCTCCGGGATCTGTCGAGTGGCTACTCGACCACCTGGGTGGATCTTGGTGCCTCGATGTCGGGGCTTCGCTGGGGCCTGGGCTGGGGCCGAGGCCACGTGGTTGTGACGTGGCGGGTCCAAGATGGAGTCGGGCACGGCCTCGTGCTGAGGTCGTGATGGGCCTACGCCGGGGTCAGGCCTGCGCTGGTGGACCGGGATGGTAGCCGGCCCTGTGGGGTTGGGGCGTGCAGGATCGGGCCGAAGGGGCCGCCCGAGGTCTGGTGGAGGGCGGATATCGTCCTAGGCCCGCCATGCGGGAGGGGTAGGACCACGCCACAAGGCCGGGTCCAACACGGGTCCACCCATGACTGGTGAACCCATGACTGGCTCGCCCATGGCTGGTCCACCCATGACTGGTGCACCCTTGACTGGGTCGCCCATGGCTGGTCCACCCATGACTGGTCCACTCATGACTGATGCACCCATGGCTGGTCCACCCATGACTGGTGCACGCATGACTGACTCACCCATGGCAGGTGCTCACATGACTGGTGCACCCATGACTGGCTCGCCCATGGCTGGTACTCCCATGACTGGTGCACGCATGACTGACTCGCCCATGGCAGGTCCTCCCATGACTGGTCCACTCATGACTGCTGAACCCATGGCTGGTCCACCCATGACTGGTGCACGCATGACTGACTCACCCATGGCAGGTCCTCACATGACTGGTGCACCCATGACTGGCTCGCCCATGGCTGGTCCACCCATGACTGGTGCATCCATGACTAGCTCGCCCATGGCTGGTCCTCCCATGACTGGTCCACTCATGACTGGCTCGCCCAGGGCTAATCCACCCATGACTGGTGCACCCATGACTGGCTCGCCCATGGCTGGTCCACCCATGACTGGTGCACCCATGACTGGCTCGCCCATGGCTGGTCCACCCATGACTGGTGCACCCATGACTGGTTCGCCCATGGCTGGTACTCCCATGACTGGTGCACGCATGACTGACTCGCCCATGGCAGGTCCTCACATGACTGGTGCACCCATGACTGCTGCACCCATGGCTGGCTCAACCATGAATGGTGCACCCATGACTGACTCGCCCATGGCTGGTCCACCCATGACTGGTGCACCCATGACTGGTGCACCCATTACTGACTCGCCCATGGCTGGTCCACCCATGAGTGGTGCACCCATGACTGGCTCGCCCATGGCTGGTCCACCCATGACTGGTGCTCCCATGACTGGCTCGCCCATGGCTGGTCCACTCATGACTGGTGCACCCATGACTGGCTCGCCCATGGCTGGTACTCCCATGACTGGTGCTCGCATGACTGACTCGCCCATTGCAGGTCCTCACATGACTGGTGCACGTATGACTGCTGCACCCATGACTGACTCGCCCATGGCTCGCTCAACCATGACTGGTGCACCCATGACTGACTCGCCCATGGCTGGTCCACCCATGACTGGTGCACCCATTACTGACTCGCCCATGGCTGGTCCACCCATGAGTGGTGCACCCATGACTGGCTCGCCCATGGCGGGTCCACCCATGACTGGTGCTCCCATGACTGGCTCGCCCATGGCTGGTCCACCCATGACTGGTGCACCCATGACTGGCTCGCCCATGGCTGGTCCACCCATGACTGGTGCACCCATGACTGGCTCGCCCATGGCTGGTCCTCCCATGGCTGGTGTTCCCATGACTGGTTTGCCTATGCCTTGGTCCACCATGACCGGTGCACGCATGACTGACTCGCCCATGGCAGGTCCTCCCCTGACTGGTCCACTCATGACTGCTGCACCCATGGCTGGCTCAACCATGACTGGTGCACCCATGACTAACTCGCCCATGGCTGGTCCACCCATGACTGGTGCATCCATGACTGACTAGCCAATGTCAGGTCCTCCCATGACTGGTGCACGCATGACTGACTCGCCCATGGATGGTCAACCCATGACTGGTGCACCCATGACTGGCTCGCCCATGGCTGGTCCACCCATGACTGGTGCACCCATGACTGGCTCGCCCATGGCTGGTACTCCCATGACTGGTGCACGCATGACTGACTCGCCCGTGGCAGGTCCTCCCATGACTGGTCCACTCATGACTGCTGCACCCATGGCTGGTTCGCCCATGGCTGGTCCACCCATGACAGGTGCACCCATGACTGGCTCGCCCATGGCTGGTCCACCCAGGACTGGTGCATCCATGACTGACTCGCCCATCGCTGGTCCACTTATGACTGGTGCACCCATGACTGACTCGCCCATGGCTGGTCCACCCATGACTGGTGCACCCATGACTGGCTCGCCCATGGCTGGTCCACCCATGACTGGTGCACCCATTACTGGCTCGCCCATGGCTGGTCCACCCATGACTGGTGCACGCATGACTGACTCGCCCGTGGCAGCTCCTCACATGACTGGTGCCCCCATGACTGCTGCACCCATGGCTGGCTCAACCGTGACTGGTGCACACATGACTGACTCGCCCATGGCAGGTCCTCACATGACTGGTTCACCCATGACTGACTCGCCCATGGCTGGTCCACCCATGACTGGTGCACCCATGACTGGTGCATCCATGACTGACTCGCCCATGGCTGGTACACCCATGACTGGTGCATCCATGACTGGCTGGCCCATGGCTGGTCCACCCATGACTGGTGCTCCCATGACTGGCTCGCCCATGGCTCGCTCAACCATGACTGGTGCACCCATGACTGACTCGCCCATGGCTGGTCCACCCATGACTGGTGCACCCATTACTGACTCGCCCATGGCTGGTCCACCCATGAGTGGTGCACCCATGACTGGCTCGCCCATGGCGGGTCCACCCATGACTGGTGCTCCCATGACTGGCTCGCCCATGGCTGGTCCACCCATGACTGGTGCACCCATGACTGGCTCGCCCATGGCTGGTCCACCCATGACTGGTGCACCCATGACTTGCTCGCCCATGGCTGGTCCTCCCATGGCTGGTGTTCCCATGACTGGTTTGCCTATGCCTTGGTCCACCATGACCGGTGCACGCATGACTGACTCGCCCATGGCAGGTCCTCCCCTGACTGGTCCACTCATGACTGCTGCACCCATGGCTGGCTCAACCATGACTGTTGCACCCATGACTAACTCGCCCATGGCTGGTCCACCCATGACTGGTGCATCCATGACTGACTAGCCAATGTCAGGTCCTCCCATGACTGGTGCACGCATGACTGACTCGCCCATGGATGGTCAACCCATGACTGGTGCACCCATGACTGGCTCGCCCATGGCTGGTCCACCCATGACTGGTGCACCCATGACTGGCTCGCCCATGGCTGGTACTCCCATGACTGGTGCACGCATGACTGACTCGCCCGTGGCAGGTCCTCCCATGACTGGTCCACTCATGACTGCTGCACCCATGGCTGGTTCGCCCATGGCTGGTCCACCCATGACAGGTGCACCCATGACTGGCTCGCCCATGGCTGGTCCACCCAGGACTGGTGCATCCATGACTGACTCGCCCATCGCTGGTCCACTCATGACTGGTGCACCCATGACTGACTCGCCCATGGCTGGTCCACCCATGACTGGTGCACCCATGACTGGCTCGCCCATGGCTGGTCCACCCATGACTGGTGCACCCATGACTGGCTCGCCCATGGCTGGTACTCCCATGACTGGTGCACGCATGACTGACTCGCCCGTGGCAGGTCCTCCCATGACTGGTCCACTCATGACTGCTGCACCCATGGCTGGTTCAACCATGACTGGTGCACCCATGACTGGCTCGCCCATGGCTGGTCCACCCATGACTGGTGCACCCTTGACTGGCTCGCCCATGGCTGGTCCACCCATGACTGGTGCACCCATGCTTGGCTCGCCCATGGCTGGTCCACCCATGACTGATGCACCCATGACTGGCTCGCCCATTGCTGGTCCACCCATGACTGGTGCACCCATGACTGGCTCGCCCATGGCTGGTACTCCCATGACTGGTGCACGCATGACTGACTCGCCCATGGCTGGTCCTCCCATGACTGGTCCACTAATGACTGACTCGACCATGGCTGGTTCAACCATGGCTGGTGCACCCATGACTGGCTCGCCCATGGCTGGTCCACCCATGACTGGTGCACCCTTGACTGGCTCGCCCATGGCTGGTCCACCCATGACTGGTGCACCCATGACTGGCTCGCCCATGGCTGGTCCACCCATGACTGATGCACCCATGACTGGCTCGCCCATTGCTGGTCCACCCATGACTGGTGCACCCATGACTGGCTCGCCCATGGCTGGTACTCCCATGACTGGTGCACGCATGACTGACTCGCCCATGGCTGGTCCTCCCATGACTGGTCCACTAATGACTGACTCGACCATGGCTGGTCCACCCATGACTGGTGCACCCATGACTGGCTCGCCCATGGCTGGTCCACCCATGACTGGTGCACCCTTGACTGGCTCGCCCATGGCTGGTCCCCCCATGACTGGTCCACTCATGACTGCTGCACCCATGGCTGGCTCAACCATGACTGGTGCACCCATGACTGACTCGCCCATGGCTGGTCCACCCATGACTGGTGCACCCATGACTGGCTCGCCCATGGCTGGTACTCCAATGACTGGTGCACGCACGACTGACTCGCCCAAGGCAGGTCCTCCCATGACTGGTTCACTCATGACTGGCTCGCCCATGGCTGGTCCACCCATGACTGGTGCACCCATGACTGGCTCGCCCATGGCTGGTCCACCCATGACTGGAGCACCCATGACTGGCTCGCCCATGGCTGGTCCACCCATGACTGGTCCACTCATGACTGCTGCACCCATGACTGGCTCGCCCATGGCTGGTACTCCCATGACTGGTGCACGCATGACTGACTCGCCCATGGCAGGTCCTCACATGACTGGTGCCCCCATGACTGCTGCACCCATGGCTGGCTCAACCGTGACTGGTGCACACATGACTGACTCGCCCATGGCAGGTCCTCACATGACTGGTTCACCCATGACTGACTCGCCCATGGCTGGTCCACCCATGACTGGTGCACCCATGACTGGTGCATCCATGACTGACTCGCCCATGGCTGATCCACCCATGACTGGTGCATCCATGACTGGCTCGCCCATGGCTGGTCCACCCATGACTGGTGCTCCCATGACTGGCTTGCCCATGGCTGGTCCACCCATGACTGGTGCATCCATGACTGACTCGCCCATGGCTGGTCCACCCATGACTGGTGCATCCATGACTGGCTCGCCCATGGCTGGTCCACCCATGACTGGTGCACCCATGACTGACTCGCCCATGGCTGGTCCACCCATGACTGGTGCATCCATGACTGGCTCGCCCATGGCTGGTCCACCCATGACTGGTGCACCCATGACTGACTCGCCCATGGCTGGTCCACCCATGACTGGTGCTCCCATGATTGGATCGCCCATGGCTGGTCCACCCATGACTGGTGCTCCCATGACTGGCTCGCCCATGGCTGGTCCACCCATGACTGGTGCACCCTTGACTGGCTCGCCCATGGCTGGTACTCCCATGACTGGTGCTCGCATGACTCACTCGCCCATGGCAGGTCCTCACATGACTGGTGTACGCATGACTGCTGCACCCATGGCTGGCTCAACCATGACTGGTGCACCCATGACTGACTCGCCCATGGCTGGTCCACCCATGACTGGTGCACCCATGACTGGCTCGCCCATGGCTGGTCCACCCCTGACTGGTGCTCCCATGACTGGCTCACCCATGGCTGGTCCACCCATGACTGGTGCACGCATGACTGACTCGCCCGTGGCAGGTCCTCACATGACTGGTCCACTCATGACTGCTGCACCCATGGCTGGTCCACCCATGACTGGTGCACCCATGACTGGTGCACCCATGACTGGCTCGCCCATGGCAGGTCCACCCATGACTGGTGCTCCCATGACTGGATCGCCCATGGCTGGTCCACCCATGACTGGTGCTCCCATGACTGGCTCGCCCATGGCTGGTCCACCCATAACTGCTGCACCCATTACTGGCTCGCCCATGGCTGGTCCACCCATGACTGGTGCACGCATGACTGACTCGCCCGTGGCAGCTCCTCACATGACTGGTGCCCCCATGACTGCTGCACCCATGGCTGGCTCAACCGTGACTGGTGCACACATGACTGACTCGCCCATGGCAGGTCCTCACATGACTGGTTCACCCATGACTGACTCGCCCATGGCTGGTCCACCCATGACTGGTGCACCCATGACTGGTGCATCCATGACTGACTCGCCCATGGCTGGTACACCCATGACTGGTGCATCCATGACTGGCTGGCCCATGGCTGGTCCACCCATGACTGGTGCTCCCATGACTGGTTCGCCCATGGCTGGTCCACCCATGACTGGTGCATCCATGACTCGCTCGCCCATGGCTGGTCCACCCATGACTGGTGCATCCATGACTGGCTCGCCCATGGCTGGTCCACCCATGACTGGTGCACCCATGACTGACTCGCCCATGGCTGGTCCACCCATGACTGGTGCTCCCATGACTGGCTCGCCCATGGCTGGTCCACCCATGACTGGTGCTCCCATGACTGGCTCGCCCATGGCTGGTCCACCCATGACTGGTGCACCCTTGACTGGCTCGCCCATGGCTGGTACTCCCATGACTGGTGCTCGCATGACTGACTCGCCCATGGCAGGTCCTCACATGACTGGTGTACGCATGACAGCTGCACCCATGGCTGGCTCAACCATGACTGGTGCACCCATGACTGACTCGCCCATGGCTGGTCCACCCATGACTGTTGCACCCATGACTGGCTCGCCCATGGCTGGTCCACCCATGACTGGTGCACGCATGACTGACTCGCCCGTGGAAGGTCCTCACATGACTGGTCCACTCATGACTGCTGCACCCATGGCTGGTCCACCCATGACTGGTGCACCCATGACTGGCTCGCCCATGGCAGGTCCACCCATGACTGGTGCTCCCATGACTGGCTCGCCCATGGCTGGTCCACCCATGACTGGTGCCCCCATGACTGGCTCGCCCATGGCTGGTCCACCCATGACTGGTGCACCCATTACTGGCTCGCCCATGGCTGGTCCACCCATGACTGGTGCACGCATGACTGACTCGCCCGTGGCAGGTCCTCACATGACTGGTGCACCCATGACTGGCTCGCCCATGGCTGGTACACCCATGACTGGTGCACCCATGACTGGTGCACCCATGACTGCTTCACCCATGGCTGGTGTTCCCATGACTGGTGCACCCATGACTGACTCGCCCATGGCAGGCCCACCCATGACTGGTGCACCCATGACTGCTTCACCCATGGCTGGTGTTCCCATGACTGGTGCACCCATGACTGGTCCACCCATGACAGGTGCTCCCATGACTGACTCGCCCATGGCTGGTCCTCCCATGACTGGTCCACTCATGACTGCTGCACCCATGGCTGGTGCACCCATGACTGGCTCGCCCATGGCAGGTCCACCCATGACTGGTGCACCCATGACTGGCTCGCCCATGGCTGGTCCACCCATGACTGGTGCACCCATGACTGCTTCACCCATGGCTGGTGTTCCCATGACTGGTGCACCCATGACTGGTCCACCCATGACAGGTGCTCCCATGACTGGCTCGCCCATGGCTGGTCCACCCATGACTGGTGCTCCCATGACTGGCTCGCCCATGGCTGGTCCACCCATGACTGGTGCTCCCATGACTGGCTCGCCCATGGCTGGTCCACCCATGACTGGTGCACCCATGACTGCTTCACCCATGGCTGGTGTTCCCATGACTGTTGCACCCATGACTGGCTCGCCCATGGCTGGTCCACCCATGACTGGTGCACCCATGACTGGCTCGCCCATGGCTGGTCCACCCATGACTGGTGCACCCATGACTGGTTCGCCCATGGCTGGTGTTCCCATGACTGGTGGACCCATGACTGCTTCACCCATGACTGGTCCACCCATGACTGGTGCACACATGACTGCTGCACCCATGGCTGGTCCACCCATGACTGGTGCACCCATGACTGGTGCACACATGACTGCTGCACCCATGGCTGGTCCACCCATGACTGGTGCACCCATGACTGGTGCACACATGACTGGCTCGCCCAGGGCTGGTGCACACATGACTGGTGCACACATGACTGGTGCACACATGACTGGCTCGCCCAGGGCTGGTGCACCCATGACTGGTGCACACATGACTGGTGCACACATGACTGGCTCGCCCAGGGCTGGTGCACCCATGACTGCTGCACCCCTGACTGGTGCACACATGACTGGTACTCCCATTACTAGTGCACCCATGAATGGTGAACCCATGGCTGGCTCATCCTATTGAACCAATGATGATCATGTTCATTTGTGTAGTTGGGAGTAAATAAGTAAGACAGCAGGGCTTTAAGGGGGATGAAAAAGGTGTGGAGTCTCTAATGGGGCGTGGCAAAAGCAGCATAACCAGAAATCCTTAATGAGAATCATTAACTATGCAATGAAGAGCATGGCTTCTAACATGTAACCTTAAATTGGGGACCAGCACTTATTTTTCCTCATCAGACTTTCCCCCAGAGCAAGAGAGAGAAAAGCACACGAGGGGGAAGAAGAAGAAAGAGAAAGATGAAAATAGCGAAAAATGGAGAAAGGAGGGGTGAAAAGCAACCTGAAAAAGTGAGCTAAAGAGAGAAGAAGTGCCTTGTGGTGGGTTAAAGAAGCATGGGGTGAAACCGGGGCTATGCAGCCTTGGCATTTGTCACCCCGGCCTGGATATCGCCGGCAGCGGGCTTCTAAACAAACTTTGGGCACCGGCACCTATTATATCACAAATTAAGTACTGAACTCAACTGTACTTGGGTGCCTCCCTGTGAATGTTCTGTTATTGCATCCAGGCATAACACAGCAATGGACATATGTTCAAAACAAGCCAAATTTATCAGCTTTGCCTAGGCTCATTAGCAGTATTAATAAATGATTGTGTTGAGAATGAGAAATCACATTCACACCCATTTTCTCCCCACATATTCCGGAATTCATCCATATACATATTCGCCACCTATTCTTCAGCATCCTCTTTTCACCCTCCTTTTGCACGTACACCCTTTGACCTCTTCCACTTCTCCATCCCCCCACGCACAACAGACCCTCTCCTGTAAGCACTGCGTTTTCTTCTCCATTAGCACAATCCATATTTTGACAGCTGTGCACCTCCTGCACACACTTTAACACAATTACAATCGGGTCATATGTAACCATCGGCTGTGCACTCTGCAGAGAGGCCAAAAACTGGATGGGCTTGTACTCTGACCCTCTGACCCACACGCACCGCCTTCAGCCTCGGCTCCACAGCTTTCAGTGGTGCTGTCATAAACACCTGGAGGTGACTCCGTTCATAGTAAGCCCTACACAAGTCATATGTTGCTTGAAAATAAAATTACAGAAACACAACACCTGGAAAAATCAAATAATCCCAGGAAACATAAGATGCAGTAAAACATGTGAATTGTACCCATTGGCTGCTTTGCTGACGCGGATTACCTTTGGAGTGTTTACAATCACTGTTGAAAAATCCAGCAGTGTGTTTACCAGTAACATTAAGGGACATGGGGGCAGATGTATCAAAATACCTATTTGCGATTCTCAAATAGCATTTTTTTGAAAATCGCTATTTGAGAATTGCAAAATGGTATGTATATAAAAAATTGCAATTTTTTTGCGATTTCTTAAAATTCCTTGATTGCGATTAGCAAATTGCTAATCGCAATTAAGGAATAATTTCCCATTAATTTCTATAGGCCAGGAGACCCATACGAATGAATGTGAAGTTATTCTCAATTTGTGATTCGCAATTTGAGAATCGCAAATTGAGAATAATTCAAGGGTGGAAGGGTGTCATAAGGAGACCCTGATGCACCCCAGAAATTTACATGTGTGCGCATATGGCGCACATACATGCCCTAAGGGCATGTATGAGCGTCACATGGCACCTTCACAAATGCCAAAAAGTGCATTTGTGAAAGAAATCGCAAATTACCACCAACTTGAAGTTGGTGGTAATTTGCGATTTCTTAAGGTGAATTTGCAAAACTAAAATGTTTCTTACATAGCATTTAAGAAATCGCTTTTTGCGATTCCTTAAATGCTTGCGCAAAGTTAAGGAATCCTTAATTTTGCGATGCCATTTCCTTCATACATCCCGTTTTCCTGATTTTTAGTTGCAAAAGCTGCTTTTTTGCGAATCGCAGCGTTTGCGCCTAAAATTTACGTTGATACATCTGCCCCATGAATACAGGGCACGGTAGGGGCATTTCAAAGTCAGTTTTTTATCAGCAGCAGTTGCAACAGAATCAAACCTGGCCCCCTGAAAGCCCTGAACTAAAGCACCAACTACCTGACTTCATGGTGTATATTTTATCGACCGCCCGAGGATGAGTGCTGAGACAACCCAGCCAGGAGTTCTTCCAGTGACCTGAAAGTTCAGCACTGATCCCTGCAGAAAACACAGATCTTGAGGACTGACGTAAGTACATGGCAATCATTCACTTTGTGGCAGCATCTTCCACACAACCACACAACTTCGAATTAGGAGTATGCTGATCGCAGTGTCATGTCTAGAAGTGCATTATAGGATTATGGTGAGGGGTGGACATTCATAGGGTACAAATAAAACTGGTGGAGCCCACTACCAAAATATATGTGTGTGTTTTTGATCGAAATATTCACATCTAACTTTGTTATGCTATGTCATGTATATTTGTATAGCGCACTCACCACCCGAGAGGGTATCCAGGCTCTTGAGCAGGTGTGTCGGGGAGTCTCCCCTCAGTTTAATTGGAAGAACCAGGTCTTCAGCTTCTTGTGGAACTTAAGAAGTGACGAGTAGGCTCTGATACATTGTCGGAGGCCGTTCCGTGTTTTTGGTGGGATGTGTGAGAACGAACGGCCTCCTGGTCTGCTCTGGGGAATGCTGGGAGAGTGAGGCTGAGCGTAGGTGTCTGTTAGCTCGGCGAAAGTGTATGCAGCTGTTCAGGTGTTCTGGTCCTGTTTGTGTGGGGCTTTGTATGTGTGCAGGAGGAGTTTGAATTGGCTGTGTTTGTGAAAGGGGAGCCAGTGGAGCAGGGGCAGCTCCTCCACCAGGGCGGAGGAGCGTTGCCCCACTGCTTTCTGGCAGTGCGAGAAGCAGAAACATAAAATGGTAAAACTACCACTTTATGTTTCTGCTTCTGGCACTGTGAGAAAGCAGAAGTGTTTGGTTGCGGGTAGGCAGGATTGCTCTATGAGCAGGGCTGGGCAGGGGAGGAGTGGCGTGCCCACTCCTGATTGAACATGACAGGTTTGGTGCCCTCTGGGGCTGCCCAAACCACTCATGCGCACTCTGCCCTTTCTCCATGTAGGCTGCAATGCAGCCCACATGGAGAAAATGGCCTCCCCATAGGCGTCTGGCTGGGTGGCATCCCCACCAATCACAATGCTGCCATTGCAGCTATGTGATTCGCTTAGGGGAGGGGAGGCGAGGGGAGGGAAGCTGCCTGCTTCCTGTTCCTGCGGAGGCAGGAGATGAGAGCAGGAGTCGGAGACGGAGCAGTGAAAACGTGGGACCTGTGGACAGGTATGTTTTTTTATTTATTCTATTAATTATTAAGTTTACCCCCCTACCTGCGCAATCTCCCATCCGTGATAAATGCCGGCCACAACTCCAGTGGAGTTCTCTGAGGTGGGGTTAGATGTGGGGACTACGTGGGAAGTCGAATATGAGTCTTGTGGCAGCGTTCTGGATGGCCTGGGGTCTGTCTAGGAGCTGTTTGGAGATTCTGACAAACAGTGCATTGCCGTAGTCCAGCCTGCTGGTGATGAGTGCTTGCATGATGGTACATCTGGTAATCTGTGGCAACCACGTGAAGATTTTTCATAGCATACATAGGATGTGGAAGCAGGCAGTGCAAATTGCGTTGACTTGAGCTGTCATGTTGAGCATGTCATCCAGGTTGAACCTCAGATTCCTGGTATGTTCTGTGGGTGTTGGTCCTAGCTCTGTCGGTCACTGGGTTTTGTCCCAAGGGGAGGTTGTTTCTAAAGACCAGTACTTCCATCTTGTCCGAGTTGAGCTTCAGGACGCTCGTTCACATCCAGTCTGCTTCCATGGTTTTGCAATTAGTGAAGTTGGTTCTGGCAGTGGTTGTCTTGTCCGTCAGAGAGAGAATGAGTTGGGTGTCATCAGTGAAGGAGATGATGCTAATGCCCTAGGATCGTTTGATGTTGGTGATCGGTGTCATGTAGACATTGAACAGGGTGCGGCTGAGGAATTATCGCTGGGGAACTCCGCAGATCAGGTTCTTGTTCTCTGATCTGAAGGGCGGCAGTCTCACTCTTTGGGGTCTTCCTATGAGGAAGGAAATGATCCATTTGAGAGCTAGCTTTGAATGCCAATCTTGTGAAGTCTTCTGACGAGTGTGTCGTGGGATACTATGTCGAATGCTGAGGAGACGTTGAGCAGGATGAGGGCCGCTGTTTCTCATCGGTCCACGATTGTCCGGATAGCATTGGTGGCTGCGATGAGTGCTGTGTCTGTGCTGCTTAATTCAGAGACTCTGTCCATCACCACCCCTCGTTGTAAATTATTTTGTCCACCCTAAGCGTGGAAGGGTATACTCAGATGTGAGTCCCTTGCTCATTGTACCATCAGGATTCAAGCAAGCCGGGCCGAAGACGCCTGAAATGGCAGAAACCGGTCCCCGGAAGCTTGTTTCCTTCCCAGTGTAAGAATTGGCTTTTGTAGTCTGGTCTGCCCTGTTCCCACGATGCACTGGGCCAGGGACAGACTAATTTGCATATAGCCAGGTTCTGAAACTGGGATGGTGCAATGAGCTAAAAAACGGTGTTGGATCTAGCCCTGATCTCTTGACTGGGTGAGAGTACTCTGCTTAATTCAGAGACTCTGTCCATCACCACCCCTTGTTGTAAATTGTGTCTGTGCTGTGGTTCTTTCTGAATCATGATTGAGTGTTGTCCAGTCTGTGGTGTAGTTCAAGGTGGGTTGTGTGTTGCTTGTTGATGACCCTCTCTATCACTTTGGCTAGGCAGGAGAGCAGGGAGAGCGGTTGGAAGTTGCTCCGTTGGTTCTGATCAGCGGATAACTTCTTGAGGAGGGCGTTGGCCACTGCATGCTTCCACTCTTCCAGGAATGTAGCAGATGTGATGAAGGTGTTGATGATGCGAGTGAGGATGGTGCTGATTGGTGACGCTCCCAGATTGTATAAGTGGTCGCAGCAGGAATCCGATGGGGCTGCTGAGTGAATGGTACACATGATTGTCCCTGTGTCATCTCTGGTGAGGGTTGTCCATACATTCAGGTGGCCATCTTGGTTTGTGTTGGGTAGGTTGGTGATGAGATCTCTGGGGTCTAAATGGTGTGCAAAGTTGCTGTAGATGTTTGCAATTTTTCTGTGGAGGCCGTTTGAGAGGTTGTCGCAGAGTTCTTGGGAGGGGCTGATGACGTTGACGGAGACGGAAGGTGTGGTGAAGTCTTTGATGATTGAGATTTCCTTGTAGCTGTTGGAGCTCCCTTCATGCGTCAGCGAGCTCTCTTTTCTTAATATCTCTCAGTTGCTGATGGTAGTGTACGAGTGAAACATTGTAGGTGGTTCTCTCAGTGGTTTCATGTCTGGCTCTTCTCTTCATTTTCTCTCTAGCTGCTTGCAGGGTCTTTTGGCATCTCGAAGGTCCAAAGTGTACCCACTGGCCTGCTTGTTGAATCTTCTTGGGTTTGTGGGTGTGAGGGAGTCTGCTCAGTTCTTGAACAAGTTGCTGAAGATGGTGATGTCCTCGTTGAGGTTGTCCATGGGACTGGGTTGATCAGTGCTGAGGGTGTTGGCCCAGTCTGCTTTTGAGACTTTGCCCCAGATGAGGCTTGACAGGCTGGTCCTGTGGGTTGCATTGGCTTGCGGTGTGTTGATTTGGAAGTGGTTGATGGTGAGGTCTGTCCATGTGAGCGGCAAAGTGTTGTATTTGACGCATTGCTGGTGGTGAAGATGGTGTTCAGTGTGTGTCCTGCGTTGTGTGCTGGTCCTGAGAGGAGCTGGATAAGTCCAATGTTGTTCAGGCCTTTGAGGAGTGCTCTGGAGCAGGGTTCATTCTTGTCTCCTAAGTGGAAGTTGAGATCGCTGAGGAGTATGAAGGATTTGGAGTCGATGGTGAGGGGAGCGATGAAGTCAGAGATGAGGCTGCTGAAGGTGGCTGGAGGTCGAGTGCTCGGTAGGCGAGGGTTCCATCCAGGGTGGAGTTCTTGGTGGTTTGCAGCTTAAAGCTTAAAGCGCAGATGTCCCATGGATGGGGTGGTCCTCTCCATGGATGTTGAGCCCTCGATAGAATACTTGTAGATGTCTGCACGTCCTCCTCTTGGCTTTTATGTGCTTTTATATATATATATATACAAGCTCCCTTGTGGAGTGAAACGCGTTATCTCATATTAAAACGTTTTTTCCTGCTTACTCACTGGAGTTGCTTCATTCTTGAGCCTTGCTGACCGTTTGATGGGGCGTTTTGAGGTCTGCACCCTGCCGTCGCCTGTCGACTATTGACAGGATTGGGATCCTCTCTTCATATATATATATATATATATATATATATATATATATATATATATATATATATATATATATACACATGCGCTCATAGCCAAATTTAAAGATTTAAGCAAACAGCACTGCTTGCAATTAAAGGTAGTTGGACAGATTAATATTTGGGCTGGGTGCAGTGGCTGTTTGTTTTTAGCTGTGTCATTTCCTGGCACATTCAGTACCTG
Organism: Lissotriton helveticus; assembly: GCF_964261635.1. Classification (NCBI taxonomy): domain Eukaryota; kingdom Metazoa; phylum Chordata; class Amphibia; order Caudata; family Salamandridae; genus Lissotriton; species Lissotriton helveticus. The sequence continues at coordinate 1,190,816,918 of NC_136071.1, read as the reverse complement.
TGCTGGTGGTGAGGCTCGGGCTGGGGTGGGGGGTGGCAGGACAAAAATATCAGGGCCACAGGCTGACCGGCCAACTTATTGCTGCAGTCGAAAAAAGATCAATTGAAAAGAAAAGAAAGGAGATAAGAGGTGGCGCTTGTAGTGGTCTGTGTGCCCCCTTGTGCCCTACACTGCGCATGCGCCACCGAAAACCCCTCCTCAAAGGGGTGCCTGATGTCCTTCATGGCGCTTTTGCCGCTTACGTCTTCTTGGCGCTGCGCCCCTGTCTCTGCTCGAGGAGAGACAGGGCTCTGTGAGTGTGTGAGTGCTCTCTGCCCAGTGCTCTGTGAGTGTGTGAGTGCTGTCTGCCCAGTGCTCTGTGAGTGTGTGAGTGCTGTCTGCCCAGTGCTCTGTGAGTGTGTGAGTGCTGTCTGCCCAGTGCTCTGTGAGTGCTCCGTGAGTGTGTGAGTGCTGTCTGCCCAGTGCTTGGTGAGTGTGTGAGTGCTCTCTGCCAGTTCTATGAGTGTGTGAGTGCTGTCTGCCCAGTGCTCTGTGAGTGTGTGAGTGCTGTCTGCCCAGTGCTCTGTGAGTGTGTGAGTGCTGTCTGCCCAGTGCTCTGTGAGTGTGTGAGTGTTGTCTGCCCAGTGCTCTGTGAGTGTGTTAGTGCTGTCTGCCCAGTGCTCTGTGAGTGTGTGAGTGATGTCTGCCCAGTTCTCTGTGAGTGTGTGAGTGCTGTCTTCCCAGTTCTCTGTGAGTGTGTTAGTGCTGTCTGCCCAGTGCTCTGGGAGTGTGTTAGTGCTGTCTGCCCAGTGCTCTGTGAGTGCTCTGTGAGTGTGTGAGTGCTCTCTGCCCAGTGCTCTGTGAGTGTGTGAGTGCTGTCTTCCCAGTTCTCTGTGAGTGTGTGAGTGCTGTCTTCCCAGTTCTCTGTGAGTGTGTTAGTGCTGTCTGCCCAGTGCTCTGTGAGTGCTCCGTGAGTGTGTGAGTGCTGTCTGCCCAGTGCTTGGTGAGTGTGTGAGTGCTCTCTGCCAGTTCTATGAGTGTGTGAGTGCTGTCTGCCCAGTGCTCTGTGAGTGTGTGAGTGCTGTCTGCCCAGTGCTCTGTGAGTGTGTTAGTGCTGTCTGCCCAGTGCTCTGGGAGTGTGTGAGTGCTGTCTGCCCAGTGCTCTGTGAGTGTGTGAGTGTTGTCTGCCCAGTGCTCTGTGAGTGTGTTAGTGCTGTCTGCCCAGTGCTCTGTGAGTGTGTGAGTGATGTCTGCCCAGTTCTCTGTGAGTGTGTGAGTGCTGTCTGCCCAGTGCTCTGTGAGTGTGTGAGTGTTGTCTGCCCAGTGCTCTGTGAGTGTGTTAGTGCTGTCTGCCCAGTGCTCTGTGAGTGTGTGAGTGTTGTCTGCCCAGTGCTCTGTGAGTGTGTGAGTGATGTCTGCCCAGTGCTCTGTGAGTGTGTGAGTGCTGTCTTCCCAGTTCTCTGTGAGTGTGTGAGTGTTGTCTGCCCAGTGCTCTGTGAGTGTGTTAGTGCTGTCTGCCCAGTGCTCTGTGAGTGTGTGAGTGATGTCTGCCCAGTTCTCTGTGAGTGTGTGAGTGATGTCTTCCCAGTTCTCTGTGAGTGTGTTAGTGCTGTCTGCCCAGTGCTCTGGGAGTGTGTTAGTGCTGTCTGCCCAGTGCTCTGTGAGTGCTCTGTGAGTGTGTGAGTGCTCTCTGCCCAGTGCTCTGTGAGTGTGTGAGTGCTGTCTTCCCAGTTCTCTGTGAGTGTGTGAGTGCTGTCTTCCCAGTTCTCTGTGAGTGTGTTAGTGCTGTCTGCCCAGTGCTCTGTGAGTGCTCCGTGAGTGTGTGAGTGCTGTCTGCCCAGTGCTTGGTGAGTGTGTGAGTGCTCTCTGCCAGTTCTATGAGTGTGTGAGTGCTGTCTGCCCAGTGCTCTGTGAGTGTGTGAGTGCTGTCTGCCCAGTGCTCTGTGAGTGTGTTAGTGCTGTCTGCCCAGTGCTCTGGGAGTGTGTGAGTGCTGTCTGCCCAGTGCTCTGTGAGTGTGTGAGTGTTGTCTGCCCAGTGCTCTGTGAGTGTGTTAGTGCTGTCTGCCCAGTGCTCTGTGAGTGTGTGAGTGATGTCTGCCCAGTGCTCTGTGAGTGTGTGAGTGCTGTCTGCCCAGTGCTCTGTGAGTGTGTTAGTGCTGTCTGCCCAGTGCTCTGGGAGTGTGTGAGTGCTGTCTGCCCAGTGCTCTGTGAGTGTGTGTGTGGTGTCTGCCCAGTGCTCTGTGAGTGTGTTAGTGCTGTCTGCCCAGTGCTCTGTGAGTGTGTGAGTGATGTCTGCCCAGTGCTCTGTGAGTGTGTGAGTGATGTCTGGCCAGTTCTCTGTGAGTGTGTGAGTGCTGTCTTCCCAGTTCTCTGTGAGTGTGTTAGTGCTGTCTGCCCAGTGCTCTGGGAGTGTGTGAGTGCTGTCTGCCCAGTGCTCTGTGAGTGTGTGAGTGATGTCTGCCCAGTTCTCTGGGAGTGTGTGAGTGCTGTCTGCCCAGTGCTCTGGGAGTGTGTGAGTGCTGTCTTCCCAGTTCTCTGTGAGTGTGTTAGTGCTGTCTGCCCAGGGCTCTGTGAGTGTGTGAGTGATGTCTGCCCAGTGCTCTGGGAGTGTGTGAGTGCTGTCTGTCCAGTGCTCTGGGAGTGTGTGAGTGCTGTCTGCCCAAGGGAAACATCCTTTACAATGCAACTTTTACCACGCAGAGCCTTTACAATGCAAGTTTTTCAACGCAAGTCATTACAACGAATTGCGATGGGGGGCGCTCTAGGATAGGTAATAGTTTAATTTACTATCCAACACCTTCCCTACTATCCACGGGGACTGGAGTTGGAATAGTAAATTAAACTATTCACTATCAGCACCCCACGCTGTAACGACTTGCATTGAAAAACCTGCGTTGTAAAAGCATGCATGGTAAAAGCATGCGTTGTAACAACATACATCCCTGCCCAATGCTCGGTGAGTGTGTGAGTGCTGTATGCCCAGTGCTCTGTGAGTGTGTGAGTGCTGTCTGCCCAGTGCTCCGGGAGTGCTGTCTTCCCAGTGATCTGTGAGTGTGTGAGTGCTGTCTGCCCAGTGCTCGGTGAGTGTGTGAGTGCTGTCTGCCCAGTGCTCTGTGAGTGTGTGAGTGCTGTCTGCCCAATGCTCGGTGAGTGTGTGAGTGCTGTATGCCCAGTGCTCTGTGAGTGTGTGAGTGCTGTCTGCCCAGTGCTCCGGGAGTGCTGTCTTCCCAGTGATCTGTGAGTGTGTGAGTGTTGTCTGCCCAGTGCTCTGTGAGTGTGTGAGTGCTGTCTGCCCAGTGCTCGGTGAGTGTGTGAGTGCTGTCTGCCCAGTGCTCTGTGAGTGTGTGAGTGCTGTCTGCCCAGTGCTCTGGGAGTGTGTGAGTGCTGTCTCCCAGTGATCTGTGAGTGTGTGAGTGCTGTCTGCCCAGTGCTCTGTGAGTGTGTGAGTGCTGTCTGCCCAGTGCTCGGTGAGTGTGTGAGTGCTGTCTGCCCAGTGATCTGTGAGTGTGTGAGTGCTGTCTTCCCAGTGATCTGTGAGTGTGTGAGTGCTGTCTTCCCAGTGATCTGTAAGTGTGTGAGTGCTGTCTTCCCAGTGATCTGTGAGTGTGTGAGTGCTGTCTGCCCAGTGCTCGGTGAGTGTGTGAGTGCTGTCTTCCCAGTGATCTGTGAGTGTGTGAGTGTTGTCCGCCCAGTTCTCTGGGAGTGTGTAAGTGCTGTCTGCCCAGTGCTCTGTGAGTGTGTGAGTGCTGTCTGCCCAGTGCTCTGGGAGTGTGTGAGTGCTGTCTTCCCAGTGATCTGTGAGTGTGTGAGTGCTGTCTTCCCAGTGATCTGTGAGTGTGTGAGTGCTGTCTGCCCAGTGCTCTGTGAGTGTGTGAGTGTTGTCTGCCCAGTGATCTGAGTGTGTGAGTGTTGTCCGCCCAGTCCTCTGTGAGTGTGTGAATGCTGTCTGCCCAGTGCTCGGTGAGTGTGTGAGTGCTGTCTGCCCAGTGCTCTGTGAGTGTGTGAGTGCTGTCGTCCCAGTGATCTGTGAGTGTGTGAGTGCTGTCTGCCCAGTGCTCTGTGAGTGTGTGAGTGTTGTCTGCCCAGTGCTCTGAGTGTGTGAGTGTTGTCCGCCCAGTTCTCTGTGAGTGTGTGAGTGCTGTCTGCCCAGTGCTCTGTGAGTGTGTGAGTGCTGTCTGCCCAGTGCTCTGTGAGTGTGTTAGTGCTGTCTGCCCAGTGCTCTGTGAGTGTGTGAGTGTTGTCCGCCCAGTTCTCTGGGCGTGTGTGAGTGCTGTCTTCCCAGTGATCTGTGAGTGTGTGAGTGCGGTCTGCCCAGTGCTCTGGGAGTGTGTGAGTGCTGTCTACCCAGTGATCTGTGAGTGTGTGAGTGCTGTCTGCCCAGTGCTCTGTGAGTGTGTGAGTGCTGTCTGCCCAGTGATATGTGAGTGTTGTCTGCCCAGTGCTCTGAGTGTGTGAGTGTTATCCGCCCAGTGCTCTGTGAGTGTGTGTATGCTGTCTGCCCAGTGCTCGGCGAGTGTGTGAGTGCTGTCTGCCCAGTGCTCTGTGAGTGTGTGCCCAGTGCTCTGTGAGTGTGTGCCCAGTGCTCTGTGAGTGTGTGAGTGCTGTATGCCCAGTGCTCTGTGAGTGTGTGAGTGCTGTCTGCCCAGTGCTCCGGGAGTGCTGTCTTCCCAGTGATCTGTGAGTGTGTGAGTGTTGTCTGCCCAGTGCTCTGTGAGTGTGTGAGTGCTGTCTGCCCAGTGCTCGGTGAGTGTGTGAGTGCTGTCTGCCCAGTGCTCTGTGAGTGTGTGAGTGCTGTCTGCCCAGTGCTCTGGGAGTGTGTGAGTGCTGTCTCCCAGTGATCTGTGAGTGTGTGAGTGCTGTCTGCCCAGTGCTCTGTGAGTGTGTGAGTGCTGTCTGCCCAGTGCTCGGTGAGTGTGTGAGTGCTGTCTGCCCAGTGATCTGTGAGTGTGTGAGTGCTGTCTTCCCAGTGATCTGTGAGTGTGTGAGTGCTGTCTTCCCAGTGATCTGTAAGTGTGTGAGTGCTGTCTTCCCAGTGATCTGTGAGTGTGTGAGTGCTGTCTGCCCAGTGCTCGGTGAGTGTGTGAGTGCTGTCTTCCCAGTGATCTGTGAGTGTGTGAGTGTTGTCCGCCCAGTTCTCTGGGAGTGTGTAAGTGCTGTCTGCCCAGTGCTCTGTGAGTGTGTGAGTGCTGTCTGCCCAGTGCTCTGGGAGTGTGTGAGTGCTGTCTTCCCAGTGATCTGTGAGTGTGTGAGTGCTGTCTTCCCAGTGATCTGTGAGTGTGTGAGTGCTGTCTGCCCAGTGCTCTGTGAGTGTGTGAGTGTTGTCTGCCCAGTGCTCTGAGTGTGTGAGTGTTGTCCGCCCAGTTCTCTGTGAGTGTGTGAGTGCTGTCTGCCCAGTGCTCTGTGAGTGTGTGAGTGCTGTCTGCCCAGTGCTCTGTGAGTGTGTTAGTGCTGTCTGCCCAGTGCTCTGTGAGTGTGTGAGTGTTGTCCGCCCAGTTCTCTGGGCGTGTGTGAGTGCTGTCTTCCCAGTGATCTGTGAGTGTGTGAGTGCGGTCTGCCCAGTGCTCTGGGAGTGTGTGAGTGCTGTCTACCCAGTGATCTGTGAGTGTGTGAGTGCTGTCTGCCCAGTGCTCTGTGAGTGTGTGAGTGCTGTCTGCCCAGTGATATGTGAGTGTTGTCTGCCCAGTGCTCTGAGTGTGTGAGTGTTATCCGCCCAGTGCTCTGTGAGTGTGTGTATGCTGTCTGCCCAGTGCTCGGCGAGTGTGTGAGTGCTGTCTGCCCAGTGCTCTGTGAGTGTGTGCCCAGTGCTCTGTGAGTGTGTGCCCAGTGCTCTGTGAGTGTGCGAGTGCTGTATGCCCAGTGCTCTGTGAGTGTGTGAGTGCTGTCTGCCCAGTGCTCCGGGAGTGCTGTCTTCCCAGTGATCTGTGAGTGTGTGAGTGCTGTCTGCCCAGTGCTCTGTGAGTGTGTGAGTGCTGTCTGCCCAGTGCTCGGTGAGTGTGTGAGTGCTGTCTGCCCAGTGCTCTGTGAGTGTGTGAGTGCTGTCTGCCCAGTGCTCTGGGAGTGTGTGAGTGCTGTCTCCCAGTGATCTGTGAGTGTGTGAGTGCTGTCTGCCCAGTGCTCTGTGAGTGTGTGAGTGCTGTCTGCCCAGTGCTCGGTGAGTGTGTGAGTGCTGTCTGCCCAGTGATCTGTGAGTGTGTGAGTGCTGTCTTCCCAGTGATCTGTGAGTGTGTGAGTGCTGTCTTCCCAGTGATCTGTAAGTGTGTGAGTGCTGTCTTCCCAGTGATCTGTGAGTGTGTGAGTGCTGTCTGCCCAGTGCTCGGTGAGTGTGTGAGTGCTGTCTTCCCAGTGATCTGTGAGTGTGTGAGTGTTGTCCGCCCAGTTCTCTGGGAGTGTGTAAGTGCTGTCTGCCCAGTGCTCTGTGAGTGTGTGAGTGCTGTCTGCCCAGTGCTCTGGGAGTGTGTGAGTGCTGTCTTCCCAGTGATCTGTGAGTGTGTGAGTGCTGTCTTCCCAGTGATCTGTGAGTGTGTGAGTGCTGTCTGCCCAGTGCTCTGTGAGTGTGTAAGTGTTGTCTGCCCAGTGATCTGAGTGTGTGAGTGTTGTCCGCCCAGTCCTCTGTGAGTGTGTGAATGCTGTCTGCCCAGTGCTCGGTGAGTGTGTGAGTGCTGTCTGCCCAGTGCTCTGTGAGTGTGTGAGTGCTGTCGTCCCAGTGATCTGTGAGTGTGTGAGTGCTGTCTGCCCAGTGCTCTGTGAGTGTGTGAGTGTTGTCTGCCCAGTGCTCTGAGTGTGTGAGTGTTGTCCGCCCAGTTCTCTGTGAGTGTGTGAGTGCTGTCTGCCCAGTGCTCTGTGAGTGTGTGAGTGCTGTCTGCCCAGTGCTCTGTGAGTGTGTTAGTGCTGTCTGCCCAGTGCTCTGTGAGTGTGTGAGTGTTGTCCGCCCAGTTCTCTGGGCGTGTGTGAGTGCTGTCTTCCCAGTGATCTGTGAGTGTGTGAGTGCGGTCTGCCCAGTGCTCTGGGAGTGTGTGAGTGCTGTCTACCCAGTGATCTGTGAGTGTGTGAGTGCTGTCTGCCCAGTGCTCTGTGAGTGTGTGAGTGCTGTCTGCCCAGTGATATGTGAGTGTTGTCTGCCCAGTGCTCTGAGTGTGTGAGTGTTATCCGCCCAGTGCTCTGTGAGTGTGTGTATGCTGTCTGCCCAGTGCTCGGCGAGTGTGTGAGTGCTGTCTGCCCAGTGCTCTGTGAGTGTGTGCCCAGTGCTCTGTGAGTGTGTGCCCAGTGCTCTGTGAGTGTGTGAGTGTTGTCCGCCCAGTTCTCTGGAAGTGTGTAAGTGCTGTCTGCCCAGTGGTCTGTGAGTGTGTGAGTGCTGTCTGCCCAGTGATCTGTGAGTGTGTGAGTGCTGTCTGCCCAGTTCTCTGTGAGTGTGTGAGTGCTGTCTTCCCAGTGCTCTGTGAGTGTGTGAGTGCTGTCTGCCCAGTGCTCTGTGAGTGTGTGAGTGTTGTCCGCCCAGTTCTCTGGGAGTGGGTGAGTGCGGTCTGCCCAGTGGTCTGTGAGTGTGTGAGTGTTGTCTGCCCAGTGATCCGTGAGTGTGTGAGTGCTGTCTGCCCAGTGCTCTGTGAGTGTGTGAGTGCTGTCTGCCCAGGGCCCTGTGAGTGTGTGTGCTGTCTGCCCAGTGCTCTGTGAGTGTGTGAGTGTTGTCTGCCCAGTGCTCTGTGAGTGTGTGAGTGCGATCTGCCCAGTGCTCTGAGTGTGTGAGTGCTGTCTGCCCAGTGCTCTGTGAGTGTGTGAGTGTTTTCTGCCCAGTGGTCTGAGTGTGTGAGTGTTGTCTGCCCAGTGCTCTGAGTGTGTGAGTGTTGTCCGCCCAGTGCTCTGAGTGTGTGAGTGTTGTCCACCCAGTTCTCTGGGAGTGTGTGAGTGCTGTCTGCCCAGTGCTCTGTGAGTGTGTGAGTGCTGTCTGCCCAGTGCTCTGTGAGTGTGTGAGTGCTGTCTGCCCAGTGCTCTGGGAGTGTGTGAGTGCTGTCTTCCCAGTGATCTGTAAGTGTGTGAGTGCTGTCTTCCCAGTGATCTGTGAGTGTGCGAGTGCTGCCTTCCCAGTGATCTGTGAGTGTGTGAGTGCTGTCTGCCCAGTGCTCGGTGAGTGTGTGAGTGCTGTCTGCCCAGTGCTCTGTGAGTGTGTGAGTGCTGTCTGCCCAGTGCTCTGGGAGTGTGTGAGTGCTGTCTTCCCAGTGATCTGTGAGTGTGTGAGTGCTGTCTTCCCAGTGATCTGTGAGTGTGTGAGTGCTGTCTGCCCAGTGCTCTGTGAGTGTGTGAGTGTTGTCTGCCCAGTGATCTGAGTGTGTGAGTGTTGTCCGCCCAGTCCTCTGTGAGTGTGTGAATGCTGTCTGCCCAGTGCTCGGTGAGTGTGTGAGTGCTGTCTGCCCAGTGCTCTGGGAGTGTGTGAGTGCTGTCGTCCCAGTGATCTGTGAGTGTGTGAGTGCTGTCTGCCCAGTGCTCTGTGAGTGTGTGAGTGTTGTCTGCCCAGTGCTCTGAGTGTGTGAGTGTTGTCCGCCCAGTTCTCTGTGAGTGTGTGAGTGCTGTCTGCCCAGTGCTCAGTGAGTGTGTGAGTGCTGTCTGCCCAGTGCTCTGTGAGTGTGTTAGTGCTGTCTGCCCAGTGCTCTGTGAGTGTGTGAGTGTTGTCCGCCCAGTTCTCTGGGAGTGTGTGAGTGCTGTCTTCCCAGTGATCTGTGAGTGTGTGAGTGCGGTCTGCCCAGTGCTCTGGGAGTGTGTGAGTGCTGTCTACCCAGTGATCTGTGAGTGTGTGAGTGCTGTCTGCCCAGTGCTCTGTGAGTGTGTGAGTGCTGTCTGCCCAGTGATATGTGAGTGTTGTCTGCCCAGTGCTCTGAGTGTGTGAGTGTTATCCGCCCAGTGCTCTGTGAGTGTGTGTATGCTGTCTGCCCAGTGCTCGGCGAGTGTGTGAGTGCTGTCTGCCCAGTGCTCTGTGAGTGTGTGCCCAGTGCTCTGTGAGTGTGTGAGTGCGGTCTGCCCAGTGCTCTGTGAGTGTGTGAGTGTTGTCCGCCCAGTTCTCTGGGAGTGTGTAAGTGCTGTCTGCCCAGTGGTCTGTGAGTGTGTGAGTGCTGTCTGCCCAGTGATCTGTGAGTGTGTGAGTGCTGTCTGCCCAGTTCTCTGTGAGTGTGTGAGTGCTGTCTTCCCAGTGCTCTGTGAGTGTGTGAGTGCTGTCTGCCCAGTGCTCTGTGAGTGTGTGAGTGTTGTCCGCCCAGTTCTCTGGGAGTGGGTGAGTGCTGTCTGCCCAGTGGTCTGTGAGTGTGTGAGTGCTGTCTGCCCAGTGATCCGTGAGTGTGTGAGTGCTGTCTGCCCAGTGCTCTGTGAGTGTGTGAGTGCTGTCTGCCCAGGGCCCTGTGAGTGTGTGTGCTGTCTGCCCAGTGCTCTGTGAGTGTGTGAGTGTTGTCTGCCCAGTGCTCTGTGAGTGTGTGAGTGCGATCTGCCCAGTGCTCTGAGTGTGTGAGTGCTGTCTGCCCAGTGCTCTGTGAGTGTGTGAGTGTTTTCTGCCCAGTGGTCTGAGTGTGTGAGTGTTGTCTGCCCAGTGCTCTGAGTGTGTGAGTGTTGTCCGCCCAGTGCTCTGAGTGTGTGAGTTTTGTCCACCCAGTTCTCTGGGAGTGTGTGAGTGCTGTCTGCCCAGTGCTCTGTGAGTGTGTGAGTGCTGTCTGCCCAGTGCTCAGTGAGTGTGTGAATGCTGTCTGCCCAGTGCTCGGTGAGTGTGTGAGTGTTGTCTGCCCAGTTCACTGTGAGTGTGTGAGTGCTGTCTGCCTAGTGCTCTGTGAGTGTGTGTGGTGTCTGCCCAGTGCTCTGTGAGTCTGTGAATGCTGTCTGCCCAGTGCTCTGTGAGTGTGTGAGTGCGGTCTGCCCAGTTCTCTGTGAGTGTGTGAGTGCTGTCTGCCCAGTTCTCTGTGAATGTGTGAGTATTGTCTGCCCACTTCTCTGTGAGTGTGTGAGTGCTGTCTGCCCAGTGCTCTGTGCGTGTGTGAGTGCTGTCTGCCAAGTGCTCTGTGAGTGTGTGTGTGGTGTCTGCCCAGTTCTCTGTGAGTGTGTGAGTGCTGTCTGCCCAGTGCTCTGTGAGTGTGTGAGTGCTGTCTGCCCAGTGCTCTGTGAGTGTGTGAGTGCTGTCTGCCCAGTGCTCTGTGAGTGTGTGAGTGCGGTCTGCCCAGTGCTCTGTGAGTGTTGTCTGCCCAGTGCTCTGTGAGTGTGTGAGTGATGTCTGCCCAGTGCTCTGTGAGCGTGTGTGTGGTGTCTGCCCAGTGCTCTGTGAGTGTGTGAGTGCTTTCTGCCCAGGGCTCTGTGAGTTTGGGAGTGCTGTCTGCCCAGTGCTCTGTGAGTGTGTGAATGCTGTCTGCCCAGTGCTCGGTGAGTGTGTGAGTGTTGTCTGCCCAGTTCTCTGTGAGTGTGTGAGTGTTGTCTGCCCAGTGCTCTCTGAGTGTGTGAATGTTGTCTGCCCAGTGCTCTGTGAGTGTGTGAGTGTTGTCTTCCCAGTGCTCTGTGAGTGTTGTCTGCCCAGTGCTCTGTGAGTGTGTGAGTGATGTCTGCCCAGTGCTCTGTGAGTGTGTGAGTGCTGTCTGCCCAGTGCTCTGTGAGTGTGTGAGTGCTGTCTGCCCAGTGCTCTGTGAGTGTGTGAGTGCGGTCTGCCCAGTGCTCTGTGAGTGTTGTCTGCCCAGTGCTCTGTGAGTGTGTGAGTGATGTCTGCCCAGTGCTCTGTGAGCGTGTGTGTGGTGTCTGCCCAGTGCTCTGTGAGTGTGTGAGTGCTTTCTGCCCAGGGCTCTGTGAGTTTGGGAGTGCTGTCTGCCCAGTGCTCTGTGAGTGTGTGAGTGCTGTCTGCCCAGTGCTCTGTGAGCGTGTGTGTGGTGTCTGCCCAGTTCTCTGTGAGTGTGTGAGTGCTGTCTTCCCAGTGCTCTGTGAGTGTGTGAGTGCTGTCTGCCCAGTGCTCTGTGAGTGTGTGAGTGTTGTCCGCCCAGTTCTCTGGGAGTGGGTGAGTGCTGTCTGCCCAGTGGTCTGTGAGTGTGTGAGTGCTGTCTGCCCAGTGATCCGTGAGTGTGTGAGTGCTGTCTGCCCAGTGCTCTGTGAGTGTGTGAGTGCTGTCTGCCCAGGGCCCTGTGAGTGTGTGTGCTGTCTGCCCAGTGCTCTGTGAGTGTGTGAGTGTTGTCTGCCCAGTGCTCTGTGAGTGTGTGAGTGCGATCTGCCCAGTGCTCTGAGTGTGTGAGTGCTGTCTGCCCAGTGCTCTGTGAGTGTGTGAGTGTTTTCTGCCCAGTGGTCTGAGTGTGTGAGTGTTGTCTGCCCAGTGCTCTGAGTGTGTGAGTGTTGTCCGCCCAGTGCTCTGAGTGTGTGAGTTTTGTCCACCCAGTTCTCTGGGAGTGTGTGAGTGCTGTCTGCCCAGTGCTCTGTGAGTGTGTGAGTGCTGTCTGCCCAGTGCTCAGTGAGTGTGTGAATGCTGTCTGCCCAGTGCTCGGTGAGTGTGTGAGTGTTGTCTGCCCAGTTCACTGTGAGTGTGTGAGTGCTGTCTGCCTAGTGCTCTGTGAGTGTGTGTGGTGTCTGCCCAGTGCTCTGTGAGTCTGTGAATGCTGTCTGCCCAGTGCTCTGTGAGTGTGTGAGTGCGGTCTGCCCAGTTCTCTGTGAGTGTGTGAGTGCTGTCTGCCCAGTTCTCTGTGAATGTGTGAGTATTGTCTGCCCACTTCTCTGTGAGTGTGTGAGTGCTGTCTGCCCAGTGCTCTGTGCGTGTGTGAGTGCTGTCTGCCAAGTGCTCTGTGAGTGTGTGTGTGGTGTCTGCCCAGTTCTCTGTGAGTGTGTGAGTGCTGTCTGCCCAGTGCTCTGTGAGTGTGTGAGTGCTGTCTGCCCAGTGCTCTGTGAGTGTGTGAGTGCTGTCTGCCCAGTGCTCTGTGAGTGTGTGAGTGCGGTCTGCCCAGTGCTCTGTGAGTGTTGTCTGCCCAGTGCTCTGTGAGTGTGTGAGTGATGTCTGCCCAGTGCTCTGTGAGCGTGTGTGTGGTGTCTGCCCAGTGCTCTGTGAGTGTGTGAGTGCTTTCTGCCCAGGGCTCTGTGAGTTTGGGAGTGCTGTCTGCCCAGTGCTCTGTGAGTGTGTGAATGCTGTCTGCCCAGTGCTCGGTGAGTGTGTGAGTGTTGTCTGCCCAGTTCTCTGTGAGTGTGTGAGTGTTGTCTGCCCAGTGCTCTCTGAGTGTGTGAATGTTGTCTGCCCAGTGCTCTGTGAGTGTGTGAGTGTTGTCTTCCCAGTGCTCTGTGAGTGTTGTCTGCCCAGTGCTCTGTGAGTGTGTGAGTGATGTCTGCCCAGTGCTCTGTGAGTGTGTGAGTGCTGTCTGCCCAGTGCTCTGTGAGTGTGTGAGTGCTGTCTGCCCAGTGCTCTGTGAGTGTGTGAGTGCGGTCTGCCCAGTGCTCTGTGAGTGTTGTCTGCCCAGTGCTCTGTGAGTGTGTGAGTGATGTCTGCCCAGTGCTCTGTGAGCGTGTGTGTGGTGTCTGCCCAGTGCTCTGTGAGTGTGTGAGTGCTGTCTGCCCAGGGCTCTGGGAGTGTGTGAGTGCTGTCTGCCCAGGGCTCTGTGAGTTTGGGAGTGCTGTCTGCCCAGTGCTCTGTGAGTGTGTGAATGCTGTCTGCCCAGTGCTCGGTGAGTGTGTGAGTGTTGTCTGCCCAGTTCTCTGTGAGTGTGTGAGTGTTGTCTGCCCAGTGCTCTCTGAGTGTGTGAATGTTGTCTGCCCAGTGCTCTGTGAGTGTGTGAGTGTTGTCTTCCCAGTGCTCTGTGAGTGTTGTCTGCCCAGTGCTCTGTGAGTGTGTGAGTGATGTCTGCCCAGTGCTCTGTGAGTGTGTGAGTGATGTCTGCCCAGTGCTCTGTGAGTGTGTGTGTGGTGTCTGCCCAGTTCTCTGTGAGTGTGTGAGTGCTGTCTGCCCAGTGCTCTGTGAGTGTGTGAATGCTGTCTGCCCAGTGCTCGGTGAGTGTGTGAGTGCTGTCTGCCCAGTGCTCTGTGAGTCTGTGAATGATGTCTGCCCAGTGCTCTGTGAGTGTGTGAATGCTGTCTGCCCAGTGCTCGGTGAGTGTGTGAGTGTTGTCTGCCCAGTTCTCTGTGAGTGTGCGAGTACTGTCTGCCCAGTGCTCTGTGAGTGATGTCTTACCAGTGCTCTGTGAGTGTTGTCTGCCCAGTTCTGTCTGCCCAGTTCTCTGTGAGTGTGTGAGTGCGGTCTGCCCAGTGCTCTGTGAGTGATGTCTGCCCAGTTCTCTGTGAGTGTGTGAGTGATGTCTGCCCAGTGCTCGGTGAGTGTGTGAGTGCTGTCTGCCCAGTGCTCTGTGAGTGTGTGAGTGCTGTCTGCCCAGTTCTCTGTGAGTGTGTGAGTGATGTCTGCCCAGTGCTCTGGGAGTGTGTGAGTGCTGTCTTCCCAGTGATCTGTGAGTGTGTGAGTGATGTCTGCCCAGTTCTCTGTGAGTGTGTGAGTGCTGTCTGCCCAGTTCTCTGTGAGTGTGTGAGTGATGTCTGCCCAGTTCTCTGGGAGTGTGTGAGTGCTGTCTGCCCAGTGCTCTGGGAGTGTGTGAGTGCTGTCTTCCCAGTGATCTGTGAGTGTGTGAGTGATGTCTGCCCAGTTCTCTGTGAGTGTGTGAGTGCTGTCTGCCCAGTTCTCTGTGAGTGTGTGAGTGATGTCTGCCCAGTTCTCTGGGAGTGTGTGAGTGCTGTCTGCCCAGTGCTCTGTGAGTGTGTGAGTGCTGTCTGTCCAGTTCTCTGTGAGTGGTCTGCCCAGTTCTCTGTGAGTGTTGTCTGCCCAGGGCCCTGTGAGTGATGTCTGCCCAGGGCCCTGTGAGTGCTGTCTGTCCTGCTGCTTGTATGCCACCTGCACAGGGCTCCTCCCGCCCCGCGTTTTAAGGTGACATTTTATTCTGTCTTTGCTGTCATGCGTCCCCCGCCTGGCCCTGAGGGTCTGTGGTGAGTGGAAGGTATGAATGCTGCCTCCGAACAGGTGTACACGCGCTTAGACACAAACAGGAATGTACGGACACCTCACTCACATCTGCTGCTGCCTCAGACAGGGGCTGACAGTGACCTCTGCCTGGGGTCAGCCAGACCTGAGGCTGTTTCAGACAGGGGCTGGCAGTGACCCCTGCCTGGGGTCACGCAGGCCCGAGGCTCCTCCCTGTCACTGGGGTGGCCCATGACGCACAGAGACCGCCCGGGGACGCGGATGGTATCGAGCCGGGGGCCCTGCTGTGGAAACAGCCGCCTCTGGAGAGGTCTGCTCCCGCAGAGGTGTCCTTATTTATTTATTTATTTATTTAATGCATTTTTATAAAGCGCGGACTTTACCACAGTTACCAGTTACGTTACATGAGAAATGTTACAAAATAGAACGTTACAAAAATAGCAGGACACAGAATCAAACACAGCAAGCAAGATGAGGTAGGGAAAAACATAGAAGGCAAAACACAATATCAAACACAGCAAGCAAGGAATGCACAAGAAAATATTACAAATTTACGATGACTAACGAACTTCCTGGAGGGGTCTGAGAATGAAGGTATTAGTGCTTGGAAGCCTTAAGTCCTCTAGGGGCGGCTTCACGGCCCTGCTCCCAGGAGAGGGGTCCCTTCGGAGCAGTGGTCGAAGTGGGGAAAAAAAAGTAGGGGAACTGTGGGCGGTGAATCAGAGGGCGGGAATAACCTGAGCATTGGATCAGTGGGCGGAGTTAGAGGTGTGGTCAGGATGCGCAAAACATCCCATTCTTTAGTATTTGTGTGGCATTTCACTGACCAGTTACAGCTTATTATGTTATGTAATTCAACTAATGGATACACGTGATTATTTAAAGATTAATATGAGCTATTGACATCAGAAACATATTCCACTTTGTGAATTTATTTTAGTCCCAGAATGTCCCAAAAATGCTTAAAAGCGGAAGCACGAGCCATTTGTTTCCGAGCCATGGAGTTTCTGTCGTCGGCAATATACACAGAGACAATCATTTTTACATGTGTAAATGACTGTATAGGAAATGTTACATAAGACAAAGGACCACAAGGTGTAGGAGTCACATGATAACCATACTAGTAGACAGTATAGTTTAATGGTAATTGGCCTGGAGAAACACAAACTCAGAATTTAAAACTTAAAACCATGATTGGGTGTTCTCTTTAAAAATCATTATTGATTTGTATCAAAAATAACACTTTTTGCGACATTAGGATAATCAAAGGCTTAGGGAAAAACCATAAAGCTCAAGTTTATACCTTGCAGTTTGTATGCAGCTCTTAGATGAAAGTTAATAGCTCACTGTTCTTTGTTAGGATTTCAACTTATGAACTGCAAGTAGCAAAAGGATCTCACTGACAAAAGCAGTAACTCACTGAACTATTTACAATATGTGCACTTTGTGATGGGCCTGGTACATTTTCTCTGCAGCAGGCACATTAACCCTCTGCGCTATCTTTCCATGAATCAAAACTTCCACTAGACAAATCTCCGATCTCGCTCTAGGAAGAAGTTTATTCATCAGAGTTATCATGACATTTTTATTATTGCCGAAAATAGCTGGTGGCCAGGAAGGAGGCAGCATGTGCTTTTAAAACCATAATATAAGACGCCCCCACTCAAAGTCTGCGCCCGTTGCGGTCACACCAGTCGCACCGCCCTAGAGCCAGCTCTTTTCAGGGGTCCTGTGACCTCAGTGACAGAGTCACTGTTGCTCTAGGGTCTGCTACTTCGTAGGCCTGCCCGCAAGACTGGAGGTGAGCTTCAGTATTGATTGTGGTGGGCAAGCCTTCAAGGTGAACCCACACTTGCCACTGCTAGGGTCCACCTGCTGGTGCTAACACACCAGGGCTTTTCCGGTGCCTTCTAAGCTCTGGCATGGGAATGTGCTCCCTCAGGAGAGTGGTCTGGGGGACTGTTCATGAAGGCTGAACCTGGTTCCCCAGTTCTAAATTTAGCAGCTCTGCCCCCAGTGCTACATCTGCTCCCTCACTGAACACCATACTGCCCCACTGAGAGAAACTCATACTGCCTTCAGCTACAATCCAATTTGACCTGCTATAAATAACTGGATGCGACTCAATTCAAATTACACACTAGGCAAGAGCAATATGCTGCCTAAAAGAAAAAGTAACAACATCCTGGAAAAAGCAAACACTCATAAGGAATGAAAGATTTAATAAAGCATGTAAAATGTAAGCAGGAACATGGTGAACTTAACACTTTTACAGTCATTATTCAGAAATCAACAAGTATTTATTGCCTGAAAAGTTAAGGACATAACTACAGGGCCCAGAAAGGACCCATTTCAATGTCCACTGCTTATATGCTTACAAAACGTAAGCAGTATGGTTTCAAAAGACCACATTTGTGAACACAAAGCCGCCGTACACATTTCGTTTTCCAATCCACCCATCAACCAGGTATTGCAGTACCTCCAGGCAGGGCCGGTCCTAGGATTTTCGGGGCCCTGGGCAAAAGGGAATGTGGGAGGCCCTTGAAATCTACATAAGTGACACTTTCTAATCTCGGGGAAGCTGCTTTGTGCAGACTCCACTTGGGCCACACCTCCTCTTCTCAGCCACCCCAAGCAACTCTTGTACAGCCCATTTCGAACTGAAGGTGTGAGAATTGCTTGGGGGCTGAGTCAAACCTGTGTGGGCTAAAGTGCTGACAATGGGCGCCCTGCCGAGTCTCTGAACTGGCTGCCTGAGAGGTGTACCCTCCCCTAGGCCTTCCCACACCATCCCTTAGAGGCCTCCCATGAGCCCGTTTGTGAAGCATTTCTTTCACTCTGATCAGCAGACATACACGAGGACTAGTGGGGTGTTAATTGCCATTGTGGGGGGCCCCTGGGCAGTTGCCCACACTGCCCAAGCCTATCGCCGGCCCTGCCTCCAGGTAGGAGGTACTGGAGGAAACCAATGCTGTTCAAAGAAAGACAAGAAAACAAAAGTAGCGCTTTACTGGCAAACTCTGTAAAGTGGCGCTAATGTGTTGGGATTTGAAAAAAAATTATCTGGCCACTTTAAGAACACTCCATCTTGCTTTATTTAATTATTTTTCAGAGTTTGAACATTTCATTTCCGAGGCTGCACTTTGGAATAGAAAAATGTCAAAACGGCATTTCCAGCAAAAGTGTCCTGGCGTTTCCACCCACTTCGGCTACTGCTTCGGAGGACCCAGCTCCCTGGGGCCCCTGTCCACAGCTCCCTGTCCACAGCTCCCTGGGCCCCTGTCCACACCTCCCTGGGCCCCTGTCCACACCTCCCTGGGCCCCTGTCCACACCTCCCTGGGCCCCTGTCCACACCCTGTCCACAGCTCCAGCCTCCCATTCCTGCTGTAGTTAACCTGGGGGAGTTGCGGAAAGGTTATTGCACCCCCTGCAGCTCGTGGGGGGGCTTCAGGCGGCCATCACATCCCTAAAAGATGATCGGAGTTCGGTGTCTGCTGAGCTCTCACGAGGCCTGCTACCAGGGCTTTAAGTGGGCCGGGTCTTGCTGGTGCTCAGCACCGGCAGTTTTACAAAGCAAGTGCGTGGCCTGGTCCCCATTGGGCCCTCCACTTTTGCCCTCACCCTCCGAATGAAAACAAAAACATCTCACCTCTGCAGCAGCGCCGCCCTTCGCTGCCTTAAATGCAACTTCAAAGTGACTCGTGACAGGACTTTCACAGTCTCAGCATTGCCCAACTGAAGTATTCCAAATATGCTGTACTGCGAAGCCATAATTGTAGGCAACTAACAACCATTGACAAAGCCAATAGTACTGACTTGTTGTAGGTGTAATGTTACTTGCTGCATTATATATCCAGATGTATTAACAGAAGTAGCAAAATACCAGTCGGGTGCCACACTAATAGATTTTCAGCTCAGGTGCTTTTAAGCCACGCCCTTAATTACACCGGCCACGCCCCTTTGAGAAACCCCACGTTTTTTCATCCCACTGAAAGCCCTTCCTGCCACCCAAACTTCACGCTCTTCACAATATGGCTGCCAGCCTGATGTTAGCCAATGACAGAACAGACTCAGGCAGCGTCTCCCAAAGCCCCCCCCCCGCCAATCGCAAACACATGAATTTCAAGGGCCTACGGGTGGCTCATCCTACAAGACCGTAATTTTTTTTAAATCGATAAAAAAAAAAATATGCACCCCTTCTCAGAATGAAAGCTAAGGCAATCCTGCTGTAATAAATTCCAAAAGCCAATAGTCTTCACTCTGGTGCCAAGATTTTCAGTATCTGACCTCAACCCGCCGCCGCCTCTTCCCTTACATATCAAGGCAGAAATGCGTATGTCACATTTAGGGGCTGTTGAAGACCTGGCAGTTCGGTTTAACTTTATAAAGTTTCTTTATAACTCTTGTGTGTCTTTTCTTCATTCCCTTTTCTTGATATGTTCGGGGTGTCCTTTGGGGGCACTGTTGCGGTGAAAAACTTTTATTTCCTTCTTTCATCTGCATTTGGCCAGGTTGGACCTTTGTGGAAACATACATATAACATATAGAATGACGTGGGATGAGTAAAAGAGACAGACCCATAAAAATGCATCAAGCCTTGGTGAGACAGTTAAACGGTTGTGGACAGAGGAGGAAGGACCGCCCCAACCGCCCAGGGGGAGGACTCCCCATTGCACACAAGACCGTCCTCCGACTCTACACCTCCCGCACTGGCGACTCCTTCTCCACCACCGAACACCTTCACTTCCAGGTCCTGACCAGCCCTGGAACCACACTCTGTAGCACCCTCGCCTACAGTCCACCCCGGACCTCATGCTTCATTCGCCACTACCATCGCTGACCTCATCACACCCTACGCCAGGCGCGCAACACCCATTGGGCTCACCGGGCTTCAGCCCTCCCCGTCGTGTGTGTCAGCCCGGGCTGAGACAGCCTTGCGGGCTGGGGATGTCTAATTGCAGCCACACCGAGTACTTCACAGGTCTTTAAAAGACTCACAGGTCTTTAAAAGACCGTTTACTTGTAAATGAGGCGTTTGTTGTGTTTTCACCCCTTTTTACAGCCACTCTGGTTATGGCTGGACGAATTAGCCCCCCCAAAATCTTTTTCAGCCCCCCCAAAATTTGGCTCTAGTTGCCCACCTGCCCCACGCCATCACCTCCATGGACCACATACTCATCAGAGACCTGAACTACCACCTTGACAACCCCAGTGACCCAAACTCCGGAACCCTCCTGGCCAACCATGCTAACATCGGACTGAAACAGCTCGTCACCAGCCCTACCCACAAGGCAGGACACACCCTCGACCCCTTCTTCGCAGGTGGGAACAACATCCGATTCAGTCACACCACGCAACCCTCATGGACGTACCTTCACTGCCTACACCTCCTTGTCAGTACAGTAAAGAATTGATCCCAGTGGAACAATTCTAGAGAACACACAAAGTTAAAACACCTTAAGCACAATAACACGAAAACTCTATGAATGTATGAATGGATCAATGATATGTAATCAAATTGAACATAAATGCTTATAAATCAGTAATTGTCACAGCAAAATGACTCCAAAAAGTTGTACCAAACAAGTGCCTTTCCTAACTGCTGATATATTTTGAAATATTTGTGCAGCTCATTTACAGGTATTTAAATGTTGTATGTTAAAAAGAAAATGACATCCTACAGCCTTTGCTTCCAGCTCCAGGTACATCCGAGTAACTCATATGGAAGGATGATGCAACCACAGGGCCCTGCACTATGTCACGGTGTGCTGCTGGGAGAGTGCTTGGCCACACTTCTTCTTAGCACTGAATACAAATGTGCCTACTCAACATCCTTCTGTTAATGTAATCTTAGCTTCGATTTAACGTCATCCAGAAATGTAATGTTGGCTTCCCTCTGGACTGCCCGCTCTGCCAGCTGGAGAAACGTGTCACAATATCGAAGTCATACAAATCACGCACGCCCGACTCGCACCTGCATAGCCTTTAAGAATATGCCAGCCACCATAGTCACTATTACCGTCTATGAATATATACAGTGCCCGTGGCGGAACCACACCGCAACTCGATGAAGATATTAACCTTTTTCACCCACAAGCAACACCACTCGCGCATCACGCATACATGGGTTAGTCATTAAAACTAGGAAATGCTGATATTCCTTACACAGAGCAAGACCGCTCTAACTCTTTTTTTTTCTTTTTTTTTTTCTTTTATTAATATAAAGGCGGTGCAGTCAGTGAGAATTGTACATACATTCGGCATATTTATGCGTATATAACTTTAAACCAGAGTCGCAGGCGGTGGCAATCTTGTTACATCACAATCTCAATTCGCCTGTCGGAATCCTGCACATGATGGTTCGCCCCTCTAGTACATAAGACCAATAGTGTTCAACATGTCAAGTATTATTTCCACGATGCCCCTCCCGTGAAAAGTGTCTAGTAACTTTTAAGAAACATTTCCCCCCCCATAACCCAACTTAGTGTCATCACTTTCCAACTAGAACTCAGAATTCTCCTCACCCCAACACGCTTCACTGCTCAGTGTCTGAACTAGTTGCAATCACCTCAACTCACTCGCATAATTAATACTGAGAAACATAACTTCGTAGTCCCAGCTATTACTCCTCCTCAGAATCAAGGTCCTCCCCCTCAGGTAAGGGCTCACAAATGTCCCCCCTGTAAGCATTCCAGCCTGCCCACACCTTGTTCCATTTCTTGGGAGCAGCTCGAAGGACATATACAGTACGTTCCGCGCTCTAACTCTTTTGATTACAAATCCATTGATTATGCACACAGAACAGGAGGCATATGCTCTGTTTTTAGACCGCACGTTTTCCATTAGTATTTTTGTTATGTTTCATGAGCAGAGGCCTGCTACCACACAGCCTACCTCCATTACCTTAGCGAACTAGGCCACCATAATCTGAAAATACAGATCATAGCATTATGTGAAGAATGAACAATGAGAGAACCTTTGCCATATGGGAAGGAGTGAATTTTATCATTGGAAGCAAAGAATTGCCATTTTTTAGTTTCTTTATATTTCTTCTGTACTGAAGCACACAGACAGCATCCATCTATGATATCGCACAAATTGACGCTATCTGTATATGTTTGTTTTGTTTGTCTTGTTTCCCCTTTTAACCTACAGGTACCTACAGACCTTATCATAGTCAGGACAATGAACCTAGACTAACCCTAAAATAAAAGGGCTACAACTATTCATTTTTTTCACTATAGATTCTAGGTCCTGATGAAACCCTACTTGACCCCCTCTGGGCAGATTGAGGCTGAAACATGTCAACATTTTTATGGACATTATACAGTGTGGAAGCCCCATAACTCCACTTCCTACGCACGCCCAAATATTTTTAACCAAGCCTGATTTCCAGACCCAATGCAAAATTCTTTCTGTCTGCTCATCCAAGCTTTTTATCAAGAACCTTTTTTTCACTCCAATTTTCATCACTAATCACTACTGCCCTGGAAGTCGAATCCCACGCCTGTTCCCTACCGAATTTTGGCCCCCGGAAGCACCGGAAAAACCACAGCCAGTCACCACGGTTCGCAACCTGGGTGTCACGATGAACAACAAGCTGAGTATGGAAACTCAAGTTGCAAAAACAGTGGGGATTTGCTCAGCCCTACTGCGCTCTTTGTGCAAGATCATGCCGCTCCTCCCCGCACAAGCTCGAGCGTTAATAGTCAGGTGTACTATTCTTAGTCGCCTGGACTATTGTAACGCACTGTTACTCGAGTCTCCAGTTGTGCTGCTGGATCGATTACAAAGAGTCCAGTCGGCCGCCGCCAAGCTAGCTCTTGGCTGGACCAGGAGGTCCTCTGCCATAGCGGCCTTGGCCGAGCTGCACTGGCTCCCCTTAAAGCAGCGAGTGGCCTTCAAAGCCCTTTGCCTTGTTTTTAAGGCTTTGCACGGAGTCGGACCCAGACCTTTGCAAGACATGTTTTCCTGGTACACCCCCAACAGAACTCTCCGCTCTGCCTCGGCCTGCCTTGTCACAGTACCTAGATTCAACAAGGTCAGGACTGGGGGTAGATCCTTCAGAGTCGCAGCTGCAAAACTATGGAACAGTCTGCCCCTGGACATCCGCCAAATATCGCAACTACTTCCCTTCCGAAAACGTATCAAAACCTGGCTTTTTCCCTATTCCCATTCACTTGCTACTCGTCCTCAGTCTCCTCACTTAGGAGTATTCTCCAGCGCCAGGATACCTGCAAGGTGACGGCTGCGCTTTATAAATGTTTTGAATAAATAAAATAAATACTGTACTAACCAGTGGTTCACCTCCGGCTGGAGGAAGCATACGATCAAACCCGATGATGATGCCGTCACGTTGCTAAAAAAAGGAGGCAGAGAACCAAGATACACTGCCATTCTAGCCATGAGGGTTTTTTATCGATATCCGAAACAAATAGCTAATAAACCCTGGTTACTCAGGACAAGTGATCCCTTCCCCCATTGATTTTTTGATACTGAGATTAAGGAAGCTGAATGGATCACGGACTCTCCCTTCTCCCCATTTTGATTTAACACACTATCGAAATCCTCAACAGCAGTCACTTTGATTCCCAGCAAGGGAATTCAGTGGGGAGCTGGTTGGTGAAGTCTTGTATCCCTGAGATTTCAGGGAGGAGGCAAGCTCTAGTTCAAGCCCTTGGAGATTATTCTTCAAGTTGATAGAAAGCACACTCAGAGATTTTCTTTTTTCATTGGCAATGAAGCAACCACTGCAGGCCAACCCCCAAACACACAGCACAGAGGCAATCTCCTACTTCAGCTTCCTGGTTCTTCTCCTCAGCAAAGGTTTGTCTTGATTCCCAGAAGTGATCTAAAGTTCTTGGGTCTGGGTCCCCTCTTTTATACACCAAAATCTTTGTCTCTGAAGGCAGTCAGTGTCTGTGTTTAGTCCAACCCAGTTCTGTTCAGTCCTGGAGCACATTGTTTACAGGACTCCATCTCTTCCTTTGACAGTGTAGGTTAGGGACATTGGACGCACCATAGGAGGTGGAGCCAGCATTGTGGAAGGCAGGCACAGCCCTATTCAGGTCCCAGGTGCCCCCCCCTCATTCTACATGCAGATGGGTCTATTCAGCCCTGTGCTGACTCACCATGTCTCCTGGAATCCCCCAACCCCTGTCACTCAAACTCCAGACAAGGAATACACAACCTAGTAGAGGTAGGCTTGGACAGTTAGGCAAGAACATACCTACTTTCTAAAAGTGGTATTTTCAAACACAGAATGTTAAAACCAACTTCACTAAAAGATGTATTTTATCATTCTGAGTTCAGGCATACTAAACTCGAATTCCTACCTAGTTCCCTGAGTCAGTTAGGATTATAAGATGTTATAATCAAACTGCCCATTCTGACCTATGGGGAACAGGTAGCCCTGCAATAGTGAAGGAAGAAAATGGCTGTAATTCACTATCAGGACATTCCACACACATCAGGGCATAACCTGCCTTTTACTTTACTTACAATGCACCCTGCCCTTGGGCCTACCTTAGGGGTGACTAATATGTATAAAAGGGAAGGTTTAGGGACTGACAAGTGGGTGCACTTGCCCAGTCAACATGGCAGGACCAGACTGCACACAGGCTCTGCAATGACAGACCTGAAACACACTTTACAAGATGCTTCGGTGGGTGGCACAATCAGTGTTGCAAGCCCACCAGCAGCATTTGATTTACTAGCCCAGGGCACCCGCAGTGCACTGTTCTAGGGTCTGACAAGTAAACCAAAAAAGCCAATCATGGAGTCTCTAATCCATACATCAATTTAACATAGAGATCGTATGCACTTTAGCACTGATCAGAAGTGGTAAAGTGCCTAGAGTCATAAAACAGCCAACAACAGGTTAGAAAAATTACAGGAGGAAGGCAAAAAGTTCAGGGATGACCCTGCAAAAAGAGCCAAGCCCAACAGTGGGGCTGAGCAATGATCCTTGGGGGACTCCGCAGTTGATTTCCGTGGGTACGGAGAGGAAGGGTGGCAGTCTGGTTTTTTGAGTTCTGCCGGTGAGGATGGAGTGGAGCCAGTCAAGGGCAGTTCTCTGTATGCCGGTGTCATAGAGTCTGGTGGTGAGTGTGCAGTGGCAAACAGTGTTGAAGGCTGCTGATAGGTCTAGTAGGATCAGGGCCGCGGTGTGTCCTTTGTCGAGGAGGGTGCAGATGTAATCTGTAGCGGCTAGTAGAGCGGTCTCAGTGCTGTGGTTGCTGCAGAATCCGATTGGGAAGGGTCGAGAATGGAGTTTTCATCAATGAATTTATTTAGTTGGACGTCAACGGTCTTTTTGGTGACCTTCGAAGGAGATTGGTCGGTAGTTCTTGAGGTCCATGGGATCTGCTCAGGGCTTCCTTAGTAGGGGAAGATGTCGGTTTTGAAGGTGGCGTTGATGGTGTTTCATGGTTCCGGAGTGATGGTGGCGGAGGCTCTGTGGTAGATGTGGGGGGGCAGGGGTCCATGGCGGCTCCTGAGTGGATGCCTTTCATGGTCGATGCAGTGTCTTCGGTAGTGACTGGGGTCCAGGAGAAGATGGTGGGCTGGCTGGCATTGCTAGAGGAGGGAGGGGTTTCAGAGTCAGGTGTATGGTCATTGAAGTTGTCATAGAGGCTTTTGATATTCAGGTGGAAGTAGGAGCCAAGCTTGTTGCAGAGGTTCTGGGAGTGGGTGATGACCCTGGTTTCACTGGGGGGGTTTGGTGAATTCCTGGGTGACGCTGA
The DNA here is from genome assembly GCF_964261635.1 of Lissotriton helveticus. Taxonomy (NCBI): domain Eukaryota; kingdom Metazoa; phylum Chordata; class Amphibia; order Caudata; family Salamandridae; genus Lissotriton; species Lissotriton helveticus. The sequence continues at coordinate 1,190,792,254 of NC_136071.1, read as the reverse complement.
AGATTTCCTTGGAGATGCTGGAGTTGGCAAGGATCTTGTTCTGGATGAAGGTCCTTTTTCATGGATCTGATGCGTGTTGGTGGTGTTCCGTCCTGGCATTCTTTTAGGTGGGGCAGACTTCCAATGATTTGCTGTTCCTCCAGTTCTTTTTGAGACCTCTGCAGGTGAGTATGGCTTCATAGAGGTTGGTTGTAAACCAGGTGACCTTTCTGGGGCATTGTGCATCAGGGTTACACGGGGGTGCGAGCTTGTATGTGCAGTTGGTGCCATCTGTGCAGTCCTTTGGCTGTGAGGATGGCATCGGTCGAAGCGGTGGGGGCATCGCGATTGAAGGTGGAGTTGAGCAGCTCCTCTGTGATCTTGCTCCAGTTTCTTCCTGGAGGTGGTGGTGCAGGTTTGGGCAGTGTGGGTTTGTTGACAAGGAGGTGTAGTTACAAAAAAAGGGTAAAACCAATAAAGTCACTGGGACCTGGGTAGAAGACAGTACAGTAAATAATTGGTCCCAGTAGAACAATTCTGGAGAACACACACAGTTAAAACACCTTAAGCATAATAACATGAAAACTCTATGAATATATAAATGGATCAATGTTATTTAATCACATTGAACATAGTTGCTTATAAATCATTAATTGTCCCAGCAAAATGACTCACAAAAGCTGTATCAAACAAGTGCCCCACGATGGGGGAGAAAGGAAAAAAGGGATAGGTATTGTGCATCAAGTGAGGGTTTAAAAAGTGTAAAAGGAAAGTGGTTACATTATAATCATCACATAATTATTTACAATGAAGAACGGCCTTTTAAAGCCACTCAGTTGAATGATAAACAATATATAGCCATGATTAGAAATACAAAATCACAGTTGTAAGTATTTAAACAGCCTACCTTGACTCTTGGGGGTCGAAACGGCGACAGCATCATTGTTATATTCCAATTGGATCAACAGTGTTTTTTCACCGTGAATTTGTATCCCTAATCATGGCCATATATTGTTTATCATCCCATTATATCTTGTGTGATTTATATTTCAGAGGACGGGATATCCCTCACCATTGTCACCATTGTGACAAAGTAATCCCCCCTCCAAGATCTAAATGGAGCCCTTAGTTGGTCATACAAAGAACAAGTGGAGCAAGTGAGCCACGCCCATTTCGCAGGGAAGTGGTGCCGGCGGTGGTGTATTTTGGCTTCACTGTCACAAATATAATACTAAAGCATGATGTGGTTGCAAGTTGTCACTTACAAACAGCGCATTTGCCATTGTAATGGTCACTGAATTTGCACAGACATACAGTGTTGCTGATCAAATCACACAACACATAAATGATAATGTGCGGGAAATGGGTTTCAGTGAATATTTATCATTTGCCCATCACCATATCAAATGTCTTGATTTGTTTTGATGCTATTAAATCTTTGCTCCATCACACTGCAGAATTAAAGATGGGCTTCATTTGTGCTTTCCTAACTGCTGCCCCCACGATGGGGGAGAAAAAAAAAATCCCATATATGTACGTACATAATTATATTCACTGAAAAAACCCACAGGTTTCAGGGATGTTATAATTAGGGATTAACATTTAAAAAACCTTAGAAATTCACAGAAAAAAACACAGGTTTCAGGGACGTTATAGTTAGTTGGAAATGTCACTCATATAAAGCCAGAGAAATATGGCCGTTATAGTTAGTAGCGCTAACTACAACTCGCGCCCCCGCAATGCACTGCTGATGACGTCACATATTACATCACTCATGACATGGTCAGTGACATAACTGATTACATCACTGATGACATCTCAAATGAAATCACTGATAACATCACTGATGACATCATCCAGTGACTGAGTGTTTCTAATAAGTTCAAGAATGTTATATATATATATGCCAAGGTGTATTGAAGAATGAGTGGGTGTATGAGTGTCTGAAAGGATGACTTAGTGGGTGCGTGACTGACTGTATAAATGAGCCATTAAACATGTCTTAGGGAATGCATGAGTGAATGATTAATCTGTGTGAATGTCTGTATCAGTCTGTCAGTTGGTGTGTAAGTGCATGGGTTGGTGAGTAGCTACATCAGTGTCTATATGGGTTAATGATTGGTTTTCTGAGTACCTATATGGGTATCAAAGTGTCTGTGTGGGTAGGGGGTGTGTGATTCCCTGCATGGATGTGTGAGTGGGTGATTTACTGGGTTTATGTGTTTATGAGTGCGTTTGTTAGGGACTGTATGGGTGAGTGAGTGTACCTATAGCTGTGTTGGTGAGTGTATGGATGTCTTAGTGGTATATGTGTATGTAATTACATATGTGAAAGGCAGTATACATGAGTGTTGGAGTATATAAGTTAGTATATGTGACAGTGAGTGATTGTGACAGTAGATGCATGGATAAGTGTGTTCGTATGTCAGCAATTGTTGAAGAAAGTACGTATATGGTACTATCTGTATGAATAAGGGAGGTGGTGTGTGTGTATAACTGTATAGGTGAGTAAATGGCAGCGTAATTAATTCTTTGGGTGACTGGCTAGGTGTTTTTGAGTAAATCTTTGGATGAGTGGCAGTGTGTGAGTGTCTATATGGGTGCATGAGTAGAAATAGCAGTGGCTCTATTGATGAATGACTGTGTGTATGAGTGACTGTATGGGTTAGTGAGCGAGTGTGTGTGTGTGTAGACCTATGAATTACTGAGCGGGTATGTGCTAACTGCTATTGGTCTGTCTATGGTTTCGATATTGGTAGTCTGTATTTTAGAGTGGGTGTATCAAAGGTTTTATTAGGGTGTGAGGAGGTACATCAGATGATCACGTGGATGATGTCATCAGTGATGTCATTTGAGATGTCATCAGTGATGCCATCAGTGATGTCACTAACCATGTCATGAGTGATGCATTATGTGACGTCATTAGCAGTGCATTGTGGGGGCACGAGTTATAGTTAGCTCTAACAACTATAACGGCTGAATTTCTCTAGTTTTATACAAGGGAAATGTCCATCTAACTATAACGTTCCTGAAACCTGTGGTTTATTCAATGAATTTCTAAGGTTTTTTAAATGCTAATCCCCAACTATAACGTCCCTTAAACCTGTGTTTTTTTCAGTGAATTTCGAAGGTTTTTTAAATGGTAATCCCTAACTATAACGTCCCTGAAACCTCTGTCTTTTTTCAGTGAATTTTTAAGGTTTTTTTAAATCCTAATTTCTAACTATGCCTACATAGGTTGGACATGTGCAGAAAGAGAAAGAAAGTGCAGAAAGAAGCAAGAGAAGTGCAGAAAGAGGCAATAGATGTGCAGAAAGAGCAAGAAAGGTGCAGAAAGAAGCAAAGAAATGCAGAAAGAGGCAACAGAAGTCAAGCAAGAGAAAGAAAGTTACAGAAAGAATAAATAGATGTGCAGAAAGAACCAACAGAGGTGCAGAAAGAGGCCTACTTTGACTGTAACTTACAACAGAATCATACAAAGTACCCTAATCGCTAATCCTTCTCCGAAGATGTCTTAAACCTCACTTTTCTCTGAGGGTTCACTATTAATCGACTACTCAGAATGTTAGGCACACCAAATATAAAACAGCAATCCTAAGCATATCACTGTTGTAAATCTGACCAAGTTTGTCAAGGTATGCATGCGTGTCTTTGATTCTACCTAGAGTTGTGTTAAATGAAAATAAACATATAAACACTTGAATACCCGTGTTTCAAACAGCATACTCTGTAAATTTGTATAAAAAAAGGTGTATGCATTTCTTTCTGCTCACAATACAGCGCACATGAGTAGTCAACAATATATTTGAGGGACTCTATAACACATATATACATAAGACATATCTGCCTGTGCAACTGAATGACAGAGCAGAACTGAAAAAATGTGACCACCTATAAACAGAAGTTACCCACTTTTTAAGCTACCATCTTCAGATGCATAACACATGTAAGAATACATATACAAGTAGACATATTCCTCAGTCACAAGAGTACGCAGACCTTTAAACTTGACAGCTTGCACTTCCAATTTGAGTACAGAAAGAGGCCAGAGAAGTTCAGAAAGAAGCAAGAGAGTTGCAGAAATTTGCAAGAAAGGTGCAGAAAGAGGGAAGAGAGGTGCAGAAGCAGGCAAGAAAGGTGCAAAAAGAGGAAACAGGGGCGCATCAATAGGCAAGAGTGATACAGAAATTTGCAAGAGAGGTGCAGAAAGAAGCAATAGCAGTGCAGAAAGAAGCAAGGGAAGTGTAGAAAGAAGCAAGAGCGGTAGACAAAGAAGGAAGAGGGATATAGAAATGTACACAAGAGGTGCAAAAAGAACCAGGAACAGCACAGAAAGAACCACAGAGGTGCAAAAAGAGGCAAGAGTGGTGCAGAAAGAGGTAGGAGAGGTGCGCAAAGAGGCAAGAGGGGTACAGAAAGAGGCAGGAGGGTGCAGAAAGAAGGAAGAGATGTGCAGAAAGAAGCACCAGAGGTGCTGAAAGAGGCATGAAGGGTGCAGAAAGAGGCAAGAGAAGTGCAGAAAGAAGCAACAGAGGTACCGAAAGAAGCAAGTAAAGTGCAGAAAGAAGCAACAGAGGTGCAGAAAGAGGAAAGAGGGGTACAGAAGGAGGCAAGAGAAGTGCAGAAAGAAGCAACAGGGGTGTAGAAAGAAGTAAGAGACTTGTAGAAAGAGGCAAGAAAGGCACAGAAACAGGCAGGCGAGGTGCAGAAAGAGGGAACAGGGATGCAGAAAGAGGCAAGAGAGGCAAGAGTGGTGCAGGAAGAGGGAAGAAGGGTGCAGAAAGAGGCAAGAGGGTTACAGGAACAAGCAAGTGAGGTACAGAAAGAAGCAACAGAGGTGCAGAGAGAGGCACGAGGGGTGCAGAAAGTAGAAGAGATGAGCAGAAAGAGGCAAAAGAAGTATATAAAAAAGAAAGATGTAGAAAGAAGCAACAGAAATGCAGAAAGTGGCACGAGAGGTGCAGAAAGAAGTGAGTGGTTTGCACACCATTACTTCCAATTTAATACCCACATTTAGCAATAAGTAACAGGTGACCATTCTAGGTTTGCAAAGGGCCTTATACCACGCTGTAACACTTGTCGCTGCATTTTTGGTAGCGTGTGAGCAGATGATGGATTATGGGGCAAATGTGAAAAATGTATAATTGTGCGAAAGTTGGTGCAGCCAAACAGTCGCATAATTGCAGTGGCCCTGCTCATACCTCTCACTAGTTCTAGAAGTGCTCCTCAGGGGTTCCTTCTTTTTTGTCTCATTAACTTTATAGTTTAGCTTCTATGAAAAAGAGGAAGACTAAACCTGAGGTTACCACTCCACAACACATACTACCATGCCACATACTTACTCTCCATACACATAATCACACTCTACATAATTTCTATATACTAAATACCACATACCTTCTATCCACATCAAAGTCAAAGTCTATCCACGTAATTTCACTGCACATCATACCACATAATTCCAATACACACAACCTGCATCCACTCCACTCCAAGAAACATTAGTGAAACTCTTTTACATTTACAACGCCTATAGCTCTAACTCTCACACATGTGAAACCTATTACATTGCAAATGCTTCTTTAACTAGTAGTCACGTTTGCAGAGAGGTGGAGAAAGGGGGCTAGGCCTCCGATCAGCGCTCAGGAATTCCGCTGTGTACTGCGGGGTAAAGTACGGCCGATAGAAACCAATGGAATCGCGCTGCAATAGATTGCGCGGTGAAAACAGACGATGTAATGGACTCGGCGATCAAATAGATGCGGGGAAAAAGCGCGCGATGTAATTGTGCGCGATGGAACGTCATACATCCAGGACTAACAGGAGGTACCAGGAGGGTGTCTTGGCTCCCAAAGTCCCCCTGGACCAAAGTGGACTTTATCCCCCAACCCGTAGTGTGTGAGGAGGCGCGTTTGCAGAGCGTGGAGAAAGGGGGTGTGGCCTCCAAAGACGTTAACCACTACCACTGTATGGGACTTACTGGAGAACAGTCATTTGTAAAGCGCACTACATACCGGCGAGAGTCTCAAGGCGCTAGGGAGGGGGGGCGCTACTGATCGAAAAGCCTGGCCTTGAGTAGCCTCCTGAAGGTCTGCAGGTCTTGGGTCTGTCGTAGGCTCAGTGAGATGGTGTTCTATGTGTTGGCGGCGAGGTGGGAGAAGGATCTCCCGCCGATGGTTGTTCTTCAGAAGCGCGGGACGGTGGCGAGTGAGAGGTCGGCGGAGCGTAGCTGGTGGTCGGGGATGTAGAAGGAGAGACGTCTGTTGAGGTAGGCTGGGCCGGTCTTGTGGAGTGCTTTGTGTGCGTGGATGAGGGGCTTGACGGATATCCTCTTTAACCCTGGGCGGGCAACTTCGGTACGCCCACAAAGTGGGCGTAGTGTTGCCTACTTCGCCCTTTGCAAAGTAGGTGAAGCAGGCAACACTACGCCCACTCCTTGGGCGTAGCGAAGTTGCCCGCCACCTGCCTCCCTCCCTCCCTCCCTCCCTCCCGATCATACTTAATTTAATTAAATGGGCACCAAAAAATAAATAAAATACACTTACCTTGTCCGCGGTGTCCCGGGGCTCCCTCTGCTTGTTCACGGCGCCATCTGCTAACCAATGTGCATGCGCGGCCGCCCGCGCATGCGCATTGGTTAGTAGACGGCGGCGTGAATGAGCAGAGGGAGCCCCGGGACGCCGCAGACAAGGTAAGTGCATTTTATTTATTTTTCTTAGCCCATTTAATTAAATTCGGTATGATGGGGAGGGGGCATGCGGCGCGTAGTGGGGCTACGCGAAGTGCGCAGGTGGGCGTAGTTTCTCACCCACTTTGCGTAGCTTCGCGTAGCCCCACTACGCACACTACGCCCAGGGTTAATCCTCTTGTTGACGGGGAGCCTGTGCAGGTTTCTCAAGTGGGGGGTGGTGTGGCCATGTCGTGCTACGTCGAGGCTCAGTCGTGCTGAGGCGTTTTGGATATGTTGTAGTCGTTTGATGAGCTTGGTTGGGGCTCCCGCGTAGAGGGTGTTTCCGTAGTCGATTCTGCTGCTGACGAGGGCCTTGGTGAGTATCTTTGTTGTATCTGTCGGGATCCATCTGTAGATCTTGCAGAGCATGCGGAGGTTGTTGAATCAGGAGGAGGAGACGGCGTTGACATATTTGGTCATTGAGAGCATTGAGTCTAGGATGATTCCCAGATTGCGTGCGTGGTCGGTGGGTGTCAGGGCTGTCCCCAGTGCCGTCAGCCACCAGAAGTCGTCACAGGCTGAAGGGTTGGAGCCGAGGATGAGGACCTCCGTCTTGTCCGAGTTCAGCTTCAGACTGCTGATCTTCATCCTGTCGGCGATGGCCTTTATTCCTTCGTGGAGGTTGGCTTTGGCGGTGATGGGGTCCTTGGTGAGGGAGAGGATCAGTTGAGTGTCAACGGCATAGGAGATTATGTTGAGGTTGTGCTGTAGGGTGACGTGTGCGAGCGGGGCCATGTAAATGTTGAACAGTGTCGGGCTGAGGGAGGATCCCTGGGGTATGCCGCAGATGATCTTGGAGACTTTTGATCAGAATGGGGGGAGGCAGACGCTCTGGGTTCTGCCGGAGAGGAAGGAGGTGGTCCGTTCCAGAGCCTTGTCTCAGATTCCTGTGGCGTGGAGGCCTGCGTGTAGAGTGCGGTGGTAGACGGTGTCGAAGGCGGCAGAGAGGTCTAGGAGGATGAGTGCTGCGGTCTCCGTTGTCCAGCAGGGTCCTGATGTCGACGGTGGCGGCGATGAGGGCAGTATTGGTGCTGTGGTTGCTGCGGAACCTTGACTGGCAAGGGTCCAGGATTCTGTTTTCTTCGAGGTATCGGGTTAGCTGTCTGTTGACGATTTTCTCTATGACCTTGGCCGGGAAGGGGAGCAGGAAGATGGGCCGGAAGATCTTGAGGTCTCTTGGGTCTTCCTCAGGTTTTTTGAGTAGGGCGTTGATCTCGGCGTGTTTCCAGCTCTCTGGGAAGGTTGCGGTCTTGAGGGAGAGATTGATGACATTGTGCAGGTGGGGTGCGATGGATCTGCTTGCTTTGTTGAAGACGTGGTGCGAGAATGGGTCTGATGGAGAGCCGGAGTGGATAGTGCTAATGGTCTTGATGGTTTCATCAACGCTCACCCTGGCCCAGGCTAGCAGGGGGACGTGGTCGATGGTGTGTGGAGGGTCTGTTGTGTACTTGTCTGTTGGGGCTGTCTAGGTGTTGAAGCTGTTGTGGATGTCTGCTATCTTGCTGTGGAAGAAGGTGGCGAGGGAGTCGCACAGGGCTTGCGACGGCTGGATGTCGTTGGTGTTGGAGCTCGGGTTGGAGAGTTCCTTCACGATGTTGAAGAGCTCCTTGCTATTGTGTGCGTTGTTGTCGAGGCTGTCTTTGAAGGAGGTCCTCTCGGCCACCCTGATGAGGTGGTGGTGGTTGCGGATAACGTCGTTGTGTGCTGCGTGGCTGTCCGGAGTTTGTTCACCGTGCCATTCCTTCTCTAATTTTCGGCAGGCTTGCTTGGAGGCAAGGAGTTCTGGGGTGAACCAGCTGGCCCTCTTGCTGGTGTCTCTGTGGGGGGTTTCTTCAGCAGGGTGAGGGTGTTAGGACAGTCCTCAATCCAGCGTCTGAGGCTGTGGGCAGTGTCATCGGGGTTGGAGGATTCGGTGGGTGTTCTGAGAGCAAGGCTTGCATGTAGTTGGTCTTCAGTGATTTTGCTCCAGCAGCGGTGGGGAATCTGTTGGGTGCGGTGGTGTGAGGCGGGTTTCTGGAAGGCGAAGTGGATGTAGCGGTGGTCAGTCCAGAGGAGTTCGGTGGTGTGGCTGACGGAGACGTGCGGGCTTGAGGAGAAGACGGGGTTGAGCGTGTGGCTGGCGGAGTGGGTGGGCGTTGTGACAAGTAGCTTCAGTCCGAGGTTGGCAAGGTTATCAATCAGGGTTGTGGAGTTTTAGTTGTTGTTGTTCTCATCGGTGAAAGTTCAGGTCTCCGAGGAGGATGTAGTCGGTGGAGGTCCGGGCGTGCGTGCTGATGAAGTCGGCGATGGAGTCGCTGAACTGGGGACGGGGTCTGGGGGGTCGGTATACAAGGGTGCCTCTGAGGGTGGAGTTAGGGTCCGTGTGGATCTGAAAGTGCATGTGTTCGGCGGTGCTGAGCGCGACGTCGGTGCTAGTTGAGACCCTGATGCTGTTCTTGTGGACGATGGCGATTCCTCCTCTGACTCCGTTGATGCGGTCTCTGGGGTGATCTTGAAGCCCTCTGGGATGGCTATGGCGATGTCGGGTGCAGAGGAGTCATTCAACCATGTCTCTGTCAGGAAGGCAACGTCCGGGGATGTTGTGTTGATCAGGTCCCACAGCTCGATGGCGTGTTTGCATGCGGAGCGGGTGTCAGTGGTATGCATCGGAGGTGGTTGAGGTCTTTCTTGGCGTGTGGTTCGTCTGCTCTGAGGCTGGTGTTGCTGCAGTTCCGGCAGGTGAAGGGACCATGTGTGAGTTTCGGGGCGGCCTTGAAGCAGATGTGGGTCCGTCCAGAGTTGAGAGCGTGCAGAGTGCTGGCGTCGTAGTGGCGGCGATCGTCATGGCGGGTGCGGAGGGCCAGTGGTTCTGGTGCTGGGCGCAGTCCGGGCGCAGACGGGCTTGCCTTAGGCGCGACTTTGGCGCGCCAGCGGTGCGGCGGTGCGGCTGCACGGCGGCCAGCTTATATGGGGAGGTGGGAGGGAGGAGCAGCTGGGAGGCGAGAGGCGGGGGCAGCGAGTGGGCAGTTAGTGGAGCGGGGGCACAGGGTATGCAGCAGCCGGCATATATGGGGAGGTGGGAGGGAGGAGCAGCTGGATGGCAGGAGGCGGGGGCAGTGAGTGGGCAGTTAGTGGGGCGGGGTCACAGGGGATGCAGCAGCCGGCATATATGGGGAGGTGGGAGGGAGGAGCAGCTGGGAGGCAGGAGGCGGGGGCAGCGAGTAGGCAGTTAGTGGGGTGGGGTGCAGGGGATGCAGCGGCGGGGGCGGTGAGGGATGATGAAGGGAACAGAAGTCAAAAATGCACAAAAAATTAAATCCTTGTTTATAGTGTTGGCAGCCAATTAGAATGAAGCTTGTAGTCGGGAGGGTTCACAAAACCTCCTCGCCCACAGATATCAAAACTTTTTCTTTTTCTAATTTCTCAGGAACTACTGCACAGATTTACACCATTTTAAAAAAGGTCTCTTTCTGAACCAAGCGCTACCTTTTTGCCAAATTTGGTGTAATTCCGTTCAGCAGTTTGGGCTGTAGCTTTGTCTAAAGTTTCCTATGGAAAATAACATGGGGAAAATGCATTTTGGGACCCCCCCCCTTTTTTCTTAGCCCCAGCTTGACGAATCACCCCAAAACTTTCAAGGCAGGAGCTGACCCAAGCGCCCCACTAGTTTTGAAAATTTTGCAAAGATTCGTCAAACGATGTCAAAGGTATTTGAAAAACAAAAAACGCTTTCCTATGGAAACTAGGTCCTAACTATAACTACCTACTGGTGTCGCCAGTAGGTAGTTAAAAGTAAGACCTTGTTTCTATTCAAAAAGCGTTTTTTCTTTTTCCCATATCTTTGGTGACATTTGATGATACTTTGTGAATTTTTCGAAATTAATGGCCCAGTTGCTTCAGTTGGTGTGTTGGAAATTTTGGGGTGATTCATCAAGCAGGGGCCAAGAAAAAGAGGGGGTCCCAAAACACATTTTTTCCATGTTAATTTACATAGGAAACTTTACACACGGCTACAGCCCAAACTGCTGAATGGAATTACACCAAATTTAGCAAAAAGGTCATTCAGAAAGCACTCTTTTTGTTGAAAGGTGTAAATCCATTCAGTAGTTCCTGAGAAATGTTAACATTTTGCAGATATACAACTGGTGCTGCTGTGGATTCGCCAACCCTCCCGACCTCGTGCCTGCAATCTGATTGGCTGCCTAAAAAAAAAGGTCCAATTTTTTTTTTTTTAAACATGAAAAGGGGGCAAGGTAGAAACACCCTGACCCCCTAGACCTTCTCAGGGGGTCCTACAGGGACCCCAGGACCCTGTTACTTGCAGTACAGAAAATCAGCTCATGGAGACGTTTTTCGGCTCTGTTAGCCTTTCTCAATTCAATTAGCAGCCATTTTTGTTTACTCCACTTATATACGATTGTGTTAAATGTAGAAGAAATATTTTCTCCAATGTTTTTATTGCAACTCGGCTCAAGCCTGTAATAGGTCATTATAAAACAGTTATTGCCAAATTGCTATACACTAAAAGTTTTGAGTTAACCACAACAATTGAAGTACGTTCATTGCTATAATAGTTTACAGTTCATTTCAAAACCTTCTAATTGTTAGCAAACAAAATGACTTGATATTAAAACCAGTCTGTGCCGCTCACATACTGAATAGTTTAAAATCACCTTCAAATTGTTGCGGTCCAATCTGCAAAAATAGAAGTGTCCAGCCCCCACCGCTTGGCTGATGCCAGGCGGGGCGCTCTGCTCCTGGCATTGGCAAATTTCAAGGGTGAATATATATGTATAATTTATATATATATATGTGGAGTTATATACAGTAAACCTTTACTTACCCATAGAAAATGACCTACACAATATTCTTCCCCCCGATATTTTTGACACGATATTCTGTCCCACGATATTTTGTTCAAATACCGTGAGTTTGGTGGACACCAACTTGACAAGAGACAATCAGCGATCCGAAGTCCAGATACAGGATCAGCATAACTTTAAAGTATTTTGGGGTAGAAGAAAAAAGAGATCAGGCGGACAGGAGAGCGGATAGAGGAGCTGGGATTAGACTTTTGAAGAACTGAAAGCACAGTGGCTTGCTTCCAAGAAGGATCCGCAGGTAAACTGAAATACGTAGTCTGTAATTTGGAAGGCATGAATAATATTAATAATATTAACAATAATAAGAAGAAGAAAAATAAAAGAAAAAAGAAGAAGAAGAACAAGAAGAGAAACAAGAAGAAGGAGAAAAACAAGACCAAGAAGAAGAACCACAATAACAACAACAGGAAGAAGAAGGAGAAGGAGGAGAAGAAGAATGAGAAGAGGAAGAAGAAGAAAAAGAAGAAGAAGAAGAAGAAGAAGAAGAAGAAGAAGAAGAAGAAGAAGAAGAAGAAAGAAGAGAAGGAGAAGAACAAGAACAAGAGGAACAACAACAATAACAACAACAGGAAGGAGAAGGAGGAGAAGAAGAATGAGAAGAGGAAGAAGGAGAAGAAGAAGAAGAAGAAGAAGAAGAAGAAGAAGAAGAAGGAGAAGAACAAGAACAAGATGAAGAGCAACAATAACAACAACAGGAAGAAGAAGGAGAAGGAGGAGAAGAAGAATGAGAAGAGGAAGAAGAAGAAGAAGAAGGAGAAGAAGAAGAAGAAGTTAGAAGGAGAAGAACAAGAACAAGAACAAGAACAAGAACAACAATAACAACAACAGGAAGAAGAAGGAAAAGGAGAAGGAGAACTATTAATGTACCAATGAAGGAAGAGGTCACCAAAAGGAGAAAGTGATGGAAGAAAATAGGCAGAGGGGTTAACTGAGGCCTTAAAGATTCCAGTGGGTAGGGAACTTATTGTATCAATTTAGTCATAAAAATGTTTAGATCATTAATTTCTAGAGGCTGTGAAGTGGTCACAGATGACTGGACAGGCATGCAAGGAAAGGCCTCTAATTATGCTGAGTGAGACGTCGGCTTGGCAGCCGCAGATATCTGTGCTTGATAGTACTAAGTGCCGACTAGTCTATTTGCAGCCTTATATAATTAGGAAGAGACAATTATTTTGAACTTGGCAGCTTCAGCATCAGCGTTATGCTACAGGCATCTGGCCTTCTGCAAGACAAAAAATGAGTCGCGTACCAAGTAGGCCAGTGCGAAATGTTTGCTGCACGGCGTCATCTTGGGTACTTCCTGAATCTCACCTTAATTAAATGTGGAGTCATCTATATTTGCATGACTATCAATTTCACTGCACTGCAGTTGTGCATTGCTGGGATCCCACCATGAGGTAGATCTCCCCGCGACCGAGGACCCTCCGCACTCGTGCAGAGACTCTTTGTGAATCGGGGCCTAAGCGTCTTGCACTCTACAGGATTGTGGTTCTAATAATGACTTTTCTCCATGTGAAGCACAAGTATCTCTTTGATCCTGTGAAATGTGTTAAACCCACAGGCTCCTCATTCTGCAGGATTTGACTTTTACGAGGAATACATCAAAGGAACTACATGAATCCTCTGGGAGTTTGTTGAAACCATACATCAGTCTTACCGTTCACATAATTCAAGACACTATGGGCCAGATGTAGGTAAATTCAATTTAGCGAGTCCTTAATAGCGATTTTTACCGAATCGCTATTAAGGACTCGCTACATTGAATGTAGGTAGGAATCGCTAAAATATTAGCGATTCCTTAATATTCCTTAATAACCATTCGGTAATTGAGCTTCGTTATTAAGGAATACCTAGCCATTCATTCCTATGGGCTAGGAGGCCCATAGGAATGAATGGGAAGACATTCACTATTTGTGATTCCTAATTACCGAATTGCAAATAGCGGGAGGTAATTCAAGGGTGCCAGGGTGTCCAAAGGACACCCTGTTGCACCCGTGAAATGTGCATGTGTGCACATGTGGCACACATCCATGCCCTAAGGGCATGGATGTGTGCCACATGGCACTTTTTAAAAAGCAAAAAAGTGCTTTTTTAAAGGAAATCGCTACTTACCACCATCTTGAAGTTGGTGGTAATTAGCAATTCCTTAAGGCTGAAGTGCACTATTTTTAGTGCCACCTACATTGCATTTAAGGAATTGCTATTTCCGATTCCTTAAATGCAAGAGCAAAATAAGGGAATCCCTATTTAGCGATTCCTTATTTTGCAAGTAGGTTTGAACTCACCTACATTGCTCCCAGCCAAATACCGGTCGGTAACGCAGAAATTCTGTGACATTTCTGCGTTACTGCTCGGTATTTGGCCTCCTACATCTGGCCCTTAAAAGCAAGCTAGTTTTGTAATATCCTCCCATCCTACCGGCTCCATACTCAAATTAGATAAGTCTCTTCCTGACAGTCTACTGTTGAGTGCTCTAACGCCGTTGGACGATAAGCACACTTTATAAAATGTTGTAAACAAATCAACGTGCCCTGTAGAGGAAGCCAACTAGATTATGAACATTTCTAATCCCAATTGTCAAATGCCCATTGTAATATGGTGGCGGTGTCTGATAGACACCGCCACCATATTAATCCTTTCCGTCCGCCAAGGTCCCCCCTGCCATACTAATATGGCGGGGGGAAAACGAGTGAGGATGGCGGGCTTTGCATTTCTCCAAACAATAGAAAATGCACTTTGAATGGTCTATTCTCACCACCATCCCAGAAGTCAAAAAGTTGGTTTATGAATTTATATCTTCAAGGGAACAGGTGCATGGTGCTGTGACAGATCGCATTTTTCAGCAAATTATAGATGAATAGGGTGTCATTATGTCTGTAGTATAAGGTTATAACAGGTACTTGGGGCCACACACACTATTTACAGCTAGCACAATACTGGTCACAATCTGCAGCCAGTATGTGCTATTTTGGGGTCAGTAAGTAATTTTCTAAACTGGCCTTTGTCCAAATAGGTTGGTTCACCAAATTCTGATTCTGAGTGGGTCGCAATCGGATCTACCTCATTAATATTCATGTTGTACGTTACAAATCCTGACTCACTCTGATTAACTTTGGGAAATCACCACAGATATATGACATATGCAAACAACAGCTTTTGATTATCTAGCTAGAAGTTTTTTCTGCCTATAACTTTGTGCATACAATTTACCTATCTATAGGTCCTAGTACCGTGGGGCTCCCTGACTTGAAACATATCTGTCTTGCTGTGTTTGTGTCCCATATGCTGATTTATGTTGTTTTATGAAATGTTTTTAACTTGTCATTTATATTGTACAATGAATTGTTTATTATATAGCTGCTTCTGTTATAACTGTTAATAAACTGTATAGCTATCCTTTTTAATTTTGCTTTTGTACTGATTTGCTTTTCTGGTTCATAGTGTGAAACTCTGTGAGTGGGTCATATATATCTGGTTGAACGCTAAGGGGGTCATTAGGATGACGGGCGGACTTTGTCCGCCCGCCACCCTATCGGTATTCGGGACCATCCGCCATAAGGGCGGGGGTCCCGTTGGGAAAATTAGGATGTGACCGCCACAGTGGCGGGCACATCCTTCATCTTTAGCATTGTGCCCGCCACAATGCTAAAAATGTTTAAACGCATTTGCATATGCAAATGTGGGGGGGGGGCACCATAGGTACCCCCGTGTGCAGCCCCGACCCCTCCTTCACTCTGGGGGCCCGCAGGGGGTCCCCAGAGTGAAGACCGCATGCCTTTCCGTGGCGGCAAAGCATTGTCAAATGCCCATTGTAATATGGCTGGCGGTGTCTGATAGACACCGCCACCATATTAATCCTTTCCGTCCGCCAAGGTCCCCCCTGCCATACTAATATGGCGGGGGGAAAACGAGTGAGGATGGCGGGCGGATTGCCCCCGCCAGGCTGGCGGTGGCTACCGCCAGCCTGGCGGGGGCAATCAGCCCGCCTGGCGGGGGCAATCCGCCCGCCATCCTAATGGACCCCTTAGTGTGGCTGCAAGATTGTGTTGTTACATTGGTTTCCCAGGGGAGCTTTTCTTGACAACACTCTGATTGGAAGCCATCACAAGGGTGGTGACCTACTGGGGGTAAGCAGACCGTCATGTCTGTGATTGCCTTTCAATAAAGTATTTTTTTTTAATGCAGTCTGTTCTTAAAGGAAACGGGAATGTGTTTAGAAAAGTTCGCTTAAAAAAAAGTGTATTTGAGAGTTGCCAGTGGTCCCATGGACCACTGGCTACTGACCAACAAACTTTTGTTTAAATTCACAATTTGGTAAGGGGTCCCAAGCAGACCCCTTCCCTTTTGCAAATGGTTTACCAACCCAACTGAAGGGTCAGTAACTTATGAATGGATTACCACAACTACTTCTGTCCTAAATCATTGATACGTGCTCTACCCAACGCCACTTCCAAATAACAATCGTATATCCATTTGTAAACTCATTGTAGTAGTCAGAAAAAAGATACAGACTTCAAAATGGGTTTAGTTTCCTGCAAGAATCATGTTAGGGTTGCAAACCTGACTACAAAAATGTTTTGTACATCAGGCGCTAACATTCTGACTTCACTAACTGCATTTAAAAGGGGTTGTCACCTCACACCAGAAAGCTACTATAGCCCCAACTGGGTGCAGATAGTTAAAATTGTGCACATGGATCTGTTTAAACTTTACAGATTTTATATCTGCAGAAGAAAGAATTCCTTTAGAGCAATCTGATATTAGGTTATTGTTGCATAATGTTATGATACTGTGTGCATTAAGCTCTAAATGCACATCTGAAAAGGAGTAATCTCCATCTGGCACATGCATCGAGGTAGGCTTTTGTGATTCCTTAATTGCGATTATTAAGGAATCGCTATTAAGGACTCGCAAAAGCCTATGCATATAGGAATCGTTATAAAAATAGCGTTTCCTACACATTCCTTATTTGCCAGTCGCAAATTGCGATTCACAAATAAGGAATGGCTTCTCATTCATTCTTTTGGGCCTACGGGTCCATGGAAATGAATGGG
Source organism: Lissotriton helveticus (assembly GCF_964261635.1). Taxonomy (NCBI): domain Eukaryota; kingdom Metazoa; phylum Chordata; class Amphibia; order Caudata; family Salamandridae; genus Lissotriton; species Lissotriton helveticus. The sequence goes on along the minus strand of NC_136071.1, from coordinate 1,190,775,629 downwards.
AAATTGCATGCGCAATTTGCGCGTCCCAATAGGTCCTCGCAAATTGCGCATGCAATTTCAAGGGTGCAAGGGTGTCAAAGGGACACCATGTTGCACCCCTGAAATTGAGCTGTGCACAAATGTTGCGCACACACGTCTCAAGGACATGTGTGTGTGTGTGTAACCTACAACTTTGAAAAATGCACTTTAGTGCATTTTTCAAAGTTTTTGCTAATTACCATGAAGTTCAACTTCACGGTAATTTGCGACCCCTAGTAGCAAAATCGCTACTTCAAAGTGGTTCTTGCATTGCATTTAAGGAATCGCAAAATGCCATTCCTTAAATGCAATCGCAATTTGAGAACTCGCAATTAATTACGAATTTTCAAATTGCGAGGGCCTTGACCCTTGATGCCTCGCAAAAGCTAATTTTGCGATCGCAAATGGACGATTTTTGCGAATTGCACCGTTTGCATTCGCAAAAAGCTTTGATGCATGTACCAGCATATGTTTTTAAAAAATTTTAGCAAAATAATTATTCATAAGGAGCTGAGTTTTACATTTGTTAAAATAGAAGGAATGTGGACTATCATCTTTGATATTAAATCCAGTAGTCGACTCCATGTGGCGAAGGGTATCTGTATTGGCATGGGGTGCTCATTTGAATATTTTGAAAATATAAATACCCAAAACAGCCATTGGCAAAGCTATGTACTCACCTTGATACTCTTTTCTCTATATATACAAGATATTCCAAAACATGTGCTTCATCACCAAAACTCGCGGGAGTTGATTCACCAAAAATGCCAGGGATAGGGTATTGTCGCGGAGAGAGACGCGATCTCCATGTGATTTAGCTTAACGAATTCAGATACTTTCTGCTCTGAATCCCGACTGAGCCGGGTTGAAATACTGTACCAGTCCTTAGAATAGGTACATAAATTATGACCTGTGCCGTCTTCTTTCTTCTTTTTTGAACTTTGGATGCGTTTTGGATAAGGCTGCCATGATATATACCTATTTGGAAAGTTACTTTAGAAATATACAAATTCAGGACAGACATATATCTGTCCTGATGATGACCTTACAATAACATAGGTCGAAACGCTGTTGACGCCTACTCTTGGCTTACAGATATAAGGAAGCATTGGCTGCCATTTTCTACTCCTGTTATTTGTTGGACTGTTTAATTAAAATTTGTGTTTCCTTTCTGCCATTGTTTTTTTCTTACAAAGTATATTATGTTATGAATTATGTTTTTGTGTTATTATGTGAGCCCCATGGTTTTGTAATGGTCTTTTTATATCTTGAAATTGCAGTAAAGAATATATTTTAGTAATTTTTTTTTGGGTACCCCTTTTCAAGTCTTTGTTTGTCCTTATATGTTTGCTTTGATGTTCTTTATTCAAATAATTTACTTGTATTGTTTAGTGTAAACATATTTTTATTTTTATATATTTTTCTCAAACCACTGTAGCTTTAATATTAGGGATAGTAGAAGTGACACCACATATCCACCCTTCGATCCAATGGCATCATAGGAAGCATCGTTATATGATGTTTGACACTAAAACCTCCCAGGAAGTGATGTTATGCGACCTCCATCCATAAGACACAATAATTTCTGACATTACTGAAGTTAAAAGCATCTTTAACGCACAATTATACCGTTAGACACCAGTTCTTAACAACAACAAATGTCCATTTTATATACTAACTACATTTCAATAGTGTGCTGACATGATAGAAACATTGGACACTTCTCTTTTTTATTGAAAATGTTCCTGGGCCCCAATGTCCAAATGATAAATGTCCACAAAAGTTGATGTAATTGTATACTCCACTTTATTTTCCATCTTTTATATGTGTCCAATAAATCCAACACAAAAATGTAGCCAACACGTATTTCTCCTATGGTAGGTACAGCACTGACGTCATCAGGGCCATTGTTACTATCGAGGACAACCTCAAGTACAGCGTCCAATATTAATTGCTAGTGCCTCCTTTTGTCCGTATCTCTCCCTGTGGCTACCACCCGTATATCAGGCAACTCTTCAGATTAAAAATATGTGTACCCTTCGGTAATATGTTATAGCTGCTGACCTTCAGAAAACCCCTCAAGACCTGGCTTTTCGAGCAGTAGCAGCATTCCCTACCCTAGTGCCTTGAGACCCTCACGGGTGAGTAGTGCGCTTTACAAATGATATGATTGATTGATTGATAGCGCTTTGAGAATGACACACTAGTAACGAATATTGGACGCTATACCAGTGGTGGCTGCCTCTGTACGGGGTGGAGGGGCAGGTGGGAAGAGGGGAGGCATGAAAAAAAAAATAATAATCTTATCTTCTTTGCCGCCACCGCACGTCTTTCCTCCATCCTCGCTGTCTACCGCCGGAAGCAACCCAGGCTGTCGTGATCCCAGCCAATCACGACACTGCAGGAGCAGCGTCGTGATTGATCTGAGCGGTCTGCTTGGCCACTCAGGCAGTACCTTGGAGGCTGCACATGTTTTCCACCCGGTTGGAGAACATGCCAAGTGTGCATGACTGTTTGTCCTGCCCCAGAGGGCCAGCCAAGCCTTAATGTGCACTTAGGGAGGGCGTGCAAACCACTCCTGCTACCTCTGACGGCGGCGAGCCCAGCCCTGCCCCGCCAGACCTGGCTGGAGTCCTGCAAACATTTTTTTTCTTATAATAAATTCTTGTTATTCTCATTTAATTTGATTTTGACCTGCTCAACGAGCAGTGGGGTGACGCTCCCCCGCATTAGCGGTACTCAAGATTGAAAATAAAGTGGAGTTTACAACTACATCAACTTTTGTGGACACTTGCAATTTGGACATTGGGGCTCGGAATAGTTTTGAATAACCCTGGGTGAAGTTTGCGAAGTAGCGCTACATGTAGCTGCGCGAAGTGCACTTCGCGAGCTATGTGTAGATACGTGAATTGCGTAGTGCACTGTGCAAAATGCTGTTCGCACTAATTGCACAGTGCCGGATGCTTGTCCGCACTGTGCAATCAGTGCAAACTGAATCTTGCACAGTGCAAGCGGTCGTTTTCTGCGGCTCGAGTAGATTTCTACTCGAGCTGCAACTTTCACAATGCGGACTGGTAGTTTCTCATTGGGAGCGGTCGCGAGCATACGCGACCACTGGCAATAAGAAACCTGACCTCCGCGCATTGAGAATCTTGCCTGGAGGTTTATTTTCCACACTTGCGATCGGCAACTTGATCTTGTTGATTCCGAATAGGAAAAAGTCTCGCCGGGATGTCATTTTGCTTGCTCGTGGTCGCCAACTTGACATTGAGGACCGCGAGCAAGCAAAAAATGACCACTACGCCTGTTTGCACTGTGCTTTGTGCAATTCGCGTAGTGCGAAGTAGCGCAAATTTTGCAAATTACGCGAGCGTAGTGTAGTGCTTCGCCGAGGGGTCGTTTTGAATGTAATTAGAGGGCAGTTGGTCTTCTGCTGTGAGTGGAGAGTGGCCGCTTTGTATTCTTTGAGACCCATTAGAATCTTAATGTTGTGTCATATTTGATACCAATCTGTGCACAATTTACCTTGCTATGTGTTTGTTGTACTCTCTTTTTTGCATTGCATCAAAATGTATGGTATATTTAAATTAAAGCACGGATGTAAGCCACGTTTGTGAACAGACATTGCAGGGCCACCTTGGATGCAGTACAAATATATAATCCTGACACTCAACATATGTTGCATATTATTTTAATTTTTTTTAAATCATTTTAAATGTTTAGCATTTTGTTTTCTGGAAGTGCTGTGCTCTAGGCCAACCTATAATTTGTCAAAAACATTGTTGTCATTTTTTAAAGGTATACATACAAGTCTGACTTGTGAGTCACTTCCTGAGAAGAGATTAAATCAAGGTGTGACATTAAACATGATTTGTTTGATGTAAAATTGACAAAAGGAAGCTTATCTTGTGCTTTTAAGGAGCAGTTTTGAATGGCTGGGGTCCCTCCTGTGGGAAGGTAAGGAGCTGTTCATGGCTGAGAGGCCAAACAAACCCCTGCATCACCCCCCTGGCCTCTCATCTTTCAGACTTCGAAGCAACCCGCCAATCCGGCTTCAGTACACGAGGAGCGTTAGGACTCAGCAGCCAATCCCAACGTCGGTGGGAGGGGCCTCCGTGTCTGCTTGGCTCATGTTCACCTGCTGTCAGAGCAACAGGTGAGCCAGAGTGTCCCCAGGGATGGGACCGTCCCAGAGAGGGGGAGGGTGGAGTTGAAGAAACACCCAGGGGTGAGACTCAGGGTGTACATGTGCCCAGCACATGTATGTTATATGACTGGGTGCCCTGGTCTCAGTCAGCCCTGCATGGCACCGGGGATTGGAATGGGTGAATGTCAGGGGTGCCAGTCTGAGCTCCCCCTACGGATCCGGAATGGAAGGTGCCAGGCTCCTGTAAGGCGTGGCGGCTGGCCCCGCCCCGGGGCGTGGCCGCCTGTGGGCCCCGCCCCTCGGGCCGGTGCACCTGTCGCAGGTGTCTCGGTGTCTAATACTCACTGCGCACCCACGACGGCAGCAGCGGCGACGGCAGGGGCGGCCGGGAGAGGAGGCCCTGGGGGGCGAGTGGCTCAGGTGAGGGGGCACGGGGGTAGGGGCATGCCATGGGAGAATGAAGCACAGGTGAGGAGGGCACAGGGGGCGAGTGGCACAGGTGAGGGGGGCACGGGGGGAGCGGCATGCCATGGGAGAATGAAGCACAGGTGAGGAGGCCCTGGGGGGCGAGTGGCTCAGGTGAGGGGGCACGGGGGTAGGGGCATGCCATGGGAGAATGAAGCACAGGTGAGGAGGGCACAGGGGGCGAGTGGCACAGGTGAGGGGGCACGGGGGTAGGGGCATGCCATGGGAGAATGAAGCACAGGTGAGGAGGCCCTGTGGGGCGAGTGGCTCAGGTGAGGGGGCACGGGGGTAGGGGCATGCCATGGGAGAATGAAGCACAGGTGAGGAGGGCACAGGGGGCGAGTGGCACAGGTGAGGGGGCACGGGGGTAGGGGCATGCCATGGGAGAATGAAGCACAGGTGAGGAGGCCCCGGGGGGCGAGTGGCACAGGTGAGGTGGGCATAGGGGGGGGGATGGGAGAATGGAGCACAGGTGAAGAGGGTACGGGGAAGGAGGAGAGAAGGGGCATGCAATGGGAGAATGAACACAGGTGAGCAAAGAATGGAGGCCCTGGAGGGGCGAGTGGCACAGGTGAGGGGGCACGGGGGGAGGGGCGAGTGGCACAGGTGAGGTGGGCACAGGGGGAGGAGGAGGGACAGGGCGAGGGATGGGAGAGTGCAGCGCAGGTGAGGAGGGCACGGGGGGAAGAAGGAGCATGCCGTGGGAGAGTGAACACAGGTGAGCGAGGAGTTCAGTCAGCCGAGGGGCAGGTTGGCACCGGTGAGAAGGATACAGGGGGAAGGGCATGTCATAATAGAATGGAGCACAGGTGAGGTGGGCAAAGGGGGAGGGGCATGCCAGGGGAGAAGGAACACAGGTGAGCGAGGAGTGCCGTCAGCCGAGGGGTAAGCTGGCACGGGTGAGGAGGCACGGGGGAAGGAGGAGGGAAGGGGCAAGTTATGGGAGAATGAAGAACAGGTGAAAGAGAACTGCAGTCAGCCGAGGGGCAGGTTGGTACAGGTGAGGTGGGTACAGGGGGAAGGGCATGCCATGATAGAATGGAGCACAGGTGAGAGGGGGGTACGGGGGGAAGGGGCATGCCATGATAGAATGGAGCACAGGTGAGAGGGGGGTACGGGGGGAAGGGGCATGCCATGATAGAATGGAGCACAGGTGAGAGGGGGGTACAGGGGGAAGGGGCATGCCATGATAGAATGGAGCACAGGTGAGAGGGGGGTACAGGGGGGGAGGGGCATGCCATGATAGAATGGAGCACAGGTGAGAGGGGGGTACAGGGGGGAGGGGCATGCCATGATAGAATGGAGCACAGGTGAGAGGGGGGTACAGGGGGAAGGGGCATGCCATGATAGAATGGAGCACAGGTGAGAGGGGGGTACAGGGGGAAGGGCATGCCATGATAGAATGGAGCACAGGTGAGAGGGGGGTACAGGGGGGGAGGGGCATGCCATGATAGAATGGAGCACAGGTGAGAGGAGGGTACAGGGGGGGAGGGGCATGCCATGATAGAATGGAGCACAGGTGAGAGGGGGGTACAGGGGGGAGGGGCATGCCATGATAGAATGGAGCACAGGTGAGGGGGGTACAGGGGGGGAGGGGCATGCCATGATAGAATGGAGCACAGGTGAGGGGGGTACAGGGGGGGAGGGGCATGCCATTATAGAATGGAGCACAGGTGAGGGGGGTACAGGGGGGGAGGGGCATGCCATGATAGAATGGAGCACAGGTGAGAGGGGGGTACAGGGGGGAGGGGCATGCCATGATAGAATGGAGCACAGGTGAGAGGGGGGTACAGGGGGGAGGGGCATGCCATGATAGAATGGAGCACAGGTGAGGGGGGTACAGGGGGGGAGGGGCATGCCATGATAGAATGGAGCACAGGTGAAGGGGGTACAGGGGGGGAGGGGCATGCCATGATAGAATGGAGCACAGGTGAGAGGGGGGTACAGGGGGGAGGGGCATGCCATGATAGAATGGAGCACAGGTGAGGGGGGTACAGGGGGGGAGGGGCATGCCATGATAGAATGGAGCACAGGTGAGGGGGGTACAGGGCGGGAGGGGCATGCCATGATAGAATGGAGCACAGGTGAGGGGGGTACAGGGGGGGAGGGGCATGCCATGATAGAATGGAGCACAGGTGAGGGGGGTACAGGGGGGAGGGGCATGCCATGATAGAATGGAGCACAGGTGAGGGGGGTACAGGGGGGGAGGGGCATGCCATGATAGAATGGAGCACAGTCGAGAGGGGGGTACAGGGGGGAGGGGCATGCCATGATAGAATGGAGCACAGGTGAGGGGGGTACAGGGGGGGGAGGGGCATGCCATGATAGAATGGAGCACAGGTGAGGGGGGTACAGGGGGGGAGGGGCATGCCATGATAGAATGGAGCACAGGTGAGGGGGGTACAGGGGGGGAGGGGCATGCCATGATAGAATGGAGCACAGGTGAGGGGGGTACAGGGGGGGAGGGGCATGCCATGATAGAATGGAGCACAGGTGAGAGGGGGTACAGGGGGGAGGGGCATGCCATGATAGAATGGAGCACAGGTGAGAGGGGGTACGGGGGGAAGGGGCATGCCAGGGGAGAATGGAGCACAGGTGAGAGGGGGGTACAGGGGGGGAGGGGCATGCCATGATAGAATGAAGCACAGGTGAGAGGGGGGTACAGGGGGAGGGGCATGCCAGGGGAGAATGGAGCACAGGTGAGAGGGGGGTACGGGGGGAAGGGGCATGCCAGGGGAGAATGGAGCACAGGTGAGAGGGGGGTACGGGGGGAAGGGGCATGCCATGATAGAATGAAGCACAGGTGAGAGGGGGTACGGGGGGGAGGGGTATGCCAGGGGAGAATGGAGCACAGGTGAGAGGGGGTACGGGGGGAGGGGTATGCCAGGGGAGAATGAAGCACAGGTGAGAGGGGGGTACAGGGGGAGGGGCATGCCAGGGGAGAATGGAGCACAGGTAAAGAGGGCAAGGAGAGGGCGAGGGGTGGCAGAGTGAAAACCAGGTGAGCGAGGAGTGGAGGCAGCCGGAGGGGCATGCTGGCACAGGTGAGGGGGCACGGAGGGGAAGGGGCAAGCCATGGGCGAGTGAAGCACAGGCGAATGAGGAGGCATCAGTCAGAGATGGTAAAAGTGAGGGGGCAAAGAGATGGAAAAGGGTCAACAGATGCAGCTGGTGAACCAGGAGGGTACAGGGGTGGTGGGCACAGATGAGGGGGGCATGTCATACAGATGTAGCAGGTGAACCAGGTCTGATCGAAGGGTGGGCAGAGTAAAGAGAAGGAGCAGATGAACCAGGACTGATCGGGGTGGGCGAGTGGGCACAGGTGAGGGGGGGGCAAAGAGATGGAGAAGAGTCAACAGCTGGAGCAGGTGAACCAGGGGTGAGGGCGAGTGGGCACATGTGAGGGGGGAGGTACACAGCTGGAGCAGGTGAACCAGGGGTGAGGGCGAGTGGGCACATGTGGGGGGGGGGTAAACAGCTGGAGCAGGTGAACCAAGAGTGGTGGGGGGGCCCTAGGGTGACCAACCGTTCGTAAGTTTCACGGACTGTCCGTGACTCTACCATCATGTCCGTTGTACGAGCAGGAAGCGACAGACGGCATGTGTCCGTCATTCTAGCCTTGGGGCTAAAGGACAAGTATTCAGAAGTTGAGATGGCTCAGCAGAAGGGAGGGGGTCTCCTGCGAGGTGATTCCGAGGGAGGGGCAGCCGGGGGGGGGGGGGCAACTTCAAAGACATCGAAATGCGGGTGAGTAGGTAATCCGCGCGTGTAAAGGCTGCTTGAATGCGAAATGGGTGTTAATTGCTAGAGTCTATGTCACTCTGCCTGAAGTGAGAGATTTCTTCTTTCTGCTGCATCTGCAAATGCGGGAGATTACCTTTAAATGTTTGCTATGTTGGCACACTGCCCGTGCCCCCCTTTATTGATCTCTCTGTCTTGCTTCTCGTGGCTGTCTTGAGTTTCTCGGTTTGGCTGTCCTACTTTAAATGAGGCAGTGCAGTGATATGTCGTGAATGTAAGAAGTCATGCTAACTCACATGTTTGATACTAAGACAATCCACACAAAAAAATCTCCACTGTTTAGAAAGCAAGTCACAAGCATAACAGATTATGACACATACACAATTTTGCAACATCTGAGATGCTATCGGTTTGCAGTAGGGCTTTCTTTACATATTTAGTTCTGCATCTAAAGGTAATGCAAAAAATTGTTTCACCATCAAGCGCCATTTCTCTACCTTATAATTCAATATATTTCTCTGCCCCATGAGCTGCGTATCCATTCTATAGTTTGCGCCCATTTCACAATTGCATGTAAAACTGCTGCCAACATTCGCTTCTTGCTTTAATCGGTGCCCAAGTTGTCCCAGCACTGAAAAGTTTCAGCAAATCCCATTGGCCAGAATAGCTTCAAGATCAAGGCAGTGTGGCAGCGCGGTTATCTCCGCAATTAGGATGAAAGAGGCAAACAAAAGGTTTTGATTTGCTGGAGCACAGTAGGTGGAACTCCTTGGGGTTGTAAGAAGATGTCTGTAAAAGTTTCATTGCAAAATGTTAAGGAGGACGCTTTTAACAACTGTTTTATTGTTATAACCGCTGTTGCCTAAAAAGTGCTAGCTTTGCCATTTACCTAGAGCTTCAACATTCTTATATCATATGAAATACCACAAAAGAGCTGCACAGTTGCTTAAAGCTGTGCGCATAGCGAAAAACGTGACGTGCACAGTGTCCCAACCGAATATAAACTTATTTTGACTTCTACTTATCTTGGTTGTCTACTTGTATTCTATTGCGCAGCCTCCTCTGATGTGTCTTTAAAACGTACCTTTTGTTGCCAATTTTTATCCTGAATTTTGACCTTTCGTCCTGAATTTTGACACTCACCGTCCTGAATTTGCACCCATATCACTTGGTCACCCTATGGGGGGAGGGTGCCAGGGTAAAGAGATGGAGAAGGGTAAACAGCTGGAGCAGGTGAGGGGTCGAGACCGGAATGAGGGTGCAGAGGTGAAGTGGGCACGGCGCGGGCACCAGTGGCACAGGTTACATGATGCAGGGCACGTGCTTGGGTAAAGTGGGGCAAGAAAGTGCGCCCAGGTGAAGGGGCGAGTGGAGATCCAGAATATGAGGGGGCAACAGGAGAGACGGGTAGGTGAGAAAAGGGGCAGGTGAGGGGTAAGTTGGACCGGCAAGGGGCATAGATAAGCGAGGGGGCATGATTCAGGTGAGCAGAAGGGCTGGGGGGCAGACACCTAAGGTAGAAATGAAGTCCACTGAGGGGAGCATGAACTGTGCGACTAGAGGTTGGGGTGAAGTGGGTTGGGGGCCACACAAGAGGAGGGGGTGAGGCCCGCAGAGGGGGCAGCTGGTGTTGGGTGGCCGGGGGACTGGGGTAGGGGTCAAAGACCTAAGGAAGTAATAAGCTACGTGGAGAAGTAGATGAGAGGAAAAGATGGTGGCCGAGGCTCTACGTGGATTGAAAAAACGGGGGGGGGGGCTCCCAAGGGGGCGTGGCCGATATAATTAAGCTAAACTAAGCTAAAAATCTGTGCTTAGCATAGTGTGCTGCGCCACTGGTATTGTGCTCCCCCACACACTGGTCGTCCAGCACTCCAGGTCTCCCTTAGCTGCTGTCTGCATCCACGGTCGACCTGCAGCCCGATTGGTCGTGAACTGCTGGGCACCCCCCCCCCCCCCAATGGGTGACCAGCGGGGTTTGGAAGCTCAAGAGCTGGAGAGTTGGAGGTAAAATACCCCTTGGGTGGCTGGCAGCCTGGGGTGGGCATGACTCTGCACGTTCGCCCTCTTCTTCTGTCCCTGGTCTCGCAGCGCTGGGATGCCTCCGGGTAGCCTCTATACAAGAGCGTACTCATTCATTCATTCACTCTGTGCTTGACCCAGGCCGCTGTCTCTTTCATGTTTGACATTGCAGTTGTGTCATTAACCCACTGACACCCCTCTCGTCCAATCAGAGGCTTCCATCCTCGGTGCGGAACTGGGTGAACTCCAGAATCCGTGCTGTGCAGGCTTAACTTACTCAAGCAGTTCCCCCATGACATGCGGCCCTTGATTAAATGCTTGCTGTCCACAGATACTCTTGGTGCGTACGTCATTTCCGGGATCAACACGTTGGCATGCTCGCCTCCAGACTTCTCTTGACTCGTAGGCACTCAGTGCCCAGCAATGCTTCGTTATTGGGGTGATTCCACTGTGAGCGTCATCACATGCATAGCACGGCTCCCTTCGGGGGGCACTGGGGCAGGTACAGTCCTGTCCGTGGTGAGAGGTCGGCGTTGAGCTGTTGTGTAGTTGACCTTCGACCCTGGCACCATTCTCAGTTGGCATACTATGCACTTATTACTGGCATGCGTAGGTCCCGGGTGGGTAGGTCCTCTGAACTGGTTGATCTTGCGCATTTCCACCCCCTGGCCTGCTGGCATGCGTCGTCGTCGTCAGTGTTCTGGGCCTGGCCTTCGCCCGCTAGGATCCCCGGGGTGGCATCTCTTCTGGGTGGTTGCCAGGGTTCAAAGGGGCAGAGATCTCCGCCTGTCATTGGCACTTCACCCGTTGGCACGCATCTCTGGATTGGTTTGACTTAGCCCTCTCCTCGTTAATCAGTAGGTGCCCTCTACGACTGGCACGCATGTCTCCAGTGGGTGATAAGCTTCCATATATCTCGTCCACGATTAACCGGTTCAAGTTCTCAGGAAGATACCTCGGTGGGTTGAGCCGCCGCTGCTAGATCTGTGTATAAAGTGCGGATTCGAATTCTGCCAGGTTGGCACGGGCCATGGGTGGTGACCCTTGTCTTCAAGCTGCACGCCGTCGTGAGGTCCACGTGCAAGGGGCGTGTGTTGCACACACCTCCTCTCTCGTGCGCCTACGTCATCCTCGTGCCTCAGGGGGGCGCTGCTCCTTCAGTGCATCTGTTTGATGCTTTCTCTCAGTCCGTATCCAACCTGCAGTCAGTCTATTGAACTTCATGTCCCTAACGCTGCACCCAGTGTGCAATAAGCGCCCGTGCACTGTCACCCAGTGCTCCATCCAGATGTCACAGGTACAGCAGGACACAAGTCCTAAAAAAAAAGAAGTGGGGGGGGGGGCGCTGATGTCACGGCGGGAAGTGACGTCACGAAAGGTGGCTTGCACCATCACATCATTGCCTCCGCTCACTCACCCCTTAGATAGATTGCATCAGAGATGCCAGTGCGTTCTGAATGAGCTCCGATCTCGCCCCAGAGAGGCCAGAGAGTGAATGGGTGGCTCCATTTGCTCCAGTTATCGAGCTCCCGGTAAAATAAGTGGAAGGCACCGTCCACCCGCGTGGTACCCCAACTCGAGCCCTGGGTGCAGCCCCCCCCCCACTCCTTTGTTTATTGGTGGGCACTCGTGCGTTGGTGTGTCTCCTCGTGAAAACACGACTGGAGGAAAGGAAAAGGGTATGACACATACGTCCCTTCACTTACTAGAAATAAACACAACAAAACTATTACGATGGCAGTTAATTAGGCCAACTAAGCAGTGCACTTAGTGCTTGAAGATTTTTGGTCCAGTGCACGTCTACAGATTGAGGGGAGACTAAACCCTACTCTACTATCTGCAACCTTCATGGAAGAGGAAACCTCACACACCTCTTAGTGCCATGCTTCATCATCGGAGTCCTCTCTCCACCCCGGGTGGCAATGCCAGCCAGGCGGGCTCGACCTCCTCGAAGACTGTACAGGTGCGAGGGAGCCCTTACATAAATCCTACTGGACAACATCGGCGGAAGTGGGGACCCAGATGGAAACGTCAAAATACCTCAGTGTTCCTAGGTTACCTTTATTTTGTAGGACACGAGGTATGATTACAAATTAAAGCTGAATGGCAGCATGGTCACCACAGATGTTTCGCCTTTTGCTGAAACCTATTTTAATGCTAGTTTTCAGACCCTTCACGCTGGTGGACTTCTATCCAGTGCTGAGTGTATGTGACCTGACTCCTAAACATTGAGAAATGGGCTAATCCCTGATTTGTGTATTTAACTTTTCTATAAGGCCGTAGTATATGGCTTGAAAAAAATGCATCTGTGGCATGAAAAGTTAACTGTGACCTTTGAATTGTAGCACTTATTGTCTTATCCACTTGTGTGGCAAGGAAAGCATGGCTTCAGGCCTACTATTATAGCCTGGCTGCTGCAGTTTAAACCGGGACTGTATCCTGTTTAAAATAACCCTGTTTGATGGGTAAAAACCTACCTTGTAAACATGTGTAAGTCGCCCCTTTGTAGGCCTTGTAGCCCACAAGGCAGGGTGCATGGTATTTAAAACTAGGACATGTGGAAAAATAATGTTATTATGCCCTTACAGTGACTAATTAGCATAAGCCTCCACCAACTCTCCGTCTGTGCTCAGGTCTTGAGTAAGTCTGACTTGAGTATAGCTGACTACTGTGAGATCAACAGAATATGCAAGGTGAGTGTCGCGGACTTCCTTTTGACAGCACAGCCTCAAGTCCTGCTAGACAGGTCTATTGAGCCACATGCAACATCTAGAGTATACTTGAAGGAGAGAGAACGAGATGCCAAGAGAATTCTTGTGTACCACTGTCTGGTTGTTGATGGGGCCTGTTTTTGTCCTACCAGACTTCTGTCTTTGGGTTGTTTGTGGGTATCATGCCTGCTTCAAACTAGATTATAGTTTTAGATGTGGGAGCACATCTGGTTGGTGTATTCGACCCGTGCTCAATTTGCACCTAAGTTCCTGCCTTCTGCCACAATGTTGATTTTTGGTGGTTTGTGCTTTTTGTGTCCATTTTTACTTACAACTTTATCAGTTCATGGCTCTATTATCTTTATTGGATTTTTGTCATTTTGTCTATTAAAATCTACCTTTTTTAATTCAGTTTGGGATTTTTATTGTTTTGCATCTTCACTTTATTACTGTTTTTGTACTGCATTAATACATTACACATTGCCCTAAGTTAAGCCTGTCTGCTGAGTGTCATAGGTATCAGGAGGTTGACCTCAGGTTAACTTAGTGACTTTAAGGGTTCTGTGGTTGGCTCACGTCATCCGTCTTGTGTTGTCATATTTCACTGGTTCATGTGTGAAATGACTGGTGTGTTAGCATGCTCCTCCCTACTGATCATGTATCTGTGACTTGTCATATTCTGGTATGTACCCCTGACATGTCTTATACGTTGACATGTATGTGAGCATTGGTGTCGCGGTTTCTACTACTGTGCATATTGTGCATGATGCAAGCATGAGCATGGTTCATATGAAGCTGGCATCTCTGCGTGGTACATGTTTGTGTTTGATGGGACCCGGTTATGATTGACACTTGTGTTGGCTGACATTACTGGCGCGTGGTTCCTGTGTTGGCTGACATCACTGGCACATCTCATGATCTGCACCTGTGATGCCTGTCGGTGCATGGTTCCTGTGTCGGCTGACATCATCGGCACGTCTTATGATCTGCACCAGTGGTGCCAGCCCGTGGTTCCTACGTTGGCTGACGTCACCAGCACGTCTCATGATCTGCACCAGTGGTGCCAACCGGCGCACGGTTCCAGGATTGGCCTGCATCCACCACGGCTCAAACGTTGGCCGGCTGCCTGGTACGGTTGGTTTCTTACCTGGCTTCTGTCCATGGTCTGCTGACGGAAGCTGAGAGTGCAGACAATACGAGGTAGGCCTGGTCTAAGCCAACCATGCTGCACTGAGCACCGCATGTGATGTGAAGGAGGGGGACCTGCGTCAGGAGCCACCTCGGCCCCTCTGCTGAGAGTGCCCCTGAGCACCCGTGTGAGCCCGTGCTGAAAGGCATGGCTGCTTCCAGCAGACTCACATGCCACCCACCTATCGAGGATGCCCACTCACCGCTCACTGTCACCTTGTGTGAGAGAAGCTTGCTCCCTGTCTGGGGCATAGAGCAGCCCCCTGCTGAGACAAGGGCCCTTGACTGCTCAGGAGGTACCATTCCTGCTTGACCTTTAGCAGCACTTCAGAAATACATGAGAAACACAAGGATTTGATTATTATTACAAGCATTTGCATGCAATAGGTCTCGCATTTGCAAGTTTAAGCTATTGACATTGTAAATGGCAATGCCTTTTATCTGTTTTGATAATTAACACATAAATAAAAACACATAAAAGCTGACCAAGGTCAAGCACATAAATTCCACTAGTTTCATATATTAACAAACGAGTTCAACAACTCCCAGCATCTGCCGTTGAAAGATGCCAATTAGATAAGAAAGTCCAAAGAAAGCAAGGTGCACTCTGATAGAAGTCAGACAAGAAACAAACTTGTAGTCCAAAAAAGTTCTTATTTTTATTTAAAGTTGCTTGATTTAAAACCGGCACACAGCCAACACGCTTCGTTCCCTAGTGCCACAGGAACTTCATCAGGGCTTCCTCGGAAGATCAGTCTGACCCTGTTCCTTGTGGAAACAGTTCAGCCCGAACTGCCAAGCCAGGTCCTCCCTGGACCGTAAACAAACATTCTGGGAAAGGTTTCAGGGCATCACCCTTCATCAGCCAGGCTAGCTTGAATCCAGTGGTGTAGTGAGCATGGGACCCACGTCTGGGCATACACATCCCACTTAAAGCGACATATGGAAAAGAAAAAATTGATGGACGGAATGTCAGACAATGCAAACATTCACCCCAGTCACAAGGATCTGAGTTTATTCCATCATTCTTTTGCTCACCATACCTGGCCTAGCAGTTTGGGCTGGACTGTTCCCATTGGGCACAGGGTCAAGACTGATTTGCATATGGCTGGGTTCAACCTGGAATGGCATGAGGAGCAAAAAAACGATGGATTTAGGCCCAGATCTCTGTACTGGGGTGAATGTATGACATTGTTCTGCATTCGGTCCATCACCTGTTCTTTTAGCATTTGTCACCCCGAGTGGGACGGGTATGCCCAGACGCGGGTTTAGTGCCCTCCATGCCACTAATATCAAGCTATCCTGGCTGATGAGGGCTGAAAACCCGAAACCGGTCCTAAGATGCTCGTTTCCAGTCCAGGGAGGACCTGGCCTGGCAGTTCGGGCTGGACTGTTCCCATTGGGGGCAGGGTCAAGACTGATTTACATATGGCTGGGTCCAAACTGGAATGGCATGGTGAGCAAAAACACGATGGATTTAGGCCCAGATCTCTGTACTGGGGTGAATGTATGACATTGTTCTGCATTCTGTCTATCAATTGTTCTTTTTGCATTTGTCACCCCGAGTGGGACGGGTATGCCCAGACGTGGATCCCGTGCTCTCTGAAAGCCCTTAACCGGTCCTAGGGTGCTTGTTTCTAGTCCAGGGATGACCTGGCCTCGCAGTTCGAGATGGACTGTTCCCATTGGGCACAGGGTCAAGACTGATTTGCATATGGCTGGGTCCAAACTGGAATGGCATGGTGATCAAACAAACGATGAATTGAGGCCCAGATCTCTTGATTGGGGTGAATGTATGATTCATTCAACATTCCTTTGCATAGCATTGAGACTCCAAATGGCTTAGTGCATTTCAAATAGAGGGGTCGGCTCTTCTCAGAGGAAAGGGGACGCCCATAATTGAATAAAAAAAAAAATTTGAATTACCATGGCATACCGGTGATATAATCTCCTGGGTGAAATAAAATGAGGATGGAATCTTTGAAATAAATCTTGGATCTTATCTCAAAATAACCAAATCAGGGAAAAACTTTAATAATAGATAAGTAGCCATCGATGCAGCTAATTTCCCTAATCTTCATGCTAAAGAAATGGCAACTAATAACAAGCATTGGTATAGCCAATAGGTCTCCCCTTTGGGACCTTATAAGTGTTTAGCCATGCAACCGTTGATGTTGTTGCACCAAGGATATTGTGCTGCATAACTAAATACTTATACAGTCCCAAAGGCGAGACCTATTGGCTATGCCAATGCTTGTTTTTCTTTGTTGCAGTTTTGAATAGCGTGAACTCGACCTGAAGGAACTGGAGGCTCTCTACATGAGCACCAGGTACATTTAATTTCTATTTAAGGCACGGGAAGATTACGTGATATGTCCAGAAACACAGGATGATAAGCTGACGCAGAGACTAGCACCGATAGTGTTTTAAAGAGAGCAAGCATTGAAAAGCTGCGTTTGTTTATAAGCTAAGCCTGTTATCCTGAGGGGTTTTATCAGTGTAAAACAAACATGTAACAACCCAACAGCACTTGATGTAATGGCGGCTTTGTGCAGTGTACTGTGGGTGAGAACTATGTAATCTTTGGAGTGTCCCACTTCTGCTCCTTTGTGTCGACGACCCTAACACTGATGTCCAGAGTCGAAATGGCAGTGGGGAGAAAAAGTCCCCGCACGCAGGTCCCACCCTTAACAAGAACATACAAAACCTTTGGTGCCCGTCACAGTTTTGTATAGCGCAAATTTGACCTGAATGTATTGGAGCACTATACATGAGCGCCAGTTACATTACACACGGTCACATTCATTTGGCACAGGAAGATTACGTGATGTGTCCATAATCACAGGATCTTAAGCTGACGCCGAGACTAATAGCACCAATAGCGTTTTAAAGAAAGCAAGCATTGAAAAGCTGTGTTTGTTTATAAGCAAAGCCCTGTTGTCCTGAGGGGTCTTATCAGTAGAAACCAAATGTGAAACAACACAACAGCGCTTGATGTAATTGCAGGCTTTGTGCAGCGTACAGTGGGTGTGAGTGAGAATTATGTAATCTTCGGAGTCCCTGCTTCTGCTCCTTTGTGTTGACGATCACAACACAGATGTCCAGATTAGAGATAGCAGTGGGAAAAATGTCCCAGCGCGCAGATCACACCATTAAGAAGATCAAACGAAATTGTTGGTGCCTTTCTCAGTTTTGTATAGCGCAAGTTCGACCTGAAGGTATTTGAGCGATATACATGAGCACCAGTTAGATTACACACGTTCACATTCATTTTCTTTTGAAGGCATGGGACGATTACATGTAGTGTCCAGAATCACAGGATCTTAAGCTGACGCCGAGACTTATAGCACTGATAGTGCTTTAGCGAGAGCAAGCATTGAAAAGCTCCATAGTCGCACAGTGCAGCCCTCTCAAATACATTCGACTAACCCCACCACTTTAAAGTTTACTGTGTTGCCGCTAAGCTGCGCCGTGCATGCCTGGAGTAACGCAATCTCACAGGTGACATGCTGAGCCAGGGAACTGCTTGCACCATTTAATGCAAGTGTGGGCTCCAGTGAGTTCCTGAGCAGGGGACAATGGCAGTGCGAGCAAAGCGCGCACCCTGCTGTGTCTTCCGCAGCAGCCGCTGCTTGAAAAAACGTGAAGCATGCACTAAGCATTTGCCATTTGGAGGCTGTCATTTATTTATGGCACAGGCAAAATCAACAGACGCTTACATTGCCTAACTTGCATTGGCTGAATAAAAGACTCACAGCAGCTCCATGCATATTGCTGTGGCAATGGGAGTTCAGGCAGGGTGTGGCGGGGGGGGGGGGGAATGGACAGGGAAGCGGAAGCAATGATGTGCGAGAGAGAGCCATGAGGTGGGATACGGTAGAATTGATGGCGGAAAAGACATCAGGCATGGCTGCAGAAGTGAAAGCTCCAGGATGTCGAGCCAGCAACAAAAGTGAAAGCAACCGCGAGCAGGCAAATGGAAACATGCGTGCATGGTTGCGCTCGCGCTAATTGAAAACATATGGCCCCTGGGCGCCGCTGCTCGCTCCTGCAAGGTGGATGCCGAAACAGGCAGGAATATGAGAAAAAGAGCTGACCGATTTCTAAAGGTCATCTCCTAGTGCAGCACATGCGTGCTGCCTAGGCGAGACCTAAAAACTTCTTTAGGCAATAGCAAGTCTTATCAGCATCTTCTACAAGTTGAAGGGAACAAGAATGTATTTTTCTGTGAAGAGGGTCAAGAGCAAGGAAAAATGTTGGTGTCTCGGCCAGTTATGGTGCCACCAGAATCACTCTCACTCTCTCCTCCGAATGGTCCGAAGCGCCCTCGGGAAGAGGGAAATCTAAGGGAATGTGTACAGTAATTCTTGAGGCCACGGAAGAGGACGGCATCCATTGCCCAAACCAGTGGTCACCACGTCGCCATACAGAAGACAGGATACATTGGATTTTGGCTGGATGAAAACAGATCCAACCACTGAAACCCAAATCGGGAACATATCTGATTGATTTAGTGCGTGGATATGTGATACATCACAGACAACGGTTAGATTGCGACTGAGTCCATCTGCCCAATAATTCAATCTGCTGTGTGTACACATCTCTTGAGGTGATAGATGCGCGTCCACCTGAGTGAATATCGGGGATGCCACCAGATTTAGGGGTTCGGTTCTCACCCCATCTGGCAATTTTTAGTAGCACTGTACTACCTGGTTGTCTGCTCTCACAATACACTTATTCTCTTCCAAAAAAGGCTGGAATAGGATGAGAGTTTTCTTCATTGCGAAAAACTGTCTCCAGTCTGAAGACTGGACACATTACTACAGTAGTGACCAAGGAGCTTTTTTCTTTCTTGATGTTCTGGAACTGCACCCCAGCCCCGAGGACTGGTGTCTGTGGTTAAAAAGATTGGGGTTGGATATTGAAAAGTAATCCCCTTCAGTTAATTGTATATCTTTGACTTTTGGGGCAATAACTGGAATCATCTCCCGAGCTTCGATCCCAGTGAGTCTTAATATGGTTCACCGCTGGAATCGGGTGAAATTGAGCCCAAGGTTTCCACCGCTGTGGAGGCTGCTAACAGACCCATATCCTCAACCGTCCTGTGGTTGTAGCAAGGAGTGTGTTAATATCATCCAGATGCTGGATCGCATCAACCTCGTTCTTTCGAGTGGACGGAAGGCAGCACCCACTTGGGTATTGATGCGGGCCCGATGAAGTTCTTGATCTGAGAGGGAACCAGCTGTGACTTTTGGAGATTTAACAACAAGCCCAGTTTCAGAAGAACCCACGTCACTGTGTTCACATCCTCATGAGCCTTTAAGAAAGAAGGTGTGGATAGTATTCAGCCAGCAAATGCTCGAGGAGAAATTACGAGGCCAAATGGAAGAGCTTAAAATTAAAAATGCCTCTTACAGCAAATCTAAGAAACAGCAGACTCTCGACACGTAGTGAGACGTGAAAATACGGTTTCTGGAGGATGTATGTCGTTATTAAGCATGCTTTTACAACGCATGCCTTTACCACGCAGGTTTTACAACGCAAGTCGTTACAACGACTTGTGTTGGGGGGCGCTGGATAGTGAATAGTTTAATTTACTATTCCAACTCCAGTCCCCGTGGATAGTAGGGAAGTTTTTGGATAGCAAATTAAACTATTTCCTATCCTACAGCGCCCCCCAGCGCAAGTCGTTGTAAGAGTTGCGTGGTGAAGGTACTGCGTGGTAAAAGTTGCGTTGTAAACGCTGTTCCCCGTTTCTGGAGATTCAATTTGACCCCAAAACATTTTTTTATTAGTAGGAGGATGGTTTGTAGTGAAATCATTCTCAACGGTTCAACCAACAGAAACCTGTTTAATGACTAAAGTCCAGAACTGGACAAAAACTTCCACTTGACTTTGGAACTAGGAAGAGTATTGAATAAAAAGTGGTACCCGCATGTCCCTTTGGAAGCGGTACCATTGCTTTCTCCTCAAGCGGGGCTTGAATTGCTGAAATCAGTGACTGACTTTTGAACTAGTCTTTTGGTGATGGCAAACGCTTGAAGCACATGAGCCTAGGAGGACTTTTGACCTTTCTTATAACCATGGTCCGCTGTTATCATTTAACTCCACTGCAGGAAACAGCATTTCAGTCTTCCTCCCACCTCCATATGGCCATTCTGGTTGTTGCTGGTCTTTACTATGTGAGCTGGTTGATAGGGTCTTGTTATCAACCCACCCCCCTCTCCCCGACTTTGTGCCCCTCCTTGAAAGAAGAGTTTTCTTGAATATTGATAACAGGATGCTTAGATATCAATGACTATTTACACATTAACACGTTTAGGATCTTTTTCTCTTTGACTGCCTTCTGACCATTCCATCAAAGTTCTGCAACAAATAATTTTTGCCCCAGAACTGGAAATTTAGAAATTTGAGAACTTTGAATTGGTTCCAATTTTCAAGATTTCATCCACTTTGTCCTACGGCTATATACTGAATCCACTGTGGAAGGCCAAAGACTGACAAATGTGGTGTTGGATAGAAATTGAGCCAGCAACTCCAAATTCAATCGATATAACATTTTTATCATTTGCCTATACGCAGTCCTAAAGAGGCAGACACTCTTTAAGAAGGACCTGTGTTGTGTAGGCCCTAAAGGTGTTGGCTCTACTGGATTCCATCTAATTGTACACAGAATCTGGTAACATCGAGTCCTCGAATGCTGATGAGATGAGAAAGCCTTAGAATCACAAATTGTGTTCACTTTTGAAGTCTGGGGGAAGCTTTCCTCAAAGTTTCCAAAGATATACCTCTAGTTCAAAAACGTGGAATGCAGCCTTATCTACCTCTTTCCATTCCTCTAGCACAGGGTTCTCCAAAGTCGGTCCTGAAGGGCCGGATCCATGGCAGATTTTTAACCTCATGGGTGCTGCTGACGAGCTTAGCTGGTCATGAGGCGCAGCGGAGCTGCCCTCATGACGAGCTGAGCTCGTCACGGCGTTGGAACATTCGCACGCAGGGCTAATTTCCCTGCTGTGCTGAACGTTCTAAAAATGGGCGTGGCCGTGACGAGCTCAGCTCGTCTTGAGGCGCAGCGGAGCTGCCCTCATGACGAGCTGAGCTCGTCACGGCGTTGGAACATTCGCACGCGGGGCTAATTTCCCTGCTGTGCTGAACGTTCTAAAAACGGGCGTGGCCGTGACGAGCTGAGCTCGTCATGAGGGCAGCTCTGCTGCGCCTCGTGACTAGCTGAGCTCGTCACCAGCACGGCAGCGCTGCTCGCGGCCCCCCTCCCCCCCGCACAGCGGGGGGGGGGTAAACACCCCGCAGCGAAGGGGTTAAGATAACTATATTTATTTTAATGCGGATATGCTCAAAATCTGTCATGGATCCAGCCCTCCAGGACCGACTTTGAGGAACCCCGCTCTAGTGTCAAAGACTTTAAGACATCGCGAAGGGGTCAAGTATCAGTATCTGTGGTGTAAACTCCCTCTTCATCACAAGGTGTTTCCTCAGAATCAAGCACCTCTCTGAGATCTTTTCAACACTTCCTGAAACTGAGGTGCTTGGATGCATGTGCCTCGAGGAGCTACATCTTGATCCTCGTCATCTCCTGCCCTCTTCTCTTGGCTAGGGCTAGGGCTCTGTCGTAGCTTTATATACTGCCCGCTTCATCAAGGCTTGGAGGTCTGCTCTAGTGACGTTGCTCCTCTTGTCCAGGGCACTGGGCATCTTGTCTGCTTGGAGAACCCTTTCCTTACTCCCATGGTTATCAGGAGACTGGAACGCGCTGTAGCAGTGCTCCATTTCCTGTTTTATGGAGTTACCTGGCCAACAAATCCCATCACATGAGATCTGATTACCGAACAAATCCCGCCAGTGATTAATTTGAAGGAATAAAAAAGTGGTAGGGCCCTCATCAGGAGGTCAACATAGCTTGTACCACACATTGCCACTGCCAATGACAGTACCTACACAACTATTACCATCACACGGCTACAAGTGTGACGTTTCAGACTGTTTGAGGCCCCCAAAGCTATAAGAATGGCTTGTGCATCTGGAATTAGTTTTTTTTAATGAATATTGAATTAACAACTGCCTGTTGTTCTGCTCACATTTGTTTTGCACTAACCCCACCACCATGTGGCAGCTGTCATAAGTTCCAATGTTGACAATTAAGTGCTGGTGCCGAGCACCAGAAACCACTGGCTCAAATTAAGCACTGCTGCTGCCTACCCTCCTTGATGTGCAGCTGCAGCAAGGGCCCCGGAACCCAGTGATCAACTCGCTCCAGAATGGCCCGGACACCAAACATGATGCAACTGTCCCGCCCAGGTCATCACATGGGCGAGAAACATGTTCATGGTCAGTGTGTTTAACAAAACACCGGCTAAAGAAAGCAGTAAGCCTCAATCCTTTATGGCTGTATGAAGCATGTTTTTACTTATTACATTCTTCAAAAAAACATGGTAAAACCAGCCAATAAGTGTAGAGTGGACTTACTGCATCACGGCTCACTTTCGGACCGGAAAAACAGGAGGAGGAGTGGGGGGGGGGGGGGCTGCATATGCTGAGTATTGGCCAAACATAAGGAAAGTACATGTATGGCCTATTTTTTTAAAAATGGACCATGTTCACCTGGGGCAGCTGTCTGGGAGGCGAACCACTTCATATCCTTTAGACTGGGATGAGGAGGAGTATATGAGTGGGTAATGGGCGTCTTTTAACCCGTCTTTCCTACCCCACTGCTCCCACCCCACAATGAACTGGTACTGAATAAATCAGAATTCATACTCTGTGGGTGGCCATCCTCTTTTGCTGCACCAAGGGGAGGGGTGTTTGTAAGATGATGGTGTGAGCGCCCGTGCCAGGATACAAAGTTGGCAGGACACTCAGCTTGTTTTATGCTCATGAGTACTAATGAACCTGGGGCCAGCCTCGAGCCGGACATCTGGTGTCATCCCAGGTACCACAAACAGGACAGGGCCTGGCAAAGTGCTCGGCTGCCCCCCCCCACTTGGGGGGGAGCAGCCGAGCACTTTGTCGGGCCGGTTTTCGGCCAATTTTCCGATTTATGCTGCAAAAACGGCCCCCAGGGGTCCAAAACCGGCCCCCACCCGTGCGGCGCACCGGGGGATTGCCCGGTGCCCGCTATGGCCAGTCCGGGCCTGCCCAGAAAAGAATGCATCGCACAACCGTGGCATGTGTAAATTCAAGATGGCGCCGGTCAGGATGGATAAACACTTCCGCTTGCTGTAGTACTAGGATACAGCACTGTGCTGGGCAGGTACTTAGGGCTGGGGCGATGTTACCCGTGAAACACGTGGCCACCTGACCCCAACCCCATGGAATATTCCCCTCTAAGAGAGGTTCTTCCATTGGGCAGATCCCTGAGGGTCTGCTTGGATCCTGCAATTTCTCAGATCGAGTTGATTTTGACATTTGTAAACCACTGATGGAAAATGCCTAATCTCAAGGTTTTCACTAAAAATAGTGCATAACCAGAGGTCGAAGTGGGCTGGATCGGAGGGGCACAACAAGCCCGCACTTTTTTAATTTGTGAAAAGACATCCATCCAGAATGGTTAATTCCGATAGCTTAAATGCTTCCACTGAAGTGTCATTCAAGGAGTCTCCAGTGGCAGATATCTAAACAAACAAACTAGCATCCTTGCCAGGGTGCCTGAAACAAATGCAAGTGTGCACAACTGGTTAATCTTCAAATGTAAAGGGTGCCTGGGAGCCGGTTCTGGCTTTAATTGATGGAATCACTTAAAGCTTTGTGATGACAAAGATTTATTGTTTTTGACCGGTAGTGCAGGGGAGTTAAAAGCTGAGCTGTGACGTGTGTGCTTTTAAGGGACAGTTATGTCAGAGAAACTGCATTACGTGCAGTCTGGACATTACTAAAATATATAACTTGGAAGCACCATTTTATCTTCAACATTTTTGCACATTTTGTAACAGTCTATCTTATACTATGTGTAATGCAAGTTTAAAATAATGACGTACATATTCACAGTGCTTTCTGTCGCAGTCGGGGACCTTTTTGCACTAATAATACCCAAGTCACTATTCTCCACTTCACCAACCATGGTTTAAGTCTGTGGCTCTCTGGTTACACACAGACCTCTGGGGTGCATTAACTAACGGAGGTTTCGTAATGTACCATAGTGCGTTTCCTACTGATTAACATAACTTTTGTATTTAATTTCCATTTACGATGTATGTTATTTTGAATGTACCTAATTGAAGGTGAAAGACCCAAAAAGTACAGAATATTTCGTTTTTTTAGCTACACATTGGACCCCGCCCACATGCTGACTGACCTCGCCCCCATTGTATGCATCATCACAGTTCCCATAATGTTTTTTATGCACTTAGTACTTTACATTGGAAATGAGACCTTAATTATGCTTTTAGGAAGCGAGAACACTGGGTCTGGGCCTCATCCGACAATATTTAATTTAGAAACCGTACATTAAAATAATCTGGTGAATGTTTTCGTGCAGCTGTGTTTGTCACACCGGCTCTGCGTCGCCTGAGGGGCCAGAGAAGGGAGGGGCACGGCTGCGCTGCTCGCCCAGGACAGTAGCCGCCTCTCAAGGCACTGACAGGGGTTTGGACTCGTTCCTGACAATTAATTCTCTTTACTGTAAACGTCCGCGGGCGCTTCATTTCCTGGGAGCGCTGCGTGAACCCGACAGACGTGTGTCCTTGCCGTCAGTCTGTCCTCGTCACGGCTCCTTGGTGCGACAACAGACACGTCAGGTGACACAGAGGCTTGAATGTGCCTGCGTAATCCCGGCGCTCTGGGAGGCGCTATGTGTGCTCTTAGACTTATAGTCGACTCTGCTGACGTCAGACGCGATCTGCAGCCGCCCCCGCACCTCGTGGATACAAGTCAAGTGACCCCCGTCTCCTGTGACGAGGCTGTTGTATAAGAGGCAACAACAAGGTGCTCTCTGTTGTAACCGTGAACAGTCCCTGTCTTTTATGTTTTCCAGTGGGGGGGGGGATTACGTAGTTCAGGCGAAGCGGGCGGTTTTATTAAGGCATGTGTGTGTCAGCCTCGGGCCTCTATTGGTTGTTCATTTTCAAAACCTCTCATATTATTTTTCGGATTTTTGTAGCGCAGTAAAGCTCCGAAGAGAGTCGAGGCGCTGCACGAGGAGACGCACAGAGGCAAGCGTGGAGCCAGCCCGTGTCATTTCTATGTGGCTTGATTGCTTCTGTTGTGTCCTATGAACCACTAACAACAAACAGGCAAATATGCTCGAGGACAATCCGGATTAAAGGGGCCCTGTCCAGCAAAGCGTGCGAAGTGCCCCCCAAACTTTGCACAAAGAGCTAGTGATTAAAGGTCAGCGCCCTGAAGCTGTGCGAACGTCTATCCAGCAAGGAGCTCGAGGCGCGTTGTAATTGAGTATTCAAGAAGTGTCACTCCTCTGGCACGAGACGCTTCTTGTGCACCCCACAACTAGGGTGACCACCAGAACTTGAACTTTCAAGCCAAAAACCGGTACTTTTCACCAACAACCATTGAAAATGCAATAGGTCTCGCCTTTGATTAAGTTAAAGCCATATGCTTTGCTAATGACATTGTATAGCAAAGCAAATGGCTTTAACTTAATAAAAGGCGAGACCTATTGCATTTTCAATGCTTGTTATAGGTTCCACTGAGACAAGAGGCAAAACTTAATTCGTATTTATTGCTGGAAATTAATATTGGAAAAAAGACCTGAACCTCTGTCCATCTCCCTCGATATTCTTGTTTGTGCTTTCGGATTTCACAATGGCTCGTTGGCCTTTTCTGTGCCTATTAAAACTTCCCTCCTAAATCTCCATGACAACAATGTTTCACATCTGGAGTGCTCGGACTAAACACCCACCAAGACGCACAAATCATCTTGAACGTTCAATATGTAAATGTCTTGCTTTTTAAAATCACTCAAATTGGGTTACGCAGCATGTTTACTTTCAGCAGCCACTATCGACTGAGATAAGACAACGCTAACAAACAAAGACAATCTTTCTGACCAGATCACACAACGCTAGAAATGTGGGAAACCAGAACTTGAACTATCAAAGCTAACGTATTAGACCATCAGGGCTGCAGTTCCTGTGATTTAAAGTGCAATTCAGTCAGGAAAATATATGTGATGCAAACTATTGCCCGGTTACTCACCGGTAATATCCATTACTCCGAGTCCTGGTCTCCCCGTCCCATTCCTTACAAGTGAGCAGCTAGTCTACTCCACAGAACCCCTAGCCTAGCTGAGCAGTTTGCACTTCCCCCAGGATGACGTCACCATCACGTGACGATAAAGGGGGAAGTGCCGAAACCAAACATCCTGAGAATACCAAAGAAACCAGAACGAAAAACATACAATCACCCAAAGAAAACCCAAACCAGGGAGGGAGGGAAGGGCTCAGGAATGGGACGGGGAGACCAGGACTCGGAGTAATGGATATTACCGGTGAGTAACCGGGCATTACCTCCTCGTCCTGTCTCCCCGTCCCATTCCTTACAAGTGAGCCCATACCCAAGCACACGGTGATTGTAAGAAAAAAACAGACCAAACAGTCTGAGAAAAAACAGGTCCAGTGTTAATCAACAGAAAACAACACAGAACATAAATCATGTACAGCAGAAAGGACACTAGCCCCAAAAGCAGCAGAGGCCGCCATCCCCAACCGAAGCCGATAACGGGCAACAAACGTATTGGGAGAAGCCCACGTGGCAGCAGAGCAAATGTCCCTCAAAGAGGCCCCCTTGAACATGGCCCAGGAGGACGACACGCTCCGAGTCGACCGACCCTGAACAGACGAAGGCAGAGGACAGCGGGCAGAAACGTAAGCAGAAACCACAGCGCCCCAGACCCAATGAGATAAGGTGGACGAAGAAGGCTGAAGCCCCAGCCCAGAGAGGCCATAGGTGACAACAGGGAATCCACTTTACGGAGAACAGCCGTACGCACCAAGTAGATGCGGAGAGCCCTCAGCACATCCAACGAAAGGAGGAGCACCTCCTCAGGAGAGGCAGGAGCCGGAAAAAACACAGGGAGAACAATATCCTCCAGACAGTGAAAAGAAGACACCACCATAGGAAGAAAGAACGGACTCGGACGGAGAATGACCATGACAGCGCAAAAGCGCAAGAAGGGGGGAGAAGCCATCAGCGCCCCAAACTCACCAACCCTCTGCCCAGAAGTAATGGCCACCAGGAAAACAACCTAAGCAGAAAGGGACTTCAGGGCCACGGAGACCAAAGGCTCGAAAGGAGGACCCGTCAAAGCCCGCAGAACCAAGGGAAGAACCCAAGGAGGCACAGGAGAACGAGAGACAGGACGTCGAAGCAAGAAACTCCACAGAAGTCGAGCCACCAACGGGGAGACAGAGGAAACAGAGGAACCCCGAAAAGCAAGAATGTCAGCCCATTGAGCCCGCAGGGAAGAAACCGCAAGCCCCAAGACAAAACCATCCCGCAAGAAGTCCAACACCCTCACGGCCTCACAGGAGGCAGAAGAGAGACCCCTTCCAAGACACCAGGTGGAGAAACTCTTCCAGTGACGGGCATACGACATCAAGGTGGAAGGGCGCCGGGAAAGCTGGAGACATAGGGCAACCTCCACCGAGCAACCCAGACCCAGCAAACTCAACCACTCAAGTGCCAAACCCCCAGCCGGAGGCATCGCAGGGAGGCAAGCTCGAGAAGAGGAGCCCGCAGGGGGAAGGGAGACAGGGGAAACCTCCAATGAGGGCAAACAGAAAAGGTCAGCAGAAGGGGGAAGCAAGACCGCCGAGACCACACCGGAACCACCAGGAGAACCTCCGCCCGAACCAACCGAACACACCGGAGGACCCGCGGAAACAGGGCAAACGGAGGGAAGGCAAATAGCAGACCCCTCCGAACACGGAAACGAGAAAGCATCGGTGGCCCACGCCAACAGAGAGGGAACGATGCTGCAAAACAGAGGAAGAAGGGCGGAATCCTCAGAGGCAAAAAGATCCAGCCAAGGAAGGCGGAACCTGAGGACAATCAGATCGAACAGATCCGGGGACAGACAGAGGGACACCGAGGAGGGGAACACCCCGCTCAAAGAACCCGCAGGCCCATCCTACCGCTCCGGAAGACAGACCACCGCCAGAGACAAGAGAGTCGACTCGGCCCAAAGGCCGATCTTCCGGAACAGGAGAAACAGAGCACGACACATGCCCCCCTGGGGAATCACAGAAGAACGAACCACCTGAATGTCCGTCAGCACCGAGACCGTCCGACCCCGAAGAAGAGGATCGAACCAAGAAGAGCCAACCAAACCGCCCTCAACACTTCCCAGCACGAGGACAGGAGGGATTCGAAACTGGACCACCGACCCCGAGCCATGGAGGCACCCAGAACGGCACCCCACCCCAAAGCACAGGCAACAGTGGACAACACAACCACAGACTGAGGAGGAAGGAGATCAAACCCCCGGGAAAGAGAGAGAGGGGAAAACCACCACTGGAGATCCGCCCGAATCCCCGGAGTGACAGGGATCAGAGTCTCGTAGTCCAAGGATGCAGGATCCCAGTGCGACAGGACATGATGCAACAGGAGGTACAGCAGTAGCCCGGACCAAGGAAGGAGATGCAGAGTGGACGCCATCTCCCCCGACTCCGGAACCAGAGACGGGCTGACACCGTGGTGTCAGCTCCGTACCGGCATCAATGCTCCCTGATGAAGGGCTATATGCCCGAAATGCATAGGAGGAACTGAAGCTAGATGCCATACGTTCACATGTAATGATGATAAAATGCTGAAACAATTTCATAAATACTATACAAGGATGCAAAAAAGAAATTAAATAAAGAATTGGAAGTTAAAAAAAAACTTACAACGAAGTGACTCACATTTTTTTAAGTAATCCTTGGCCCAACACCAGGGCCCAAAAGGTGTACACAAGAGGATGCAACTAATGTTCCATTAGAAGCACATATATATACGTGATTATCAAAGTCCAAGACAGGAGGCGTTACCCTTGTAGCACCCATAACCTAATAAAAATATACGAATTTATTGACAAAGATCAAGGTTGTGCACCAGTCTTCAACATTCGCTCTTCAGTAATGACACACCTCAACACACTTCAGCGTGGCACAACAACTGTTACACTGTACATTAGAAAATAGCCGAATTGGTACACACAATCAAAGAAATCAACAAGCAACCTCTACCCAAAACGTTATCCTTTAGGGCAGACGTAGTATTTGTGAGAAGTCAAGAGCATAAAATGCACAAAAAATTAGTCAAATTGTGTTTTCATGTGATGAACTGCTTGCTGTTCCTAAAAACAGACGCCGTGGGTATTTAGCAACTGAAACTCTATGTAGGGGCTATATTATGTGGGACCAAAAAGGACACCACTTTGTATATTGTACAAAGCTCAACAGATAACTAACCATACACTTCATGAGGAAGAGCCTGGTCAAAGTGCACACATCAGGGCCATCATAACTCTCCAATGTTGACATGTGCAGATAAAGGCAATTTGTACCAGCTTAAAGGAGATCATCGAGGTGGGTTAAGCAGAGCAGAACTCCCTACAACCAGCAATTAATTTTTGATACATTCTCCCTAAAAGTTTTGCCTTGTGAAAGTCTCCTGTCATTTATTTAAAAATACCCATTTAGAAGCCGTTATCCTATTTTCAAGCAGGATGGGGAACATCCATTACGACGCGGTTGTTACACCGCGCTACCATTACAACGCGGGCTTTACAACGCAAGTCGTTACCACGACTTGCGCTGGAGGGCGCTCTAGGCTAAGGAATAGTTGATTTACTATTCCAACACCTTCCATACTGTACATAGGCTGGTGTTGGAATGTTACATTTTACTATTCCTAAGTCCAGCACCCTACAGCGCTGTAAAGCCTGCATTGTTATGGTAGTGCGGTATAACAACCGCGTTGTATTGACATACGACCAAGCAGGATATATGGGGTGGAGTTTAATAACAAATCACTAATGTACAGTAGAAAGCAGCCAGCTTCTCTATCAACAGGCACCCTCAACCAATGAGGGCTTTTGAAATTGTCCAAGAGAAGCGTTAGCATAGTTGAAGGTCCTTCCGTGATGGCTATATAGTCACATAAAGCTCAATCCTGCCCTTCGACGGACTGCCTCTCTGTTGAGATTATGTTGTACAAAACTGCGAGAGGTTTTAATCTCTTTCAGTGCTGAACATATTTTATAACTGCCACATACCTTTGGCCTGGCAACCACATGTATATTTACAGGGAATAGCAAAAGAAAATAATATGACCCTTCTCTCAAAACCTCTCTTTTAAAACCCTGGCAATCATCAGACGTTATACAGATGCTTATCTCTGCCAGATTCCCGCATCAGCCACAGCCAGATCAGATCCTACAACTGCAATCTGTCCTCTACACCCTCATATTACCGACCAGCACCTTTGATGCTAAGTTTCCTAACTAAGAGGGCTCTTGGTGGAGAAGTGTGGCTCAATGTTTAGAGCGGCAGACCCTGATGCAGAGGTCTGGCCCGGGACCAGGGTTCAATTCCCGCCTCGGCGGCTCTTGGACTCCAATTTCCACGGGCCTGATAATTCTCGCCTCGGTGCCTATTCCAATCATGGAGTCCCACTCTGCAACTCTGGGCAATAGCTTGCTTAATCTCCACAACGGCCCCCACAACACTAAGGATGCCTGGCCTCCACCTTGGGGGTGCCCAGGAGTGGACACCCCACAGGGAAAGCCAGGATGGGTTCCACAGCGGTATTCGTACAAGCGCCTTGAGACCCTTGCGGGTGAGTAGTGCGCTATACAAGTATCAATTTACAATTTATTACCATGTGCACTACCGTGGATCCACTTAAGTTCCTGACAAGACATTGCCCAAGAGGCCAATTCATTGTATCCAGCAGCTCCTAACTCCTTCCTACCTTTCCAAAGGTATCCTTCCCGTGTCCTTCACTCTCATCTAGACCCTCAACTTTAGATCTCACTCCTGATGGCAGATGGTCTTGGTTTGAATTCAAATTCAAAAGCTTTATTACGACAATTAAGTCTTAAAGCACATACATATAACAGAACAAGTGCGTTAAAAACCATGAATTACAAAACATTAAAATATGCAGTATAAATATAATAAAAAGAGGAAAGGACATTTAATCCATTAGATTAAAAAGTATTTAAAAGAATCAGAATGTAATACAAAGGTAATTAATTCAAACTGTTATTCGGTTATCGGCGGATGCTTGGGCATGCGATCTCGCTGGTTTCTTCACAAATAAGATCAAGGCCATTCAGGCCACCTTCGCGGAGGAACCGGATGGAGGTAGCGGTGTGAGGCTGGATTGTGGACTGCCGCAGATTTCGGTGGCAGTGCTGTCCGATTTCCCCATTGTTTCCAGCGAGGCCTCTCTTACGTTGTTGGCCAACCTCAAATCTGGTTCACCACTTGACCCCTGCCCTGCTAAATTTTTGGCCGGGATGGCGGCAGTGGTGAACCCTTTGGTCAACTTCATCCTCAATGCCTCCCTGAGGGAGGGACGGGTCCCCAGCTCTTGGAAAAGAGCGATGGTGATCCCCCTCCTAAAAAAACCGGGCCTTGACACCGAAGTTTTGGCGAACTACAGGCCAATCTCGCTGTTACCAGCACTGGCGAAGCTGACGGAAAAACATGCCCATGGGGTTCTCTCTAGTTTTTTGGAAGCCAATGATCTGCTCCATCCATCTCAGTCGGGCTTCCGTCCTAATTTTAGTACGGAAACAGCCTTGATAGAGGTGACTGAGATCATCAGGGAGACTCTGGATGTCGGCGGAAGGGCCATGTTGGTCATGTTAGACCTTTCGGCGGCTTTCGACACCGTCCCCCATAAGGCGCTTCTAACCAGGCTTTATGACATCGGCCTGAGGGGGACGGTGCTCAGGTGGTTTACTTCTTTCCTGGAAGGCCGCCGCCAGACGGTCTGGGTTTCCCAGAGCTCCGCCGAGATGCCGCCATTGGGAGTTGGGGTTCCACAGGGTTCTGTGTTGAGCCCCACATTATTCAACATCTTTATGTCCCCTCTGGCGGCCTTGGTGGAGGCGTATGGGGCCCAGATCGTCTCCTATGCCGACGACACGCAACTCCTCTTCACATGCAGGAAAGATCAAGAGTTTGTGGGAGAGAGAATCCGGGACTGCCTGGCGCTGGTCTTCGACTGGTTCCAACGGAACGGTCTGAGGGCCAACTCAGGCAAGTCCGAGATTTTATTTTTTGGTTGCGTTGCCGATCCGGAGTGGCAGCATTGGTGGCCGTCCGACATGAGTCCTCCCGCACAGTCCTCCGTGGTGGCCAAAAATTTGGGCGTCAAGCTAGACAATCAGCTGTCGCTCCGAACTCACATTCTTGGCCTGGCCGGCACTTGCTACGGATTACTGAAAATGCTCCGCAAATTTTTGCCTTTGTTATCTGAGGAGCACAGGAGGATTACTGTGCAGGCTCTGGTCGGTTCGAGGCTAGATTATGCCAACGCTCTTTTTCTCGGCCTCCCTGACTATCTGGTCCAGCGCCTTCAGGTGGTGCAGAACTCTGCTGCCCGGGCGATCTTTGGCTTAGGGAGACGAGCTCGAGCTTCCGGCCTGCTCCAGACCCTTCATTGGCTCCCCATCAGGAAGAGGATCCAGTTTAAATCCTTGACCCTGATGCATAAAGCTCTGCATGGTTCAGGAGCGGGCTATCTGCAGCAGAGACTATCTTTCTATCGTCCAGCTCGTTCCCTCCGTTCGGAAGCTCTCTTTAAAGCGGTGGTTCCACGGGTGAGGAAGGCCCGTGCGGGAGGGCGGTCTTTTGGCTGCAGAGCCCCCCAGCTCTGGAATCTGCTTCCTTTTTCTCTTCGGAGTACTGTCAATCTGCTCCAGTTTAGGAGGGGCCTGAAGACCTGGCTTTTTAACTCCTAGTCTGTTTTTTAACTTCCCACTGTGTCTGCATTGTTTGTTGTCTGTTTTTAGCTGTGTTGTGTTATTTCCTATGAGTTGAGGGTGGAAAGCGTCGGGACACTCCCTGTGAGTAGCTGTACGCTATACAAAAATTAAATAACATAACATAACATAACATAACATAACATAACATTGTAATCAGGGGAGTTTAGGTGTTACTCAGCTTTGGATTCCACCAATGTGGCGCATACGTATACTCCATGACCAGCTTAGAAATGTAGCCATTGCCATGGCAATTGGTGGTGCAGGATCGGAACAAAGTACTCTCAATGCCTCGGCACAGTTTCTAGGGCCCAGTGATTTACTATCGGACTTAGCCATGCACGCCGAGGAGTAGAGTATGCAGGGCAAGCTATGAGAACATGGGGTAATGTTTCAATTTGGTCTATGCAGAAAGGGCATTTATCGCACTTGCCTTTACCCCACTTTGCAGTAAATGATCTGATTGGCAGAGTGCCTATCCTTAGCTGGAAATATAATTTCCGGTCACAGGGTTTAGATATGGTGTCCCAGTATTGCTCAAGGAAGGGAGAGGATTTGAATTCCATAAATGTACCCGTTAAAGAGAAAGAAGATTGGCTGCGGTATGTGTTGCAGAACACCGTTTCCCAATATTTTGCCTTGAAAGCTTCTTTAGAGGGGAAAGGCGCATTGGCAGGGTCTGTCCATAATACTCTCATGCCCATCATTTCAAGAAGGGACTTGATTTCCCGAAGCCATTTGATTCTATGTTGGCTATCAGCCAGAATAACGTCCATAATGCCTAGCGCATAGTGTTTTAATTCCTTTGTGGACCAGAGCCTCTGCCAATAAAAGAGGGGGCGAAGCCTGGCCAGGTCCGCTACGGGTTTCCTGCCAAGGTCATACAGCAACGGGCCTGAGGGGGTACTTTGTGGGACGCCTATGATTTTCCTTAAAAACTTTGTTTCAGCAATATAAATCGCTCCAAGGTTTCCAAAGCCCCACAACTCAGCTCCATACAACGTAGAGCTCAAAACTTTCGAATCATAAATTTGTATGACCGGACTTATAGGTTTGGTATGTGACAGCCTATGATTGGTATAGATAGCTCCTGCGTTTTGGCGAAATTTCAAAACAGACATATCCATTTGGCCCTTCCATCCCATATCTTTTTGTAAAGTTATGCCCAAATATACAAAAGACTTAACCTGTTCCAAGGGGAGGTTATCCATTGTTATACCGCCCCTAAATGATCTATGCTAGTTGAAAAACATGCATTTTGTTTTATTATTATTAATTTCCAGTCCCCGAAAAGTACAGAAAACGTTAAAACTCTTCAGGGCACGTTGGAGGCCACTGGGGGTTTTAGATAAAATGAGCGTATCGTCCGCAAATAGTAAAATAGGTGTGTGGATACCAGCCACAGCTGGGGCATCAGTGGCTACATGCATAAAGGAGTCCACTATACCATTAATGTAAAGAGAGAATAGTGTTGGCGCTAACACGCATCCTTGGCGGACTCCTCGGGCCACAGGGAATGAATCTGTGTCACTGCCCTGGTCACCCCATCTTATGTGGACAAAATTGTCCTCATGCAGAAGAATGATTAATGTTAATAACTCAGGTGCCATCCCCAACTCAGATAGGACAGACCATAATTTGCTGGGAAGAACTAGGTCAAAAGCTGACCTAAGGTCAACAAAAGCAACGTAAAGTGAACCATTCCCCAAGACCACAGAGCGCCAATGTAGTGTTATAAAACGAAGGATCTCTGGTCCACTGTGCTGGTTTTTGACCGAAAGCCAGCCTGAAAGGGTGACAGAATTGCATGTTCATCAATCCACTCCTGAAGAATATTCAAGACCATGCGACCCACAGTTTTTTGTAAGCATTCTATCAAACTTATGGGCCTGTAATTTTCTGGTCTCGACTTGTCGCCTTTTTTAAAGATGGGTACAATTTCAGCCCCTTTCCGTGATGTTGGGACTGGAGCACCTTGAGCAACGGCATTAGCCAAAATAGTGATGTACTGAACCCAGTTAGATTTATCGTTTAAAAAAAGGTCGGAGGGGATCCGTCAATACCTGGGGCTCTACCCTCCGTCACAGCTCCCAACGCTCTCTCTGTATCGGCCGGTACAAAGGGTGCATCTCTAAAAAGAGTATACACACAATCCTCCGGTGCCCTCACATTATCGTCCTTACAGGCATACTGAGGTCTTGGTTTGATTACTCAAAACAAATGCACAACAGAATCAAACATTGACAAAACACAACCATGTATTCTCCGCCAGGCACCTCAACCCTGACTTCTCCCAGTTTTGATCTCCCATCAACCCTCTCCCTGCCCCCGATACTGGACTTGAACCCCACACATCGCCACTGACTCTTCTGATTGCAAGTTTCCAGGGTAAAGCTGGCACTTGTCTAAGAATGAACCATCGGGCTGGGCCTCCTCTGCTCTCATGAGAGATTACAAG
The DNA here is from genome assembly GCF_964261635.1 of Lissotriton helveticus. Classification (NCBI taxonomy): domain Eukaryota; kingdom Metazoa; phylum Chordata; class Amphibia; order Caudata; family Salamandridae; genus Lissotriton; species Lissotriton helveticus. Next base: position 1,190,739,936 of record NC_136071.1, on the reverse strand, counting down.
TAACCCACGGGACCTACGCTGTCTTCAGGTGTACTGAATGCTTAAATCAGCCTTGACTGGGTTGGCTTAAACAAAAGTTATGATCTGAAATAGACTCCAGCTCCCCTCCTCCGTTTATAAACCGCTGTCATGTCTCTCACCTGCACCTATTTGCAGAAGTGGCACGGCTCCGACACTCCCCATGATCAGCAACAGGATCCCGAATGTCAGCACTGGTGGCGAGGAACGGGCCGGCCCCATGATCAAGGTCTGCAAGCGTGCCCCAAGCCTCAGCTGCTGGTGGATGCAGTCTGCTGAGGATGGTCACTGTTGCTCCTTGCCGCCTGGCGCACAATGGCTCCCCATGGCCACCCGTTCGCGCCGCACATCACCGTATATGACGCCCAGGGTAAGCATTGTTAGTAGTCAACAGAGACCGGTGCCCAAGCGGCAAACACCGCAGCCTCTTTCACCGTGTACCACGGGGAGTGCTCCCTCAAGCAGCCATTACTCTGACGTCGAGCTTTGGGGCAGGGCTAAGCCCGAAATGCACAATGTTGTTGAAAGACAACCATCACAGCCAATAGAAAATGATAGAACTTTCCCTCCGCCAATTGTCGCGGGCATACAAGTGAGTCTTGGAGCCATCCCACTAGGACGGCCTCAGCCTGACTTGCTGCTGGCGTAAAAGGTTTCTTTTCTTCTTTATAGGGCCATCTGTTTTGCCCCATAAAGAAGATAAGATACCTTTTACGCCAGCAGTAAGTCAAGGAAGCCAGTCCAAGTGGGACGGCTTCAAAAGAGAAAAGAGTACGTCACTGTGACCTCTTTTCCAATGGCTGGCCACCATTTAGCATGAACGGTGCCGCCAGCCATTGGAAAACCTCGCTAGTGAAACGTACTCAGAAACATAAAATCTCGCCAGTGAGACTGCACATGTGCGCAGCCTACACTAGCCGAGACCTAAAAATAGAAGGACTACAATTTTACTTTAACTGAGCGCGCTGAATGACATCGCTCATCAGCATAGAAATGCAGAAGAGGCAATAAGAACATAATTAAAATAAAGACATTTAAAGCCAGAATCATGTATGCTGTTTATTAAACTGCTTTCTTCTAACAGCTGGCAGCTACCCCTGCTTTGTAAAACCTAAAAAGGCACCTTCCTCCGTTTTCAGTCGACCCTCTCTAGAAACTGGGACATTACCTACATTTCCCGAAATCTGCCAGGACGGCTGGTGAAAACCAGGAGCTGTCCTGGCAAATCCGGGACGCCTGGTCAAACCTCCCAAAACGCAAAGAAACACAAAAAGGTGACCTTTGTGCCTTTGCCCCTCGTTCTAGCGCAGTGTTTGGTTCCACGTGAAACCAGTTCTGACGTCAGTGCTTGATTGCACTTGTGCCAATGATATTGGAATAACTTGAGGAAGGACTTGTTGGAGTCGCCCCGCCCCTGGATTTGTAAGCACATCGGCCTGTAAATGTAAGTACTCCCCCACTACAGACACTGATTGAGCTAAATCCCCTGCCCCAGTGACAGCCCTGGCACTAGAACCAAGCACTACTCCCACTAGTGATAAGGAGACGACCATGGCAAATGCACTGATTGTGTGTCGCTGAGGCGCTCGTAGACAGGGTGACACCCTAGTGATAACACGTGGTGGTTTATTGAGGTTCATAAGGAGTCCCAGATTTACTCAGATATTATGCACTCCACATATTAAGATTGTAAATGTCTCTGCAGTTTAAAGATCTGCTGTGTCTGCACAAGGGACCCTTGGCTTCAATTAATTTTTTAATTTGTGTGACCTGCATTAGTAGAAAGTACCTATCTCCAGCCTCCTTCAGCGGGTAGAATCTAGCAGTAACTCTTGTGTTTCATTGACTAGTTGACATGCGTTAGTAAAAGTTACCTAGCTCCAGCCTCCTTCAGCGGGTACAATCTACAAGTAACTCTTGTGTTTCGTTGACTAGTTGACATGCATTAGTAAAAGTTACCTATCTCCAGCCTCCTTCAGCGGGTACAATCTAGCAGTAACTCTTGTGTTTCATTGCCTAGTTGACATGCATTAGTAAAAGTTACCTATCTCCAGCCTCCTTTAGCGGGTACAATCTACAAGTAACTCTTGTGTTTCGTTGACTAGTTGACATGCGTCAGAAAAAGGTTACTAACTCGAGCCTCTTTCAGCGGGTCTTGCATTAACTCTTGAGTTCCATTGACTAGTTGATATGTGTTAGTAAAAGTTACCCAGCTCCAGCCTCCTTCAGCACGTACAGTCTACCAGTAAGTCTTGGGTTCTTTTAACTAGTTGACATGCGTAAGTAAAAGTTACCTAGCTCCAGCCTCCTTCAGCGGGTACACTCTAGCAGTAACTCTTGTGTTTCGTTGACTAGTTGACATGCATTAGTAAAAGTTACCTATCTCCAGCCTCCTTCAGCGGGTACAATCTAGCAGTAACTCTTGTGTTTCATTGACTAGTTGACATGCATTACTAAAAGTTACCTATCTCCAGCCTCCTTCAGCGGGTACAATCTAGCAGTAACTCTTGTGTTTCATTGACTAGTTGAAATGCATTAGTAAAAGTTACCTATCTCCAGCCTCCTTCAGCGGGTACAATCTAGCAGTAACTCTTGTGTTTCATTGACTAGTTAACATACATTAGTAAAAAGTACAACGCTCCAGCCTCCTTAAGCACGTACAATCTACCAATAACTCTTGTGTTTCGTTGACTAGTTGACATGCGTTAGTAAAAGGTACCTAGCTCCAGCCTCCTTAAGCACGTACAATCTACCAATAACTCTTGTGTTTCGTTGACTAGTTGACATGCGTTAGTAAAAGGTACCTAGCTCCAGCCTCCTTAAGCACGTACAATCTACCAATAACTCTTGTGTTTCGTTGACTAGTTGACATGCGTTAGTAAAAGGTACCTAGTTCCAGCCTCCTTTAGCGGGTACAATCTACAAGTAACTCTTGTGTTTCGTTGACTAGTTGACATGCGTCAGGAAAAGGTTACTAACTCGAGCCTCTTTCAGCGGGTCTTGCATTAACTCTTGAGTTCCATTGACTAGTTGATATGTGTTAGTAAAAGTTACCCAGCTCCAGCCTCCTTCAGCACCTACAGTCTACCAGTAACTCTTGGGTTCTTTTAACTAGTTGACATGCGTTAGTAAAAGGTACCTATCTCCAGCCTCCTTCAGCGTGTACAATCCACCAGTATCTCTTGTGTTTCGTTGACTAGTTGACATGCGTCAGTAAAAGGTTACTAACTCGAGCCGCTTTCAGCGGGTCTTTCATTAACTCTTGGGTTCTATTGACTAGTTGACATGCATTAGTAAAAGGTACCAATCGCCAACCCGCTTCACAGGATACAAATTAGCAGAAACTTGAGTCTTCTACTATCTAGTTGACTTGCTTTTGGTAAAGGTTCCAAGCTCTAGTTGACCTGCTGGTTAAAGGTTTCAAGCTCCAACCTCCTTTAGTGCCTACAATCGAGCATTCTTAGGCCGTGCAAAGTCAAAGAGTAAATATAACTCGTTCTAGTAAAAGATACAAAGATCCATACTTCCTCAGTGGACACATTATAGATTTCTAGCCCGATGTTTAGGGCTATACTTGTTGCTGAAGGCCCTGACCGCGAGTTATTGGGGGAAGAGTGCCTTTAACAACGGGTGTAGCCTGAGGCAGAAGGGCTATAAGGCTTTAAGAACATTCCACCCATTGAGGGTAGAATGTTGTAAACTAAAAAGGGAGAAACATGAGGACAAACATTGGAATGTTGGAGCTCAAGGCTTATGCCAGCCATTATAAGTCCGGAGCCACTCCATGGTCTTCAATGGAGCACTTAACATTCCAAAGTTCTAATATAGTCTCTTCCGAGGGCTATACCGGTTGTTAAAGGACCTTAAAATGCGGCTCTGACCTATAGCGAGAGGACTGTCCCTTTATTAACTGATATAGAACATTCCACCCATTGAGGGTAGAGTGTCCTAAACTAAAAAGGGAGAAACATGAGGACAAACATGGGAATGTTGGAGCTCTGGGCTTATGCCAGCCATTATAAGCCCGGAGCCGCTCCATTGTCTTCAATGGAGCTCTCAACATTCCAATGTTCTAATATGGCCTTATAGTCTCTTCGGAGGGCTATACCGATTGTTAAAGGCCCTGAACCTGCGGCTCCAGCCTATATAGAAGGGAGTGTCCCTTTAATAACCGATCTAGAACATTCCACCCGTTGAGGGTAGAGTGTCCTAAACTAAAAAGGTAGAAACATGAGGACTAACATTGGAATGTCGGTGCTCCGGGCTTCTGCCCGCCATTATAAGCCCGGAGCCGCTCCGTTGTCTTCAGTGGAGCCTCCGACATTCCCATGTTTACTCTAGAGTGTTTTCGCTTCTTTCATTCCTTCCATTGTTTTGTGGCTCAACCCCAAGAGTTACTTTTTAGGTCTGGCTTGCGGCATCAATGTTCCTCATCATTTTGGACATACAGTAATAGTAAGTGTGAGTAAGAGTGTCTGCAGCGCATGGTGTGTGTGAGTGTCAGAAGAAGAATGGGTGTGTGCTTAAGAAGTTTTCAGCCAAGAGGAAGGCGCGAGCATGCGGAGGTCATTGTCTAGCAAGGATGGAATGGGCGTGGACATTTGCGACTGCCGCCACCGTTGAAGCGACTTATCTAGGCTGAGACCAAGGGTTGACTGGGTGTCGATGCCAACTACTGTCTCCTCCACACACACGACTTCTCCGCTGAAGGGTGAATAGTAAGGGAACTTGTTTTCTTTCTTTTATCCTATAAAGCGCAGAACTATCAACCCCACAAGACCAGAAACCACGACTTTAGACACTCCATAAAAATGTCTAACTGTCCCAGCAGTGCACCCCCTTTCTGTCCTGTAAATAAAACCATTTGGGGGCAGCAGGACTGTGTTTCTCTCTTTCTTAAAGTTTTGGATACATGGTTTTTGATAAAACCTACAACACGCAAAAAAAGAAAGCCAACAAAATTAGAGTGTGTTTATATAAATTTATATATGACATATTTTGGTGCTTTAATTGCACACAAAACCAGTGGTATAAAAACCCATATGTCACAGGGAACCCTAAAATATGGAAGATATTTAGCGGTTGCCTGTGAAATATTGATTTCATCATCATAATGACAAACTCTAAAATTCTCGAAAGAGTCTTAACATTGTTAGGACTTACTAGGGTTATGTGCCATGGAGGACTAAATTATGTAACAAGGATATATGTGGAGCAAAAAATGAAAATTACGTGCCACATTCTCTGGCAATATTATTTTGATCCATTTGAGTGACAAACAATATTTTGGGTGAAATCTGCACATTTTGAATATTAAGAGGCAAGTACACTAAATCCCCAATGAAACGGGAACACTGCCGCCACCGCATAAATCCACTGACACTCGCCCCTGTGTACTGATTTATAACCAATTTATTAAAAAAAGATAAACAAAACCTAAACATACTAATTACACTCAGCTTACAGTGTTAATTACTCTTTAACGAAAACAGGTATTTCAAGGTAACTACCTTGAAAGAAATATGTAATATACAAATACAAACAGGTAACATGTCTTTTATGGTCTAATATTGGATGTATGACGGTACAACGCGTACCGTTACAACGCGTCCCTTTACGACGCAGTTTTTACAACTCAAGTTGTTACAACGACTTGCGTCGGGGGGGCGCTAATTATTATTATTATTATTTTTTTTTTTTGAAAGACGTTTATTAATGTTCAAAAGAGCAGTACATATAGCAAAGCCTACAACCCTGCGGGCCGGCTGCAAAAGGACGGTAAATCGTGAGTGCGCTGGTCTGCACAAGAGGGCGTGTCGTTGCGCTCCTCGTGTCTCTGGAATGTTAAAGTACAGGCAGTGTGGTCACAATACCTTGAATCAGTAAAAAGAATAATTCCATAAATGACGTCTTGTTTTTCAGTTTTTCTAGAACTAAACCTTGAATTCAACAACTAAACAGTACCGTTCGTATCAGCATATCCCAATATTCCTTTCGCGGCCGCGCCGCGTCAAGGCTGTCCTGTTTGCACAGTGCTGGTGGGAGACCCCTCTAGTCAGTGTGGTATATGTCGATGTTGCTCCAGTGCATCTGGGGGCCATTGTTGCGCATGCGCGAGTGATCTCGGACTTAAAGTGGGACAGCTCTTGTGGGCCGTGGCGTTTCACCGGCCGCCGGCCTGGTTGGCGGCGCGTGTATCAGTCAGGTGGAGTAGCCTAGCTGTTGGTGTATCAGGCGGCGTCTGTGCCTGTGTTCACTGCCTGTGGCGCCGTTGGCGGCGTCCGTCCACCGTGTCATGGGGGGTTGGAGAGGCCACCGCCGGTGAGCAGGGGATCCGATACTACAAATGTGGGAACTTATATGGGGAAGGGGGGGGGGTAGAGTGCACTTGCTTGGGCGGTGTCAACGGCTCTGTGCTGGGGGCATGTCGCTGGGCGATGACTGCTGGTGAGCGCCCGTGTGGGTAGCCGGCCGTGTCTGAGATTTGCGCGCTGGGTAATCTGTGTCTGGGTTGGGGGGGTGGGCGGCATGGTGTGCTGCGGTTCCGTCAACGGAGCTGTAGCCTCTGGGGCCCGCTCCCGGTGGCGTTTCCTCTATGTGAGCCCTCTGACAGCGCCCTCCCCCTGCAGGGACCCCAGGATGCCATCCCAGAGCTGCACGATCGGGAACTGCCGCAGACCTGCTATTTCTTCCCGGTGAAGTGCCGTGCCTTCTGCCCTGGCCCAGTTTGTGAAGGATGTGAACCAATGTGCCGGGGTGGGTGGTTCCCGCCGTTTCCAGTGCCTAGTGAGCAGCCGTTTGGCCGTGATGAGGCCCAGATCCCAGAACCGTGCCTGCGTTTTGTTTAGTTTGGTCCTTTTATATAACCCAAGGATGCATGCCTCCCACGTGTCAGGTAGTCCCGGGCCCGTGCTGTGAATCAGGAGTGATGTCACCTCCCCCCAATACGTGGCCAGTGTTGGGCAGTGCCAAAGCATGTGCAGGATGTCCGCATCCAGCAGGTCACATCTGGGACAAGCGGTGGTGTCTATCGCGAAGTATCTATTTATTCTATCCGGTGTCAGATATGCCTGGTGCAATATGTACAGCTGGATGATACGGAAGCGGGAGTTACGGGGGATGTTCACTGGGCTGGCTAGGATCAGGTTCCACTCCTTATCTGTCCAATCCCTCCCTCGGTGCGCTGCCCATTTAGCCCTGATCTGCTGCGTGGGCTGTTGCGTGTGGATGAGAAGCGCCTGCGCTAACCAATGCGTAATGTGTGAGCCTCCGCCCATTACATGTAGATATTGGATCAAGTGGTGCAACGGTGGTTCATCCTGGACGTCTCCCCAGGGATCAGTGTATGCCCGCAGTACCGACGCGTGGAGCAGGAATTGCCCAGCCGGCAGTCCCGTGCTTGCCGATAGTTCCGCAAACGGGAGCAGGGCCCCGTCAGCATACAGGTCACCCATGGTCTCTACTCCGGCTGTGGTCCAGTGTTCCAGGTTGCGCAACGTTACCATCCCGCTCCTCCTGGGGGTGCCTAGCAGGGGGAGGGCAGGAGCATATGGCCTGACATTCTGCGTCAGTTTCAGGCTACGGATAAAGCATTTGTGGGCCACGGCCATATGCAAGGGCAGAGGACGGGGTCCCTTGGTCAACGGGTGAAACAGGGCGCAAACCTGGGGGTGGGTCCATTGGTAGTCTGCGGAGGCCGTATCGTCTAGGTGCGTACCGCTGAGCCAGTACGTTACCCATTGGAGCTGTGCAGCCAGGTAATATAGCTCCATGTTAGGGACAGCCAACCCTCCCTCCGCAGTCGGGGAGTACAGCTTAGCCAGCGCCACCAGTGGGCGACCCGTGTTCCAGATCAAGCCGCGAAGCATTGATTCCAGGTCGCGGAATATCCGTGTAGGGACATACGTAGGGATATTCGCGAAGTAATAGAGTAGCCTGGGGAGCGCTATCATTTTGGAAAGAGCTATCCGGCTGGGTACGTTCAGCGGCAGAGTTTTCCAGAAGGACATCTGGGCTCGCAAGGAGGAAATGGCACGCACCAGGTTGCCCTCCAGTATGTCCTGTGGATCTCTGTAGATGCGTAGCCCAAGGGATTTAAACGTGGTCGGGTACCAGGCGAGCCGGGTCCCTCCAAGGTGCACATCGCACTCCTCCTGGTCCCGGCCGAACGAGTATATTCCGGACTTGGCCCAGTTGACCCTGAGTCCCGAGACCTCCGCGAAGGTCTGGAAGATGTCCGACAGCTCGGCAGGTACCGCGGTGAGGTCCCGCACATAAAGCAGCAGGTCATCTGCATAGAGTGAAACTGTGTGTGTTCCGTCGGCCAGCGGGATCCCCCATTCTGCTCCTCTGTCTCGCAGTAGCGCCGCCAGGGGTTCGATGGCTAAAGAGAAGAGGAGGGGCGACAGAGGGCAGCCCTGTCTGGTACCTCTGCGTACCCTAACCCTCTCTGACAGCAGTCCGCCCGTCTTCACTCGGACACTGGGTCTCTGGTATAGTAGTCCGACCATGTCAGCGAAGGAATCGCCCACCACGAATCTGTCCAACACTGCCCCCAGGTACGGCCATTCTACAGAATCAAAGGCCTTCTCCAGGTCTAAAACCAGACACCCCGATCTGGGCCAGTGTGTCAAGGCCGCTTCCTGAATCCGGAAGAGGCGGCGCAGGTTACGAGAGGTGCTCTGCGCCGGCATGAAGCCGTTTTGATCCTCATGCACCAGGGTTGGGACCTCTAGGGCCAGGCGGCGGGCCAGGAGGGAGGTGAAGACTTTATAGTCAGTATTCAGCATGGCTAACGGTCTATAGGATCCCATGCGTGTACCATCCCTGCCCGGCTTCAGTAGTGAGACTAGGTTTGCCTCATTAAGCGAGTCTGGGAGCGCAGATTCCTCCATAGCAGTATGGTACAATTTGAGCATCACCGGGATCAGCGTGTCCGAGCAGGCCTTAAAGAATTCGGCGGGTAGTCCATCTGGACCAGGGGACTTGCCGTTGGACAGTGCGAAAATGGCTTCGCGCATTTCTTCCTGGGAGAATGGTGCTCCTAGAGCGTCCTGTTGCGGACCTGTGAGGGAGGGCAACGGGATGTCTACCAGGTAATCTGCGATGTAGGCCGCAGAGACCCTCAGTTGTGATTTGTATAGTGCCTGATAGTGTCCCACGAACGCTTGGTGTATCTTGCTTTGGGTGTATACTAGCTCTCCCTCAGCCGTGCGAATGGCGGATACTGGCTCCGTACGGCTCTCCTGCCTGACCAACCGAGCCAATAGCCTACCGGGCTTGTCACTGTACTGGTGTACCCGCGCCGAGTGGGCCGCGAAGTTTACGTGTCGCAGCCTTTCCAGTAATGTGTCATGCTCCGCTCGGGCCGCCTGTAGCCGGTCTCCAGTGCCACCCACCGCCTCCTGTTCCCTGCGTAGTAAGTCTGCTTCCACTCTGCGCAAGTCCACCTCCAACTTCCTCTGTATGCTTCCCTGAGTGCTCTAGCAGTGCCCCCTTACCACCACCTTGAATGCGTCCCATTCTATCCTCGGGGAGGACGCTGTGTCTGAGTTGTCAGTGAAGTACTGTGCTACGCAGGCCTGCAGGGAGTCCCTAAAGGGGGCGTCTAGTAGTAGAGCAGGTTGTAGGCGCCATGTGGGGATCGGTGGGTGCGGGCGTTCCCAAGCCATGTGCATGGTGTGGGGGTTATGGTCCGAGTGTGTCCGGCCCAGGTATTGGGAGTCAGTGATGTGTGGCAACATTTCCGTTGATACCATGTACCTGTCAAGGCGGACGTGCAATGCGTGTGCCCCTGAGAAATAAGAGTACACCCTAGCGTCGGGATTGTGCGCGCGCCATGCATCTTTCAGGTCCCACTGTGTCGCCCACTGAGTGAGTGCCCTCGTGGCCCCCTGGGAAGTTGCCTCTGGCCTTGGCGGGACCGAACGGTCCATCACTGGGTCTAGTACCGTGTTGTAGTCGCCTCCCAGTATCCATGGGACGCCGTGCCAGGGCGCCAATTTCTCTGATATGCGCGCTAGGAAGGTGCCCTGGTCCGTGTTAGGAGCGTAAATGGACGCCAGAACCACTGGTTGCCCGTCCATACGACCCTTTACCAAGACATACCTCCCCTCCGTGTCTGTGTGTATTTCCGACATTACGAAGGGAGTACCCGGCTTTACCCACAACAGTACCCCGCGGGCATATGAAGAGTATTCAGTAGCATACAGTTGCCCCCTCCATCGTCGCCTCAGCGCTGTCACCTCCGCCCCACATAGATGCGTTTCCTGCAGTAGTGCGACCTGCACATTGTGCCTTTTCAAGTAGGAGTATATTTGGTACCTGCGCGCGGGTGTGTGCATACCTCTAATGTTCCAGGTACATAGCTTTATCACAGACATTTTGGCAATACACATTCCCCCCCGACATTCCTAACAGCAGCGGCTCCAGCAAGAGCTCTCGCAGTGGTTCTCCCAGCTCTCCCGACTCCGCCCCCTGTAGTGCACTCAGCGATGTTCGGGAAAACATTAGGGCAGGGAAAAACAATGAATAACAACAACCAACAGCGGGCTATCCCCACTAAAATACGAAAAGGGCAGTGGCGGAACAGGCCACCGTCCATACTCTCAAGTGAGAGGAACATCCTTACTTGTCTAAGGGGCAGTGTGCGCTAAGCACAGTCTCAGCAGAAAGGATATACAGTCAGTTAAGGGAAGCAGGTCACTTCCCTGAGCCACTGGATACAGGGTGCTAGTGGCCACCAACTATGGTCTAGTGCTCCAAGGTACTCGGCATGCGTGCGGCCATGCCTGCGTGAGTGTCTGCAGGTGAGGGGCAGAGTGCCACGTGGTATGGGCTGCGCGCCCCCACCGGGAGGAGCCCCCTCGTGCCCCGGCCCGCATGTGGAGACGGCCAGGTTCGGGTGTGTGTTGAAAGACAACCCCGTCATTGCCCACCCCGCTGACCACCATTGCCACAAGGGCATTACTCACTGTTCCAGGAGTCCACTGTTCAACCAGCCGGCAGGGGGGGGGAGGGAGAAGCCCCCAGCAGTGGCGGGCGCCAGTCGCGCATCATCGTCCAGCCGACCACCGCCAGCCCCCCCTCGTTGCGGCAGGACCAATGCAAACATCGCCTATAGAATCAGTGGATCATGTCAGAGGTTTGTGGCGTGACGATAGGCAGTTCCACTGAGATCTGTGAGTTCTGGATCCCATATATGGCCTCGTCGTCGTCGCTTGGTACCGGCAGTGGGCCGTCCTCCGGGGCTGTCTCCTGGGAGGGCGAGTTACTCATTTGAGAAACCTTCCGTAGTGCGTCACGTTGTTCCAGGAGCATCTGGTCTAGCGGGGGAGAGTGGCGTGCCCCCTCCTCCGCGTGTTGGGACCGCTGGGTCCTGTTTCTGCGGCGGCGGCGCTGTCCTCGCGGCCTGGTCCTCGTGTCGTCCCCACGAGAGTGCCTGGGTGCCGTGTCCGTTCCCCCGTCCAGCCACTCACTGGCCTCCACAGGCGTGCTGAAGAAGTAGGTGTTGTCTCCCGCCACCACTCTCAGCTTGGCAGGGAATAGCAGGGAGTACTTGAGGCCCGCGGTGCGTAGTCTCCGTTTCACTTCCATGAAGTCGTGCCTCTGGCGTTGTACCTGGATGGTATAGTCAGGGAAGAACATGATCGACGCATTGTCTATGCGTATCTCACCCAGTCGCCTTGTCTCCCGCAGCACCGTGTCTCTGTCTCTATAATTCAGTATTCTGAAGAGCAGTGGCCTCGGGTTGGCGCCGGTGGTGTAGGGCCTCGTCGGCACCCGATGCGCGTGCTCCACAACGAAGTGGGGTGACAGCGAGCCTTCTGGCAGCAGTGTCCGTAGCCAGTCTTCCACACGCTGGGCCGGGCGGTTCCCCTCCCATTTTTCAGGAACCCCCACAAGTCTGATCTTATTGCGTCTCGCCCTCCCTTCCGCATCCTCGGCCCTATCTTCCAGGAACTCCACTCTGTTCAGGAGGTCCTGCACCTGCTTGTCCGTCTGGGTGACTTTGGGCTCGATCTCCTTTACTGCGCCTTCCAGGGTCTTGGTCCGGTCGGATAATTTCCTGTGGTCGTCGCGCAGGAGGGTCAGGTCCACAGCGACGCCGTCTATTTTGGACTCCAGGGAGGTTCTAGTTTGCTGAAGGGACTGTTCCATTCGTTCCACCGCTGCTAGCACGCTGTCTAGCCTCGAGGCCAGTTGTTCGGCGGCCATCTTGGGTAGCGAGTTGCCTGTCTTCCCCTTCGGCGGGGCCCCACCAGTCCCGGTGCGGGTCCGCACTCCCCCTGACATGTGCGGGTGGCGTCCGTCCGGCCGGGTCGGCGCCCGTGGTGTCCTAATGATGGTGTCCTCGGAATTGGTGTACTCCCGGGTGGGGAACCCAGCAGTTGCCAGCAACCTCCTCAGTCAAGGCCGTCGTTGTTGCCCCCGGGGGGGGGGGTGGTCTGCCAGGGGGTACCTCGCCTTATCGCCCCATGGCTGCGCCTCACCGGTCCGGGCGTCGCAGTGGCTGAGGAGGCGCTTGTGGTGCATGTGCCCGTGTGGTCCGGGCAGGTCAGCCTGGGCCAGGTCCTCTCTTCGCGCGTGCCCCACTGTCTCCCTGGCAGCCTCCACCTCTATGGGGGGGGGGGGGCGCTGGCGCGCTCCTCTGTACGCCTTCAGTGTGGGGGGGGGACGACCGTTCTGTCCCCGGTAGCTGCGCAGCTCCCTGGCAAGGGTTCCAGGCCTTTCGCGTCGGGCTTGGGAGCCACTGCCTCCCGCCGGCCCCCCAGCGTCCGCCTCGGCACTGCGGGCTCCCCCGGCGGCGCCGGTCGTTGTGTGGGTCCTCGGGGGGAGGGCTGTCTGCCGTAGGGCATCCGCTGTCTCCCGTGTCCCCCCCGGGTCGATCACTGCCTCACCGTGCCTCACCTCGGTTCAGAGCAGTGAGTGCGTGGGGGCCACGACGTAGGTGGGGGGCGCCTGCTCTCCCCGTCATCCGGGCCCGTCCTTGGTGTCCCGCAGCCGTTTGGAGCGTCTTCCGGACCACTGGTGTGCCCACCCGGCAAGGCAGTTAGCAGTTCGTGAAGCCCGGGCAGCTCTGTGCGGGTGGTCCGTCGGGCCTTCCCTCTAGGCCCAAGCCGCGGACTCTCCTGGATGCTCCGCCGGCCAGGGGGCGCCCGGTCCCGCAAGAGAGCTGTGGGAGAGGCCGGGGTCGGCCCCGTCGGTGCCCGGGAATGAAAAGTTGCCCGGTGTGCGGTGGCGGGTTCCGGGGGGGTCCGCTCGAAGTTCTGGGCGGCTACTGTGAAAATTGCCGGATAATTGGCTCAGGGAAGGAGAGCCGGTAGCGGAGCTCTACCCAAGAGCGTCCGTCGCCATTGCGTGCTTAGCCACGCCCCCCGTCGGGGGGGCGCTAATAGTGAATAGTTTAATTTACTATTCCAACACCAGTCCCCGTGGATAGTAGGGAAGGTGTTGGATAGTAAATTAAACTATCCCCTATCCTAGAGCGCCCTCCAGCGAAAGTCGTTGTAACGACTTTCGTTGTTAAAGCTGCGTCGTAACAGTACCGCGTTGTACAAGTTACGTTGTAAAGGATGTTTCCCCTAATATTGTCATATCAGGGTTCTGGTCACACTTACAGACCACTTACCCTTTGTTCTTGTGGTTTGTGGTTAACTCTGGGCGGAGAACTCTGCTTCGCCAGCTGAGTTTTGCATACTCCACGCTCCATTGAGAATGCAGAGTTCAGGCAAAACTCAGACTGCGGAGCGGAGTGAACTGGCCCCTCAACCCTTCCAAATTTAATTATAACCCAAAAAAGGCACTTACCTGCTCTGGCGTCTCTGGGCTGCCTCCTCCTCGCGGTGGTCTCTCTCTCCTCCATGCCGGCCTCATCCACGCAAACCCCTACGTTGTACGTCTTAGCTCAGCTAATTATAACTGCTCAATTTCTCTGCTTCTGTACAAGTGAAATTTGAGCCTATCTTTAACATACCTGTTACCTTTGTTTTTTTCAGTGAATTTCTAAGATTTTTTTAATGTTTCCTAACAATAACGACCTTGTAACCTTTGGTTTTTACGTGAATTTGTAAGGTTTTTGAAATACTTTTTCCTGTTACCTGTAGCCTTTGATAGTGAGTGTGTGAGTGAGTGCATGAGTGTCTCAGTGGGTCTGTGAGTGGGTGCGTGAGTTTGTGAGTGGCTGTATCGGACTGTGAGCGGGTGCATGAGTGTCTCAGTGGATTTGTGAGTGGGTGTATGAATGTCTGAATGGGTCTGTAAGTGTCTGTATGGATCTGTGAGTGGGTGCATAACTGTCACTGTGTCTGTGAGTGGATGTGTGAGTGTGTGAGTTGGTCTGTGTGTGGCTGTATTAGTGTCTGAGCGGGTCTGTCAGTGGGTGCGTGAGTGTCTCAGTGGGTGCGTGAGTGGGTGCATGAGTGTTTCAGTGGGTCTGTGAGTGGGTGCGTGAGTTTGTGAGTGGCTGTATCGGACTGCGAGCGGGTGCATGAGTGTCTCAGTGGGTCTGTGAGTGGGTGCGTGAGTTTGTGAGTGGCTGTATCGGACTGCGAGCGGGTGCATGAGTGTCTCAGTGGGTCTGTGAGTGGGTGCGTGAGTTTGTGAGTGTCTGTATCGGACTGTGAGCGGGTGCATGAGTGTCTCAGTGGATCTGTGAGTGGGTGCGTGAGTTTGAGAGTGGCTGTATCGGACTACGAGCGGGTGCATGAGTGTCTCAGTGGATCTGTGAGTGGGTGCGTGAGTTTGAGAGTGGCTGTATCGGACTGTGAGTGGGTGCACGAGTGTCTCAGTGGATCTGTGAGTGGGTGCGTGAGTTTGAGAGTGGCTGTATCGGACTACGAGCGGGTGCATGAGTGTCTCAGTGGGTCTGTGAGTGGGTGCGTGAGTTTGTGAGTGTCTGTATCGGACTGTGAGCGGGTGCATGAGTGTCTCAGTGGATCTGTGAGTGGGCGTATGAATGTCTGAATGGGTCTGTAAGTGTCTGTATGGATCTGTGAGTGGGTGCACAACTGTCACTGTGTCTGTGAGTGGATGTGTGAGTGTGTGAGTGGGTCTGTGTGTGGCTGTATTAGTGTCTGAGCGTGTCTGTCAGTGGGTGTGTGAGTGGGTGTCTGTGTGGGTGTGTCGGTAGCTGTGTGAGTGATCCAGCCATAAAGGAGCCACACCTGCCCTTTAATCCAAAAAGAGTCCACAATTTTGCAAATAATATCTACCCAAATGGAGTACTTTCTACTGGTTAATTACTAGGTGCTACCTCCTTGGAAACATGTTCAGTCCGTATTCTGCACTACAGCTGTGTAATGGAGAACAAGGAAATGTCACCAGTAATCTTGTGCGCGTTTTGGCGATGTGATTGTTCCCGGTGCATTCTTTATCCAGAAATCTGTGATAGCATGAATCCTCCTATAAAGCAGACAATGACCCTACAAAGAGGTACATTTCCAGCCAAGAAGGGTCTTCCTCTTACCTATATGAAGTAAGTGCTTCTTTGTTCGGTGGAGATGTCCTCATATTCCTGGGCATCACAAACTCCTCATAAAAATCGTCTGGAAATGCAATGGGGGGGGGGGAGGTAGCGCTTGGTAAGCTTTCCATCATTCTGGTAAAAGGCAGGGAGACCTTTGCATACTACTAAGGTGGGCGGGGCCAAATGGGCCAAGCTTCCAAGTGATTTGCACATGTCCGTACTCATAGTCATTTAAAGTGAGAACCATGGACCGTGGAGCGCACCCAGTCAGCACCGCTGGGAACCGCGGTCCCTTCGGGCACCGCTCCACCACACCTGGGAAAGGAAGGAGGTCAGGGTATTCCCACCTTGCCCCCTTTTCTTTATTTTAAAAGTTTTTGGTGGGATTCGGCTGAAGCTGAGTCCCAAGATGGCTGCCAACGCTTCCTGTTTAGAGTGTTGGCAGCCAATCCGATTTCAGCACACGGACTGTTGCATCCACGGAGGATCCACGCCCCTAGATATACAAATTTGGTTTTCATTTAATATCTCTAAAACTACTGAATGGATTAACACCAAATCACAAAAAGGCCTCTATCTGGACCAAGAGCATTCCAGCCAGCAGTTTGCGCTGTAGTCGTGTTCAAAATCCCTTATGGGAATTAACATCGTGAAAAGGCGTTTTGGGACTCCCATATTCTTGACTCCTCCCCCCCCCACTTGACAGATCACCCCAAAACTTTCCAGACAGCAGCTGAAGAGAGCGTTGCATCTTTTAAGATAATTCATTGACGAATCATCGAACGGCACCAAAGATATAGGCAAGTCAAAAACGCTTTTCCTATGGAAACTAGATCCTAACTATAACTACCTACTGGCAACTGCCAGTTGGTAATATATATTATAATAGAAAGGAGATGGTATGTTTAGTACATATTTTTGAGCCTTAATGAAACCATCTTAAAAATTACAGGATGCATGGCAAATATTAATAGGTGCATACAGCAGAAGTGCAAGGTCACGAGTGATTCTTGGGGCAATCGACATGCGTGCCGTGAAAGAAAAATGTCATATAAAAAGCAGATCATCCAGTGACTCTAAAGAACCCAACCAGGGGAGGCGTTTTCAATGCTCTCTACAAATATTCCACCTAGCTCTGTCCCCCGCAGTGTGGGGTAAATATAATGGGAAACACGCTTCGACAATGGGATCCCAGATACCTTTGGCGTCTCCTATTTTAGAACGCTCTATGCAGGCTGTCCATATTCTTCTCCTAAATATGGTAAACCTGCTTGGAAACCTTTGCTCTGGAGGTGCTAACGTTGTGTAGATTATCACACAACAGTACAATAAGGCGCGCAGCTTGCAGGGCGGCCTCTGCCTGGTATTAAAGGGGATGTGTTCACCCAGTCAACAGATCTGGGTTTAATCTATCACCGTTCTTTAGCCCACTCTGCCACCCCAGTTCAGACATGGCCATATGCAAATCAGTCTGACCCTGTGCCTCATGGGAACAGTCCAGCCCGAACTGCCAAGCCATGCCTTCCCTGGACCGGAAACAAGCTTCCGAGGACCGGTTTCTGGCATTCCAGCCGTCTTCAGCCCGGCTTGCTTGAATCCAGTGGCAAAGTGAGCAAGGGACTCACGTCTGAGCATACCCTGCCACACTTATGGCGGCCAAAGTGGTACAAAAGGGGGAGGGGTTTACCCAGTCAACAGATCTGGGTTTGATCCATCACCGTTCTGGTATCGGGCAGGTGCAAGGGTGTATATCGAGAGCAAGCACCAGCTTTTCAGCATACCAAACACAGCAAACGTCCACAGAGATCTGTACAATGGCTGGGCCCGCGGGCTGTTTATGGGTACACACCGGCAGGAGATGGGGCAGTACCGGGCGCCCCTGGTACCGAGCCGCGCCTGGCTCTAGTGCGGCATGCACTGCTTCCCAGGTCGGCGGCGCCCTGTTCTTACAGGTGGAGTGAGTCCAGGCCTGTGGGGACGAATGATGCAAGGCCCCGCCCTCTTAATCCCCTGCGGCTTCACAATAAGACATTCTTGCCCTTCCGTGTGTGAGCACCACCTGTTCCCAGGCTTCCTCCGCGGCACAGGTGAGTGTGGCATGGCCCCAAGTGCTGCACCGTGCCAAGGAGACGAGGCAGGCTTTTCAAATGTAAACAAGAAAGGAAGCCATTGTTCTGTGCATGTAATGTGTCCTTTTAAGAAGCCCAAAAGTTTGATTTGTGGATTGAGTGCTCGCTCCAGAGGCCTGGCTGTACCCTGGAGTCCTGGGTTCAAATCTCAACTTGAACAAGAGATACTACTGTTGAGCTAAGAGATAGGTTTGTGGGGTGCGCTTCGTCAGTGGTCACTGTTTATTATATGTGGAATATAGCATAGTCTAACCATATATTGTAAATAAGGCTCCCTGTTTTCCATTTTTACTGATTTTTACAGATAAATACAGACAGAAAAAAATATTTTCATGTCTGTATTTATTTTTAAATGTGGATAAAAATGGAATTTGGGTGCTTTTGGAGTAATTCTAAATACTGTCTGCCCTGACTGCCAGGCCAATAGATGTGCGGATTGACATGTAAGGGGGCTAAAAAAGAAAGAAATTTCAGTAAAGAGGATTTAACCCCTTGCATGTGGCGCACATTTTCGTGCTGTGTGGGCGTTTTGAATAGTGGGCGGGATTCAGACGGCCCCCGGCCGTCCTCCGCACACGCCCACCATGACGTATGATGGACAGGGGCCGTCCCAAGCAAGGGGTTAACAGCAGTAGATATGCACAAAGTTGATACTGAAATTTGCATATTGTCGTATAAGTACATTGATTTGGTGTTTACAGCATTGAAACCTAGTAGGCATTCAAGCACATAAGTGCATATTTCCCGGTTAAATAAATGTAGAAATAATACTAATTTCAGTTTTATTTTCTACAAAATCCAAATTAAATATGGATAAATGCTGATAAACTTAGTAAAAAATAAATATGGATAAATACAGACAGAAATGTCCCAAAAATAAATACCATAAATCCGGGAGCCCTAATTATAAAGCTATTGCAAGTCACTGAGTAGTTCCATGGACAACTGAGTGGCGGCTCACCCACTGGGGCATTTGAAAATGAACATTAGTCCACTTTCTCCACTGTTCCTCTCTTGAATCTGAGAGTATAATGCCATGAACCACTGCTCTAGGCAGCTTCAGACTCTCAAATTGACTGTAGAAAAATATGCACACACAGTGCAGGCCTTGGCCACAGGGGAGAGTTCGGTCAGGTTGTCATGCGCAGTTTGGGTGTTTGAGTGCCGACAGCAGCGCTCTATTCAAGCAGAGGTATGCGTTAAACAGTCTCTGTAGTTTAGCAAAGCACCGCCTCTCTGCGCTCCTACCAATTGCAAGGCCTCAATCAGCATGTTCTATGCACTTTAGGGAAAGAATGGGGCCAGTAGAGTGATGACGGTGCAGCATGTTCTATGCACTGGATGCAAAGAATGATGCCAGTAGAGTGATGACGGTGCAGCATGTTCTATGCACTGGATGCAAAGAATGAGGCTAGTAGAGTGATGACGGTGCAGCATGTCCTATGCACTGGATGCAAAGAATGGGGCCAGTAGAGCGATGAGGGTGCAGCATGTCCTATGCACTGGATGCAAAGAATGGGGCCAGTAGAGCGATGACGGTGCAGCATGTTCTATGCATTGGATGCAAAGAATGAGGCCAGTAGAGCGATGACAGTGCAGCATGTCCTATGCACTGGATGCAAAGAATGAGGCCAGTAGAGGGATGAGGGTGCAGGGGAGGTATGTCCTATGCACTGGATAAAAAGAATGAGGCCAGTAGAGCGATGAGGGTGCAGCATGTCCTATGCACTGGATGCAAAGAATGGGGCCAGTAGAGCGATGAGGGTGCAGCATGTCCTATGCACTGGATGCAAAGAATGAGGCCAGTAGAGTGATGACGGTGCAGCATGTCCTATGCACTGGATAAAAAGAATGGGGCCAGTAGAATGATGACGGTGCAGCATGTTCTGTGCACTGGATGCAAAGATTGAGGCCAGTAGAGCGATGACGGTGCAGCATGTTCTGTGCACTGGATGCAAAGATTGAGGCCAGTAGAGTGATGACGGTGCAGCATGTCCTATGCACTGGATGCAAAGAATGAGCCCAGTAGAGCGATGACGGTGCAGCATGTCCTATCAACTGGATGCAAAGAATGAGGCCAGTAGAGCGATGAGGGTGCAGCATGTCCTATGCACTGGATGCAAAGAATGAGGCCAGTAGAGATATAACGGTGCAGCATGTTCTGTGCACTGGATGCAAAGAATGAGGCCAGTAGAGCTATAACGGTGCAGCATGTTCTGTGCACTGGATGCAAAGATTGAGGCCAGTAGAGCGATGACAGTGCAGCATGTCCTATGCACTGGATGCAAAGAATGAGGCCAGTAGAGTGATGACGGTGCAGCATGTTCTATGAACTGGATGCAAAGAATGAGGTCAGTAGAGCTATAACGGTGCAGCATGTTCTGTGCACTGGATGCAAAGATTGAGGCCAGTAGAGCGATGACAGTGCAGCATGTCCTATGCACTGGATGCAAAGAATGAGGCCAGTAGAGTGATGACGGTGCAGCATGTCCTATGCACTGGATGCAAAGAATGAGGCCAGTAGAGTGATGACGGTGCAGCATGTCCTATGCACTGGATGCAAAGAATGAGGCCAGTAGAGCGATGACGGTGCAGCATGTTCTATGCACTGGATGCAAAGAATGAGGCTAGTAGAATGAAGGCAGTGCAGCATGTTCTATGCACTGGATGCAAAGAATGAGCCCAGTAGAGCGATGACGGTACAGCATGTCCTATGCACTGGATGCAAAGAAGGAGCCCAGTAGAGTGATGACGGTGCAGCATGTCCTATGCACTGGATGCAAAGAATGAGCCCAGTAGAGCGATGACGGTACAGCATGTCCTATGCACTGGATGCAAAGAATGAGCCCAGTAGAGTGATGACGGTGCAGCATGTTCTATGCACTGGATGCAAAGAATGAGGCCAGTAGAGCGATGACGGTGCAGCATGTCCTATGCACTGGATGCAACGAATGAGCCCAGTAGAGTGATGACGGTGCAGCATGTCCTATGCACTGGATGCAAAGAATGAGGCCAGTAGAGCGATGACGGTGCAGCATGTTCTATGCACTGGATGCAAAGAATGAGGCTAGTAGAATGAAGGCAGTGCAGCATGTTCTATGCACTGGATGCAAAGAATGAGCCCAGTAGAGCGATGACGGTACAGCATGTCCTATGCACTGGATGGCAAGAATGAGGCCAGTAGAATGAAGGCAGTACAGCATGTTCTATGCACTGGATGCAAAGAATGGGGCTAGTAGAGCGATGACGGTGCAGCATGTTCTATGCACTGGATGCAAAGAATGAAGCCAGTAGAGCGATGACGGTGCAGCATGTTCTATGCACTGGATACAAAGAATGAGGCCAGTAGAGCGATGATGGTGCAGCATGTCCTATGCACTGGATGTAAAGAATGAGCCCAGGAGAGTGATGACGGTGCAGCATGTTCTATGCACTGGATACAAAGATTGAGGCCAGTAGAGCGATGACAGTGCAGCATGTCCTATGCACTGGATGCAAAGAATGAGGCCAGTATAGTGATGACGGTGCAGCATGTCCTATGCACTGGATGCAAAGAATGAGCCCAGTAGAGCGATGACGGTACAGCATGTCCTATGCCCTGGATGCGAAGAATGAGCCCAGTAGAGTGATGACGGTGCAGCATGTCCTATGCACTGGATGCAAAGAATGAGCCCAGTAGAGCGATGACGGTACAGCATGTCCTATGCACTGCATGCAAAGAATGAGCCCAGTAGAGTGATGACGGTGCAGCATGTTCTATGCACTGGATGCAAAGAATGAGGCCAGTAGAGTGATGACGGTACAGCATGTCCTATGCACTGGATGCAAAGAATGAGGCCAGTAGAATGAAGGCAGTGCAGCATGTTCTATGCACTGTATGCAAAGAATGGGGCCAGTAGAGCGATGACGGTGCAGCATGTTCTATGCACTGGATGCAAAGAATGAAGCCAGTAGAGCGATGACGGTGCAGCATGTTCTATGCACTGGATGCAAAGAATGAAGCCAGTAGAGCGATGACGGTGCAGCATGTTCTATGCACTGGATACAAAGAATGAGCCCAGTAGAGCGATGATGGTGCAGCATGTCCTATGCACTGGATGCAAAGAATGAGCCCAGTAGAGTGATGACGGTGCAGCATGTTCTATGCACTGGATACAAAGAATGAGGCCAGTAGAGCGATGATGGTGCAGCATGTCCTATGCACTGGATGCAAAGAATGAGCCCAGTAGAGCGATGACGGTGCAGCATGTTCTATGCACTGGATACAAAGAATGAGGCCAGTAGAGCGATGATGGTGCAGCATGTCCTATGCACTGGATGCAAAGAATGAGCCTAGTAGAGTGATGACGGTGCAGCATGTCCTGTGCACTGGATGCAAAGAATGAGCCCAGTAGAGCGATGATGGTGCAGCATGTCCTATGCACTGGATGCAAAGAATGAGCCCAGTAGAGCGATGACGGTGCAGCATGTTCTATGCACTGGATACAAAGAATGAGGCCAGTAGAGCGATGATGGTGCAGCATGTCCTATGCACTGGATGCAAAGAATGAGCCCAGTAGAGCGATGACGGTACAGCATGTTTTAAGCACTGGATGCAAAGAATGAGCCCAGTAGAGCGATGACGGTACAGCATGTCCTATGCACTGGATGCAAAGAATGAGCCCAGTAGAGTGATGACGGTGCAGCATGTCCTATGCACTTTAGGCACAGAAGGAGTAGGGTGTCATGATGCTGCAGTCTCTCAGTCCTTGATCGTGTCTTCCCTGGGAGCCCTCTGTTCATTCTTACGCAGGGGCCCATCCTGGAAATGACCCCAACAAGAGTAAGGGCGACCCTTTGAGGTCAGTAGAGCACGGGCAGGATTCCTATGGGGATGGACGGCAGATAGAAGGTGCTTTCATCCAAGGTGACCTTGGCCCGGGGCATCAGTGATAGGTTTGCTTCCTTGGCAACTCCTAGTGCCAGAATAGATGCAAAGGTGACTGTTGGGAGGATGAGGGGACGGGGCTGAGGGCAGCTAACTAGAACACTGGTGGCCTCCCCAGGATCCATTAGCGGTACCTCGGTCTTGGCGAGACTTAAGCTCAGACAGTTCTCTTCATCTAGTTTTGGTCTGGTGTTAAACAGTCTGTCATTGAGATGATACCAGGGTTGTTACACACTTTGTGAAGCTGGGTATCTTTTACTTACGTAGGCCCTGTTGAAACTGTTGAAGATTTGAGCCCGGGCTATCACGCGAGCATTGAAGAAGGATGGAGATGACGCTGACCCGTGTGGACCCTGCTGGTGATGCTGGTAGAGGTGGTTTTGCAGGGCACCTGTTTAATCTGATGAGACCAGTGGGTTATCAAAGAGGCAAACTATTGAGAGGCTCTTCCTTTGATGCTGCAGGGTTTGTAGAGCTGGTGCAGGAGTAGTGTCGGGAGTAGTGTCTGGCCAACCTTCAAATGTTGCTGTGAGGTTGTGATGGATCAAAGCCCTTTCTTAGCCTGTGGTCCATTGCACTGTGCAGTTCTCCTCTGCTTATGTTCATCGGAGCGCTGCCCCTTCCTCATCGCAGACAGACCCTTGTCTGTGGTTTTCAGTGTGGGCGGACACTTCGGTGTTTACCACCATCTCAAGACCTGCGGCTCAGCTCGAAAGGCCGGTGAATTATCCACGGTCCTCTATAGGATGAGGCCAAGAGTTGGTCAAACTAAGCACAGGAGAGATCAGTGCATGTTTGAGCTCCGTGAATGCAAATGTTTGAGGTAGTTGTAGAAGAATTTGTGATTAGCGGTTAGAGGCTGGATTGATAAAGTTTAGTGACCATTGTTTTGTGAGGGTCTCTGATTCAGTCTTCTGAGAAATTCAAAAAGTGATAAATTAAATTCCTGAATGTATCTAGACACTACTGATTATTCTTGGCATTCTCTTATTTTGTGATTTTATTATTCTTTATTTTTTTTCTTTGCTTGACTATAGCCAGGGACCAACCATATGCAAATCACTCTGGGCCCACCAAAAGTAGGCTACATCCTCTTTAACCGTGAAGGCCGTCACCTCAGATGCACACTCAATAGAACTGATACTCAAAGTACGGCCTAGGGGGGGCGCATGCGGCCCTTCTGACCTTTAGATGCAGCCCCCGGTCAACAGCAGCTCTGGGCTGCTGTTTACTTGTCTCAGCTCTATCAACAAAAAGATGCTAAATAAATAGGTAGGGAATCATTTAAATGTTCATTTGTGTTAAAGCATGTAACTGGAGAGTCTGGCATCGCTCAACTTTAAGTCAATGTAAATGTAAATTGATACTTGTATAGCGCACTACTCACCCGCAAGGGTCTCAAGGCACTTGTACGAATACCGCTGTGGAACCCATCCTGGCTTTCCCTGTGAGGCGTCCACTCCTGGGCACCCCCAAGGTGGAGGCCAGGCATCCTTAGCGTTGTGGGGGCCGTTGTGGAGATTAAGCAAGCTATTGCCCAGAGTCGCAGAGTGGGACTCCATGATTGGAATAGGCACCGAGGCGAGAATTATCAGGTCCGTGGAATTTTTAGCCCAAGACCCGCCGAGGCGGGGAATTGAACCCTGGTCCCGGGCTAGACCTCTGCATCAGGGTCTGCCGCTCTAACCATTGAGCCACACTTCTCTAAGAACATCTTCATGTTTAAAGACATCTTGCAGCAAAAGAATACAAATTTGATAGTCTGTTCAAAATGTAAAAAGTGTATTTAATTAACAAGCAGAACCATTTCACCTTAGTTTATCAGATGATATCAGTGCATTGGGAAGTATTTTTTTAAAAGTGAGAGTTTTCATATATGAATTTATAAACATTAATCCTACCTTCCACCCTGACAATAATGCCAATGGGGAACTAAAAGGGCAAACCAGTTGTTACGTGCACTCCTTCTGTGACCTGGGTACCTATTATAAAAGAACAATATTGTAGTTTATTAAATCAAACACAGGAGAAGGTTTTGTACAGTGCACATTCTTAAGTCACTTGTTTTGAGGTCCTCTTGTTTGTGATAATGAAGAAATAGGAGGGACAGTGAAATAAAACAATTACCCAGGATCACACCATTTGATAAAATGGGAAACAAGGATTAATCCCTGGTTTTATGGTTTCACTTTCTGCAATTATGCCTTGCTTCCCCTATACCCACCTTACCGCCAATTCTCCACGCCCAGCCGCCACCCCACTGGCATTAGTGCAGACCTCAGTGACATCACAGATCAAACTTATTGGCCCCTTGGAAAATGTTTGTGAGCACCTGAGCTCAAGAGTGATGGATTCACATGCTATGATGGGGCAGACGGGTGTTCCAGTGGAAGTTGCGTGGGTGCAGAAGATGGCAGTGCTGTGAGCCTGGGGACTCCGGAGTGTGACGGGACACGTCTTCAGAGTTGGAATGGGGTTGCACTCAACAGGGCCAGTGGAGTGGCTGACAGATGCAGAGTCTGGAAGGTAGCTTCTGTTTAGTAGAGAACATATGGAGGCCTCTGGCAGTGAATGAGACAAGTCCCATAGTCATCAGGAAGCTTAAATCTCCACTGTCCCTTTTGCAAATCTCATCCCTGCTGTGTTATGGTCAAGTTCATTCATGCAACCCATTCCAACTCTCTCCGTAGCAAATTGAAGCTGTTTCCCCAGAAGGTGCCTTCACGTTCACCATGCAAGCATTAGTTGTCTCCGAGCTGGACAGCGGCAGCACCATGCTCGGTGATCTCCGCTGTACCACCCTTGAAAGGTAGCTACACGCAGCAGCTCTGCTCCTCAAGGGCTCCAAGAAGTTCAACCGCATCACCTCAAAGGCCTACAGCGGCCTCCCTTCCAGTCCAGATCACCTTCAAGGTGCTCTGCATCACTCATAAAGCCCTGAACAACAAGACCTCAGCTTATCTGGAAAGCAAACTTTCCTTATTCAGGGGGCAACGCCTGACCAGGAGCCTGGACATCACCAGACTGGAGAAAAACATTGCAAGAAGGAAAACAAGGGAAGGCAAACCGTCTTTGTTTTTACTCCCGGGATCAAGAGCAGCGTCTCAGTCAACATCAGACCAGCACCAACTCTCCTACAATTCAGAAAAAAGTGAAGACACACTTTGCAAGACGCACCACCTCTCACCCGTTCACATAACCTTGACATTTACTTGCAACACATACATACGTACATGCAACACATACATACATGCATACATACATACATACATGCATACATACATACATACATGCATCCAGTCTAAATCAGGACACGTAAGGGTCCATATATGAAGTAGACCGTTGACTTGACTTTAGCTTCTGTGATTAGGGAGCAATGAATGGCTTTGTGGCTAACTGCACGTTACTTCCATATACCCCAGTGGCATCACTATCATTAGACAAGCAAGCAAAGTGGCACCGGGGCCAGGCACGCCATTTATGGCTAATCTGTTACAGCAGTGGTTCCTAAACTTTTTCAACCCGCAGCTCCCTTGACCCATTGGCCATTGCCCGTGGCTCCCCACTTGTACCTTTTTTGGAGGGGGGGGGGGGTTGTAAGACCGGCCTCGGGAGTACTTGCATTTTTCTCCCTGAAAAAATTGGGATGAAGCTGATGAAGGTATTCTAATCATATGCACAGGATGTTTCTTATTACTAAGGCGGCGCCTCTAATAAAATATTTCTAGTTAGACTTCTTTGCCCATGCCTTTTTTGAGTACCCTCTCAAACTATTATGTCCCACTTACAGTGCTAGATACACCCCTATGCATGTAGACCCATTGCCAAAGTGTTTCTGCGCTTGAAGAATATTTGCATGCACTTCCATTTCTACCGGTCATACGTGCCAGCACACCTGTCTTAGCTGGGGGACTCATGATTTTTTAAACCACATACACAATTATTTCTGCTGTCTCCTCCCTAAAATTGCCTCCAAATCAATGCAAGCTAAATAAATTCCTCTGATTTTTTTTTTATTGATTTTTTTTTAACGTCCCTCTTTCTTGCTTTCAGATGTTGGCATTATGCTGTATATGGTGTTTTACTTCCCTGTGCTCAAGGAGAGAGCAGGCCTGTCTGGAAATGTGTGTGCACTGAAAGAAATATGTACTGGAAGTATCTATGGTTCAAGTACAAGTGTCAAAACTTAATGTGTTTAATAGACAAGACAACTGTACTTTCCTGATAACTTGCATTGGTGTAAAATTCATTTGGAGAAAAACGAAACCATTAACGAGTCTGACAAAATTAATCTGACATCATCCGCTGACTTTGGGAGTTATGGAATCTGGGGATCCAGTGAAATATGGAGGTCACCTCCCTCGACATGCCATCAATTAAGCACTACGTTTACAGCTTTAGGCATGTCACTTACAAATCATCAACTTTATGCGTTTAAGTCTAATTAGTTTAACTGAAGCCAACAGACCCTTCAACATTAAATGCATTAACGGGCTTGGTGCACGGCTCCCCTGGCTAGGGTTGGCGGCTCCCCAGGGAGCTACGGTGCACAGTTCGGGAACCACTGAGTAACAGGCCCATTTCACTTGCATTGTTGCCAGTGGCCTCTTTGCTACTCCTCTGAGTTGGCCCGGCGTCGTGTTGTGTACACTTTGCAAGTGAGGAGCTCATGCCTGCTCTTGCTGGCAGGTACCAGGCACCTCTTATCCTTCCTGCCCTTTCAGCAGCTGTGATAGGTTTCCATATCTACCTGGTTACATTGCTAAGTAAATGGACTAGATTTGCAGTCCATGCCTTCCACCGGGGCCAGCCATTCCACAAAACCACACACAGAAGATCAGAATAGAGCTCCTGGAATGCTCCAATCACCTTGTTCCTCCGGGGTCAAGCAGGGTTTATTTGTGACCCCACTACACTTCAGTATCTACACGTGTCCTCTGGCCTACACATGTGAGCCGGGCAAGCTTGATTCCAGCTGTGCGCAGAAGGCACATAAAATCACCTCCAGAATAAATAAGAAAAGCTCAGTAAATGCAGAGTTCTCATCTTTTGCTAGAAAAGAGAAAGCAACTTTGACCTCAATGGATCCAATAAAACGATACTTATGTGGGGAAGGGTACCTGGAGGACCTCTACCATACTCTAGTGTCCCTTCAGATTGACCTCCAGTGTGACCCCAGAGGGCCAGAACTGGACAAGTCGATAAGAAATACACTTGACCTTCTTACTTTTGCTGTCGTGTGCACTTGAATGCAGGGCCAGACTGAGAACCCAAAGCAGCCCTGGCATATGTTGCCAGGCCAGCCCCGTATGGAGTGTAGCGAGCACAGTGAGTGAACCTGGTCACTTCTAAAGGGGACACTGGAGGGGTTCTCCCATCAAGAAAATGTGGGGGAAATGGTGCATTTTACAACATTTTTGTCAATATATATTCAGTTGTTGTAGCTTTTAAAGCATAGTCATGATGGCCTTACTGTGCACCAGGATCTGACCGTCTTTGTTGGGGCTCTTCAGTGATTCCCTCGCTATCACCAACAGTGCGTCTCATCTCTCCATAGCCCCTCTCTCACAGGGATTTCATTTGCGTTATAGCACCTCGCATACCAGTGTAGGGTGTTGGAGCACTTTACATCACATACAGAGACAATTAATCATACGTGGTAAATCAGTGTATAGAATTTTTTACATAAGGCAAAGGGGATTTCAAGGTGTAGGGTTAACATGCCACCCAGACTGGAAGGCATTTTTTTTAAGAGTTCTTGGTCTGGAGAACCACAAAGTTACGATTCAAAACATAACACAGTGCTTAGTGTTGTCTTTACTAACAAGAATGTATTTCTACCAAAACAAACCCTTTTCAGCAAAACCAGGATAATGAAAGACTGAGAAAAAACTCTCTAACATTTACCTTGCAGTTTGCAGGCAGCTCCTTCACGGGAGTTCATAGCTCACTGTGCTATATTAGAATTGTGAATTATGAACTGCTGTAACAAAAGAATCTCTGCGACAAAAGCAGTAACCCACTGAGCTACGCATATAAAATACTGTTCTGTGATCAGCATGGTACACATTCTTTGCAGCACTTACATGAGTCAAAACTGCCACTAGACAAAACTCCAATCTCTCTCCAGCAGGCACATTATTCCCCAGAGTTATCTTGACACTTTTATTGTTGCCCGAAAACAGCTGGATATACAAGGAACCTTGCAGTGCTTTTAAAACTGCTACAGTGCTATAAAACCGGCCCCCACTAACAAAACCGGTCCCCACCCTTCCTGCCTCCCGAGAAACGCCTGATGCCCAGTACGGCCAGTCCAGGCTTGGTTGACTGAAGCGTTCATGTACAATAGTAGATATTATTCTGTAAAAGATTACCGCTTTTTCAAATGAACTGTGTGGTTCCGTTTCCTGACTTCTGAGCCCGGGTTGCATTGGGTTATTGCAACATCAATTATTTCAGGCTAAAAATTGTTTTTAATTGAGAATCTTCATGTATTTGTCTTTTGATAATACATTCTTGCATTGGTCCATTTACCTCACAAGATGATGTTTGCTTAACGTGAAGTTAAGTTAATTGTTTTATTTTATAAATTTCCCTATGCTCTTTTTTATTTGTTGCCATAATTGTTAAGGTTTCAAATAACTAAACAATAAACTTAATCTTGAGAATCTCCAGAAAGTCCAAAACCAAACAGCATCAGGCACAAGGTTTCTGCCCCATACTGGGGTAAGAGCTTTAGGTATCTGCAGAAACTACCCCCTCATTGCTTGCCAGTCAGGCCATTTCTGCTGAGCTACCTCCTAACTCACTCATCTCTGGGCAAGTGCAAGAACTTGGGGGCTCAGACCTGGGAGGTCAGGCCTAAAGCTGGAGGACTTCCCCACCCCAACCCTTGCATGAGATCAGTCCTCTACCTTACCCTCATGAAGCTGCTGAAGAGCACACATTACTAGGGGTAGTGGGGTCAGATGAGAGCTTAATATCCACAAAGCACTTATTTAGTTCTAGAAACCGCGAATGCACAACCCTTGTACCTATGTTTAACTAGTCTTGAGTCTGAAACTTTGGAATTTAGGCCCAGGTAATTTGGGCTCAAATCCCAACTGGCCCTACTTGACACTTGAAGCTGTATGATCCTGGGCACATCACCTCACAACTCCATGCCAAATTTTCCTTAGTTGACAAAACTGCAAGTGAAAGTGATTGTACTGTACGGCTGGGCGACGAGAACCTAGTGATAATGCTGGTTACTTGTATAGAGCACGCGACAAGCTGACTTTTCTTCCAGGCCACTCATGCCAGCATCAGCTGGGGATGTATTGCTTCCTCTCAGATTAAATGTTTGTCATTTTTATCAGCAGCAGGGAATCAGTATACACCATGTATGACCCTTGCCTCTCTGTGTAACAGAGTTAATTATGTGGGTGAGGTACTGAGCTTGTTGTACATGTGCCCCCAAAAATTAGGTCATCACACAAATGAGATACATTGGCTTGGACTCCAGAATACTGGTCACCAAAGGTATCCCACTTAGTGTGATGAAAGCTCGGCACTAAACCCTCGTGGTGTCAACCGCTCAAGCGCAGGGAAGGAATTGCTTTCATCACACTAGGTGATGAAAGGCTCAAACACTGAGCTAATGCTCTTGGGGCATAAGATGACATCATTGCCTGACGCCATTTGGCCGGCCTGTATGGGTGATCCCCCGTCTCCTAAAAGTGAAATCAAAAGTTTTGGAGTGTGGATTGATCAGGACCTTTCCTTTAAAGTTCAAGCCAGGAAAACTGCTGGCATCTGTTTTGGCTTGCTTCGTTCAGCCCGTAAGGTCCTCCCCCTTCTTCCCGCCCCCTCTAAGAAACTTCTGATTCAGGGATTGATCCTTTCAAGGTTAGACTTCAGCAACGCCTTATATTTTGGCGCTCGCGAAGCCACTATTAATAAGCTACAATATATACAGAATTCAGCAGCCAGGCTGCTAACAGGTACTCGAGCTAGGTCATCAGCAAAACCAGCCCTTAGAATGCTGCACTCGCTGCCTGTCCGCGAAAGGATAAAGTTTAAATCCATTTGTATTGCCCATAAATCATTACAAGGCAAGGGTCCCCCTATTTTGAAAGACCTAGTGCTCCCCTACAAAGCTAATAGGCCCCTTCGCTCAGACCATGAGTGTCGAGCCAAAGTCCACAGAGCGAAAAAGGCGCGATCAGGTGGTCGGCGGTTTTCCATCAATGCAGCAACCTTGTGGAATTCCTTACCGCTTAAGCTCCGAGCGGAACCTAGCCTTCTTCGGTTTCGAAAACTCCTAAAAACATTTCTGTTCCCTCAGGGCCTTTAACTCCTCCTCTTGTCCTCAGTAGTCTGGGTGTTTGCAGCGCTGGGACGCTCCAGGGTAACCACGCGCTTTATAAATCTGCATCCAATCCAATCCAATCCAGGTGGGATACCTTTGGTGACCAGCATTTGAATCGCGAGGACGTATCCTCCCTGGAATACCTCTCTACCCTTCTGGCTTAGGTGAAGGGCTCTTCTGCCTTAGCTTTAGCACAATAGAATTTGACTCCAGAATACCTTAAGTGGTGCCTGATATAACCATTCTTGGCTAATACAATCTATCATCACAGCGGCGGGAGCATCTCCAGGCGCCTTTGGTACTTTTACCCAAGAGGGAATAGCTGAAGAGATTGTTCACTCAGGAGTAAGGTAATGCAGCTGGGGCTGTTGTGCTATGTTTACGTAGAGTATGTTTGAAACTATTGATACCCTGCATTGGTAACCGGTGCGCTGGCAGGCAATGCTTACCCATGGCGGGTACCGAATATGAGTGCTGGGCGCATTGATAAATGTAACTATGGATAAAACCAGGGCCAAAACTGTGCGGGTTGTAGGATCTGTCTCCTGTTATCTGGTATTTATTTCTTGTCTTTTGTTTTGTTTGGTGCTGCAGGTGTGAAGAGAGCCGGCTGCCCTAGCCCTGTTGTGTGAGGCTGACATCAACCCCCTTCAAAGATGGCCGACAGCGCGACCGCAAAGGGCGGGAACCCAGGCTGGTGGAAGGCTTTGACTGTCCGGAAGAAACCCAAGGAGGCGGCGGTGTATCCCAGTGGAGGGTCACTGGACCACACACCCCCAAGCGCAGAGAGGACTTTTCCTGGCACTGGAGGAGGCGTGGCTGTGGGCGGTGGGACAGGCCAAGGCCCAACCACCAGGTCTCGCGAGAACCAGCCACCAAACCCCCAGCCAGGCCAGGGTGGCGATGCCCAGGCAGACAATCTGTTCAGTGAAAAGACAGGCCGCAGGAACCTCAAGATCTCCCGCTCTGGGCGCTTTAAGGAAAAGAGGAAGGTGCGGGCGGGGCTCCCTGAGAGCCCCAAGTTTTTTGAAGGGAACCAAAATGAAGACAGGCAATAACATGTGGACAGCAAAAAAATAAACAAAAAACTATACAGCAAACCAAAAAAAGTCTGCAGGGACCCATCTGCAGCAACCCAGCAAAAGAATGCTTGCACACAAAGCAATCACTGCACAAAAACTGCAGAACAACCAATGCAAGGTGCAGTAATCCTGGACAACGCTATGCAGTACAGATTCCAGAACTATTCACACAGACTATGCTGCCAGAGATTTGTTGTTTTTGGTTGGCTGCTTTACAAAAAAATTGCAAGATTTCACTAATTTAAGGCTTTTTTTAATATGGAAAATTGAAGTGTCAAGTTGTCAATGTTTTTGTCTAGATTGAAGAATGCATTTAATATTTATTTGTTGTCATAAGAAGTGACACATTGATTTTATTTTTTATAATAGTTTTCGTTTTATCCTCATGCCTCTTGAATGGTGCCTTTTATAGTTTTCTCTTGATTCAAGGGATTCCTCACAGAGCGGCTATACTGCCCACGGGAAGATTCTACAGCGCACCACGAATGTACGGATTCTGATTTATTTTTCAAATTCCAGTATAACTTTTGTTTCCTAAATGTATTGGAAATGCACTTTACCCAGGAGTCTCTTAGTAAAATATATTTTGATTGCAAACCTGAAAGAGCTGCTTTTATTGAAGAAAAAAAATCCCGATCAAATGCATTTAAATTACAAAGTTGGGAGTGATGTAAGGAACTTTATAAACTGTAATGTGGGCCATTAAAATATTGAAAGACAAACAAGTTAACAGGTTTTTGGAGATATAAGTTACTTTAAAATGTAAAATTATGTTTTCTGGGGGCAAATGCATATACATTTTAAAATCTTGGGCTGTGGGCGTTGATTTGATTAGAAATGATTGAACTGACTCCCAGAGTTGATAAACGTGATATTGGTATAATGGAGGATGTTGTACTTCTGCAAGTTTTCTGAAAGATATTGTGTGAAACATTTATTATATTTTGTAACCTGATATTTACCTTCTTTGAAAGGAGAAATTCTCTAGTATTGGATCTTTCATAGATTCACATGCTTGAATCATTCCACGGTGTCGAAGTGGGAGTCCCGCAGTACGTCTAGAAAAGCAGAGTAATGTTAAACATAGCTTGGGAAGGCCATAAGGCCTTCACTTTAGTAACCTATCTCTATCATTTAAAAGAGACCAAACTTCAACCAATCAGGTTTCAGCACCCTCTAGAACACTCCCCTCAGAGGCTTCGGTCTCTCAGATTTTCTACTGCACACTGTGAGGGAATCTCCCCTGAGCTCTGCTCAGATCAACCTACTATTGAATATTCAGTGGGATTCTATCTATCTATCTATCTATCTATCTATCTATCTATCTATCTATCTATCTATCTATCTATCTATCTATCTATCTATCTATCTATGTATCTATCAATCTATCTATCAATCTATCTCCCTCAATCTATCTATCTATCTATCTATCTATCTATCTATCTATCTATCTATCTATCTATCTATCTATCTATCTATCTATCTATCTATCTATCTATCTATCTATCTATCTATCTATCTATCATTACCAGTTCCCATCTGCTTCAAATCTGACTATACAATGTTAGAATTGGCTAAAACAATTTTTTTAAACTGTAGAACCTGTAGGTAGAAGAGGCTGCATTCTGAGGACCAACACAAGGACTGCATATACCGCCTCTACCCATCTCACAAGGTAAAGAATTGTAACCGTCGACGGTCACAATCGATTTCAACCGCAGTGCTGGTCAGACTGCCATCGATGAGGAAATTTTAAACAACAACAAAAAAAAAGGGAAATGGGAAAAACCATATCTTTGATGCTGGAGCATACATCTCCAAGCAAGGTATCGCCCTAGCCATCCAGTCATCTGCTTGAAGATGACGATGACTCCGATGATGATGGTCTTTTTGGTGTGGCACTTAGTCCATCAGAGCTACATCTAAAACCACCAGTGCAGCCTTCCACTGCGCAAACACCACAAAATATCCCAAAAGCCACCTACACAAGGCATACACCAGAATCCAAAACTATGGCAGTGGAGTACTGAGCTTGTTGTACATGTGCCCCAAAAATGAGGTCACCTCACAAATAAGGTGCATTGGCTTGGACTCCAGAGTACCTTAAGAGAGACCTGATTTAACCCTTCTTGGCTCATAAAACCTATCATCACAGGGGCGGGAGCATCTCCAGGCGCCTTCGGAACTTTTACCCAAGAGGGAACAGCTTAGGAAACTGTTGACTCAAGAGTAAGGTACTCCAGGGGGGGCTGGCGTGCTATGCTTACTTAGAGTAAATTTGAAACTATTGGTACCCTGCATTGGTAACCGGTGCACTGCCAGGCAATACTTACACATGGTGGGTACCGAATAAGAGTGCTGATCGCATTGATACATTTAAATACAGATAAAACCGGGGCCATAACGCTGCGGGTTTGAAGGCCGTACGAGTCTCTTCCTGTTTCTGCAATCTGGTTCCATTTCCGATATGCATACTTTCTTGAAGTGAAAAGCAATGTGAAACTTTATTAAAAAATACATTTATGTAAGTAAATAAGTAAGGGACTCTTTCAACTGTTCGATCTGATCCTGTTATCTGGTATACCTTGGCTTGGCACTGAGTGGTCAGGCTTTCTTCAGAGGCAATGTGTAAAGCAAAGGCACTGTAGTCACTTGACATTAATACACCAAGTATCACAAAAGAGATAACAACAATATTCAACACACATCCAATCATATGTACATGAACCGTGCATACTTTTCGGCACAAAACACATTTGGAAATATTATTAGTAGTACTAGGCCCACTTGTATTGTTATGGAATGAATTGTTTGCCCACTGTGGACAATTCCTAATCTAACCCCACCCTCCTACCCCCACAAAAAGAGAGCACGCTTATGTGGTGAGACACGCTATCCACCCCAGGCGCACCCTAGCAATCCTGATAATACAGTTTCATATGGTTATAGGCTACACCCCTGGTCACAACAATATAAAAGGTATATATATTCATGAAAATAGAACACTTTTTAGCAGCACCGTGGGCCGGAGCCACGCGGTTAAACCTAATGTCAAATGTATTGTGCTTTTGGCATGAAATCAATGGATACAGCGGATCTGCTGTCCAGTGTCGTGAATTACAGGTGGTCCGCAGACTTTCACTCCCACACACTCACTCTGCACAGCTACATGGAGCGGCAGGTATCAGCCAGTCCATATGGAATCCACTTGCCGGCACCCTAATGCGGCGCCACTGGTACCCAGTAGGTCAATGAATAAACACCCAGCAGACTCCCTGCCCCCTGC
The DNA here is from genome assembly GCF_964261635.1 of Lissotriton helveticus. Lineage (NCBI taxonomy): Eukaryota > Metazoa > Chordata > Amphibia > Caudata > Salamandridae > Lissotriton > Lissotriton helveticus. The sequence continues at coordinate 1,190,704,678 of NC_136071.1, read as the reverse complement.
CTCCCTCCACCCTTTAATTCACCCTGATTGTCTTACACCCCCAGAAGGAAGATAACCAACCCCACCTCCCGGACACTAGACTGCACATGGCCAAAGTCACACTTAGTCTGGGTCCTCTGGAAGCTGGTGGAGATATGTAGCAAGCTTTAATTAGGAGGTAGACTTAAACAAAGGAAGTTTAGCAGCCACTCGGGAAGGTCACACATGGCTCTCAAAACCCAGTGGAGTCAAGCAGCCTCTGGACCCGTATGCGATGGTCTAGGAAGCGTTCCTTAAACCCAGTCACTCAGTCTCGAACTATTACCTGGCACCAAGATGTCTTCGGGAGGGGCCCGTGTGGAGTGGGCAGATGGTCTGCTACACTGAGAGTCAAAAGGGAACAGCTGATGACTGATACAGGTTGCACCAGACCAGTCCAGTCACACACACACACACACAAAGGCGCAAGTTCAGCAGATCCACATAAGGTAGAATGGGGAACTACTACGGATACTCCCCCACCTCGTAGGGTCGCACCCTGTGAATCGGACACCACACGCCATGAGTAAGCAGTCAGTGTGTTGCATGAGAGAGATGCGCACGATCGACGAAATGGGCCACACAAGGTCTGGCAACCGGTAGATCTGCTCGCCTCCAACTATGCGCTTATAAGTGTCAGGGTACCCGCAGTGCAGGAACCACATGTTTCAGATATGGGCAAGATTTCTGGTGTTCCGCACTAGAGAATCCGGTCTCCAGACGCAAGTCTTAGTTCCATGCTCACACCGCGCTACCAGTTGGGATTCAGTAGCGGATGAGGGCGCAGCTCTCCAAATGTCACAGGTAGATGTTGGGGGTCCCTCGTGGGAGGTCTTTGATATCTCTGGGAGAACAGGAGGCCCACAGATGGATTATTGGGGAGCACACTTCCGGGCACTACACTTCAGCAGGCCTGTGGCCCAGGAAAGCCACTTTTCAGAAAGGGCACGCGGTCTCCTTCATGGGCAGACAGAGTCCCCTGGCAGTGTGCACTACACAGCCCGGGTTCTCCGGACCAGGGTGTCCACAAGCATATCTCACCATTTGCTGAAGAATGGCACCATTAGTTATACTGTTGTGTGTCTTTGAAGTTCAGGGTGGCTCAAGGGGTTTTCCTTTGAACCACAGATGTCTCCCCTAAATAAATTGTAGGCCGTCTTCCATGGGGAAGGGGAAAGCAGATCTTAATCGTTAGTGGGGCCATAATACGGCCCCTGGAGGTTAAATGTCACGACCTCTCTCTCCAATCTATCCCATTTGGCCCTCAAATAGCAGAGGCCTGATGTTCCTGTGGGGTGCCTATGGTTTATGACTGCTGCTTGTAGAATGAACAGATGTGTTCCCCGACCTCTTGTGTCCACTAGAGCTAGGCACCATGGTACACGAGACTCGTATAGCATAGAAATGTCCATAATCTATAAGTGCCATTTCTTAAAGGAGTTATTCCCAAAAAACTTTTACTATTGGAAAGGATTTGGCAAAACGAATTCATTGAAAGGAAACATAATGAGGCTGCTCCACTGCAATCCACTATTGCATCCCGAAGTTGTGTTAACCACTTCCCCACGTTAACTCATGGGAAGAGCAGGCCTCCCAGGTAGTGAAAAAAACACACACAGGTATTCCGCTCTACCTGGGTGCATGTGAGTTATTGCACACACCGACCTGCAATGGCAGGTTGGACTGATAGTCCCGAGCATCAGGGGTGCAAGTGCGCCCACCTGAGTCTGCAACAGCAGACTGGACACATGTTCAATTAATACATGTGTCCATGCTGGCGTATTAACCTGCAATGGCAGAGTTAATACACTCAATCATGGGCTCCATGGCTGTGGGCGTGCACATACAGTAGCCTGCCCTGGCAGGCGGCTCATGAGTTTAATCACTATAGATGTCAGTGCACAACCACCGGTCTGTGATGGTAGACCAGGCTATGGGCTTACCCAGGCCCCAGCACTTTAGGTCCGAGTGTGCACTCAGCACCCTGCCCGGGCCAGCAGGACTCGCATCAACTGCCTTACGGGTGCAATTGTGCACTCCTGGACTGTAACGGTGGGCCAGGCACTTGCCACTAGCACCAAGGGTACAAGCGTGCAGACACAGACCTGATACAGCAGGTTTCAGAACACCGGGGATGCATGTATGCACTCACCGGCCCGCTATGGCACATGGGCCACCTATCCACAATTCCATAGGTGCCAGGGCACATCCTCAAGCCCGCCCCAGCAGGCTGGACATGTATTCAAAACAGCATACGGGCCAAAGTGCACACCCCGGCACTGTAATGGCAGGCTGGACGCATAGTTAACATCACCAAGGTACAAGTGCGCACTACCTGGTCTGCTTTGGCAGACCAGCCCACGTTTCTGAACAATGTGTCAGTTCCTCTTCCTAGTCTGTGTAGGAAGGCACACACACTTCCACGTTGCCATGACAATAAGGATGTGCTCATGGCCCTGAGGCCACTCACGAGAATCAGCGACACCCCAGGAGTATCCCAAGAGAAGAGGCAAACTCCATGGCTGGGTAAGCCCCCCATGGGGGGTTCCGCACTATCTGGCTTTCAGCCTACCACCATTTCCTCACACTTCCTGGGGGGGTTGGTTGCCCTCATGGTATGGGACAACCCACTCAGGGTTGTCAGAGGTGGAAGTGATGCCAACCTAGGCAGTGGCTCAATGGCGCCCCACAGGCTTTCACTTGCAGGCCCAATCTAGGGATGACAGACGATCGGGTGGGTGGCACACTCAAAGCTGCATCCCACTACTAGCCAGTGCCATACCTACCCCAGGTATGTGGTGTACCTGTTTACAGGGCACACGCTGCCCAATGCGGGCAAGGCGGGCATATGAACCTTCTCTCTGCAGTAGGGTCATGCAGAGAGAGTTGAAAAAAACTGGGGGGGGGGACCGTAAAAGGTTTGGGGGTAAATTCCCCTAAGGTGGGCCATGTCCAATACTCTGGTTTTGTTTTAATCAGGAAGATATCTGGGGAATGGAGACCTATCTTGCATGTAAGAAAATGTAACAAATATCTCAGGAAACAGACATGTTGAATGGTCACAATTCAAGATATCCTACAGCTTCTGAACCAGGTAGATTATATGTCAACATTAGATCTACAAGAGGCCTATTTTCATGCCATCGAAAGTTTTTAAGGTTCACCATAGCCGCCAGCAGTTATCAGTTTAAAGTTTTCCCATTTTGCCTGAAGTCAGCCCTCCACGTTTTCGCAAAGTGCCTGCCTCCAGTAGGAGCATTCCTAAGACAGGAAAAACACTGAGGGCCAGATGTAGGTAAATACTATTTACCTATTCTAAAATACCGAATCATACCGATTCGGTATTTAAGAATAGGTAAATAGTATGTAGGTAATTTTTCTGGAGGCCCATAGGAATGAATGTCAATTACCGAATCGGTAAATACCGATTCGGTAAAAGGGGGAAAACATTGAAGGGTGGCAGGGTGTCACTTTGACACCCTGTTGCACCCCTTAATTGTGTATGGGTGCACATGTTGCAGACATACATGCCCTAAGGGCAGACATGTTGCTGACATACATGCTCCAAGGGCATGTATGTCTGCAACATGGCACTGTTGGAAAAGCAAAAAAATGCTTTTTCAAAGGTTTTCATTATTTTACCACCAACTTGTAGTTGGTAGTAAATAACGAATCCTTAACTGAGGAATGCACTAACTTGAGTGCTCCCTACATCATGGATTCGGTAATTTACCGAATCGGTATGTTAAGAATTCGGTATTTTACCGAATCCTTAAATTTCCGATTCGGTAAAATACCGAATCCTACAAAAATGCCACCTACATCTAAAAAGCCCAATACCGGTTGGTATTGAGCGACCTACATCTGACCCTGAGTATTTTCACATCTCAATGACTGTTTGGTCAAGGCCCCTTCCCATCAATCTGCACAAAGGTCAACTAAGGCATGCTTACCCTTTTCAATGAACTAGGCCTTATGCTAAACCACAAAAAATCAGCTCTTCGACTGTCCACAAGGATAACATTCCTGGGGGCTAGACTGGACACAGTGCAGAACAACAAACATCCAACTCCAGAAAGAGGGACAAGATAGCTGCACTTGGCCTGTTAAGTGCACATAAAACATCCCTTTCAGGTTCCCTGCTCGTAAAGGGGCAGATTCTGAGAATCTGCCCCTTTGTGAGTGGATTTGACCTTGATGCATCTATGCCTAAGTCTTAAATGGAAGTGATTGTGCATCTGTTGCTTGCAGTCAAGTGTACACCCAGTGTCATCCACACCGGAAGAGTTTTTCCGTACTTGCTCCATCTGGCACAGACAGGTCTCACTCATGCCTCCATTGCTTCAAAAGATCATTGAGATCACCATCATTATGGTCTAGCAGACTCATCAACACTTCCTCAAAGGTCTGTAGGGTTTACCCGCCAGGGAAACATTCTCCTTCTCTCTGGCAATTACATACAGTACTCTCACAATTAATGAAGAGCCCATTTGAGCCTATACACAAAGCAGAAATTAGGGTTCTTTCTGGTAAAATAGCACCCCTGCGGGCACTGACCTCAGCAAGATGTGTATGTGAAATACAAACGATTCAAGAACCCTTTTCACAGTTCAAGAGCGATAGAGTGATTTTGTGAACAAACCCAAAATTCATTCCAAAGGTTCCATCAGACTTCCATTTAAATGAACGGATTGTCCTAAAGCCGTTCTTTCCAGATCCCCAAAAAATGTACCAGAAATAACTTTACCTTCCAGGGATGTTAAGAGATGTTTGAAGTTTTAACTTTACAAGACAAAGCAATTCCGCAAATAAAGTCAGTTGTTAGTTGCGTACAATTACTCCTAGGAAAGTTATCCACTTTCTAGAAAAGCATAGCAAGATGGATTAATAGCGCCGTACAGTTTTTGTCATCATAAAGCTGGCACACCGCTACAAACTAAGGTGCAAGCAGGGCACGAGTCGGGGTACCACGCGGGTGGACGGCATCCCCCCACTTATTTCCGAGGGTTTTTCAGGGTGGACGCCGTCCACCCTGCTGAATCAAAACCGCGTCCACCATTAAAAAACGGGAGCGCGGCGCGCACAAAGTAAATAAAGCATTTCCGGGTGGGCGAGTGGCTGGCTGAATCCGGAAGTTACCAAGCACGCCGGTGGTCACCACGCCCCTGCCATTTGTCCGTAATTTTAACCGGGCACAACTTGCCCCCACCTCCCTTCTTGACTCCGATGCTGTATGAAAGCTCAGACCCCCAGCAACACCGTAGAGGCACAGCGGGATGGCAGCCCTCACACCTCCACCCCTTGATGAGCTGTTAAAAGGTGCTTGAAGGTGATAGAGGGAGGTGCTGCAGGTTCAGGAGCAGGAGGCATCCATTCACACGCAAACCACCCTGAATGCGTCTTGTATCTGCTATTTAGAAGGGGGGCTCACACATTCCATTTCTACCCAGGGCCCCAAACATCCTAGACTCGGCCAGATTACACCCCTGATTACACCGAGGCAGCACCTGCTTCTCTTCACCGAGCTTAATTACTGTCCCTAATTTGTAAGCAAACCTCGGTTCTTCAAACATGCATAATGTAATACAATAAAGAAATGGCACAATCGCACCCACACTGATTAACAAAGTATGGAGGACAATCAGTTCAATCAGTTCTCTCGGAGTATCTCCTGTAAGTACTGTATATCACAGTGGGGGATGGCATTTTGGACAGAGAGCCTGTCTTCTCGTTGTCTTGTGCAGGAGGGGGCGAGAAGCCCAAGATGATACTAGAATACTGCATGCCCACCCCTGTGCCCACCCTGGTGGATCACGTTCCCTCTCCTGTGATGACTCCTGCCCTCCCCTCAGTGATGGCTCCTGTCCCCCATGTGGTGGCTCCAGTCCACCCCCCGCCTGTGATGGCTCCTGCCCTCCCCTCAGTGATGGCTCCTGTCCCCCCATGTATTGGCTCCCGTCCACCCCCACCTGTGATGGCTCTTGTCCCCCCCCTGTGGTGGATCCTGTCTCCGCCCTGGGTGGCTTCTGTCCCAGTCCTGGAACGGCCCCTGCAGCGAGGGTGAAGCTCTTGATGGGCCTCTTCTCAAAAGGGCTCAGCTCAAAATTAATATGGAAAGGTGGGCGAGAGAGTAAGTGAAGGGATGTGTGAACGGCTGGATGAATTAGTGAAAGGGTGAATGGATGAATGAAAGATTGAATAAATGGATAATGAGAGAGGATAGATGGATTGATGAGTGAGGGGAAGGATGGAGAGAAAATGTAAATAGCTGGATGTATGGGTGGAAGGGTAGCTGGATGATTGATGAGGGGAAGGATGGATGGATGAGGGGAAGGATGGATGCATGAGGGGAAGGATGGATGAGGAGAAGGATAGATGGATGAGGGGAAGGAAAAATGGATGAGGGGAAGGATGGATGGATGGAGGGGAAGGATGGATGGATGAAGGGCAGGATAAATGGATGGGATGGATGGATGGGTGAGGGGAAGGATGGATGAAAGGAAGGATGGATGAGGGGAAGGATGAAGGATGGATGGATGAGGGGCAGGATAAATGGATGGGATGGATGGATGGGTGAGGGGAAGGATGATGGATGAGGAGATGGATGGATGGATGGATGGAGGAGAAGGATAGATGGATGAGGGGAAGGAAAAATGGATGAGGGGAAGGATGGATGGATGGAGGGGAAGGATAGATGGATGAGGGGAAGGAAAAATGGATGAGGGGAAGGATGGATGGATGGAGGGGAAGGATGGATGGATGAAGGGCAGGATAAATGGATGGGATGGATGGATGGGTGAGGGGAAGGATGGATGAAAGGAAGGATGGATGAGGGGAAGGATGAAGGATGGATGGATGAGGGGCAGGATAAATGGATGGGATGGATGGATGGGTGAGGGGAAGGATGGATGAAAGGAAGGATGGATGAGGGGAAGGATGAAGGATGGATGGATGAGGGGCAGGATAAATGGATGGGATGGATGGATGGGTGAGGGGAAGGATGATGGATGAGGAGATGGATGGATGGATGGATGGAGGGGAAGGATGGATGGATGAGGGGCAGGATAAATGGATGGGATGGATGGATGGGTGAGGGGAAGGATGGATGAAAGGAAGGATGGATGAGGGGAAGGATGGATGGATGACGGGAAAGGATGGATGATGAGGGGAAGGATGGATGGATGGATGATGAGGGGAAGGATGGATGGATGGATGATGAGGGGAAGGATGGATGGATGATGAGGGGGTGGGTGAAAGGATGGATGATGAGGGGAAGGGTGGATGGATGGATGGATGATGAGGGGATGGATGGATTGATGATGAGGGAATGGATGGATGATGAGGGGGTGGGTGAAAGGATGGATGGATGATGAGGGGAAGGATGGATGGATGGATGATGAGGGGAAAGGATGGATGGGTGATGAGGGAAAAGGATGGATGGATGATGAGGGGAAGGATGGATGGATGATGAGGGGAAGGACAGATGGATGGATGGATAGATGATGAGGGAAAAGGATGGATGGATGATGAGGGGAAGGATGGATGGATGGATGATGAGGGAAAAGGATGGATGGATGATGAGGGGAAGGGTGGATGGATGATGAGGGGAAGGATGGATGGATGATGAGGGGAAGGATGGATGGATGATGAGGGGAAGGATGGATGGATGGATGATGAGGGGAAAGGATGGATGGGTGATGAGGGAAAAGGATGGATGGATGATGAGGGGAAGGATGGATGGATGATGAGGGGAAGGACAGATGGATGGATGGATAGATGATGAGGGAAAAGGATGGATGGATGATGAGGGGAAGGATGGATGATGAGGGAAAAGGATGGATGGATGATGAGGGAAAAGGATGGATGGATGATGAGGGGAAGGATGGATGATGAGGGAAAAGGATGGATGGATGATGAGGGAAAAGGATGGATGGATGATGAGGGAAAAGGATGGACGGATGATGAGGGGAAGGGTGGATGGATGATGAGGGGATGGATGATGAGGGGAAGGACAGATGGATGGATGGATGGATGGATGATGGGTGGGTGAAAGGATGGATGGATGGAGAGTGGGTGAAGGGATGGATGGATGGGTGGGTGAAAGGATGGATGGATGGAGAGTGGGTGAAGGGATGGATGGATGGATAAGTGGGTGGGTGAAAGGATGGATGGATGGATGATGAGTGGGTGGGTGAAAGGATGGATGGATGGATGATGAGTGGGTGGGTGAAAGGATGGATGAGTGGGTGGGTGGATGGTGGATGGGTGAAAGGATGGATCAGTGGATTGGATGGTGGGTGGGTGAAAGGATGGATGAGTGGGTGGGTGGATGGTGGGTGGATGATGGGGGGTAGGTGGATGAGTGAAATGATGGATGGATTGATAAGTGCAAGGGTGAATGAATGGACATATGAGTGAAAGGGTGGGTGTAAGTATGGATGAGTGAGTGAAAGGGAGGGTAGATGGACAAAAGGATGAATAGATGTGTGAAGGAGTGAAAAGATAGATGGATGAGTGATAGGGGCAATGGATGGATTCATGAGTGGATGAGTAGATGGATGGATGGGTGGGTGGATGGATGGATTGAAGGAAGGCTAAGTGAAAGGGTCGATGGAGAGAGAAAGGGAGGATGGATGGATGACTAAAAGAGTGGATGGGTGGAAGGATTAGTAAGTGAAAGGATGGCTGGATTGGTGAAAGGGTAAATGGCTGAATGGATGAGTGAATGGATGGATGGGATGAAGAGTGGATGGATAAGTGTACAGATGGATAGGGTGAAAGGGTGGATGGATGGATGGATAATGGAGGATGAGTGAAAGGATGGATGAGGGGATGGATGAAGGGATGGATGAGTGAAATGATAGATGGAAGGATACATGATGGATAGGTTTGCAAATGGTTGAATACTTTTGGAAATGGCTGGGCTTACTTATATACTATTGCGCGACCTCTGAGGTGTCTGTAAAACGTACCTATTGTCCTGAAGGTTTGTCCTGAATTTTGACCTCCTGTCCAGAATTTGTGTCCTGAATTTTGACCCTTTGTCCTGAATTTTTACACTCACCGTCCTGAATTTGCACCAATGCCAGTTGGTCACCCTAATTCTTTGTGCGGTAGAACCGAGGCTCTTTAACACAGCAGCATGAGAGTGACGAGAGAGAAACCTGGCAGAGTGCTGCCAAAGAGCCCTCCCACTCAGAATATTTCATTATTCAAGTGATCGTGAACAATTAAGGGTAAACTGAGATGTGAAAAACTAAACACAATGTGATGCGGCTGCACGAGACTTGAGGAGTTAACTAAGTATTAGTACTAGCAAGAGTGCTGTAAGTTAAATTAAAACATTTTACATGCACTGTGCGCCTCGTGCGTGTAGAATCAGAGTCCTACTAGACCCGGCCCTGCCAATTAAGTGCCGGCGCTAAGCACTGGCACAAATTAAGCCCTGCATTGAACAATTGACACCAGGCTACAAAATGTAAGTAGTATGATGGTGTACCCTTGTGTGTTCTTCCGTGTGTCGCTGTTTCCACATGGAATGTTTACTGATGACAGCAACGCCCCCTTCTAGTTTGTGTTGTTGGTCTGAATTGTATAATTTTGTGGAATGGGGAGGTGTAGGATGGCGCTGGATTGTTCATTTAAACATGACTCCATGATGATGTCTGACTTGGCATTACGTATGTCAGTATATTTTTAATTTAGGCTCAATCCTGTCAGTGTTTGGATAATTGCACTACTGGATAGGGGGGCACAAAGTTTTGCAAAGGTTCTGCCCGCTTTCTTCAAGGGGTCCCCACAGAATGACATCATGAGCTAGGCCCACCCCGATTTTATAGTAAGTAGTCTCTGTAAAGGGGGAAACAACCATTACAATGCATGAGTCATAATCGACCCTTTTTTTAGGAACTATCACAAAAATAAACAGTATTAATACAAAGTAAAGCAATGTTTATATTTTGTTGCACTGAAGTAAATGAAGGCAAATAAGTCAAACTAAAATATACCAAAACTAAATACATTTCCTAAAATAAATAGAAATAAATAAATCTGCTAAAATAAATACAATGGCCAGTTAATATATCTAAAATGTAGGCATTGACCCAAGTTAATGCCCCGGCAGCTCCATTGTCTTCAGCCAAGATTCCCAATGTTAGACTAATGTTCTGATTTGTTACCTTTGCTGCAAATTGTAAAGCGTTCTGATATCCTTCGGGATCAAATAAAAAACAACTGCTGAGGTCTTTTTAGAATTCCAGAAACACTGGGCGCACACCTGGGTAACCGCTAGATGATGGAAAACATGAGTAAATGGTGTAGGCAATGGGGCGAGTGGTAATACCTCACAACCACTCAGAAAGACCAGAAAACTGGTCTGCAATGAATATGAACAACTGTGCCCCTGCACTAACACAATACATAGTAAGCTTCAAAAGTTTGAATTAAATTGTTTACATGAAATAGTAACATTTAGCACATCAATCTAAACAGATAGTGGAGGTACGTAATTCAGTGACAAATAGTCGAGTGAGAAGGGTGAGCCAATTAATAGTCTGTAATTAGAGTGTCCATTTTCTGTTTATTGTTCCGTTTCAAAAGCCAACACGTGTTTCATCGCAAGGAACAAATGCGAATCTTCAGGGCTAAACAACAAATACAAATAACATCTTCACTAAATATGTTCTGCTTGTAGAATTTTTTCAAAAACGGGTGATTCATAAGGATCTCCCATTTCCCCCTGGTAGACCGATAGTTTCAGGAATTGGAGGTCCGACTGAAAGACTAGCAGAATATGTGGATTTATTTCTGGGCCCACTTGTCAAAAATCTCCCCTCACACATCCAAGACTCCAAACACATTCTCAGCTTGCTAGGAGATCTAGAATGGCAACCAGGCACCACATTAGTCACTATGGATGTGGTTGCTCTTTATACCAGCATCAATCCAAAACTAGGCATTGAAGCAATCACTAGAGTGTTGTCCAAAAGGCCGGCCTCGCTTTGGGCACATACACAAATGCTTATTTCCATGATGAAATTGATCTTGGACAACAGCTTTTTCATGTTTAATAAGAAATGGTACCAACAGAAACGAGGAGTAGCCATGGGTTCGAAATTCTCACCCTCCTTCGCCAACCTTTTTATGGGAGCGTTTGAGGCAGACCATCTTTGGGGTACGCACAGCAGTCAATACACTGACTCCATTCTGTTCTGGGGTCGTTACATAGACGATTGCATTTTACTATGGACCGGAACTGATGTTCTACTACAAAGTTTTTTTGACTATCTCAACAATAATGTTTGGGAACTTAGTTTCACCATGAAACAGAGCAAATCGCACATTGAATTTCTAGATCTAGAATTCTATGTAATCAACAACACCCTACAAAGCAAACTATACAGGAAACCCACATCTTGTAATGCAATTCTAAGAGCGGATAGTTTTCATCCCTTCCATCAGATCAAGTCCATACCGTTTGGCGAATTTCTTCGTGCAAGACGTAACTGTAGCGATGATGAGGAATTGGATAAAACAATCAGTGACATGAATTTGAGATTCACCAAACGTGGTTACCCAAAAGCAATCTTGTCCCAAGCACAATCCAAACTAAACAAAATCAAGAGAGAGGAAACGCTGAGGACCAAAGACCCCCAAAAAAAGAAAGAGAGTACAGTGAGAATGATTACAGAATATAATGCTCTACACAACCCGATCAGGACCAGCATGACCAAGCACTGGAAGCTGTTAAGAGATGACTCTACACTAAAAGAAATGATCCCGACCACCCCTCAAATCACATTTCGCAAAGGGAGGACCCTGAGGAACAGGCTCAGTCCCACAGTGCCACGGTCGGATAGAAACCCGACCTGGCTAACCCAACGTGGTAATGGCTTCTTCAAATGTGGGTTATGCCCAATGTGTAAATGGGCCAAGCATAAGACTAAACATTTTATAGGCCCCTCAGAAGAAGTATACATCAGAACCAACATAAATTGCACCACCAAATACGTAATTTACATCATCGAATGCCATTGTGGTAAGAAGTATGTTGGTAGCACAATAAGATCTTTGAAAGAAAGAATCTCTGAACATATGAGAGCAATCTTGAAACAAGATCCTAAATACCCAGTGGCTCTACATGTAGCCAAATTTCAACCGAACATAGAAGACTTTCAAGTTTCGTTCTATGGAATAGAAACTGTGCCTATCCATGTGAGAGGTGGTAACCGAGAACTACTTTTAAGACGCAAAGAAGCGACTTGGATAATGCGCCTTCGTAGCATAGAGTGCGGTTTAAATTATGACCCAGAATTGCAATTCTTTTTGGGTGACTAAGGATGCACCCTGTTCCAAACTGTATCTTTGTTGCTGTCCTTTTCTTTCCCCTTTAAGAACTCCAATATGAATATGCATTGACGTAATTAACCATGTGTTAACAATACTTTATTGTTGTTCTCATTTTGCGTTCAAAACCAGCTTGTGCACTTACTTTTCCATTTGAGTAAACAGTTGCTCCACTTAAACACAAGTGCTCATTCAGGACAATTCCTGATCCCTCGTGTGACGACTAGAATAAGAGTCGCAACTTATCAGTATTAATGAACCTAAGTTACCCCTACCCGGGCTTAGACATGCAACGCATCTCGCTCACATCTCTTCTCACCGAGACTGTCTAGATGTATATTAACTCATCTATATATGCAAACACACTTGCATTGCGATGTTTTTATATTTACCCAGCTGGGTGTTTCGTCACTTGTTTTTTGTCCTATCTGACTCTTGACGTTTATATATCTGAGGCCCCTTGGGCTTCGCATCAGCTAAAGTGGATCACCTTGTAATTAAATCCACGGTCTCAAGATATGTTTAAAGATTATACCATTTATTCTATCACTTACAACACAAACAAAAGAATATATTTGTAAAAATTTTTTTGCAATACTTGATTTGCAAACGAGAATGTAATACTTTACACCAATTTTGGGCACGTCAAAAAACCCCTGCCCGCCCGCGCTTTTTTATGTGAAAATAATATCCTCCGAACATTGATATACATTTCCTCTACCCAACCAATCAGGGTAGTATTTCTTCTTCTTTCTGCCACTCTCTCTGCAATAGAGCTCGATGGCCACGTTCTAGTCTTTCTAACAAACCCACACGCAACCGGTACTTAACTGAACTCCACTTCCGGTCACGTGTCCGTTTCTGAAACACGGCGCCGGGAAACTCCAAGAGGGAGAATTTCGTTCGTCAGGTAAGCGCTCTGGGTCCCATAACTTCTGCAGCCTTATGTAGTTTGGCAACTACATTAGAAAAATGCTTTTGAATCCTGTGCAGTCCATGGGGACTAAACCCCTCCTTTTCTTTTCTTCTAAGGACGAGGCACTCTGTGGTTACAAGCGCACCCGCCCAAACCACGAAGACCTTTCTCCTCCCGGTCTCCACCTAACCTGTAAATTACCGAGGTAGGTGCGTTTCTACACTTATGCTCCCTCTCTGCCTTCGTGCTTGACGACTTGTCAACCAATATTGCTATTTACATTGCGCTTTAAACTTGCTCTAATTGCAGATCGTTCTCGCTACACTAAAGATACTATTGCTCTATAATTAGATACTTGGGATTCCGCCCCGACTGTGGTACTTACTCTTATAACCGAAATCAAAGGAAACACAATTTCGATTGTCCTGGTGAGTTTTTTACCATTGTAAATAGAACCTTCACTACTAATCATGAGTACAGTCACCCAGAGGCAATAGATCATATGTAGCCCTGTCCCCCCGTTTTGTGTAATACTACCACTATTTTTGAAATACTAGCCCCCCTTCTTTTTCTTTTTGGTGTAATATATAAAACCTTGTCTTCCTACGTCGAAACCTAACGCCCAGCGTGTTTTTTCCCTTTCACTTTGTTTTATTGTTTTACTTTTTTCACTATTTTTACGCATTCAATTTTTTCCTCCTTCTCTCTTCCATCTTTGTTATGAAATCCTGTCTGTGACAAACACCAGAGTCTACGCATTGACCGGTCCTTTCGCGCCCCTTCTTGTTTTCTATCTGAACAAGCACATCCTATCTCAAAAGCCACTTTTTCCAGGTATGTCTGGCATTTCAAATCGGCAGTTTGACCTAGATAGGATAGACTTCGTCTAGAAGAGTTGTGCACAATTGCGTTTATAAATTCTAAGTACTGCAAATTCAGCAAACCATTAGACGAACAATCACGAATATTTAACACTGCCATCACTTTTCGTGTACTCTGACTCCATTATGTTTACATAGGTCACTCATGAGTCACTGGGGATATCGTCCTTTCTATCAGACACACCATCTGCCTCACCACTTCACTTCTCAGACCGGCCAGTTTTCTAAATGTATAAATAACGAGTTACACTATTTACACTTTTATATAAAAAATATCGTTTGTCACTTTACACTCCACCTTGTCACATATGTCACTTTAGCCATGACTGTTCTTCACACAGACATGAAGTCACCCCCCACCTTTTTAGCATGCCTTGTGTCACCATGGTGACACCAAGAGTCACCCGTTTTTGAAAAAATTCTACAAGCAGAACATATTTAGTGAAGATGTTATTTGTATTTTTTGTTTAGCCCTGAAGATTCGCATTTGTTCCTTGCGATGAAACACGTGTTGGCTTTTGAAACGGAACAATAAACAGAAAATGGACACTCTAATTACAGACTATTAATTGACTCACCCTTCTCACTCGACTATTTGTCACTGAATTACGTACCTCCACTATCTGTTTAGATTGATGTGCTGAATGTTACTATTTCATGTAAACAATTTAATTCAAACTTTTGAAGCTTTCTATGTATTGTGTTAGTGCAGGGGCACAGTTGTTCATATTCATTGCAGACCAGTTTTCTGGTCTTTCTGAGTGGTTGTGAGGTATTACCACTCGCCCCATTGCCTACACCATTTACTCATGTTTTCCATCATCTAGCGGTTACCCAGGTGTGCGCCCAGTGTTTCTGGAATTCTAAAAAGACCTCATCAGTTGTTTTTTACTATATCAGATTGCCAGAGTGGGCTGCCCCCCGCCAGTACTCCTTTAATTGCACCGTCTAACTGTCTAAACAATCTAAACGTATTCCTTACAACATGGATAGAGACAAAGTAGCCGCAGACCTGTTTGAAAATCTAGCTAAAGGCATGCCTACTCATACAGCAGCAGCCAATTCTGGTCCCCCTCGAGTGGAGGGCCTCAAAGAGAAATTCAAAAAACTTGAAAAATTGAAGATGCAAGAGAACTCACGATGGTGGGATCCCACCACTTTGAAGCAATATATGCGCCTCAAGCAAATACCCAGAGGCTTGCGCTCTCAAATCTTTCCGACCTATGACAATCTAGATGTAGACCTTATGAAAAAATGGGAAGACTCTGTTAACAACAATTCTTTTGTCCTTATGGACATTCTAATAGAAAGTGCGGACCGCAAAACCCTGAAACTACAGGGAGAAATCGCTATTCTTGAACAAGAAATAAAAGACCTTAACCTGCCAGAACCAACTGTAAAAAACTATACTATTCTGGACGAGGTTTTACTTAAACATCAGGAAGAAATCAAAAATAGGAAAGCAAGACAAATCAAAAGAGACGATGGTGACTACCGTAACGGCAGAGTGTTCACTTTCGATCGAAAATATGATGCCCTGATTCCCTCTACCAAATCCAAAAAACCGGAGGGCAATACATCTGCCCCAGGCTCTATCTCATCAAGTACTACATCCCTAAACACTGTGGGTACCAGTGAACCAGAGACAGAAAGTGAAGACAATCTGGACGCGAACAGCAGTCCTTTTTTAGTAGAAATGGAAAGCATTCGCAAAGGGAACAGGGCGCAATCCCGAAGAGGCCCTATAACTCCAAAACCCACAGAGGGACCAGGGGGGGACAACGACGAATATCGCAAAAAACTAAGATCAGGGAGAACAAAGAATTAGATAACGTCAACAAGGAGGTGCAAGTTATCAACCTATCCTCTTTCCCCCTCACCTCTGACATGACAAAGTTACTCGCAAAAGGTTTGAGTTTTAATCCTTACTCCACCGGTGATATTTGTCAAACAAAAATAGATCTCTTCAAATTTGTCCGTAATCTAAAAATAAAAAAGTATTTTGCAGGTAAAGCTCCTGTTAAGAAAAATATCAAAAACATTCCTGATGTATTGAATGACAATGTTGTACATACAATAAAAGATATACAAGCAGTCCATCTACTATTGTCAATTACTGAACGAGAAGACAGCCCTATGGAAATGGGGCAACTCTTAGAAGAACTCAACATAGACATGGACCTTGGGGTAGCCAGTGGTCTCAAATCCAAGTCCACATGGACTCCCACGTTACCAGGCGGTAACAGTATTGACAATTTTCACAGACATGTGTTGGAAGACCTTAACAAGATCATCACCAAAAAACTACAAGAAACATTCATATTTAAAGACAACCTAACGAAAGGAGAGCGTAACGCTTTGTCTGTACTGACACTGAATCCCTCCATTATTATTCGTGAGGCAGACAAAGGAGGAAACATTGTGGTAATGAACGCAGAAGACTACAACAATGAGATAATGACTCAACTAGCAGACCTCTCCTGCTATGAACCCATCGCATCTAACCCCATGGGTGCACTCACAAAGACCGTCAACGACCATCTACTGAAATGGAAAGAGGATGGTCTCCTTAATGAAGAAGAATACATGTATCTAAAAGTATTGAAACCAACATATCCATGGCTTTACACCCTTCCTAAGATTCATAAGGATCTCCCATTTCCCCCTGGTAGACCGATAGTTTCAGGAATTGGAGGTCCGACTGAAAGACTAGCAGAATATGTGGATTTATTTCTGGGCCCACTTGTCAAAAATCTCCCCTCACACATCCAAGACTCCAAACACATTCTCAGCTTGCTAGGAGATCTAGAATGGCAACCAGGCACCACATTAGTCACTATGGATGTGGTTGCTCTTTATACCAGCATCAATCCAAAACTAGGCATTGAAGCAATCACTAGAGTGTTGTCCAAAAGGCCGGCCTCGCTTTGGGCACATACACAAATGCTTATTTCCATGATGAAATTGATCTTGGACAACAACTTTTTCATGTTTAATAAGAAATGGTACCAACAGAAACGAGGAGTAGCCATGGGTTCGAAATTCTCACCCTCCTTCGCCAACCTTTTTATGGGAGCGTTTGAGGCAGACCATCTTTGGGGTACGCACAGCAGTCAATACACTGACTCTATTCTGTTCTGGGGTCGTTACATAGACGATTGCATTTTACTATGGACCGGAACTGATGTTCTACTACAAAGTTTTTTTGACTATCTCAACAATAATGTTTGGGAACTTAGTTTCACCATGAAACAGAGCAAATCGCACATTGAATTTCTAGATCTAGAATTCTATGTAATCAACAACACCCTACAAAGCAAACTATACAGGAAACCCACATCTTGTAATGCAATTCTAAGAGCGGATAGTTTTCATCCCTTCCATCAGATCAAGTCCATACCGTTTGGCGAATTTCTTCGTGCAAGACGTAACTGTAGCGATGATGAGGAATTGGATAAAACAATCAGTGACATGAATTTGAGAATCACCAAACGTGGTTACCCAAAAGCAATCTTGTCCCAAGCACAATCCAAACTAAACAAAATCAAGAGAGAGGAAACGCCGAGGACCAAAGACCCCCAAAAAAAGAAAGAGAGTACAGTGAGAATGATTACAGAATATAATGCTCTACACAACCCGATCAGGACCAGCATGACCAAGCACTGGAAGCTGTTAAGAGATGACTCTACACTAAAAGAAATGATCCCTACCACCCCTCAAATCACATTTCGCAAAGGGAGGACCCTGAGGAACAGGCTCAGTCCCACAGTGCCACGGTCGGATAGAAACCCGACCTGGCTAACTCAACGTGGTAATGGCTTCTTCAAATGTGGGTTATGCCCAATGTGTAAATGGGCCAAGCATAAGACTAAACATTTTATAGGCCCCTCAGAAGAAGTATACGACATCAGAACCAACATAAATTGCACCACCAAATACGTAATTTACATCATCGAATGCCATTGTGGTAAGAAGTATGTTGGTAGCACAATAAGATCTTTGAAAGAAAGAATCTCTGAACATATGAGAGCAATCTTGAAACAAGATCCTAAATACCCAGTGGCTCTACATGTAGCCAAATGTCAACCGAACATAGAAGACTTTCAAGTTTCGTTCTATGGAATAGAAACTGTGCCTATCCATGTGAGAGGTGGTAACCGAGAACTACTTTTAAGACGCAAAGAAGCGACTTGGATAATGCGCCTTCGTAGCATAGAGTGCGGTTTAAATTATGACCCAGAATTGCAATTCTTTTTGGGTGACTAAGGATGCACCCTGTTCCAAACTGTATCTTTGTTGCTGTCCTTTTCTTTCCCCTTTAAGAACTCCAATATGAATATGCATTGACGTAATTAACCATGTGTTAACAATACTTTATTGTTGTTCTCATTTTGCGTTCAAAACCAGCTTGTGCACTTACTTTTCCATTTGAGTAAACAGTTGCTCCACTTAAACACAAGTGCTCATTCAGGACAATTCCTGATCCCTCGTGTGACGACTAGAATAAGAGTCGCAACTTATCAGTATTAATGAACCTAAGTTACCCCTACCCGGGCTTAGACATGCAACGCATCTCGCTCACATCTCTTCTCACCGAGACTGTCTAGATGTATATTAACTCATCTATATATGCAAACACACTTGCATTGCGATGTTTTTATATTTACCCAGCTGGGTGTTTCGTCACTTGTTTTTTGTCCTATCTGACTCTTGACGTTTATATGTCTGAGGCCCCTTGGGCTTCGCATCAGCTAAAGTGGATCACCTTGTAATTAAATCCACGGTCTCAAGATATGTTTAAAGATTATACCATTTATTCTATCACTTACAACACAAACAAAAGAATATATTTGTAAAAATTTTTTTGCAATACTTGATTTGCAAACGAGAATGTAATACTTTACACCAATTTTGGGCACGTCAAAAAACCCCTGCCCGCCCGCGCTTTTTTATGTGAAAATAATATCCTCCGAACATTGATATACATTTCCTCTACCCAACCAATCAGGGTAGTATTTCTTCTTCTTTCTGCCACTCTCTCTGCAATAGAGCTCGATGGTCACGTTCTAGTCTTTCTAACAAACCCACACGCAACCGGTACTTAACTGAACTCCACTTCCGGTCACGTGTCCGTTTCTGAAACACGGCGCCGGGAAACTCCAAGAGGGAGAATTTCGTTCGTCAGGTAAGCGCTCTGGGTCCCATAACTTCTGCAGCCTTATGTAGTTTGGCAACTACATTAGAAAAACGCTTTTGAATCCTGTGCAGTCCATGGGGACTAAACCCCTCCTTTTCTTTTCTTCTAAGGACGAGGCACTCTGTGGTTACAAGCGCACCCGCCCAAACCACGAAGACCTTTCTCCTCCCGGTCTCCACCTAACCTGTAAATTACCGAGGTAGGTGCGTTTCTACACTTATGCTCCCTCTCTGCCTTCGTGCTTGACGACTTGTCAACCAATATTGCTATTTACATTGCGCTTTAAACTTGCTCTAATTGCAGATCGTTCTCGCTACACTAAAGATACTATTGCTCTATAATTAGATACTTGGGATTCCGCCCCGACTGTGGTACTTACTCTTATAACCGAAATCAAAGGAAACACAATTTCGATTGTCCTGGTGAGTTTTTTACCATTGTAAATAGAACCTTCACTACTAATCATGAGTACAGTCACCCAGAGGCAATAGATCATATGTAGCCCTGTCCCCCCGTTTTGTGTAATACTACCACTACTTTTTGAAATACTAGCCCCCCTTCTTTTTCTTTTTGGTGTAATATATAAAACCTTGTCTTCCTACGTCGAAACCTAACGCCCAGCGTGTTTTTTCCCTTTCACTTTGTTTCATTGTTTTACTTTTTTCACTATTTTTACGCATTCAATTTTTTCCTCCTTCTCTCTTCCATCTTTGTTATGAAATCCTGTCTGTGACAAACACCAGAGTCTACGCATTGACCGGTCCTTTCGCGCCCCTTCTTGTGTTCTATCTGAACAAGCACATCCTATCTCGAAAGCCACTTTTTCCAGGTATGTCTGGCATTTCAAATCGGCAGTTTGACCTAGATAGGATAGACTTCGTCTAGAAGAGTTGTGCACAATTGCGTTTATAAATTCTAAGTACTGCAAATTCAGCAAACCATTAGACGAACAATCACGAATATTTAACACTGCCATCACTTTTCGTGTACTCTGACTCCATTATGTTTACATAGGTCACTCATGAGTCACTGGGGATATCGTCCTTTCTATCAGACACACCATCTGCCTCACCACTTCACTTCTCAGACCGGCCAGTTTTCTAAATGTATAAATAACGAGTTACACTATTTACACTTTTATATAAAAAATATCGTTTGTCACTTTACACTCCACCTTGTCACATATGTCACTTTAGCCATGACTGTTCTTCACACAGACACGAAGTCACCCCCCACCTTTTTAGCATGCCTTGTGTCACCATGGTGACACCAAGAGTCACCCGTTTTTGAAAAAATTCTACAAGCAGAACATATTTAGTGAAGATGTTATTTGTATTTTTTGTTTAGCCCTGAAGATTCGCATTTGTTCCGTGCGATGAAACACGTGTTGGCTTTTGAAACGGAACAATAAACAGAAAATGGACACTCTAATTACAGACTATTAATTGACTCACCCTTCTCACTCGACTATTTGTCACTGAATTACGTACCTCCACTATCTGTTTAGATTGATGTGCTAAATGTTACTATTTCATGTAAACAATTTAATTCAAACTTTTGAAGCTTTCTATGTATTGTGTTAGTGCAGGGGCACAGTTGTTCATATCCTTCGGGATCAAGTTCGCGCTATATAAAACTTTATAAATAAAATAAATAAATCTAGCCACAGCTAGAGAGAGGCAGCTGGGACAAAACTATTTAATACAGAGTCGCTAGTTTACAATAGGTGGGGAGATAACATATAACACTCATCGATAGAATAACGTGAATATGGAGCCCTACTGTGTGTAATAGTCATTGTCGAGTGTGGGAAGCAGCCTCTCTGGGAACCTGTAATGTATACAAAATCTTGCAGTCAAACTTTCCTGTAGCGTTTTGAAAATGTGTTCATGTCACCTTCGCCAAACTTCATCCACATTTGGGCTGCTAATTCTTCCATGCAGGGACCTTAAGTCACAGGCTTAAGTACCAAGCAGCTTCAATTGTTAAATCTTGCATTATATGCAAATGATAGATCTGCCTTACATGTGATGTCACTTCCTGTTGTGATGTCACTTCCTGTCGTGATGTCACTTCCTGTGACCACGCCTACCTTGGAGAGTCCCCCCACTTCTTTTTTTAGGACTTGTGCCCTGGGTGCAAGCTCATTCTCCCATAAGCATATTGACTTTGACAGTGTTCTTTGCTGGTGTGTCTATCCAAGGTACTTGCAGAGCAGCGACCTGGAAGAATGGACACACCTTTACGCAGCACTGATGCTCGGATTCCACAGTCCACAGTGATGCGGCAGCGGGCCAGGAAGTGTTGCATCATCTTTTCCAGTGAAGGTGAGTCATCATAGCAAGTGATATCTTGCCATCTGCTAATATATTGTGCACATTTCACAATGCATATCGATGTGTATTTATATCTGCTTAGAAGTACATTCTAGTGTTCATTCATACATGATGTTTAATCTGATTCAAGCATGTGCATCTATGAAAGATTCAATACTGGAGAAGAAAATAAGTTGTTTACCTGTAACTGTAGTTCTCTGGTATTGCTGTTTTTTTTTGTAGATTCACATGCGACCCTCCTCCTTCCCTGACAGGCTCACCTTCTCTTTGGTACTAATACATATTCACACTTGTGCTCTGAAAATCTGAGACAGAAGCCCCTCTGGTTCTAAAGGGTGCTACAACCTGATTGGTTGAAGTTTTGTCTCTTTTAAATGATGGAGATATATTACTAAAGTGAAGGCTGTATGGCCGTCCCAAGCTATGTTTAACATTACACTGCTTTTGGAATTGTACCCTGGGACAACGGGGGAAGATTCAAGCACATGAATATGAAAGATACTACTGCTGGAGAACTATAGTCACAGTTAAGTAACTTATTTTCTTATGTTTCACCAGGAGGGGACACTGAATTCAAAATTGCTTTTAAAAGACCTTAATTAACATCTCTACTTTATTACAAACATGGAAATAACTTGCTAATCCTAGCAACATTGAGCGGGTTTATGAACCCCTCTTAAAAGAACTTTTTAAACATATTTGGAGAGTTGGGATTATTATGCAAAAGGTTTTCCTTTCCTTGAAATATAATAAACCCATGACAATCAGCAATTTGTTAGAAAAAAATACCAGCAGTTCTAAACTTTAGATTTTTTTCAACTTCATGAAATTGCAGAGTTTTTATTATGCAGAATCTTACCTATGGAAAATACACTCCCTTCATTTCTATTGAACTAGACTATGTGATCTCTGGCAGGGTTTTGATATTTGGACCCAGTTTTAGCAGACACTTTTACAAGTTGGTGCCTCCTTCCTCTACACTTGGCGTTGAAGGGCTGGTGGTGGGAGCATTGCTACAATCTTGTCCTTTCTTCAAAGGACCAACGGACATCCAGGGATGTCTATCACCGCGTGTCTCCTTTCTCCTAATGCATCTTAACTTCGCTGTATCCTGAGCTGGTCCACCTTCCTCGCAATTTGATCTGATTTCTAGATCATATGGACATTTCGCATCCAAGGGTTCAGTGTACCTAGAAGGCAGCAGCAATGTTTATGAAACAAATGTTTTCTTTTTTACTGGGAGTTCAGCACAGGGGGGTTTATAGATTTGAAGGGTCTGTCTTCCACCACTGCTCCTGTTATCTCTCTCCCACTGTGGAGCAAGGTTTGTTTCAGGAGTAATAAATCCTCCCCACCCCATGTTACCCTCCTGCAAAGTATCATGCCCAACTCCCAGCTGTGGTGTAAGGAGGGTCTTTTGAAGGCTCGTGGCAATGAACTTGCAATCATGATAAGTGAATGCATTGAGCTGTTGGTGTCACCTGGTTTTCATTCTACTGGATTTGAACTCCCGCAACTCTTGACAACAGTCTGGTTGATAAGGTTTCTTTCATATTTACTTGGAGCTGCCCTGTCCTCCAGCCTTCTCCCTGATGGAGGCGAAACCTGCTGATCTCTTTGACTTTCTTTAAATGTTCTGCCTCCAGGGCTTGACCTTTTTCAGACACTTCTCTGTTTTCACAAGTTTATCAATATCCGTCTTGACACTGCTGTAACTGAAGCTGATCTCAGGTTTTTAACCTGCTCTTGTAATGCACAGTATCAGCTATGATCAGTTTAAACCTTTAACAACTGGTATAGCCTGAGGCAGAAGGGCTGCAATGCAACGAGAACTTTCCGCCCGTGGCGGGAGAATCTTCTAAATGATCCAGCGACAAACAGAAGGATGAGCATTGGAATGTTGAAGCAGAAGGCCTCTACTGTGCACCCTGAAGGAGAGAAGGACTCAGCAAAGCACGTCATATCCACACTTGTATCCAGTGTTCTACTGGTGGCTTAAATTTCAGTCTCTGCTCATGATATCCTTGGAATCCCAAGGGTATGGGAAGAAAGAAGATGTGAAATGCAGGGTGGTACCAGGGGTGAATAAGGTCATTTTTGTTTTTACAAGAGTTGTTAAGAAGGCAGTGGCGGAAGCTGGTGATCTTTGGCGGGCCGGTGACCACATTGACTTGAAAGCAAGGTGGGAGGTTGGTTGTCGTCAGTTTTCAGTTGATGTTGGATCCCGAATGAGGACGGAAATGAGGGACATCCAGGTTGGATCTACTAGGAACACCTGCAGGGTGAGATGTGGAGGTGACCAGGAGTGAAAACCCAGAAGCTGAGGGGGATCCATGCTTTGCCAATGATCCCTACAACAGGCAACATTGAACAGAGGCTGTGAAACAGACTGCTGATGGGTGAGGAGAGGGCGAGGAGTATAGAATAGACCGCTCTGGTGGGCTGCGGCGGGAGAGCGCCGTCTCAGAGGGGTACAGCTGCCGAAGGAGGACCGTACAAGCTGATACACCGCATGAGGGGTTTCAAAGACCAGCTTCTCTGGTTATGGGAGAAGAGATGTCATTTCTGCTACCCCTGGCGTTTTGGTGAACTGACGTCCATGATCCCTACTGATGCGGGTAAATTTCACCCCATTTATTCATTTTATTTATTTTTGCTATTTGTTTGAACAAATTCTAGGAAAGCAGCTCCAGGATTGGGTAGAGACTCGCGCTCTTCCGGGCGGTGGTTGCCGCGGCACGGACGCGGAGCTACTGGTAACTTTTGCTGGATTGGGCTCCAGAACTCTACGGATAGCGGCGGAGTTGGGAGCGCTCATTTTTTTAGGTTGGTCATCTCCCTTCAACACTATCCTCCACCAAATTATAAACAACAAAAATTGTCTGGACGAAGAAGAATGTTTTTGTCAAGTTATGCAAACCTAACAGTCAGACTAGCTGTTAGAGGTAAAGTTATCAAAGAGGAAGTGGAGAGAGGACATTTTTATTCCCCACACACTGGGGTCGTGGGCAGTGCACAAGGGAATTCAGGTTCTTGAAGCCTACTCACCAATGCCTCACAGGAACTTACTGCTGTCTTAGTGAAAACTTCCTTGGGTGTTCTAAGCACAGTCTGTGCCAAGCGGCAGCCATGAATGTGTGTTGACGTCAGATTAGTAACCATCCACGATTCTCAGCTTTATTACAACTCAAAGGAACATTTCCTGACTTAGGGCTGTTTTACACCTGTAAATAGGTGTAACCTACTCTTGCAGAAATTACACCCTATTCAAGAACCGGTGTAAGTTGGTGACTTAAGAGTGCTTAACTTAAGTGTGAATACATTCATCCTTCTTAAGCTATCTCTTAAGTTGTACCTTTGGGCAATTCTCAGGGTTGTGACAGGAGTGGTTTGTGGAAATTCCCTACAAACTCGGTTCATAACATTTTTAAGTGTTTTTGCTGCACTTATCTGCACACTTATGTTCAGTGCTTAATTTGTAAAACAAGAAGTGCCGGGGGCAAAGTTTTGCTTAAAAGCCCAAGCAGGTGCTTTTGAAGGTCAAGGTGCTGAACACCAAGGCGGCTAGTCTTTCTTCCATCTCTTGTTTCTTTCATTCCTCACCTGACACCGCTGCCTCTGCGTCTCACTCCTGCGGCCTCTTTTTCATATTTGCTTTGTCCCTGTATTTTGTCTATCATTCTCTTTCTATCTCCGGTAGTGTTTTACTCTCTCTCATGCTCTGGATCAAAGTAAAAAAATGTAAAATAAGCTCAGGTCCCCAAAAAAGAGTGCCAGGGTGGGCCCCACCGGCTCACATTAAGCAATGTTTATGTGACACCTGATTGATCCATGTGTACCTGCCACTGAAAGTGTGGAAGGAGCTCCATTTAGCACAGTTTCCACAGGTGATAGAGGAAGAAAGGATGTTTTAGGAAAACCCATTTTAAGAGAAGAAATTGAAAAAGGGATTTTTGAAATTAATTTTAAAATGTGTACAATCCCTAACATGGAACGCCTCCAGGTGCAGAGTAATACCCATGGAACGCCTCCAGACGCACAGTAATGCCCATGGAACGCCTCCAGGGGCAGAGTAACGCCCATGGAAGGCCTCCAGGTGCAGAGTAATGCCCATGGAACGCCTCCAGACGCACAGTAATGCCCATGGAATGCCTCCAGGGGCAGAGTAATGCCCATGGAACGCCTCCCAGGTACAGAGTAATGCCCATGGAACGCCTCCAGGTGCAGAGTAACGCCCATGGAACGCCTCCAGGTGCAGAGTAACGCCCATGGAACGCCTCCAGGTGCAGAGTAATGCCCATGGAATGCCTCCAGGTGCAGAGTAATGCCCATGGAACGCCTCCAGATGCACAGTAATGCCCATGGAACGCCTCCCAGGTGCAGAGTAATGCCCATGGAACGCCTCCAGACGCACAGTAATGCCCATGGAACGCCTCCAGGTGCAGAGTAATGCCCATGGAACGCCTCCAGGTGCAGAGTAACGCCCATGGAACGCCTCCAGGTGCAGAGTAACGCCCATGGAACGCCTCCAGGTGCAGAGTAACGCCCATGGAACGCCTCCAGGTGCAGAGTAATACCCATGGAACGCCTCCAGACGCACAGTAATGCCCATGGAACGCCTCCCAGGTGCAGAGTAATGCCCATGGAACGCCTCCAGGTGCAGAGTAACGCCCATGGAACGCCTCCAGACGCACAGTAACGCCCATGGAACGCCTCCCAGGTGCAGAGTAATGCCCATGGAACGCCTCCAGACGCACAGTAATGCCCATGGAACGCCTCCCAGGTGCAGAGTAATGCCCATGGAACGCCTCCCAGGTGCAGAGTAATGCCCATGGAACGTCTCCAGGTGCAGAGTAACGCCCATGGAACGCCTCCAGACGCACAGTAATGCCCATGGAACGCCTCCCAGGTGCAGAGTAATGCTCATGGAACGCCTCCCAGGTGCAGAGTAATACCCATGGAACGCCTCCAGACGCACAGTAATGCCCATGGAACGCCTCCCAGGTGCAGAGTAATGCTCATGGAACGCCTCCCAGGTGCAGAGTAATGCCCATGGAATGCCTCCAGGTGCAGAGTAACGCCCATGGAACGCCTCCAGGTGCAGAGTAATACCCATGGAACGCCTCCAGACGCACAGTAATGCCCATGGAACGCCTCCCAGGTGCAGAGTAATGCTCATGGAACGCCTCCCAGGTGCAGAGTAATACCCATGGAACGCCTCCAGACGCACAGTAATGCCCATGGAACGCCTCCCAGGTGCAGAGTAATGCCCATGGAACGCCTCCAGGTGCAGAGTAACGCCCATGGAACGCCTCCAGACGCACAGTAACGCCCATGGAACGCCTCCCAGGTGCAGAGTAATGCCCATGGAACGCCTCCCAGGTGCAGAGTAATGCCCATGGAACGCCTCCCAGGTGCAGAGTAATGCCCATGGAACGCCTCCCAGGTGCAGAGTAATGCTCATGGAACGCCTCCAGGTGCAGAGTAATGCCCATGGAACGCCTCCAGGTGCAGAGTAATACCCATGGAACGCCTCCAGACGCACAGTAATGCCCATGGAACGCCTCCCAGGTGCAGAGTAATGCTCATGGAACGCCTCCCAGGTGCAGAGTAACGCCCATGGAACGCCTCCAGGTGCAGAGTAACGCCCATGGAACGCCTCCAGGTACAGAGTAATGTCCATGGAACGCCTCCAGGTGCAGAGTAACGCCCATGGAACGCCTCCAGGTGCAGAGTAATACCCATGGAACACCTCCAGGTACAGAGTAATGCCCATGGAACGCCTCCAGACGCACAGTAATGCCCATGGAACGCCTCCCAGGTGCAGAGTAATGCCCATGGAACGCCTCCAGGTACAGAGTAATGCCCATGGAACGCCTCCAGACGCACAGTAATGCCCATGGAACGCCTCCCAGGTGCAGAGTAATGCACATGGAACACCTCCAGGTACAGAGTAATGCCCATGGAACGCCTCCAGACGCACAGTAATGCCCATGGAACGCCGCCGGGTGCAGAGTAATGCACATGGAACGCCTCCAGGTGCAGAGTAACGCCCATGGAATGCCTCCAGACGCACAGTAACGCCCATGGAACGCCTCCCAGGTACAGAGTAATGCCCATGGAACGCCTCCAGGTGCAGAGTAACGCCCATGGAACGCCTCCAGGTACAGAGTAATGTCCATGGAACGCCTCCAGGTGCAGAGTAATACCCATGGAACGCCTCCAGACGCACAGTAATGCCCATGGAACACCTCCAGGTACAGAGTAATGCCCATGGAACGCCTCCAGACGCACAGTAATGCCCATGGAACGCCTCCCAGGTGCAGAGTAATGCCCATGGAACGCCTCCAGGTACAGAGTATTGCCCATGGAACGCCTCCAGGTGCAGAGTAATGCACATGGAACACCTCCAGGTACAGAGTAATGCCCATGGAACGCCTCCAGACGCACAGTAATGCCCATGGAACGCCGCCGGGTGCAGAGTAATGCACATGGAACGCCTCCAGGTGCAGAGTAACGCCCATGGAATGCCTCCAGACGCACAGTAACGCCCATGGAACGCCTCCCAGGTACAGAGTAATGCCCATGGAACGCCTCCAGGTGCAGAGTAATGCCCATGGAACGCCTCCAGGTACAGAGTAATGCCCATGGAACGCCTCCAGGTGCAGAGTAATGCCCATGGAACGCCTCCAGGTACAGAGTAACGCCCATGGAACGCCTCCAGGTACAGAGTAATGCCCATGGAACGCCTCCAGGTACAGAGTATGGCGACTCAACGATTCTACTCATTTATGAGGCCACTGAAAGCCACGCACGGGGCCTTCGTGGCTTCATAGTAAGTGACTACGCAGGACTCTGAGGAATAAGCCCCTTAGTTGCTGTAACAGAAGAAAATCCCAAATTTCACTCTTTTTTGCCCTCATATTGGGGCTCAATGTCGTGAAGGGTTCTTTGACGAGCAAGAGAGGGTGAATTGTTCTCAGCCCGGTGACCCCGGTGCTCAAAGAAAGGGCCTTTTCACCATAGACACCAAAAAAGAATGGAAGGTGCACTCGTTGCGAAGTCAGTACACAAACATTAGGTGGTGTTTCAGAATTGCTTCTTTTATTCAATAAATCTTTAAAACTGGCACACAGTATTTATTATTTATTTTATTTATTGCATTTGTTACGCGCAACAGCTACCCACAAAGGGTTTCCCGGCGCGGAGATTTGTACAGGTAAGCAACACTACGGAATATGGAATTTAGATGTTAAATAGCCACGTTTTTAGGCTTTTGTGAAATCTGCCATAATTATCTTCCATCCGAACTGCAAGAGGCATGGAATTCCACAGCATTGGGCCTTGATAGCAAAAAGACCTGCCTCCTACGCTGGAAAGCTTAAATCTGGGAATAGTGAATTTCTTTTGGGTAGAGGAGCGCAATGATCGAGAAGGAAGGTACGGGTGGACCAGTGTCATCAGATATTTCGGGGCTCTGGCCATGTTTATTTTGAGCATAATGCAAAGTGCCTTAAATCTGATCCGCTTTTCCACCTTCAACCAGTGCAAATCTCGCAGATATTTTGTGGTTGAGGTGTGTCTGGGAATTCTGCATATTAGCCTAGCTGCAGAATTTTGGACTACCTGTAGTTTACGAATTAGTGCTTTATTTGCACCCAAGTACAGGACATTTCCGTAATCAATACGGGAGGTAATCGAAGCATTCACCACCGTCTTCTTGGTTGGCTCAGGTAGCATCCAACAGATTTTCTTCAGCCATTTTAAGATGGCAAAGCATGTTCCTGCAGTTTTTTCCACCTGCTTATGCATCTTAAGCGCATCGTCTATAATGACTCCAAGATTGCGTGCTTGAGTCACTGGGACGGGAATCTTACCCATTTCAGTTGGCCAGTGGTGGGGGCCCCACAAATTTTTATTATTCCCTAGGATGATAACCTCCGTTTTGTCCCCATTCAGTTGGAGAAAACTATCCTGCATCCATCTTGCGATTTTCTTCAGGCCACTTTTCAGGGTGGACTCATCTTCCACTGTCTCAGAAGTCAGGGAAACAACAAGTTGGGAATCGTCCGCATAAGAAAACATCACTAATCCTGTTTCCTCCACAATCTTAGCCTGAGGGCTCATGTATAAATTAAATAATAAAGGACTCAAAATTGATCCCTGGGGAACACCATGTTCGAAATTGTGGATGTCGGAGCATGCGTTCTGAGAAAAGACCTGAAATAACCTTTCCATTAGAAAAGAAATAAGCCACTCCAATGCTGGACCACAGATACCTAATGATTGCAATGTCGAAACCAAGACCGCATGGGATATTGAATCAAACGCGGCACTGAGGTCCAACAACACCAGGGCCACAGTTTCTCCCCTGTCCAGCCTACTCCTGATATTTTCCGTCACCCCCAAGAGCGTGGTCTCCGTTGAGAAGCCTGCTTTGAATCCTGATTGGCCGGGCGGTAGTAGTTCATGGGTGGTAACAAATTCAGTTAAGATGTGGTTTACATGTTTTTCTAGAATTTTTGAGAAGATTGGCAATAGTGAAATTGGACGAAAGTTGGAGGGCTGATTGGGGTCTGTTCCTGCTTTCTTCAGAATGGGTTGAATCATGGCATGCTTCCACTCAGACGGTACTGTATTTTCATGCAGGGACCTATTTAATAAACTTGTGATAATATTCAGTACGTCTGGAGAGAGTTTTTTCAGGATTTTACAAGGTAAAGGGTCTTTCGGGGATCCTGACTTAATCGAGCTGAGCAGTGTAATTAAAATTTCCGTACTCAATTTAGGCCATTTATCTAGGACATTTCCTTTATTCAAAGGCCGCTCTACCTCCGATCCACACTCTTGCTCCTCTCCAGGAGGGGAATTGCCCTGGGGTGTGAATCACATTGTTTAGCTGTCACTATTCCTTGATGGATTTTATCCACTTTCTGAATAAAAAATGATGCTAGGGCTTCACATTGACCTTTATTTAATTCTGGGGGGCTAGCTGTGGTTTTTGACCCAGCCAGTTCTTTGACCATTTTAAATAACATTTGGGAGCGGTTTAAGGCCTCTGATATCGAGGAGCAGACATAGTTTGCTCGTGCTTTGTCACAGAGAGACCGATAATTTTTCAGCTTGTTTTTATATTCTGTTTTTGCTTCTGGGAGATAGTGCTTTCTCCATCTCCGCTCCAGAACTTTACATTCCGATTTTTCCTTTTTTAATGTTTCGTTAAACCAAGGTGCCGGTGGCCTCCTCCCCTTACGCTTTGCTTTAGAAAGAGGCAGACAGGTATCTATAGCTACCCTTAACCAAGTTTGTACTTCTTCAGACAGAGACTGCAACAACCCATTTAAACACGGGCGGTGTGCCTCTAGATGATTATTCAGCATCTCAAGGTCTAGATTTTTCCAGCTTCTTATCAGTCTGGGATAGTCCAATGGGTCGCTGCCTTTCTGGGGGGCAATCTGCAGGGAAAAACCAACCAGATAGTGGTCTGACCAACTAAGTGGAACTGACGGCAAAATCTTGACATCCCTTAAATTAGAAATAATTGGATCCAATAAATGGCCTGCACTATGAGTGGCTTCTGTATTTAACAACCTCATGTTCTGTGCAGCTAAGTCTGATATAAAATCTGCTATGGTAGTGCAAGCTAAATTCTCCAAATGAATATTAAAATCTCCAAGGAGAGAGAAATTCGCAGCAGACAGAACCAAGGGGCTTATAATTTCAGGTAAGGCCGCCATCCAATCCGTCGCTGAGCCTGGTGGACGATAGGCCAGCGTCCCAGAGAGGGTGAAGTTCGGAGTAACTGCCAACTTAAAAATCGCCGCCTCCCCTTTGATGGTAGGGAGTCTCAAAAGCTCACAGCTATATTCTTTTTTGAAGAGGACGGCTATACCCCCTCCTATTTGATTGAGACGGTCCAACCTGACAATCGCATAATTATCAGGCACAGCCACTGCAATATCCGGCCCTGAACTCTCTTGGAGCCATGTCTCAGTCAAAAAGAGAGCGTCCGGTTTTTCCTCCAGCAATAGATTAAAGATTTCATATTTATGCTTGGGTAAAGATCTACAGTTTAGGCTCAAGAACAGAAGTTTTTTATCCTTCCCTTGTGGTTGCGCCCTCCTTGTGTTTGTCTTATCCCCCCCTCTATATGTGATTGTTGTGGATAAACCACAAGTCGGGCATGAGGTCAAGCCAATGTCAAGGTGTAAGCCCGTGCAATCCTGATGTATGGGTGTTCTCAGTTCTTTCAATTCATTAGAGCTATATTTAAAAACTGGACCAGAGTTGTTATCTAAGGCCACGATCTCAATTCTCCTATAGTACTGCTGGTTATTAAGCCACGCTACGAAAAGACTCACTTGTTTCAGCCTATACAGCATTACTCCATAAATTCACAGCTCGTTAATGGAAAAAATACTTTTTGGTCCCCACTTACAGTTCTACCTTACTGCATAGGAAGCTTTTACGCATATTACTTGAAGTTGTGAGAAACTTCGCCCACCGTAGCAGAATTGAGGCTAACCTTTTGCCCCATTGGGTTTGATTATTATTTGGAGTTGCGAGAAAACTTCGCCAAATATACCGCAATTGAGGCTAACCTTTTGGCCCATTGGGTCCGATTTCCCAGATATATACACCTTTACTGGTATTCGACCAGCAAAATATATAGGAACCCTGACGAAGTTCCCTCTGGCAAGAATCGGGAACGAAACGCGTTGGCTGTGTGCCAGTTTCAAAGATTTATTGAATAAAAAGAAGCAATTCTGGAACAACTCTTAACGTTTGTGTACTGACTTCACAACGAGTGCACCGTCCATTCTTTTTTGGTGAATCTGGCTACTATTGACACCCCTGGACGGCGGGCGTGGGAAGTGATTGCACCACCTTTTGAATTTATAGGACATACGGACGTGCTTGACCTTGGTCTGCCGTTTGTTCTTTCTTTGATACCTTTTAACCATATAATCAACCTGTTCAAATATCTTGTATAAACAGTGATTAGTGTACCCTGATTGCTTCCTCTAATGATCTTTACCGTTTTGTTAAACCCTTCAGTACTGCTTCCCCGTTGTCTTTACGGAACCAGCCACGATTCTCAGCTTTATGACATTTGTCACGATCTGAAATCGAGAAAACCCTTCAATTACCCCATGGCCTTTTGCAGACCTGGTGAGTTTGGGGTCTTTTAACTCATTTCTTTCTTGATGTGCAGCTGTCCTGCTGGGTCCCCTGCCCCTCAACCTATTTATTTGCAGGATTTTTTTTATTTTGCACACTCCCTTTTTCCCAGCAGTGCATGGCTCGGCGGCCTCGGCCCGGCCGCGCCCGGTGACTTCAAACAGTAGGTGATTGTGTGCGCTAATAAATCAAGGTCGCTTGTCTTCGAGCCAGGGGCAGGCGCTGCTTTATTTGCTCAGGGGCCGGTGCGTTCCAGGGACAGCTGGTGAGTCTACAGAGCCGGACTGTTTGCGGCCAGTGCGCACCTGAGCAGGACGTGGCCCCGCCCACATGAGTCATGGGACCCGAGGGCCCACCTGAGCAGGACGTGGCCTCGCCCACATGAGTCATGCGACCCGAGGCCATGCTTTCTACCCGCCAGAGCCCCAGGACTCTGGGTACCTGGTCCACTCAGCCAGTGAGTGCCACTCACTGGCAAAAAGTTGTGGGACACTGCAAACACTTCCTGATTTCAAACACTCCAGAGTTATCTTAACATTATCACTATTCCCTTTGATTTACCAGGCAAACAAAGGTCTCTGCAGCAAGTGCCTTAACCCCATAAGATATTTTAAAATGCAGACTTTGCAACCAATTAAGTAGACCAGATTTACGGCCACGTTTTTTCTTGTTGCCAATTTCTTTGTGGCAGACTTAAAAAAAAGTAAATGTATAAATTTAGTCCCAGATTTTACATGAGGATTGCGTCACTTTTTTGACTCAACTCCGACGCAAAATCTAATTTCTTAAATATTGTAATGCACTCAAATGTACTCATGACCTACCTGCTAAACATATGTGTGAGAAGTTGGCCTGGTATACGCTGACCGCTAATTATAGTGGGCACCTTGTACCAGTCCAAACAACCCTCATTGATGATAGGTTAAAGGCAAACCTTATTGAACGCTATCCTAGTGGTAGCTGTGGAGAGCAGCCTTCAGGCTAAGTCTTGAAGGAATGTAAAGCGGCTTGTTTTACCAGTTTATAACCTCCTGAAGGACCAAATGAAAGGAGAACCACACAAGAGTTATTATAAAAATATGTATTTATTACTAAACACTCTCTACTAATCTTTATGAGATCAGAGCACAAAGCACTCAATATTAAATCACTAGAACGACAAGTTAATAGCACAATACACAGTGGGCTCCAGGGGGAGACCAAACCATATACTAAGAAAGTGGTATAACAACCACAACTTGACTAGACACAGTGCCTAGAGCACATAGAATCACTGGGACCCCAAGGAACCACCCAAGGTAGTGACACAGGTGCAGTGTGAGAACACAGCTGCAGCTTCCTACAACTCTATGGGAAAGTCGCGGTTGGAATTTTAAAGATTAAGGACACTTAGGAGAGGACTTTGAGCAAAACGTTTCAAACTTTGAAGGTTCTAAGGCCAGCACCCATGTGAGCACCGGAGTACTCGTGTCACCTAACCCAGGGAAGCGGGTGCAGAGGTGTCAAGTGGTGTCGGGAATCTTCGTTGTTTTCAATGGCGTAATGCTGAAAAGTGTTGCTGCCATCAAGAGGAAAAGTGTCCGGTGTTATCCAAGCCTGGATCGAAGCTGAGAAGAACCTGAAAGCAGTGGGGACAGAGTCTGGGTCACTTCACAGTGACCAGGGGCACGATAGACGAATGCCCACCCTTGTCGGGTGTTTCAGGTGAGAAGAGGTAAAGCTTGACTCTGCAGCCACGGGCACCAGAAGATTTCGAGGATGACCAAAGTCCGGCGGTGAGTTGTCCCACAAAGGATGTTGAGTGCTGGGGGTCAGTGTCCAAATTGAACACCAACAAGCCTTGGCAACTGCAAATCACGCGGTCAGAGGAAAGAGGCTTCAGCGATGACCCGCAAGGTCCTGGGTACTCTCCAAGCAATGGAGAGTCAGGGCACGTCTAGAGCAATCAGGAAACCCACAGAAAGTTAAGGTTACTTTCACAGGGACCCACAGGCCAACAGACCAGGGATCACGAAGGGACCTCAAGAGGAATCACAAAATACCAGCCCACGGAACACTCGTGGAGTGTAGGCCGGAAATCTTTGGTGGAAACACTGCTCGGGGTCAAGACTGCAAGTAGCCGAAAGCACAGCTTCAGGGGTCACCGGAAAGCATATGCTGCTGCAAATGTATACGTGCACAGGGGTACGGGTTGCATTGCCCCCAAGAGGGCTGCGGGTCTCATGATTCCTGAGAGCACTGGTCGATCTCGGAGACACTTGGAAACCCACCTCCTGTGTTGCAGAAATCTTCAGAATCCTCAGGAGCTTGGGAGAGGCAAACCGGTCAGATGGGTTTAAGGTGCCTGACTTGCAGGGGAGTAACTCCTGTACTCCAAGGGAGATTCTTCAGTTGTCCAGCAAAGCATAGATCATCAAAGGATACTTGGTTTTTTAGCAGAGTTTAGTCCAGGTAAAATCAAAAGTCCTGTAGTCAGGGGTTCCTACTTTATACCCAAGGAAGGGGTGGGACAAACTCTGGCGACTCACCTATGGGAGGGTCGAGACAGAGGGGTGGTTACACCCATGCCCTTTTGTCCAGTTTTGCGCCAGAGCAGGAGCAAATGGCTCCTGCAACAGGTTTGAACTGGACTATGAACAGGGTCACCAAAATGTGCCCCCAGTGCAGACATCAAAGCACTCTCAGAGTGCACCCACCCAGCCCCAATACACTGAAGCCTGTCTTGGAGGTGGTTACCCCTCCCTGTGACAGGAAGCCTCCTGTCCAGCCTCTCCTGCTCGAGCTCAGCTCATCAGCAGGAGGGCAGACTCGTTTCTGTGGCTGGCAGCATCCATTTGGTGATGCCAGGTCCTGTAAAGCTGGTACCAGGTGTACCTGTGTTGTCATATTTCTCCCTCTAGGAGGGTGGAATCATACCTTCCACACCAGTTACTGGTGTGGAGATAGGATTCCAAGGTGTTTGACACCAAACACAACATGTTTCCATCTGTCGTTTTAAAGTTAGCATTTACCACGAGGTTATAATGCACTTAAGTATATATGGTTTGGCTGCATCACTAACAACCCCGAGGATAGATTATAAAGGCTGCAGAGGGGCTCTGCTCATGCATGGGCACCCTCTCACACAAAATCCAGCACCATGCCTTCAGGATTGATAAGGCCTGCCATAGGGGTGACTGATAGGTTTATATGTGTAGTGATATAAGGTAGATATAGTGAACCTATATCTAAGTAAAGGGTGCATGCACCACCTTACACAGGTTGCAGTAGCAGACATGTGGTGTCAGTTTGAGTGGTCTCTCAGGGGTGGCACAATACATCCTGCAGCCCCTGGGAGGCCTCTGGGGTACCTATGCCCTGGGTACATAGTATACCATATACTAGGGACTTTTAAGGGTACCCCAGAATCCAATCTGGAGTGTACCTAAAGTACATGCAATCAATTTAGAGGAGAAAGCAGCTAGGCTGGGGTCCTGAATAGCAGGATCCCAGCCAGACTAAGCCGAAAACAGTGAAACTTCAGCAAAAAGTGGGGGTAACTATAAGAAGCAGATCCTACTCCCCTACAATATGTGTGAGGTTTTAAGATCTGATGTCACTTCTTGTGATGT
This sequence comes from Lissotriton helveticus, assembly GCF_964261635.1. Lineage (NCBI taxonomy): Eukaryota > Metazoa > Chordata > Amphibia > Caudata > Salamandridae > Lissotriton > Lissotriton helveticus. Next base: position 1,190,668,193 of record NC_136071.1, on the reverse strand, counting down.
CACTTCTGTTGAGGTCATCGGTTGTGATGCCACTTCCTGTGATGCCACATGTTTTGTCACGCTTCGGAATGTATGTCACATGCTGTGAAGTCCTGGGTCATGATGTCACTTTCAAACTGCCTAACTTGGTTACTCACCCCTATTCTGCTTTTTAGGACTTTAGAACCTGTGCCCTTGTCCAAAGACTCTCTGTACCTGGTCCACTGGCTTCCATTGTGTTTTCAGGTTCAGACCAGATGCTGTTTGCCACTAGCGCATGTCACTGCTCGTATGTGAGTCATGGGACCAGAGGGCCTACTTTCTGCCCGTAGAGTCCCAGGACTTCCCGCTCCTGGTCCACTGACTTCCATTGTGTGTCGCGATCCAGACCGGGTCCTGTTTGCCGCCAGCACGTGGCCCTGTCTGCGTGTGAGTCATGGGACCGGAGGGCATACTCTCTACCCACCAGAGCACCCAGACTCCCTGTACCTGGTTCTCCACTGGCTTCCATTGTGTGTCCAGGCCCCTGGAATCTCACCCAGGCATGCTCTGCAGAAGGAGGATATGAGGAGGTGGCTCAAAACAACAAGAAGCACGAAGGACAAGAGAACAGCGGCAAGAAAGGAAGAAGTATGCGAATAAATCAGAATGTATCAATCATAGCGCGTCAAGTCACCCATGAGGGTCTCGAGGCGCTGGAGGTGTTGGCTGCTGCATGGTGTTATGATCATTCAAACATCCAGGTCTTGAGTTGAGATCCTTCCTGAATTGCTGGAAGGACTGTGCTGTTCTGAGGTTCAGGGGGAGGTCGTTCCACGCCTTGGCTGTTAGGTGCAAGAAGGAGCGTCCTCTGCTGTTGGTTCAGTGGATTTGTGGGGTGTCTGCAGGGAAGAGGGAAGCGGATCAAAGGTGTCTGTTCAGTTGTGGAAGGTCAGGCATTTGCTGATGTATGCTGGTCTTTCGTTGTGCTGGGCCTTGCAAGCGTGGTTCATTATCTAGTACTGGCATCTACAGTGTAAAATATCTTGGAATGGGGTGTGATGTGGGTCCTTCTGGCGAGGTTAAGGATGAGTCTAGTCGCTGGTTTTTGTAATCTCTTGAGTCTCTTCAGGAGGCGTGCAATCATTCATACGTAGAGTGTTTTTCCGTAGTGCAGTCTGCTGGTGATGAGGGCCTGTGTGATGGTCCTTCTGGTGTTGACTGGGAGCTACCTGAAACTCTTTTGGAGCATATTAAGGGTTTAGAGGCAGGCAGATGAGACTGCATTAACTTGTTTCTTCATAGATAACTTGCTAACCAGGATGATGTCAACGTTGCGGGCGTTGTTTGTTGGGGTGGGGGGAGGGTGGCTGAGCTCCATGGGCCATGGTGAGGTGTTGTTCACGAAGATGAGGACTTCCGTCTTGTCCATGTTGAGTTTGAGACAGTTGTTTGAGACAGTCTGCGACATTCTTCATGCATCTTTGGAACATGGCTTTGGTGGTGGTGGAGTCTTCGGACATGAGAGGTTGAGGCGTGTGTCATTGGCGGAGATGATGTTGAGTCCGTGTGATCTGACAGTGTCGAGCATGGGGGTCATGTCGGTGTTGAAGAGGGTGGGTCTGAGTGACGATCCTTGGGGGATTCCGTAGATGATCTTCTTGGGCTCCAAGGTGAATGGTGGGAGACGGATCCTTTGGGTTCTGCCTTTGAAATATGAGGTGATCCATTTGAGGGCGTCTCTCTGGATCCTGATGTGGTGGAGTCTGGTGATCAGGCTCCTCACTGTGGTCTCTCTCTCCTCCTCGTCCTCACCGCCCTTGTCCACGCATACCCCTACTTTGCGCATGCAAGATGTACAATGTAGGGGTTTGTGTGGGCAAGGACAGCTAGGAAGGAGAAACCACTGCGAGGAGGAGGGCAGCCTGGAGACACCATAGCAGGTAAGTGCCTTTTTTTTGTTATGCTTAAATTAGGGAGGGTGGAGGGGAGTATTTTCCAACTCCGTGGAACTCTGCATAGTTGAACTCTGCCAACTCCGCCCAGGCTTAGTTATCTTGTAGCCTTCGGGGATGTGGATAGCGATTTCTGGTTCGAAGGCAGGGTTTAGCCAGGTTTCTGTGAGGAAGATGACATTAGGGTGAGGGATGAGATCATGTCCCAGAACTCTGTGGCATGTTTACCAAGTGATGTGCGTTGAGTAGGATGCACTGGAGTTATGTTGTGGTGGTCTCATTCGACGTGGCCATGTTTGTGGTGTCTCTAGTGTCGTTGGTTGCTTCGGTGTTGAAGGTGAGGCGACAGTGTACAGTGTCGGCTGGAAAACTGTCCTCTAGTGGTACGTGGGGAAGAGAGGAAGCTCTGGTTGCAGGTGCATCAGGGTCCAGGGCTCAGAGGTCTGCAGGGGTGTAGCTTCTTGGGCTGGAAGAGCAAGGGGTCCTGGTGCCTGGTCCAGTCCAGGTGTGGACGGGCAAACGTTTGGCATGCTGGTGGCACATCAGCGCAGCAGCCTCCATAAGTAAACCTGGAATTAGATATCAGAAAAGCGAATATGCAAGATTTTGGCTAATTATTCGCAATGGTAACCCTTATTTACTATAATACCAGGTCACCCCAAGCCCTTTTTCCAATTCCCTTTTAAACCACACAGGACACAAAACTGAAAAAGTGGGAACACATCAAGTTCAGTGCGAAATGAAGAGAAAAGAAGACAAAACAAAAAAAGACAGATCAATGCACTTAACATAAAGAGCTAGTGATACTAAAACAAAGAAACGTAATGGATTTTTACAACTTTGAAAACATTTAAAGTATGTTTAAATGTAGGCCTATTTGGGAGTTAGAATGTAACCAGTGTCTCTTGCCCTGGTGTGGGGTAGGGGTATTTTTCAGTTCAGAGGGGGTGATGGTAGAGGGTGTAATCAGGGTGTAGACCCTTTTAACAATAGGAGCACATTAAGCTATTCCATCTATTCATGTGCTGTTTTCTGTTGGTGCAGATGATTTTAGGTTCTAGGGAGATATAAAGTCTAAATATTCAGAGAAGAGAGCACACTACCACCTTCATCAGTTCCCCCAATGCATTGTGGTAGATGTAGTCCTCACTAGCTTAGTCAAGTGATTGCCTGATGGTATTGGTACAGCAGGTGCTGGATATCCTTGGACACATGCTTTGCACTGATTGGTGCTCATCTGCAGGGTGCAGTCCTGTGGTTTGGGGGTGCTCGGCAAGCTGCTTACAGTAAATCAGATGCTATACATCCCCAAGCATGGAAGTGCGCCCCCCCAAGTCGTAAAACCAACACCCTTTAGGAAATGTAAATTGTGCGGAAAGGGAGTAGACTGACTGCAAAGCCTACTGCCCTGGGGTCTCCTGTGCACGTCTCTGCACATCTGCCAGGTGTAGGTGCTTTAATATTATCATGGACTGAGTTGTTGTCGATGTTGTTCCCTCCATTGGTGGAGATCCTGATTCACCCCTCCTGGATTTCTTTGGTATTGGTGTTTAATTAGAAACAAATAAGTGCCAAGGCCCTCTTCAGGAGGCCTTTGCAGCCTACATTGCCCATTGCCCCGTTCAGCGCCGCCAATGACAGTACCAGCACAGCTACTATTCATCACATTCTTACACGTGACAAATCAGACTGCTCCAGCCCACAAAGTTGTAAGAATGGCTTGGGCGGAAGGTGTTAGCTCTTTTTAATGTATATTGTATTAATAAAGAACCATTGTTTTACACATCTCAACATTAGACAAACAGCACCACCATGTGGCGGACTGCCATATGTGCTGGTGTTGACAATTAGGTGCAAGTAATGAACGCTGGAAACCACCAGCTCAAATTAAGCACCACTGGCACCTGTTTTGGTGTAATGTAAAGTCTGCGGAAGGTTTGTAAGTGGATTCCTATTGAGGCGCGGAAACGATTAGTACAGGGATTATTATAAACAGAATGGACTACGGGAATTGCCCTACTACTTTCAATAAATGAAAACCTCTTAAATAGGCTCCTGGTTCTGCAGAACACCGCAGCTAGGTTAGTCCTCGACCTTCCGCGAAGATCTGCTTCTGCCTCCTGCTTTAAAGGCCTCCACTGGCTCCCAGTGAAAAAGCGGATCCTTTTCAAAACCCTATGCATGGTCCAAAGTATTGGTCACAAAAGCTAAGCTGGTATCAGCCATGAAGAACGCTTAGATCCAGCAACGAGGCATTGCTTACTCCTCTCAGAATCCACATTACCAGCAATGGCGGCTGAGCTTTTTCCTTTCTTGCTCCGTCATCATGGAATAAAATGCCCTTATAACTGCGTACCATTCACGAACATAGTTGCTTTCGTAAGAAGCTGAAGACATGGCTTTTCGGAAACTAAACCATGATCTGTTCACTTGTCAGAGCCGTCTGCAAGTGCCATGAGACTCTTCGGAAGTGATATGTGCATGATACAAATGTCCCTGACTTAATTTGACCGGGTATACACAGTCCCTCTACTGGTCTTGGAGTCCTTTGATGATAGAAGCCACGCCTGCATTCATCTGGTGGGGCACACTGCCCAACCTGGAGTGCATGCAAAGTCCAGAGAACATGTGTAGAGGGGAGCTTGCTCTGGACCTGTCTGTTGTTGTGCAAGGTGTCAGGGTAGGCAGCAGCGTGAGGTTAGCGGAGGCAGCGCCAGCACCAGATGAGGAGGCTGACGTTGGATCACGTTGCTCCCAGCATGACCAATCATGTGGCTTGCATACTTCTCGGGCCCAAAAAAAAAACACTACTCAAAACAAGCTAGGTGCACAACTTTCTTCATCTTTGAGCATCATTACTTATGGATGCAAACCTGTAAAGTATAAGGTATACACTTAATTGTAAGTAAAGATGTTTATTTGAAAGGAACACAGGAGCAAGGCAGGACGCAGCCTGCACAGGTCTTCTTACTCAGCAACTGTCTTCCCGTAGCCGCTGCAAGGAATAAAGATCCTTGCAGAGAGCACAAGGAATACAGAAGGTGGGAATGAAAGCAATTCTACTAACTATAAATATGACACATCTTCCTCCCTAAGGAAAATGAAAAAAGAAAGAAAAAGAAAAGAAAAGCTTAAACACTAAAATGAACACACAAAATCCTCCAACCACTTGTGTTTAGAGCATACTCTTTTCTTGACAGAATTAACATCTGTAACAGGTTTCAAAGGTTCAATATTTTCAACAGGTTTAACAATTCCATTTTCAGATTCAACAATTCCATTTTCAGATGTTACATTTTCATTTTCAGATGTTACAACACCAACTCATTCCCCCTCAGCAATTTGTTCAACACTGGAATTGCAAACACAATCTTTCTGAGCAATAGACACACCAAAATCCGAAGAAATGGTTTGGCTGTCAACTTCATCAAAAGTTCCAAAAGGCAATGAAGGAGTAGGAGTTGCAAACTTGTTCTTCCCTCTGAAAATAGCTATCCTTCTGATATTCCAAACCTTACCATCACTTAAAAGGACGGCATTACGTAGAACTTTCTTGACTAACATAGGATCAGAAAATTGAGATTCACCTTTGCGAACTTTCCAAGGTTTTTTAACTTTAACCCACATTCCAGCTTTCATGTCAACTAACCCTGAACCAAATGTATCATCAAAAATGCGTTTATATTGTAAATGTTTTTCAAGAATATCATTTTTTACAGACTTAGTGCAAATATCAAGACCAGAACTTTAAAGTAACCAATCAGGATTACAATTAGTTCTGGCACTTCGGCCTCTCATAATTTCAAATGGTGACATTTTTAAAGCCTCATGAACATTGGTTCTATAAGACCAAACAGCTTGATATACTTGAAGTTTCCAATCAACCCCTTTCATGACAGCGGTTTGGATTGCATTTTTCTTTACTCTATTGAATCTCTCGCACATACCATTCCCACTGGGATTATACAATGAGGTGGTCCTATGTTTCACACCTACTCTTTCACAGTAATTTTTTGCTAATTCGGATATAAATCGAACTCCATTAATGCTAATAATTTGAACAGGAAGATTTTCTTCAATGAAAACCCTGTCAATGAATTGTAAAACAGAGGCAGAATCAACTTTCTCCACAATGACAATGGTAGGCCATCTCGAAAAAATTATAAATCTTGATATTATATATTTGGGAGTGCTTCCAATAGGACCCATGATATCTATTGCAACTGTATGCCACGGACCATCAGGTATGATGGGTTCACACATGTCAGGTCCCAAAGTTTTAAGTGCTTTGTGAGAGTTAGCACAAATAACACAATCTCCAACAATTCTTTCAGCATTAAGGTCAATTCCTGGCCACCAGTACCATTTTTTGACTTTCTGTTTGGTTTTTACTATGCCGCAATGATCTTCATGACATCATTTTAAAATAGAATCTCTCAATGACGTGGGAGGAATAGCTTTATCCCCACGAGAGACAGTACTGTCAGTAAGAGACAACTCGTTTCCTACCTCTCAAAATGGTTTAATACTCGAAGTTACCTTGGATTTTCAACCTTGACGAATAAGAGAAATAAGGGACACTAAATCATTTTCTTTCAAATATTCTTCTCCCCATGTTTTTCTTTTTCACAAAAAAGGACTCTCATAATGGAAAAGGGCAACATGTAAAGAATCCCACTCATTAACATTGCATTCATGAATATCTAACGGTATGCGTGAAAGAAAAGCTGCTAAAACATTGCCTTTGCCAGGAACGTATTTTATCTTGTAAATAAAATCTTGTAGATGCATTGACATCCTGGCTATCCTGGCTGTAGCTTTGAATAGACCTTCAGTGGTAAGAAGTTTAACTAAAGGCTTATGATCAGATTTAACTATGCATTCTTTACCCCAAATAAAACTTTGGAAGTGTTCCCAGACCCAAACAACAGCTAACGTTTCTTTTTTAATGACTGAAAACTTGCATTCAGGAGAAGAGAGTGCCCTAGAAGCATATGCAACAATATATTATTTTCCTTTCTCATCAATTTGAGAGCGGACACCGCCTAAACCTTTATTACTAGCATCAACAGTAATAATGGATTTTGTATTTAAATTGAAGGAGCATAAAACCGGAGCATGAATAATGGCTTCCTTGATACTGTCAAATTCATTCGTGCATGCATCTGACCATACAAATCTAACATTGCTTTTGAGCAATTGTCTGAGGTTGTAAACTTTACTAGAAAAACCTGCCACAAATTTGGTGTAAAATTCCACCATCCCTAGGAAGGACCTTACCTCATCCTTCTTGGACAGTGTAGGAGCATTTCTTATAGCATCCACCAACTTTGGTTTAGTTGCAACACCATCAGCACATAAAACGTGACCAAGGTAAGTTGCGGATTTCACACAAAATTTACATTTTGAGTGCTCAACAGTTAATCCTTTTTCCTCTAAGGTACCCAACACCTCTTCCAGTACAACATCATGTTCAATTTTATCTTTCCCGAATATAAGGATATCATCCTGGAAGCACCTCACCTTGGGATGCTTGCCAAAAAGATGATGCATCATTTGTTGAAAAATAGTAGCTGCTGATGCCAATCCAAATGGCATCCTCTTATATGGGAAGCATCCCATAGGTGTGATAAAAGCAGTGAGATGTTTACTCTCTTCATCAAGTAAAATGTGGTGATATGCTGCCGAAAAATCTATTGTGGAGAAAAACATGGCACGATTTACTAAGGAAAGCATTTCCTAAATCTTAGGTAAAGGAAACTTATCATTTACTATGTTGTCATTAAGATGACGAAGGTCATTTTTTAGACAAATGTTACCATTAGAGCACCTGGCTACGACAATAGGGGAAATCCTTTAAGAGGATTCAATTGGCTCTATGATATCCTCTTTAACAAGTTTGTCTAACTCCTTTTCAACTTCATTGCGTATTAAAATTGGAACCTCTGTAACTTTGTGAATCTTCGGATTGGCATTTTCTTTTAAAACTATATGGTGAACAAAATTCCTAAAACTGCCAATCTTGCCACTAAAAACGTTTGAAAATTTGGATAGCATGATATTCGCAATTCCATTACTATCATCCACTACAAGAACTGGATAAGAGCTATTGGGATCTAAAATGATGTAAAGATTCACTTGGTCCTTCCACCCAAGTACAGAAGGTCCACGCTTAGCCACAAATAATTTCCCTAAAGATTCTCGGCCCTTAAATCTGAAATTGAGAGGTCTAAAACCAATCATGTCTATTTTCTTTCCAGAATAACCTTCAGGAGAAATATCAGGAGTGTAAAGTTTTTCACCTAAATAATGGCAAAATTTGGATTTCCACACTTCTCTGTTAACAATTGTATAAGGAGAGCCTGAATCTGCATACATATCTATAGAAACTCCTCCAATCAACATGTTACAAATTGGCATCTTTTTTATTTCCTTGGTGGAAGTATCATTAATGTTAAAGATAAACTGTTCTTCCTTCTGAGTATCACATAAATTATCCTTAACAGAGCAATGCATAATTTTCTTAACAATGGTTTCATCATCACTTGATGAATCATAAATACTTTTCTTCCTTCTAAACACTCTAGAGTAATGGCCTATTAAACCACAATTAGAACATTTTTCCTTGATGGCAGGACACAGTTTGTTATTGGCCAAATGAGAATCACTGCCACAACTGTAGCATTTTAAATCTTCACTTTTCTTAAAATCTAGTGTATTAGTTTTGGATTGAAGTCTTTGTTTAAAATTAGGCTTATTATGAATCTTGGAAACAACTTGTTCTTGCACTTCTTTATCTTTATCTCATTCTTAATGGCTTTGGCACTTCTACTCGAGAGTTCAGCTTTTCTGACTATGGCCAAAACGTCCTTAAGATCAGCATCTCCATTAATCAAGAGTCTATCTTGGATTGCTGAATCACGAGTATGCATAAAAACTTGATCTCTAATGAATTGTTCTTGAAGATGGTCAAACTTACAATCCTCTAAAAAATCTTTTAAGAGCAGCGACATAAATGTCAACAGTCTCACCTGGTTCTTGTTTCTATGAAATAAATTATATCTTGTTATACCTATACATACTTTGGGAGAAAAGTGGTTATCAAAATCTTTTAAAACATCTAAAAATACATTAGATTCACCCCCCACCAGTTGTTTTAGTAATTTCATCATAAATTTTTAAGCCACCAGCACCAATCGAATGTAAAAAAATGTTTTCTTTTTTTCTTGTTTCATTTTGCCTTATTCATCTATTGTCTCGATAAAGTTAAAAAGATAAGCTTTCCATTGCAACCATTTCATACATGGTTCACTTCCTGCTGGCCAAAATGCTTGTGGAGGTTGTATCGAAGAATTCTGTGTAGCCATTAGAATGAATTAATACCCAGGTAATGAATAGTAAAGTACATAAAATCCAAAACGTGGTGAAAAGAAGACTGAATAATAAGTTTAAACTCCGCTATTAGACGAAAGACGATGTTACAGGCAAGGTTAACTGTGAAATGCGCTGAAAATCCAAGAACTAGAGCGTAGCAGAAAAATTTGTATATTTTAACGTTGCACGTAAATTGCAAAACGCGTTCCTGAAAATGAATGCAGGCGTGCTGAAATGAAATACTCCCAAGAGGGCGGCATTCATTAAATAAGTCACAAGTTAGCCTAAAGAAACGTGACTGACGCTAGTTGAAGTGACAAGTGAACTTGAGAACGTTGCGGAGAATGGAGAAGGAATGCTCCTCGCTTACGGTTCTAACAAGTACACAGTAAGTTGTATTTTTTTAATAATACGTTGGATCCTTAACTCCTCAAAGAAAATAACACAAATTAACTTTAAGAGTAAAAGTTGCGATTGTTAGATGGCTAAGTTTGAGAGGGTAAAATGTAGGGATGTCCCCTGTCGCCGTATCTGTTCGCCTTGGCCATGGAACCCTTGGAGGCCTGGGTGCGCATGGACGCCCAGGTACGGAGTATTGAATGGGCCGCGGGTCTTTCTGAAAGAATTGCGTTGTATGCGGACGACGTTCTCTTTTTTATGATGGTAGTTGACAGGACGGGGCCACGGCTTCTGCATATAATGCAGATCTTCGGGGAAACGTAAGGCGTGTACATGAATCCCCGCAAATCCACATTGTGGGCGCTGGGAGGGCAGACGAGGGTGGGATCATGGGCGACCGCGGTTTAGTCGACTGCAGGTGTATTGAATATCTGGGGGTGGGACTCTCGGATGTACCGGCCGTTGCCTGGGAGCGTAACATGACACCTGTGTGGGAATGGGTGCGTGCAGACCTTAAGTCCAGGTCCTGCATCCAACTGACACTGTTTGGTAGATCCGCGATCTTCAAAATGGTAGCGCTCCCCCAACTTCTCTACCTGCTGCAGAATCACCCGTATCCGATTCCGTCTAGATGGTTCCGACTGGTAAATTCTGTGCTGGGGCAGTTTCTGTGGGAGGGAGGGAAGGTGCGAGTGGCCATTCGTACATGCTTCTTATCCTCCTATTGTGGGGGACTGGCATCCCCGGATCTCCTCTCGTATTATCAGGCCTCGCATCTACAGGTCCTCAATGAGTGGTGGTATGGGGATAGGGAGGACCCAGCGTCCGCACTGGAACACTACCTATGGTACATTACACACTGCACACACTTTTGTACTCAGCACGGCTGCGGAGCGTGCTGCCATCAGTTACACGGGTGGTGTTCAAGGTTTGGAGGGAGGCGCTTGCGGCACATGGGCTGGTGGGGCGTCCTGGCCCGGGAGACTCCTCTGTGGAACAATGGGCGCCTGCCCCACTTGGCGGCCATTCCGGGGTTTCGGGGATGGGATGCCATTGGTATCTCCACCCTGGGCGATGTACTGAGGGGCACGACACTTAAATCCTTTCGGGATCTCCAGGAGGAGTTTCATATGCCCCAGGCACACTTCTATCGATACCTACAGCTGCGCCATGCGTTATCCCCTAGCTTGCAGGGTCTGGAGTCCATTCCTGAGTTTAGTCCCATTGAAGCTAAAATCTTTATGGGGGATCTAAAAGAAAAAAAGATTTTGCGTATTTATCAGTCCCTGGTCACACATTGCTCCCCTACACTTCAGAAACCCTGAGGGGACTGGGAGGCAGACGTGGGCGGGCTGGAAGAGGAGGATTGGACGGAGGCCCTGGCAGCCTCGCGGGGGCAGCCATAGCGATGCGGCTTCGCCTAGTCCAATTCAAATACCTCCACAGGGTCTACTTTACTAGGACGCGATTGTGGTGGGCGGGGATGATCGCCTCCCCGGAATGTCTTCAGTGTGGCCGGGCAGAGGGTACGTTTATTCATACAGTTTGGCAGTGCACATCGCTGTATCGCTTCTGGAGGGGGGTCTTTGCCTGTCTTTCTGAGGTCCTGGGCTCGGAGCTTGCCCGCACACCACAGCTGCATGTTGTGGAGGGGGTGGGGGCAATGCCTATAAACGACACCTCATGCTTCTAGGCCTTACCCTGGCAAAACGAGATATTGCTAATGCCTGGAAGGCGACAAGGGCTCCATCGGTGGCAGCTTGTAAAAATGGCCTGGACTTTTGCACGGGTCTGGAGCAGCCCATCTTTGTGGCCAGGGGGTGCCCGCGCAAACACTATAAAATATGGAGCCGATGGGAGGAGTATTGGGGCCTCTGGCTAGAACCCCCGGGGGTAGAGGAGCCTTTGCCGCCGGTTTAAGTCGAGGATCCAGTATAGGGGGAGGGGAGGGAAGGAGCAAGGGGGTTGGTGGGCCTAGAGTAGGACCTTCTGAACATCTTCTTTTTAATGCTATGGACGAGGTAGTATGGACTTGTGAGATCTTTGGGGGATGGGAGTGGGAGGGGGAGTTGGGGGAGGGTTGCGACATCGTTAAATGCTCTTATGTATTGTATTGTTGACCATGGGGGGGGAGTAAAAACAAAAGTCGTTTGCTGTGATGGATGTATTTGGTTTGCTTTAGCAGATGACTCTGGTGTGCAGAGCCCTGCACAACACATGCGAATTGACAAATAAAAGATGTTTTCAAAAAAACTTTTATAAAATGTTTTTTTAAAGAGTGGTGGGCCTGAGTACCTGTGGTAGCTAATTGCGACTAGTCCTATCCACCCCCAAAGCTCATGTCTGGAAGGGTTGGGGTGTTGGCTGACCACAGGCATTGGACGAAGTTCCTTACTGCAGGCCAGGCCCGTAGGCCAACCCTACCCCGTGCATGGCAAAAGATCGTGTGCAGCGGGTGGTTGGCTGCCCGCAGGGGTTTGGATGCAGGATTTGACTGCCAGAGACCGTGCTCAGCTGAGTGTTGGCTTTACATATGGCAATAAAATATTACTATGTGTTTTAAAAAATCGAGAAATTCAATTAAAAGAATGAAGGGTAAATTGTCGTTATAGTTAGGAATTGGGAGTATATTTTACTTTACATTAAAAAAACAACCTTAGAAATCCACTGAAAAAGCTATGGTTAAAAGGATGCTATAGTTAGGTGAAAATGTCAGTTAAAACATACCATTTTAAACTAACAAAACCACTCAAATTCACAAGTTATAGTTATCTCAAGTAACTATAACTCGTGCCATAACGCAAATTTAACTCACGCCCTCCGCATGCACTGCTTACGAACACACATATTACAACACTCATGACGTTCTATGACACCAATGATAATATCAATGCAACATCTGAATTAACATAATTGACGACAACACTGTGCATATAAATCTAGATCTCCGTCCAGTATTGATGGCTGCAGAGGGAGCGGCAGCGCCCTGGGTGCAGCACCCCTTTGTCTACCGGTTTCATTCAGCACATTGTTTGCCTAAATATGGAAGCGCTGTGTTTGCTTTGACTTTTTCAAAGCATTTATGTTGTCTGTTTGCACCTGCTTTGGGAACCTGAGATGACAGTGTGGTGTTTGTACAGAGTAAATACAATTTACTCTCCTGCAGTCACTGCCAAGGGTCAATTATAGGGCAATCCCGGAATGGGTGACGGGCAGCACACTGCCCCTATAAGCGAATGTTGGCATTGTGCTGACGTGGGAGGATGCTAAAGTTGCTCTGATGGTAAGAATTCACTTCAGCTGGGATTCAAGCCTGCTCACTTAACCCGAGGCACAGTGGAGCTGTGCTCATAACGAGCTGAGCTCGTCATAACAGCCGTGGAACGCCCACGGGGGCCTAATTCCCCTCCTGTGCGGGCGTTCTACAGGAGTGGGCGGAGTCGTGACGAGCTGAGCTCGTCATAACAGCCGTGGAACGCCCACGCGGGCCTAATTCCCCTCCTGTGCGGGCGTTCTACAGGAGTGGGCGGAGTCGTGACGAGCTGAGCTCGTCATAACAGCCGTGGAACGCCCACGCGGGCCTAATTCCCCTCCTGTGCTGGCGTTCCACAGGAGTGGGCGGAGTCGTGACGAGCTCAGCTCGTCACAAGCACCCCGGTGCCGCGTGTGGCCCGGGAAACATCCTTTACAACGCAATTTTTACCACGCAGTGCCTTTACGACGCAACTTTTACAACGCAAACCATTACAACGCATTGCGCTGGGGGGCGCTCTAGGATAGGGAATAGATTTAATTTACTATCCAACACCTTCCCTAGTGTCCACGGGGACTGGAGTTGGAATAGTAAATTAAACTATTCACTATCCAGCGCCCCAAAGCACTATGCGTTGTAAAGGTATTCGTTGTAAATACCGCGTTGTAAAGGCATGCGTGGTAAAAGTATGCGTTGTAACGTCATACATCCGTGTGGCCCCCCCTCTCCCTCACCGCGGGGGAATTAGCCCCACGTGGAAGGGGTTAAACTTGGAGTTTGAGTTGAGGGGTGGCTTAATGGTTAGAGTACAGGGTAGTCCAACTGACTTTAAGTTCTGCTAGGGATGCCTATTGCCTAGCAGACTAGTGCATTGTTAAAGCCAAGCCATTACAGTGTTGATCTTTTAGAGACACCCACCTGTTCAGAAACTTTCCTATCTCTGTGTAGGTCACACAATACCAGAGTCCCACCTCAGCCCTCTGCACATAGTGTGATCCTCGGGAAACTAGTGTTCCTCCCGAAGTTTAGTTACTGAATACCATGTGGGGAATCCGAGGACAGTGGTGGATTGTTTAATCGGTGCCGTGTAACTGGTCCTGTGCCCACTCATGGGCATCGATTCACCAACGTGCCAGTGTAGTGAAGTGACATAACATATCCTTTGACCCTAATGATGTCACAGGACGTGACCCTTGACCCTGATTTTTTTCCAGGAAGTCCTGTGATATGTTCTTAACCATGATGACAACACAATAATTGACAATGATGAAGTTCCATTATAACTGCATGATTAATATAACAACACAACACAGACAAGTGTGTATTTTGGATGCCCCCTGTATTATGGTGCTGACTTGATCGTTGAAAATTCCAGAAGGTAATACTTGCTCTCATTTATAGTGCGTGAGCGAAAGCAAGAAAGCAGGCTCTACAAGGGGGTTTCTCCTGTCGAGAAAATGTTTAAAAGAATGTGCTGGATTGGTGCATTTTAAAGCACAATTTTCACATACATTTTCTAAAATGTCAAAAGATCTAAAAGCACACTTATTACATTGTTTAAATCCTTTCATGGCGTGATAAGCCAATGAAACCTGAGGCTGCCCAGGAGTTGACAATCATTTTTTCAAAATGTGATCTGGATGCCACCATATTTCAAGCATTAGTGCCATTCTGCCAGGGCTAGCATATTCTCATGGGAGCCTAATATGCCATGGGTTCCCCCACAATATGCCAGTGCCAGAATATTTCCATTTATGTAGTCGATATACCACAAATGACCCTTATGTCAAAAACAACCTCAGTGTGTCAGGAGTCTGCAGCCGTCTCCCTCTACCCTGGGTCAAAAGAGTGTTTAAACATGGTTCTGAAGGCTGCTGGCACCCAGGCATCTTAGGCCCAGATGCATCAAGTTAAAATCCGCTCATAAAGGAGCAGATTCTCAGAATCTGCCCCTTTGCGACCGGTATTTTTGCATTTGGGATGCATCATCCCAAATGCAAAAATCGCAAATTAAGAATTCGCTAAATTGCGATTACTTGCATTTAAGGAATCTCAAATTGAGATTCCTTAAATACAATGCATCAAAGTTAAAAAATTAGCGATTTCGCTAATAGGAGTAGTAAATTACCATGAAGTTCAACTTCATGGTAATTTGCAAAAACTTTGAAAAATGCACTTTTGTGCATTTTTCAAAGTTTCATGTTGCGCACACACATGCCCTAAGGGCATGTATGTGGGCAACATATGTGCACAGATCAATTTCAGGGGTGCAACAGGGTGTCCTTTGGACACCCCTGCACCCTTGAAATCGCATTCTCAATTTGCGATTTGCTAATTGCGATTCGCAAATTGAGAATGTCTTCCCATTCATTCCTATGGGCCTCTAGTCCCATAGGAATGAATGGGGAGGTATTCCTTAATTCCGACTCGCAATTTGCGAGTTGCAATTAAGGAATTTAAAGAAATCGCTATTTTTTGAGCGAGTTCTTCTTGCATAGCATTTTGGTATTCCTTATTAGCGATTCCTTAATTTTCGCTAATAAGGAATCGCAAAATAGATGCTTGATGCATCTGGGGGACAGTGAAATCTCTATGTTGTAATCAGTTCTCTGTACTTTGATATTAGACTCAAGCTTCGTCACTATGCACTGTCTGTGGAAGATGTATTTATTTATTTATAACGTTTTATATAGCACGAACTTGACCCGCGAGGGTATCAGAGCGCTTTACATTTAGGATCGTTGCATTAAAATTGTTTCAAGATTCGTAAAGTTATAGGGTCCACTTAACTTTCGCAGAGCCAGTACCAGACAGTCGAACATGACATGAGCAGCAAAGTCCAGTGTAAGGATCCTTCTTCTTCTGTGGCAGAAGAGCCCCAGTAAATGGAGCCACCCCAGTCCACGAAGAGTCGCGTGAATGGTCAGGAAATATATCAAAACTTCATTTAGGCTCAGCAACACAGCGTTCTCGGTAGGCCCAATGTCCTTCATTACAAACCCATGGGTCTACCCTTTTCCCCTACCTCACTTGTCTCATTATCCACTTCTTTCTCCCTACCTCAGTTTCTCTACCTTTACCCTTTTCCTTTATTACTAGTCCTCTCTGTCTCTGTGTGTTGTCTGTCTGTCTCTTTCTCTCTCATACACGCAGACACATGGTCAGCCTCTGCATCTCTTTCTCTATCTCATCTCACTCTGTCTACCTCAATTATCTCTCTCTTTACCTCATCATCAGTCTTATTCTACCGCTGTATCAACTACACTTCTCTTTCTATGCTCCACCAGTCTCTATTTCACCTTTTCATGTAAATCATGTCCCCTTCTACCTTTTACCTCTCTCTAAATATTTCTCTCTGCTTCACTGCTCTGTTTATCTGCCACGTCTTTCTGTACCTCATCTCATTGTGTGCCTCTGTGGTTGTATGTCAATACAACGCAGGCTTTTACCCCGCATGACATTACAACGCAGGGATTACAACGAAAGTCGTTACAACGACTTTTGCTGGAGGGCGCTGGATAGTGGAATAGTTTAATTTTCTAATCCTACTCCAGCCCACGTTGACAGTAGGGAAGGTGTTGGATAGAAAATTAAACTATTTCCTATCCAACAGCGCCCTCCAGCAAAAGTCATTGTAACGACTTTTGTTGTAATCCCCGCATTGTAATGGCAGTGCGGGGTAATCCCCGCGTTGTAATGGCTGTTCTCCGCCTCTGTCCACCTCACCGCTATGCCTCTACTTTATATAGTAAAACAAGTAGAGTGTTGGACTGCACCGTGACAGTTGGTGTGTATACTGTGTGCATTTGAGTATTTCCCATTGTTTATTGTATATAGGAGATAGCAGGTTAGGTGCTAGTTTCTCATAGGGTTCCACTGTCATTGACTACATGCCTCTTCTTTATGTTTGTCTCTTTACTAGCCTATGTCTCGCTATCTGTCCACCTCGCTCCCTCTCTGCGTTTGTCTTTCTTTACCTCACCTTTCTTTTTCCCTTTCTTTTTTTTTTTTTTTTTTTTTTGAAAACCTTTATTTGGACAAAAAGGATATACAAATACGGGCCTACAACCAGTCAGGCCGGCCACTAATACGAGAGGGCAAGCAATAAATCCAGGATGACAGTGTACGGAATAAAACGCAGTAAATCGCAATCATTACAGCATCAAAAAAAGGGGGGGAACACAGACGGCCAGCAAAAAGGAACAATGAAGGTTAATTTTATAATAATACAAAAAGGAATATCGCAGGCTCGACTACGACACAAGACGTTACCGGGTTCCCAGAGCGAGTCATTGACAACAATAAAGCTAAAGGGTGACAATGTGGGAGAATGGTGTGGCAACGCACATCAGTGCAAGAGCAAATATCAGTAAATCAAAGCCATAATTAGTTTCACTCGTCTCATTCAGACCCACCACCCATTAGCATATTAGAGACAAAACAGGAACCGGAATATTGACATCGTAAAGGAAAAACTAACCCGCCATATTGACCTTAAGGAAAGGAAAGAAAAAGAGGAAAAACAGAGCTGAAGGGGAAGAACACCGCGCTGATACCAGTACCCCACAGCAGAAACACTTAAGGATTGGGAACATTAATAATAAGGAGGGCATGAGAGTCGCGTTCAAAATGCAGCATAGCCCCATAGAGGAAGCAGCGGGTATGCAAACCCCACCCGCATAGCCCATGGGAGACAGGGACAGACGCGGCACCCCTATAAGAGACACAAAAGGGCCATAGAACTAAAAGGAAGACAACGAAAAAGTCCCAACCCACCCATCCCACCCAGCACCCCTGCAGAAGCCTACGGCCTACCCCCCCTAGCAGTGTGCCTGTCGCCCTAAACCGAACCCGAAATGTAGTAAAGACAAAAGAAAAAAGGAATGAAAGACGAAAACAAAAAACATAAAGACAAGAAGGAAATAGGAGGGGGGAGTAAAGGATCAATTAACAATACGTTCGGCCCCAATCCTCTGCCCAACCATACAAACGTAATATTTTAAAACCAGAGCGACACATTCTCGAGAATCGTAAAACACACTAGGGGTTCACCCACAGCGCCATGAGTACGGGCCGGTCCGCCGCTAAGCTGTACCCCGGCAATCCACCGGGAATAAGTTGTCTCACCCCAGGCCTTTCTTAGTGACCACCACCACCCACCACATAGCGGCAGGAAATAGGCAACTCAGTATGAAGAAAGCACTCGAATGAAAAGATATTAGACAAAGGTGTAGATCAGGGAGGTCCATCAACAGACAAGAGAACAGAAGTCCGGGTATATAATTCAAGTGTCCCAGGAAAATTAACCCGAGCCACAGAACACAGGAGTTCAGTCTCGCCATCTGAAAAAACCGGAGCTCCCCCGCAGCACAGGACAACGACCCCACCGAAGCAGAGATAGACAACAGTCCACCATGTTCATTGGGTGCTCGGACAGGAACAGGCCCGAGCCCGGGGTCCAAGTCTCCAAACTCCAAACAGTGAGTCGCCAAAGGTTCCGATGCCACCGGAGTGCAGACCTGTCGATGAGCGGCGACAGTAATCTTCGCCGCGACCAGGGGGGGCGAGGTAGCGGCTCCATCGAAACAAGAGGATACCGTGAATAGCCGTCCATCCAAGATGGCGGCGGACCGCACAGGTTCCCCCGGGGTACCGGGGATCAAGGCCGCGTGCAGGGATCGCAAGGCGTTGATAACATCACCGATAGTAGGCTCATGCTCACACAGCAAGGTCTCCGTGCCGTCCAACATCTCAGGTACACCGAATTGGGGATATCCACAGCCCAGGTCGTCGGCCGCCATTTTGTAATTCCAGCCGCGACACCACTCTCTACGGCTCTCGAAGCCGGCACACAGATGCGGATCTCCTCCGGCACACAAAGGGAAAAAATGAAGGGGGGGACCCCGCTAATGGCAGCCTTGGTGCAGAAAGGAGAGCCGCCAAAGTCGAAGGTCCGCCGCACTAACACCTGCGCGGTCTACGAACAGAGTCCGGGCGCATGGCTCCAGGTTGGATGGACGGGACAGTGGCGGGGGGCATCCCCTCACACGATTAGTCCTCGGAGCGCCGCACCCCGCACCAGCACCACTGCCGCCGCGGCAGGCCCGGGCCGGATCCACCGGGTTACTCGCACAACGGCCCTTCGCTGTCAGGCACCTCTCTCGGCCGGGGCTATCATCGACACCACCGCCAGGCTGAGTCCAGTAGGCGAGGCCCCGGTCCCGACTCCATGGAGGCCCCTTTCTCTCCGGGGTCAGAACTTCGGAATCACTGCACGCAGGAGCCTCCAGGTCAAACGGTGAGTACGAGCAATAATTCACGCATCTTTATCCGCTCGAGTGTGTCGTCTTGGGGCAGGATATGAAGCAGGATATGTGTTGCAGGCCGGATGGTTGACGGAGCCGAGCTACGAAGCGACCATTACGATCGCGAGCTTGGCTCCTCCCCCCTCTTTTTCCCTTTCTTATCTCTACCTCGCACCTAAGTTTTCCCCTCTTCTCTCCCTCTCGTTATGTCCTTCTTCCGATCTCTGGCTTTCTACCTCTTTCTAAAAGTTTACTTACCTCTCTTACTCTGTTTATCTATATCCAGTCCTATATCTGGCTCACCTTATCTTTTCTTCTGAGAACCTCACCTTTCTCTATTTATCTTATGACTTTTCTTACATAACCTCTCTCTCTCACGCTCTCTTCCTCATTCTAATCTTTACCTTCCTTACCCTCTACGTCACCTCTCTGCCTATACAGTTCTCTTTAACTCTCTGTCCTTCTTCTCTTTATCACCACCTCCTACTTCGCTTACTCCATCAGCGGCAGCTCCTCCGTAATGGGGGAAGAGCGTCGCCCCACTTCCTGGCTCAGAGCCAGCAAATGAAAAATAAAACTGTGCTGTAGAGAGGGGGGGGGGGGCGAGGCTTGGGAGCGGGAGGAGGAGTGCTATGTGAAGTCCCAAAGTGTGCATATTTGTTTGGCAAGCCTTCTCAGGCTGTCCAAAATTACACATGCACACTTAGGTTTCTCCAGCCCGGCTGCATTGAATATCTGGGCTGGAAATCCCCACAGACCCCCTGACCTGAGTGGAGCATCTTCCAGCCCGCTCAGGCCAATCCCAGCACAGCTCAGCAGCATGGATATTGGATGAGAGTCTGTCCCGGGGGCTGCTGGGACCAGGAAGAGGACAGGAGGCACGGCAGAATGCCATAGGTGGCTTCAGAAAAGTTATTTTTAAAAAAAAATTATTACAACCCCCCCCCCCACACCCTCTGCGCTCCCGCATTCCCTCCACCCGCCCCTCAACCCTTTGCTTGTGGCAGCCGCTACTGTACTCGAAAGGTCTCTGCCTAGCCAGAGAGGTGTAAACATAGAAAGAGGACAAGATGTAAGGGGCAAAAGACAAAATACCGGAAATAAGGATAAACTTATCAGATTTCGCCTGCTGGAGTGATGAAGACACAAGCTGAGCAGCGAGAACCCCAGCAGTGAAGGGGAGTGTGTTTGTGATCACTAGCATCTGTGCACTAAAGGAACGGATTCAAGCGCTACCTGGCTTGGTATTGTTTCAGTACCGTGCACTGGTCCACCGTACACCCAATGGCATCCTAGGCTTTAACCTTCTTACCCACCACGTTGTGAGATTCCAGGAGACACAAGGGCCCAGATTCACTCACTTTTCACACAACATAGCACAGCATCACACTTTGTTGCAGTGTGTTACGCAAAAGACTCAGCACAGCGTATAGGGCCTTGCACAGCAATACTGGCCTGCTGCTGCTGTCCTCCCCTGCACTGGTACTCAAAAAGGCTGACTTGTGCAACGCACAGCCTCGCGCCTTGAGGCAGAGGTGAAGGCGCTGTGACTGGCATGGAAACACACTCTTCCTGTGCTGTACAAACTCAGAAGCATCCCATGCATTGGATGGCTGCGCGCTTCAGTACACATGCCACGTGACATTTCTCTTTGTTTGTGCCTGGTGCAAGTAGGCAGCCTGCATGGCGAAGGCCAGAGTGCGCATGACTGGTTTGAGCAGCTCCAGAGGGCACCAAACAGTCCTTGTACACTCAGGATGGGGCACACCACTCCTCTCCTGCCCTGCCCGCAGAGCAGAGCAGCCCCGCCCAACCGCCCGCCTGCAACACAAACATAAACCATTTTATGTTTCTGCTTCTCGCACTTCAAGAAAGCAGTGGGGCGACGCTCCTTCGCCATAGTAGAGGAGCCGCTCCTCCTTATAGCGCTGGTGGACATGTTGCGCCAGCACTATCATGATAGGTTCTTCCCTCTACTATATGCTGTTTCATGTTTCGCCATTCCACTCTATGCTATTATACTGTATGCCATTACACTGTACTACTGTACGCTACTCGACTCTATGCTATTATACTGTATGCCATTACACTGTACCTCACTCCACTGTACGCCACTCCACTCTATGCTATTATACTCTATGCCATTACACTGTACCACTGTACGCTACTCCACTCTATGCTATTATACTGTATGCCATTACACTGTACTAATGTACGCTACTCGACTCTATGCTATTATACTGTATGCCATTACACTGTACCTCACTCCACTGTACGCCACTCCACTCTATGCTATTATACTCTATGCCATTACACTGTACCACTGTACGCTACTCCACTCTATGCTATTATACTGTATGCCATTACACTGTACTACTGTACGCTACTCGACTCTATGCTATTATACTGTATGCCATTACACTGTACCTCACTCCACTGTACGCCACTCCACTCTATGCTATTATACGCTATGCCATTACACTGTACCACTGTACGCTACTCCACTCTATGCTATTATACTGTATGCCATTACACTGTACTACTGTACGCTACTCGACTCTATGCTATTATACTGTATGCCATTACACTGTACCACTGTACGCTACTCCACTCTATGCTATTATACTCTATGCCATTACACTGTACCACTGTACGCTACTCCACTCTATGCTATTATACTGTATGCCATTACACTGTACTACTGTACGCTACTCCACTCTATGCTATTATACTGTATGCCTTTACACTGTACCACTGTACGCTACTCCACTCTATGCTATTATACTGTATGCCATTACACTGTACCACTGTACGCTACTCCACTCTATGCTATTATACTCTATGCCATTACACTGTACCACTGTACGCTACTCCACTCTATGCTATTATACTCTATGCCATTACACTGTACCACTGTACGCTACTCCACTCTATGCTATTATACTGTATGCCATTACACTGTACTACTGTACGCTACTCCACTCTATGCTATTATACTGTATGCCATTACACTGTACTACTGTACGCTACTCCACTCTATGCTATTATACTGTATGCCATTACACTGTACCTCACTCCACTGTACGCCACTTCACTCTATGCCACTGCACTCTACACTGCTCCACTGTACGCTATTACATGCTGACACACTAAACTCTACACCTGTCTTCTCTTCGCCGTTCCACTGTATGCTATTGTATTGTCCGCCACTCCACACTAGGCCACTGCATGCTTCTGCACTCCACTTTTAAGCTATTCCACTCTATGCTCTAACCGTTATTATAGGTAGGAAAATGTATTTATTCTTTCTATACGAACGTAAACAAACTTTACTGTGCACTGTGTTCTCAGAAAAAAATTGATTTGCGATGTCATAACTGGTTTAAGCATAAGTTTAGAAATGACAATTTTTCTGTACTTTAACTAATGTAAGTAGCTTAAGAATAAATACAATGATATTAGTTTGAAGGTGGTGTGCAAATGATAAATTTAAGGTATAACTATAATTTAGGAATTTTTAATGTTTGTGTATTGTAAGTTTGGTCGGTATAGAAAGAATAAAGCTTCCCTAACTTACAGAAGTGAAAATAGATTGGTGATTTATTTCTAATTTTACCCCACTGTTACTTTCCCTAGCACCCAGGGAGCACTGGGTGGCAGAGAGAGCGAGAGAGGAAGAGGAGGTAGAGAGAAACTGATCAGAAATGGATGGATGGAAAGAGACATAAAGAGCTGGGCTGGTTTGATCCTTTTTGCCAGGGCTGCTTCTGGTTCCTCAGTCCAGCCCTGCCCAGTCTCAGACCCCATTTGAGAGCTGAGGCATGTTTTTAAAATCCTTTATAGATGACGTGATTTGTGAACATATCAAGAACAGCCGCGGATCACTGTCATTCACACCGCTCTCCACGTGACCCGCGCTCTTTGTGAGCCGTTTACTACAATTTATTAAAACGTTTCTCTTCTATCCAATGTTTCGGGAACTGGCTTCCAGTTTTTCAACTGCGCAATGCATGCTGGGAAAATTAGCGTTTGGGGTGTGACCCCCCCCAAACCCTGCCAAATAAATGCATTCTTGGCTTGGTAGTTGGGTTTAGGGTCTCAAGAGTCTGGTCTGCTATGTTGGTGCTGGTTTTCCCTCTTTTCTAGTTGGTAAATTTGAGGGTCACACCTCCTGAATCCCACCCATTAGCCTACGCCCTTCTTGCCATCGAACCGTGAACCATTTCTAAATCTTCAAGAGTGTAGCAGCTCAGATATGCCACAGATTGCCCCTCCAAACTCACTCATTTTCTTTCTGTGACACAAATATTCTTGTGAACTGAAGGGATTCACATCTAACCAATGAGAGCTCTCTTCTGAGTGAAGCTTCATGGGACGTCTGCCCCTGTGCGATTCTGCTGTTTTTCCTGCACCAAAAAAGCAAAAATCCCCATAAGACTTTATATGGGAAATGCTACTTTTGCAAAGGACCCCTTATCTACACCTCCTTCACCAATCTACACAAAATCTGTAAAGTAGAACCTCAGATGAAACTTTGAATTGATCTGGTAAATTTCCATTTGCAGTGGTATCTACATGCGGTCCACTCACTGACGTTGCTCCAGGCAAGGCTTGTTTCCTCACAGTTTCTGCTTGTAAAGTTTCCGTGACCTCACCTGCATCTTTTATGGAGTCAGATTGCCATTAATAATATTATGATGGCGGTGACAGTCAACCAGCAATGGGCAGAGTTTGCGTAAGCTCCGATAAGAGGGAACGCCTTGTCTGATATGACCGACACTTAAGGTGATATGGTTCCCGGGAAGCGATACCGCCGTGCACTTTAACCCCGGGGTCCAATGTACGACTGCTTTGGACATCATGTACCTGAAGCCCTTATCAGGCAGCTCAGGCTGGACTCAGCGTTGTAAAGGGATAGTATCTCAGAACCATCCCATGTTATGGAATTCATTATCAGTTCTGTATCCATTTCAAGGGGATCCCCAACCATTAGCAGACATTCTCCTGCAAACTTGGGTTATCTGTCTGGATTTCAGATACACAGGGTTGACTAGGGGATCCAGACAACAGTAGCCAATCAGAGAGAGACATGTGATGTCCAAAATGTGACCAATTCTTTTAAACAAATCTTTTATTTCCCTTGTGTGAGTGCACAGAAAATCTTCAAGCTCAAGAACAGTTACCTGTGGTCCACAGACCCCTGGGTAGGATGGTATGGTATGGTATATATGGTATGGTATTGTATTATGTGGAATGGTTTGGCGTGACATTGTATAGTGTGGGATGGTATGGTATGGTATGAGTTATTTATTTATTTATTTATTTATTTATTTTAACCGTTTTATATAGCGCTGGCTAGACCCGGAGGTATCAGAGCGCTTTACATGAGCATCAGATCATAGTTACAGGTTACATCGTTACAAAGGTTACACAGTTCTCAGAGCATGGCAACATAGTTACTTGTAAGGTCGAGATAAACAATAAGCACAAATACGTAAGGGGGAAAGAAGGCAAGGTGAGAGATTCAGGGGAGGGGGTTGGAGTAGTGGAAGTATACAGATAATGAAGGTGGGAAATAGGAGGGGAGGGTGAGAGACACAGCATGGGGAGAGGAGGGGAAAGATGACGGGGACACAAACCGGTAGACGAGTCAAGGCAACGTCCAAAGTCCAGTAAGCTGTGATCCCAAGGGAAGTGGTATCACTTCCCTATCTCTGTTGTGAGAGGCTCCCTATACGCAGTGGACTCTCTCAGAGGGGTCTCTGAGACTCCAAGGCCTACATACTGGATCCTTCCCCAAAAAGAGGAGAGGGAGTGCTTTGGCAAGGGGTGCCATACCTCAAGTGTGAGTGGCTTCCTTGGCGCAGTGGACTCACTCAGCGGGTTCGCTGAGATTCCAGAGTATAAATATTGGATTTTTCCCCAACAAGGGGAGAAGGAGTGCTTAGTCAAAGAGCACAAAAGACAGGGGGTAGGCAGAGTAGCAGGCAAGGGGAGAGATTCACGGGAGAGAGGATAGGAGCTAGGGAAGAGACAATAAGGAGAGACAAAAAGAAGTCTGCCTAAAGACCGACTGGGTAGGTGACGACCAAAGAGGGAATCCACGGCCCATCCCCCCTATAGCTAAACTAAGTAGCTCCATCAGGCATCAGACAAAATAGTTCAGTCTCAAAACATTGAGAGAGGAGGGAGGGAGAGACATAAATAGAGGGAGGATGCGGGAGGAGACGACAGGAGAGACGAAAGGAAGTGCAACAATGTGGTTCAACAATATACTAGAAGAAGATCAACAAGTAAACATTAAATCAAAACAATCAGCAATACAATTAGGGGAGGAGAGAAAAGAGAGAGAAAGCAGTGGGGTGTAGGGGAGGAGGGAAAGTGAGGATAAGGGAAGATAAAACTGTAGAGACGAAAGGAAGTCTGTCTAAAGACCGACTGGGTAGGTGACGACCAAGGAGGGAATCCACGGCCCATCTCCCCTATAGCTAAACCAGGTAGCTCCATCGGGCATCAGGCAAAATAGGTTGGTCTCAATACATTGAGAGAGGAGGGAAGGAGAGACATAAATAGAGAGAGGATGCGGGAGGAGACGACAGGAGAGACGAAAGGAAGTGCAACAATGTGGTTCAACAATATTCTAGAAAAAGAACAACAAGTAAACATTAAATAAAAGAGTCAGCAATACATTAGGGGAGGAGAGAGAGGAGAGAGAAAGTAGTGGGGGGGAGGAGAGGAGAGAGAGTGAGGATAAGGAAAGAGACAACCGTAGAGACGAAAGGAAGACCGACTGGGTAGGTGACGACCAAGGAGGGAATCCACGGCCCATCTCCCCTATAGCTAAACCAGGTAGATCCATCGGGCGCCAGACAAAATAGATCAGTCTAAAGTGGCGAGGGAAGAGGTTCACAGAAAAACAGGGTGGGGACAAAGGGCAAGGGCATGTGAAGGCAGAGGACAGAAGCTGGAAAGAGTAGGAGCGGAGAGGGGGAGGGGGAAGGTGGGGGAAGGGGGAGGGGGAAGGTAAGGTCAGGAGAGACGTGGGTGAGTTAGCCCGAAGTCCGGCTGGGTAGGTTATAGTCAAAGGAGGGAGCCCAAAGTCAATCTCCCCCATAGCTGTGATATCTCTTCTTTTCCTCTGTCGCACCTTTTCAATAAACTCTCCAATGAGAATACTCTTCATCCAATTATTAAAGTTCGGGAGGTAGAAAATGCGACTTTGACTGTATTGTTCCAGTCCACACTCCTAAAGCACGTTGTGAAGAGCAGCTACTTTTGACCCATGGCCTTCAAGCCTTTTGTACTTTGCAGGTGGCTCTTCAGTCTCTAATGTAGTATGGGAGGGGATACATTTGGAGAGTATGAGAAGTCGTAGGCCTCCCTGATTAATTCAAGATGATGACTCCTTGGGATAGGTCCTCACTCCATTACCATTAGTGGGTCCCGTAGTGGTAGGTGGTACTTGCTATTTGTAAGGATGGGATTAACTTGGCTTACTATGTCCCAATCTAGGTAATACCCTGGGATCCTTAGTCATAAATATTAGCGGTTAATTATAGTAAATAATATCATTTAATTTGAGGGTTAGAGTGTCTGGGGATGAGATCAATGAGCACGCTCTGTTCTAATTGCATAATGTATCAGTCGTTCCAAGATGGCTGCTTGATTATTTAGTGGTCGAATAGATCTGGGGATTAGTCCTATCACTCTTTCCCTGCAACAAAACTACCTGGGTATAGTCCTCTATCTGTTTCTATGGGGGCAGATCAGCGTGCATGGTCCTTTGTTTCTGTTTGATAGCGTGCTAAAAGCAATTAGTCCTATGTCTTTGCCTATGTGGTGGTGTGAGGTGAGTGGTCCTTTCTTTGATTTACCAATACAGCTAGCTAGCCATTTTGAAGTTCAACCGTTCAGGCACAAAATGGTGGGGCTTGTACCGTTCATCGAGGTGTTACCATCCAAATCACCCCCTCCACAGTGGCATCAGGTCAAGTACCTGCCCAGCCCGGGCCTCCTTTCAGAATGCTCCAGAGCCAGTCCCAGCGATTTGAGCTAGTACTCGAGCGCTTACATCCCCCAGATGCAGCATACAGTTCCGGCATGGTCTCTCACATAATATCTATGATATATATGGTATGATATATATGTAGTAATTCCTAGGCAATTAGGATAAAAACAAAGAAAACTAGTATGTGGAAGGGGAGGACATTCAACACAAAAATTATTAAAATCATATAATGTTTAAAAGGCAACTACAAATTATACAGTTATCACTCAAATATAACATACATTACAATATAAAATACACATAATTGTTGAGACTAAAATTAAACAAAAAAAGACAATAATCAATAATCAATAAGACATAAAAATGGTGGCAAGAGAATATTTCTCGACGCGCGTTTCGGCGTACAACAACGCCTTCATCAGTAGCCACACAAAATTTTAAGAAAAAGTGGAGAAATACATCTGTCTAGGGTCTCTTACTGAATATGTAAAAGAACCTCTGCGTTGTGCAGCAATGTTTTCAGAAAGGTAAAAACTATCCTTTTAGTTCAGAAACGGAGTCACCTTCATTAAGGCAATTGTGTTTTTTTGGGAGAATAAATAAAACACATGATTGTGGTGAAGCAGCCCAAGTCAGGGAAACGTATCAACGAGCGAGATATGCAGAAGTAACACAGCGCTTCTACCGATGATTTTAGAGAAAACAAAATTCCATTAGTTTAAATTGATGGCGATCTCGTGGAATGGGTCGCCCAGTCAAATGCAGACGGAGATACTTCTTGCCGCGTATAGTCAAATGCGGGCGGCGATACTTCTTGCCGCGTATAGTGGCTTTGCGGACACCGAGAAAGATAACCCGGATCGCGATATAGGTTCGGCAAGGTGGAAGATGGCTGTCGGCGTCTAGCGTCCGTTGCAGTGATAGCCAATGGTATGATATATATGGTATGGTATTGTATTATGTGGAATGGTATGACGTGACATAAGTATGGGCACAATTAAAGCGAATTCGCGGTCCGCGAAATCCGCGAATTTGCGGCCAAAAATTGTTTGTGTGTTCGCGGTGCTTTCTGCGTGTTCACGGGGCTTTTTGCGTGTTTGAGGGATTTTTTCAGCGCGGCTACCGCGAGGTTACCCATGCGGTCGTACATGGGCTAGTTGCATGCTTGCGTTGTGCAATTGCGTGTTTGCGTCCGTTTTTGCATGCTCGCGGACAAAAAGTCTCGCGACCAAGCAAAGAAATCCGCAAGCTTGCGAATTGCGAATTTTTTGACAAATTCGCGCGATTCGCGGAACACGAATTTGTCAAAAAATCATAAATTCCGCGAGCGGAACGGATTTTATGCCCATGCTGTGGGATGGTATGGTAATCTTTGCTACAATGTACACATTAAGCTATGGGAGGAACAGCAATAGCAGTGACCAAACAAAGCAAAAAAGTGCTTCATAATTTAATGTTATTTCCATGCTGGAATGCTCTATCTAACTGTGCAAACATAAACCAATTTAAATCACACCCTGTTCTTTGTATAAAACATTTTAATTATACCCAAAGCATCATATAAATCATGAAACACACACCAAAAACACTTTGAAATAACCTAAACAAGTGATTATTTAGAAGCGTCAGTGCAAAGCTGTCAATTTATTTTGAAATCATTGTTAAAAGCGACACTAACAGCCTGTGGGCTGCAGGTGTTGTTTTACTGCACCCAAGAGTGGAACAGGATAGAACAGGAAAGAATGAAAAGTAAAAGTGAAAGAACACAGAAAACAAGTGGGTGATGGGAACAGGAAGAAACCCAGGAGCCAGACAACCTAAAACCACATTCGCTCTTACGAAGTGCTGCAAGAAGAAGAAAAAACAAGCAATTGCAATGCAATAGGTCTCACATTTACAAGAGTTAGAGCTATTGGCGTTGTAAATGACAATGTATTTTACCCATGTGTTTTGGTTTGGAGTGATCGTATAAATAAGCATTTGCAATGCAATCAGTTTCGTTTTCTGAAAATTAGAGCTCTTGGCGTTGAAAATGACGTTTTTTACTTTCTTTTTTTTATATGCAGTGGAGTGATGATATTTGCATAGCACTATTGCCATTTGTATGATCTTGCGGCGCTGGAGAACCAGTAAATGGGAAATAGGTTATGAGGGTGGGGAGACAAGAGTAAATGCTGGCTGAAAAAAAAAAAGTAACAACATTCTGAAAATGGAAAACATTCATAGTGAAAGCAAGATTAAGAAAAGCATGTGAGAAGTAAGCAGGAACAAGATAGTTACCTTAACACTTTTACGCTTATTATTCAAAAATTATGGAGTGTTTTTGCCTGGAGAGTTAAGAATATGACAACACTGCCGGAAGGGACCGGTTTCAATGTCCATTGCTTATATCCTTACAGAACGTAAGCAGTATGGTTTAAAAAGACCAGATGCCAGAACACATTTTATAAACTAAAATATGGGAAGACGCTTATGAGTTCAGAATAAATGTTTTCCACTTTACGCATCAACCAGGTATTGCTGTACCTCCAGGAATGGTGCACCTTCCCACCAGGGGAAAACAATGTTGTTTAAAGAAAGAGGAAACAACAAAAGAAGCGCTTCAATGGCAAACTCTGTAAAGTGGCGCTAATGTGTGTGGTTGTGAATAAAACCAATCTGGCCATTTTTCTGACCACTTTGTATTGCTATATTTAGTTGTTTTTTTTTTGTTTTTTTGTTTTAACTTTTTTTTTTCTCTGTCCAGAGGCCACTTTCTGGAATAGAAAAATGTCAGAAAACGACAACGTTTGCAGCCAAGTGTTTTTTTAAGCTATTTTACAGGGGAATAAATAAATGAAAGGAGAGGGTAGGAGCTGTTTGTTGAAGTCATGGTGTTTAGCAAGTGAGGAGGAGTGAGACAGACAGAAAGAGGGAATAAGAGGAAGAAAGAGAGGGGGGCAGCTGCCAGTGGCAGAGCAAACACTATAGGGGTGTGGGCAGTGTGAGATGAGTGTGGTGAGAGTGGTGAGGTGCAGGGAGCGGGGTTCATCATATTTGGAAGGGGGCCCCTACACTGTACTGAGGCAAATAAATTAATGCAATTGGTTGGTTTTATTGCGATTGGACCAAGGACGAGTCGAGGAGCACGCCTAAATACTTTCCACTGTACTCATCAACAAGGTATTGCAGGACATCCAGGAATGGTGCATTTCCTTACCAGGGAAAAACAATGTTATTGATAGAAAGACAGTAAAACCAAAGTAGAGCTTCACTGGCAAACTCTGTAAAGAGGAGCTAATGTGTGTAGTTGTGAATAAAACCAATCTGGCCACTTTGCGACCATTCTGTCTTGATTCATTAAGGGGCAGATGTATCAAAGCAATTTTTAGTCGCAAATGCTGCGATTCGCAAAAAAGCAGCGTTTGCGACAAAAAATTTGCTAAACGGTGTGTATGTAGGAAATTGCATAGCAAAATGAAGGATTCGCAAAATTTGTGATTCCTTAATTTTGCCTACGCATTTAATGAATCGCAAATTGTGATTCCTTAAATGCTAAGCATCAAGCATTCAATTATTGGGATTTCTCCTTAAGAAATCGCAAATTACCACCAACGTCAAGTTGGTGGTAATTTGCGATTTCTTTCACAAATGCACTTTTTGGCATTTGTGAAGGTGCCATATGGTGCACATACATGCCCTTAGGGCATGTATGTGCGCCATATGCGTACACATGTAAATTTTAGGGGTGCATCAGGGTGTCCTTATGACACCCTTGCACCCTTGAAATTATTCTCAATTTGCGACTCTCAAATTGCGAATCGCAAATTGAGAATAACTTCACATTCATTCCTATGGGCCTCCTGGCCATAAAAATGAATGGGAAATTATTCCTTAATTGCGATTAGCAATTTGCTAATCGCAATTAAGGAATTTTAAGAAATCGCTAAAAAATTGCGATTTTTTATATACATATCATTTTGCAATTCTCAAATAGCGATTCTCCAAAAATCGCTATTTGATAATCGCATATAGGTATTTTGATACATCTGCCCCTATGTGTTTATTTTTTGTATTTTAAACCTTTTTTTCTTTCTGTCCTGAGGCTGCAATTTTTAATAGAAAAAAGTCTGAAAAAGATGACATTTGCAGCCAAAGAGATTTTTTTAGTTTTCTTGGATCCATTTCACAGGGGAACAAATAAAGGAAAGGAGGAAAGAGAGGGTGAGAGGCATTTGTTGAAGTCACGGTTTTCAGCAAGTGAAGGGTAGGAAAACAGAGACAGAAGGAGAGGAAAAAAGAGGAAGAGGAAGAAAGAGAGAGGGGGCAGCAGAAGAGAAGGAAGAAGTGAACACTGTTGTTCAAAGACAGAAGAGAAAACAAAAGTAGCGCTTCAATGGCAAAGTTGATAAAGTGGCGCTAATGTGCTTGGTTGTGAATAAAACCAATTTGTCCACTTTTTGTATTAGGAACCTTTTTTTCCTGCTCCCTTCTGAGTCTTCATTTTGGAAAGGAAAAATGTCAGAAAAAGACAACATCTGAAGCCAGTGTTTTTTTGTTTTTTGGATCAATTTTAGACAGGAACAAATCAAGGAAAGGAGAGGAAAGGGAGGGAAAGAGGCGTTTGTTAAAGTCTTTGGGCCCGATTCACAGAACAAACAAGACAACATCCTAAACTTACTACCATTTTCGCATACACAGAAGACACTTACTCATTTTGGTATTCACAGAAGACATTTACTCATTTCGGTATTCACAGAAGTTAGGAGTCCTAACTTTAGGACTCCTAAATACCTTCTGTGAATACCGAAAGTCTTAAAATTAGGATTTTTCTCAGTGTAGTAGTAGTAAAGTTGAGAAAAGTTCTAATTTTAAGACTTTCGGTATTCACAGAAGGCATTTAGGAGTCCTAAAGTTAGGACTACTGACATCTGTGAATACCGAAATGAGTAAGTTTCTTCTGTGAATACCAAAATGAGTAAGTGTCTTCTGTGAATACCAAAATTATAGTAAGTTTAGGATTTTGTCTTAAGTTAGTTCTGTGAATCAGGCCAATGGTTTTCAGCAAGTGAGCCGGGGAGCAAACCTAATGCTGTCCGATGTCGTCCTTGGTAAATGTTAGCGCGGAGAGCTGCCACTTTGGAACTGGAGAACTGGTGTTTTAAGTGAAGCGCTCCAATTCCTTTCGGTCAGGTTTGTGCTACAACTGCAAAAAAATAAAAGAAATTGCTGAGAAAAGTGGTGCCTCCGTTAGTTTGCGTAGACACCGAAGCCCTCCCAACTGTGCACCTCTAATTGCAAAGTGTAAGTAAACACTGCTTCATATTAGTGAACAGAGCAGTTGCGCTGATTATAATACAAATGTCCTTGTTGGAAAATGTTAGCGCGGTGAGCTGACACTTTGGAATTGGATGACTGGTGCGTACGTAAACCACTCCATACCTTCCGGCCGGGTTCGGGCTACAACTGCAAAAAATATAACTGGAAGGCGGTGCCTCCATTAGTAAGCATAGCCACCGAAGATCTCCCAACTGTGCACGCGTGCCTAATTGCAAAGTGAAACTGAACACTGCTTCATATTAGTGTGCAAAGCAGTCCCGCTGATTATAATACAAATGTCCTGGTTGGAAAATGTTAGTATGGCGAGCTGCCACTTTTGAACTGGAGAACTGGTGCTTATGTAAAGTGCTCCAAAACCTTCGGGTGAGGTTTGCGCTACAAATGCAAAAAAATAGAAGCCATCACCCAAAGACAAAAAGAAGTGCGCACAAATACATGTTAATTAAAGAAAGTGGAACACCACATGTACCAGGAACAGTCTGCAGTGAGGATCTAAAACAACAAAAGGCAGGAGCAATTAGACAAGCTGACCAAACAGAAGCATGCATTTATAAAAGGCACGAACAGGAACAAATAAAAAAAAAGAGGAGGGACTTCAAGCCACATTGTACACAACAGCATGCCTCGCAGAGCAGTGCATGTAATGCCAGGCTTGACCTAAAAAGACTGATCCGGAGAGTGGAAACAGCAAAAGAACCTTCCTAAAAAAAGAAAGCAGAACTTGGGGCCAGATGTAGGAGGCCAAATACCGGTCGGTAACGGCCGATTTCGGCCGTTACCGACAGGTATTTGGAGTTTCAGATGTACGGGCCTTAAATTTACCGATTCAGTAAATTTACAGATTCGGTAAATATATTGATTCTGTCAATTACCGAATCGGCAAATTTCCCGAATTGCTAATTTGTGATGTAGGTGGCACTGAAAACAATGCCGCCGGCCCTTCAGAATTCGTTATTTACCATCAGATATTATTTGATGGTAAATAACGAATTCCTGTGTACGTGCACATCTGTGCATGTACATGTGTGCCATGTGGCACACATACATGCCCTTAGGGCATGTATGTGTGCCACATGGCACACAAGCCTGAATCAGGGGTGCAACAGGATGTCAAAGTAACAACCTGTCCTCCTTTTCAATTCGGTAATTTTACCAAATCGGTAAATACCGATTCGGTAATTGCCATTGGTTCCTATGGGCCTCAAGGCCTCAATGGGCCTCAATGGCCTCAAGGCCCATAGGAACCAATGGCAATTACCGAATCATACAGATTCGGTAAAAATTACCGATTTTTTACCTACATCTGATTTACCAAATCTAGAATACTAAATCGGTAAAATTCGGTATTCTAGAGTCGGTAAATCAGATTTACCTACATCGGGCCCCTGGTCCTTGTTCCAGGGACTGGGGAAACACAAGAACAGAAAGTGAAGCCAGCACACACTTACTAAAGAGGAACCAGCAAAATAGACTGACTATAAAGCCCACCAATGGTAGGCAATGGGCGGGTCTAATCCCCTTGTAGTAAACAAACTGTCTCATGAGGGACAGTGAATGGGCTGCCTCAGGCGAGCCCTAAAAAGAGGCACTGACGTCAGGGAGGAGAAGGTTGTTTGTTGGACCCCAGCTTAAGTGGAGCATCACAGATGGCAGTGGGGGAGTCCACAAGGGCATAAGACAGAGAGAACTACATGGAGAAGGGGTGATCTGAAGCTTGACTTCAGAGCGTGGAACTGGCAGGCTGTGAGGCAGTAGCCAGTTTGGCGGCCCAATAGCTCCAGCCATTGGATGCTCTGGGTCACCAGGCCCACTGCCTACTCTTAAAAAGAGTTAGTGTCGCGTTTCATTTTTTAAATTCATTGCATCCAGTTTTTCTTTATGGAAAATGTATTTAATATTGTAAGACTCTTCTCTTTTTCTACACATTCAGTGCGTCACTTCTGGGCTGTTGTTTCCGTGTGCTCTCTTATTCTTGATAAAAACTGCATTAAAGTTCCTGAGGTTTCCAGAAGCTTTGTCTCCTCAGGGCGGGGTGGAGGGGCGCCCCACCTTCCCCTGGGCAGGCAGCGGGTGCAACGTGAGTCGAGTTGGCAGCCGGACCTGCCTTAAGCCTCATATCACAATGAAAGATTAATAACAATAAAGGTTTATCGGGTTCCCAGGCTGTAAACCGAGCCACGCCAGGCACACGCGGCCCAGGCCCGACCGGCTCGGCCGGCTCCAGAGGGTGTGATAACCCCCCCCCCCCCCCCGGCCCAGAAGCCACGTGATCCAATCCAGCCATGGTTCTAAGGCGTGTCCCCAGGGAGCAGAAAGTACAGCGGAACGTACCACTGTGAGGGGCAGAAGGTAGAGCAGAACATACCACTCCACAGAGTGAGGGGACAGAAGGTACAGTGGAATGTACCACTCCACAGAGTGAGGAGGCAGAAGGTACAGCGGGATGTACCACTCCACAGAGTGAGGGGGACAGAAGGTACAGTGCAATGTACCACTCCACAGAGTGAGGGGGCAGAAGGTACAGAGGACTGTACCACTCCACGCAGTGAGGAGGCAGAAGGTACAGCGGGATGTACCACTCCACAGAGTGAGGGGGACAGAAGGTACAGTGCAATGTACCACTCCACAGAGTGAGGGGGCAGAAGGTACAGAGGACTGTACCACTCCACAGAGTGAGGAGGCAGAAGGTACAGCGGGATGTACCACTCCACAGAGTGAGGAGGCAGAAGGTACAGCGGGATGTACCACTCCACAGAGTGAGGGGGCAGAAGGTACAGAGGACTGTACCACTCCACGCAGTGAGGGGGGGCAGAAGGTACAGCGGAAAGTACAACTCAGCAGAGTGAGGGGGCAGAAGGTACAGTGGACTGTACCACTCCACGCAGCGAGGGGGACAGAAGGTACAGTGCAATGTACCACTCCACAGAGTGAGGGGGCAGAAGGTACAGTGGACTGTACCACTCCACGCAGTGAGGGGACAGAAGGTACAGTTCAAAGTACAACTCCACAGAGTGAGGGGACAGAAGGTACAGTTCAAAGTACAACTCCACCGAGTGAGGGGAC
This sequence comes from Lissotriton helveticus, assembly GCF_964261635.1. NCBI lineage: Eukaryota > Metazoa > Chordata > Amphibia > Caudata > Salamandridae > Lissotriton > Lissotriton helveticus. The sequence continues at coordinate 1,190,632,559 of NC_136071.1, read as the reverse complement.
AGAAGGTATAGCGGAATGTACCACTCTACGGAGTGCGGGGGAAGAAGGTAAAGTGGGACGTACCACTCCACAGAGTCAGGGGGCAGAAGGTACAGTGGAACGTACCACTGCACAGAGTGAGGGGGCTGAAGGTACAGTGGAACATACCACTGCACAGAGTGAGGGGGCAGAAGGTACAGTGGAAAGTACAACTCCACAAAGTGAGGGAGCGGAAGGTATAGCGGAATGTACCACTCCACACAGTGAGGGGGGGCAGAAGGTACAGTAGCGAACTGTACCACTCTGCAGAGTGAGGGGACAAAAGATACGGTGGAATGTACCACTCCGCAGAGTGAGGGGGGCAGAATCCTGCATCAGGATGTACCACTCCACAGAGTGTGGGGGCAGAAGGTACAGCAGAATGTACCACTCCGCAGAGTGGGGGGGCAGCAGGTACAGCGGAATATACCACTCCCCAGAGTAAGGGGGCAGCCTTTCTGTAAATGGAGGTTAGCAGACAGTGGGGTACGCATACAGAATTATAGATGGGTAACAGTGAATTACGGGATATTTTCGAGGGGTTCTGAGTGACAGCAGATAGACAATGAGCGCAAACGTCGAGTTGCATATGATGCCGCTCATGCAGAGACCTTGTATCTGCGGAGACGCGCTGGGAGAAGCAGGCACAGAGCCGCCAGGTTCTCATGTTTCCTTCAGGTCTGTGTAGACCTGGTCGGCACAAGATAAGGTGGGTGAGACCACCAACCACCATTCCATCAATACGGTCGGGTCTCTGCAGACCCCAGCGGAGAGATGGAATAGAAGAGAAACTATTGCATCCCCTGGGTGACATCGCAACGGTGGTAAACCTCTTTGGTTAGTCTAAGTGGTTAATGCTGGGTCTGGTGGCTTAGTGGACTAATGCATCCCCTGTAGGGGCCTTTGTTGAACTTCATGGTGACAGGTTCAAATCCTGGAGGGACAACTCAGACTTTCATCCCTCTGAGGTCGATAAAATGAGTACCGATGGGTAACAATAAATATCTGTTGTTCAGCGCCAAGATACCCATGTGCGCTTTACAAATACTTATATTAATTAAATGTGTACTGTCACAGCAGTGAATAACGGATCTTATCCAGCTATTCATACTTGTGACTTCCAGTGGAAGCCATATAGAACATTGGAAGTTACCAACCGGTACTCAGAGAGGGGTGCAGATTTTATGTCATGACTAAGGCTCCCTGTTTTCCGTTTTTACAGATTTTTATAGATAAATACAGACAGAAAGCAATGTGTTTTCTGTATGCGTTTATTTTTAAGAGTGGATAAATACAGAAAATGTTGCTTCTTTTAAGAGGCTCTCCGTGCTGTCTTTTATGATTTGTAGCCCAACAGTTGAGCAGATAGACAGCATGGGAAATTAAAAAATCAGGATGAAATTTCTTTAAATAATGGCGTATGTCAACATACATTTGCGGTATAATGCTAATATTTAGTGAATGTATTGTTACATAATATTTGGCAGCTTAAATAGCTAAATCACGACAGACATCAAAGAATGAGGGCATCTCTATCAGTTAAACAAATATGGAAATGTACAGTTTTACAACATAATTTATAAACAAAACATAAAATAAATATGGATAAATACAGATAAAATGGCCTAAAAATAAATATGGATAAATACAGACGTAAATGTAAAAAAAAATAGATACCATAAAACGGGGGGCTCTAGTCATGACACATGTAAGGCAACAATAAGCAGCATACATATACCTCGGTATGGGTGGGGGGAGCTAGTTATCCTCTCTCAGGCGGACTCCCCTTGAAGATTGTACTTTTCACAATTCATCCCTGCATAGATGAAGGGAGGGGCTAACCTTTCTGTAAACAGAGTTCATAATGTAGGATACGCCCACTGGAACATACCACGGATTCCGTGCTCCAGAGGTACTCACAATGGAACGTCAGCCTGAAGGGGTTCTCTCTTGTGGTTGAGTTGTACACTGGGTTTCCTTAGGTATCCTGCCAATCCGCTGTAACCTGACACATAACACTGGTGACGGGTGGACCCAGGACTAAGCAGCTGCCACGAAGCACAGCAGAGGCTGTGTCAGTGCACCAACAGGAAGCGTCAATCACAGGACACAGCCCTTATTCCATGGTTCGAATCAAATTGTGCCTTAACAACGTGGCTTGAACCACAGGTGCATCTTTACAATGCATTCCTTTACCCCGGAAGCCGTTACGATGATTTGCCTTAAGGGAAGTGGTGATGGATAGATATTGGACTCCAACACTTTTCCTACTGTTGCACAACCTGGAATTGGAATAGTAAATTATAGTATTCCAACTCCAACACTTTCCCCCCAAGGTAAGTCGTTGTAGCAACTTGCGTGGTAAAGGAACAAGTTGTAGAGGCACGTTCATGTGCACAGTTCCAGCATCTCACCTGTATTAAATCCAAAATGTACTGGAAATCCATATTTGACCTGGAAAGATCTTACAAACTCTCACATACCAGGGCGCAACACTTGTGCACTTGAAGACATGCTTGTCAGGCTGGGTCCACCCACTGTAGCTGATAAACTGACAGTATGTGCACACATGTCGGCCAGAAGGGAGGTCGGCCGAAGGACAGGTGAGGCTGTGATCTCTACAGAGGAGGGCTACCACAAGACCGCGCCTGCCCAGCCGAAGGGCTCAGATCCTCCAACTGCGGAACACTTAATTATTAGGCCAAAGTCTGCAGAGGAGAAGGTGTTTTGCAGGTGAAGCATGGAAGCTTGGACTCAAGGAAGTGCATGCGAGTGCTCAATAGAGGTAATTCACGGCCACCAGTTGAAGAGGCGTCAGAGGACGTCCTTGTGACTGTCATGCAAAAGTGAGAAGTAAAGAGGTGTCAATAACACCTCAATTGCATGATAAACATTGGAGAACTGAAGATGACAGTGGCTATCGATTGGCTGAGACTGGTAAATGCCTTGTTCATAGAACCTTTCTGCAAGATAAACGCGAGACCACAGTTCCAGCCGGACCAACCATGGGCATGTGGATAGGGTTATGTCAGCTTTTACTTCTGAGAGGTACATCTGACAGGCCCTTTTGAAGCCCTGGAGGACCATGGAGTGACCTATGGTAATGCCTGACCGAACCTGGCACAAGAATGCTCGTTCGGAGCAGCGTCGCTGATGCCTTGCAACAGATCAACTTTACAATGAGATACACACATGCACATTCAACGCCATCTTGAAGAGCACCAGGCCAACTTTAAAGCCAAGGGCCAGCTCAAGAAGAAGACTATAAAAAACATATCAGCAGAACTGTAGACCCTGTAAACCTGTGACACTGCAGAATTGCACGCAAGTTACACACCAGAGCAAGAATAGAACTGGTGTCTGATATCACTGAAAGTAACAAAGGACTCACCATGGATGTCACCGATTGTGGTCACCAAGAAGCCAAAGAAGTCAGGGCCATAAGAATATGCGTAAAGAAGAATAGCTCTTTCAAAGCCATCAAGGGGAAGTGCCACTTAATGTCCACCGCTGAGGATATCACGGGTAATCTCAATAGAGCTTGAAGGGTTTCCAAACTCAACCTTAATGCGGGATACCACAAGGCACATCCATCACCACCATCGCCACACACGTAAACATCCAAAGGTGAAAGAGATGGAGTTCCTGGTGCCATCCAGAGTGGAGCTGTTTCAAAAAACTCAATTTTGGAGACCTTGTCCAAGCATAAGGATTGCTCAATGCCAGCGACAACAATGTAAATTATGCTCTCTGGAAAACAGCTTTACATAGCGTTGAGGTGGCCCAGAGACAACAGATTGAAGCTACTCGAAGTCAAAATCATATTTAATTACCACACCACAGGCCTCTTCAGGTGCATATTTACACATATTGATACTTCTGTGAATGAGATCAATGTATAGTAGGTGATACAATATATGAACAAATATTTATGGAATGTTATTTTTATTTTTATTAAATATCTATGAGGTTCTAAATTTTGCGGTTGGGGCATAAATGTTTGTTCTTTTTTTGCATAAAAGTTATTTTTGTTGTTCTTGGGTTGATAATTAAGCATCCAAATAGTGAAAGATTGCTTTTTAACAACAAATACTTTTGTATTGGTTACGCAAAATGCTTCCACATTGGAAGCTTTAAGGCCAATAATCCACTGTTAGAAGTTCACCCCCAACATGGCCGCCCTGACTGGAGGTCTACAGCACAGACACAGACACCGCAAGAGTTCGTATTGGCCAAGAAACACCAGAAAGTGTACAAGACCATCAAAGGTGTTCTGCTGACTGACATCACTGTGCTGAATGATGGGGCTGGTTGTGTATTTCAGCATTTGCTGATTGTGGGCCATCTTAATCCATGAGTAGGAGAAACAGTGGAGTGTTCAGATTGTTTACGGCAACTGGATGATTGACGCATAGAAAAATGGCACCCCCGCAAAATATTACATGTTTCTTCTTAAATGACATTTCTTTTTCAAGTCAAGTCAAAAAAACAAAGTTTATTTAGACCATTGATCTATAAACCACAGTTCATCATATAAAAATCTACATCTCACAAATTCATGTTCTTAACAATTAAAAATCATAATGTCCTAAAAACAACATTTATACAGTTTAAAATCAAGAATTCATTTGGATTATGAGCTACTAGATACTTTTAATCCTCCAGCAATGTTTTTTAAAGAACTGCTATGTTCCTTCTTAAATAACATATATTTTTAAAGAACTGCTACACACACAATAGGAAATAAATGCACATTTTTTCAACAATTTTGACACAGAGGTGCAGTGGTGTATTGCTGGGGAAACCTAAGAGACCATACAAACAGCACATAAATAAGAGTGAGAGATTCTGAACAGTTACATTAAAACATATTGAATATTATTTCACCAAATTACACACTAACAGCACCATGAAGGTAGCATGGTTCAGTGAACCACTCCATGTTGAATATCACTTACTTTATTAATCTATTGCAGTATAATGCAGTTGGTGAACATTGATGATCATTTTGTTTTGATTTGTTTCAACCCCTAGCAGGTGTTATAGAGAACCTTCATCAGGATTTACAATTTGTAGGAGTGTGATAAGTTGGAGTAGTAATTTCGGAGGAGCAACCACACCCACTTAGTAATGCTATGTCTTGTTAGGTCAAAACACAGTTCACTGAATGAAACCTGGCTGAACCCTTGAAAGTTATCGATCAAACAGCAGGCTTTTCCAATGAGAAAAGCGTGTTAGGTTTATGCGTCACCAATGCAACATTAAAGCCATGGAACAGCAAAATAAAATTCAAAATTCACTTTTGGAAACTGAAGACAATGTCAGTTTATCAAAATGACTAAAAATGTCAAAATCAGATGAAGGGAACTGAAGATATGTTTAAAAAAAAATTTTTTAGGGCACAAGTGCCATGAAAACGCAAAGCGCCATCACAAGCCACTGGTTGTGGTTAACCAAGAAGAGGTGCAATCTAAGGTTGACCATGGTGGAGCAGGGATTGGGTAAGCCCAGCTGTCGCACCCGTATTTTGGAATTTGGGGGGAGGGGTTTAAAGGATGTTCCTCAAAAGTTGCCACCCAATTACTTTAGAGTGTATGCATGTCTTTATAAGCTTAATATTCTCTTTAGTCTTAGGGCATGTATGTGTGCCACATGTGCACCCATGTTCTATACAGGGGTGCAACAGGGTGTCAATGTGACACCCTTGTAAGTCTTCCCCTTATTACCGATTCGGTATTTACCAAATCGGTAATTCCCATTCATTCCTATGGGCCTCCAGACCCATAAGAATGAATGGGAATTACCGATTCGGTAAATACCGATTCGGTAAATACCGAATATTACCGATTCGGTAATATTTACCGAATCATTAGCTACATCACATTTACCGATTCCTAAATACCAAATCGGTTCAATTCGGTATTTAGGAATCGGTAATATGTGATTACCTACATCTGGCCCCTAGTCTTTTCAAATTTAGGAAGGCCCGAAAAACTTGGTTGTTCACAGTCTAACTGTTTACTTCTCTCTTCTTATTGACTGGATCAAAGGCAGCGCCTAGACACCCCAGGGTATTTGTCGCGCTCTATAAATTTCTCATCATCATCATCAAAAGAAATCAGTACAAAGAGATGTGTGAAGCATAACTAAGCAAAAAGACTTGCATCCAGAACAATAGACTGTGGTCGTTGGTTTAAAGCAGTACCTGAGAGCTCCAAGGTGCCCCCCAGAGCTGCGAGCTGAGCTAGGGGGTCTTCCTGGACGGCCCCAGGATACCTTTGTGCTGCGTCGGGAAAGATGGGTGCCACACAGGACTTGGAGGGAAGCGCGGGCAGGATGAAGAGCCTTCTCAGGCCCTCAACATCTGATGAATGTCAGCGCACTAGCAGGAGCTGTCGGATAAAGCGCTCCAATTTCCATTGGCAAACGAGACAAGCATCAGTGGTGCAGCCAGGACCAGCTTTAGCGTTGTTGGTACCCAGGGCCACAATCTTTGTTGGCGCCCCCCACCATGCCCCCATGACCGTCTTCACACATTCCCTCACTACCACCCTCCAATGGTGCCCCTAATCTCTTCTTGGCCCCACTCTCACATTTATTTATTTTATAGTGCTACTCATCCCAGCGTAGCCTATCAGAGCGCTTTACATCACAAATATACTAGACAGAGATAATGATTCATACAAATGTGTATATCAATATATAGCGTACGTTACCGAAGACAATGTGTAAAAGTCACATGTCATCCGTACGGATGTATGTCAGTACAACGCAATCTTTTAGATCGCGGTACTTGACAACGCTGCCAATACAACGTAAGTCATTACAACGACTTGCGTCGGAGGGCGCGGTTTGAGGATTATTATAATTTTCTATTCCAACACCAGTCCACATATCAGTAGGGAAGGAATATAAAATTACAATATTCCTTAACCAACAGCGCCATCCAGCGCAAGTCGTAGTAACGACTTGCGTTGTACGGCAGCGTTGTTAAGGTAGTGCGTTGTAAATACAGCGTTGTAAACGATGTTCCCCATCCGTACTGGTAGGCATTGTATGTTAAGGGTTCTTGGTCTGGCGAAACAAAGGGGCAGATTCATGAAGTTTTTATGATGAGTAGTAACAAGAGTTGTGCTGCTTTGTGTGAGTAGGAGAGAACACAGCAGCACCATATCTACTAAGATATTGTGCTCTTACGCGCTCCTCAAGTGCTGAGTACCTGAGGTCGTCTTCTGCCAATGCGCACTCCCTGAACTGTAGTGCAAGGGTGTTTGTGTGATGTCAAGTGGATTCACACTCGATGGGTACTCCTCAAGTAGTAAATTCTATTCTTTAACAAAGTTTAACACTTTACTACTTTCTAAGTTTGTACGGTGCAGCACACATGCAAAGTTGGAAAGGTTTTGAAAAATGAAATGTTTTCTCCAACTTTACGCCTGCGTGAAGGAGGCGTCATTTTTTCTGCCAATCCCTTTGCACCAAAGTTAGTAGCTAGGGGTTAAGGTCAAAATCCATGGGGGAGTGCACGGGAAGGTTAGTGCACTCCATGGTGTGTCTCCTTGACGTAAAGTAGCGCATAGTGCAACTTTTTTGTCACTTTAGGGCTGCTGCCCTGCACAATGCAGGATTTTTGCACTGGAAAATAAACCCCAAAATAGCACTTTACACCAGCTTCTGCATCATGGTTGTGATGCAAACCAGGGCACAAAGTGTAAGTGCATCCGTCTCATAATACTAACACAATGATTGGGGTCTCATACTATTAAAACTGTATTGATATCTCAGGAAACCATTTTTAGTAATCTTAGGATAAGGAAAGGTTGAGGGGACAAACAATAAGGCTCTAAACCTATGATTTTCATTCAGCGTCCAGCGCTTTGTTGACAGGTCAATGTGCTATAATAGGATTGTTACTTATGAACTCCAAGTAACACAAGGATCTCTTTGACAAAAGCAAAACCCACTGTGCTATTTATATGAAATATTATTCTGTGATCTGTATGTCACACGTTGTGCTTTGCAGCAGGAACATTAACCGTCTATGCTACTATATCACAAGGCAAACCTATGACAAGACAAATCGTAGATCCTCCTTCAAGTGCTTTAACCACAAGAGTGATCATGCTGTTGTAATATCCCTTGCAAATGCCACACACACACACACAAAGATCTCTGCAGGCTGGTCTTATCTCAGTTCAGTCTGTCATGCAGAGGGCGCCCCTTGACCCTGGCGCCCGGTGCAATAGCACAGGTTGCACCGCCCTAAAGCCGACACTGGGTGCAGCATTGGGATGTATGTTGTTACAACGCATGCTTTTACTACGCATGCCTTTACAACGCAGGATTTACAACGCAAGTCGTTACAACGACTTGCGTTGGGGGGGCGCTGATAGTGAATAGTTTAATTTACTATTCCAACTCCAGCCCCCGTGGATAGTAGGGAAGGTGTTGGATAGAAAATTAAACTATTGCCTATCCTAGAGCGCCCCCCAGCGCTATGCGCTGTAATGACTTGTGTTGTAAATCCTGCGTTGTAAAGGCACTGTGTGGTAAAAGTTGCGTCGTAAAGGATGTTTCCCGCAGCATTGTGGGCCAGATGCAAAAAAAATTAGTACGTTATTTTTCTCTTCCCTGATAAGGAAGGACAGAAAGATGTGGGACATCTCCGAAAAGAATGCATTAAATATGGCAGAGGTACTCTGGTAGAAGGGGATAAAACAACACTTGGCAGATATCCCTTATGATCAGCAAAACTGGGGTGCAATGGCTCTTTAAGGAACCCCCTCTCAAAGACCCCTTATATGTAGGAGGGAAGGAGGATAAAAGAATCTTCCCAGCCGCAGAGATAAGGCAAAGGAGAAGGTCAGAGCAGAATCAAATCCACACTGTAATGTCCTCGCCTTGTTTAAGATCTCATTTCAAGATAGTCACAGAGGGAGGCATGTCTAGGCTGGAAGTACTTGGAGACCAGCATGATTGTCCACAGGGTATGTGGGTAGGGTAACCAGTCATAGTCTAGTAGCATCGGTGAAAAGAAGAATGCAAGAGACACAAGAGAGGAACCCTCAACCCTGATGCTCCAGTCTCTGATGATTAAATAAATCAACAGCCAGCCTCACTGTGGGTGTCTGGCTGGGTGAGCAGCAGCACTCAGGGAAAGATGTAAACACTGACAGGCCCTAATGTTGGAACAGATGATAGGTATACAGTTTTGACTCTTGAAGAGAAGGGTGGGGGTCAGTGAGAATGACACAGGAGAGGTCCACAGAGCTGGTTATTGATAAGGCAGTAGTGTCAGACAGATATAGGGTACATTCTGGGCTAATGGGTGGATGTTAGAAGATCTATGCATGAAGTTAAAAAGAATTCCTCATTTAGGAGAACAAGAAACAGATCTACAAGAGGCAAGCTTGGATCAGCAAAGGAAATGACGAGGACACTAAAACAAAAATACTGTAGAGGTGGAAACAAACAATGTAGGAAAGCCTGGAAAAGACAGAGAATCATTCGAGAAGAAATAACCTAAAAGTTCTAAATGTGCCGGAAGAAGCTGAACCGGGAGATCATAAGACCTTTGTTAGAAACCTCTTTAATGAAGGGACAGTCCAGGGTACCTTGAGCTCAATCTGGAGAAAGAAATACAAAGAGCCTGCCAAGAGACTTTCAAATTTGACCCCAATTAAAAAAAGTCCAGGATATATTAGGGAACCTTTTAACACACCTACTGAAAGAGCTGGTACTAACAGCAGTCCTTAAAATAAAAGCTCTGGTGTGCCACATCTGTTCTGGTGCTGTGAGGCCCCTTATCTGTTGTGTGGAAGAGAACTGGCAGTGGACACTTGGACAAGGAATAGAAGGCAGCAGATGATGGGGCCAAGCCGAGCTGAGAACACCCAGCCATGTTTAGAATAATGTAAAAGAGCAAAATGTCTAATGTGAAAAAAGTAGGCGAGGAGGAGGAATTACTCTAGTTTATGAGGACAAATGTCAACAAAGAACAAATAATAAAAGGAGGAGGAGGGGAAGTGAACACAAAGGACTCAACTCTAAGTAAGTCTGGAAGCTAGGAAAGAAATAAGCTGGAAAGAGGCATTCTGTCGAATCCCCAACAATGACTGAGGGGTCCTGAAGTGGCAGGAGGACACATTAGGTGGGGAATGTTAAAACAAATATTAAAAAATCTGTGGTCCTCAAGTTCTAGTTACCAGACTAACTAAACTAGTCAATAAGAGCATTGCAATACCTCAATGGCTACTGTGGGGGGTAGGAAGATGCATTATACGACACGGAACGTTAATGGGCTGCGGATAAAAAGGAATCAAAGAAAAACCATAGCATATCTAGAACTCTCTTATTTGATACTCCTGTAAGAAAGACACAGGAGCAGTAAGGAATGCAAGACTCCATTGGAACAGGAGAGAGGGGTTCAGCAGGTGACACATAGGGCTCCCCCTAATTATTTTTCAAGGGTGCAGTCATTATAGCTAGAAAAGACCCTAATACAGAAACACTTCAGACTAAAACATGCAATACAGGTACATGGGTTATGGTTAGGCGTACAATTCACAGCCTGATCACGCTATGCGTTGGATACTACAGTGCGGATATAGACGACCCAGATTCTTTAATGTGTCTTTTTTATACATCAGTGGACTGCACCATTTGTAGCGGGAGGCGATTTTGACACCTTGCTTGACAAGGAGTTGGACAGAACTACTAAGCAGCCTTTATAACCCCCTCCCCCAAAAGTTTCAAAATGCCTAAAAACATAATACAGGAATTGTGTTTGTGTGATATTTGGATAACACATAATGAAACACAAAGACATAAACACCCACAAATTATGGTTATTTCTCCAGGACAGATGATCAGCTGTCCCTCGATCTTACGTCGAAAGACAGGGGGGAGACATAAAGCACATATCACCGTATCTATCTCACCCTTCTTCGGTGTGGTTGGAGATATTAATCCATATGTAGAACACGAGGCCTCGGTGGTCAATGGATCACAGACCTATTGATAGACGATACTCTATCAATGATCTTAAAAGAAAGCACAGATGAGTTTTTAGACACATCTTGAAAAGTTGTGCATTTTACAGCATTTGGGAAGCATTCAAGGCCTTTTTGTGAGGAACTCTCACTAAGAGGTAGAAGATGACTTCACTACAGAGCAGAGAAGACAGTAAACTGCTGATGAAGGAAATTAAAGAGTTAAAACAATAGGCAAACAGACAAGGAGTTATAAAAGACAACTCGAAATCAAAATATGAACTCAAAACGTCTAGAGAGACATTGAAGGAGAAGGGAATGGAGTAAACTGCAAGCACTTCGAATATGGGGAAAAAGTGGAAAACTATTAGCATGGGAAGTCAAAATAGAGAGACCAAAAACATATTAAATGCATACAGGTTATGAAGGAGTGGAAAGCAGCAGTGCAGATACTGGGCATGCTTCCTATAAATCTATTTGAAAGCTGTATGAGGAAGAGGAAGAGGAAGAAAGAGAGCTCACGAAACTTAATAAATGGAGACAAAACATACAGATACCTGAACTAGATAAAGTTACTGAAGCAGCTCTGATATGAGAGATGTCTAAAGAAAAGATAAGTATAGCTACAATGAGACTCAAAAATGCAAAAGTCGCAGGACCCAATGGTATCCCAGGAGATCTAGATAAAAAAATTGAGTGAGAAGATTATGCATGTTTATTTAGCAAGATGATACTACAGCATGGTCAGACACCAGGTCGCTAGGTAGAGGACACACTTACATGTATTAAATCTAAGTAAGATTTCAAACATACCAATGTCCTTGCTTAACACGGACCACTTTGGGGCCGATTCACAGAACTAACTTAAGACAAAATCCTAAACTTACTACTTTTCGTATTCACAGAAGTTAGGATTTTGTCTTAAGTTTGTCTTAAGACAGACTTAAGTTAGGATTTTGTCTTAAGTCTGTTTTAAGTCTGTCTTAAGACAAAATCCTAACTTCTGTGAATACCAAAAGTCGTAAGTTTAGAATTTTGTCTTAAGTCAGTTCTGTGAATCAGGCACAAAGTGTTTGCTGGTGGACTGGCAGAAATATTCTCACCAATAATAGACAAAGTGCTCCATGAGGCCAGAAAGGCTCCATCCCTGGAGGGCAGATACATGACATTACACACTTACTGGCCAGGACTATTACCTTGGAGGTAGGGTTTTTTTGGCGCCTCGTCAAGGGGCTAATCATTGACATGAGGGAGGAGCCCACGGAGCTGAATTAATTACTGGGAGAGGATGTAGCCGTGCGGTTAGCGCTGTCGACCTTGAAGCTGGAGAACCGGGTTTGAGTCTCGGCAATGACGCTCGACATTCTGTGATTCTAGGCAAATCACTTAATCTTCCTGGGCCTAACACAAATGAATGTATCCGTCTGTAACAAAACTGGTGTTCATGTAAAAGCGCTCTGATACCCAATGTCTCGTGTCTAGTTGGCGGTATATAAAACTCTTAAATAAAAAAAAAAATACTGCTATGGCTTCTAGCCAACACACCGCACAGCAGGGGGTTGTGAAGCCATCTTTCCACTGTGGTTAGCAACAATGTACCTTCACAACAGAACTAAGAACCGGATGAACTAAACACTCATCAGAATTAAATGGTCACAATTTACAACCAGTATTTTTGTGACCAGTATAGATTTTTATGAATTGACCTATATACTAACAGGTTGGTTCGTAAAATTCCAATTTGGGGTGAGTCGTAATCCGATCTACCTCATGAATAATATTGAAGTAGGTCACAAATTGATACTCACTCAAATCGGTGCTCGTCACAGAGATGGCAGACTGCTAGGGCAAGCAGACCACAATGACTGTGTTCACCTTTAAATAAAGTAACCTTTTTTTTAAAATGCTGCTCATTTTCAATAAAGGAAATGATGCTCTGTTTAAAAAAAAAACTTTACTTTAAAAAAAAAAGTTGATTTGGGAGTAGTTGGAAGTGATATTCATGTCCGCCGCCTACTCTCCAACAACGTTGATTTTTTTTTACATTCACAAAGGAATGAGATGCCCTGCCAGTTGCAAATAGATGACCACCCCATCTCGGGAAGGGAGTCTGAAATTATCAGTGTTCTGAGACAATAGTTTCGAAACAGTGATTTATCACATACTGATTTGGTAATTAGTAGGGAAATCAATAGCATGTCCCTTCCAAATTCTGAATTGGTGTGGGGTCACAATCCCATTTTAGGGTACTTTAAAAACTCATAAAATGGGATTGGTAATTTTCAAAAAGCATTTCGCCGGTCACAATCACCGAATCAGAGTGTTTATGACTGTAAAAATCTAGTCCTAGGTTTTTGCTTACTATTAAAAAATGTGTTTGAATGAAATTTGTAGTATTTTCCCAGACTGCCGCCTACAAAGGTGACTTTTACTCACAAGTAGGGCTTCTCCAAAGAAAACTGCAACATAGGCTACATAGTGGAAATATCACTCTGCAGCTGGTCATTAAGCGCTCAGTCTTGTGAGATGACTTTGCTAATGTTTAAAAGTGTTTTTCTACATTTCAAAATACCTTATTTTGGCATGTGTTGCTGTGGTGTTTTAGGCTGCAGTCATTCAGGATACAATCTTGGTCTGAAGCCAGATTTTACTGTGACAAATATGGGTGGTTTGAATGAATACTGTAACCTACTTGTGCTACTTAACTTTTATGATACTTGTAAATTTCCTGTCCAAGTTTCTGTGGCTTTACTAAAAAGTGAAATATGCAAAGGGCCTCATTTATGAGGCCTTGCGTCAATTTTACGCCACCGGTGCGTCACTTTTTGTGACGCAATAGTGGCGTAAAAAATGCGCCTTGTTGCGCCATATTTACAAAGTGACGCATCTAGGTAGATGCGTCACTTTGTAAACCCCTGCGGCACATTATACCTGCGTCAGGTATAATGTATGCAAGGGGGGCGTATTGACGCAAGACAGGGTCGTAGAAGTGACGCAGTGAAATCTATGAGATTTCACTGCGTCACTTTTAGGACGCCGTTGCGTCAAAATATTGTGCCTGCCTCACAGCAGGCGTAAGACTGATGCAGGCCCTTTCACATGGGGCTTGCCCCATGTGAAAGGACGCATTGCTGGAGTTGCGACACTTTTGTGACACACTCCAGCAATGCGTCACTTTTGCGCTTACAGATACATCAGAAATACTGACGTATATGTAACTCCATGCGACATGATGCGTCATACATTAAATATGACGCATCCATCATGTCGCAAGGAGTGCGCACAGGGCCGGACTGGGAACTGAAAGCAGCCCTGGCAAATTTTGCAAGACCAGCCCCCGTCCGGCGCGTAGTAGACCAGCCCCCGTCCAGCGCGTAGCGAGCGAGCGCAGCGAGCTAGCCCGACGGCCACTAGGGGGGTTTGGGGGGGTTCTCCCCCCAAGAAAATTTTGAAAAACGACAGACCAAAATGGTGAATTTTACAGCATATTTTTCATTACATATTCAAATTGTATCAACTTTCAAAGCACAGTAAACAGTAGATGATGACCTTAAAGAACATCAGGTTACCCACCCAGTCATATGTATTCATAGGCATTCTTTCAGAGAGCACCAAAAATAGACACAAGTAGTGAATCAGAGAGAACAAAGTAAAAGTGAGACCAACCCCCACATGGTGTGTAGGGAGCAAGCGCTGTGAGCAACGACCAGGGGGAGCTTCAACCCCCCCAAGAAAATTTGGGAGACACAAAGGCCAAAACAAAGCATTGTTCAACACATTTTTCATTACATATTAGATTGTATTAACTTTTAAAGCATAGTAAATGATTACCTTATAGAGCACCAGGATACCCAATCATAAATCACAGACATTGCTACAGTGAACACTAAAAAATGAAATGTCAAGCATTGAACATGAATTTAAATATAACCAATTTATTCTTCATATAAAATAGGATAAAGACATTTAAAAACACACTGAACTTCAAACAAGTGTGCAAAGGTTCAGAGTAAAAAGTGTACAAGACAATGTGCAAACATTAAATGATTTTTATATCCTGAGTTTTGTAAACAGTGCTTAAATAAAGGATCTCATGTAAAGTGAAACAGTGCACAACATTATGACTAGGTATATTGACATTGTAAACAGCTAACATGACCTGCTTGTAGTAGCAAATCCTTAATATGATTTTATATACTATAAAACATAACAACATACTTCTTCTCAAACAAGTGTTATATTCAATTGCACTTTGCATTCATTTGTGTCAAGAGGGTGTTTCGCAGATGAGATGTCGGAGCAAGTCCCCAAGCAACCACCCATGGGATTTTGATGTAAAGTCCTACCTACTAACAAAGGTAGACCTGGATTTAAAACAAAAGCTGACGCCTTCTTGAGGTTTTCCAAGAATGCATGTATGCTGTAAAGTACTGCATAAATACAGTTTTGTATTGGATGGATATTACTTGTTGTTTCAGTGCAAAGCCTATGCTAGACAGTAGACATAATGCTCACAGGCTTTCACTATGGTACAAAGGTGTGTGCGTGGTGTAAAGCAGGCTCAAAGAGAGCCAACGCAAGGAGGTCAACTCTGGTTATTGCACTGCATTGTTTCATATTTATAAATGGCCCTCAAAATGTTGACGGTAAAGTCAAATGGTTTTCATGTCAAGAGTGCAACCATCAAAGAAAATATTGTATTAGAAGTGCTCAGCTTAGAAATGTGGTAACTTGAGCTCACATTTTAAAGTGTTAACATCCCTTGCATCAATTTGCTTTTGGAGGCAAAAAGATCAATGATTTTCTCATTGCTTATTCGCATTAAAGCATCTTTTTCAACAGACATAAGCATAAAGGCTTCCAAACGTGACTGAGAGAGAGAATTACGCAGCCTATTCAAGATGTACTTGAGCTTAGAAAAAGATCTTTCACAAGCCACCTGAGAGGAGGAAAGAGTCAATGCCAACTTATAGGCATTAAAAAGAGAAGTGTAGGCTTTACTGTACAGGTTATAACGCAATAATAAACTATAGCAGCAAGCAATACAGTCCCTGCAAGTCTTACACTTATACTTTTTTTGCCCAACATTTGCGGACTGTACTATCTCATCATCAAAGTTGAGATAATGTGTGTCTAAGTCTTGCTCATCTTCAACTTCTTGGATGATACTGTACTCTTCTTCAAGACTGAGTTTTAGTCTGCTCCACTTAGATGCAAAATCAAGCAACTCATGCTGCAGTTTTTCAACAGATGCTTCTGGATCAAATCTAGTTAACAAGCCACTTAGTCGTTGAAGAGCATTTTGTGGAAAGTTCTGGAGGATGTCTCTAAAGTTTCTGGGGTCCAGGCATGCCAAATCTGCAAACAACTGGCCATGAGTTGTGAATCGACTTTGAAGGCTGGTAACTACTTTGTCCATTGCAGCATTATAAACTTCTATCCTGTATTTATCAGTAGCTGACCTGATGGGTTCATCAGTCGCAGTTTCGCCGGGCATCATCTTCTTCCTGCGTACCCGAACCTCTGGGAAGTCAACTTGAATCAAAATTTTGCTGTCACACTGAACCAATTTTTCGTGTGCCCAATTGATGAATGTATTTGTAGCATCCATTATGCTGCTGAAATCCCGATCATGTTGCTGTAGGGAGCCAATGGTTTCAGTCACCATTCGATATGCCTGCAGTACGTCCAGACCTTGTGTTTGCAAGTACAGCGATAAAGGAGTGGTGTTATGAAAAATAAATAGATACATCTGTGCAGTCAAAATGGTATCAAATGTAACTAGTGACTTTAGAAATGAAATGGATTTGTATCTGATCTCATCATTGAAGTTATCTGATGTGGATATCTCTTCCATAGTTTGAAGAACCTCAATGTACACAGATTTGCTTGGGTCATTGTATAGACCAAAGATTTTTTTGAGTGCTACATCTTTTGCCCACCATCTTGTTTCTCCAATTATAGAGATGGAGCGAAACCGTGATTCAATATTTTTGTCTCGCCACACATTCATTCGAAGGTATGAATCTCTGAGAAATACGGCACAAGAATTTAACAGCCCAAACAGTGAAATTGCAGATACTGAGGTTTTAGTGACATCACTTATAACAAGGTTAAGTACATGTGCGTAGCACCAGACATGAATCTGACCAGGAGCTTCTTTACTCAGCCATGCTGTGAACCCATTATACTGTCCTTGCATATTGGAGGCTCCATCTGTTGAGTTACCAACACAATTTGCAACGCTAATGTTCATGGATTCAAGTACAGTGCAAACTAGCTGACACAATGCCTTTCCAGTTGTCGTTGTGCAATTAACAACAGCCACAAGACGTTCGTGGACAACATCGGTGACATATCTTACTATAATAGACCACTGGTCTACAACATTTATGTCCTGTGTTGTATCCAGCTGTATTGAGAACATTTCTGCTTCTCTTATTTCTTCAGCAATACCCTCTTTTATTAATGAGGAAATAATATCTATCAGAGAGTTTACTGTTGTTTTTGAAATCAGGGTAACCAAACTGCCACGTCCTTTACCACTCTTTGCAACCTCATGACGTTTTTTACTCTTTTTAATGACATCCTCAAGATGGCTTTTCAATAATGGATCAAATTTTTTGAGATACTGAAGTTCCAAAAAATTCCCATGATCCAATGTTTCATCTTCCAAGGTGTAGCTAGCTTCTGTAGTTGCTCGATAGCTCAGGCCTCTTTTGCCAATCAGTTTTATTGTTTCTACTACTCTTTCCAAAATGGCACGTTTTCGCTTGACTTCCTCTTGTTTTGCAGTTGTGTGTTTTGTAAAAAGATGACTACATATATCTATGTTTTTGGTTCGCATCATGAAGGATTCCGAAGTACTGTGATGAAGGATGCTGTCTTCGTGCTCATCGATTCTTTGATACATATGCCTTTCATCAGAACAGCCATCAATGAAAGCACTTCTATCTGTCTTTTTGCTAAAAGCTAGACATACCACACAGGAAAAGGTTTTGGCTTTGCGTGAATAAGTCAACCACTGCCTTGGTTTCGCATTTTTTTGCTGATATAATATTTTAGCATTCCAACATAGACCATCAGGTTGACAGGGATGAAATTTAAAAAAACGCACTCAAATTTTCAGATGTTGGTCTCAAAAACCATTGGTCCTCCTCCGCTGGATCAATCAAAGTCACATCAGCATATGCTGATTTCTCAACGATGGGGTCTTCTTGACACTTTTCTTTGGAATCTTCCCCACTTTCTATTTCAATGTCCCCTTCTAAACACTTGGGAGCTGCCTCCTTTACTGTGGAATCACTACTCATTTCAGTCCTTTGGCCTTCAGCAGTTTGTTCAACAGCTTCACTTCTGAAGCTGGTAGACGTGCTGTCACCTTCTAAAGAAATCAAATCTTTTTTGGTAGTAAACATATCAGTCAGTTTTTTGTAGCGGCTTGCTTCTTCCTCTTGCATTTTTTTCTTCTTTTCACGTTCTTTCTCAGCTCCTCCTTTCTGGTGCACTTTCCTCTTTCCAAGAGCTGCATGAGTTAACGTCACATCAGCACATGCTGATTTCTCAACTACAGGGTCCTCTTCATACTTGTCTTCGGAATCTACATCAATTTCTAAGTCAATGTAATCTTCTATATGCTTAGAAGCAGCCTGTGTTACAGTGCCTTCACTGCTTATTTCAATTCTTTGGCCTTCAGCAGTTTGTTCAGCACCTTCAATCCTGAGGCTGGTAGACGTGCTGCCGCCTTCGAAAGAAATTAAATCTTTTTTGGGAGTAAACATATCAGTCACTTTTTGGTATTGGCTTGCTTCTTTCTCTTGCATTCTTTTCTTCTTTTCACGTTCTTTCTCAGCTCCTCCTTTCTGGTGCACTTTCCTCTTTCCAAGAGCTGCATGAGTTAAAGTCACATCAGCACATGCCGATTTCTCAACTACAGGGTCCTCTTCATACTTCTCTTCGGAATCTACATCACTTTCTACTTCAATGTAACCTTCTATATGCGTGGAAGTGGCCTGAGTTACAGTGCCTTCACTGCTTATTTCAATTCTTTGGTCTTCAGCAGTTTGTTCAGCACCTTCAATCCCGAGGCTGGTAGACGTGTTGCCGCCTTCGAAAGAAATTAAATCTTTTTTGGGAGTAAACATATCAGTCACTTTTTGGTATTGGCTTGCTTCTTTCTCTTGCATTCTTTTCTTCTTTTCACGTTCTTTCTCAGCTCCTCCTTTCTGGTGTGATTTTCTCTTCCCAGCACCTTTCATATCCATGTTGAAAATCTAAAAATGATAGAAAGAGGGGTTTCAAGAGGGGTTTCAAGGTGGATGCAAACTGATAAATTTGAAACAAGACATCCCACACCTAATGCATGGGGCTTGGTTATATGTACACAGAAAGTATTGTGTCACGTCGTGTGCGTAGAGCTTGCTTTGCACAATTACATTTCCTAACAAGGAATCCTACAGATTCAGGCAGCTATAATGTGGTAAAGGATGGGAGTGGTGGTGTCCAAGACCGAGTAAGAGGCTTCTCTCCAGTGCACTTTAAAAGATAGCATACTATAGTGAGGGGACATGTTTCAAGAGTAGACTGCACAATGTTGAGTGAACATATCTCTTGAAGAGAGTGTTTCCCAGGACAGTCATACTCCGAGAAACTCTATAGAAGCTAAAACCACAACAGAAGGAGAAACTGCGTCATTGAACAGAGTCAGACTGAGGCATGGTGTGAAACCAACAGACTCCCTGGGTAGGTGTAAAAGAGAGTGACATTGCACACAATGATGCCCAGGACTCTTTAAGGGGCACTACAGTGATGATTCATCACTGTAGTGCCCTTGATGATCAGCACACCCTTCGGGGCGAATCGGGCCACTCTTGTCTTTTCAACAAAGTGCTATGCGTTTTAGGCATTTTTTTAACACTGTTTCAACATCATAACTTTACAGCATAAAAACTACAGTCTGATAATCTTTATTGTACTTTCGATTAATTGCCACTCACGTTGTCACACATTAAGCACTGAGATGTCATGTCACACAGGCCACCAAGGTCAGAAACTGGGGAAATGTCACTCATAAGCACCTAGGCACTGAGGGTAGAGACTCTGGAAATGTCACACATAAGCATCTGATAACTAGCAGTAGCACCTAGGGCACAGAGGCCAGAAACTATTGAAACATTACACCCATTCAGTGTAACTCTTAATAATGATTACAATTATTCCTCTGAATTTAAGCAGTTTGTGCAAGATCAGTTGTTCAGGGTACACATTTTCTGAATAGTGATGAGACTCCCTGCCCCCTCTACCCCAACCCCCAGGCGGATCCGCCAAGAGGTCTGAACACTCATGAAAAACAAATG